>NC_060142.1:391737191-392987191 GCF_021461385.2 Schistocerca piceifrons
TTGTGCCCGGGGCGCGGCCCTGCCACAATGGCGCGGTGACATTAACCCTGCCCGCGCGCATCTCCCTCTGGGGCAGGTTGCTGAGGGGCGCGGCTGCAATTGTCTGCTCCCTCCGCGGCTGAAAGTGATACCGGCGGTCCGTGCGCGACACGCCGCCGACCGCGCTGTGTTCTTTTCTTCTTTCTTTCTTTTTCTGTCTTCTCTTTTATCTGCAAACCTGTGTCCAAAGCTTTGTCGACGGGGGTTTGTCTGCCGCTACTCAGTAAGGCCCAGAACGCAGGGGAGATTAGGGCACAGTGGGCACATTTTTTGTGTTAGAATATTTTGTGACGAAATTTGGTAATATATGTGGGTTACTTCCTGCCATGTAGGAAGCCTGTACCGTCTAGTATCTACAAGGTGGATAACTTTAATCCATAATAGGGAATAACTCATAGCAGAGATGAGATACAGCAAAAAGCCTCAGATAAAAGTTGTAGGTGACGAAGAGGGTCACGCATTGCTACTAATGGCCATGACCTTGAATCTGATTTTTATGGTTATTTTAAAGCGATTTTTTAAAATGAGAAGCGTAGTATTTGATTTAATGTTTGAAAACATCGGCAAATTTTGCCTGTGAAATGATACGTTATTCAAGGTCATGATAAGGTTCAATGAAGATCAGTTAAGCAAATATGTTTCTGGCTGTAGCAGGGATTAACTCGGAATAGGAGAGAGATACAGCAAAGCTGAATGTTAGGTACAGATTGGAAGGGGCATAAGGGGCCACGTATCATTACCGATAACCGTGATCTTAAAAGTAATTACCGTAGGTCATTCGAATGTTGAGTTTTGTTTCATGGAAACCCCTGTTTTTGACGTCGTATTTGAAAAAAGGGAAAAGAGATTTGAACTTCAAGTTTTAATCAACATGTTTATTGCCAAAGATAAATGCATCACAAAGTATAAATGTTATTTTGACATCTGTAAGACAGAAGAAACGTTATAAAACGTAGAGCATCAATTTATAAATCGTTCAGTGAGTCCCCTCGCCTCTCATTCCTCGGGATGCCGCTTCCACGTTCTATCTAACACTGTACTTTGGCGTATCCATCCCGCGTTCCGAGCTAATCTCTGCTACAGCTAAAAACATATTTGCTTATTTGACCTTCATTGAACCTTGATATGACCTTGACTAAAGTATCACTTTCTGCGTAAAATTTGCCGCTCTATTCATCCCATTTTAAAAAATCACTTTAACGTCAAAACACATCGAAAATCACGTTCGAGGTCAAGGCTATTAGTAGCAATGCGTGACCCTCTTCGTAACCTACAACTTTTATCTAAAACACCTCTATCCAGAGTTATTCGCCATTATGGATTATAGTGGTCCACACTGTATATCAATTTATATGTTTTGTTCTGATAAAAACTTTACAGACAGTATCATAGTATCATTGACAGCAAAGTGATACGGAAATGCTCACTCTACCACCCACCGTGGGACATCCTGAGCGTTGGCGTGAGGCAAAAAAAAAAAAAAAAAAAAAAAAGGAAAGGACTCCACAGACAGACTGGAAACATTTACTTTTCTCAGTAAACACCCCAGTTCGTTTTGTGCCACCGACTGTAGAATGCTTTGGTAGTCTTCAAGTGACGTCTCTGAAGATAATACCGCGTGCTTTTGCTTCTTAAGCAAGCGAAAAAGTCTGGCAAAGACACATGATTTCTCCTGCCAAGTCACAGTTACAGTGCTTTCAATTTTATTAAGTGAACTGATACGTGCTGCGAAATAGTATTTCTTCCCTTTTAGTTGCCACAATCGCAATAGCATACTCGTTCTCTTCGAACTTGCTTCCACGCGAAATTCTCCCTCGTCATGAAAACTTGAAATATTATCTGTCACTCAGAGTAGCAGAGCCTCCATGAGCTGCTCTCTGGATAGAATTGCCTTCTGACGTTTTTCGAAATAGGTTTATTGGTTGCTTGATTTTTAGAGTTGGCCAATATTTTTCCTACGCATTTTCACATCCTCGAAGCTCCCGCTGGTCTGGGGTATCAGTATGAATTCTTGACCTCTCTCTATTCTTCCACATTGTGCTGTTGTCTTACAGGCGGCTACTTTTGGAAGAGATCGAATTTCCTTTGGTGATACCAGTTGTCTTGAGTAGCTAGTATTTCCAGACAGACTTACAACTGGAATACTTCTTGTTTTGTCAGTGCCTGTTATATCTGCCCAGCTGGTATTATCTCTGGTACATTTCCAACCATTTCATCTTTTTTACCATTATAATGCCATACTAAATAATCTCTCAGAAGTCTGTCTAGGGATGTAGTGTTGTATTGCTGCTGGCAGAATTTTCATGCCGTTTTGAATTACGCTACTCATAACTTTCTTCATTTCTTCAGGAGGTGTTAGACCAAAGTTAATTTATCACTCTGCATCAAACCATTTTTCTTTTGTGTGTATTTGCTCAATGTGGCCGAGAAAAAATTACTCAATCTGCCCTACACCCCATCAACAAAACAACACATACTTTCAGTCTCCAACAGACGTTGCAAATCTGTATTTCATACTGTTTGAAGAGGCAACACTCATGATAACTGCTTACCTTCTCAATATCTGGTGTGTAGAAGAAGTACTTTTACCACAGACGTGGCAAAAATTCGCAGAGGAGTACAGTAAAACACAAGAGTCACATTTCTAGTACTCCAGTATGTCAGCCATCTCGTTTTCACAGTCTTCTAAATGCTCAGATGGAGTAGGATACATGTGCAAAGCTATAATGGCATCCTGACAGTCATAGATTGTGTATAATTAATTGCACACCGTGCCACACTGCACACTGTGCCCCATCTCCCCTACGTCTTCTAGCAAACAACGCCACACAAACACACACAAATACCACTTGCTAGAGACAGTGTAAATTTTGTAGACCGCACCGTTTATCTTATAGTAACTGACGAACCCACCTTGTCCGAGTATTCATTTTGTCAATGTTCTATGAAAAAATTTCATTTCCATGTATTCGTGAAAACACCTTTGAAACTATGAAACAGTCGGACAAAGAAATATGCATAATGCACAAACGTATAAGGACAGTTTCTGTACGCTGGGCTCAGCTGCTTCGCGTGCCTATAACGCGATTTTGTAAACTTCTCTATTGCAAGGCTTCTTCGTAGCTCTATAGACGGCTATTGTTTTACGACTATAGCCGTTTGTGCTTCGTAGCTGAAAGCTGTCAAAAGCGCTGTCAGGTGTCAGGGCTTGCATTAAGCTGACTTGCTGTAGGAGTGTCTTAGTAGTAAAGAATAATGCACGATGCGGCATTTTTCCAAAATGGTTCAAATGGCTCTGAGCACTATGCGACTTAACATCTGAGGTCATCAGTCTCCTAGAACATAGAACTACTTAAACCTAACTAACTTAAGGACATCACACACACCCATGCCCGAAACAGGATTCGAACCTGCGACCGTAGCAGTCGCGCGGTTCCGGGCTGAAGCGCCTAGAACCACTCGGCCACTGCGGCCGGTGGAATTTTTCCACATATCTGTTGTTCATGAGGTATCTCTCTTGAACTACATGTCGTACGATGAAAAATTTGTGAAGGCAAATTCAGCAGCATATGTGGATAGTGTCTTCGAAATGCGTTGCGTATAGCGTTAATGGCAAATAAGTAATAATTTTGAACGTCATACACAGTGTGTTAGTTTTTCACGCCTGTTAGTGTTTATGACATCATATCTCTTCAACTATGTTTGAGGCCATGATATTATTTTGAAGGTGCATTTAGCGGCGTATGTAGATAGTGTCTGCGATATTTATTGCGAATAGAATTAGTAGTGCGGAAGTAAAATATTTAAATATCAAGCACGACACATCATTTTTTCACGCGTCTTATTGTTGATGACACCATAGCTGCTGAACTATGATAGGCAGGTGATTCTTGTCTCTCACAGCAATTGTTGCCTGATAGTAAGGGATATGTCTACCAAGTTTGGCTGAAGTGAATCCAGTGGTTTTGGAGGAAATGTGAAACACACACACACGGCCAGTCGGTCCTTCGCTGCTTCTACATTCTTGGAGACGGAATGTTTTATATAGAACACAACAGACTAAATAATAATATCGTCACCAGAGTCACTTAAAATAAGGAAAAAACAACAAAAATCTTTCTTTTGTCATTCTTTCCACTCAAAATCTCCCCCTTTTCTCAGAGCATACTCCACCACACACAATTCCACACACACGCAGATAACAAATAAACGAGTATCAAACTATATAATTAACAGAAACCATTGTACGATCAAAAGAAGAACGAAAAGCACACAGCAGTTGGCAACACTATACACAGTAAACAAACACAACCGACACACGGTGAAAGTGAAGTGTTCAATTGAAATGTGTTTCGAAAACGTTGAAAATTGGACATCTCAGTGTACGCAGGATAACTAAGTACAATTCCAGAATGACTTACAACCTACGGAATAATAAGATCACAAAATCGATAGTAGATACAAATGGTAACTTAATGTTATGAAACTTCTGCTAAGAAAGCTATTTCTTAACCAAAAACTGTAATATAGGTACATAATTGGTATCATTATATCATGCAGTTAGTATACACATTAAATAAACATGTTTCACAGGCCACTGAGACGTATCGAAAACGAAAAGGAAGCGAAACGTTTAAGTACAAAACAAACAGCTTTTTATTTAGTTGCATAGACGGACCACACCTCCGAGAATAAACTATGTAATTTTTTCACATAAAAGTTTTCTGATTATGAATAAGAAAACTTTTATGGCAGCTGACGCTGGCTGCGGAAGCCTACGCAGTTATATGTACTCCTTACTTCGTCTCTTATCCTCCTGTAACAACACATCTATTAACACGTGATTGGCTACTCTGCAAGTCACACTTAAGTGCCTGGCAGAGGGTTCATCGATCCCCCTTCACGGTCATTTTCTGTTAATCCACTATCTATCAGCGCGCGTAAAAAACGAACAGCTATATTTTTCTGTGTGGACTCTGATTTTCATTATTTTATTATTATGATCGTTTCTCCCTATATAGGTCGGCATCAACAAATATTTTCGCATTCGGAGGAGAAATTTTGTGAGAAGGTCATGCCGCAACGGGAACCGCCTTTGTTTTAATCACTTCCACCGCAAAATCTTGTATCAAGTCCGTGACACTTTATACCCTGTTTCTCGATAAAAAAAAAGCGTGCTGCCCATCTTTGAACTTTCTCGATGTACTCTGTTAACCCGGTCTGGTGAAGATCCCACACCGTGCAGCAGCATTCCAACAGAACGGACAAGCGTTGTGTAACGGCCTCTTTTAGTAGATCTGTTGCATCTTCTAAGTGTTGCGCCAGTAAAACGCCTTTCCCACAACATTTTCTATGTGTTCTTTCGAATTTAACTATGTGTTCTTTCCAATTTAACTTGTTCGTAATTGTAACTCCTAGAAATTTAGTTGAATCTACGACTTTTAGTTTTGATTGATTTATTGTGTAACTGCAGTTTAACGGATTCCTTTTATTATTTAGAGTCAATTGCCAATTTTCGCATCATACAGATATATTCTCTAACTCTTTTTGCAATTTGTTTTGATTTTCTGATCAACTGCAAGTAACCTAAGACGTCTGCTCGGATTGTCTCCAAAATCGCTTTTGTAGATAAGTTTAGAACACGCTATAAGGAACATCTAAGAACATTGAAAAGTAATAACTACCACTCAAATTTTGCTGATCAAGTAACAGCACAGACGTAAATTCCAACGAGCATAGAAAATGATTTAAAAATTCTTAAAACTAGTAACAACCTCACCTAAAATTTACAATAAAAGAAAAATAACACATCCCCCTCTCCCCCGGAAAAATACTTCATATCATTCACTCTGCCTGCCTCTCAATAACTGTCGCCCGCCCTCCCACTTCTCTCTTTGTATTTATCTATCAATATATCTATCTATATCTCTATGTTTGCCTCTATCTCTCTTCATCACTCACTCACACAGACACACACACACACACACACACACACACACACACACACACACACACACACACACGCACACACGCACACACACACACACACACACACACACACATACACACACACGCGCATAAGTCAAACATGTTAAATGCCAACAACGCTTTAAATTCACGCGTCACACCCCAAACGAAGACGACACTAAAACAGATGTACACCAGACAGACATAACAACACGTGAAATGGAGGCAGAAATTTTCTGCTTGGCTGACAAATTACACAAAATGCGTGTATAACGACCACAGCAAAAGAAATAAGCGTGTTAACAGAACACAGTCAAGCAAGAAAACAACCCACCACATCATGAAAAGCGTTAAGTAACGTTACATATAGTGATTCCCAATCGTAAATGAACAATAGATACAAAAATAAATAACGTTTCATTGTTTGCAGATGTAGAATATACGATAGATTTAGAGTCACCAGAATAAATATTAAATACCGTCATATCGTGATGTGAGGTGTGTATATTCCCATTATTTCAAATTTAGAGTAAAACCAAAATGTTTAAAAATATCGCAAATGAACAACATATAACACTTAAACTCAGTGACATGTCTTAGACTTCTACTGTATGCCAAATATAAATATATAAATATAAATATAAATATATTTGACATATAATAATGGCTTATGTAAATACTTTGGCGGTAAAAGTTCCTATAAACTAATAAGAGATTAACCTATAACAATAATCCCACTGAAGATAGCATATAAAGTGCTGAAACATGTCTGAGTGAAAAGAAAACTGTAAAACGGTGTCTTGCATGAGGCAGAATTTCTCTCCAGTTTAGAAATTTATGTTTGCAATACTAACCATAAAACGACAAAAAATTGCAGCTACAATGAAGGCTTTTATGGAAGGCCGAAAAACATTGCAAGTTGTGTAAATTTTTCGTATTGTTTTTTTATGAGGCTTACTATAGTTTAAGTGGTGTACATTCCCGTTTTATACACATTCTGAAGTCCAGTGCGTTTTCCATCGTTTTTAGAGGAGGTTGAAGTCCAGAAAACGTTATTTCACTATCGTTTTTCCTGATTTATTGGTTTTTTCCAATTTGCTTTTTCTTTTGCTGCATTTTTGTTTTTTGCGCTTCGCTTTCGTAAGGCTTTACAAAACTAGTCTTCAGAGAAGTATTGCTGCAGTTTCACCTGTTCTACACTCGACACTGTGTTAAGACAAATGCCGGGATGGTTCCTATGCAAGTCACGATCGAGCTCCTCCCCCACCTTGAAACGTTGCTTTCGTCCGTCCTCGAAGCTTCCGTGGCACAGTGCAGAACCCCACTCGCGGTCGCGACACGGACCTGCGCCCTTCTGGCGATGTTTAACACACGAAACACATTATGCGACGTACTGCTCCACAGGTTCAGTAGGAAGCGGTTACTGGAGGACCCTGTCTAATATCCCACACCGCTATGCTAGTAAAATCGGTCCAGCTAAGTGTCGACAGCCTCGCTTTGAGCTGCGATATAAGGTTGAAATTTCACCACTCTAAAGGCAATAATTAAATACCCTGTAGCTACCTCACTACTGTCAGGAAAAATTACGAGGTACAACCGCTACACTGAAACGCATTCGCCACTAACATCATATACACTGTATCCAGCTTAGTCAAAAACTGCATCACATTACTCGATTCGCTATGAATCATTCATAAAAAAAAGGGTAACGGAGCTGCTTAACGGGATGAAATGCGACTGGTGTCTAATTTGTGTAATTACACTGTACCAGGCATACCGTCCAGTAGCGCGTTGCTTGTAAATGGGTAAATGGGGAGCAGAACTAGCGAGAAGTCTTAAACGCCGATACAGCATCCAATGGACGGGAGAGATGAATTATGTATGACATGATGCTACACAACGTTGGTAACTAGTAGTTCAGATGAAAGAATATAAGTGCTTGAAATGCGGTGCTACAGAAGAAATTTGACAAAGTGATACATCGAATAACTAACGAGGAAGCTTTTTTTTGTCATCAGTCTTCTAACAGGTTTGATACGACCCGTCACGAATTCCTCTTCTGTGCCAACCTCTTCATCTCAGAGTACACTTGCAACCTACATCCTCGACTATTTGCTGGATGTATTCCAATCTTTCTCTTCCTCTACAGTTTTTGCCCTCTACAGCTCTCTCTAGTACCATGGAGGACATTCCCTCATGTCTTAACAGATGTCCTGTCATCCTGTCCCTCCTCCTTATCAGTGTTTTCCACATACTCTTTTCCTCTCCGATTTTGCACAGAACTTCCTCATTCCTTACCTTATCAGTCCACCTAATTTTCAAAATTCGTCTTAGCACCACATCTCAAATGCTTCGATTCTCTTCTGTTCCGGTTTTCCCACAGTCCATGTTTCACTACCATACAATGCTGTGCTCCAGACGTACATTCTCAGGAATTTCTTCCTCAAATTAAGGCCGATATTTGATATTAGTAGACGTCTCTTGGGTAGGAATGCCCATTTTGCAAGTGCTAGTCTGCTTTTGATGTCTTCCTTGCTCCATCCGTCATTGGTTATTTTACTGCCTAGATAGCAGAACTCCGCAACTTCATCTACTTCGTGACCATCAATCCCGATGTTAAGTTTCTCGCTGTTCTCATTTCTACTACTTCTCATTACTTTCTTCTTTCTTTGATTTACTCTCAATCCATACTCTGAACGAGACTGTTCATTCAGTTCAGCAGATTATGTAATTCTTCTTCACTTTCACTCACTGTAGCAATGTCTTCAGCGAATCGTATCGTTGATATCCTTTCACCTTGTATTTTAATTCCGCTCCTGAACTTTAATTTCCATCATTGCTTTCTCGATGTACAGATTGAACAGTAGTGGCGAACAGTAGGGGCTACATCCTTGCCTTACACGCTTTTTAACACGAGCAATTCGTTCTTGGTCGTCCACTCTTATTATTCATTCTTGGCTGTTGTACATATTGTATATGACCCGTCTCTCCCTGTAGCTTACCCCTACTTCTCTCGGAATTTTGAACATCTTGCACCATTTCACATTGGTGAACGCTTTATCATGGTCGACAGATCCTATGAACGTGTCTTGATTTTTCTTTAGTGTTGCTATTATTATTAACCGCAACGTTACAATTGCCTCTCTCGTGACTTTACCTTTCCTAAAGCAAACTGATCGTTATCTAGCGCATCCTCAATGTTCTTTTCCATTCTTCTGTATATTATTCTTGTAAGCACCTTGAATGCATGAGCTGTTAAGCTGATTGAACGGTAGTTCTCGCACTTGTCAGCTGTTTCCGTCTTCGGAATTGTGTGGATGATGCTTTTCCGAAAACCAGATGGTATGTCGCCAGACTCATACATTCTACACACCAACGTGAATAGTCGTTTTGTTGCCACTTCCCCCGATGATTTTAGAAATTCTGATGGAATGTTATCTATCCCTTCTGCCTTATTTGATCTTAAGTCCTCCATTAGCTCTTTTAAATTCTGATTCTAATTCCGGATCCCCTATCTCTTTAAAATCGACCCTGTTTCTTCTTCTATCACATCAGACAAATCTTCCCCCTCACAGAGGCTTTCAATATATTCTTTCCACCTATACGCTCTCTCCTCTGCATTTAACAGTGGAATTCCCGTTGCACTCTTAATGTTTTCACCCTTGCTTTGAACGTCACCGAAGACTGTTTTGACTTTCTTGTATGCTGAGTCTGTCCTACCAACAATCATTTCTTTTTCGATGTCTTCACATTTTTTCTGCAGCCATTTGATCTTAGCTTCCCTGCACTTCCTATTTATTTCATTCCTCAGCGACTTGTATTTCTGTATTCCTGCGTTTCCCGGATCAGTTTTGTACGTCCTCCTTTCATCGATCAACTGAAGAATTTCTTCTGTTACCCATGGTTTCTTCGCAGCTACCTTCTTTGTACCTATGTTTTCCTTCCCAACTTCTGTGATGTCCGTTTTTAGAGATGTCCATTCCTCTTCAACTGTACTACCTACTGCGCTATTCCTTATTGCTGTATCTATAGCGTTAGAGAACTTCAAACGTATCTCGTCATTCCTTAGTACTTCCGTAACCCACTTCTTTGCATATTGATTCTTCCTGACTAATGTCTTAACTTCAGCCTACTCTTCATCACTACAGTATTGTGATCTGAGTCTGTGTCTGCTTCTGGGTACGCCTTACAATCCAGTACCTGATTTCGGAATCTCTGTCGGTCCATGATGTAATCTAACTGAAATCTTCCCGTATCACCCGGCCTTTCCCAAGTATACCTCCTCCACTTGTGATTCTTGAACAGAGTATTCGCTATTACTAACTGAAACTTGTTACAGAACTCAATTCGTTTTTCTCCTCTCTCATTCCTTGTCCCAAGTCTATATTCTCCTGGAACCTTTTCTTCTACTCCTTCCCGTACAACTGCATTCCAGTTTCCCATGACTATTAGATTTTCATGTCCTTTTACATACTGCATTATCCTCATACACTTTTCCTATCTCCTTGTCTTCGGCTGGCCACTGTGGCCGAGCGGTTCTAGGCGCTTCAGTCCGGAACCACGCTCGCAGGTTTGAATCCCGCCTCGGGCATGGATGTGTGTGATGTCGTTAGGTTGGTTAGGTTTACTTAGTTGTAAGTCTAGGGGACTGATGGCCTCATATGTTAAGTCCGATAGTGCTTAGAGAAATTTGAACCATGAATCCTTGTCTTCAGCTTGCGACGTCGGCATGTATACCTGAACTATCGTTGTCGGTGTTGGTTTTCAGTCGATTCTGATAAGAACAACCCTATCATTGAAATGTTCACAGTAACACACTCTCTGCCATACCTTCGTATTCATAACGAACCCTACTTACGTTGTACCATTTTCTGCTGCTGTTGACATTACCCTATACTCATCTCACCAGAAATCCTTGTCTAGTTTCCACTTCACTGACTCCTACTATATCTAGATTGAGCCTTTGCATTTCTCTTTTCAGATTTTCTAGTTTCCCTACAATGTTCAAGCTTCTGACATTCCACGCCCCGACTCGTAGAACGTTATCCTTCCGTTGATTATTCAATCTTTTCCTCATGGTAACCTCCCCCTTGGCAGTCCCTTCCCGGAGATCCGAATGGGGGACTATTCCGGAATCTTTTGCCAATGGAGAGATCGTCATGACACTTCTTCAATTACAGGCCACATGTCCTGTGGATACACGTTACGTGTCTCTAATGCAGTGGTTTCCATTGCCTTCTGCATCCTGATGCCGTTGACCACTGCTGATTCTTCCACCTTTAGGGGCAGTTCCCCACTCCTAGGACAAGACAGTGCCCTGAACCGCCGCCCGCTCCTCCGCCCTCTTTGACAAGGCCGTTGGCAGAATGAGGCTGACTTCTTATGCCGGAAGTCTTCGGCCGCCAATGTTGATTATTAATCAAAATTTAAGCAGTGGCGGAATTAGAACCTGGGACCGAAGACGTTCTGATTATGCATCAAAGACGCTACCCCTTGACCACGGGTGCTGCCAACGAAATATACCGAATCGAATTGGGAAAAAGAGAAATTTGTGGTACAGTTTGACTACAAGAGGGGATCGGTATGGAGGGAAGTGTGGGGGTAAAAACTAGAGAAGGGTATCAGGACATCTAGGAAACCACAGTCAGGACGTTCTAATGCATGTAGGTTGCCAGGATAGACTAGCGTGGAGCACTGCATCAAATCACTCTTTGGAATAAGTCCAAAACAACAACTACACCACAACAAGAACAAAGGCCTTAATTTCAACAGCATCCTTGACGAGGCTTCCCAGCCAGATCACAAAATGTTTTGCTGTTTTGCGACTCGCCCAATTGACGACCTCTGGCAAGCCTTGGGTACTTCTAGTACTACTGTTGCGTCAGTCACTTGCTGGAAGGAATGCAGTATCAGCTGTATCGCATATCGACGCTGCTCACGCTTACTCTTCTGGACATACGAGACAGGTATGGCGAATCATAGCGGTCGTCGCTTGTCCTAATACTTAACTCTAGCCAAAGGAGACAGTTCAAAGAGGGGAGAAGTGAAGCATTTCATGCACTATGTCAGTATTATTTGATATTATTTAGTAGAATTTTTCTAAAAGTTAATACTAAGTTCTTTGGCCTTTCAAGTATGATACTCCACCGCAGACTATCACAGTGAGTTGTGCGCTGTCACACATTGATAGAAAAATTACTGATAAGAGAATTCAAGCTTCCATGGTCAGGAAAGAGAGAGTCTCTTTTATTTAGTTGCTGCTACACGGATTTGGTTGAAAGTCACACCAGTCAATACACTACTGGCCATTAAAATTGCTACACCAAGAAGAAATGCAGTTGATAAACGGGTATTCATTGGACAGCTACGTTATACTAGAACTGGCATCTGATTACAAGGATGCGACCATCATGATGCTGTAAACAGAACGTGGATTCATCCGAAAAAATGACGTTTTACCATTCGTGCACCCAGGTTCGTCGTTGAGTACACCATCGCAGGTGCTCCTGTCTGTGATGCAGCGTGAAGGGTAACCGCAGCAACGGTCTCCGAGCTGATAGTCCCTGCTGCTGCAAACGTCGTCGAACTGTTCGTGCAGATGGTTGTTGTCTTGCAAACGTCCCCAACTGTTGACTCAGGGTTAGAGACGTGGCCGCACGAACCATTACAGCCATGCGGATAAGATGCCTGTCATCTCGACTGCTACTGATACGAGGCCGTTGGGATCCAGCACGGCGATCCGTATTACCCTCCTGAAGTCACCGACTCCATATTCTGCTAACAGTCATTGGATCTCGACCAACGCCAGCAGCAATGTCGCGATACGATAAACCGCAATTGCGATAGGCTACAATCCGACCTTTATTGAAGTCGGAAACGTGATGGTACGCATTTCTCCTCCTTAGACGAGGCATCACAACAACTTTTCACCAGGCAACGCCGGTCACAGTGGTTAGACACTGGACTCGCATTCGGGAGGACGACGGTTCAATCCCGCGTCCGGCCATCCTGATTTAGGTTTTCCGTGATTTCCCTAAATAGCTCTAGGCAAATGCCGGAATGGTTCCCTTCAAAGGGCACGGCCGACTTCCTTCCCCGTCCTTCCCTAATCCGATGAGACCGATGACCTCGCTGTCTGGTCTCCTTCCCCCAAAACCAACCAACCAATCAATGCCGGTCAAATGCTGTTTGTGTATGAGAAATCGGTTCGAAACTGCCCCTATGTCAGCACGTTGTAGATGTCGCCACCGGCGCCAACCTTGTGTGAATGCTCTGAAAAGCTAATCATTTGCATATCACAGCATCTTCTTCCTGTCGGTTAAATTTCGCGTCTGTAGCACGTCATCTTCGTGGTGTAGCAATTTTAATCGCCAGTAGCGTAGAAAAGTAGTAAATGCAGTCTCAGTCGACCTACAAATGCAATCCAGGGCCCTTGGTTGTAACTATAGTTCAATTCTTTTATCTTGGCGGCTCGCGCATGCCCGCCCAGACGCGGGAGATTGCTGCGTTGCCAATTGCACACGACGTACGCGCCAAGAGAAGTAGCGCCTTAGTATAGCATAGTCCGCAAGCTTACGTTTAGGGGGGAGCGCGCAGTTCATGAAGTAAAGCCACCACAGCCGCATTAACCCTTTCGCTGCTACAAAGACGTGCTCCCCGCATTCCGCGCTGTGCGCGATTTTGTCATCACTGCACTGCTCGCCTGTGCTGACACTTGGTGTTCCGACTGCTTTGACACACTTATCATTCGATTCCACAAAAACTATTTGGCCCAAAAATTAGATTTTTACACATTTTCTTGACTGATACCTTCCCCCATAAATGACTTAATTTTGTTTCGATGTTCAACGCAGTTATTATGCAGCATTAAATATAGTAAACCATTGCACGAAATTCTGAAGAGTTTGCAGAGGTAAAATTCCATAGAGTATACTTTCCGTATGGTCGATTTTAGTTGGCACAATGTTGAGAATGTAATGTGGACAGGATACCTAAATTTCATATAAAATTTACTGTATAACAGTATCTCATTTAATTTAAGTACCACATAGGTGTCGTATGTAATATTGAGAAATATTCCATCTTTCGTGACTGTAACAAAAGTTTTATTTACAACGGGCACGTTTGGCTTTATTTTAAAGCACTTCAATCAATCAAAAGGAAGAAGACAAAATACATTAAATAAAACTGTGGACTTAAAAAACATTAGGACTTGAATATACCGTCTATGAGTGAAGTGCTCTGAGCTATGTCAAATATAATTTTTGTGTGTGGCACACACAAACAGCATTTATTTGCTAAAACACTGATCAGCCGACACAAACGTTGAATATTGTGTTACCGCAGCACAAAACTACGAAAGGTGACTTGGCAATGGAGGAGACAAAATACTGTCCACTGAAGATGCTTCAAAAGCGAGAAATGCGTCTGGTTTACATAAGTCGCTTATTACAGTTGCAGAAGAGGAATATATTTCAATATCATTGGTAAAACTGCGACTGTGGAATAAAAACAAGAAAGAGACATGAGTACCATTGTGTATGTACCATACCTTTCATTGATTGAATTGCTTTAAAATAAAGCCAAACGTGCTCGGTGTAAATAAAACTTTTATTACAGTCGCGAAAGACGGAATATTTCTCAATATTACATACGACACTTATGTGGTACTTAAATTAAATGAGATATTGTTATACAGTAAATTTTATATTAAATTTAGGTACCTTGTCCACATTTCATTCTCAACATTGTGGCAACTAAAATCGACCATACGGAAAGTATACGCTATAGACTTTTACCTCTGCAAACTCTTCAAAATTTCGTGCAGTGGTTTACTACATTTAATGCTGCACAATAACTGGGTTGAACATCGAAACAAAATTAAGTCATTTTTGGGGGGAAGGTATCAGTCAAGAAGATGTGTAAAAATCTAATTTTTGG
Source organism: Schistocerca piceifrons (assembly GCF_021461385.2). Lineage (NCBI taxonomy): Eukaryota > Metazoa > Arthropoda > Insecta > Orthoptera > Acrididae > Schistocerca > Schistocerca piceifrons. The sequence continues at coordinate 391,752,138 of NC_060142.1, forward strand.
GCCAAATAGTTTTTGTGAAATCGAATGATAAGTGTGTCAAAGCAGTGGGAACACCATGTGTCTGCACAGGCGAGCAGTGCAGTGATGACAAAAGAGCGCACAGCGCGGAATGCGGGGAGCACGTGTCTGCAGCAGCGAAAGGGTTAATGAAGAGACAAAGCACTAGAAACTTCAAAGAATTGCATTCAAACGAATAAAATTCGTGAAGTAAGACACTTCGATATTCTTTTTAAATAAAGAAGTATTAAGCACCGCACAAGGTTTGAACTCGTTATTTTTCGCTTACTAACCCAACGCCTTAACCGTTACGCTAACGCAGCTCATCCTACAATGTTGCTCCATGAGGACTCTAACACGTCACACAAAATACTGACAATCACTGTTGCTATGACTATGAATTACTCACACTTCGTCGAAGTACAATAGGAAATAAACAATTACCGCTGTTCTTTATTGCGAAAAAGCGGTTCATAAGAATGATACAAATACCTTTCCTTGCTATCGCCTGAGTTAGGAGTCTTATTGCTTGTTTGGTTTAATTAATTAATAGAATATGAAGCAATTTGTATAAAGAATGCTTTTTCCAAACTTTCTATAAAAGAAAGCTGCTATCAAGACATTGCTTTTGTTCTATTACTTTATTTATGACTGAACGTTTCTAAAACTGAAGACACTCGTCCGTGCTCTGCTCTGCAGTCGAGATCTGGCAATGTCGTTCTCTGTTCATTGGCAGATTGTGTTTTGTGACGTCAGATGCGCAGAACGAACCTAAACTCGGCCGCCAACATAAATGACGCGCACTTTAGCCGCCCGATAACGAGAACTATGATCGTTGCGGGAAACGAGCATAAAAACAGTTTTCCACCCGTTAGTGGTGAGGTCTGCAGCTGCGACAGACCTTCAGCTGTTTGCTGTGCTCGCCAGACTGGTGAGGCAGGGACGCCGAGAGCGGAGACGCGACACGGTGTAGTATCTGTATTTAGTCCAGCTCAGAAAGATAGTGACAAACAAGGTAAAAACGCCTTAAGGGTTTAAGTACTGTGTCAGAGTGGTCATTATGAACAACAGATACTCGTCATTATATCCGTATTCTAGTGATTTCCGAGTCTTACGTGAAACGCTATTACCGCTGTATTCCAATTGGGAGCACATGTATGAATGATTTGCAAGTGAATAGCGAGTAAAATTTCTACATTTCAATCCAATTGTGGTATCTCACCGGTCAGTCAAATTATTGAGTCCTGAATCTTACAACGTTCAGTAAATTAAACAAAGTAATTTCGTTATCATTATTGCAATTATTTATTTAGAACTGACCTCAGTTTACAAATGGTTCACAGGCTTGATTAATTTTACCGTATCTCTACTGTAGCAGTTCGTTTCCCAAGTTTTATTTTTTTAATTTTTTTCACTAATGGCACGTGAGTGGAAACACTTATAGCCCGCTAGAAAACCCTCCAGTTCGTTCCCTCCACTGTCTGTTGGAATGACAGCTTATATAGCTTCCCTGGACTTTTTCCAGGTAAACAAAAATGGTTCAAATGGCTCTGAGCACTATGGGACTTAACTACTGTGGTCATCAGTCCCCTAGAACTTAGAACTACTTAAACCTAACCAACCTAAGGACATCACACACATCCATACCCGAGGCAGGATTCGAACCTGCGACCGTAGTAGTCGCGCGGTTCCGGAATGCGCGCCTAGAACCGCTAGACCACCGCGGCCGGCCCAGGTAAACATTCTTTTCTGTTTTGTATGGTTAAAAATTTAATATTCTGTCTAAAATCCGTTACTATTCACCACCGTTTTTATCAGCGCAATAGTTATGACGTTTTCTTTGATAATAATATCCCAATGAGGTGAAAGAGATGATGCTATTAAGCTCAACTTCAGCTCTTACGTTAAGACTGAAATAATCTGATACAATATTCAGTATTAAATTATTTTATCTGATGAAATGCAGAGATGAAAAAAATTAGCAAAAACAGGACAGTTATTATTAGTGACTGAAAATCGCTGGTAAAGACGTGGTTTTTTCCCTCTCTAGTTGTATCTTTCCACGTGTGATTTTTATAAAAGGTCCCAGGACGCTGAACTCACCATTTTGGCTTTTGGTTTACTTCGCACTGGTCGCTAAATAGGTGCTTGAAAGCTTCTAATTTGCTTCACGAGGAGTTTTTTTTTAACAGTGTTTAGAGATCTTGTAGATTATGCGCCGACTTTACAAACTGCGTCCAGGAAATACCGTCCTCGGCTGGTCGCGGCAGGGGTTCGAGTCCTCCCTCGGGCATGGGTGTGTTTGTTTGTCCTTAGGATAATTTAGGTTAAATAGTGTGTAAGCTTGGGGACTGGTGACCTTAGCAGTTAAATCTCATAAGATTTCACACACATCTGAACATTTTTTTTTTTTTTGATCCCGTCCTGTGCATCTTAGATCTAGTTTTCTGTAAATCTTAGTTGTTGCAAATCTTTCCATAATCCATCCCCCATTGTTCTTGATTTTTCCCAGGAGCAATTTCCCTCTGCCTCTCCTACAAACACTTTTTTCGGGAAAGTGCCATTTGTCATCCTCGCAACATGTGCAGTCCAATGTAGGCACTTAACATTTGCTTTTTGCGCAATGTTAGGCTCATTCATTTTTCAGTCGCCTCCACCATTTTTCTTCCTTCACAGTCCCAAAAAGGATTCTTATGACCTTTCTCTCAACTACCGTCAGTTTTTCTCTACCGCTGATGATGGTACTGAATGTTCTACGTCGTATTACATCACTGGGGCAGTTTTTGTGTTACACACGTTTGACTTTCGTTGTGATTACCCTCGATTTCATGATTACTTTTCTTGTAGCTGGACATTATTCCTCAGTATGAAGACAGTAACTGTTCTCGAAAGAACATATAATATTGATGACCGTCCAGCTTCTCTAGAATAAATGATAATTAATTGAAACCCTCAGCTGCCGACAGGTTTTGTTGACATACCTTGATGGGGACAGCTAAAAATGTGTGCCCCGACCGGGACTCGAAACTGGGATCTCCTGCTTACATGAGTTTGAATTCTTACGGGAATCGTCAACTTAAGTGGGCACGAGTAACGAGTTGATGGGCAAAGTATCTATTAGGATCATTACATATGTAGAATGTGGACAGTTAGGAATGTGGGTCTCACGGGAAGCGTGCAAGGGATAAGTCCCTACAGTCGCTCTATTCATCTGTGTCCTCGGTGGTTCAGATGGAGCCGGCACGGTAGCTCAGCGTGTTCGGTCAGAGGGTTAGCTGCCCTCTGTAATAAAAAAAAAACTGAGTTAATTTATCAACAACGAACTTAAACGGATGTATTACGATGTCCGCCCCGAGCAGATGCAACGAACGAAAGCGAACACTGAGATTAAAAAAAAGAAAGATTGATAGAGCGTCTGCCATGTAAGCAGGAGATCCCGGTTTCGAGTCCCGGTCGGAGCACGCTGTGAACCCTCTGCCAGGCATTTATTGTGAATAGCAGAGTAATCACGTAGATGTAGATGTAGAGGTAGATGTAGAAAAAAGACGTGAGGATGGTCATTACGGACTGAAACCGGTCATCGTCTAAAGAATTGATATTGTGATCAAAGACTGGAAAAATAAAAAACAAAACACCGCTATTTTCTCCTCCGTTCAGTTTACAGTCTGTTGTCGAACGAAACCGTGAAATTGTGTGCTTATGGAATATCAGTGAATTGTGGGAATGGATTCGTGATTTCCTCGGAAGATGTTCTCCGTAGTTGAGAACGAAACGTCAGGGAGAAGAAGTTCTACAGATCGACCACGGCAACTTAGCCCGGAAGAGTTTACTGATAAAGACGCCGGCCGTGAAAGCCTACATGGAAAGAAAAGTTCCAGTTAATAGTAACTGACGGGAACTTATCCAGTGAAACAGTAGTGATGTGTGAGGTTCCCCTAGGACGTTTTGCAGGCCCTCTGCTCTTCCTAATCTATATAAACGATTTATGAATCAATCTAAGCAGCCGTCTTAGATTGTCTGCAGATGATGCTGTCGTTCACCGTCTAGTAAAGTCATCAGAATATCAAAACGAATTGTGAAACGCTTTACTGAAGATATATTAATCGTGCGAGAAATGGCAGTTGTTCATAAACAATAAAAAGTTTAAAGTCCTCCATATGCGTACTAAAAAAATTCCGTTAAATTTTGTTTCCACGATAAAACACATAAATTTAGAGGTTGTCGAACGAACAACTGAAACTGTATTGCCCCAAAGAAAATTTTGATGGTGAGGGCGAACCGAAGACTGTGTGTTACTGGCAGAATATTTGGAACATACTAAAAATCTGGTTCAAAAATGGCTCTGAGCACTATAGGACTCAACTCCTGTGGTCATCAGTCCCCTAGAACTTAGAACTACTTAAACCTAACTAACCTAAGGACATCACACACACCCATGCCCGAGGCAGGATTCGAGCCTGCCACCGTAGCAGCAGTGCGGCTCCGGACTGGAGCGCCTAGAACCTCACGGACACCGCGGCCGGCAACAAATCTGGTGCAGAGTCTGTGGACACTACGATTGTCTGTCCTCTTACTGAGTACTGCTGTGAGGTATGGGATCGTTACCGGATGTGATTGACGGAAGGCTTCGAGAAGCTTCAGAGAAGGGCATGTCGTTTTGTATTATCGCGAAATAGGGGAGAGTCAATGATTAAAAGAATCACGTTTTTGTTTAATATTAAAAAACTGTGTTAGTTTGACAAGCTCTTTGTTGGCTCAAAAACGTCGTGTCTGGCTCGGGTGAGACACTAGGCTATCTGGAAGTACAATGAAACATGGACATAATAAATAACCGGGCGTGATCCTATCATGAGCTGCTATACAAACAAGTGAAAACCAAAAGCATAAATATACAAGACGTAAAAGATAGCAAAGCGAGTATAAAATATTTTATATTTATTGCCAAAAATCATTCGTCAAATATGCCTAAAACACCCGGTAAACGTACGTGAAGAATACCGCATAAGATGGTGCGAAAACGACCAAGAATAAGCGTACAGAAGAATACTTAAAAGATGTAAAAGCCGGTTTACCTCTTTGGATGTGCTTCATCATTCGTAGCACCGTAGAAAAAGAACTCCCTCATAAACTGTACCTGTATGTGGCGCCATCTAGTGTCAGTTATCTTCACCACTGCAAACAGTCGCTTCCGATTCTATTATTACTGTGTATACACTGTGTGAGAGCCATTCGAGCCTTGGCTCTTTGTACCGGGACGATGTTTACAGTTTATGAGCGCACTCTGATTCTACGCTGCTGCGGATGATGACATCAAACGAAGTAAAGCGACGGTTACACTTAGCGAGTATTCTTCTGTACGTTTATTCTTGGTGGTTTTCGAGCCATTTTACTGTGTTCTCCACGTACGTTTACCGGCTTTATGGCTGTAGCTGTAAAATATTTTATATGTACTACCCTATATTTTACGTCTCATATATTTACATTTCTGGTTTTCACTTTTGATGATGATGATGATAATGATGTTTGGTTTGTAGGGCGCTCAACTGCGCGGTTATCAGCGCCCGTCCAAATATCCAACATTTGGTCAGTCTAAACTCGCCCCATTCATGAATGATGATGAAATCATGAGGACAACACTAACACCCAGTCACCTCGAGGCAGGTGAAAATTCCTGACCCCGCTGGGAATCGAACCCGGGACCCCTTGCTCGGGAAACGAGAACGCGGCCGCGAGACCACGAGCTGCGTACTTCACTTTTGAGTATAGTAGCTCAGGATCGGAACATGCCCAGTTATTTGTTATATCCGTTTTTCACTGTACTTCCAGATACCTGATGATTCCCTACCTGCATGAAACGCGTCGTTTTTGAACCGATAAAAGGAATTGTGCAACCTAGGGCTGTTTTTTTTAGTATTGATTACAGTGCAGTATTGCTGTACCATCGCGCCATAATGAAATGGAAGGAAAAAGACGTTTTTCGTTCCGGCAACGTATTTTCTCAAACTTCCTCCGGAAGCGAAAATATTTTTTTGGGGGCGACTTACGTAGGGAGATATGACCATCGTAATAAAATTAGAGAAACCAGAGGTGGCTCGGAAGGATTTTAGGTACGGATTTTTCCAAGGTGCTGCTCGAGGCTGAGGCGGTTAAAAAATAGAAATATTGTGGAACTGGTTGCAAGAACTCTCTTCCGAGTCACTTAAACAGAATTGCAGGGTAGTCAAATAGATGTAGATGTAGCAAAGAAGAAGTGTTTTAGACGTAGCTGTAACTCCGTGTTCACGTTTTCACTCGTCGCTTTCCCTGGTGCTGGGCGCCGTGACTTTGTGGGACGAAGTTGGGGCCCGAGCCGCAGCACCCACTGGCTGTGCCGGCTGTTAATGACCGCGGCGCCAGTGGCGGCCGGGCCGGGCTTTATTAGGCACATCCATTAGCGCCGGCTGCAAAGGAGCCACCAACATGTTGCAATCATGAGCGCGAATTAAGCTCTCCGCACGCTTTTCTTTCTATCCCCTGCCTCTCGTTACGGCAAATTGTAATGTCATCCCTTTGACAATCTACCCGCTGCAGACGACTCTAAAGAGATGCGAGGGTAAAAGGGAAAAAAAAGTGGAACGAAAGACAAAAGGAAAGGAAGGCTGAAGAGTCGCGCGGAGAAGGGAAGTGCGGGGAGGGGAGAGAGTGGCGGGTAGGGAGGGGGGAAGAGAGGAGCACGAAAGCGCGCTCGCTCTCAAAGAACAGAGAGGGCCGGTAATGGCATCTCTTTTATGAAATCAGCAATCTTTAAGGAAGCGCGTGTTTTTGCTGATACGCATAACAGTCTTTCTAGCCTGCTGACGGCGTGGACAAATGATATTCTTCTGTAATTAAGCTCTGAGGATTTGCCGCTAACGAGCGCCTCGTGATGGGATTACGTCAGAGCGGCGCGCCCACTGTTTGCAGATGAAAGCCCGCGCGGAGACGCTTTCTGGCACCGCGAGTCCCCAGTCGCGGCTGCGGCTGATTCCCCGGTCTGCCTCACTCCGTAAACACCCTGGGCAGCTTCACCGCTCCGGCTGCCCTCGTCTCGACGGCGGGACTGCTTTTTCCTCCGTCTACATCTAAATCTCTACTCCTCAAACTACCTTCTGGTGTGTGGCAGAGGGTACTTTATGCGACTTTGTTACGTCCCCTTTTCTATTCCCAGTCGCAAATGCTTCGCAGGCAGAAGTACTGTTGGCAAGCATCCATGTGAGCTCGTATCTCTACAGTTCATCATCTTTTCGCGAAGCTATAGATAGGGGGAAGCAATATATTAATTTAATATTCTACGAGCTTACAGTGTCGAATTTTAACCATATACATATCGTGACGCACAACGTCTCTCTTCCAGCATCTGGCAGTGGAATTGGCAGAGCACCTCCGTGACGCCATAGCGAAGCACACTTTTCTTTTTTGGATCACGTCTATTTCCTCCATCAGTTCTGCCTGGTACAGACTGACGAGCAATATCCATTTCACGAGGATTGTTCCAATGAATCTCACAAGGGGAGGCCATGACGTTGGGATCACGGATTTAGTTCAAACTCTGTATGTATTTAGTAGGCCTATAAAACAACATAATGTGCAAGTAGTAAGGCGCACTACTCTGGAAGTTCCGAGAAAATCGCAAAAGAAGTTTTACGCGTCTGTTATGTAATTGATTAAACTCAATCGTTTTCGTGCAAGATGGAGCTCCACCGCTCATCGCTCGTGAGGTTCACCTGCTTCTCTGAAACAAATTTGGAAACGATCGAATTATCAGCTGATCGCTTCCAAGTGCTTGGCCTGCATCATCACCTGACCTCACTCCCTGTGATTTCTGATTGTGGGGCTACCTGAAGGACAGGGTTTACAAGGGGAACATTGACACATGTGCTGATCTGAAGCGCAGCATATCAAAAAACATAGACAGCATACCTACGGACATGCTTCGTTCTGCTGTCTAGAATGCAATTCTACGCTTTCAGACTCTTCTGGACACTGATGGGCGCCATACTGATCCCCTTTTGCAGCAGCAATGGTGCCGGTATGTAATGGTATGACGTTTTTAATGGTATGTTTCAGTTGAACTCATCCTGCATTATCTCACCTCACCATGTTCTTGACATTAATGCTGCAAAGTGTAAACAGTCAGAATACGGCGCTGCTGTCGGCAACGCTTATATAAGGCAAGAAGCATCTGGAGCAGATGTTAGAACGGTTACTGCTGCTACAATGGCAGGTTATGAATATTTAAGGCCGGCCGCTGTGGCAGAGCGATTCTAGGCGCTTCAGTCTGGAACCGCGCGACCGCTACGGTCGCAGGTTCGAATCCTGCCTCGGGCATGGCTGTGGGTGATGTCCTAAGGTTAGTTAGGTTTAAGTAGTTCTAAGTTCTAGGGGACTGATGGCCTCAGAGGTCAAGTCCCATAGTGCTCAGAGCCATTTGAACCTTTTTTTTTTTTTTTTTTAAGATTTAAGTGAGTTTGTACGTGGAGTTACAGTTGGGGCACGAGCGATGCGACACAGAATCTCCGAGGTAGCGATGAAATGAGAATTTTCCAGTACGACCATTTCACGAGTGTACCGTGAATAAGGAATCCTGCAAAACATCAAAACTCCGGCATCGCTGCTGCCGGTAAAAGATCCTGCAAGAACGGGACCATGAAGACTGAAGAGAATCGTTCAACGTGACAGGAGTGCAACCCTTCCGCAAATTGCTGCAGATTTCGTGATAGACCATCAACAAGTGTCAGTGTGCAAATCATTCAATGAAACGTCATCGATATGGGCTCTCGGGGCCGAAGTTCCACTCGTGTATCTTGATGACTACAAGACACGAAACTTTACGCCTCACCTGGGCCGTCATCACCGACATTGGACTTTTGACGACTGGAAACGTGTTGCCTGATCGGACGAATCTCGTTTCAAATTGTATCCAGCGGATGGACGTTGTACAGATATGGAGACAACTTCATGAAGCCATGCCTCTGCATGTCAACAGGGAACTGGTCAAGCTGTTGGAGGCTCTGTAATGGTGTTGGGCGTGTGCAACTGGACGTGATATGGGACCCTTCATACCTCTAGATACGACTCTGTCAGGTGACACGTACGTAAGCATCCAGTTTGGTCACTTGGATCCATTCATATTCATTGTGCATTCCGACGGACGTGGGCAATTACAGCAGGACAGTGCGACGCCCCACATGTCCTGAATCGCTATAGAGGGGCTCCAGGAATACTCTTATGAGTTTAAATACTTCCACTAGCCACCAGTCTTCCCAGACATTAACATTACTGAGCATGTCTGGGATGCCTTGCAACGTGCTGTTCAAACGAGATCTCCACCCCCTCGTACTCTTCCGGATTTATGGACAGCACTGCAGGATTCATGGTGTCAATTCCCTGCAGGACTACTTCATACATTATTCGAGTCCATGCCACGTCGTGCTGCGGCACTTCTGCGTGCTCACGGGGGTCTTATCAATATTATACTGGTGTACCAGTTTGTTTGGCTCTTCAGTGTATTGGTGTCTTCTGTATGCAACTGTAAGCATTATTTAATAGATGCCTCAGTAACATGAAATAAGTTTATTGTTGGTTATTTTAGGGTTTTATTAATCGTAAGTGGTAGGGAAAGCGTCTTCGAAATTTGTATGGAGAATTTTATATGTTTTTGATTTTAATGTACTGGATCAGTTGTTGTGAGAAATGCTTGTGCAATTTTATTTTGTCCCTTTGTCGGCTGCTGTTTACTATGGAGGAATAGATTATTCTAAGAGTCAGCTTTTGGTAATATTTGCACGTTATGAATTCAGTTTGTGGTTTCAAGAACTAAATGAATGTCCGTTTGAACTTTCATACTGGCTAATTCAGGAGTACGATATATTTCTGTGGCTCGTACGTGTACGAAATGAGCCTGACGTCTCACCGCTCCTCCGGGAGGTCTGCTTTTGTTACGAGGCTGTGAGTAATTGCCGCGTACTTGCAGTGAGTAGCCCGCGCTGGCGCCAGCAGGAGTGTGTGTGGCGCGGGGTCGCGCCAGAGTCGCTGACCGGGAGCCGCGCGGGCGCCGGGGCCGTGGGAAGAACGCGGGGCCCGCAAACACGGCGAGCCGGCGCTAAGCCCGCCGCCCTAAATCTGCCGCCGCGGCCGGGTAAACCAGTTTACCTCTCGCTCCTGGTGCGCACCTCTCGCCAGAGCACACTCCGCGCCTATTTGTATGTGTCGACTGCTTTGCGTGTGGGCTGTGGCTTAAGTCATTAGGCTGTGCGTCAACCACGCTTGCAAATGATTGCCAGATCTTGTCTCTTGTATGCTCTGAATACAGGCTGAATCCAAACTACACCGACAAAATTTTGGTGGTCGTTCACAGATATTTTCTGAGCATTGTGGCACAAGGGACACGTGGTTTTTGGTGACTCGTTACTGAGTAATTGCTTTTCTTTTGATTTCTTATTCATCTTTATCTTTTTGTGTCTCTACTGCACTTACACTGAATGGACCACAGTCATAGAATATCTTCATTTGCCCAGTGGAGAGCAGCAACTCGCCGGGCATAGACTCAACAAGTCGTTGGAAGTCCCCTGCAGAAATACTCAGCCATCCGTCTATAATGACGAAAGTGTTGCCGGTGCAGGATTTTGTGCACGATTACGTCCCACAAATATTCGATGGGATTCATGTCGGGCGATCTGGGTGACCAAATCATTCCCTCGAATTGTCCAGAATATTCTTCAAACCATTCGTGAACAACTGCGACCTGGTGGCAGGGCGCGTTGTCATCCACGAAAATACCATCGTTGTTTGGGAACATGAAGCCCATGAATGGCTCCATATGGTTTCCAAGTAGCCGAACATAACACAGGATAAAGCCCATTCCAGGAAACAAGGCGCACACCATTATGGAGCCACCACCAGCTTCCTTAGTGCCTTGTTGACAGCTTGGGTCCGTAGCTTCGTGGGATCTGCGTCACATTCAAATCCTACCGTCAGCTCTTACCAACTGAAATCGGGACTCATATGATAGGCGACAGATCTCCAGTCGCCTAAGGCCCATCGATATGGACACGGGCCTAGGAGAGGCGCTATAGGCGACGTCGTGCTGTTAGCAAAGGCACTCGGATCGTTCGTCTGCTGCCATAGCCCATTAACGCCAAATTTCGCAGCACTTCCCCAACGGATACGTTCGTCGTATGCTCCACACTCATTTCTGCGGTTATTTCATGCGTTGTTGGTTGTATGTCAGCATTGACAACCCTAAGCAAACGCCGCTGCTCTCGGTCGTTAAGTGAAGGCTGTCGGCCACTACGTTCTCCGTAGTGAGAGGCAATGTTTCCAGAATGAAATTTTCACTCTGCAGCAGAGAGTGCGCTGATATGAAAGTTCCTGGCAGGTTTAAAACTATATGCCGGACCAAGACTCGACCTCGCCTGAAATTTGGTGTCCTCAGCACAGTCTTGACACTGTGAATCTCGGAATATTGAACTCCCTAACGATTTCAGAAATAGAACTTCCCATGCGTCTGGCTCGAATTACGATTCCGCTTTCAAAGTCTGTTAATTCCCCTCACGCGAGCGTAAGCACTTAGGAAACCGTTTCACATGAATTATCAGACTGAAAATGACAGCTCCGCCAATGCTCTGCCCTTTTATTTTTTTGGAAGTTTGTGGTAAGTTTCTATGGGACCAAACTGCTGAGGTCATCCATCCCTAGGCTTACACATTTACACATTACTTAATCTAACTTAAACTAACTTCCGCAAAGGACAACACACACACACACACACACACACACACACACACACACACACACACACACACACACCCATGACCGACGGAGAAATCGAACCTCCAACGGGGAGAGCCACGCGAACCGTGGCAAGGCACCTCGGACAGCGCGGCTACCTCGCGCTGCACTGTTATTTTATAACTCGTGACAGCTGTACAGTCGAATGACATGATTGACTGGGAGACTGGGCAGGTTCAGCCGTCTAATCGCAAAGGTTTCTGCTATCCTTCACCCATACTGTCGATATTCAAATGGTTCAAACGGCTCTAAGCACTATGGGACTTAACATCCGAGGTCATCAGTCCCATAGACTTAGAACTACTTAAACCTAACTAACCTAAGGACATCACACACATCCACGCCCGAGGCAGTGTTCAAACCTGCGACCGTAGCAGCAGCGCAGTTCCGGACTGAAGCGTCTAGAACCGCTCATCCATTGCGGCCGGCGGCCGATATTCCTTCACGAAATGCGAGATTTGTGTGTTGAGTGCATCTGATACGTGTAAATGACTATAATAGGTCTCTGTGTCTTGAGGTGTCATGTTCGTGCAGTATGGCTATGAGAGAAGGCAGAGGGTGTAACACGGAGTCGGCAATTAGCCTATTGCTCTCGAATACCACGAAGGGACCGGCGATCTCAACGTCCCGATCCGACTGTCGCATCACCATCAACGTGTCGCATGCTGTCGCTCCATGAGACATTGTGGAGAGGTCTGGAATTCAGTCCAGGACGCTGGAGCAAAGTCTGGTGACCAGGAACTTTACGCCACCACCCGTCCTCCTCTTTAGCGGGAAGACAAAAGGAAAACTGCGAACAGTGCGTGACGTACTCCGACGGTGGTAACCCATTCAAGCACCAGCCACTCCCGGCGTTTCTTAACTTCGGGACCAAAGCAATAAGCGATGCAAGGCTGTTGGCTTGACAACTGTACTGCTCGCTTTACCCTTCGCCCTCAACCTTACATTTTACCCTTCACCTTGCATTCAGTGACGCTCGGTTCCGGCTCGGGTTTGATTTTCCGTCAGTATCAGCTGTATGTTAACACTGATACACAGCAGTATGGAAAGGGTTACTGATGAAGAGTTCGCCAGTATGCAACTAGTGGATAAGTTCACTGAATGCAGCGGGAGAGCAGCACAACGAAGCTACCCCAAGCAGCTCCCTCAGTGACAGCATCACTATAACAGAACTTCAGCGTTTGTCTGAGGACTCTCGCATTACTCCATGTCTTTGGTTGTGCCATTTGGTGATCGCATCTTCCAGCCTTTTTCACTTCTGTGAAGGTATTTTCACAAAGAAATGATACTGTTGTTGTGGTCTTCCGTCAGAAGACTGGTTTGATGCAGCTCTCGTTGCTACTATATCCCGTAGAAAGCCCTTCATCTCCTAATAACTACTGCAACCTATATCCTTCTGAATCTGCTTACTGTGTTCATCTTTTCGTCTACCTCTACGATTTTTATCCCCCCTCCCTCACACACACACACACACACACACTTCCCTCCGATACTAAACTGGCCATTTCTTGATGTTTGCCGGCCGCTGTGGCCGAGCGGTTCTAGGCGCTTCAGTCCGGAACCGCGCTGCTGCTGTGGTCGCAGGTTCGAATCCTGCCTCGGCCATGGGTGTGTGCGATGTTCTTAGGTTAGTTAGGTTTAAGTAGTTCTGCGTCTAGGGGACTGATGACCTTAGATGTTAAGTCCCACAGTGCTTAGAGCCATTTGAACCATTTTTGAACCTTGATGTTTCAGAATGTGTCCTATCAACTGATCCGTTCCTCTAGTCGGGTTATGCCACGTATTTCCATTTTTTCAAAATTCTGTTTCATACCTCCTCATTAGTTATGTGATCTACCCATCTAATCTTCATCATTCTTCTGTAGCGCTGTATTTCAAAAGCATCTATTCTCCTCTTGTCTAAACTGTTTATCATCCATGTTTCACTTTCATATGTGGCTAAACTCCAGGAAAATACCTTCAGAAAAGACTTCTCAACACTTAAATCTACATTCGATGTTAACAAATTTCTTTTCTTCAGAAACCTTTTTCTTGCCATTTTCAGCCTGTGTTTTATATCCTCTATACTTCGTCGATAATCATTATTTTGCTATCAAAATAGCGAAACTCATCTACTACTCTAAGTACTTCGCTTCCTAATTTAACCCCTCAGCATCACATGACTTAGTTCGACTAAATTCCGTTATCATTTTTTTGCCTTTATTGACGTTCATTTTAAATTCTTCTTTCAAGACACGATCCATTCCGTACAACTGCTCTTCCAAGTCTTTGCTGCCTCTCACAGAACTACAATGTCATCTGCAAACCTCAAAGTTTTTGTATCTCCTCCCTGAACTTTGATTCCTATTCCAAATTTTTCTTGGGTTTCCTTTACTGCTTGCCGAATGTACAGACTGAATAGCATCGGGGATAGGGTACAACCCGTTCTCACTCCCTTGTCAAACACTACTTCACTTTTATGTCCCTCGCTCTTATAACGGCCGCGTAGTTTCTGTACAATTTGTAAATAGCCTTTCGCTCCCTGTATTTTACCACTGTGACCTGAGTATTCCAGTCAATATTGTCAAAATTTATCTCTGAGTCTACAAATACTGTTAATGTTAAGTTTGCCTTTACTAATACGAATTCCTTACAGAAGAATGGAAAAACTGGTAGAAGCCGACAGCTGGGAAGATCAGTTTGGATTCCGGAGAAATGTAGGAACACGCGAACCCTACGACTTAACTTACAAGATAGGTTAATGTTTAACCTACCTTCTAAGATAAATCTTAGGGTCAGAATTGCCTCGTTTGTTCCTACGTTTCTCCGGAATCCAAACTGACCTTCCCAGCGGTCGGCTTCTACCAGTTTTTCCATTCTTCTGTAAGGAATTCGTGTCAGTATTTTGCAGCCATGACTGGAAGTTCTGTAATTTTCACACGTGTCAGCAGCTACTTTATTTGTAGTTGGATTTATTGCACTCTTCTTGAAGTCTAAGGGTATTTCGCCCGTCATACATCTTGCACACCAGATGGAAGACTTTTGTTATGGCTGGCTCTCCCAAGACTATCAATAGTTCTGACGGAATATCGTCTACCCTGGCGCCTTGTTTCGGCTTATGTTTTTCAGTGTTCTGTCAAATCCTTCTCTCAAAATCATGTCTGCTACTCATCTTCGTCTACGTCCTCTTCTATTTGGATAACACTGCCTCCGTTGTAAAACGCTCTATATACTCCTTCCACCTTTCAGCGTTTCCTTTCTCCAAAGGCCCCTTTGATTTTACTGTAGGCGGTATCTATCTTTCCTCAAGTGAAATATGCTTCTAAATCATTACATTTGCCCTCTAGCCACTTCTGCTTAGCCATTTTCCATTTTCTGACAATCCCATGTTTTAGATATTTGTAGTCGCTTTCACTTGCTTCATTTGCTGCATTTTTATCTTTTCTCCTTTCATCAACTAGAGTAATATCGCCCGTGTTTTCCAAGGATTTCTACTAGGCCTTGCCGTTATACCGTTTTGATCCTTTGCTGCCTTCACTGTTTAATCTTTTACAGCTACCTGTTCGTGTCCTACTGTATTCCTTTTCCCTGCTGTAGTCAATCGTTGCCTAATTATCCCCTGAAACTCTCAACAGCCCCTGGTTCTTTAAACTTTTCCAGATCTTATCTCCTTAATTTCCTGCCTTTTTTAAATGTCTTCAGTTGTAATCTATAATTTATAACCAACCGCATCTTCCCCTGGAAATGTCTTAAAATTTAAAATATGGTTCCGAAATCTCCTTGTTACCATTATATAATCAATCTCAAGCTTTCTGATGTCTCTAGGTATCTTCCAAGTATTCAGCCATCGTTCATGATGCTTAAAACAAGTGTTAGCTATGGTTAGATTACGCTCTATGCAAAACTGTACCAGGGGACTTCCTCTTTCATTCCTTTCCTCGAGCCCATATTCACCTACCATTTTTCCTTCTCTCCTTTCCACATTATCGAATTCCAGTCCCCATCACAATGAAATTTTCGTCTCTATTAACTATCTGAATAATTTATTTTATCTCATCATACATTTCTTAAATATCTTCAACATCTGTGGAGCTGTTTGACGTATAAACCTATATTACCGTCGTAAATGTGAGCTTTGTGTCTGTCTTGGCTACAATAAAGCATTCACTACGCTGTTCAGCTATGCTGTTCATAGTAGCTTACTTCCATTCCTATTTTTTATTCATTATAAAAACCCACTCCTGCATTACCCCTATTAGTTTTTGTATTTACAACCCTGTACTCACCTGACCAGAAGTCCTGAGTAGTAGAGCAACTGTATTGTGGGGCGTTTTGTTAGTGCAAGTTGCCTACATCAGGAGTAAGTGTACTTTCAGGGGAAAACCTTTCGTTGTCTTTTGATTGACAGGTCCTTAAACTAATGCTCTCCCAATCCTCGCACTCTCCCTCCTCCTCCCAGACCCTCAGAAAACCCCGACCCTCCCTATCCCTCTCGCTGATACAGGTACACTTTCAGGCCTGAGTTATTCGAATAGCCCTCTCTCACTCTATCAGTTTGATTGACTACTTAATTAAATTGATTAATTATTTGACCCCTCCCCTCTGGTAAAATCCCAACCCTCCCTTCCCCTCTCCCCCTTTCCTACATGGAAACTGATGGCTCTGTACTTGAGAGGAAGGATCCCAGAACACTAAATTCAATTACATAGTAGAAGATATATTGTTTATTTATTAAAAAAATTCAGTTTTCATGGGTTGGTCCTCTCTTGCTCATCATTCTCTCCTGTTTGGGAAGATGCAGGTATTGTAAAATATATCGAAAAAAAGCCAATCGATCGCATTTTTTATTCCAGTCATGCAACGAATAACATCATGAAACAGTCATCACATATAATTACACTGTTAAAAATCTTTCGATCACAGAGCATGCACCATCCACTGTCCTGCACCCACTGCCAGCTTGTGCCACCCGTGTAGGCTGCTCGAGTCAGGATTCACTGGGGGCCCTGCAAAGTAAAGCGTATGTCAGCAGCCACGCCATGTGCCAGTGTCCCAATGGTGTCCACTTGGGCCCCGCAACTGGCAGACCAGATGTACCGCTAATCCACAAACAAAAGCAACTGAGAAAGTACAGCCCAACACATACTCTCATGCCCTCTCTCTCTCTCTCTCTCTCTCTCTCTCTCTCTCTCTCTCTCTCTCTCTCTCTCTCTCTCTCT
This sequence comes from Schistocerca piceifrons, assembly GCF_021461385.2. Lineage (NCBI taxonomy): Eukaryota > Metazoa > Arthropoda > Insecta > Orthoptera > Acrididae > Schistocerca > Schistocerca piceifrons. The sequence continues at coordinate 391,769,141 of NC_060142.1, forward strand.
CTCTCTCTCTCTCTCTCTCTCTCACCCATTCTGGAGTGTGCCACTGCTGGGCCTGTCAGTTGCAGTTGGACCGAAATGCAAACAAAGCAGTTTTTCCCCAGTAATCCCCAGTGGAATGCTAATGCACACAAGAACTCCTTCCAAGGCAAGTGCCTTTCAGAGAATGGATTCCACCATGGACTCTAAGCTGGCCCAGCCTTCCTGGTGCATGGATATCCCTTGTCATTGATCAAGAACTGCTTCTGGAGTTAGTACAGCTTGTGTTGCGGAATATTGCCACATACATGACATAAAGATGTCACAGGAACTAAATGTACCACTGCACAAAGAGAGAGCTCTGTAGATGACATGAGAATATTTAAACAATTACATGTTTCATTCTGAGCAATACCACCACTGCCACTCTTGAACACATACTCTAAAAGAAAATATCCTGGCACACTTGTGAAACCTTCCCTGAGACATTTTGCATGCGTTTGTGGGAAATACCCTTGTCTTTGGGCATGATTTTTTAGTATCACATCCAAACATTATGCATATGAAGTAATGAAATTTCCATCACAAGTAGATCATAGGAGTAAATATATCTGAGGTCTTGTATGCACCAATATCTGAGAGCATAAACACCCTCCTCCACCACGTTTCCACTAAATATAATTGGTGAAAAAATAATCCTGAAGATCTCACAAACTCGTGAACATGAAGTGCACCATCCACTGACTGCAGGGTAGCCCCATCCACACCAGCTGGGAGAGAGAGACCCACATCTGCACCACTCATATACACCCATACCGAGTGCGCACGTGTATGCAGTACAACTATTGGAAACAATAAACTGATTAGTCGGGAATTTCACATCACCATTCGGTGTTTAAACCTACTATAGACTTCTTAAATTGGTTGTCTCCGCTACATTTGGAAGGAGAGAAGAAGGTTCTACTGCGTGATAGAATAGAAACAACAGCAAATACCATTGCAAGACAGAATCCACTGCGGTGTATTGAGAAGCACTAAACACAACACACTTAAACCATAATCCAGTCCATAGCAATGAGCTGTGATGGCTAGATGTCAGAGATTGCCATAAACTGGGAATCTGATGTTGCAATTGAGTTTTTCAAGCACTATAGAATTCCTAAATTGGTTCTCTCCACACAACACTTACCCCATGACTGACTCCATAGCAGTAGTTGTCGTGTGTAGATGCTGGGGATCGCTCAAACACTTGCACATCCCACACATTCACCTCACAGACATCCACACACTGTGCACCCCTCCGCTTGTATGCAGACATACAGAAAACAGAGAAAATGTACTACTGATGTGGAATATGTGGGTGGAGGCGACTGGATGCAACCGAGTACAATGCTATACTACACCTCCAGATCAGTGCGTTTCCGCTAGGTGTTGGCAGCTGTACTACATTTACAAGGAAATTTAGAACACGGAATGAGAGGTTATATCATGATTGTATGGGTAGAAGAGACATAAAAAAATCGATAGAATTGGGAAAAATGACGGAAAAAACGTATAAATTTATAGAAAATACACTGAAATGTCGGGAAATTGAGGAAGCACTTGCGTGTCTTCTGGTAGGCGCAGAAGGATTCTTGTGCTTGGGAACGAATATAGGACAGCAAGAGGAATACAACAAAATGTTGACATGGATGCATCAGGAACCAGGAAAACAGCCACGTTCTTTTGCCATCGAAGCAGCATTCTACCGTATGTGTATTGAGGTAATAGTGATACAAATGAGTTGACTGCTACCTCTAAACTTACTTGAATCTGCATTCAAAAAATGGTTCAAATGGCTCTGAGCACTATGGGACTTAACATCTGTGGTCATCAGTCCCCTAGAACTTAGAACTACTTAAACCTAACTAACCTAAGGACATCACACACATCCATGCCCGAGGCAGGATTCGAACCTGCGACCGTAGCAGTCGCGCGGTTCCGGACTGGGCGCCTAGAACCGCTAGACCACCGCGGCCGGCGAATCTGCATTAAACGATGACATAGAGTAGATGGGGTGGTCGGTTGAGATGGAGTTGTAGCGAGGTACGATATAAAGGTACACTGATGAAGCATTCTAGAGTGAGAGAGGGAGACGTTGGTGCTGTTCTGTCAGGATGCCGCATGACATAGCCTGCGCTCGAATTGTATACAACTGCATGTTCTGTGTGGGTCTTAGAGCAGTGTCTACTTGCGATGGTTAACAGTAACCCTCTTGGTCATCAGAGGACTTCCATCTCATGTGTGATGAATCATGACACATTCCTCGGAAGCCGGCCGAAGTGGCCGTGCGGTTAAAGGCGCTGCAGTCTGGAACCGCAAGACCGCTACGGTCGCCGGTTCGAATCCTGCCTCGGGCATGGATGTTTGTGATGTCCTTAGGTTAGTTAGGTTTAACTAGTTCTAAGTTCTAGGGGACTGATGACCTCAGCAGTTGAGTCCCATAGTGCTCAGAGCCATTTGAACCATTTTGAACCATTCCTCGAAACAAACGAGGATTTATGTGATGTACTCCATTTCCCTATCACAACTTGGGTATAAAATGAAGACTTCAGTTTCATAACTAAGATGATTCTAAGTTAGTGATTGGTGTTTGTGAGGCACTGCAATCCCTGTGTATACATTTGCCTGACAAATATCCCGTTTACAGAGTTAGTGATGACATGCTGTGTCCCATGTCATGTGCTGCTGCTATGCGTTTATCTGTTTCCTTCTAAGAGGTAATCTCCATTACTAATGATCATTTTGTATAGCACTGATGCGGGCATAGTATAATTTCCGAACCATGATCGGATGTGAACAGTGGACGCTATACATCTCTGGAAAGCTGTATCGTGCACATATCACACAGATTCGATATTTTAAGGAAGTAGTTTTTTCATTTTACGGTTTGTTACCATAGTTTATCTTAGAGAAACCGGCAAGAAAATGTATGTCATGTGCTGGAAATCTATTTCTTACGTTGGAATATTAACAGCGTTACATTCCATATGACTAATAGATCGGAAACTAGCACAATCTAACCTTATAGCCTGTTTTAAGCGTGGAACCTTTTAACCTCGGGTGTGCGTTTGTTTATGTTCTCTCTCACCATTACCTTCCAGGTACTGATCCCAGACTATATGACAACACTTTAGAGTTGATAGAGCGGTTGATTTGCATAAAAATGCTTCAAACTCCATCCACCTGGAGCTCCAACATGCGCAAAAACCAGCCATTTCTTGTTCTTCTTAATCATCTGCTATTACATCGCAACATTTTCAAATCTGCTACTGTACACCGATAAGGGGTGCTAACCTCCTCAACATGGGTGCATCTGGAAAAATCTTGTGTACTTGGTTGGTTGAGGACTCTGGTAGCTCCATTCATTCACGAGACGTGGAATGTAGCAGTCTACTTCTGGTCAGCTGCAGACTAAATCGGTAGCAGTGCTGCGGGGTGGGCTGGTCGAACACTGTGCAACGGGGTCTTTCAGTCTTTAATGTTATCCTAAGACTGCGAGAATGCTCTGTGACTCCCATCCACATAGAGATAGATCGTAAATTATGAACTATGCTGGAGGTGCTAGAAATATGGCCGGCCGGTGTGGCCGAGCGGTTCTAGGCGCTTCAGTCTGGAACCGCGCGACCGCTACGGTCGCAGGTTCGAATCTTGCCTCGGGCATGGATGTGTGTGATGCGTGTCCGAAAGAACAGATGCCATCTTCATATAGTTAAGGCTAACCAGGCATTGACCTTCTTCTTCTGTGTGGATGCACATGCACTGTCGGAACTCTTATTGGACTCGGTAAGATTGACTGCCGCAAGTAATGAGTGTAGTGGGCAGGGGCACTACGAATGTAGTTTGTGGACATTAAGTTGGGAATATGGCTCTCACGGGGAGCGTGCAAGGGTTAAATCCCTGCAGTCGCACTATCCTCCGTGCCCGCGGTGGCTCAGATGGACAGAGCGTCTGCCATGGAAGCAGGAGATTCCGGGTTCTAGTCCGGTTGGGGCACACATTTTCAACTGTTCCCGTTGCTGTATATCAACGCCTGTTGACAACTTAGGGTCTTGATTTAATTATCATTTCATTCTAGAGAGCTGCATGGTCACCAATTGTATCTGTTCTTTCGGACATGTCCGAAAGAACAGATACCATCTTCATAGTGTTAATGTCAGTTTAGAACCTGACACAGACATGGAAGTCGTGGCAGGGAAACAAAATGTATGGCAATGTACAAACTGTGTTGCAGCGAAAAAAACAAAAAACAAAAAAACAATGTTTCAAACAACGACACAGGGTCATAGGGAGGGTCTCTTCGACTTATAGTATAGTTTGTAGGATACGGTCATCCTCCTACAGTACAGGCGATGTAACTTTACACTGGTCTGTGCAATTAATCGATAGCTCACATGTGCTTGATGGCAGCACACTGAAGGTATTAGTTTCCGATATATGGGAGGAGAGAGATCTTATCAAGTTCTCTATCGAATGAAGTTAGTGAAGCATTTATAGTTCGTAATTGTTCTCTGTTGGATGGTGCAGAGTAACGAAGATGTTGGGGTGATAGACGTGAATGGGCCCTGAGGGATGCAGATCTGCTTCAGACAGTAGTACTTGTATGCAGTTTGGGGGAGGGGGGGGCACCACAGTGGAGTAGCAAATCCCTCGTCCCCCCCAGTTCCTGTACTGTCTTTTATACTACCTCACGTTGCAGGAGCAGGCTTCATTTGGCGCTGGCCTTACACGTAGTACAGTGCTGGCAGAGCTACGACATTTTCCCATTTCTACCGAATGGTCAAAACATGCTCCTGTCACAATAACTCAGGTCACTCTCTTTCTACATGGGTTGCAGAAGGTGGTAGATACAGCTCTCTCCAACTTCTGCTCAGATCATACTTAAATTGGAACGATCACATGCGCAAAGCTGCAGAAATGGCTGCAGTCGAAAGAGGCAGAGGGACTATCTAAAATTTTACTGTAGCTGACAGGTTCGAAAAAGCTGACTCGTTTCAGGATATGAGAGTGCCAGAAATATGATTCACTGATGGCTGTAACCATTAAAGGACTTCTCCAAAGGATTCAACGCAGCTATATGGTTGAATGGAAAGACTTGATTCCAAACCATAGACATTATTTCTATCGGAAAGTGTAGCACTAGACATCAGGAGAGCTAGTGTACATTTCTTACGACCTCAATCAGCACACCATCTACTGTTTGTGATTCTTCTCAATCAATCATCGCCTATAGCCCAGCCGATATATCACCGAACCTCTGACGTGGCATCGAGACAGAACGCATTACAAATACTGGAGAAATATCTAGCGCTGGTGTGAGGGAGTTGCAAATACTGGTCTCATACCACGTTCATTAGCCGCATCACTTTCTAAATTCAATAATTTTATTACGAGGTTGCACCGTCGGCGACGTGTAACCGCACTGTTGGTCTGATAATATACACTCTGGCGATCACCGTCTATATTCAGTGTCACCGTATTGGTTTGGAAAACCCACTCAATTCGGAGGTAATGCCATACCTCGATTTATAAAGCCAATATAGCTTTTAACATGGATATTTGTATGCAGCTGTAGATCCAGGACCACTTGTGGCAGTAACATACAGTAGTTGTTGCGATAGTGTCTTTGAACATTTGGCGGTTTGTAAGACGATTAAGCCTCTGACAAGGGGAAGGCCTCAGACACGGCCAACCGATTCGGCTCAAATTTGGCAGGTCGCTTGTGTACAACCTAAAACGAAGGACTCTAAGATATTTTGGGCCAACACCCTCGCAATTTTGAGAAAATCACCCCTAAAGGTTATGATGAGCAATCGATTCAAAATTGGAGTGATCGATAGATAATTGTAAATAGAGCATTTTTCATAATCAGGTATGAGATCCGCAAACGCAAACTTTTCCAGAAATCGAGGAAAGAAACTTTTACAACTGCAGCTTCTGTACCCAGATGGTAAACGCTTTTCGCCGACAGCGCCGATAGCGCAACGCCTAAGGTAACGGGCTGGAATCGGAAAAACCGTCTTCGAATCTCGAAGAAACCTAGCGGATGTTATTCTTTTTGTTTGTATGATTCCACATCTCAATTGGTAAGGATAGGAGGATTAATAAGGTAAGTAAATCAATAAGGAATGATAATATTAAGCTGGGCATAGTTGTGAACCTGGAAGAGTGGATGTCCAGCACGAGCCTTATATAAGTCAATCGGAAAGAGTTCTTTTCCGTCATTAGGCTGCAGCGAACCTCGCGGATACATGTAGTGATTTTTCCATCGTTAATGCGCCGAATGAAATACGTTTTTTGAATGAATACAGAGTTCTTCCATAGGTAACATATGACGAGTAATGTATGTAGTTTGTAGTAATTAGCTCGTCTGTTTATGCCGTAGTAACTATTTATTGTTTGCTGTGTCATCTTTCAGGTGCATAATCTGAATAATGCAGGATGTACACCCTTCGACTAGCGCTGTAATATATAGTTGGGAGCCTGTCACAGACGATGACATGCGGGAAGTTACCGACGCTGTGTTTTGGTTTATAAAAGTGTTGCAAGACAGATGCATTATCAATGCACTACCGGAAGCAAGCAGCTCTGTTTCTCGTCGTTTCATATTGATAGGAGCGGCTATCGTCGAGCGATTTTTGGAGCTGACAAACGAAATGACTTTTGTTGATACTGAAGTACTGTACCATGAAGACAAAGCAGAAGGTGATTCAGTGGAAGATATCCCGACTAGTGAATCGCAAAATGGTCATAACACTTTGGAAATCTGCACGTCACTGGGAATACGTGCTTCATCTGTTCCCGATGAGTATTACGAACCGGTTACGAAACGACTGAACTACGGTGCTATACCACTTGAAGTAAAAGTGAAGGCGTTAGCGCTAGCCAGGAATCATACAAATTGGAACTTACAAACACTGCAAAAGAATGGAGCAACAACAGCCCTGAAAAGGAAGAAGGACTTGAAACTGTGGGAAAGTGATATCGTTAAAGGAGGGCCAAGATTCGAAAAATACCAGGCGATAAATAAGTGGACATACGACGAATTTGTTGAATCTCGTTGTCGTAACGAGAATGTAACAACGAGAATACTTCAGGAATGGCATGCAGGTGCAGGGCTTCAATATAAGGCCAACAAGGATTTTATCTTGGGCAAGAAATTTCAAAGCGGAGTATAGAATTCGTCAACGGCACGTCACTAAATACGTCTCTCATAAGGAGGTACAAAATATAGAAGCTATACAGAAAGTGGCGGCTCTTTTCAGCACGCAAACGGCGTCACTTATGACCGGTTTTAATAGTGATTACGTGACCAACTCTGATCAAACAGGATGCGAGTATCGGGTGAACATTCGACGCACGTTATCGCATAAGGGAGAAAAACGAACCATTATCGCAGTTGGTAGTAAAAACTAACTAAAACATTCGTACACGGCGCAATATGCCATCACAGCGTCTAGAAACGTGTTGCCTAAGGTTTTCGTGTGTTTACAAGAAACGAATGTTACATTTGGTTCTTAGGTTATAGAAGAGGTCAGTCGTTTAACCGACTCGTTGAAAAATGTTTACATTACCTGCTCCAAATCCGGGAAACTGACGAATGCAATTTACAGAACATTTGTTGAGAATGTTTTAAAACCATACGTTTCTTTTTGTGGCGGCGTTCGTAGCGACAAACAATTCGCTGTAGAAACGGCTTACGAAGTCACCGCCACACTTTTAATAGCGGGCCGACCGGTCCGCTGGAACAGTGAACAGGAAGATGAAAACCCAAACACTCTGATTAAATAAAAGTCGGTACTTATCTTTATTAATGAAGATACAGAAACACAATAGTGAACTCCGTGTCTACAGAAATCTGTCTAGTTCGAGTCGGAGCGGCTAGGTCAGCGTCGGCTGACGACAAACAACAACTCTGCTGCGATGAACACACAACTGACTAGCAAGTACACAATTCGGTGGCGAGTATACAACTGAGCGGCGAATACAGAACTGTCCTAGCGCTCGCGACTCCAGCGCTTAAGAAACCAGAAGCCAGCGGTGGCGCGCGCAGACTTGCGGCGATTTGCTCTCTCGCTGGCGCTGCTTATGCGGATGGCGTCCGGACTTTGATGCTGCCAACCTTTTGGCAGCGGGCTCGGGTGGCATTACTGGCTAGGATATAACACTCCTCCCCCCCAAATCGCCGCACCGTCGTTGAATAATGTCGTGGCGAGCGTCGACGGCGGGGGAGGGGTCTGGCCGCAGGCGGAGCAGAAGAGACCGGGGCGAAGACTGTTGTCGGTGGCAGTCCCCGGTCCGCACCCCAGCATTGGCTGCGCGGGGCCTCGGGAAACACCGACTGAAAACCGAGGTCAGGGTGCACGCCTGTGACCACGGGCGCAGCTTCTGGTACCGGACGCGACGGGGCGTCGGGACCCACGAAGAGAGGCAACGTGTCCTGACGCTGCGTCGACGGCTGCTGAGTGGGCGCCGGGCAAGGCGCTGCGGTGTCAGACTCCTTGGGGGTGCCCAAGGAAAGCGGCTGCAGGACAGGCTGCACAGCCACCGCTTGGGAAGGCGGCCCGGCTGAGGGGTCGACGTCCATCAGCTCCGAAGGCGGTGGCGACTGAAGAGGGACCGCAGGCACCGGAGCGACCACCTGGGGCGCTCCCGGATAAAGCTGCGCGGGAGGCATCAACGGGACGGGCTGTCGGCGTGGTAGCGGCGACGGCTGCTGCTGCTGCCCTGGGGGCGGCAGCGAAGTCGGAAGGCGCGGCTGGAACCCGCCGCGGACCAAATCTGTGGACAAAGAACGAGCGGCAGAATCCGGGCGGCCAGCGCGGCGCAACTGGTTCTGATGCCTCCTGTGCACCCCAGTAGCACCTTGAACAGTATAAAAACCGCGACCCTGGACACTTATCACGGTACCACGTTCCCAACGACGGCGACCGTGATAAACTCTGAAAAAAACGGCGTCGTTGCTCTGAAAACGCGTGCGATGCTCAGAAGCGGCGGGTCGATCCGGGGGGTGCAACAACCGTAGTAGGGTGCGATGACGACGGCCGTGGAGAAGCTGCGCAGGCGAAGGGCCGTCGCGGGGCGTGGTCCGGTACGACGACAGGAACGTGATGAGGGCCTGCTGACGAGAGTGCGTAGCACGAAGGCGGTCCATATGATCCTTGAATGTGCGTACAAAACGTTCCGCTGCACCATTCGATTGAGGGTGGAACGGCGGAGTAAGAACATGGCGAATGCCATTGGCAGAACAAAAACTTTCAAATTCAGCAGAGGTAAATTGTGGACCATTGTCAGACACTAAAACTTCTGGAAGACCCTCAATACAAAAAATTGAAGTCAACGCCTGTATAGTTTGTGCAGACGTTGTAGACTGCATGGGCACAACAAACGGAAAATTACTAAATGCATCTATCACGATGAGCCAACGAGAATTCCAATATGGACCAGCGAAATCAATATGTACTCGCTGCCAGGGACCGGCAGGGCGTGCCCACTCAAAATAGCGTTGAGGCGGAGCAGCTTGGTGTTCGGCACACGTCGAACAATCTGTAGACATCTGCGTAATCTGCTTATCAATGCCGATCCATGTACAATGACGGCGGGCAAGCTGCTTGGTGCGGACCACTCCCCAATGACCTTGATGCAACAAGTCGAGGACCTTGGATTGGAGCACTTGGGGAACCACTACACGAAGCTGGTCATTCTTGGGTGCGTAACAGCAAAACTCCGTGCGAAACAGACAACAGATGACGTTGCGGATAATAGCGACGAACCACAGGATCCGATATGTCCTTTGCCTTGGACGGCCAACCACGTTGAACAAAACGTAATAGTAAACTCAGATGAGGATCCGTAGCTGTCTCACGTGCCACCTGACGATAATCAATCGGAAAATCCCGGAGGGATTGATGCTCATCGGCGTCAATCTGATGGCAAGAGTCGTCAGAGGAATCGAAGACATCATCCGCAGCAATCGGCAATCTAGAAAGCGCGTCAACGTTTGCATGCTGAGCTGTAGGGCGATACAGTATCTCATACTGGTATTGTGATAACAAAAGAGCCCAACGTTGTAGTCTCTGACCTGTCCGCTGAGGAACTGGTTTAGACGGATGAAACAGTGACGTCAGGGGCTTGTGATCTGTTACTAAATAGAATGGTCTACCATAGAGGTAGTGATGGAATTTTGTGACACCGAACACAAGAGCCAACGCTTCCTTGTCCAATTGGCTATAATTACACTGAGCTTTGTTGAGCAATTTAGATGCGAACGCAATAGGACGTTCGGTGTTACCGACTCGGTGAGACAACACAGCACCGAGACCGAAAGAAGAGGCATCACAAGCTAACACCAGAGGCTTGTTAGGGTCGTAATGGACCAGACAACGATCATTCAATAAAGCCTCTTTAAGCTGCTGAAAGGCTGATTGGCAATCAGCTGACCACACAAACGGAACATTCTTACGGCGGAGACGATGCAACGGTGCAGCAATCTGTGATGCATTAGGTATAAACCTAATATAATATGTCAATTTGCCAAGAACTGCTTGCAATTCATGCAGATTGCGAGGGGCGGGCAAATCACGAATAGCTGCTAAATATGACTGGGAGGGATGAATGCCTTGAGCATTAATAACATGTCCCAGATACTCCATCTCCGTAAGGAAAAATGAACATTTATCGATGTTGCAACGTAGGCCTGCCTGAGACAACACTTTAAACAAACACTCCAAACTACGGAAATGTTCAGCAGGCGTCCGACCGGACACAACAATATCGTCTAAATAGTTGCAACACGATGGCACATTAGCCAGAAGTTGTGACAAAAAACGCTGAAAAACAGCTGGAGCTGACGCACAACCAAAAGGCAAACGCAGAAAACGGAACAACCCCAACGACGTGTTTATGACAAAATACTGTTGTGATTGCTCGTCGAGGGGCAATTGCAAATATGCTTCACGGAGATCAATTTTGGAAAAGAAACGAGCTTCCCCTAACTTATCCATCAGCTCGTCCGGCCTGGGAAAAGGAAAAGAATCAATGACAGTCTGAGGATTAACTGTCGACTTAAAATCAGCACACAGACGTAACTTGCCAGACGGTTTCTTTATAATAACTAAGGGAGAAGCCCACTGGCTCGCTGAAACGGGTTGAATAACACCGTTGTTTTGCCAACGACGAAGTTCATCTTCTACAGGTGCCCGGAGAGCGTGAGGCACTGGACGAGCACGAAAAAATCGAGGCTGAGCATTATCTTTTAACGTAATATGAGCGGCAAAGTTCGCAGCACAACCTAGTTCGTCTTTAAATATGTCACTGTATTGGTTACACAAATCGGTTATGCTGTCTTGAGGAACAACAACAGAATTAATTTGCAACACATTGTCTTGGATAGACAGGCCAAACAAGTCAAAACAGTCTAATCCGAAAATGTTTACACTGTCTGTAGCGCGGAGCACTGTGAATGAAACTGTTTTTGTATTGCCACGGAATGTGGCTGGCACGCTACATACACCTAACACAGGAATTTGTTCTCCACTATAAGTAGCCAAAGAATGTTTTGCCGCTGAAAGTTTAGGGCGGCCGATAGCCGCATACGTAGCACTATTTATGAGAGTCACAGACGCACCAGTGTCTAATTGAAAATTGAAGGTCTTATCCTGGATGCGTAGCTTCACAAATAGTTTATTACACTGTCTCTGAATCGGTGCAGTGGAGGCGGAAGACACAAAATCAGCGCGTTTAGCGCGTGTTCGCTGCTTACGACAACTCGTGGGTTGGGCGGGCGGAACAACAACTCCCGCGTCACTTGCAGTCTGTACATTACTTTTTACAGCGTTTGAATTACGCTTGGGTCGCATAGCAGAGGACTGGGTGGATGGCTTATTGCGAACAAGTTTATTACCCACACGAACCGTGGAAGAGTCTTTAAACGCGACCTTCTGGGCGGGCTGGCTTTGAAGATCATGAATATCCATGGGCTGGGCAGCACTAGAATTGTTCTTGCGTTTACGCAAACAAACAGTCTGGATGTGTCCTTTCCTTTGACAGAAGTGACAAACCGCGTTTCTTAACGGGCAACGTTCACGAGGATGAGCAAGAACACACTTAGGGCAAGACTTAACTCTATCATTTTGCACACGCGGCTGACGAATGGGTTTAACATGACGCGGCCGGCTAATGTTTACAGTCTGACTCTGCCGGTGGGGCCGCGGGCGTGACATAACTTGCGTAGCACAGGCAATTTGAGAAATACATGGCTGATCTAACTCACACTCAGCATAGCCAAAAGTATCTTGGGCGTCAATGATGTTCATCACAGTCTCTAATGACAGGTCAGGCAACTTTAAGATAGCAGCACGAATACGAGAATCTGCAATGTTTTGAGTAATAGCGTCTCGTAGCATGACATCACTGTAGGAAGCTCCACACACACAATTAAATCGGCACTGACGGGTGAGGCCCCGTAAATCTGTTAACCACTGTTTATTAGATTGATGTGGCAGTTTCTTTAATCTGAAGAACTTGAATCTGGCTGCTGCCACATGTACTCGCGACTCGAAATACTCAGCAAGCTTGTTAACAACAACGTCATAGTCTAAAGCTTCTGGCTGGGATTCCGGGAACAACTTACAAAGTAGTCGATAGATTTCCACGCCTGCAGTGGAAATTAAATAAAGCTGCCGCTCAGTACCTGTGATTTTGTAGACTGTCATGTGCGCCTGCAACTGCGCGAAATATTCTCGCCATTCTTCTCTTGATGCATCAAAAGCACGGAAATGTGGTGCTGCCTGTGCTTGTTCCTTTTGTGTTGGAGGATTAGCCGCTTGTTTGGCGATTGCTTCCACCAGACTTTGTATTTGCTGACTCTGTAACAAGATCAACTGTTGTAATTCGGCAGACATAGTGAACACAAATTAAACCAGCCCCCAAAATTTTATCGCTATAATTAGTATAACAAGAAACAAGTTGAACCAGCCCTGCACACGAGTTCGGAAGTCCTCGTCGCCAGTTTTGTGGCGGCGTTCGTAGCGACAAACAATTCGCTGTAGAAACGGCTTACGAAGTCACCGCCACACTTTTAATAGCGGGCCGACCGGTCCGCTGGAACAGTGAACAGAAAGATGAAAACCCAAACACTCTGATTAAATAAAAGTCGGTACTTATCTTTATTAATGAAGATACAGAAACACAGTAGTGAACTCCGTGTCTACAGAAATCTGTCTAGTTCGAGTCGGAGCGGCTAGGTCAGCGTCGGCTGACGACAAACAACAACTCTGCTGCGATGAACACACAACTGACTAGCAAGTACACAATTCGGTGGCGAGTATACAACTGAGCGGCGAATACAGAACTGTCCTAGCGCTCGCGACTCCAGCGCTTAAGAAACCAGAAGCCAGCGGTGGCGCGCGCAGACTTGCGGCGATTTGCTCTCTCGCTGGCGCTGCTTATGCGGATGGCGTCCGGACTTTGATGCTGCCAACCTTTTGGCAGCGGGCTCGGGTGGCATTACTGGCTAGGATATAACATTTCTGATAACAACTTTTGCCTAATATTGGATTTCTGGAGTGGACAAATTAACACTACAATGTATGATACAATGTTTGTAGATAGCGAGGGTCAGCCGACGTGCACAGTAAAAGTAATACCGCCAAACTGCACACCTGTGTGCCAGCCGTGTGATGTTTATTTCCAGGCTTCAGAATTGCAGTGTGGTTCTGGAAACCCAGCGGGAATTGCACAAGCTCACGGCTGCAATAACTATTCACAGCATAATTCATAACCAACTTTCAGCACCGATTTTTCAGGCAATGGAATCGTATGCGTGGTACAAATTAATTCCCGAAAAAGACATATTTTTAAATGTAAACCAAGTTTGTTTTCCGCCGACTCTTCGGAAGGAACAGTGTAGCTGTCGAGAGATTGCATTCATTAGATGTTCTTGGTGCCATGAGTATATTTGTTTCGAATGTTTATTGACACATACCATCCGTCTAGTGGTTCGAAGAAAAGCGAGGACACATAAAAGTGACTGGAAGAGCCATTGTAAAGTGACCTGGAGTAACATTTTAGTTGTTTACTCTTCCAAGAGGTTTGAGAAATTTATTTGCCTAACTTATTATTATCATTCCTTATTGATTTACTTACCTTATTAACCCTCCTATCCCTATCAATAGAGATATGGAAAGTTACAAATGAAAAAAAGGACATCCGCTAGGTTTCTTCGAGATTCGAACCCGGGTTCTCCGATTCCCAGCCAATAACCTTGGCCGTTTTTTTCTTCTTTTTTTTCTTAATTTTGTTCTTTGTTGATCGTTGTTTTTGGTCATTGCGGATGGCACACGCCATCCGTTCAAGTTCGTTTGTTAATCGTTCCACTCAATTTTTTTTATTACAGAGGCCAACCGGCTCTCTGACCGAACACACAGCTACGGTGCGGGCCCGTTGCGCTATCAGTGCTGTCGGCGAAAAACGTTTACCATGTGGGTACAGAAGTGGCAGCTGTAAAAGTTTCTTACCCCGATTTCTGGAAAAGTATGCGTTTTCGGACCCCATACCTGATGATGAAAAATGCTCTATTTACAATTATCTATCGATCCCGCCAATTTTGAATCGATTGCTCGTCATTACCTTTGTTGTTGTTGTTGTTGTTGTTGTGGTCTTCAGTCCTGAGACTGGTTTGATGCAGCTCTCCATGCTACTCTATCCTGTGCAAGCTTTTTCATCTCCCAGTACCTACTGCAACCTACATCCTTCTGAATCTGCTTAGTGTATTCATCTCTTGGTCTCCCTCTACGATTTTTACCCTCCACGCTGCCCTCCAATACTAAATTGGTGATCCCTTGATGCCTCAGAACATGTCCTACCAACCGATCCCTTCTTCTGGTCAAGTTGTGCCACAAACTTCTCTTCTCCCCAATCCTATTCAATACTTCCTCATTAGTTATGTGATCTACCCATCTAATCTTCAGCATTCTTCTGTAGCACCACATTTCGAAAGCTTCTATTCTCTTCTTGTCCAAACTATTTATCGTCCATGTTTCACTTCCATACATGGCTACACTCCATACGAATACTTTCAGAAATGACTTCCTGACACTTAAATCAATACTGGATGGTAACAAATTTTTCTTCTTCAGAAACGCTTTCCTTGCCATTGCCAGCCTACATTTTATATCCTCTCTACTTCGACCATCATCAGTTATTTTGCTCCCCAAATAGCAAAACTCCTTTACTACTTTAAGTGCCTCATTTCCTAATCTAATTCCCTCAGCATCACCCGACTTAATTAGACTACATTCCATTATCCTTGTTTTGCTTTTGTTGATGTTCATCTTATATCCTCCTTTCAAGACACTGTCCATTCCATTCAACTGCTCTTCCAAGTCCTTTGCTGTCTCTGACAGAATTACAATGTCATCGGCGAACCTCAAGGTTTTTATTACTTCTCCATGAATTTTAATACCTACTCCGAATTTTTCTTTTGTTTCCTTTACTGCTTGCTCAATATACAGATTGAACAACATCGGGGAGAGGCTACAACCCTGTCTTACTCCCTTCCCAACCACTGCTTCCCTTTCATGTCCCTCGACTCTTATAACTGCCATCTGGTTTCTGTACAAATTGTAAATAGCCTTTCGCTCCCTGCATTTTACCCCTGCCACCTTTAGAATTTGAAAGAGAGTATTCCAGTCAACATTGTCAAAAGCTTTCTCTAAGTCTACAAATGCTAGAAACGTAGGTTTGCCTTTCCTTAATCTTTCTTCTAAGATAAGTCGTAAGGTCAGTATTGCCTCACGTGTTCCAGTGTTTCTACGGAATCCAAACTGATCTTCCCCGAGGTTGGCTTCTACTAGTTTTTCCATTCGTCTGTAAAGAATTCGTGTTAGTATTTTGCAGCTGTGACTTTTACCTGTGACTTACCTTTAGGGATGATTTTCTCAAAAACGGGGGGGGTGTTGACCCAAAGTATCTTAGATTCCTTCGTTTTAGGTTGTACACAAGCGACCTGCCAAATTTGAGCCGAATCGGTTGGCCGTGTCTGAGGCCTTCCCCTTGTAAGACACAGTGGTACCATTCTCAAGAAAAACTTATGAGGCATTTCCATCAATCGCTGATTTTTGGTCAGTATTATTTTGTATCGCCAGCAATCAGTTATTGGCGAAGTATTATATTTAGTAGCAGGGGATGCGTGATAGGTTCTCCTTGAGCATCAGGCTTATAAAGTATGTGTTTGTGTTCTGATATGTGCAAAGGACATGACTAGGTCCACTTGTAAGGAAGGTAAGGATTTGACATGGAATACTGTGATAGCAAAGGGAAGGGTATGTCAAGTCATAAGAATGCTACAGTATTTCTATTTCCAGAGCCACTGCCGTCATCAGGGGGTATTTCAAATATTTCGCTCACTGTCCAATGTCATTCGACTGAAACCACAATCGTAGCATTTAATTGTAAGTAGAGCGATCAAATATAGATGTGACCAATTTCGTAGGACAATTCTGTCTATGCATGCTTGGTAAAGCGGCGGCGGTGGCCTGTGGCGGGAATGATTCACGTTTCCCACTAAAGGCAGGAACTGTCCGAATGGAGAGACCTGTTGGGATGCAGGAAGGTAGTTGACGTAACCACGTCGTCCACGAGACGGCCAAATGACGGACTAATACTTAACATGTATTTGACAGCTTTCGCGATCGTGTGGAAATTTGAGAAGATTCAATATGGACATTTGTTTGTGCTGGACCATTATTCCCTCCCATGTAAATTGTCCGATTGACTGCTTCTTCATATTTCCCATCTTTATTTGGTTGAGAGAAGATCGATCGTGTGTGTGTGTTGAGTGCATCTAGCAGGTGAAAGACGGGTGGAGGACATGTTTGCTGGTTCTCTAGACATGAGAAACACCTTAGCTGCTTTGTAAATTATAAGGATGATTTGGAATCTATTATATCACTGACATCAGTATTCGTGAGTGGAAACATCGGTTTCCTCCATTTTTTTCGAGTTTTCACATAAAGGTCTTCACAGATGGGACAAGTTTCTACTAGTTACTCAGTGGGTCACAATGATTTCTTAGTCAGGGGAAAAATGTGTGATCCAGGTGGTAGCTATGAATGGGATGCACTGACACAAACCCCAACTTGGCAGTATTATGTATATAAAAGACACCACTGTGTGTTGGCTGGATTTCGAAGTATCGCAAATACCAAAAGGTTTCGTGGAAGTGGTGAAAACGATGAACCGTAAAGACTCTAGGGGTTTTTTAAATTGTAATTACACCCACTATTAATCGGCAAAGACGTTATGGTGAGAGGCTTTTTTGCAGTGCGGAAACGACACCCGGCTGGTGCATGTGTGGACGTATCATAATTTTTTTATGCATCTATAATTGATAATCGGAAATGTAATGCTGCTGCTTGAATGTAAAGCTACCATGGCTTATGTTCCGAAATATGTGTGTGGGAAGTAATCAAACTACTATTCATGTAAAAACAAAACAAAAAAAGTTACTTATGTCTAGTCGTAATGGAAGGATAGGTTGGCTCAAATGGTTCAAATGGCTCTGAGCACTATGCGACTTAACTTCTGAGGTCATCAGTCGCCTAGAACTTAGAACTAATTGAACCTAACTAACCTAGGGACATGACACACATCCATGCCCGGGGCAGGATTCGAACCTGCGACTGTAGCGGTCGCCCGGCTCCAAACTGTAGCGCCTAAAACCACACGGCCACTCCGGCCGGCGAAGGATAGGTTGGACATGGTGAATTGTGATTTCAATGCACTAAGGAGTATATCTGAATTTAAGTGGTGATAGATTCATTTTGTAAACAGCTGCACAATATATCAATGCAAGTGTTGAACTGGACCTGCTATAGTGTACAACCAGGACACGCAATATGGCTGTAACAATATGTCCCCTCATCAGCTCCCCTATGTGTACCCTCGCAGTTTCCTTGTTGATTATAGTACACCAACCCACGTCGGTGATGTCTTTCCAAGCATTACATCCACGGGTGCAGTATTCATTACCACATAGTGCCGGATGCCTGTCCTTCATAACACTGATTTGAAAGAATCTTGGCGGGATGTAGCGCCTTCCAGAAGGACTGATTTGAAGACTTTGTCAATTTCCTAGGACTGAGGAGAATCGACACATATAGCCAATGTGAGTGTAGAGTGCTGTACAAATATAAAAGATAACTGCACTGTTTGTGTAAAATGTATATATAATGCAGTGTAATGTTACTGTTGCTTATGTTTTGGCATGACCAGAGAAAATGAGTGTGTGTCCTATCATGAGGGATGTACAGATTCAGCACATCTATAACCGTGAGGGTATGAGAGATATTTTTACGTGGAAACTTATGTGCACTATAGATACTGAGATTCGTTCCAGATCCACAGCCAGCCAGAAGAGACATACCTGTACATCGATCGGTGTCAGACTGCTGCACCAATGGTGCTATTTAATTTTAGTTACATTGGTAAATATGTTCCTGGTTCCCAATATTCTTGTGGGTCTTGTGTGTATCTTATGATCTGTAGACAACTTTTGTAGGGTTTAACTGTCAGTACAATGTGGCGATCTGTACAAAACAGTTTTGCTGCTGAAAGTATCACCTGCAGAAAACAATGGCAGACGGTGTTCCCACACTGGCAGCAGCTACAGTTTGACAGATGAATTCAGTGATGAACGGGCTGTCCTGTTACGATTGCTAGGAAGAATGCAACCTGTGTTATTCTGGGAAGCATTGTGACAGATTTCTATAGCGTGTCCAGAGGAGGGACTTGGCTGTTATTTACATAGACATGTGATGTCGGTAGAACACTGAGAACCTTTTAGCTGCTATACAAACATCTCTCAGCACTGGACCCACATCGCAGCTATGTGTCATCGCATCAGCCACAGCGTTTAAGTGAACACGTATTTCGACAGGAATTTCTCAGGTGTCAAGTATGAAAGGGATGCTGCTGCCTCATGCTTGCGGGAACTGAATGGATACCTGTGTGTGGCTCAGCAGCTGATGGTGGCGTTGTCACTTAACGGGGACCACTGATGCACCCCGACTCCTAAGGGCAAGTGCGGAGTCGGATGCGTCGGCAACAGGCATTGAGTTGCAGGATGTGTTTTTTAATAGCGATCTTTTGTTTAAATTATATTCCATCGATTTCACTGACTAATAGGATGCTGATAGTTAAAAAAAGCTACCCCATACATGTGAAGAACATCGATTTAATGAATTTGCATATTTTTTTTATATCAATGTGGTGTTAGAGGTACAATAGTTAAGGGGAGGGTGTGCATGAGTGGGTGACATAGGGCAGAGCAGCAGGTTAAGTGCAGAACAATAGGTTAATTTGCATAATTTTTGTGTAAAACGTAGTACAATAGTTTAAGGGGATGGGTGACAAAGAAGAACGCGCCACACTTTCCATATATTCCATACACTGCCTTAAATCCCCTAAATTGTTTAAATAAACAATATTCCACACAGTGTCTAAATGGTTTAAACTGTATTCCATACACTGCAATCGATTTCCTGACAAATTCTTTAACTAAATAAATAAACTATATTCCATACACTGCCATAAATAATTAAACAATATTTCGTACATTGTCTATATTATTTAATCAGTATTCCATACACCGCAATCAAATTCCCTGCAAATCACTGCTCAACTGAGTCTTTTTCCCATCAATTTCTAATTAATTGATCAATTTAATTAAGTAGCCCATCAAACTGATAAGAGTGAGAGGGGCTATTCCAATAACTCAGACCTGAAAGTGTACCTGTGGAGGTTTCCTAAGGGGTGGGGGGGGGGAGGGGAGAGGGTGGGGAAAATAAGTTAAGAACCTAAAAAATCAAAAGGAAGGATCCTCGTAGAAGAACAATATGTTAAGGACCTGTCAATCAAAGGAAAACAATACGTTAAGTACCTGTCAATCAAAGAGAACAATATGTTTGCCCCTGAGTGCATACTTGCCCCTGATGTAGGCAACCTGCACTAACAAAATGCGCTCATGGCGGCTTTGGTCCACTACTTGTAGACACGTTTATGACATTGTTGGCAACTGTTAGTGAGTGTTTCAGTCGTTTCCTACACTTGAAACGAGTTAGTTTTCTGTATTGTTCAGTGAAATAATAATAACAACCGTGTATTTAAGTGAAACCACATAGTAAATGTTGTAGTTTGTAGATCATTTATGGAATAGGGATGACTTTCAAATATAAAACAGAGGAATACGCCGATATGGTGTTTATTTATGGCAAATCTGATGATAATGCTACAACTGCAGTTAATGAATATCGCGTACGTTATCCAACTCAGTGGATTCCAAAAGCACGAACCATTAGTAGCGTGTTTCGAATGTTACAGAAGACAGATTCTCTACCTAGCTTCATAATCAGTACAAGCTCTCGATATGTGAAGATGATGATGAGGATATTATGGATGCTGTTTAATGTAGCCCGGGTACCAGTACATGACGTATCTCTCAACAATTAGACATTTCATAATCTAAGGTATGGTGTACACTGAAGTACAATAATCTGTATCCTTACCATAAACAAAAAGTGAATCATTTACATCTGGGAGATCCTGCCCTTCACTTGGAGTTGTCCAAATGGTTAAATACTAATCAGCAGTTACAAAAATACATTTTATTTACTGATGAGGTACAGCTTTCTCGAGATGGTATAAACAATTTAGAGAATGAGGAAGTGTGGTCAGAAACAAACCCATATCCAACAATGCAACACAATTTCCAGCAGCGATTTAGCATAAATGTGTGGTGTGGTATAATCAACACACAAGTAATTGGACCATTCATTTTCTCAGGACGTGTAACTGGCGGGACGTACTTATAATTCCTTCAAGAAGAAATGCCCCATTTGCTCAAAAATGTTCCACTTCCTACCCTATTGCAAATGTAATTTCAACGCGCGCCTCCACATTTCACCAACACCATTATTACACCCGAGTGGTCTAAGACTCTGTGCGGCTGGTCCCGGCGGAGGTTCGAGTCCTCCCTCAGGCATGGGTGTATGTTGTCCTTAGGATAATTTAGGTTAAGTAGTATGTACGCTTAGGGACCGATGACCTTCGCGGTTAAATCCCATAAAATTTCACACACATTTGATCATTATTTTACATTTAAATGAACATTTCCCCCAGAAATGGATAGGTCGTGGTGCTACACGTCTATGGCCACCCTGATCATCCAATTTAACACCAAAGGATATTTGTGTATGGGGATGGATGAAAAACGAGGTTTATGAGGACAAAGTCAATACATGCGAAGCATTACTTGCTTGCATTATGAATGCAGTAGACGAAATTAATAACAAATCTGTGAAACTTAAACCAGCAACTAAATCTGTTCATACACATGCAGCTAAATGCATGGAACTCGGTGGAGACATTTTCGAACATTTATTGTGAATGTATTGTGAAATTATATGTACACTGTACAACTTCCTTAACACTGAGATACGTTTTGTCCGGTGTACCATGAATTCACGGGTGATGTAGTACTAATAAAAGTAAATTCTCTATAACTTGTGTTGAAAAGTTTGTGGAATTGTCTGGAATTAAAAAAAAAAAAAAAAAAAACAAATTAGGCCAAGTAGTAAATAAATTAAAAATTTACGAATTTACTTCTTTGCTTCACGGGATGTTCTGGAAAACTACTGCAGATACACGTGTGGGACATGTTTTATTAGATACACCAGATCGATAACAATAAAATAAATGGAAATCGTGTTTTACTTTAAGCTCGTACACTTTTGCGGTGGCTTCATGTCAGCGAAGTTGTTAATTTCAGGCAAAATCTTTTATTAGCCGTAACTCCGTAACCAAACATTTGCGGATGTATGTATATTTGAACTTTTATCTTTAGTTTTACTTGTAGATAACATATTAAAATATTTGCATATCTTCGTGAATCACCTTGTATTTCTAGAAACACCAGGAGTCGAATAACACTGCATGAATCAAGGATGCAGATTATGTTTGTAAATTACTTATCTTTGCACTTCCAAACGTGTTATCAGAAGGCTGGCGACTATAAAATTCTATGAAGATCCAAATATATTCATTACATCAATGAAACTAAGAAATTATTACTCAGTTAAATACAGTACTGCTGACTGGAGTTGGTAGTTGCTTCACTACTTTACTCGTAGGTACCTGCAAGTTTTCTTGGCTCAGACATTAACGTGGAAGAACCACCAAGTCCACAATGAACATCGAAAAACTTCATCGAAAAACTTTCTCTGAAAAGTCTGTTCAGCAAATGGGCAACCTATCGAACTGTATTACAACCCCTGTTCTCAATTTTTCTAGTAATTTGCGTCGAGCTCGGTTTTGTTCAACACTCAATAAAACATGTGGATTGTTTCCCAGTGGTGGCTGAAGAAACACCAATTAAAATGTTACAATCGGACTTATGTTGCATCGTGAGATATGCAGCCACGAATGACTGAACGGCAAGAAACAAAAGTAAATGTCAATACCACCCATCCATTCACTGGACATCAACTTCTTTGAGATTCAAGTCCAAGATAAGTTTTATCTGTATCTCCGATGTCCTGGATAAACCGAGACCTATGATGAATCGGGACAGGACAATGCAAACTTGTTAAGGCATAAAACTTAAATGGCTCTGAGCACTATGGGACTTAACAGCTGTGGTCATCAGTCCCCTAGAACTTAGAACTACTTAAACCTAACTAACCTAAGGACATCACACACATCCATGCCCGAGGCAGGATTCGAACCTGCGACCGTAGCAGTCGCGCGGTTCCGGACTGCGCGCCTAGAACCGCGAGTTCACCGCGGCCGGCCATAAAACTTACTCCTTGGGCCCAGAAAATCAACAAATGCTATCGACCGTGATCATCATCAAATAATTCCGCTGTTTGCTATCAATCTACTATCGTAACTAATCCAAAATAAAAAATAATACTGACGTAGAAGTTCTTAGAGTTTGGAGACATCCATGCGTCAGTTGAGAGCTATGGTGCAAAGCCTTTACTGTGCAACAAACCAAAATAAGCTGACTTTGTAATGGTCTATGACTAAAACTGCTCGTAAATTTAAGAAAAATACTTATATGGCAGGTTTCGGCGGTTTGAAAATGCCATTCCATCATCATCCTTGAAACAGTACGCCATCTATGAAGTGTACAAGCAGTGCTTCCTGGGTATAGGAAACAGGAAGTTTCTGAACGCTCAACGGTGTATGAAACAACGTACTCGTGAGAAGATTACCAGAAGTAACACTACTTATAATGAAATGGTTCAAATGGCTCTGAGCATTATGGGACTTAACATCTGTGGTCATCAGTCCCCTAGAACTTAGAACTACTTAAACCTAACCAACCTAAGGACATCACACACATCCATGCCCGAGGCAGGATTCGAACCTGCGACCGTAGCAGTCGCGCGGTTCCGGACTGAGCGCCTAAAACCTCTAGACCACTGCGGCCGGCACTTATAATGAAAGAACAGATTTAAAATGTCCGTACCAATTCTACTGTATACGTTAAAAGCTTTGTTTACGATCTTCTCGACCAGAAGTAGGTAGTCTGTCGTCTGATACAGCGAATACTACTTGATCATCTGTGTAGTAAACAATTTAAAAATTTCATATAAATATACACAAAACGGAAGATGCTGTCCGAAGCATGTAGTATGAGAAATAAGTCAAAAAATGGTTCAAATGGCTCTAAGCACTATGGGACTTAACATCTGAGGTCATCAGTCCCCTATACTTAGAAACTACTTAAACCTAACTAACCTAAGGACATCACACACATCCATGCCCGAGGCAGGATTCGAACCTGCGACCGTAGCGGTCGCGCGGTTCCGGACTGAAGCGCCTAGAACCGCTCGGCCACAAAGGCCGGCTAGAAATAAGTCAACTCAGTGACACAGGTCGTACATTTTATAAATGATATCATTTCGCCTTGAATTTTAATTCCTCTCCTGAACATTTCGTCTATTCCCGTCGTTGGTTCTTCGCAGTACAGAATGAACAATAGAGAACAAAGACTTCGTCCCTGTCTTCGGCGGTTTTAATCAGAGCGCTTTCTTTTCGGGCCTCCATTCTTACGGCTGATATCCGCAGATGTCCAGAAACACTAGCTGATGAAAAGTATCTGGACACTTGTTGGTGGATATTAACAGCTTGAACTTTTAGGTGGTGTGTCTAAATAATGGTGTAACTATGCGCATCGCAGTAACATCCAGATCCGCTTATTGTACACTGCTCACGTGTTCTGTCTAGATGGTGGTCATAGACCAGGACAAATTTTCAATTATCTATTCACAGCTTTTGAAACAATTCTTATAGGACCCACAAAAAACGTGTTGTTGTTAATTTAGATACATCGCGATTATAACAGATTAAAGTGGGAATATCCCGAATGTGTCGAAAGGCGATTCGTTATTTCTTACGTGTTACCAGTAGGATGTTTATAGCGTACTATATCTTTGTATCCTGTGTTACATTTTCGTCTTGTTTTCTTATTTCATTATACTGTGAATGTATGACCTTTTATGTTGGAAACTGTTCTTTGTTAAGCCTATATAACTTCATACGAGGGTATGACTCGAACTAATATATATACTGAATTATCTAAACAAACTGTCGTATAACATTTCCAGTGTTTGGACAGTTACACGGGCACTTTCAAAAAGCCAATAAATAAAAGAAGAATGCTGGGGACACTTTCTATAAATGAGGTGTTTGAGTGTCTGTGGAGGCACGACAGCCGAAACCAGAGAAGTAAGGTTTTTTTTTTCCTTCCTCCATTTATTCAAATGACTCGTCACCTAGTTACTAAGAGAGGTCGTATTTTCACAATTGTACATGTACAGAATGTGGAATTTATTTGATATTTCTGATTTGTAATAGGAATTGATAACATTGCAGCTTAGGAACTTATATTCTTAAAAGTCATTAAGAAATAAAAATTTAAAATTAACGATTTATGAATAGAAGGAAGAAATTTAGGTAGATGGAAGGAAGTTATGACATACTATCACTTTATGAAATATTATAAATTTGGAAAAATTTTCTAAAACAATGAGAATCTTGCATTAAAGAAGGAGTGTACATAGATTTGTATTAGAGATCCCACTATCTAGGCGTCTTTGGTGTGAGAGCTCGGCAAATCATCGAGCCCACCACATTCGAGATATTGTACTAAACACATCTTAAATTCTCATTTGATAATTTATGTATACAGGCATGTGTTGTATTACTCTTATATTACGTCGTTTTGTCATTTTGATTGCGGGCATTATCATACCTAAGCTTAATAAACAATTATATCATGTAAATTACAGTTATTACTCAAGACGTTTCTACATGTGCCGAAAGCACAGTTGATTCATTTCTGTGTTCCGTAGGATAGTCGTATATTACATCTAGGTCTGTATATTAATCTCACTGTTTGCATGTGTTTAAGCATCTGAGTCTGTTTCTGTGCTTGTGCCTGTGCCATTCCAAGTACCCTGTTCCCTTGCATGTGTTTATTTATGTTCGTATAATTCGTGTAACGAACGTGACACATTATCGGTTATGTCTTCAGCATGCTCCAACCGTCCGGCTGTTGTAGAATTTTCCCTATGCAGTCACAGTCAGTTCGGAGTCGTATGTGAGTGAGTCTGTCACATTGTAAAGTGAGACGTTCAAGAGTTCCTAGTTCTCCACAAGTTTTCAGGTGAGACCAAATCGATTGAGGTGTTCTGTATATGGACCATGGCCCATGAGGAAATCGACCACGCCACTTGCGGGATCTATATGATTTAGCCTCATTCGTTCCTTGCTGTTTGAGAGAAGAGTGTAGAAGCGACGCCCCTTTTTCTGTCGAATCCCGTTTGCTCTGACAGATATCATTTCACCAGCAGTTTACTCGGCGATTTCTTTGATGTCGTCTCCTGTAATCCCATATACCTCGTCACTTCTGCCTTTCTCCAACCAGCACGCTGTTGCTCTTTGATGGATGGTGATGTCAGTGTGCCACACTCCCATCACCACGCACAGTGCCTCCGCCGATGTAGTGCAGCCGGCCGCTGTGACCGAACGGTTCTAGGCGCTTCTGTCCGGAACCGCGCTGCTGCTACGGTCGCAGGTTCGAATCCTGCCTCGGGCATGGATGTGTGTCGTGTCCTTAGGTTAGTTAGGTTTAATTAGTTCTAAGTCTAGGGGACTGATGACCTCAGATGATGTTGTGCCGAATGCCCCAGACATCATGAGCAGAGCACTTCTTTGCCCACGTCCCACAATGATTTATGCGTTGCAACATTCAATCGATGCACCCAGGCGCTCGCTGCAAAGTATACTATAAATTCGAATAGTGCGATGTGATACGTACGTTTTTGTCTTTATAGGGAGACTTTTTTTGTATTTAGTCTTGCTAATTTATGCATTGCACTATGTGACCAGAAGTGTCCGGACACCTGGCTGAAAATGACTTAAAAGTTCGTGGCGCCCTCCATCGGTAACGGTGGAATTCAATTTGCTGTTGGCCCACCCTTCGCCGTGATGTCAGCTACCACCCTCGCAGGCATACGTTCAGTCAGGTGCTGGAAGGTTTCTTGGACAATGGCAGCCCATTCTTTACGAAGTGATGCACTGAGGAGAGGTAACGACATCGGTCGGTGAGGCCTGACATGAAGCCTGCGTTCCAAAACATCCCAAAGGTGTTCTATAGGATTAAGGTCAGTCCATTACACGGATGCTATTGACATGTAATCACTCCACCAAACGCCGTGCATTATGAACAGGTGCTCGATCGTGTTGAAAGATGCAATCGCCATCTCTGAATTGCTCTTCAAAAGTGGGAAGCAAAAAAGTGCTTAAAACATCAAAGTAGGCCTGTGCCGTGATAGTGTCAGGCAAAACAACAATGGGTGCAAGTCCCTCTATGAAAAAAACGACCACATCATAACACTACCGCCTCCGAATTTTACTGTTGCCACAACACACGCCGGCAGATGACTTTCACTTGGCGTTCGCCATACCCACACCCTGCCATCGGATCGCCACATTGTGTACCGTGATTCGTCACTTCACACAAAGTTTTTCCACTGTTCAATCGTCCATTGTTTACGCTTCTTACGCCAAGCGCGGCGTCGTTTGGCATTTACCGGCGTGATGCGTGGCTTGTGAGCAGCCACTCGACCATGAAATCCAAGTTTTATCACCTCCAGCCTAACTGTAATAGTACTTGCAGTGGATGCTGATGCAGTTTTGAATTCCTGTGTGATGGTCAGGACAGATGTCTGCCTGTTACACATTACAACCCTCTTCAACTGCTGGCAGTCTCTGTCAGTCAACAGACGAGGTCGGCCTGTACGCTTTCGTGCTTTACGTGTCCCTACCTAATCACCTGACCACGTTCGAAGTACGTGAGTTCTGTGGAGCATCCCATTTTGCTGTCTCACGATGTCTAATAACTACTGAGGTCGCTGATATGGAGTACCTGGCAGTAGGTAGCAGCACATTGCGTATGTTTTTGGGAGTGTCCGGATACTTTTGATCACATAGTGTATTTTCATTGCTTTGTCGGTTGTAAGTGTGACATGTTCAGTGAACTTCAATTTGTTGCCAATGTGCAAGGTTGTGTTATTTAACTTGATGCTGTTTTTCTGTTTTTTTCTCTCTCCTTTGCATTACAAGGTTGTGTTATTTAGTTTGATGCTGTTTTACTGTTTTTTCTTTCTATGTTCTCTTTTCAGTTGTAAGTACACCTTTTTATTAGCTGCAAGTATAAGTTTACTGTTATTACACCATTCATTGATGTCCAAGAGGAGCTGCGTATTCTTTTGTTCTAAGAGTCTTCCAGAGCTTCCCGATCCGATACCACTACTAGCAAATCATCAGGGTACGCTGGTATCACCTTTACTCTATGTTCTCTGTCTAGATCGTCTATCAGCAGCTCAACAGCAAAGTCCCAGGGTATGGGTCCACTTGTGGACTCCTACTGGCACCCTTTGGTGATTTTCTTCACAACTCGTCGGTGGCCCGCTCGCCATTCTACAACTGTCCGTGCTGTGTAGTTGAGGAAGCCGTAACATGCAGATGTTGTGATTTGCTTTTGTCTTAACTTTGCGAATAGCACGGGACACCAAAGCTAGTCAAAATCGCCAGATATATCAATCAATATTGCCACTACATATTTGTCCTGTGTGCTTTGAATTATGTGAAAAGCCTTATTCACTGCATCGCCGACAGACTTATGCGGCAGGAACCCATACTTACGCGCACTGAGACCCAGAAACTGTCTGTATTTTGTAGTTTGTCACACAGCAGCCTCACCTGTATCTCGCCTAGTACATTCAGTACACAGATCGGCCAATATAATTTTTGGTCTATTGAGTCCTTGTCCTCTGCATTGGCCGTCTTCTAACAAGCAGGTATTCTCCGTTTCTGTAAAGAGTCATTAAGTAAGTCCGTCTGGGAAGGAACGTTCTGTGATGCAGCCGTTTTAATAGTTTCTGAGAGGAGTCCATCTGGGCCCAGAGCTTTTCTGTCTTTAAGTTTCGTTGTTGCCAGCGCAGTCTCCTCACGACTGAAAATAGTAGTGACTCCTCCACGTATGTAATTGATGTTCATTTGTCAGCATAGGTTTATTGTCGGTATTGGTTGTGCTAATGTTCATCGTCTGGCAGCAGCTCGTTTAGCAGGTACTCAGCCGAGCTTTCCAGCTCTGCGTCGTTGTACTGTTTTGTCGCTAGAATGTTGATATTACTGTTGGTGTTTTTATTCTCTCAGTTTGTATTTTGAAGGGCTATTCCCACAGTTTCACTGTAAATTGGTCCTGACACAATTGTCCCAACCCTCTTGCCATGCTTTTTGTAAGTTGTCTTTGTATCGTCCTTTAGCTTCAAGATATTTGATATGTTGCTATCAGGTCTCAAGGCTGCTGGAAGTGAAAGGACCAAGTCCATAGAGGATTTCCAAGAAGAAAATTTATTTGCCAGGCATTGCAACAACCAATACTGATAACAGCATAGAGACGCAATGATATTACAGTTTAGTATTTGTTCAAATAATACAGTAAACTCTAGCAAAGCAAGAAGCGTAACGTTCAATAAAGGAATTTTTTTAAAACTTGGAACTTATGTTTTTACTTGTGACAAAACTTAGTTGCAAAGTATAGTTTTCGTTTTCCTTAAAAAAAAAGAAGTTTTAAGAAAAGACTTTACAGATACTCTACTTGATCAATGAAAATACTTTAGACAAAATTATTTGATAGAGGACTGACAAGTCTGGTGGCTCCGTAAGGGTTTGAAATCTTTGATATAGTTTAAAACATCAAAAACATTATTTACAAAATACAGTTTTAAATCAGAAAAAAATTCTTAAAGGTAGAATACATGCAACAGTTACACTACTGCTCAAACTAACCAGCCTCCCGCGGTCGTAGACACACTTAAGTTACACTGGTCACGCGGCAACGCGTGAGGCGCAGTCCAGCCAGCTTAGAAAACAACAAGTTCCTTCTGTAACACACTATTAGAAACTGGCCCGCTTTATGTCAACAGTGAAGCCAACCATCCTTTTGCATGCAATATGTTAAATTAGGTATTAACGTACAGCCTCGCAAGCAGTTAATAAGCTCGAAGTTCTTAACGCAAGTTGCAGTACTTTAAAGTACGTAAGACATGTTCATTGCAACTTTTAACCATGAAATGGCTTAAGTAGGAGGCTTACTGAAATATTCTAGCAGTCCGCAGAGCAGTAAAAGGACAGTTCATACAGGGTTGAGATAAAATTACATCTTTAAAATTGCGACTAAAACGGCATTGCATAATTTGAGCTGCTTGCGCACACAGTTCCACAGAGATAACCAGTATGTAATCAAGCACTGCAAGGGCCACCTTTACCAGTGATGTGGTTGACTCAAAATTAAGACTACACACGATGCTAGTCAATACAACATACTTCAGACAACATAACAGCATTTACCACAGTCGCGCTTATAGAACTTGCCAGGCATTGGGCTTTAATTAAACAGATATTACTCCAAAAAAATGCCCCGGACGCAAGTTCTATACAGTTTGAACAATTTGCACAGCTTTCGTAAGTAGGCAAAGTAACTACGCAATAGACATAGGGCGTACTTGTAAGAAAAACGTCAACTACGTGGCGAGGAACTCCCACACACAAAACGTGACAGCACATTTGAGGTACCACAGCTCAAAGGAAATGTAAAGGGCCACCCAACAGTGAATCGTACAAGAACGATGCTGGATGGGAAAACAGCTTATCCACCAGAATTAACACAGTTGAAGCTGGCAGTCAATTGTGTTGGCGCCTTTGCACGGCTACACTGCCCCTAGTTCCTCTATTAACGTGAAGTGTCACGCCACCTCGTCCACTCACGAGTGTTGCTTCCGTACTCGGCCAAAACAAACTCCGGGCTCGCACGGGCCACAACCGACCACGGAACGATCACAACTGCAACGGCGACGGCTGTCAGGGTCACAGCCGTCTCTCGGTAACCAGCGCAACTTCCACCGGGTGTCGCTGTTGCTCCGACCCCTTAGAATCTTTACGAGCGCGATCGCGACCAGTCATACTGCGGCAAAGTGCGGCCACAAGAAAGAGCCGACACATTGGCCGCTCCAGAGATACACTAGGTGATCAGAAGTATCCGGGCACCCCCAAAAACATACGTTTTTCATATTAGGTGCATTGTGTTGCCTCCTACCGCCAGGTACTCCATATCAGCGACCTAATTAGTCATTCGAAATCATGAGATAGCAGAATGGGGCACTCCACGGAACTCACAGACTTCGAACGTGGTCAGGTGATTGGGTGTAACTTGTGTCATACGTCTGTATGCCAGATTTCTACACTCCTAAACATCCCTAGGTCCACTGCTTCGGATGTGAAGTGGAAACGTGAAGGAACACGTACAGCACAAAAGCGTACAGGCCGACCTCGTCTGTTGACTGACAGAGGCCGCCAACAGAGGGTCGTAATGTGTAATACGCAGACATCTATTAAGACCATCACAAGCGAATTTCAAACTGCATCAGGATCAACTCCAAGTACTATGACAGTTAGGCAGGAGATGAGAAAACTTGGATTTCATGGTCGAGTGGCTGCTCATAATCCACGTATCACACCGGAAAATGCCAAACGACGCCTCGTATGGTGTAAGAAGCGTAAACATGGGACGCTTGAACAGTGGAAAAACGTTGTGTGAAGTGACGAATCACGGTACACAGTGTGGCGATCCGATGGTAGGGTGTGGGTATAGCGAATGCCTGGTGAACGTCATCTGCCAGCGTCTGTAGTGCCAGCCGTAAAATTCGGAGGCGGTGGTTTACGGTGTGGTCGTGTTTTCATGGAGGGGGCTTGCACCCCTTGTTCTGCTTGGCACTATCACAGCGCAGGCCTACATTGATGTTTTAAGCACCTTCTAGCTTCCCACTGTTGAATAGCAGTTCGGAGATGGCATCTTTCAACACGATCGAGCACCTGTTCATAATGCACGGCCTGTGGCGGAGTGGTTACACGAAATAATACCCCTGTAAAGGACTGAACCGCACAGAGTCCTGACCTGAATCCTACAGAACACCTTTGGGATATTTTGGAACGCCGACTTCGCGCCAGGTGTCACCGACCGAGATCGATAGCTCATCCTCAGTGCAGCACTCCGTGAAGAATGAGCTGCCATTACACAAGAAATCTTCCTGCACCTGATTGAATGCATGCCTGCGAGAGGGGAAGTTTTCATCAAGGTTAAGGGTGGACCAACAACATATTGAATTCCAGCATTACGTATGGAGCGCGCCACGAAGTTGTGTAGGTAGTCTGTTTAGGTTTTTATATTGGTAACGCCACGTAGCGGTCTGTATGAAAATCACTGGCTGTGCTGTGTGCAGTCTGTGGTTGCTTTGCATTGTTGGAGTAATATTCGCCATTGTAGTGTTGGGCAGTTGGCTGTTAACAGCGCGTAGCGTTGCGCAGTTGGAGGTGAGCCGCTTGCGTTGGTGGATGTGGGGAGTGAAATAGAGGAGTTTTGAGAGCGGATGATCTGGACGTGTGTCCATCAGAGACAGTAAATTTGTAAGACTGGATGTCATGAACTCCTATATACATTATGACTTTTGAACACTATTAAGGTAAATACATTGTTTGTTCTCTAACAAAATCTTTCATTTGCTAACTATGCCTATCAGTAGTTAGTGTCTTCAGTAGTTTGAATCTTTTATTTAGATGGCAGTAGTGGCGCTCGCTGTATTGCAGTAGTTCGAGTAACGAAGATTTTTGTGAGGTAAGTGATTTGTGAAAGGTATAGGTTAATGTTAGTCAGGGCCATTATTTGCAGGGATTATTGAAAGTCAGATTGCGTTGCGCTAAAAATATTGTGTGTCAGTTTGGTGTTGATCAGAATAGGTAAAGACCGAAATGTCTGAGTACGTTCAGTTTTGCTCAGCTGTTTGAAAATCAAATAATGTTAGAGGTTTATCCACATAGTAATTCATTAAGTTTTCTAAGGGGACGTTTCATATGTCGACCCTTAGCCGAGGATACCTCACTGGAATCTTCTGATTTTTTCTTGTAGTTTCTATAATTAGTGTAGCTATTGTTTATTGCTAGCGCGTAATTATAGAACGAATTTCCTTTGTAGTTGTAGTTTTTCATTGTTGTACAGTAAAACAGTTGTGGCATGCATGTAGATTTGCACCAAGTATTTCGCAGCTGCGCTTGCAATTAACTAGATATTATTTTCAGTGCTATGTTAATGTGTTTTCTTATTTTGCTCTTCAAATTGTGCTTATCTGTGTTATCGTGTGAAATACTGTGACAATAATGGCGTGTGAAAAACGTAACACTAGGCTCCAAAGTAAACTGAGAAATAATAGTGACGACGAGCGTTGCTTATCAGCACCACTGTGTAACGAATTAACTGACATTCAGTGTGGTAATATGGTAATTGTGCATAGGGAACTGGAGCTGGCGGCAAGTAATGGCGTAGACAGTGAAACAATTAGTGAACCGGGAAGCATTATCGATCGATCGGTCGGCAACAGCTCGCCTCAGGAATCCGAAATGACAGGACACAATCTCGCAAATACTGTAGATTCAGGTTTTGGGTCCTCACCATTTTCTCAAATAAGTCAAGACACATTTTCTGCTTGTCAAAATGTGAATGTTGGCGGTGCAAATGCACTGCCAAAAAGCACAGAGGAACAGATTCCAGATACAAATACATTATTATTACAATTAATGCAACAAATGAAACAAAATCAGAGACAAACACAGCAACAGTTAGACGCAATGGAACAAAATCTTCAATAGTTAGACACAATGGAACAAAATCTTCAAAAGTTAGACACCACGCTTGAACTAACATGTGAAGATTTAACTACTGAGTTACATTAACATCGAAACGAAATTTCAAAAAGCCTGTAATGACGTAAAAACACAAATTTGTGAGCATTTTCAACCTATTTTTTCGCGGCATGAAAATGCATTACAGAATCACGAAGCAGCCATAAAAGAACTGCAAACTATTCTTCGTGAAAATTACGAGACCTTGCGGGATAAAATTGACTCAGTTGCATCTACCGATTCGGTTACGCAACTTGCAAAAACTCAGGAAAACTTAAAGGACACAATAGATACTCTGAAAATTGGCTCAGAAAGACACATGGAGGAAATTAGCTCATTATCAGAGAAAGTAGTCGAACTTTCGGATCAGCTAAATAATTTATCTACGAAGGTAGATGATAATCTGAATGACACAAGACCGGTAGTCTTTAATGACACAGAAGAGTACGAACAAATTAGGAAATTCAGACAAAATCAGAATCAAATTAATACGCACACCAAAGAGAAATCCGGGTAGTACAAGATCAGCTGACACAGGTAATACAAGAATTACATATTTCAGAGGACACCTGCGCTCCAATACGGGAACAGGGACATAGAAATACGGAACAGCCACAAAATAATAACACAGGGCACTTCGGAAATTATGAAAGAAATTGGCAAGGTACACCGAATTTTGAGATGGAACCGCCGAAACGACATGCGACTCGCTGACATGACGATTTTTACTATAAGCTGTTTATTACTACATGTAAAT
Source organism: Schistocerca piceifrons (assembly GCF_021461385.2). Taxonomy (NCBI): domain Eukaryota; kingdom Metazoa; phylum Arthropoda; class Insecta; order Orthoptera; family Acrididae; genus Schistocerca; species Schistocerca piceifrons. Next base: position 391,803,279 of record NC_060142.1, read on the forward strand.
TCAAAACATTTAAGAATTCCGGCAACGACATTCATCCACAAGCGTGGCTTCATGAATTCTCTCAATGTTTTCCTCCCAAATGGTCATTAGAGCACAGATTAGAATTAGAGAATGAACCAGCTGTAAGAATGCGATCGGTCATTCACGATTGTCACAGTGAAGGAGAATTTTATCATGCCTTCCTGTCAGCATATTGGTCTCAAGCTACACAAGACCGAGTAAAACATAGCATCATAATGATGAAACATTTCAAACAATCTGAATTTTCCAGTCTTGTCAAATATTTCGAAGACATGTTACATAAGAATCAATATCTTTCAAACCCATACAGCCCCTCAGAACTCATCCCCATTTGCTTAATCAAATTGCCTGAACATCTATGACATATTATTTTGGTAGAACGTTCCAAAAACGACATTGAAGCTTTTCAGGGACTGTTACAAGAATTGGAAATTGACACTGACAATCACGGGACGCGAAAACAGGAACACAACAATTACAGGTCACACCCGTCACAATTCCGCGATGACAGAAATAACTGGACACGACAAGGCTATTCTTACAACGTAAATCGTGGCCAAAACAGACACCACCCATATGACAACTGTTGGCAGAATAATAGTTACAGAGAAAGATCGCACTTCAGTAGTAATGAATATGACAGAGATAACCATAGAAAGAGACAATATGGGAACCAAAACAATTATTATAAAGGGAGACAGAATAACTTCAGACGCAACAGTTTAGCGCGCAGTTACGATTCAGGGAGAAACTCTCCACCACGTGACCGACAAGAAAGAAATTATGGAATCTACCGACATGACGACAGACGATATAATCGTAACGACAGACATGAATTGCATCAGAACTGGCGGGATTCAAACAGGGCACGGCCCTCTCGACAAGGTGAATTTGTAGAAGTTAGATCTCCAAATCCCAATATCGACGCGCGCCAACAAAGAGACAATAGGCAATGACTCACACCGCTGGCAGCCACAAAACATACTTACGAAGCTGACGACGTAGCTGCCGTGGCTAGTAATTACGTAAAAATGGAAGACATTAGGGTCATCTTACTCCAGGAACATGACGTAAAACATAACAACATTACATATATCCTGTGATTCACATTACAGTAAATGACGTAAAATTTATGGCAGTACTTGACTCTGGCAGTCCCATTTCAATAATTAGTGAAACAGCCTTTAGCAAATCCAACAAATCGAACGATTGCCCTACACTTCCGTCACGTAACATTAAATTACAAGGTGCAATCGTTGGAAAAAGTGTAGATGTACGCCAAAAAACCAACTTAGAAATCTTTTGTCGAAGCCACAGCTTCTGCATGAACTTTCTTACTATTCCATTATTGTCGACGGAAATTATATTGGGAGTAGACTTTATGATTGAATACAAAGCAATCTTAAACTTCAACGATGCTGAAATAAGTTTAGAGAAAGAAGGTAAGTCAATAGCTTTGAAATTTGAAGATTGGCTCTCAAACCATGACGAGGAAATTAATCGGCTTTACCTTCTGTTAGAGAACAGTGCGGAATTTTCGACGGAACTGGACACCAACAATCACTCTGCAAGTACTGACAGGGATGATATCGACGGCATATTTGATACTAATGAGTTAATTCAGAATAAAATTCAAACAATTGAGAATTGTAATGACACTGATAGGCAGGACCTTTTTGAGATTTTGCAAGCACATTCCACAGTTTTTACTCACAAAACAGGAACAATCAAGTGATTTCAATACCAATTTTGTGTTCGTGAGCATACTAAATCTTGTGTTAGACCATACGTAATTCCAGCACATTATAGGGACCGAGTTAGAACAGAAATACAAGCTATGCTTGACGAGGGTATTATTGAGCCTGCAGTAAGCTCATACAACAATCTCTTACATGTTGTTGAGAAGAAAAATGAATCGATCAGGCTTGTCTTAGATTCGAGACAAATCAATACTATCATCATTCCTGAAACAGACAGGCCGCAAACTATGGAAGAACTTCTTCAAAATTTTAATGGTGTAAAAGTGTTATCTTCTATTAATCTCAGATCCAGCTTTTATCAGATCGAACTTCATGCAGAATGTAGAAAATACACAGCTTTTCTTTGTTTCGGCGTTTGTTATCAATTTCGGAAACTTCCTTTTGGTTTGAACATTTCTTCGGCAGCGTTCATTCGTAGGCTAAATTCCGTATTACCCGATTTCTTAAAACGTCACATCACCTTATATGTGGACGATATTCTGATAGCAGAAGCCTTATGGGAACAACATAAGCGCATCCTCAACAGTGTGTTACGTACTTTTGCAGAATCTGGAATTACAGTTAACTTGGAAAAGTCTGAATTCGGTAGGTCAAATGTGAGGTTTTTGGGACATATTATTTCTTCTGAAGGCATTCAGCCGGATCCTGAAAAGTTAGAAGCAATCAGAGCCATTCCAGTTCTATCCACAAAAAAAACAAGTTCGCACTTTTCTAGGTCTCGCAAATTTTTACCGCCGTTTTCTGAATATGCAAATTCTAGTTACACCAAAACTTTGTTCTCTCACTGGAAAAAATACTATTTGGAACTGGGCGAACAAGCACAGTTGGAATTCAATTCTTTGAAAGAAGCGCTACTTAACGCTCCAATACTAGCTCATCCAGATCTGTCACAAGATTTCTGCCTTAGCACAGATTCTTCTAAAGACGGTCTTGGTGCCCATTTATTTCAAGAAGCCATAGAAAATGACACTACTGTTCAGAAAACCATTGCTTTTGCTAGCCGAGTGCTAACAAAATCTGAAAAAAATTATTCCGTTACTGAATTAGAAGCTTTAGCTATCGTTTGGGCATTTAACAAATTCCGTTTCTTTCTTTCTGGTAAGCACGTAAAAGTATACAGTGATCATCGTGCATTACAATTTCTTATGTCTTCAAAATTAAATCATGACAGGTTAAAACGTTGGGCATTGTTTCTGCAAGAATTCCACTTCACAATAGTCTACATTCCCGGGAAGGAGAACATTGTTGTGGACGCACTGTCACGCGCACCGGCTGGGCTTGAGAAAAGTAACAGAGAAGGCAACCTCGAGAAAAATTTCAGTATTCATTACATTCAGAAAGTCGCCTTTGAAAACTTTATCACCACATCTTTAAAGGACATTGCTCATGAACAAGATAAGGATCCGATTTGGAAAGACATCAAAAGTAAATGGCATGAAAAGACACACACTCACATTCGGCATTATTATCTGGTTAGAAACAACATACTCTTCAAACGCTGCACTGTTGATAAGCTATGGGTACTTTGCATTCCTGACGATTTTATTAATAAGCTCATTTGGTACATTCATTTCAGCTACGCACATTTTGGTCCACGAAAATGTTATCAGATTCTTCGGACGACTTGTTATTTCAACAATATGGAAAAGAGAATTCGAAGAGTTTTGTTTATTTGTAAGCTTTGTCAAAAGGCTAAACCATCTACTGTCGTGCTCCGTTGTTTCCTATCATTCCTTCTAAATTAAAAGAATTTGCTGCTGTGGATCTCTTGGGACCCCACGTCAGAACATCGAATGGATTTTCGTACGTTGTAGTCGCTGTTGAACTTACTTCAAAATTTGTTTCTTTCACACCGTTACGTAAAGCCACTGGACGGTCTGTATCCAACGCCTTTGTTAAAAATGTCTTACGTGAGGTTGGACACGTTAGTAATTCATTTCAGATAACGGTCCGCAATTCAGATCAGCTGTTTGGTCACGCATGCATCGGAACCATAAAATCAAACCTGTTTTTATTTCATTGTACTCACCACATTGTAACCCATCTGAACGAATTATGAAAGAAATCAATAAGATTTGCCGACTTTATTGTCACAGAAAGCATCAGCATTGGGACAGATATTTACACTTATTTCAAAACGTGATGAATGAAATGCCTCATGACTCCACTGCTTTACCACCTATTATTGTACTGAAGAATGAAGAACCACCGAACAGAATCAGAGCTTGTACCTTTCCCGAATACACCTAAACTTCGACACAAAGACGTAATTGATTTGGCTATTAAAAATATAAAATCTGCAGCAGACAAAAGGACAAAACTACACGGTAAAGCAAAGGCAAAGAAATTACATATTGGTCAGAAAGTTCTCATTAAAGCTCATTCATTGTCACATAAGAAGAAACACTTGAATCACAAATTCTTTCTGATTTACATTGGACTTGCAGAATCCGACGTATACCACATTATAATTCCGTTGAAGTTGTAACTCTGCATACTAGGAAGAGTAAAGGATTGCACCACATTTCACATGTAAAACCGTTTATTGAAAGTAAATCTGCTTTTTAACTTAGTCATTGCCATAAAATTTTTCACTTCACGCTACTAGTACGCGTTGTCACACTTAGAAACTGTTATCATGCAACAATGTTTTGAAGCTAACTATCCAATCTAGAACCTAGGGAACATATTTAGAGAGTAATTACCACTGCATTGTGATAGTGAACAGAGGACACAGTGTTACTGTGTGTGTACATTCTTGCTTGTTAGTTGCACAATTACGTAATGACTATAAGGCTTACATACTTGGAATATATACTGCTAATGAGATTTTAATGCAACATTTTGGTTTACTTGAAAAGACATTCTTTATTTGAAGTACTTTCTGTGAGATTAAAGATGACTTAGTATTTGGTTTCTTTGACAGCTACACGATTATATCACGACGTTACTAATGTGTGACACAATTTACATTGTTGCTTTTGCGGTGTTTCTGTTTTATATCTGCACAGTTTTTCTGAATTCTTCTGGAAAGTAAAACATGTTTTTGTAGTAACATTTGTGGTATAGCTACAATGAGACAGCCTTTTTTGTAGCACAACAATACGTTACAGTGTAGTGTTTTCTTGATCACGAAATTGTACGTAATAACTACGATATCTATACGCATAGCAATTCACTTTGTTTATTACGAGGTAAGTACATTGACTTCTACAGAACTTTGCTTACGGACGACGATAATTACGACACTTGGCACATTTTTTACCCTTAAGTAATGACAGAGATTATGTTACAAAAAGACGCAAAATTTAGCGGGGCAGTACACGTATTTGAGTGATTAATTTTGTACTTAAAACATTTATTTTTAAAGATTTTTTAATTACAAAGAAAGTTTTCTGCGATACATTTCATTCCATTGCTGTAATCTGTAACAATTGAGGGTATAAATACATTAATCCTCAGGTGGGTACATGCTTACTTTGTGTACCATGTGTTTGGCAAGCACAAGGAGCCCTAGCTAGTATGGTATTTGCTTATACAACTTTACACGTCAGTACCACATTTCTCTAACACATAAATTACACAGCTATCCGATCATTTAACTGAGAGAGGCAAACATTTATTTTACTACATCAGTGACAGATGTTTACGTAATTTCACAGATAGATAACTTCACCATTGTGATAGTATGAGAGCTCTGAATGTCGTATTTGGTAAGGGAGCATGATTTTTAAAGTATGTTTGAGGTAGATGACACTATTGAAATGAGCAGAGAATTTTTTTAGGTTTTGAAATTTTTGGAGGAAGCTACGACGATTTTGAGAATTGACTGAGATGTTATGATATTATTACGATGGTGATGTGTATTATGCTGTTGAGGTATTTTATGATCAATAAGATGATGCTATCGTATATGAGGAATTTGATTATGCTATGTATTTCTTATGATGAAATATTGAAGAAGTGTCGACGAATATGTACATGTATAATAAGGTAAGGAATAATGAGTAGTGGTTAGGGACTCTGATTTGTGGAAACAGATGTTGGAAACCTAGAATCGTCCTTTAAGAATTATGAAATGTGTGTACATGCGTGAATGTATTACAATGCTGTTGAAAAATTTTTGGACAGTGTTATATTTATAGGATTTTGTTTCTACACATTTGTAACGCAAATTCTCGACCTGTGAAATGTTTTATATGAGACTGTAACTGTAGTGCAAACTGCTGTCGTAAATATTTCGGTAATAAAGCCAAGTGACCTTGACATAATGCGTTGTGAGCGGCCAGCTGTGCCAGCCACCTGAAAAAAGAAAGCCATTAGGTGGAGAAAAAAAAAAGAAAGAGGCCATTATCCTCGCTATTGATATTTCTTTGTGGAAAGCATTGCAATTACGACACACTCAAACTTGAAAACATATGATTACACTGTGGAGCTCTTAATTTATGATATTTACTAAAATGCCTAATGAAATAATGAGAAACATTTTATATCTATTGTCTTTCTAGTTGAGAGATTTTTTACTGCCTTTGGAGACGCCATTTGCCTAGTGAATGACGTTTCATGCCTTGCCTTATGTATTTATTTGCTCATTTTGTTTAATATCTAATTTCTAGTTGCACTGCAGCATTGGTTCAAATAAAATTTTGTAGATGTACTATTACAGATATTTTATGCCTACAGATCCAGTAAATAATAACTTTATGATCTACTTCAAAAAACACGAGGGAGCACAAAAAGACATTTCCCCTCACAGGAATTGCATACATAATTTTTGTCAATGACTGGTGACTTTTTAGTAGTGTAAATTAAGGTGATGCATCACTCTAGTGTTGAGATCAGACATAGTTATTAGACATTTCCTATCTTTACTGTGATATTTTTTCTGCTTGAGCTTTGTCATGTTTAGGTATAAGTTATAGCATTTGCTGCTGCTGTTTGCCAGGCATAGTGCTATTAAATTTCACTTTGTATGACTCTGTTAAGCCAGTTTTACTACTGTTTTATTTTTCTTGTTGCTGCACATTGGCTCATATTAGTTGTAATGTTGCATTTACTCTGCTAATTTAGATTTACTGCTGCTTGCTTTGCAAATTGCATTTTTTTGTCATTGCTGTGTGTTAATTGTTTTGTACTGCTGCATTGCCTCGTCCCTTAGTATATATATCTGAGCTCAGTATATTTAAGTTAGCTTAAGAGGGGGTAGACTATATAAGAAACTGACTACAGAGAATAGGGAAAGAATGCATTGAGAAGTTATATGAAAAAGATTTGGGCCAAAATGGGTATTGTTCAATGAGAAATAATTATTTTGAAAGAAATATGAATAGAATACAGAAAGGAGGTATAGATAGGACTTTTTGGGAATAATGATGAATGAAGGGAGAACTCCAAGAAGTAAAGCAAGTTTTGTTTGCAAAATACTGCAGTAAAACAAACCCTCTCCTTTCCTTTTGTATCATTCCGCTATGTGTTTGTGTACCCTTGTGTATTTGTGTTCTTCCTGTCTCCATGTGTTTATCTGATAAGACTTATGTTGTAGAGTTTTTCTAATACTCAGCTACATTCACTATGATGAGGAATACTGTTATCCTCAAATATAATTTGCATTTATAATATGTTATTTACTTTGTAAAGATGTTTAGACATTATTTATTCTGTTTTGTTTTAATGCTCACATGTGAGGTTGATGTTTCAAAAGTTATTCTGATCTTTTATGCATGTACTTATGTCATAATTCCTGTAACACTGTTGTATATGTTATTTCGATTCTTTTGTAAGGCCTGTATTACTACAAATGTTATCCGTATTATTATGTTCTTTAATGATGTTTTCTGTACCTTTGTAATTGTATTCTCATGTTATAAAATTGTAATTCACACCATTTCATCAAGTTAAGTAACTTGTAAGCATTCATTTCAGTGGACACATTTCTGTTGGTCATAGTATATGCACAATATGTGAGAAGTTTGGTCCGTTAGTGTTCGCATGTGTGTTGATAATTCAGCAAGGGACTGGTTAACAGCATTGCTGGTTCTAAGGACAATTCCAAAAAACTTAGTGAGTGCACAAGTGGTGGTTTATGGACTTGCTATATTGTCCGCAAGATTCTTCGATGGTGACTGTGCACCTGCACAGTCCCAACAGAAGGCTGCTGGCCGTCTCTACAAGGACTACAGTGGGTCTGAATCTTTGATGATCCACCAATACCATAATTTCTACAAGGACTGCAGTGGATCTGCACCTCTGGTGGCCCACCAATACCATAATCTCTACCAGGACTACAGTGGGTCTGCTCTGTGATGACCTACTTACCAATATCCTTCAAAACTTCGACTGACTCTGCTGTGGGTTTGCTCTGTTGTGGCCCATTACCTGTCTGCATTTCAAGAGTCAGCACTGTCTTTCCATTGGAAGGACAACACTACTTCTTCAAGACTGCATGGAAACCCACTACTTCCGTGTGCATTTTCTTCTACTGCTCAGGCTTTGAGAAAAAAAACTGCAATTACTACTGTGATGAATGATCAGGACTGTCTTTAAGGACTGTGAGAAAATTTTAGCTTTTGACCAACAATGTATCAATAAGTGTGTGCATTTGATATCTTTGTTATTGTAATTATGAAAAATTTTATCAAATCATTATTGGCCACTGCCCAAAACAATTTGTAAAATTTTTTGTGGGGAGCGTGGGGGCTATGTAAGTAGGCTGTTTAGGTTTTTATATTGGTTACGCCACGTAGCGGTCTGTATGAAAATCACTGGCTGTGCTGTGTGCAGTCTATAGTTGGTTTGCATTGTTGGAGTAATATTCGCCATTGTAGTGTTGGGCAGTTGGCTGTTAACAGCGCGTAGCGTTGCGCCGTTGGAGGTGAGCCGCCCACAGTGGTGGATGTGGAGAGTGAAATGGAGGAGTTTTTGAGAGCGCATGATCTGGACGTGTGTCCATCAGAGACAGTAAATTTGTAAGACTGGATGTCATGAACTGCTATATACATTATGACTTTTGAACACTATTAAGGTAAATACATTGTTTGTTCTCTATCAGAATCTTTCATTTGCTAACTATGCCTATCAGCAGTTAGTGCCTTCAGTAGTTTGAATCTTTTATTTAGCTAGCAGAAGTGGCGCTGGCTGTATTGCAGTAGTTCGAGTAATGAAGATTTTTGTGAGGTAAGTGATTTGTGAAAGGTATAGGTTAATGTTAGTCAGGACCATTATTTGTAGGGATTATTGAAAGTCAGATTGCGTTGCGCTAAAAATATTGTGTGTCAGTTTAGTGTTGATCAGAATAGGTAAAGAGCGAAATGTCTGAGTACGTTCAGTTTTGCTCAGTTGTTTGAAAATCAAATAATGTAAGAGGTTTATCTGGAGAAACCTGCTATTTCCTTGACTGATTCTGGAACGGGTTCAATGTCTTATGAGTAATGTGCATATAATGATGCGATTATTCACGACTCTGTTCCCAGTGTAATTTCTGCTGTTATAAGGTGTTCTGTACATAGTTGAGTTGCCACGGTCGCAAGTTCGAATCCTGCCTCGGGCATGGATGTGTGTGCTGTCCTTAGGTTAGGTAGGTTTAAGTAGTTCTAAGTTCTAGGGGACTGATAACCTTAGAAGTTAAGTCCCATAGTGCTCAGAGCCATTTGAACCATAGTTGCGTTATTTTTGTCATTGTAATTCGCGTTTCTTACCACGATTGCTGCTTGGCGTCCTTTACCACAGTAATTGTCATATATTGTGTTGGAAGACCACGTATTTCACCGTCACGCATGAAGGATTCCTGTAAACAAGAAACATCCGCTTGCGCTTCACCCATCAATTTGCTTAGTTTTTACTATTCGTTCTACTCCTCATACAATTCAGTTGTAAGATCTTCACAGAGGGGGAGAGGGGGATATCTTGTGTATGCATAGATCTTGGGTCCAGATTCCTTAAATTCAAACTAAACGCGTCTATATGCGCTCACTAACCGTTTGGATAGCCCCTCCCCCTCTGTGTATCACCCCCAGGAGTCTACAGAGCTCTCGCTAGACAGTTGAGAGGTTTTCTGGTCGTAGGACCATGCGATCAGTCTGTTCCGTATTGGGTAATATATTTGATTTCCTTCTGGGTTATTAAGTCGTGTGACTAACTGTAGGGCAGTTGGAAATACATCTTTGTTTCCGAGCCTGATTAAGCGTAGATTCTCCTCAAGGTCCCTGTAGTCTGTTGTGGTTCCTTTATCGTGTTCATATTTGTTGTTCGAGACTTGTGAGATGTTGATCTGCTCATTTGTGTTTGTCGTTAGTGCTTCCCTGGTAGTCGTGTTTTCCTTTGTTATTTGTCCTCTGTTGTTTGTGTCTTGTAATATGTCGTGTTTCTTGTCAGTGTTTATAATCGGTGTATCTGTCGCAGTTTCCTTTATTCTTGTTGCCTGTTGGCGGGTATTCCGTGCATGAGTTCTTGGCTTATCTGATATTCCTGTGTTTTCGATATGTTTTTTGTAGTGAATGACGTTGGAGTCTCAAACGAAGTCGGCGTTCTAACTGATCCTCCATTGGGTTCAGGCTGGAAATCGGGACAGGCCAGTTCATGTCAGCCGCGCGGGATTAGCCGAGCTGTTTAAGGCGCTGCAGTCATGGACTGTGCGGCTTGTCCCGGCGGAGGTTCGAATCCTCCCTCGGGCATGGGTGTGTGTGTTTGTCCTTAGGATAATTTAGGTTAAGTAGTAGGTAAGCTTAGAGACTGATGACCTTAGCAGTTAAGTCCTATAAGATTGCACACACATTTGAACATTTTTGAGTTGATGTCAAGAGTATTATTGCCAACAAACCATTGTTTCACAGATCCTGCCTTATTACAGGGTACTTTGTCATGCTCACACAAACAATCATCGTCTCTGAACTCTTATCTACTGGACGCAGTATACATTGGTGTAAAAAGTGTTTATATCCTACCGCATTTAGCGTCTTTTCAAGTGCAATAAGCGGGCCACACCCTACCCGTGAAAAACACCCCCATGTTCACAACACCGTCTCCTCCATAACTCACTGTTGGCACTAACTATGATGGCAGTTATCGTTCTTCAGGTGTTAACGAAATACGTAACCTTCCATCGGACTGACGTAGGATATAGCGAGATTCGTCTCTCCAAATCAGTAGTCCAAAGTCCACTCGCATCACTCTTTATACCACTTCAAGCGTCGCTTAGCATTGACTCCAGAAATGTGTGGCTTATGAGAATCTGCCTGACCACTGTACCCATTCTTTTTAACTCCATACGCACAGTAACTGTGCTAGCGAGGCTGCTGGTAGCACTTCGGGATCAATTCCTTTGATTTCATGCGATGTTTTTACAACCGTAACACTGCCTGGTCCTTGTTTATCTGTAGTAGTTCCTTCGCGTCTCCACTTCACAATCACGTCAGCAACAGTAGATTAGGGCTACTTTAGAAGGGCTACAATGTCCCTAATGTAGTTGTCACTCGGATGATATCCAACGACGATACAACATTCGAAGCCACCTAGTTATCCCGTCCGCCCCCGGTAGCTGAGTGGTCAGCGCGACAGAATGTCAATCCTAAGGGCCCAGGTTCGATTCCCGGCTGGGTCGGAGATCTTCTCCGCTCAAGGGCTGTGTGTTGTGTTGTCGTAATCATCATCATCATTTCATCCCCATCCATGCGCAAGTCGCCGAAGTGGCGTCCACTCGAAAGACTTGCACCCGTCGAACGGTCTACTTGACGGGAGGCCCTAGTCACACGATACGGAAGCTATCCTGACCTACACTTTCTGCTGTTCCTGCTTCTCTGCTAACAACACAGTACTCCCCACATCCTTTTATACTGACGGGTCCGTGTGTCGTGACATCTAGTAGTCAATTCCGGATTACATAGGGCTACCCAGATACGTTTGACCACATAGTGTAGGCTCACACCTCTAGTTGTAAGCCAGATAACAAGCTTCTAAAACGATATGTTTGTTGCAGGGAGATCTACATCTAGATACAATTTCCGCAACCCATCGAACAGTGCGTGGTGGAGGGTACCCTCTACCACTACAAATCGTTTTCTTTCCTGTTGCACTCGCAAACAGAACGAGAGGAAAAATACTCTCTCTGTACCTCCATACGATCCCTAATCTCTCTAATCTTATCTTCACAGTCCTTACGCGAAATGTACTTTGGCGACAGTGGAATCGTTCTGCAGTCAGCTTCAAATGCCGGTTCTCTAAATTTTCTCAATAATAGTCCTCCAATAGAACTTCGCCTTTCCTCCAGTGGTTCCCATTTGTGCTCTCGAAACATTTCTGTAATACCTGCGTGTTCTTCGAATCTACCGGTAACACATCTAGCGGCCCGCCTCTGAACTGCTTCGACGTCTTCCTTGAATGCAACCGAGTGCGGATCCCAAACACTAGAACAGCACTCAAGAATAAGTCGCGCCAGTGCCCTGTAAGCGGTCTCCTTTACAGATGAACGACACTTTCCTTAAAATTCTCCCAATAAGCCGAAGTTGACCATTGGCTCCCTTACCACAATTTTTACATGCTCATTCCACGTCACATTCCTTTACAACGTTAGGCCTTCGTGTTTAAACAATATGATAGTACCAAGCAGCACAATACTAACGCTCTATACGAACATTAGGGCTCTGTTTTTCATACTCTTCCGCATTAACTTACATTTTTCTACATTTTCTACATTCATCACGCCAACGGCCTTACCGCAGTGGTAACACCGGTTCCTGTCAGATCGCCGAAGTTATTTGCTGTCGGGTTGGGGTGGCACTTGGATGAGTGACCATCCGGTCCGCCGATCGCTGTTGGCAAGCGGGGTGCACTCACCACTTGTGAGGCAAACTGAGGAAATACGTGATTGAGAAGTAGTGGCTCCGGTCTTCTAAACTGACATACGCCGTGGAGAGCGGTGTGCTGACCACGTGCTCCTCCACATCCGCATCCAGCGACGCTTGTGCGCTGAGGATGATACCGCGGCCGTTTGGTGCCGTTGGGGCTTCATGGTCTGTTCGGACGGAGATAAGTTTTTTACCATTCATCGCAGTAACTAGGAATCTTGTCTGCCGTCTTGTATGCCCTGCATTCACTCAGCTGCAGAGCTACTGTATTCAAAAGTATTTTGAACGTTGAAGGTAAAAGTGGCAGAGAGTAGGTGTCGCACAGAATAAACTGAAAGGTGTTGCCTCTACCCTCTACCATTGATGGTCCTTGCGTATTTGTAGGCTACAATTTTAATTTTTACATTAGTAATAATGATACTTTTACTCAAGGTAACGGTTGTTCGGTTGTAGCGATTGCAAGAACCGGTAGTACTAATTCTGCTACTCAAGGTTTGGAGAGTTCTGATTCTCGTAATGAGATCATACAGTTTAATCCCATTTCGGTACCTGTATCGAGTCGGGAAAACGCGTAGGTCATTAAAAGGCCGCACTGCAGGGCGACTGGCAGCTGTAAGCGGCGTAGCAGATGGGCGCGTCATCGCTTCCTCCACAGCCATTCCCCGGCGTCGCCCCAACCCTTGACGGCTGCGGCGCAGGCGCCCCCCTGGCGCAGTGCGCGGTATTAATAATAATTTGCGGCACGCGGGCCACCGCGACCGTCGCCGGCCCACTAAATCATCGGCCTCCTCCTTGATTTATCACCTTGTTTGCCTACTCGGCCGGCAGTTAATTGAATTCTTGCAGGGAGCCGCCCCTCGGAGGTGTGAATAAATACGCCATAATCCGCGGGCTCCGCCCGGACAGCTGTCTGGCGGGTTATTTACGACGGCATTATGCGGCGGCTCGTCCCGCCTCGGTACGCCTCCCCCGGGTTTCTGCCGAGGGGACTGACGACCAATTACCCGGCCCGCTCGTCCGCAGCGTTTACGGCGTATGATCTCTCCCGACTGCGGGAAATAAGTCAACACATGGGGCAATATACCGAAATCTGGCTGCCAAATGCAGTCAGCCGTAATGGTAAGTTCATGCATACCGCATTTCTTCGTCACTTTCGTAGAACTGTGGAACATCTCTTATGCTCACATAGTTTCTGCGACCTGTACACAACTGGGCATTAAAATTGCTACACCACGAAGATGACGTGCTACAGGCACGAAATTTAACCGACTGGAAGAAGATGCTGTGATATGCAAATGATCAGCTTTTCAAACCATTCACACAAGGTTGACACCGGTGGCGACACCTACATCGTGTTGACATGAGGAAAGTTTCCAACCGGTTTCTCATACACAAACAGCAGTTGACCGGCGTTGCCTGGTGAAACGTTTTTGTGGTGCCTCGTGTAAGGAGGAGAAATGCGTACCATCACGTTTCCGACTTTGATAAAGGTCGGATTGTAGCCTATCGCGATTGCGGTTTATTGTATCGCGACATTGTTGCTCGCGTTGGTCGACATCCAATGACTGTTAGCAGAATATGGAATCGGTTGGTTCACGAGGGTAATACGGAACGCCGTGCTCGATCCCAACGGTCTCGTATCACCAGCAGTCTAGATAACAGGCATCTTATCCGCATGGCTGTAACGGATCGTGCAGCCACGTCTCGATCCCTGAGTCAACAGATGGGGACGTTTGCAAGACAACAACAGTTCGACGACGTTTGCAGCAGCATGGACTATCACCTCGGAGACCATGGCTGCGGTTACCCTTGACGCTGCATCACAGACAGGAGCGCCTGCGATGGTGTACTCAACGACGAACCTGGGTGCACGAATGGCAAAACGTCATTTTTTCGGATGATTCCGGGTTCTGTTTACAGCATCATGATCGTCGCATCCGTGTTTGGCGAAATCGCGGTGAACGCACATTGGAAGCGCGTATTCGTCATCGCCATACTGGCGTATCACCCGGCGTGATGGTATGGGATGCCATTGGTTACACGTCTCGGTCACCTCTTGTTCGCATTGACGGCGCTTTGAACAGTGGACGTTACATTTCAGATGTGTTACGACCCGTGGCTCTACCCTTCATTCAATCCCTGCGAAACCCTACATTTCAGCAGGATAATGCACGACCGCATGTTGCAGGTACTGTAGGGGCCTTTCTGGATACAGAAAACGTTCGACTGCTGCCCTGGCCAGCACATTCTCGCTCACCAATTGAAAACGTCTGGTCAATTGTGGCTGAGCAACTGGCTCGTAACAATACGCCAGTCACTACTCTTGATGAACTGTGGTACCATGTTCAAGCTGCATGGGCAGCTGTACCTGTACACGTCATCCAAGCTCTGTTTGACTCAATGCCCAGGCGTATCAAATCCGTTATTACGGCAAGAGGTGGTTGTTCTGGGTACTGATTTCTCAGGATCTATGCACCCAAATTGCGTGAAAATGTAATCACATGTCAGTTGTAGTATAATATATTTGTCCAATGAATACCCGTTTATCATCTGCATTTCTTCTTGGTGTAGCTATTTTAATGGCCAGTAGTGTATTACTGTCAGTGTTCAGTGGACTTATTTTACTGTCGCACAAAAAATGCAACTACTTTTACCACACACACTGAAGAAAACCAAAGTAATAACCTGACAGGGTCACCATGAGAGTTTCGTTATGTACAATGCTTCTTACGTCTGAATATTGCAAGGTTGTCAGTTAAATAGCACAGCAAACTTGTAATCCTAGGATAAATCGAAATAGCTCTCCCTAGTCAATGAACAAACTTATGCTCAAACAATGTGAGTGAGTGAAAAAATCGTTACTTTCATTCAATAATAAAAGAATGATCATTGACTTTGGTCTCTGTGCACAACGATAATACCACCACTGTGGGAACAACAAATTTAGGTGTGCACCAGGTTATATTTATTATTAGTCTGACGCTGAAACAGGGAAAAGTTGTAGGATAAGGATATTGAAATTTAGTTCAACAGTGAGATTAGTAGATATTTATTTTCTCTGATGATTGATAGAAATTACAATAAAATTACTACAGAACAAAGTTCTCTAAAACTCAAATCAGGTTACAAAGTGACGCCCTGTGGGGAGGTACCAAAGTGTGTGGAACACAGTATGGCGAATGCACAACAAGATTTACTCATCTGGGAAGCTCGCAGAATCAAAGTTAACAATACAACAAGAAGCCGCAACTTACAGTCAAATTAAGCAACACATACTGCATGGCAAAGTAAGCAAGTAATTAGCTGCTCGGGATGTGGACCACACTACCACACTTGCGACAGTTACATTTCCCCAACAGCAGATAGTGCCAATCAGTTCAAATGGATCTGAGCACTATGGGACTTAACTTCTGAGTTCATCAGTCCTCTAGAAATTAGAACTACTTAAACCTAACTAACCTAAGGACATCACACACATCTATGCCCGAGGCAGGATTCGAACCTGCGACCGTAGCAGCAGTGCGGATCCGGGCTGAAGCGCCTAGAACCATTCGGCCATAGCGGCCGGCCTGTGCCAATCAGTACCAGATGGCAGCCAGCAGAGGGAAAGTCCAGTACAGAATGTCCATATTTCATGAAAAAAACATATAAACACAGGAGAAACTTCCCGCTCTTGGCATACAAAACGCGCAGTAGTACACACGAGGTTGGCACTGGGCAGCACCAGTGTCCTCACGACCGCTCGGCTTCTTTGCACCAAGCATGGTGGCGGTGCAAGTCAGTTCCATTGCATCACCAAAATATTAGAGCAAAAGCAACCATTTTCTCATGCTGGCCAGGTATCACAGCAGTATCTCGACTTCTGATGTATATACGGGAAAGGTAAAAATGTCAGACTCAGTTACTCTCTGGGGAAGGCAGTGGCGGCAGGGCGTCCTATGCCCACATCTGGGTCAGACATTGGCACTGCTCACAAAAGCCCGAAGGAGTCCACCGCCTCACTTCCACAAAATCTGCCTGTCTCCCTAGGGAGGTTCACCTCCTCTAGCAAGATTCACTGACTGCCTTCAGCCAACAACAGGATCTGAGTCCACACCAGAAGTGCACCTTTCCAGTGTAAAAAATGTATGGCCTTGCTTCTGAGCCCACGTATCCAGTATCTCTATAAAATATTTACCAAATATTGACAGAAAGCGAAGGAATATCGCTTAGCAATATGAGACAGTAATATTACACTGCAAACAACGATTATGTGAAACCCCACTCGCCTCTGTTCATCTACAAGACCCAAAAGGTAACATACACTAGTACCCAGTTTGATTCTGTGTTCTTTGACTTGGTGCATATCTGAAGGTCCATTACAACATTCTTATTAGCAACACAGTCACTGCAATATCTTACTTATCTGCCGATATCAGGCAGTGACTTTCAAATAAAGTGTTCTCCCCTGTATGGGAATTATACAATGCGTGTACGAGTACAGGTTGTGACACAGGAACGACGACATATGGAAGTCTGTGTCTGGCCATGAGTCGTACACGGATAGTCGAGTGGTTAAGGCGACTGCTCGTATAAAACGGGAAATCCGGGTTCGAGTTCGGCGCAAATTTTCACTGTCGTCATTCCCTTGTACAGCTGATAGTTGTTCATATTCACAACTGCGAATGTATTTCATAACGGCTGCAGTACCTGTCCGAATGAACATTGCATTATTGTTCTTAGCAACATAGGCACTGCAGTATCGTCTTCGACTTACGAAAGGCTTTCAATACTGTCCCGCACTGACATTTAGTAAACAGAAGAACAGCTTACAGAAAATCAGACAACCTCCGACTGGGTAATTTGCCTCCATAGCTGAGTGGTGAGCGTAGCTGACTGCCATGTGGAGGACCCAGGTTCGATTCCTGGTACTGCCAGACACCATTATTACAATCTAAGCAAGACCTAGCTCGATGTTTCGCACAAATTGCTCTTGAGCAGTGGTTACTATTATCTGTTCACACAACATCAGCATCTTCGAGAAAATCTTCCTTTTCACTAAATTCTCAATTGCCTGTCTCTTTATCAGCGTATTCAAGCAAATTTCTCAGTTTGTTAGTGTCAAAATCAAATTCATCACTGTCCATGTTATCAGTCGTCAAAGACGAGATTAGCGCTGAAGAGGCCAGTGTGACATAAACTAAGTCTCTTCTAACTGTGACAGCTTGCCATTTCACATAAGATGCCACACTAAGATAAATTAGAAGCGATAAAGCAACAACTATTAAAAAACAGGCGCATCAATACATCCGTAATAGTAACGGCAAGAGCATTGCTGTCAGCAAACCGTTGAGTCAGGCAATAAATAATTGAGCCATTTTTAACATGCCATGAAGGTACTCTAGACCACGTGGCGCCCACGTTTTCGGAAAGGTGGGAACCATGAAGAGATACCAACAGCAATAGTAAATTTTACAAGGGTTTAATAATCTAAGGTTAAGTTTATGATGATGATGACGATGATGGTACGCCTATCGGATTTGGGATTTTGAGCACGAGGAAATAGCTAGTTTTACTCCGTCCTTCTCTCATCCATGTATAAATAACACCATACTTCAGAAACATCGGTCTTCCTCATGCTACAATTACACATTTCCTTCGTCATAACAGGTCGAAGTAGCCGCCCGCGGTGGCCAAGCGGTTCTAGGCGCTTCAGTCAGGAACCGCGCGACTGCTACGGTCACAGGTTCGAATCCTGCCTCGGGCATGGGTGTGTCTGATGTCCTTAGGTTAGTTAGGTTTAAGTAGTTCTAAGTTCCAGGGGACTGATGACCTCAGATGTTAAGTCCCATAGTGCTCAGAGCCATTTGAACCATTTTGAACAGGTCGAAGTAGGACAGTAGTAAGTTAACATCATCACGGCCTTCCCAGACTCAACAATGCAGTATTTCGAGACCAATTCTCATTGCAAGAGAACGGCAGTAGCTTTGATATAGAGATATAAATTAATGTATCCTCTGATTACAAATGTTAAAGAGCTAAGTAGTTTGATTCGATGATTTCCGATGTATCATTCAGTCGTCTAATGCGAACTCTTTTCTCAGCTGTCTCACTTTTGTATCTTTTCCTTTACAAAGTATGGGTGTTATGCCTGAAATAGGCTATTAAGTGCGACAGCCACGATGGTTGCGTATATACTGTATAGAATGTAATACTGTATCTGAGGTGCCGAAGAAGACAATGGGAGAGAAGAAGGAAGAGAAAATGAAGGGAATTTATTGTGTTGTGGATAAAAATGTTACGTAAGTAACATACTTCATCTGCGCTTGAGGCTCTGCTGTAGTACTCACGGCAGAAAACCAAGCAGTGCGTCAGCAATAAATAGGCCTCATAAGTCCAGGCGGTGGCGTCAGGGGTGGTCGACGGGACCCTGGTGCAGCGTAGCCCGACAAACAAACAGTCTGAGTAAGCAGAGTATGCGAATGGCTTAACATAATTACCTCGCACTTACATAGCAAATAAGCTGCTTCCCAGCCACAAATAATACCGCCGGGCACATCGAGACATTCCTTGAGAAGTGTTTCTTGAGGTTTCCCCAGCGTAATGAGTATTCCATGTGGTTCTAGATTGCAGGCGGATAACAATGTAAGGTAAAAGCTCATCCGGATATGGTTGCATGGATGTCAGCCGAAATGTCGTGGCAAGATGTCGAGGTCATCTGGCTGCGACCCATAAGCCTTGCAAAGCTCCAGTTACATCTACTTCTTGTATTCCCTATTAAAAATTTTAAATTCATATTACTTGTTAGTAAAGAACATGTGAGCTATCACCCAGTATCACATACCGGTGGAATTAGTACAGTCGGCCGCTGTGGCCGAGCGGTTCTAGGCGCTTCAGTCCGGAAGCGCTGCTGCTACGGTCGCAGGTTAGAATCCTGCCCCGGGCATGGATGTGTGCGATGTCCTTAGGTTTGTTAGGTTTAAGTAGTTCTAAGTCTAGGGGACTGATGACATCAGATGTTAAGTCCCATAGTGCTTAGAGCCATTTGAACCATTTTTGAATTAGTACACTGAAACATGATGACGATAAGATGAAGTCCATGAAGAATGAGCAGTCCTCATGTATAGTTGCGCTGTGGTTGATAAGCGAAGGGGCCTGGGTTCAATTCACGGGCGGGTAAGAGATTTTTTTCACTATGGTACTGGGTGTGGTGTTGTCCATATTTACGTATCGTCATAAATGACATAATTGTTGAGATGACTGAACGGATACGGCCCAAAAGGCAATACGTTGAAAAAAAAAATAAGGCTGAGACCGAAATAAGGTAAGACAACCTCTGCGACTAGTATTGTAAATGTAGTGTACTGCAATAACGTCAGTCGTTGCTTTGAACTGAACTGTACCGCAGACTTTTAATTGCACCGTGCTAGAAGTGCTTTATGTGCAGAAGGTTAGGTAATACAACGAGGTGCTGTGTTTGTATTTATAACGAAAGATATATCAACCTTTTATCTTCATAGCGAATTCGTATTTTAAGGGGTGTGAGTGAAATGATGAGAACGGCAAGTTTTCAGATGTACACTTGCTTTAGAACAAATAATGTATTAAAACTAACTTTCATAATCTTTGCTTACTAGCCAGGGCGGTTGTTTATTCTTTGTAATTTCTACTTTGAATTTAGTTGTTTTATGAATGGCTTGTGGGAAGAAAAATTGTCCGTAAACCTCTGTATTAGCTCTAATTTCTCGAATTTTCTCGTCATAGTCATCTCGTGAGATGTATGTGAGAGGAAGAAATATGTTGTCCGACTCTTCCCGGAAAGCCGACCGATGTAGCCGAGCGGTTCTAGGCGCTTTAGTTCGGTATCGCGCTGCTTCTACGGTCGTAGGTTGGAATCCTGCCTCGGACATCGATGTGTGTGATGTCCTTAGGTTAGTTAGGTTTAAGTAGTTCTCAGTCTAGGGGACTAATGACCTCAGATGTTAAGTCCCATAATGCTTAGAGCCATTTGAACCATTTTTTTCTTTCCGGAAAGGGCTCTCTCGAAATTCAGTAACAAACCCCTCCGTGGTACGCAATGCCTCTTTTGTAACGTCTGTCACTGAGCTACATGGAGTATCTCTCTAATGATCTAGCGCCAACTAAACGATCCTGTGACGAAACGTGTCGCACTGATAAAAATACTCAAGAATCGGTCGAACAAGCGTCTTTTAAACGACTACCTCTGTGGACGAGTTGTATTTTCTTGAGGTTCTTCCCGTGAATCTCACTCTGTCATCTGCTTTTCTTACTATTTTTATGTGGTCATTCCATTTAAGTTCGCTCTGCATGGTTTTCCCTAGTTTCCAGCAGTTCCTCATTAAAAGTGGAGTTGCACAGTAGTGGATTTCTTTTCCTATATGTGCACAGTATGTTACATTTATTTCCATTCAGGGTCAACTGTCAGAGCCTGTACCACTCATCAGTCCTCTGCAAATTGATCCTGTATCCTGGCGTTGCCACTTTGTTATAGACAACCGGATCATCTGCGAACAGTCTTAACGAGCATCAGGCGCTTCTTATTGGACCATTTGTATACATTGTAAACAGTAACTATCTATTAGAATTCCTTGGGGTAGTCCGGAAATTACCTTTACGTCTGTAAATTTTGTTCCCTTTTAAGGGGGGTAGGACGTCAAACGGGCCGTCTTGGAGCAGGAGAGGCACCAGAGGACATTTTAATTTCCACTGTCTATGCTTTTACGAATAAATTCATGAAACTTTGTCAGCATGACCAGGAAAGATTCAGGATTCACACTTATAGCAGTGGAACTTCAAAATCATACCAAAATAAATTTTTTTACGCGTGAAATTTCATCTTTTTTCACTTACCATTGGCTGCGTTTGTTGCTATAGGTGCACTTTTCTTCATGAGTAAGAGGGATTCTTCGATGAATTTAGCAAAGCATGCAAACCATACTTACAGGTGTATGAAACTCTAGAAATTATTTAATTTATGGAAAAATGTAGGTGCTGTTACATTTTAAACTTCATGTTTAGAAAAAACTCAAATTTTATAGTTAATTATCTCAATTTTTACCACAGTTTTCAATAGATTTGGAAAATTGTACAGTTTCATACACCTGTAAGTATGGATTGTATGTTGTGCAAAATTCATCGAAGAATCTCCGTTACTTATGAAGAAAAGTATACCTATAGGAACAAATGCAGCCAATGGTAAGTGAAAAAAGGTCAAATTTCAAATGTAAAAAAAATAATTTCTTATATTTTTGAACTTCCACTTCTATGAGTGTAGTTCCTGAATCCTTTCTGGTCATTTTCACAAAGTTTTATGAATTTATTCGTAAAAGTATAGACAGTGGAAATTAAAATGTCCTCTGGTCCTTTCCTGCTCCAAGTCGTCCCGTTTGACGTCCTTCCCCCCCCCCCCCCCCCCCCCCCCTTAAGGGCGACGAGTTGAGTCCTAGTGGCAAGGAAGTCTTGAATCCAGTTGCAAATCTGGTCCGGTACTCGGTAAGCTCGTATTTTTTTCACTAAACGGCAGTTCCTGAAGTCAAGGAGATGGTATCTACCTGAGCGCCGTTATCTGCTGCGCTATGGATCTCATGCAGGATCAGAGCGAGCTGGGTTTCGCAAGAGCCATGCTGATCTTATAGGGGAGGCGCTCGTTCTCCAAAAACGTCATAATTTTTTACCATAAAACATGCTCTATAATCGTGCAATGGAAGGTGGTTGGTTGGGCAACAAGGTTCTAGACGTCCGAGGCTCATCACAGAGGTCGACCCTACCTACTCCACAAAGCTGAATTGGCGGTGATCTGTGGCAGATCTGACGACAGATTAGAGTGCTGTTGCAGGCACGAGTGTTCCGTTGCAAACTATTCAGCGCACTTTGTTGAACAAGGAGCTCCCCAGCAGATGACACCCGTTTTAAACCAACGACGTCGTTCAGTTTCTCTTTCAGAGGATACAGAATCACTGAGGTTGGATTGTGTATCAATGGAAACGTGTCGCCCTGTCGGACGAAACACATGTCTTGCTACATCAGATTGATGGTCGCGTCCAGGTATGTCGTCATCCAAGCGAATAGTTGGTCGGAGCGTGAACCACATCTCTGACGCAAACCAGTGGGGGTATTATTATGCTACCCGAAGCATTCATCTAGGTTTCAGTGGGACCTGATGTAGTAATCGAATACACCATAACGGCTGCGGTCTATATGAACGTTACTGCCGATCAACTGCTTCACATCATGCTTGATGTCTCTCCCGACGGCGATGGCATCTTCCAGTAGGTTAACTGACTCTCTCACAATGCCAGAATCTAGCTACAGTGATTCGATTAGCAAAATAGTGAACTCATGTTGATGTCTTGGCCACCAAATGCGCGTGACGTGAGCCTAGTGGAACACATCTGAGACACTATCGGGCGCCAGATTCGCGGCGACAAAAAAAAAAAAAAAAGAAAAATGGCTCTGAGCACTATGGTACTTAACACCTGAGGTCATCAGTCCCCTAGACTTAGAACAACTACTTAAACCTAACTAACCTAAGGACATCACACAAATCCATGCCCGAGGCAGGATTCGAGCATGCGACCGTAGCAGCCGCGTGGT
Source organism: Schistocerca piceifrons (assembly GCF_021461385.2). Lineage (NCBI taxonomy): Eukaryota > Metazoa > Arthropoda > Insecta > Orthoptera > Acrididae > Schistocerca > Schistocerca piceifrons. Next base: position 391,826,491 of record NC_060142.1, read on the forward strand.
TCCGGACTGAAGCGCCTAGAACCGCTCAACCACGGCGGGCGGCGGCGACAAACCACTGGTCCGTAACTTAGTCGAATCCATGCCCCGTAGAATCGCTGTTGTACTGTGTTCCAAATGTACACCCTATTAATAAGTGGCCATAGTACTGGGTGGTTATAATCAAAAGTGCTTAATTACGGAGGTCCAGTGTGGGCTGTACTTATTGTATGGCTGCGAAATTGTAGGTAAGCTAATGCGTTAATGCGGAACCGATTTACGCTAGAAAAAAAGTCACAATTTTTCTCACAAGGTGCAAATCTCGCCGATTTCTCCAGTGCTCATGCTTAACAGATTGTGTTAGTGACGGTTAATACGTAATAAAATCAACATTACACCTTTCTTACTTGTTTGATCTTCCCTGCCCACGTCCTGTTCATATTCCATTACATATAAACCATTTCTATACGGCTTTCGTGCATTCACAACGCCAGATTTTCACCTGGTGGCCAAAATTGAAACTAAGTTTTTTGTAGTGTAAATCAGTTTCACATTAACGCATCTACCAAGTTTCGTTGCCATAGGATGATTGCAGCTCACTTTGGAGCTCGGTGAGCTGCTGCATTTTAATTGAGACGTTGAAATGGGGAAGGGAGCAAGTCATGAAAAGCTTAGGAGAAGCAAAAACCGCTTTTGACACTACGAAATACAAGTTTGTATTTACGAAATGTTAACGGAAACTCCAAAATAACTTCACGAATATATTTGCAGCAAGCCGTCACATTTTTGTAAGAAATATAATTACGGTTTGCAAAGAATGCAGTAAAATGAGTGACATTTTAAGTGCATGTAGTTCAGTATCACCACGAGGTCTATTTTTAGCATTACTAATGATGGGGCTACGTCCAACTGGTGCCAGAGAACGAACTGCACACATGTTCTTGATAGACTTACCGTTTATTAAATAGTTGTGCTCTCTCCATGGTTCCATTTCGCTGAACTAATCTTTTCTTTCTATTATAGGGAAGCTGTCCTTCACAGTTCTAATCCAAGAGGTAGAACTGATATACACTGGTGATGTATGCAATAACGTATCACATACCGAGGCAAAATCATAGAAATCTTCCTCTATCATCTTTACGACATCGAATGGTTGCACATTCTTTGTTTCTCTAATAATATCAGCTATTTCGTCAGGAGTCATTGGTTGTGAAACCCTCTCTCTCTTTTCTGTTATGTCGAAATCACGTTACAGGGCGCGTACGAATTCTCCGACACTACAAATTTCAAACTTGCGTTATCAACTATACTGTTTAACACTGCGTAGATTAAAGCCATAGAAACCATTCGATTTTTATTTTGGGAGGCGCAAATCTCACACCACACAGTCAGAGTCACAGTAATATCGCACTCTTACGCAGCCTTTGTTTCATCTCCACTATGTTGATTAAACCAAAAAGGAAATTAGCTTCACTTATTCAAAAAAATGGTTCAAATCGCTCTAAGCACTATGGGACTTAAAAGCTGAGGTCATCAGTCCCCTAAACGTAGAACTACTTAAACCTACCTAACCTAAGGACATCACAGAAATCTATGCCTGAGGCAGGATTCGAACCTGCGACCGTAGTAGCCGCGCGGTTCCGCACTGAAGCGCCTAGAGCCGCTCGGCCACCGCGGCCGGCTTGACTCATCCAATGTAGTGCTACTTTGGCACGTAATTCTCTTCGAAACTACGGCAGTTATATTTGCAGTTGCAAGTCGCCTGCACAGAGGAAGTATACAAATCGGTTAGGTCATACTAAAACATAAACACTGTTACCACTGAATGTAACAAAGTAAACTTCATTACAGACGGAAAATATGACTGACCAGTTTTTATGGAACAGGCTTCGCAGGCATTTTGCCGGACTAGCAGCTCCTAATAACGTTACTACCGTATCACTAATATAGTAATGAATGGTTGCTTACAGAGTAAAAGCAGGTAAGTCGGTGGCTTGTTGACTTACTCTCATATCCATGCTCGCTCACGTAATTTTACTACAAGTCCCATCCTGCGTCGTTCGTAAGAATGCAACTGTTCACAACTCTGGCGTTCTGCTACTTTGTACCACTGGCGACACCTCTTACAACCTTTTCGATTTTAAAAAATTGAAAAATAACTTGTTCCAATTAACCATCTCTCCAATGTCACTGACTCAATTATAACCACCCGATATTTTGGTTCATCGATGTATAAAATCTGTGATTTACAAGTGTACACTGATCATCCAGAATATTATGAACTACTATCGATATAAACGCCTCCAGGCGATTGCAGCGTCACCTGGCGATGAATGATTGCTAGTCAAGCACAAGCACGGTGCACATAATATTAGTGAGCGTGTTGTCCGTGTGTCGAATGGGGAAGGCACGCGATCTATCTGAGTTTGACCGAAGGGAGATTGTGATGGTCCAGAGGCTCCGCACGAGCATTTTGGAAACCGCACGACTTGTCGGGTGTTCGAGGAGTGCTGTGGTGAGTGTTTTCAAGACGTGGCGAAAACAAAGTGAAACCACGTCCAGAATGCTTGGGGTTGGGCAGCCACCCCTCGTTGCAGATGTCCGACGTCGTACACTGGGCAGATTGGTATAACAGGTAAGGTGGCGAACTGTGGCGGAGCTAACATCTGACTTCAATGCTGGGCAGATTACAAGTGTGTCTGAACGTACAGTGCACCGAACACTCGTAACGATGGGCCTCCGCATTCGAGGACCCATGCAAGAGCCCATGTTAGCGCCGTGTGTGTGTGTGTGTGTGTGTGTGTGTGTGTGTGTGTGTGTGTGGTTTGGGAACGTATGGGCGTCCAACGGCGAGGTTATCAGCGCCCTGACATCGATGAAAACAAACAAAGGTGGATAAGAACGAAAACTGTCGTACACGCATGCACACGAAACGACCACACAATGACTATCGCACAGGCACTCTCATATGCATTAAAACCAATGAGGCGCCAAGATAGCTAATCAAGAAAGTAAAAGAGGGAAAACAAACCACAAAAGAGCTAAAAGAACAGCACAGGGAAATGAGACTGGCTGACCACTAACGAAAGAATTTGGGTGAGCCAGCCACCCCGTGGGACAATTTACAGAACTTCAAAACCCAAACCACATTCATTTGAGCATTGCATAAAATAGACCGCAGATCCGCCGGCAAATCCGCTGCAGTCCGCTGGCGCCATGACATCGGCAACTACGACTGAAGTGGGCACATGACCATCGGTGCTGGACGTTGGCACAGTGGCAGAACGTTGCATGGCCTGATGAATCCCGATGCCTTCTTTCTCATGACGATAGGAGGGAGCGAATGCGTCGTCTTCCAGGGGAATAACTCCCTGCTATAAGGTGGAGACAAGCTGGCCGCGGCTCCATCCTGCTAGAAGTAACATTCATGTCGGCATTCATGTGCGGTGGAGCTCGTGTAAGGCACCATGACGATCAAGGAATATCGTACACTGCTTGCAGACCATGTACATCCCTTAATGATGATCATGTTTCCCGACGGCAGTGGGATTTTTCAACTGGATAATGCGCCTTGTCACAAGGCCAGGAGTGTGATGGAGTGGCTCGAGGAACACAGTGGCGAGTTCCAACTGATGTGCTGCACCCCCACCCCCCAATTCATCAGATCTGAGCCCGATCGAACATATCTGGGAAGTGACTTGAACGTGGCGTCAGAGCTCATCGCCCCCCTCCCCGGAATTTACCGGAATTAGGTGTGTGCAGATGTGGTGCCAACTCCCTCCAGCGACCTACCTAGGCCTAATTGCTTCCATGCTACGACGTGTCGCCGTTGTTATCTGTGCGAAAGGTAGACATACCATCTATTAGGTAAGTGGTCATAATGCTCTGGCTGACCAGTGTATATCCCACAGGAGTAATGCATTTCCACCTTGCATCTGTGATATTCAGAAGTATGGTGGAACACGTGTAAGGGCAGCTGGCACCTGCTGAAGGGCACGGTCCCCCAGTGGGGCGCCAAGTGCTCTCCAGGGACGCGACGTGAAGTGCGCTGCTCCGCGGCTTAACGTCTCCCCCTGCTGCGTAGGGCGCAACCTGCCACCTAGCACTGCTGCCGCTTGTGCCCTTAACGCGCCCGTCATGAATTTCTATACCTCAATTAGGCGTTCGAGGAACCATGTGAATGGAAAGGTCCTCTCCGAGAGCTGTATGCGGGTACTGTGGAGGTACTTCCTTTTGCGAATAGGAGAATTCCAACAGCATTTTTACGGAGACCGGAACTACTGAAAAGCGTACTTTGGCTTACACAACAAGAGTGCTGTCTTCATTGTACACCACTTTAAAGTAGCAGCGCAGAAGCACAATAGAATATCAGAGGTACAGGAGTGGACAAAAATGTGGAAACAACACGAGAAATACATGCTTGAACGTAAATGCAGATGCTAGACAATCCTACAGGTTGCGCTGTTTATTTTATCACGAACGGCACCTGCTCAGTGTCTTCAATGCTATGCAAGTGTCAATCATGATCAGAATAGCGCTCTGTGTAGTTGCGAGTGTATTAGGCCATAAATTAGTGCATTCGAACGTGGGAAAATTGTTGGTGATCGTACGTTGGTCGTAAACAAGTCTTTCAAAATACACCGTATCGAAAATATATACCGTACACGGGGAAAGCGTTAAAATGTCACTCGCTAAGTCACAATGCGGAAGAAAGAGTGTGTTCAGCGATCGTAACGGGTGGTCATTGAAGGAACTGTGATGAAAAGTAAGAGGACGTCAGTTGAAAAAGTAACTGCAGAAGTGAATGTCGTACTAGCGGCTCCTTTCAACACCGAAGGAACACGAAAGGAGCTCTAGAACAAAGAATTACGAGACGAGCTGCAATTCCAAAACCACTCGTCAGTGATGGAAATACCCGTTAGAGGGAAGCGTGGTGCCGACGCCACAAAATGTGGACTCTGGCGTAATAGAGAAAGTCATTTGGTCGGATGGGTCTTGTTTCGCACTGTTTGCAACTTCTGGCCAAGTTTACGTCCCAAGAATGAAATATGGCGAGGGGTTCGGTGACGATTTGAACATGGTATTCCATGAGCCCCATGGTTAATGTGCATGATGCATTACTGCCGAGGATTATGTGAACATTTTGGCTGATTAGGTCCACCCCATGGTATAATGTTTGTTCCCAGTGCTGATAGTGTGTTACAAGATGAAAAGGCTCCTGCTCACAGAGAGTAAATCGTACAGGACTGTTTTGTGAGCACTAGGATGAACTGTCGCGTCTCCTCTGCCCACCTCAGTCACCAAATCTTAATATTATTCAGCTTTTGTGATTTACTTTGGAGAGAAAGTGCCTGATCGCTATCCATCTCTACGATCATTACCGGAACTTGCCAATATTTTGCAGGAAGAGTGGCGTAAGAATTCCCCCATAACCGTACAGGACCTCTGTTTATCCATTCCACTACGAATGGAAGCAGTTTTGAATGCCAAGCTTTTCTTATAACGTATTGGTGTTACGTGTTTGGTGTATCTATATTTTTGTCAAGCAGCTGTATGTGCCACTGAACACAAACACCAGATATTATTGTTGTGATTTTTTCGCTAAGCAAGGTGTTAAGATAGAAATATAAAAACTTTCAGGAAATAAACATTATACTAACAATGTATGGTGCTATTACTTGTCAAAATAAGATGGCAGAGAGACACGCTCAAACCAAATACCTTTATCTTTATCGATGAAAACACAGGCTGTGAGTGTTCTGCAACGCTGTAGAATATCGAAACTCTGTTTCGTACATCTACATATATACTCCACAAACCTCCTGGTTGTGTGTGATGGAGGGTATTTTGTGTAACACTTTCACTTTCCCCCTTTCCTTTTTCAGCCGCTAGTGGCAAAACTCCGTGTGAGGCCAAACCTGTTTGTATTATCATGGTTCGTTCACGAGATATGCGTAAGAGGAAGCAATATACTGGATGTCTGTTCTGCGAATGAGCGCTCTCGGAATTTTAACATCGTGATGTACAACGCATGTCTTTGAACATCTGACGTTTGAAGACAGAGTGCTTGACAGCTTTCTGAACCCGTGAAATTCAGTAATTGATTAAATATGGTATTAAAATTGTTCTTTATAGTCTTAGCATGTGCTGTAGACATACTGCGGAGACCTTTATTAAATTATTAATGTAATTCACTAAACAATTAAATAATTTAAGGAAATGTACAAAAATTTATAACTGGAAGCGCTCTCACAATGTCTCCTCTGGTAACTTTCTTCAGTTTGGAACTAAAGAATTTTGTCGCATTGTATTCGTTCAACCTCAAGACCATTAGATATCCTTCAACGGTTGTAATTATTTACGTGGTGTCCTGCTACAAGATTCAGTTTACTTAGCATCACGTCTCATATACTGAGCCTGCTGATTTCCACATGAGGTATCATCTACAGACTGTATGGGTCAGATCTTTCCTCTTAACTGTATTCTATAGCACTACTGCATGCACTCATAGGAACGACCACTTGTGTGTGATCTGTAAAAACAATAAATTTCTGCAAACCATCCATCTACAAATCTGAAATTGTCGGTGGAGCATAGAAGTATCTTATTGGTATATATATGATTTTGTTTTCCATAAATGAGAAGTTAAAGCCACATAACTACTCAGGTAGTAGAAGGTACACTCCGATCTCCCTGTCAAGGAAAGGTCCGCACTGATTAAAATACCGGAGGCGTAAATTAAAAAAAAAAAAAAAAAAACGAACTGGTTCGTTATTTGCGTAAAACAGTTCGAAAGTTAGAAAAGTTCCGTAGACAAGACCATAGCCAATTTTTGTCTCCATTCTTGTACAGTTCGAGCTAGTGCACGCTCTCTGACAGTCACGACTTGACAATACGTGAACCTCACACTTTTTATTCCTTCTCCCCATCACTTGAAGTTCCATAGAGGTATAACATAAAGCTGAGATCAGCTGCACCACTAAAAATTAACAGATCGATTTCGATTTAAAACATACACCCTAAGACGAAAAATGGTACATCACGAAAGAATTATCCAATGGGACGGACATTGACAAGTGTGATGTACATTTGCAGACGAACAATTGATTACAGTTTCAGAAAAATTGAATGTTTTTTTCAAGAGAAATAACTTCATAAATGAAATTAGTCAATAATGCGTTGGTCCACCTCTTGCCCCTATTCAAGCAATTTTCTGGCATCGCATTGATTGAAGCAGTTGTTGCAGTCCTCCTGGGGGACATCGTGCCAAATTCTGTCCCATTGGCGCATTATATCGTCAAAATCACAAGCTTGTTGTGGCCGGAGTGGCCGAGCGGTTCCAGGATCTGCAGTCTGGAACCGCGCGACCGCTACGGTGGCAGGTTCGAATCCTGTTCGAGCATGGATGTGTGTGATGTCCCTAGGTTAGTTAGGTTTAACTAGATCTAAGTTCTAGGGGACTGATGACCTCAGAAGTTAAGTCCCATACTGCTCAGAGCCATTTGAACCATTTGAACAAGCTGGTTGCAAGGCCCTGCCCATAATGCTCCAAGCGTTCTCGGGAGAGATCCAGTGACCTTGCTGACCAAGGCAGGGTTTGGTAAGCATGAAGACAAACAGTAGAAATTCTCGCCGTATGTGGGCGGGCATTATCTTGCTTAAATGTAAACCCAGTAAGGCTTGCCCTGAACGGGAACAAAACGGGCCGTAGAATGTCGTCGACGTACCTTTGTTCTGAAAGGGTGCGGGGATGACATCGAAAGGGGACCTACTATTAAAAGAAATGGCACCCCAGAAATCACTTCTGGTTGTCAGGGCATAGACAGGCGTTAATCATGTTGGTATTCCACTAGTATCCAAGGCATTTCCAGACACGTCTTCGGCCTGGAATCTCATTGACTGGAGTAGAATTGTCTTCGCTGCTGAATCCCGCGTCAAACTGAACCTCGAAGACCAGAAAAGACGTGTCCCAGAGAGCAGTGCGATACTAACCCCTAAATGGGGTGCCATTTCTTTCCATAGCAGGACCCCTTTGGCAGTCATCCGCGACATCCTTGCAGGACAGCGGGACATCGACGAATTTCTACGCCCTGTTTTGTTGCCATTCCTGAAAAGCCATCCTGAACTTACATTTCAACAAGATGATGCCCAGTCACATACGACGAGAGTTTCTATTGCTTGTCTTTGTTCTTGCCAAACCCTATCTTGGCAAGCAAGCTAGTCCGACCCTCCCCCAGTTGAGAACGTTAGGTGCACTATGGGCATGGCCTTCCAACCACCTCTCGATTCTGGCATCTAACGCTCCAGTTGGACATAATTTGCCTCGATATCCCTCAGGAGGACGTTAAACCACTGTATTAATTAATGCCAAACCAAATAACTGCTTGTATACGAGCCAGAAGTGGCCCAACGCGTTAGTGACTTGCTCAATTTCTGAAGCTCCTCCTCTTGAATAAATCGCCCAATTTTTCTTAAACTGTAATCATTTCTTTGCCTGTACATGTACAACGTGTCCACCGATTTCCGTCCCACTCGAATAATTCTTTTGTGAGATGTTGAGTGTGTCTTTTTCTCTCTCTCTCTTTTTTTTTTTTTTTTTTTTTTTTTTTTTTTTTTTTTTAGTATATCATCAAATTCAACCATATACACTCCTGGAAATTGAAATAAGAACACCGTGAATTCATTGTCCCAGGAAGGGGAAACTTTATTGACACATTCCTGGGGTCAGATACATCACATGATCACACTGACAGAACCACAGGCACATAGACACAGGCAACAGAGCATGCACAATGTCGGCACTAGTACTGTGTATATCCACCTTTCGCAGCAATGCAGGCTGCTATTCTCCCATGGAGACGATCGTACAGATGCTGGATGTAGTCCTGTGGAACGGCTTGCCATGCCATTTCCACCTGGCGCCTCAGTTGGACCAGCGTTCGTGCTGGACGTGCAGACCGCGTGAGACGACGCTTCATCCAGTCCCAAACATGCTCAATGGGGGACAGATCCGGAGATCTTGCTGGCCAGGGTAGTTGGCTTACACCTTCTAGAGCACGTTGGGTGGCACGGGATACATGCGGACGTGCATTGTCCTGTTGGAACAGCAAGTTCCCTTGCCGGTCTAGGAATGGTAGAACGATGGGTTCGATGACGGTTTGGATGTACCGTGCACTATTCAGTGTCCCCTCGACGATCACCAGTGGTGTACGGCCAGTGTAGGAGATCGCTCCCCACACCATGATGCCGGGTGTTGGCCCTGTGTGCCTCGGTCGTATGCAGTCCTGATTGTGGCGCTCACCTGCACGGCGCCAAACACGCATACGACCATCATTGGCACCAAGGCAGAAGCGACTCTCATCGCTGAAGACGACACGTCTCCATTCGTCCCTCCATTCACGCCTGTCGCGACACCCCTGGAGGCGGGCTGCACGATGTTGGGGCGTGAGCGGAAGACGGCCTAACGGTGTGCGGGACCGTAGCCCAGCTTCATGGAGACGGTTGCGAATGGTCCTCGCCTATACTCCAGGAGCAACAGTGTCCCTAATTTGCTGGGAAGTGGCGGTGCGGTCCCCTACGGCACTGCGTAGGATCCTACGGTCTTGGCGTGCATCCGTGCGTCGCTGCGGTCCGGTCCCAGGTCGACGGGCACGTGCACCTTCCGCGGACCACTGGCGACAACATCGATGTACTGTGGAGACCTCACGCCCCATGTGTTGAGCAATTCGGCGGTACATCCACCCGGCCTCCCGCATGCCCACTATACGCCCTCGCTCAAAGTCCGTCAACTGCACATACGGTTCACGTCCACGCTGTCGCGGCATGCTACCAGTGTTAAAGACTGCGATGGAGCTCCGTATGCCACGGCAAACTGGCTGACACTGACGGCGGCGGTGCACAAATGCTGCGCAGCTAGCGCCATTCGACGGCCAACACCGCGGTTCCTGGTGTGTCCGCTGTGCCGTGCGTGTGGTCATTGCTTGTACAGCCCTCTCGCAGTGTCCGGAGCAAGTATGGTGGGTCTGACACACCGGTGTCAATGTGTTCTTTTTTCCATTTCCAGGAGTGTATTATTACGTTAGGTGTGTGCTTTTGTTCATCGCATATGCAGTGGCTTGTTTTCTGCACTTTGGCTAAGTTTCATCACAGCTGACACCTAAGTAGTCTCTATATATTCACTTTTTTCTTTCTTTGGAAACGGGATCTTTTGGTATGCAACAAAAGCAAATATTTCACTCCCACCGGTTGTGGTCGTCAAACTATGGCGTAATCGTCTTAAGGGGCTCCGGAAAGGCTCAAAATCACGAAAAGTTCAATTTTTACTTTTTTTGCGTTTTCTGAATCTGCAGACTATTAATAGATATATAATTTATTCAATTCCGAAGACTACAACTATTTTTAAATTTTTTTTCAAATGTGTTCTACATGGGCGTGACCCACTGTGGCGCTGTTAAACTGCTGTCATATTGTGTTATTATTAACGTCCGTGTTCATCAGGTACATTTTAGTGATGTGAGATAAAGTATGTGTTGTGGCTAACCTGTCATGGTTCAATATATATCGCTGGTGTGATTGTCGATTGTTTCATGTTTATTTACTCTGTCGTTATCTCGAAAATATTCGTAATTAATTCTGTTTCTTGAGTCTCTGTTTTGTTGAAGTATAATGAGTAAAAGTAAAGTTATTAGAAATCCTCTGAAGGCTTTTAAGAAAAGGAGAAATGTTGGAAAGCCAAAGGTATGTGTTATTACTGTAAACAATAAAGACGATAACCAAGTGAGTGAACCTAACCTCTCAAGTACACCTGCCCATAGCAGTCAAAGTGGGAAAGAAAATACTTCACAGAAGAAGCTTGGTTCAATGAGTGAAAACTATGAATGTTTTATGGGCGAATCGGATGTGAATGAAATATTTGATATGTCGGTTCTCAAAGGAATTTTTTCAAACTGTGTAAGATATATTCATTCTAGTGAAGTTGGTCTGGAACTCTCCATAATAAAGCACGTAGGACTTGCTAGTGAAATACAACTGAAACGTGATAAGTGTTCATACATGACCACCTTTTGGAACAGTGTTGCAGTAACTGCAACTGAAGAAAATGGTAGCAAAATCTACGAACACAACAACGAGCGATGCTTGCTTTAGACAAGGAACGCCTTCGGGCTGCAGACAGGGCTGTAAAGAGTCTAGAAATACAAGCAAGAGTAAACAGGAGGAGGAACAAGAGGAAGCTGGAGGAGGAGTTCGCAGAGGATGAAGATAATCCATCCTATGGACCTGGAATGCACTAAAAAGTTAATCCAATCTTTGTCGCTCGATTCCCAAAACTTTTATTTTCTCATACTAATTACATATTTGTTTCAAACTTTCAGTAAATGTTACACAGTACCTTCTGCATAATTTAACACAGCCGTTTTCCAAAAAAACTGTATATTTTTGAATATATAAATAAAAAATTGCAAAAAAATGTTGTGAATTTTCATTACAATTGAAAAAAAATCATCTTTAATAACTGAACTAAAATTTTGTAAAATCCCTGTGTTAAATTGTAGCCCATATTCCAATAAATAATCTGTAAAAAGTTCAACTTCCTACCTCAAATACTTTGTGAGGAAAGATGTAATTTATAAGCGTTATTTTAACATTGCAAGTATAGGGCGTTCCGGAGCCCCTTAAGGAAACTTCCTGCCACATTACTTCATTTACTCAGTACGTAGAACTACGCGCTGTAGCGGCATACCTCCGATAAAACATACACTTCTCATATTTCCAGCGTTCTTTTGAAGCGGAACTTCAATAGAGAAATGAGGGTTGGATCGTTTTATTGTTTGTTCGCCGTGTAATATATCACAGCTCCCCCGTGTTGTGGCATAACACAGACGGTTTATTTTCGCGGTTTTAATTTAGCGTTGGCTTTATCATTTTTTTCAATCACATTTTTTTGACTTTGATTAGGCGTTCAATTGCGCAAACGTATCTCTCCGATTCATTTTCATTTACTACCGGTGTAAGGAGAAAAAAATTAGTTTTCTAGCGTAGCAATCGTAGGAAGTGGACGCATGTTAAGATTCACTCGCATTTTATGCAGGGTGGATGGGTCTGTGGAGACGTCCCTCTAAAACAAAAGACCTGGTGGATAAAGGTAAGTGTCAAGTCAAGTGATACGAGATGACAGAGAGAAATCCCGTGAGGATACGTTACCAACATGGCAGTCAGTTTGGAAGCCGCCATTTTGAATGAAAGTCGTAATTTTCGAAAGGTAAGGAGGTCATGTGACAGATATCAGACATGTCGAGAATTATACAAGTTGAAACGATGATACCTTTCATTTGAGCATAACTTTATTCATTCTCGAGTTACATCGCATTTTGCACAGAACAAGGTAAATGCAGTCCAGTCACATTAACGTGACCACCGCCAATGTTCGTTGTCAAGCTGCAATAACCGCTCACAGACGGCAGGTGGAAGCACTAGCGTTGGAGATTATATAAATCGTTTCAGTGGATCCAGTAAAGAGCGCAGTTGTTGCTGTAATGCGGAAACTGGGCGATTTATCTGACGTCCAAATGGGCTTGTTCATGGGCTTTCAGGTCAAGGGTGAAAGCAATCCCGAAACGGCTAAATTTGTAAACTGGTCGTTTGCCGTCGTGGTTAAAGTATACCGTACTTGGCAAAATGGCCGTATCCAAAAATGGCACCGAAGCAACTGTGGTGCACCATGGACCATATATGACATGAGTGAATGACGGCTGCAGAGATGTGTACTGGCGAACAGATGTGAAACTGTTGAGCAAGTGACCGCCCACATGAACCAAGGGGCTACAAACAAAGATTGTTCAGCGAACATTGCTGTGTTTGGGCCTCCGCAGCAGGTGCCTGGTCCATGCACCCATGTTGGCTGCTGTTAATCGACGGCGAAGGCTGGAATTGAATCACGTTTTATACTCCAACGGATAGACGGCCGTTCGCGAGACAGGCGTGAAATTTCTGAAAGCAAACACTATGCGTATGTTATGATCTAGGGAATGTTTTCGTGGCCTTCTCTCAGTGATCTCGTCATTCTTTAAGGTACAGTGGATCAACACAAATATGCGTTCATCTTTGGGGACCATGTCCAGGAATATATGGAGTTCGTTTTTCCTCGGCACGATTGCCACTCCCAGTGGGACAATGCAACATGTCACACAACTAGTGCCGGCCGCTGTGGCCGAGCGGTTCAAGGCGCTTCAGTCCGGAAACGCGCTGCTGCTACGGCCGCAGGTTCTAATGCTGCCTCGGGCATGGATGTGTGTGATGTGCTTAGGTTAGTTAGGTTTAAGTAGTTCTAAGTATAGGGCACTGATGAACTCAGATGTTAAGTCCTATAGTGCTTAGAGCCGCACAGCTGGCAGTGTACGTACGTGCGTGGTTCAAAGAGCACCAGGGTAAGTCCTGGCCACAAACTCCCTGGATTTGAGAATGTATGGTATCACCTTCACTGGGCTGTTCGTGCATTTGATCTTCAACAGAGAAACATAGCGTAGCTGGACGCGGCACTGGAGTCGACATAGCTCCACATACCTGTCGGTGCTTTTCAGAACCTCACTGGCTCTCTTCCTGGACATCTCGCAGCGATCTGCGCTGCAAAATGTATTATTCAGGCGTTTGGCAGGAGGGCACATTAATATGGGTGGACATCGTATCTAAAGGCTACGGGGCGTGTTCCACACATATATCAGCGCATTGTTAGGTTACTTTTACCGGCTTCACTCATTCCTCATGTACTTCAATCAACACATGTATCGCAATGCGACCGCAAGCACCAACAACTAGCTCACTGCAGTTTCCTGCGAGATGCGGTGAGTGCTGCGCTCTGAACTATTAAATAACGATGCCAGAACAGCGGTTGATGTTGCTTCGTCCGTAGCCATTTTCGGTCGTCCAGTATTCAGTTTTCCTGCGTTAGAAAGACAGTCTCACGGAATTTTAGGAGAAATTTCACCACCACACTGTGGAAACGGGTGGTCCATCTTGGTGGTGTTGGCTGAAATCCGTGGAAGCTCCTCCCTCATAGTATCAGATCGATTTCAAAGTGTCCAGGTTGCGTTAACACCATCATCTTTCACGTTAAACGCGAGGAAGAAGGATCAGCCATAACTCGATAGTGGAGAAAGCTATGCTCAAATGGAAGGCACCATGTTGTTTCTCATATAATTCTCTGTCTCATTTACAAGTCATACGGTGCCTGAAAGTTATGAGTTGCATTGAAGATGGCTGCCTCCTCCACTCCTAACTCATACTAACTGTTTTTCTAAATGTGTTTGTTTAGAAAGCTAGTTCCACACCCATTTGGTTTCGCTCAACACACATTTCAAGATCATCATTTACAACACTATCGCTTTTTAAATTCAGCATCCAGAAAGCAGAAACGAAGTGCGGAGAGCAGATTCTCGACTTGAGTGCTTGATTTTAGATAACGGAAATCTTTTTTTTTTAATTATACAAGGGTCATTCTAAAAGGAAAGAACTTTTTTTCGGCAGACATTTTTACTGAATATATTGAAGGAAAATTTATTTTACAACGCATTTTTATATCTTATCTATTATTCTAAGGAGTCGCTGTTCAAATTTAAACATTTGTCGTAGCACTGTACAAGCTTTTCTATGCCTTCTGCATGCTCACCTACTGTCAAGTTGTTGACCGAGTCACTAACGTCCTCATTCAGTTTGTTAGCGTTATCGTAAAGAAGCACTTCGCCACCGGACAACAATCTATGTCGTTTATCTTGAACGGCGCGCCCTAGTTGGTGGAGAGTCTGGCAGTAGACTAATACACATACTTCAACTCGAGATATAAGGTCGATGAGAAGTACGCCCTTTCGATCCGTAAACAACAACCTATAATCTTTTTGTTGCTCAGAATTTATCTGGCTTTTTTTGTTTTGTTGAGGATCGTGAATGGTGCCGTTCCATAGACTGGTCCTACATTTCTGGACTTATATGCGAAATTCGAGCCTCGTCAGCACTAACAAGAAACCACTTAAGTGTGACGTCGCACAAGGCGAATGATGTTTACGGCTTTCGACGCCCCACGTATTGTCTACCATGCAACCACAATATTGTCTGCTAATGGCAACAGTGGGCGGGACAGGAGGTATCCAATGGTGAGAACAGTATGAGTCTACGGAGTATAGTTGAACTACTTAGTTGACGAGTAACTCACACCACTGCAGAGCCGTTGTGGCCGAGCGGTTCTAGGCGCTTCATTCCGGAACCGCGCTGCTACTACGGTCGCAGGTTCGAATCCTGTCTCGGGCATGGTTGTGAGTGATGTCCTTAGGTTAGTTAGGCTTAAGTAGGGGACTGATGGCCTCAGATGCTAAGTCCCATAGTGCTTAGAGCCATTTGAACCATTTAGAGCAATGGCAACGATAAACAAAGCTAACTGCAAAAAAATGGTTCAAATGGCTCTGAGCACTATGAAACTTATCATCTGAGGTCATCAGTCCCCTAGAACTTAGAACTAATTAAACCTAACAAACCTAAGGACATCACACACATCCATGCCCGAGGCAGAATTCGAACCTGCGACCATAGCGGTCGCGCGGTTCCAGACTGAAGCGCCTAGAACCGCTCGGCCACTCCGGCCGGCCTAACATTGTATTATCTCTACAATGACAGATATCAAAGTTAACATTTCATGAGAAAGGAACCCAAGAAATTTCAGAGTGAGAAAGGAGTGGCAGATGAAATAACAGTGTTTCTGCAGGATGAGTCAGTGGAGTGTGTGGTGTCGCATACCCTCGACTGTGCGTACGATGTACATGAGGAGTATAATGATGACGATACGTGCTTAGGAAGTGAAAGTGATACTGAAACAGGTGTCGAGCCATGCAGTTCATCATTCGTGTCGCACGGGAAGCCACTAATCCCGTCTCCAGTGAAACATGGTAAAGGTTTATCGTTCTCCAAGGAGCGGGTGTTAAACATTAGTACGTACATGGATGATCATCCACAAAGTAGTAAAAATCAGTTATTAACATATTTCGAATAAGTGCGCCACAATATGACCTATGGATACTGAAGGGAGGACAAGGCACACATGTTACAAAAACTGGTGTTCGCGCGTTTCAAGGATGCTCGATACAATTCACAGGATGTGCATAGTAGTGATCTGTTCCGTTATGCATATCAAATTGCGCGCGATATAGATTACAGTGATTTCATGGGAAGACGTGGATTGTTGCATAACTGGAAGACGCAAGATAACGTAATTTCAAGCAAAGCGTCAAACTGACGACCCACAGGAAACTGTGGAATGGGAGCGATAATTTGTAGATGAGGTAAGCAAACTTATCCCATCGTTCAATTAGAAATTTGTGTACAACTCCAACCAATCGGGATTTGAAGCGGAAATGCATATTAAAGGAACCCTAAAACTAGAGCAACCAAGAGAGTTGTTCAAAATCAAGTAAAATCAGTGCCTTAACTCATTCGTATACAATTGTACCGACTATAAATCTGGATGGTAAACTGGCTGGGAAGTTATTATGCTGCGAGAAGTTGGAGGTGTTCTACCCCTACGATTCTTTCTCGTGTACTTGATCTTAAAAGAGCAATAGGGAACATTTACGCCATAGAAAGCAAGAGTGGAAAAATGACTGTAAGAAAACTACAACTATAGTACGAACACTGATTTTGGCCAGTAGATGGTGAAAATAACTTGCTTTTTCTTGATTCCTCGTCTGCGTATAAAAATCATACTGGTTTAGAGCAAACTATCCCTCCTGAAAAGTGTTAGACATTGTAATTCCTACCACCTGGAACCACTCGACGAATTCAGCCTCTGGATGTTCGTTTCTTTTCCGAGCTTGTAAAGCATATTATTGCACCATCTACCGCACCGCTTTAAAGGATAGGCAGTTCACGATAAGCTCCACGATAGACTGTTTCGCATTCGGCTGCATGCCATCACATTCCATCAGTTCTCATCACGCCGTTACACCAACATGATTGTGTATGCATTCATTACGAGTGGATACGTAGCTGAACGTCCTGCACGGTTTATAGCTCCAAAAGAGTTCGCCTTCCATCCTGATGGTGCGAAATTTTGTAATCACTGTGGCGTGCCATTTTTCATTCGGTGTTCGTGGTCCAAGTTAATGGTTTGCTTTAAACATTTCTTCAGTGTCGACAATGTCCAATTTGTGAAAGGAAAGGGAAAGAACTGATGATAACCGCTGCATCGGGACTTTCTGCTCGCTAATTTTAGATTTCCGCTGGAGGTCGAACTAATTTCTGCATCCGCACTGAAAGTTCTGCATTCATTGCCCATCGAGGAAAATCAGTTATGTGAATGCGTTTCTTTTGTTGGTAAGGGACCACTTTCGTTGTATAGAAGTGACAATCATCGGCGTGACTCTTATATTCGCGCCACACCAAGGGAACAGCAAAGTAAAAACATTTCACTTCACTTCCTATATTGTTCCACACAATTTGGGAAGTAAATGACTTGTTCTTATCTCCGAGCATCATGCCGAAATAAGCAAAATACCATTTCCGCGCCGCGCGGAGTGGCCGCGTGGTTAGTGGCGCCATTTCATTGACTGCGCGGCTCCCCCCGTCGGAGGTTCGAGTCCTCCCTCAGGCATGGGTGTGTGTGTTGTTCTTAGCATAGGTTAGTTTAAGTAGTGCGTAAGCCTAGGTACTGAGTACGTCCGCAGTTTGGCACATTAAGAACTCACACACATTTGAACCATTTCCGCACAAATTATGTTTTTCGTCATCGCATTGTACTTATCACAGATGTTCCAAATGTATGTAATAAAATGTATCAGGGTTATTGACGCATTGGTTTCCTGACTTTTCCACCTAGCTTCGTTGAAATAACACCACTCCCAACAACACGCATAGGCACCTTCTTCTAGCTCTGGCACTCACTCAACTGTTGACTTCTGCGGCGATAGGCCTAATGAAATGCCAGTAATGAAGTTCGTTCTCCTCCTCTACTTAACCGTCCTGCAAACAACGCTTAACACTTTTCTCTTTTACCCTTCTGTTTTTCTTGTAATATGACATTAAAATTGTACACTATTTCTAGGAGCACAATTTACACTTTATTGCAAGTTCAAGATTGCTTGTATGATGTATTAAAGTTATACTTAACAAAATGATACAGATGAAGAAAATGGATCTTTGCCCCGAGCCTGAGGTAAGCATCTTATTGTAATGGGACAAAATTCCGCACATAAAGATATTATTTCAGTTACAACATACTAAACGAGAATTACAGTATTTGTCAGGTACTGCCATTGTTAAATTGCACAGCATTTTACTACATCGAAATCACTACCATCATCACAGTCATCGTCATTATTGTCTCAGTCATCCATCGTAATCGTATTAAACATCATATCATGAAACGAAAGTATCACTAATTTATTAACAAAACATTTTAAAACAAGGAAGTAGATTGTGTTATTATTATTTGACCTTTTCTTGCCTCATTTTTCTTCATTTTTCCAGTGCAGTCTGTATTCCTGTTTCGTCTTCGTTACAGATTCGATGGTGCAGAAAGTTATGTTTACATTACAAAGGTTCTATTTGTGCTTTATTGCACCCTATTACTCTCTCCGGTTGCCTAGAAATAAAATTATGACGAATGATAAATGAGAGAGCCAGGTCTTCCAGTGCCACTTGGGTTCCTGTATTAAAAGGGTAGTTGACGCCACTAATTTCGGCTGACTTATGCGCGAAATGTCAGAAGTGTTTAAACATAAGGCCGTAGAACATAGAATTCAGATTGATACAGTGCTCCGCCAATACAGTTTCCTGTCTCAGAAAATACTCTCTTCAAACGCCCCAATGATGCCACTCCATAGCCTGCTTTAAGTCTTTTACGTAATGTGTATTCATTAATTCAAGCCTTTTAGCTGCGTTTCTAATGGAAGATCCATTTTCTGTTAGCTTCTTAGCCTCCTGTAACATTGTAGAAGACTTTTTCTCTCGTAGTTTCTGTAGCATTACGTTTAACTAGTCTTATTAATACTGAATCAGGCGATGTGAAATAGTGAACAATAAATTAAGGTCCATTAAATATGTTAAATAAACCCAACACAACCTTTCTGGGGCAAAAGTATGCCCCAAATAGGTCGTAGAAACGTTGCCCTGTGGCGCCGATTTCTGAACTTCTGGTATCAGCTGCAATATGTGGCAACTTGCTAAACTAACAACTAAGTTTAAAGCATGAATTAGGTTATGTACTTACATACAAGTTGTTGGTAATTCTATGAAATTTTTTTATAGCAGACAGGTAGATATCAGTTGCATGGTAATTACTTTGACCGAAAGTTCCAAAAAAAGTAACTCCCCACATATTTCGGAAGCTGCAAAACGCAAGGCACTAACACAACACAGCTGACTTTACCACCATAAAAGCTCTCAACTGAAGATGCAGGGCTGCCACACTACACTCACAAGTAGGAAAAATGCTACATTCGGATCTTTGCACTGTGCACAGTTTTGCACTTGCCTACCTAAATGTTGCCATATTTGTATAAATAACATAGATTTCGCACCCATTAGTAAATAGTAAGTAGCTGGCAGTAGGAATGAAGAAGGACAGCTGCGCAGAGAAAGCTGAAGGTGATGGAAAAAAAGCTGATATCACTTTCATGTTCAGGGGTGCCACATTAGTAAAGATCAGCACTTACTAAACAACAGAATCCATGTCGACCTGCGTTGCGCTACAGACCTCACAATTGGTGTGATCATTAATCTTCATAGCGTGTCCTGGTTATTCTGCCGATCTGTTGCTTCCGTTTTATGCACAATAGTTCGACTAGCGACCCAGCCGTCTTTGTGTTACGTGCACTCGCTGTCTGGAGTCTAACCAGGCTGCGGACTATTGATCTCACGCCGCTGTTCTTAGCCGAGTTCAGTTTCTGACGCTCACTACGCCCGTTGATGTTCGCTTATTTTTCACTGGACGCACTGATATTGCATGTAACGCAAATTCTCTCCGCGTTTTCCAACTCTGGTGGTTGTGATGCCCAGCGACAATTTAATAAATTAAGTGCAGGAACCCAGGTATTTGTCCGTCATTACTTCGAGCGGCACTGGAAGAACTGTCATGTCTTGTGTTTACTTCATTCTTCCATCCGAGGCGTCGTTTAGGTTTGAAAGCAATACGTATTTGCTCAGCTGCTGACTTGCTAGGCTTAACACAGATGAGGATACTCTTTCAGAAGTTACTCCCTTAGTCTTTGAAGATCCCTCTTCTGGTGTCCTCTTCCAATTATCCCCAGGGAGGAAGCGTTGCCTCATTCGCCATCTCCACCATTCCGAGCATCTCCTTCTCTGTCGAAAGTGCCGTTAAGGTTCAGAGGCAATGGACGATCGGAATGGTATGAAACAAAGAGAGGTATCCAACAAGGAAGTGCCCTATCACCACTCCTGCTTGTAATAGTAATGGACAAGATCATAAAATCTATCAAGAAAATAGACAGCGAACCAAATGCCCTGGTTTTTGCTGATGTTTTGATAGTATGGTTGAGAGACAGAAGCTGAAACACGGAAGAAATTTAATGAACACATTCAAAAACTTCGGACTAAAAATAAGTAAAACAAAGACAGTAGAAATGATCATCAACAAGCAAGGAACAACCTCAAATATATTTCTAGAAGGAGTCAAAGTAGAATCTGTTTCACATCTCAAGTATCTAAGAAGCATGATGTTGAAAGGCAACACCATTAAGTAGGAAATACTCAGCATGACGCAGAAAGCATCCGTTTTCTACAATCAAATTAGAAATTTTCTCGGGGTCGATAAAATGCCATGAAAAGCAAAAGCGACAATTTATCACAACTATTTCATACCAATCCTGCACCGTGACCCTCCACAACCGTAACCTGATCCGCTCTATCCTGCGAAGCCAGATTTCAGTACCCTACTAAGCAAAGACCTCCGCAGAATTCAGGCAACCGAAATGAGATTCATTAGAACCATGAACCTAACAACAAGAAAGGACACAATCGGGATTGAGGTGAATAGAAAAGTAGCTGGTATTGAGGTTCCTGTTATCAGTTTCATAAAGAACTGCAGACTTCAGTGGTATGGTCACATAGTGAGAATTAAGAGCCAAATACCTGCCAAAAGATATTTCAACCTGAACATCGTAGGAAGAAGACTACGGAGAAGATCAAGAAGACGTTGAATAGAGACTGTAAGATCAAGGGGAAAGGACACAAATAAGTACGACGACAGAAGGAGATGGCGAGCGCTTGTACATGACACCCAGGAAACTGGAGTTGGAAAAAGATGATGATTATGATGAGGAGGGGGAACCCAGGCATTATTTAAACGAACGGAGTCCTGAAAACCTACGTCTCCATCTGTCTCCACGATTCGAGCTACCAACATCCGTCACAAAGGAAGTAGATGCTAGGATCGTACGTCCTTAAAGCTCGAACAGTTTAGAGAAAGAGAGAGCCTTCGACCAAGAATTACAACACCCACTAACAGGAAATAGGTACTCATATCATCAAATTGAACGGACAATGCAGTCAAAACCAAGAACGCCCGGTTCTAGGCGCTACAGTCTGGAACCGAGCGACCGCTACGGTAGCAGGTTTGAATCCTGCCTCGGGCATGGATGTGTGTGATGTCCTTAGGTTAGTTAGGTTTAATTAATTCTAAGTTCTGGGTGACTGATGACCTCAGGAGTAAAGTCGCATAGTGCTCAGAGCCATTTGAACCATTTTGAACCAAGAACGCCTTAGAAACAGGTTGAGACTGAGAAAGAGCGGCACAACCGCAGTAGTGTATGCTATAAATTGGGAATTTGGGTATAACGGAAGTTGTGCTGGGTTAGCCCATGATGTTGTGGTGACATTGTGTCCAGAAGGCGAAGTGGTCTGCGTGTCAACCTAGTAAAGAGGAGACCCGTGTTCGATTCCCGGCTAGGCAAGAAGTATCAACTTGCACCATTGATATAACTCAATGCCCACTAGCAGCTAATGTCTTTAATTCCGTTGTATCTAGAGGAAGAGAAGCCAAAAATCGCTTATCTACACCCAAGTGTATTTGACTCCAATGAGAAGAGATAAAAAATATTCTTTGTAATATTAACGACGATTTAGGTCTCCGAAAGTTGGATGTGTATCGCATTCCATGCGAATGCGGCGTATGTTAGGTGTTGGGGCAGGCTATCAGAGCAGTCGGGGAGAGATACGAGGAAAGTCAGTACCACACCCGACTAAGACAGCCAAGCACTGCCTCGAATATAACCATGAGATTAATTACGGTGAGACCAGTATCGTGGTGCAAACACCAAGTTTCTGGGACATCTTAATAAAGGAGTCTTTTGAAAGGAAAATGTCAGAAAACATAATAAACAGGGAAGGAGGTTTCAATTTAAATGACGCTTGGGATGCGGCACTCAGTTTATTACAACCTCGCCGGCCATCACGTCCAACAGAGTTGCAAAACCCTAAGAGAAAGCTTTTCACAAAATAATCGTGCGAACTCTGAAATACAAAAGAGCATCAAAGGGTGGAATGGGCGTCGGGAATCGAATTCGGCTATAAATTGAGTAGTTCACAGTCCGGCTGGAGTCCAGGGAGCGAGAGCGTAACAAAGACTCGCAGCATCTGAAGAAGACGGCTGGGTCGGTCGCCGAAATATTTAGCATAAAATGGAAACAAAGCTCGGCAGAATACGCGGAAGCGTAACAGACGGAGGTCAAAATCATGGTGTATCTTCTAATGCCGTCTCGCCGTATCGGACATTCTTTTACAAGGGGGTAGTGCAGGAACAAGTCTTTAGCAATCCTCTGCAGAAATACTGAGCCTCCTGCCGCTACAGCCGTCCATAATTGCGGAAGTGTTGCCGGTGCAGGATTTTGTGCACGAACTAACCTCTCGATTATGTCCCATAAATGTTGGATGGGATTAATGTCGGGCGATGCGGGTGGCCAAACAATTCATTCGAAATGCCCAGAAAGCTCTTCAAACCACTCGCGATCAATTGTGATCCGATGGCATGGTGCATTGTCGCCCATAAAAATTCCATCGTTGTTTCGGAACATGAAATTCATGGATGGCTGCAAATGGTTCCAAGAAGCCGAACGTAACCATTTACAGTCAGTTATCACTTAACTTGGACCAGAGGACGGAGGCCATTCCATGCAAACACAGCCCACACCATTAAAGATGGTTCAAATGGCTCTGAGAACTATCGGAGTTAACATTTGAGGTCATCAGTCCCCTAGAACTTAGAACTACTTAAGCCTAACTAACCTAAGGACATCACACACATCCATGCCCGAGGCAGGATGCTAACCTGCAACCGTAGCAGTCGCGTGGTTCCGGATTGAAGCGCCTAGAACCGCTCGGCCACCCCGGCCGGCCACACACCATTAAGAGCCACCACCAACTTGCACACTGCCTTGTTGACAACTTAGGTCCATGGTCTCGTCGTGTCAGCGTCACACTCGAAACCTATGTCAGCTCTTATTAAATGAAATCAGGAGTCATATGACCACTTCACTGTTTTCCAGTCGTCCGGCCACGAGCCCAGTCGAGGTGATGTTATCAAAGACACTCGCGTCGGTCGTCTGCTGCCGTAGCCCATTAACGCCGAATTTCGCCGCAATATCCTAACGGATACGTTCGTCGTACTTCCCACGCTGATCTCTGTGATTATTACACAGTGTTGCTTGTCTATTAGTACTGACAACTATACGTAAACACCGCCGCTCTCGGTCGTTATGTGAAGGTCGTCGGCCTCTGCGTTGACCGTATGAGAGGTAATGCGCTAAATTTGGTATTCTCGGCATACACTTGGACTGTGGGTCTCGAAACACGGAATTCCCTAACTGTTTCTGAAGCGGAATGTCCCATGCATCTAGCTGCAACTACCAGTCCTCGATGAAAGTCTATTAATTCCCATCGTCCAGCCAGAATCACGTAGAAAACCTTTTCACGTGAATCACCTGAGTACAAATGACAGCTCCGCCAATGCACGCACCATCCTTTTACAGCTTGCGTACACGATACTACCGCCAACTGTACCTTGCACTAACATATTTAAAACAAATTACTGCAAATTCCTGTAGGGAATAACGCTCCATATTCGACAATCAATCTCAGGGTGGAAACAGTGGTTATCTCCACCGAACGAATGAGAAACAACTGTGTATTGGTTTCTATGTAGTGCCCGCAACGTCAATATGGTACGCATTATTTGTGACTTATGTAGCAGTTTATACACATGTGCTTCACTCCTATTAGTCACGTAAGGCCTTCATGTGAGTGGTCATAAGTGTAAGCAACGAGTCCGGGGCACAATTAATTTGGCTGAACAAAATTTTGCAGAAATAAAAGAAATTACCACATAGAGTGGAGACTCGATTAACCGGACTTATTGTTGTCCTAACTAATTCAGATAATGTAAAAATCCAGATAACTGAATGTATAAACAAAAGCGATCTTTGTATTGTTAACTGTAGTAAGATGACCTACGTAACCTGCATATGGCTATCTTTTACTACGTTCTCATATGTTTATCTTAGTGGGGTTAATACATGATGTTAGGTGTTTATGCATAACAACAACAAAAATTAAACTTATTCAAATCAACAAAAATCCATGTATGTTAAGAGATTAGAGACACATTCTAGTAGGTACGTACGTATTTTCTTAAAAATAGTAAAATACTGCAGCTTTAAGTATGAAACACCTAGCAAAAGTCATGTAGGACAGTCACTGTAGTTCAATTTTCTTTCAAATAGTTGTTAATTGACATATGACGCACACGAATTTTCCTCTTCATTGCTCCTACATCACGAATTGGGTTTAACTGTAGTGAACTCGCGGAATCATACTCTGTTTTTCGAAAGATTTGAAAGTTGATTGCAGGGCTCGAAATATTTTCACATGAGATGGTCTTGCATCATTTTCTGGATCTACTGTTTCATCTTCTTGCATTTCCTGCTGTTCTCTGGCCTGCACTATGTTTTCAACAATTTCGTCATCCGACATGATACGAAAACGTTGATCGTTACTGCCACAAGTGATCCACTATTTCGTATCTTCGTTATCACAAATCCTTGCATATTTTGTACGACTGTCACTAACTCATTTGAGTCCTGCAAAACAGAATCATCCGTATCGGTTATTGAATTTTTGTGCCCCTATTTTAGTATTCTGTTCTAAGCATTGTTCACAGTATTCCTATTAAACAAATCCCACGCACCAACAACCATGTAATAGCCTTTCTTTAAATTTATTTGCTTGAAAAATGACAAGACGACTTCTGCATTATCTTCATCAACAGATAACAATCTGCGTAAAAGTTGTATTCTATAAACTCGTTATAATGTTTGAAAACCAGTTCATTGACTAACTTACGACCAGTTTCTCCCTGTTAATGAATCAGTAATGTTTTCCTTTTTTTTATTTTTAAGCGATAATACCACTGTCTTGCGCAGTGACATTTTTAAGTAGAGACGCGACAAAGTGCCGGGTGGTTATAAGTTTCCCTATTTAACACGTCATAACACGGAAACTAATTACTGTACGAGCACGAAACTTTATAGCATTAATGTACAAATTATGGGGTGCATGACTTCCATGCGTCACAGCCCCACCGTCCGGTTCCAACCGTGGCCAGCACGTGCCGTGATCAGTCATCGTGATTCATAGTCTCGCACATCTGACCGGTCGCAGTGCACTTGTTGGGGTGTCAACATGAGCTTGGAAAAAAGGAGCAGACCATTACTGATGAAGCTCTATCATCAAAACAACAGCAATGCTTCAGCTGTACTCCGAGAATATCGTCGGCTGAAAAGATTACAGAAGGGTCTTCTTCCTCCACCTGCTGTGCGGAGCATGACGAAGAAGTTCGAATCAACTGTAGAACTGGGCGTCCCTCCGGGAAGAGGTCGACGACCGGTTGCACCACAGGTAGTTGATGAGATCACTGTTGCTATGAAAGACAACTCTGCACGCAGTTCCCGATCTTCAGGCAGTGCGCGTGTTGGGTCGTGACAGTTGAACATGCCGTGGGCCTCTGTACGGTAGGTGCTTCGAACCATTCTCAAATGGTATCCGTACAAGATCCATAACGTACAGCAGCTTGCACCACAGGACGCAAAACGACGTGTCGACTTCGTTCTCCACTTTCTCGCAGGCATTGAAGTTGATCACGGCTGGCCCTGGACCATCCTGTGGACAGACGAAGCTAATTTTTCTCCGACAGGTGAGGTGAACACACACAATTGCCGATTTTGGAGATCTTCACCTCCAGTCACTGTGCATGAAGTTCCTCTGTATGGTGAACGTGTCACTGAATGATGTGGCTTCACGGCTACGTTCATCACTGGCCCATTCGTTTTTGAACAAGTTGTTGGCGCTCAAGGACAAAACACGTGCAGAGTGACTGGCCAGCGTTACTGCGATACACTTCGCCAGCACGTCATACCAGCCCTACAGGAGAGAGACGCGTTGAACTCATCAGTTTTCATGCAAGATGGGGCCCCACCTGCTTCTCCGAAACACATTTGGAAACGATCATATTATCAGCCAATCGTTTCCCAGTGCTTGACCGGCTCTCCCTGTGATTTCTGGTTGTAGGGCTACCTGAAGGACAGATTTTACCAGGAAACATTCACACTTGTGCTGATCTGAAGCGCAGCAAATCAAGAGAGATAGCCAGAATAGCTAACGACGTGCTTCGTTCTGCTGCGCAGAATACTATCCTGCGCTTTCAGACTTACCTGAACACTGATGGGCCCTATACTGAGCACCTTTTGCAGCAATAATAGTACCGGTATGTAATGGTATGATGTACAGTAGTAGAACATTAAAAGTGTTTAAAATTTAATTGATTGTGCATTATTTCTCTTCCCCATGTCCTTGACATTGATGCAACAAAGTTCGGTCCTCGTATGATAATTAGTTTTTGTCTTAGAACGTATTAAATAGTAAATATTAATTATAACCACCTGGCACAGTGGCATATCGACTGGCAACTGCCTAACTCCAACAATAACAGGTAGTGCCAGCGCGACAAGTCCGCGTATCCGCGTACGCACGAACTAGACAAAAAAGATATTTGCTAGCGGTTGACAATCTAGATACTCACGAATCCGTGTAACTGCGGTACAGATAGTCGAGTCTCCACTGTACAGCCGGCCGCTGTGGCCGAGCGGTTCTAGGCGCTTCAGTCCGGAACCGCGCGACTGCTACGGTCGCAGGTTCGAATCCTGCCACGGGCCTGGATACGTGTGATGTCCTTAGGTTAGTTAGGTTTAAGTAAATTAAGTAGTTTAAGTGTAGGGGACTCATGACCCCACATATTAAGTCCCATAGTTCTTAGAGCCATTTGAACCATTTTTTCCACTG
Source organism: Schistocerca piceifrons (assembly GCF_021461385.2). Classification (NCBI taxonomy): domain Eukaryota; kingdom Metazoa; phylum Arthropoda; class Insecta; order Orthoptera; family Acrididae; genus Schistocerca; species Schistocerca piceifrons. The sequence goes on from NC_060142.1 coordinate 391,853,851, forward strand.
TACAGTTCTCTCCATTAAAACTGCATCACCAGGAGGGGTAGTAAACAACGAAATTTTACTTTATTTGTCTATATAGTGTAGTAGGGAGAATACACGATTAAATTTGTAGGAGATTTGGGGATGGGCAGTGTGGTAAATTTAGTACTGAGAACTGCCACCTCTGATAGCAACGCTTCTAAACTAGGTGCGCATCCGGTGAAACGGGGTCCGAATGCCACAAGCACGTACATCATTCCACGCTGTTTCAGCTTTATCAAATGGTTCAAATGGCTGTAAGCACTATGGGACTTAACATCTGTCACCAGTTCCCTAGAACTTAGAACTACTTAAACCTAACTAACCTAAGAACATCACACCTATCCATTCCCGAGGCAGGATTCGAACCTGCGATCGTAGCAGCAGGGCGGTTCCGGACTGTAGCGCCTAGAACTGCTCGGCCACAGCAGCCGGCTCAGCTTTATCCCAGACATCACCAGTCACAGTGGTGGTGAACCAGTTCCTCGTCAACCGAGGACGTGATGTTTTCAGTGGGCGAGATATCTGGAGAAGGTGTCGGCCTACAACATCGCGGTGAGGTGGGGTGAGCACGTCAGATCAAAACATTCTTTTCTCTTAGATATATTTTAGAACGACCTCCGTGTGACAAACGCCAGTTTAGGTTCGCTGCATTGTTGTCGTCATTCCGGAAACAGGAGCAGGTGGCGCGTAGGGTAAGCGTGACTGGTACGGTGTGTGGTGGCTCGATTTCCGCGTCGCGACTGGGCGTGTGAGGGCTGCAGGAGGGGAATAGCGGAGAGCGCTGCGGCGGCAAAACAAAAAGTCATTACCGGCAGGCGAGCCCGCTGTGGACAAATACGCAGCGCAGCGCAGAGGCACGGTGCTGTGCTGTGCGGCCGCTTTGGCCTGCAGCGAGAGCGCGTAGAGCGGGGTACGACACACGCAAACACGGCGCGCCCACAAAGGCCCGCCGTTTGATTCGCAACTCGCGACGGCGCTGCGTGGCGCGGGGTCGCCGCCGGGGGTCCGCCGCTGCAGACGTGTACACAGCGACGCCGCGAAAGCGACTCTGTACGGGGAAAAACACGGACATCACGGACCCTATACGGGAAGTACAGCGCTCTGCTCCAGCTGAAGCACTTTGCCAATATTGTGAAGTATTGCAGCAAGTAGTAAAATTGTTAGGATGATAGAACTGTGCATGGATGGCTCACAGGCAGTAGTGAAGTTCACGGGATCCATATCCTCCAGCTTCTCAGTCAAAACAGGCTTACGACAAGGAAATGCTCTTTCACGATATGAAGATGGCATCTGTTCCTTCGGACATGTCCTAAAGAACAGATGCCATCTTCGTATCGTTTAACGCTAACCGGCTGATGACCTTCTTCAGTGCGGATGCACACGATTTGTCTGAACTCTTACGGGATTCGGTGGATTGTCTGCCGCGAGTAATGGGTATAATGGCAGGGGCACTACGACCGTAGTGTGTGGATTATAAGCTGAGAATGTGGATCTCACGGGGATCGTGCCGGCGATAAATCCCTGCAGTCGGACTATCCTCTGTACCCTCGGTGGCTCAGATGGATAGAGCGTCTTCCACGTAAGCAGGAGATCCCGGGTTCGAGTCCCGGTCGGGGAACACATTTTCAACTGTCCCCGTTGATGTATATCAACGCCCATCAGCAGCTAATGTTATTGATTTCATTGTAATTTCATTCTTTCAAGTGTTCTCTTCAACCTTACATTGTAGAAAGTGGTTCGAGAGAGTAATTTACAGCTATACGAGTACAATGGTCTCCGATTCGAACACAGTGAAGTAAAACTCCTGGCATGCGTAGATGATGTAGCCTTACTCAGTAAAACAGAAGAAGAACTGAAGGACATGTGCAGATCTCTCAGGCACACTGCCAGCAAAATAGAACTTTTGACAAACCAAGAGAAAACAGGATATATCAGAATTGGTCGAGTCATAAACCCAAATCCACACTTTGATATTGACCATAATTCTAGATTTAGAAACGTTCGTCAATTTAAATACCTTGTATCACACTTGAGCAGTAAAAATGTCATAACACTGGATATAAATGAGAAATTAGATTCAGGACCATGATGTCTGTACGCTCTGAGCAGCCCACTCGAAAGCAAACCTTTGTCAGTCACCACAAAGATGAAGATGTATAACACTATTATCTGCCCAGTTGTACTGTATGGTTCGGAAAACTGGACGCTTATCAAGACAGGAAGAGAAAAACTGAATGCTTTTGAAAGAAAAGTGATGAGAAAAAATTGGGGACCTGTGTTGGAGAGAGACATCTGGAGTGTTCTAAGGAACACTGAAATTTATCGGTTAATGAAGCAACCCACAATCGTCCAGAAATTAAAAGATAGGAGACTGCAATGGGCTCGGCATGTGGCTGGAATGGAAGCCAACAGAATTCCTAAGAAGGCATTTGAGGGCAATTTCAAAGCAACAAGACCAACGGGCCGATCTCGCACACGGTTGAAAGATGACACAGAGAAGGACGTCGCAGTATTAGGAATCCACGCACGGTGAAGGGAGACAGCGACAGATGGAACGAGATGGAAGTAGATCGTTGATGCATCGCGTGGTCTTAAGGGGCCGTGTTCGGTGAAAGAGGAAGAAGAAGATTGGAGAAAGAAGAAGATTTCTCGGACTGACATGGAGCTAGTAGTACTGAGAGCAAAAGATAAAAAATTAGTCACCCGCTGGAGACATCGCTTCTAATCTTAATAATGGCTTCAGTTCTCGAGGAAGAGAATCCACAAGCTTCTGCAGTTACGTCATCACGAGCTGAAACTTCTCATATTTATTGAATCCCGTAGAGCATTAAGTTAGATGACTTGAGCAGAGAATGGAAAAGAGACAGAACACCATCAAGCAGAAATATTGGGAGGAACAAGAGTGACAGCGTGTTAATGTTCGTAAACGAACAAGTTATCATACCAGACAGTGAAGATAAATTGCAGATAGCATTACATCAACTACACCAAATAAATTCAAGCTACAATCTGACTATATCTGTAAATATAATTAAAACCGAACAAAAATATTCCTCAACAATATACCAATAGAACAGCTAGTCTATTTCCAACATTGAGGATGTGACATACCATATGAACAAGTTATGGATATACAGAAAAAACTAATACTTACCAGCGTATATGAAGGATACTAAAGGAAACACTTACGGACAAATCAAAGGAAGAGACACAATTGAAATTTTACGAAGTCATGTCAGTCCCCTGTTCATTATATGGGACGAGAAGATGGACACTGAGAAACGGAGATTTACAACTAGAAGCGTCAGAACTGAAATTTCTAACACCGGTGAAAGGCTACACTAGGGATGACAAAATTAGAAATTAAGTAGTAAGAGAATAATTAGGGATGAGACGGAAACTTCCTGGCAGATTAAAACTGTGTGCCCGACCGAGACTCGAACTCGGGACCTTTGCCTTTCGCGGGCAAGTGCTCTAACATCTTTTTTTTTTATTTATTTTTTTTTTTTTATTTATTTTTTTTTTTAACATCTGAGCTACCGAAGCACGACTCACGCCCGGTCCTCACAGCTTTACTTCTGCCAGTATCTCGTCTCCTACCTTCCGAACTTTACAGAAGCTCTCCTGCGAACCTTGCAGAACTAGCACTCCTGAAAGAAAGGATACTGCGGAGACATGGCTTAGCCACAGCCTGGCGGATGTTTCCAGAATGAGATTTTCACTCTGCAGCGGAGTGTGCGCTGATATGAAAGTTCCTGGCAGATTAAAACTGTGTGCCCGACCGAGACTCGAACTCGGGACCTTTGTCTTTCGCGGGCAAGTGCTCTAACATCTGAGCTACCGAAGCGCGACTCACGCCCGGTCCTCACAGCCTTACTTCTGCCAGTATCTCGTCTCCTACCTTCCAAACTTTACAGAAGCTCTCCTGCGAACCTTGCAGAACTAGCACTCCTGAAAAGAAAAGGATACTGCGGAGACATGGCTTAGCCACAGCCTGGGGGATGTTTCCAGAATGAGATTTTCACTCTGCAGCGGAGTGTGCGCTGATATGAAACTTGCTGGCAGATTAAAACTGTGTGCGCGACCGAGACTCGAACTCGGGACCTTTGCCTTTCGCGGGCAAGTGCTCTAACAGCTGAGCTACCGAAGCACGACTCACGCCCGTTCCTCACAGCTTTACTTCTGCCAGTATCTCGTCTCCTACCTTCGAATCTCGGTCGGGCACACAGTTTTAATCTGCCAGGAAGTTTCATATCAGCGCACACTCCGCTGCAGAGTGAAAATCTCATTAGGGATGAGACTGATAACGAAGAAAGCAGTCCAATACAAAGAAAAATAAAGAAAACATATTTAAACAGTCCATGTGGCTGATGCCCCTCCCATCGATCCTTGCATGTAGTAACTATGCTGTGTGTTTGTAAAATCACTGTGAGTAGTTAGTTGAGAAGTTTAGAGAGCATCTTCAACTTCCCGTCCCGCGCCTTTTGGCACTAGGCATTGTTGTAGTAGTGGTATGGAGCTTCTTACAAAAAGCAGAGCTGAGGAGTCTAGATGGCAAGTACAATCCGAAAGTAATGTTTTTTAAAGCTAGTGTGTTATTTGTATATTTTGGTGCATAATTCTGCGTTAATGAAGAGTGATCAATAAATATCTTGAGCTTAAAATCAAAATCTGCGCTTGATAATTCATCATCATGATCGTGTGCAGAGTGGATGCGCAACGGCTGAAATTATGTCTGTAGGGGCAAGCTAACTTCATTACTAACCGGCTACTTTACAATGTTCTTCGCATGCCACTTCAAATACTTTCTAAACTAGAAACGGAGTATAAACTGTGGGGCAACAGAGGTGTGGGAAGACCGAGGAAGAGGTGATGTGATCGGAATAGGCCCAAGTCCTCACCCTGAAGTGATAAAAGAAGTGGAGCTGCGCAACTGCGGGGACAGATAAATACGTTTCATCCGCTATTCCTAGTGGTCCCAGCAGTCTTCTACAGAACTAATATCGGAAGACGTTGCAGGTCACTCAAGGTGCGGTGGCGTAACTGAGAATGGGTGTCCTCTCCTCCGTGCAGAGTGGTCGCGAGGTTTAGGGCGCCATGTCACGGATTGCGCTGCCGCTCCCGCCGGAGGTTCGAGTCCTCCCTCGGGCATGGGTTTGTGTGTTGTCCTTAGCATAAGTTAGTTTAAGTAGTGTGTAAGTCGGCAGTGTTTGGTCCCGTAGGAATTCACGCATATTTGAACATTTGAGAATGAGTGTCCGTCAAACGAGGAAAATATGTGTCCGCCCCTGTAAACACGGCTGTTGCCATCTTGGAAGACAGGAGTGTCCACAGCGTACTCAGAGTCAAGATGCATAACAGAGGGCATCATTTGGTCATCTAGAACACTGAAATAAACATCCTCGTTCGTGTTGACGGTATCCTGAACGAATGGATCTCATAACTTCTAATCAAAACACCTTCAAAACATCATAGGAACACCTCCATCCACCCTCCGGACATCGGTACATTCGACGCATTTCGTTATTTGGAAATACTTAAAATCGCGACTCATCGAACCACATCATTCACCTACTGTCAGCTTCTGAAGCCTTGCAGCGTATGTGCCACCGTGACCCATGCAAGTTTGCGAGGTACCGGGCACCAGATGTCCAACACATGCAGTTCCCTTCGCAATGTTCAAGCAGAAACTCGTTGAAATGGTTCACTAGTAGCAGCAGTTCATCTTTCGTCAGATACCAGTCGTCACTGGGAAGGCATTTCACTCTCTTCCAGTCCCTGTCGCCTATGATCTTTTTACGACTACTGTTCTTACATCGTGTTGCACGGCTTCAATTTGTACAACTTTCCTGGTATACACGATGGACAGTCCGAGTTCGAGAGCGGCTTAGATTTTAATACTGAACGGTGACACGATGTCCCACGATCACGAATTTTGTGTCACCACATCTCTCGCCCCCTTGCTAGCCGAATAATCGCGGTGATCACCACCTGGTCATCTGCAAAATTGTGGTCTTCTGACTGAATCCCCATCCTACGGCAGTTATTTTCCCGGTTTTGCAAAGCGATATATATATATATATATATATATATATATATATATATATATATATATATATATATATATATATTTTCTATTGTTGGAAATAAGCGGCAGTCTTCGTTCAATCCTTTACTTATTGTAAACGATTAAGCGTTGACAGACCCTACTCATACTCTTACGTGCATACCTTGACATTTGTTATACAGGGTGATTCAATTGCCCCTACCGATGGGATTTATGCATCCAGTAACACCTTCAAATGCCAGACACAAGGTTTTCATATTCTCTTGCTCTGCTCTGGTCTGTCCCTTTTCAGCCAATATGTTGCTACGCAATACTTAACAGTTATGTCTATCCTGTATATGTACATCCCGAACGTCACGTACAGTACAAACAACTTTCTGGGGAGAGCAGCTTCAGCTCAGAGACATTGTTAATAACAATAACAACACTCAACACCCATTCAAATTGTCGTGATTTTTCTTTCTTTATTTTGAGCTTTTCCTCATTACAGAGGCTTATCCCCAACATAAGAATTTACTCGGAAATTACTATACAAAGAATAAACGTTCTTAAACTATATTTTCAAAATATTCCTCCAGGTGTTTCGATCTTGTGTGCCCTCTTCCTCTGCTCCCATTATCCTCATTGTGGGCTGTACATTTTGGAGCCAAGTGGTCATAGGTCGCCCTCTTCTTCTTCTCGCCTTCGATTCCCACTCCAGCATCAGTTTTGCTATTCTGGCTTCTTCCATTCGTCCTGAAAACTACAACAATTGAAAAGTCGAGAATGATGAGGTGTTTCCAAAAGCCGCATAGCTGTATGAAGGTGCTTTATTCGCAACTACGGGTTTCACGTCAGTATAGGCGCATCTTGAGGATTATAATGCTTATATTTCCATGATATAGTTGGACAATTACGGGTCGTAGATTTCAGGGAGTCATACACGTTAAAAGTCAAACCACAATGGCGAGGTGTCATAATAAAATTAAACACACCTAAAAGATGCTTGTAAAAGTGTACTAAGATGACTGCTGAATGAGCCAGGCCGGATAGCACCATGTAGGACATATTAAAAGATGCGATAGACACCAACTGTGTAAAACCAATGAACTAAAACTTAAAATCCCTGGTAATGTGCGAACTCCCGCCGTGAAGGCCAGCAATACACTTAACTTCGTTGTTTTATGCAATTGTTGTCTGCCAGATCTTATAATATATCCTACACGGTGTTATCTGGCCTGGCTCACTCACCAGTCGTGCTTTGTACATTTTCACAGGCATCTTTTGGATATGTTCCCAAGAACCTTGTACCCATGTTTCTATTTTTACTATTTACACCGGCTTTACTTGTAGGATGCCTTTGTTAAGTTCTTGCCGGCCGGGGTGGCCGAGCGGTTCTAGGCGCTACAGTCTGGAACCGCGCGACCGCTACGGTCGCAGGTTCGAATCCTGCGTCGGACATGGATGTGTGTGATGTCTTTAGGTTAGTTAGGTTTAAGTAGTTCTAAGTTCTAGGGGACTGATGACCTCAGAAGTTAAGTCCCATAGTGCTCAGAGCCATTTGAACCATTTGTTAAGTTTTCTGCCAACATAATGTGCGGCTTTTGTAAACGACTCATCATTCTTGACTTTTTGAATTGTTGTAAATTTTATGATAATTTGAATCGCTATTAAGTGTTGTTATTGTTATTAACCACCTATAGTGCCTCCACGAACGTGCTGCCGGAAGCCAAAAGAACCGTCCCCCGCTCCCCCAATAGCCGCAGTGGCATCCTTCTCTGCCCGCGACTTACCACACTGAGATAGCCACGGTGCAGAGTCGATGTGCCGAAACGCTGACAGCAAAACATATTGTTGAGTAGAAGAGGGCGCAGTGGTATGTTCATATCATAGTTATGGATACTGCTGTTGTGGTTTTCAGTCCGAAGACTGCTTTGATGCAGCTATCCATGCTACTCTGTCCTGTGCAAGTCTCTTCATTTCCAAATGACTACTGCAACGTACATTCTTCTGAATATGCTAACTGTATTCATCTATTGGTCTGCCTCTACGATTTTTACCTCCAACAATTCCCTCCAATACTAAATTGGTGATCCCTTGATATCCCACAGTGTGTCCTACCAGCCGATTCCTTCTTCCTGCCAGGTTGCGCCACAAATTTCTTTTCTTCCCAATCCTATTCAGCACCTCCACATTTATTGCGTGATCTACCCCTCTAATCTTCAGCATTCCTATGTAGCACCACATTTCAAACGCTTCTATTCTCTTCTTGTCTAAACTCTGTCATCCATCTTTCACTCCCACACATTGCTGCATTCCATGCAGACATCTTCAAAAAAAACTGCCTGACATTTAAATCTATATTCGATGTGAACAAATTTCTCTTTTCGGAAATGCTTATCTTGCCAGAGCCAGTCTACATTTTATATCCACTCTGCTTCGGCCATCATCAGTTATTTTGTTGCCTAAATAACAAAACTTTCAATGTCTCGTTTACTAATCTATTTCCCTCGGCATCACCTGATTTAATTCGACTACATTCTATTTTCCATGCTTGTTGATGTTCATCTTATACCATTCTTTCAAGACATTGTCTATTCCGTTTACCGACTCTTCCAATTTCTTTGCTGTCTCTGTCAGAATTACAATGTCATGGATACTCTGTCGCTATATGTGTTTAACCTAATACGTTTATACAGTGCCTTGTATGCACTATCTCTAATGGTTTTGATATGTCGATTAAAGTTTAATTTCCTATTCCATGTATATTCCCTAAGTACCTTGCACACATGTTTCTATTTTCACTATTTCCACCGGCTTTAGTTGTAGGATGCCTTCGTTAAGTTTCCTGTCAACGTAAAGCAAGGGTTTCATCTGCCGCAGTGGTGAGTCTAGCACACCAGTTGCTGATTGTTTATAGTACTGCAGTGTTTTTGCTTCAAGGTGCTCTCTCGAGTTGGCGTCTGTCACTAGAAGCATTAGCGACTGCTCCTTTTGTGCGTTCTTCCATTTCCTTTAGGGGTGATGTATGTAAAATTTGTCAAATATGTTGAATTTTTTGCCGGCCGTTGTAGCCGAGCGGTTCTAGGCGCTTCAGTCCGGAACCGCGCTGCTGCTACGGTCGCAGGTTCGAATCCTGCCTCGGGCATGGATGTTTGTAATGACCTTAGGTTAGCTAGGTTTAAGTAGTTCTAAGTTTAGGGGACTGATGACCTCAGATGTTAAGTCCCATAGTGCTTAGAGCCATCTGAACCATTTTGTTAATTTCCGTCATGGAGCCAGAATCACATCGGAAACATTTTCACGTGAATCAGCTCAGTACAAATGACAGCTCCGCCAATGTACTGCCCTTTTACACCTTGTTAGGTGATACTGCCGCCATCTGTATATGAGCATGTCGATATCGCTTGACTTTTGTCACTTCAGTATATGTAACCGTGCATTCCCCCTTAACGTAAGGAGCGGTTGAGTAGCAAAGTTCCAGTAATGTCTCCGGCACTTGCACAGTATATCGCTCCACCGTGAACGTGTGCAGGCCCCTGAAGCGAGGTCTGCGGCTGCGGTAGCTGGCGGCCAACCGGCGCTATGAGAAGGCCTAACCTAGGCAGGGGGCGCTAGGCGGCGGGCTGTTTGGTTTGGCGGCCGGAGCGGGCGCGCCAGCGTACATACGGCCGTTATCAATGCTAATGCGCGCTAATCTATTAGCATATATAATATGTGCGCTGCAAACAGCCGGCCGGGCCTCGTGTTGACGGAGCGGCGCAGTTTCTCACGCTGGGCCCGCGCCCTGCAATAATTGTGCGTGCTGCGCTGCGCTGTGGCCTGGGGCAGTCAGTCGGCCGCCTGTTTGGACGGCCATTGTGGCGCGCCGTGCCGGGCCTCCAGGCTCGCAAACAGCCAACACGCGCGCCGCTCCTACTCCAGCGGCCGCGTTCACTTGTTTTGCTTCTTTATCCGCGGCCCGTGCCCTGATGTAGCGAACGACGGCGACACACTTAACACCCAGCCACGACATCCCCTCGACAACTCGCCACGCTCCGCTGTAGGGCAGCATTTGACTCCTACGAACAGCTGCGCTTCTAATCCGCTGCAGAAAAGAAATGCGAATCAGGCGAAAATTAGTAGTTTCAATAGATGCGATAAATAAACGGCCAAAGTAATGGTCGTTACCTCCCACAGAGCACTTTAGATACACGTTTTGTATTGGTATGCTGCTCATGCCACCCTCCTTTATAGGCCTCCCTAACTTCATCGGTGAAAACGGAAACCTTTCTCTCAGATTCATTTGTTTGTTTGTCTGTCTGTCCGACTGCTAAAATCCCTTTTTGCCAGAGACAGGTAGGCGTATCAAGCTGAAATTCGTCACATACAGGGTGCGTCAAAAAAATGTATACACACATTGAAGCGTCATAGAAAATTTATTTCCCGTTCGACAATGTTAAATTTCTGGAAATGGAAAGCTTAAAGTCCAATTCGAAAAATAAATGTACTTTGTAAATGTGATTAATGTTCAAACTGGTGGCCTTCAGCATCAATACATTTCTGAGTACGAGTCACCACTGATTCCGTACATCGTACCAAAGTGTCCAATGAGATTTCTGCGCACACCGCCTAAATCTCATTCCAAAGTGTGTCCAGGTTACGTGGTTTACGTCTGTACACCTCATCTTTTACTGTGCCCCATAAGAAGAAATCCAGCGGCGTGAGGTCTGGAGAGCGTGCAGGAAACTCGATTGGTCCCCTGCGTCCTATCCACTGGCCTGGCACATTGTGATCCAGGTATGCTCATACTTCCCTATGATAGTGCGGCGGGGCGCCATCTTGTTGGAAATAAAACTCATCATCACCGTATAATGCACGAATGGCAGGGAGTATGGAGTCAGCAAGCATTGTTAGGTACGTTTCTCCAGTAACAGTATCTTCAAAGCGGAAAGGCCCAATGAGTCCCCTTCCAGACAAACCACACGCTTACACCAGGGAAATTGACAGCATTTTCAACTGTAATGTGAGAATTATCTTCAGTCCAGTACACACAATTGTGCCTATTGACAGTTCCATTGAGTTTGAATTGGGCTTCATCCGACCAAATTATGCTACCCATAAATCCCGGTTCACGTCTCACTATCTCATGAACCCATTCACAAAATTCTAACCTTCGATCTGGATCGTCGTCACTTAGCTGTTGCACCAGCCTTGGAATATACACACGAAACTTGCCTTTCTTCAGGATGCGTAGCACACTACTAGCACTTCCATTACTCTCACTTGTCGCTTGCCTTGGAGATTTTTGGGGCGAACGCTGAAACAATTCCAAGACCGCAGTTGTGGAATCATCACTTGTAGCTGTACGCGGTCGCCCTGATCGACCTTTATGCACATCACACAGTATTCCATGAATTTCGAATTTGTCTCGTAGACGTATAATTGTTAACTTTGAAGATGTTCTGTACCATACTCACATCTCCACTGTCTTCGAACCGCAGCTACATTCTCAAACTTCCAGTACCACTTAATTATCTGCTTCCGCGCTTCAAAGCTCAAATGCACGTCCGCCATGTTGCAGTTACTTCCTTGCCACTGCTGCCACCTGTTGAAGAAACATAACATTACTTTCTCACACATATTTAACCTTGTAGAACGGGAAATAAATTATCTGTGACAGTTCAAAGTACGTATACATTTTTTTGACGCACCCTGTATGTTTCCTGGCGGTGTAAGAAACTGAAGCCTGTAAGTCAGTGTAATCATAAGATACATATTTTTATTCATTCACCCATCAAAACCTATAGCGTACTTTCCGTTGATCGAGAATCGTCAAATTTGGCAAGAAGAACGGTTTCACAGTATAACAAAAGGAAAATATCCGAAAATTGTTAATTTGTAATTATAATAAACCAAAAAAATTTTAATTTGTTATGAGACTGACGGTTTGTCCTTTTTCTCAGGAATTGGTACACGTATGTCTTCCCTGTATCGATGTCGGTAACAGTCAAAAACCATCGACATTGAACTATGTATATACATAATTCAGTTTGTGCAGAACCCTCACCGGCCGCTGTGGCCGAGCGGTTGCAGGCGCTTCAGTCCGGTACCGCGCGACTGCTTCAGTCGCAGGTTCGAATCCTGCCTCGGGCATAGATGTGTGTGATGTCCTTAGGCTAGTTAGGTTTAAATAGTTCTAAGTTCTAGGGGACTGATGACCTCAGATGTTAAGTCCCATAGTGTTCAGAGTCATTTGAACAGAACCCTCTGTCGGGGTGTCCTACTCCCACTTATCTGAAAGACCGGCCCCCGACGAACGGTCTGCCCGACGGGGGGCCATAACCATACGATTAAATAAACTGTCTCTTCTCTGTTTTACAATCCATTTCATTGCCTGTCTGATATTACTGATCGACTGGCACAATGTTTTGTGATGATTTCCTTGACGTGACGTATCGAGGGGCATGAGGGACGCTCTAGCGGTTGTGATTCTGTCAGCACTTGCCTACTGCGAAGGCTGATTGCTTACTCCAGTCTTATATTTGTTTTTCGCTTCTTTTTAACATTTTTTTAACATTTTTATATAATTTTGTAACTTCCTTAGTACCACACTCACAGAAAAAACACCAATAAGGATTGGTGCGACATAATAGAAAGTTGGTAGGCGTGTTTCTACATCTGAAAGATGATGTCTATTCACAATTCTCGTCAGTCGCATGAGAGTGGCGCTAGCAGCACCACTATGAGGGTGAAAATCAGGTTTGCTTTAAATATACGCTCTAGAGTGGTGAGCTGATGTTTGTCAAGAATGCTTTTAAGACGCCAACGATACTATTACCAGCACCTCACTGACTTTGAACGAGGTCGTGTAATAGGGCTACGAGAAGCTGGATGTCCGTTCTGCGATATTTCAGTAAGACTCGTCAGCATTGTAACCACAGTACATGATTCCTGGTAGCGGTGGTCACGGGAATGTAGGGTCACAAGCAGACCGGGCTCCGGACGGCCACGTGGCACTACCGAGAGCGTCGACCATCGTGTTTGACGAATAGCTCTGGCGCACTGAACTGTATCAGCAGCAGCAATCTGAGCAGCAGTTGGCACCACAGTGACACAACGAACTTACATATCGGTTACTTCAAGCACAGTTCCCAGCCACACGGCCACTCCACTGACCCTAAACCACTGTCATTTACGATTTCAGCTGTTTCAAGCGAGAGATTACTGGAGGGCAGGGTGGAGATCTGCTGTGGTTTATAATGGCAGCTTCTCCTGTGTCGGTGCCAGTGGCGGCCGTGTGTTGATTAGAAGGAGGCCAGTCGAGGGCCTGCGACTAACCTGTCTGCGTGCAAGACACGCTGGACCCACACCTGGAGTTATGGTCTGGAGCGATGTTTCGTATGACAGCAGGAGCACTGTCATAGATATTCCACGCACCCTGACTTCAAATTTGTACATCAGTCTGGTGATTCGACCTGTTGAGCTGCCTTTCATGAACAGCTTTTCAGGGGGTGTTTTCCAACAGAATAACGCTCGTCCACTTACCGCTGTTGTAACCAACACGCTCTACAGAATGTCGACATGTTGTCTTGACCTGCTTGATCACCAGATCTCTCTCCAACTGGGCACATGTGGGACATCATGGGGTGACAACTACAGTGTCATCCATAACCAGCATTAACCAGCCCTGCATCGACCGATCAAGCGCAATAGGCATGGAACCCCATCCCAAACATTGACATCCGACACCTGTAAAATGAAATCCATGCACGTTTTCATGCTTGCGTTCAACATTCTGGCGGATACACCGGTTAATAATGTACCAGCATTTCACATTGCAATAGTTTTTCTCTCACTTACATTAACCTGTGATCTTGCAATGTTAATCACTTAAATTTGTTACGTAGACAAATGTATTCCCGACATTTCATTGCTCTAGATTAATTATTTTTGGTGTTTGCGATTCTTTCCGTCAGTGTGCTATGTTAAGTCATCGCCACAGTTTTTCAACGTCACATATTACCACTGAATCAGTTCCTTTTCAATAAACTTTAAAAAATTGTTTCATTTATGTGTTTTAACGTATTTTGTTTTATTTTATTTTAGTTCCTGAATAGTTTTTAGTTAAGTGTAAATTTTTATTTAATTGTAATCTTTTTATTTAAATGTACGTGCGCATTTGTCTAATATGTGTCCAGCAGCAATACTTAAAGAGTGTACGCTGCAGACGAGCCTTTAGTGTCCCGAATGCACCCTGTTTGCTGTGAACATAATATGCAAAAATCATCAACATAACCCTCGATGAAAGACCCCAGCTCATGACATATGATCATGATCGATATTGGCACCCCAAGTAGTTAGTGGGGGCAGCTGAGTGCCATGCCCGCCAAAATTAAAGCTGCCACGTCTCAAACTGTGATCAGTTTACAGCAATTGCAAAACAATATGTTCAATTTGATATAGTGCCAGATGTTTTATGAAGGTGGGTTAGAAAAGTAGAAAAATAACTCAAGAATAGACAAGTAACTCAAATATCTACTTAACCGATTTTAATGAACAGCATTGCCTACATTGATAATAAAAAGGTTCCCATTTCCATGGAGATGGGTCACTTCGCTGGGTTGTTGTGGTGTTTCAATGGCAGATAACCTTCATTTCCTTCATCGTACATTTTATGGCAATATCACGTCAGTGGTTCCGTAGTGAACTTCATTTTCTTCTATTATTCCCGAATATTGCCACGTTCCAAGTAAATTTCCCTTCAGCGTCCATTTATCATCACCAACACGTGCCACTTCTATATTCCAAGCACATCACACAACAACTAACTGCCACAGATGGTAACTTTACTCAGAGCTATCACAAAAATAAAGTCTCTACGTAGCGAGTGCAGCTCCCTTACAGCTACGTTAATTTGTTCTACGTGCTTTCAGTACATATTTAATTGTTTCTGTATTATTAATCTTTTGACAGATTTGATCACGAAAATAATAACATCAGCATTTACGAGTTTTTCATACAGGAAAGTGACAGCATTTGTGTAAACAGCTTTTTACGCTTCAAACAGATGGCCCCTTATTTAGGTAATGTTACGCCCATAGGCCCAATAACTCGCACCCAACCCCCTCCAACAACATCATTTAGCAGCAAAATTGTAAACATGTTATCTAAAATAGGTAAATTTTACTTACAGAAGTAATCTTCGAAAAAGGAAAATATTGTATGGAATTATGGTAACTAAAGTTGAGTTGAGAGTAGAAAGACTGGTTGCAGCGTTTAAATAATTCAGGACGGGGACGCCAGGCATATTTTGTTATTAACTACGCACACATACATACGAAGGAGAACTCAGTAGAAACAAAAAAAAAGGATTAGCATATCAACAAAGGATGTCAGTAGTTCAATGGCTTTCTTCTTGCCATTATCAGCAAACACATTTATCACATTCTCAGATCCAGTTTCACAGTCAGATCATTTTCAATTGTAGTACATCCAGGTGATTCAAACGCTTCAGAGTCTGAGTTCTTAACCCTTCGAAGAACTGATAAGGTTCGTTCAGAAGAGCAGTTCGTTGCTGGTGTGGTAAAATGAATTTGATGAGTGTTTATGATGTCTGGATAAATAGCAAAGAGCTATTTCTCTCTTAGCATTTAATGTAAGAGGTGCAAGGAAGGACCGTTCTCATATCCTCAAAAGGAAGCTTTTGAGATGGACACATAGTGTTCCAAAAGATTTTTCTATATCCTCTTCGAAAACATGTTGCAACTGTTTTACAGCGTTATAGACTTCATCAGGTTTCATTTTCGTCAAACTGGATAAGAACGAGAACTTTTCAGAAAACTGTTTGTAGACACCAAGAAGCGTATTGAGCTCTGCGGACAGTCTGTCTAATGTAATTAAATAATTGGTCTTCAGTATGTCACCAGCAGATTTGCAAATCAGTTTCATTTTCTGACTCAGAGTCTGAGTCATCAAAGAACTCCTTTCGTTTCTTCACAATTTTTTCTTTATTATCGTTGGCTCGTACAAGTAGTTGTGTAGTCTCCTCTTTTCTCTCCCCCACCTTTTTTACACTTCAAAAGACTTTGACATCTCATTTACGAAAGTAGGAAGTGAAGTATAAAGTTTCGCTACTGCAGATATGTCAACCTCTTCTGACTGTAGCGTTGTACTCACTGCACTGAAACTTTGACATAATCACTCACATTGTAACCATGAACGCAGTATCTTCAGAGTTAAGCTTCTGAAATATCCCTGTTGCTTCTAGTTTAATCACAGCCTTCTCGCTTGCCTCTTCATAAATGCGCTTAAGAGCGTAATTGACTATAACGCAATTATCATTTATACTTTTGCGGGAATCTCCTCTAGCTGGTCGCCTTGTAATGCAAAGAAACTTTAAACTCAAGTTTGTATCTTCAAAAATTAACTGAAGAGTTTTCCAGCGTTCTCTAGATGCCGAAAAAAAATGTAAATGGCTGGTAGTAGATCAAAAAACGTTGTAGCCATTTTGTAGCAAATGGCTTCACTCGATCCTACCAGATTCAGGGAATGAGTGGAGCAAAGGATGAAAAACACCAGAGAATTTAAATATTTGATCGGGCTTGTAGGCCAGAGTTGATTGCTGCTTATTTGCAGTATTATCATAACTTTGGCCACGGCAATTACCTGTATCTGGTCCATGGGAGTTGACGAACTTAAATACTATATCTGTTAATTCTTTCACTAAATGCCCAGCATATTTCATAAACTCTACAAACCCTTCTTGTAGTATACAATCTTCTTTCACATATCACATAGTGAAACGTAAATGATCCCAATGCAAAACATCAGGGGTAGAATCGACAATAATGGAGAAATACAATGCATTACTTATCGCCTTTATTATCTCTTCTGTGACGGTCTTCTCCATAATATTTATAATTTCCCATTCCTTAAGGAACCACAATGTTCATCATCTCCACTAAATGGTGAACTACTTTAAGAAAGATTTTTCACTATGCCCATTATCCTGTGTACTATATTTATCCAATACATTACTTCTTCTCGTAAATGTGTAATAAATTGTTTATTAACTCTGCATACAGTATTTCCCCTTTCCTTGGCACTTACAACGCGATCACGATGAGCACTAGAATACTCATGTTCAGTCCCCTTTAATTAGCGTGTCTTTAACCACTAAAGCCACTTGTACCGAACTGGGCTGAACCCCCAAACAGTTCACATGGTGCACGTAAAGTGATCCCTGACTGAGAGAGTAAGTCAAGTAACTGTGTTGTCCGATGTCTCTATTCAGCACGCCGTTTCAAAGAAATTCTTGGAAATAAATCGTTTATCAGGAAATACTCTCTCTGAATTTACAAAAGCAAGGTTTCTATTCAGATTAATTTCGTTTCGTACTATGAAATCTCGTGTTTTTTATTTATTTCTAAACGAAGGGATCCTCATAAACTTTAGAGTCTGTCGAAACTTCCCCTAGGCCTAACTCTAGTTTACTTGCTCTGGAATTGCTCGTATGTTGGTTATCAATGTCAGATTTACTACTGCCGAACTTTCCACCACAATTGCCACTGCACTGTGAATCATTTGAAGGTTTCAGGTTCTCGGGAGATGAAGAACTTGTAGCAACAGATCCTAGTCCTTTATCAACGAAAAAGTATGTAACTTTAGCTTTGATCTAACTCTTCCTTCTCCTCTTTTGTTCAACACATTTTTTGTAGTCTACAGCACTGGGACATTACCTACCGTCCATATTGACGTTTACTTTATATCAGAACTTCATCACATTAATAAACAATTAATGATAGAAGCACCAAGCTGATGCCACGCTACATCAAAACTGCTGTGTCTACATCTGATTCGTCTGTGTTAACCGCACAAAACCTTCGGAGAGGCAGTGTTTCCAGTTGCATGAGACTCACATCTCCATCTGTCTACATACGATTTCCCTCCCGCTAAGAATTCCCGCTACCATCGTTTCTTTTTTTGTGCCCGTAAATTAATTTTGCTTAAAAATTTGCCGTCCCTAAGAATTTGCCGCCCTGGGCCCTGGTCCATGTTGCTCATATGTAAATACGGGTAGCTTGATACATTCAGAGAATACCGACACCTACTTTGAAATATCTCAAACTCAGCTATGAAATGAAATTAACAAACACGCGAATAAAATTCATGTTTATGTTCTAAAAGTTAGTGTATTTAAATGCTTGTGACTGTCCTCACTTAATTGTTTCATTACAAGTATACCTCCATTTCAGCATAAGTTTTCGACAGAAAACACTGGCTAAACTGCTCAGACAGCGCGTAAATATTATAAAGACGTTACAGAAGAACCTAGCAATGTGTATCTCTTTATGTTGTAAGGCACACTTACATTTAATTACCACATAGTGAAACAATTAGCAAAAACATTGGCTATATGATACATTTGTCATCAACAAAGTAAAATAATTAATTCTCAAATGGAATGGATATTGTACAGGTGCACAAATGATAATGATTTTTGGGTGTTAATTTAAGCAAAGTATTCAAAACTGGAAAATTAGCTTTTGGAACGTAACATCACTGCATAGCTTTACAACTAATTGGAACATCAGTTACCTTAATTATTTGGAGTAGGTAGTTACTTTTACCTCAGATTATTGACTAATGGAGGTTATTTCACATATAAGAATTCTTACATAAATTTTGTTGAAATCTCCTAATACCACATATGAAAATACCACATATGAAAATTGTTATATCAATGTAATTTTGTATTAGAAACAAATGAGTCGTTTGATAACAAAATATTAATATCCTTATCAGGTCTTCGTCGAATAAAGTGCATTTGAAAAATATTAATCAAATGCAAAGCCTTGTATTAGTGTCTACATGCTGAATAAGTAAAGATATTCTTTTCATAAGTCATTCAAAATTAATACTGTTCTTGGGAATTAAACAAAAATTTATGTTTGTAAGTTCCTGAAATAGAAAATTTTTATTAGTTAGTTTCACCTGTTAGTACTCACTCTCACATTCTTGATCTGTCCTTTTACATCACATCTCGTAACAATTCTACACTCTTCTGTCATTGAAATTATCCTCCACATTTCCACTTCACTTTTTTTGCTCATTAGTTTATCACTTGGCATGCAGCAGAAGCTCAACACACTCTTCTTTATGCCTCCTTGCTGCAGAACATGCTTCTGCTCATGGCTCCTCTGAGCTTTTGATTTCCAGTCCTATCTGCCACTTCTTCCTTTACAGTAAAATGTTCTTTGTATCTTTATCATGTCACTTAACATGTACCTTCATCTGAAACAAACTGCTATCAGTCTTAGCTGACACAAAATATACAATTACTATTCTCTGTAACCTATCTTTTTTATCATTTTACTTTGGATAGCCTTTGGAGTTATCGCAAACCCTTATCATTAATTTCAGATACAGTTTACTGATTTACAATATTACAGATAATTCAGCCAATACTATTTCCCATTCATACTAATATTCACACTTCCTATTACTATGTATGCATAAAATTTTACCTCTTGAAAAGAAAAAATAATTATAAGTGTTAACATCTCTTGCAAAATCATATTCAGAATGTGCAGCATCACAATGTCCACACAGTTTCATCAAATCCTATACATAATGCATTTACTTTAAAACATACTTCACAGCAAGTAATATTACTTCATTCAACAATCCTCCTAATTGTCTGTTTCTGCCTTATTCTTTATACTCAGTTTTTACTGTCTGTTCTACATTTAGTGGTTATGTAATCCTCCAAATATAAGATATAATCAGTTTATGTGTACTTAATCTTCCTCTATACTCCTAACTTCTTATATACTACATGTAATGCATAAATTTGCAATTCCTTTACAAGTAAGTAAAGATTTCCATGTGTAAACAAAATACATATTCACATGTACATGTATAAATAATATTTATCATCTCAAACTATATGTAAGAAAAAATTTAAAATTGTCATTACTTTGAACAAGCAAATTTACATCACATTGAAAATTATGATGACATAAAAGACATCCACTACACATTGGTAACACACTCAAAGTGTGTTATCAGCTTCATTAATCGTATATCACAGCATCATCAAGCGTTTTTACAAGAAAGATGGATCTGACAGTAAAAGATAATGTTCACAGATGGAAGCAACAGTAGAAGAAAAATTTAGCACTGGAGAAAAAACTAGGAAATAACAGTGCACGGCTTGGAGCCTTGTGTTCGCCAAGTACATGATTCAAAAACATTCTGAATTATTCCCCTGAGGTCTTTTACCTTAGTCAATTCACTGTCTGTGCAATTTTATATCCACAATATTTCTCACACCAAATTTCTTCTTCGTTTTAGGAAAAACTAGATAGGAAGCATTTTTAGACAGTGTATCCGCTACCTCAAATGGTCCATGACATATGTGAAACAACTCAGAAATTTCAGAAGTTGTTTGTTTAAATTTATATTAGGTCTCAACCAGTACTAAATTTCCTATCTTAATCTTAGCGTTTTTGACCTTGATGTCATGTTCCTTTTTTCCAGCCATAATTTGCTTTTCGATCCATATCTGTACAATTTTTCTCTTTTCCTCAATGGTCATATCCAGCTTAGGTGAAAACTTAATGACCTCCTCAATAGAGTTCTTTGTTCTTACCCTTTTTGTAGGGTCTTGCCCTCTTGTCGCTAATAGGGTACGTAAGGGATGCAGCGTTATCGGAATGCTATACAACAGTTCAAACAAATAACATTAGTAGTATTATTTCTATAAAGCAATTGACAATACTTTGGAGATACATTGGTGTCACAAGTAACATGCAAACAGTAATAGTCCTCGCTATAGGCAGTCCAGACAAGGAACTTATAAGGATCACACTTAGTTGTTCTCTAGCAAGCTCCGCAAATATGTTACACTCATATCAGTACACTGAGGCGATCTGAGCCCCGAGGCTGGCAGGACTGGCGCTTATATTCAATTCTTTCAGATGTCACTCCTGGCGCGGCGCGGTCCAATTCCGCGCACCATTGGCCGACGTTTCCTCACCGCCTACTCTGGTCTTCCGTTCGTCTTCGTCGTTCCGCGCCAGATCACTTGTTATGATTTCCTCCTGAGGTAACCCCATACTCCCATGATGTAAACAGCTCATTATGTTTTCAAACTCTTTAATATAAATTCCCCAAGGACTATGATGTTGGTTACAATAGTTCTACTATACCTCCCTAATTCTCTCATACAACGTTCTGCTAAATTTCTGGCCAGACGATAAGGCGTTGTGTACTTCAGTTCATTTGCATCAGTGCATTTTTCTAAACTTTAGACAGAAACTGAAATCCATTATCTGACAAGATTGCTTTAGGTTTCCCTACCTGCACAAAATAATCTTTAATCATTTTATCTCTTACTGTTTTGCCAGTGGTTTTTGCTAAATGGTGCAGTTCAATATATTTTGAAAAAATATTTAGCACAGCCAAAATATAAATAAATCCCCCTGAGCTTTTTGGTTACAGACTAGAAAAATCAAAAGCAACTAATTCTAATATGAGGTAGAAGTGATTGCATTGGACCTTTATTTTTCAAGTTGGAACTTTTGATACTAGTCACATGTTTTTATTTGATGCTGTCCTATTACTGAAAAAACCAGCGCCATTAATTCTTCCATACACTCCTTAGCTTCACAATCTCCATATGTTAAATGTGTACAGTCAGTAAGTACTCGCACATGCTTTTCTGGCAACATGCTATGAATCCTCTTTTCTTTGCCTAAACAATATACTCTTAAATATGTAGTAGTATTTAGATAATTTATTGTTTCCTGGTTTCCCCATTCCCTTTTCACCAATTTCAAACATTCATCACCATTTATTTCCCTGTGAAAGTTCTTACACATACTCTTCATTTCTTTCTATCCAGATAACCCCTTTGTAAAAAAGCATATTCAGGTTTTCCTCCATAATTGCATTCTCCTCATTACCCTTCCTTCCTACAGGTAGCCCAGCCAAAGTACCTGGTACTATCTTTCATTTTCCTGTGATATGTCTGATTTTAAAGTTAAATTGCTGTAAATAAAGTGCCCAACATTTCAGTCTTCCGTGCAACAGTTTACATTTGGTAATAAAAGTCAAATCCTTGAAATCTGATTGGACCTCACAGGCTCTTGACATCCTATGCCATACTCACCTATGTCTTTGCTCATACAAAATGGTTGGCTCTAATCAGTGGGACTCAGAATCTTATTCTTTCTCAAAACTCGAAACTCTCTCGGCATTCTGGTGTCCAAAAATAAGTCATGTTTTTACCCGATGATTCATTCAACACAGGACTATGAAATGGTTGGTCTGAGACCCATTTCCTATAAAAACCACATAGTCTCAGAAAGGCTTTCAACTGTTTTTTACTCTTTACAGTGGAAATTCTTATAGACTTCATCTTGTCAGGATGTTTTACAGTTCCCTCAGTTATCACAATATGTTCTACAAATTTTAACTCTGTTCTAACAAATTCTTACTTTTTCAATTTCGAGGTCATCCCACTCGTTTCCAGTGCCTGAAACACTTGCTCCAAAATTCTACAATGACTCATCAAATCTATCTTCAGTTGCTACTAAAACATCATCCAAATACACAGTAATTTTTGAGATGAGTTCGTTCGCCAAGACCGAAACCGATGCTCTAATGGAAACTGAAATGAAAATGTGTAGCCAGAAAGGGACAATATAGTACTGTAACTTTTTCCATATTACTTTCTGATTCTTCCTCATATTCACCCAATACACTGTCATCATTACGAAATACGACTTTAGCCTCTTCAGTACCTCCACTATTGTTCACAACAAATCTTTCAAATCTCCTGTTCTCTAATTCTCCCTTTTCTGCGGAATATTCGTTAAGCCCCTCTCTTAATATACGGTATTCATTTCTTCCACATGCTCATTGTACATCCCCTTACAAGAGAAAGCATTTGCACCAGTATTACAGATATTAACGCCATAGTCACTATTCATCTCATCTAAACTACAAGTCATTATACTCTTACCTTCACTTTCTCTTTTGCTGTCGACCAATCTATTCTCCTTGTTGCTATCCTCTTGTATGCCAGTTCCCTCATTACCTTGGCACCCTCTGTCCACATTATATGATCTACTTGTTCTACATTCTTCATCTTCCACTATTTTACGCTGAACCTTCTTTAAACTGTTACTCATTTGTTCCTTACTTCACCCACTTCTGTCATTATTATTTCAAAACTGATAATTCCCATCTTTGATCATATTATTTTCCCCATAACGATTAATTATTTGAATAATTTTACTGTCACGAGTTGACTGCCTGCACCTGCAATTCCTAAACCTTTGCTTGCAACCTGCACCAGCTAGCCTCTCAGTGTTGTGAACCTGTCTTTTCCTCATTGTCTGTATCCTGAAATTGTCTATTCATAATCCTCCACGGCCTTGAACCGCTTCCTTCTCTCCTCCCTCTATCTACTCCTGTCATTCGTACATTGTAATCTTTGTTTTGGTTTCCTTGACTATGCCACCCAGGATTACCATGAAAATTTCTATCAGCACCTCAATTCCAGCTATCTGCTTCACCCATTTTTCTCAAAAAAGTTTCCACATTACAATCTCCCACACTAACATATCTTCTCACAGTCCGTGGCAAGTTTCCACTCATAATCGTTAAAAAATGTTCTTCAGGGACTGACACATTAACATATTATAATTTTCTATACAAATTTTCACAGTACTCTTTCGTTTTTCTATTATCTCCTGACCTATATGGAGCTGCGCCCAAAAATTCATTATTTAGTTCCCTCTGCCTACATTTGACCAATATTTTTCCAAAAATTTCTCCAAAAATTCTTTAAAAATGTTGCATCCTACAACAGCTTTGGTTTCCTAACTTCATGCGCCTCCTGCAAGCCTCTGTACTGCAATTTTAATTTTGTCAGTCTCGGGATGTGGTCGTGGAGTCAACTTCCTACATGAATCTGCGAAAATCACCGAGTGAAGGCTTATCTTGGGATTTCTGTATTCCCACAGCATGCTCCTCTAACCGGAAAAAATATTATTCACTTGACGACACCTCTCTGACTTTTCCACTTTCTCTGAAATTTTTGAAACAATGGTTTTTCGGGTATTGTTTACTGACTGAACAAGCACTGGTAGAACTTGGATTTCTCGTTTTCAGTCATTCATCGACAGCTTTCATTTCATGATCAACCCATTACGCTAAAGTGTCCATCCTTTCGTCCATAGCCTTCATATTTCGATTTAATTTAAATCTCTGCCCATTTAAAACTTCCACATTTTTATTCACCAAAGATACTAAATTACGCGGCTCCATTATGGTAGGTTAAATTACAAGACAGTATTGTCGTTACCAGCTCAAATTTTCTGCCTCCCGAAAACACTTACAATTTACCACTTTTCGAATGCAAGGTTCAGGACGAAATTAATTATTGTCCTGTTCCTTACGGTCGGCGCGTACAACTCGGCTGTCGGGATTTTATAATTCAGTACTACCGATGTATGCAAAAATGTGACCGTGAGCATCGGACGCAGTGGTATAACTAAATTTCATGTAAGCGGAAAAATACTGTTTCTTGTCAATGTTATGTCAGTTTTGAAATCAGAAATAAATAAAAATTCGACAGCATTGGAGTGTTGGCGAAAGTCTCCAAAAGATAGTTTTATATCGCTTATAGTCACACACACACACACACACACACACACAACTAAACTAAACTACTAATTATAAATTAGTCAAGATAATGATTTGTACGAGGAATACTGTGCAGTTTTTGATTCATCAGTTTGTAGCAATGGCAAAACAATACGTTCTATTTGATTTAGTGCTAAACGTTTAATGAAGGTACGTTAGAAAAATAGTCAGGTAACACACAGATCCAATTTACTGATTTTAATGAACGATATTGCCTACTTTGATAGTAGAAAGATTCTTACTTCTTGGGAGAACGTGCTTTACAGAGAGAGAGGGATCACTTAGCTGAGTTGTCGTCGTTGTGGTCGTGATTTAGTGGCAGATAACGTTTATGCCCTTCTTCGTTCATTTTATGGCAATGTCACACCAATGATTCCAGAGTGGCCTTCCTCTTCTTCTAATATTCTCGTATATTGCCATGTTCCACGTAAATTTTCCTTGTGCATTCTTTTATTATGACGAACACGTGCTGTTGCTGTACTCTTATTCCAAGCACATCACACAACAACCTACTGCCACAGACAGTATCAACTGTACTCAACTCTATTAAAAAAGTAAAGTCGGTGCCTAGGGGGCGCAACTCCCGTATAGCTGCTTTAATTTGCTATACATGCCGCATTTGCGTGAGCTACATATATAATGGTTTCTACATTATTAATCTTTTGACAGAATTAATCACGAAAGCAATAACATCAGCATTTACGTGTTTCTTCATACAGGGAAATGACAAATTTTGTGCAAATAGTTCTTTACGTTTCTAACAGATGACATTACTTGTTACAGTCAGAGTATACTGGCATCTACTTTCAAATATCTCAAACTCCGCTATGAACTGAAATTTACAAATACAGGAATAAAACTTACGCTGTGTCTTCATTTTCTGAAAGTAAATGTCTTTAAATGTGTGTTACTGTCTTTATTTGTTTGTGTCATTACGCGTTCTTTCCTTTTGCTGTCTGTAACCAGGTGGTTTCCTTTTGGAACCACGGTTCCACATGAAGAGTTGAGTTGAATAGTTGTAAGTGAAGTCATAACAGTTCGGTGATCAACAGGTTGACAGTAGTCTTCAGGCGCAGTGAAGCTCTGATGGCTTTAAAACAAGGTTCATTTGTGAAAATCCCCACTCACATTCATTGTTGGGTATTGATAAGTAATTAATTGTGTTTATCAGTGGCAGCAGTGATGTTATACGTTTATTTTCTTCTGGGTACTCTAAAAACCTCTGCGTAATCTTACGATTCATTGAAACTCTGAAAACCTAATAAAATTCCACACCTACCCTAACCTCTTCAACAGTGAATGTAGAAGTGAAAACGACATTATGATTTCACATCATATCAATGAAAGCAGTGCCGTCTCAAAACGTATTTTAAAATATGACCGCTTAGAACTACTATACACTCATTTTTCCTTAGCTCTCAACATTCACATGAGGGACGATTTTAGTAACGACGCACAAGTCGATATTCTAGTCCAGTTTCGAGAAGGCTGAGAGATGGCCTACCAAGGCACCTAAAAGGACTACCAACGAACCATTTGCAAATGCAAAAGATAGAGACAGAATCTAACATTATTACCTGCTTCTGCTAATAATCTAATTGATGTATGATGTTTCTGCCTTTTAATGCAAATAAATGTAGTTTTTTCCCCATCTGACGATACAGAAAATTAAAGGGGTCGTATCCCCTAGCGTACCCCGGAAACTCCACATTGGCTGTTTGCTATCAGTAGTCGCTATAATGTTTCAGTTGTTTATTTCATCGAAAAACTAAATAATTTCTGGCCCATTATCGTCACCTCAAAGTGGTCATTTGGAATCGTCTATCATTTGTATAGTTTTCACCCTAAACGTTTCAGGCACAATATACAGTAGGCAACACACTTCTACTGTGACATAGCAATTAAATGCGGATTTCCAAACAGGTTTACAAAAAGCATTCAGTTATTAAATGATCGAGGCTCTTTCATGTTTGGGACAGAGACGGATATGTACTGAAGAACAAACATGAAGCTTTGATTTTGAGACAAATTTCAATTTTATACAATAAATCCCCAATACGTTATGTGTGAGAGTGGAAAGATAGTGAGGAACCAAGTAAAATTACGTTACTCGTATTCCTTGGATTGCGCTGAGCGGGGTCTCTAGGATACAGAGAGAAGTAACAATATACATTTTACTTCAGTAGACTGCAATGAAGCGACGAAACATTGTGAAATATTAAACTGCGTGGAAGAAAAAGAACGAAATGCAGCACGCACAAGACAGAATCAGGTGTGAATGTAACTTCGTACCCGTACGCACCTTCGGTGGGTATGTAAATGATTAGCATTGCAATTCTAATGCATTAGAGTTGTTCTAGTTTACTGTTGTTACCAGGCTTACAACTTAATGCAATGAGGAGCATCCTTCTAAGCAGCAAACTAGGCAGAGAGGTAGAAGAGCTTGGTGTTGACCTGATGTGTTTCCAAGAGCATTACGCAGAAAACGGTAACCTAATATCTTTCTCCCCGAAGGTCTGATCTCTGGAAGTTACGAAGCCATGGTAGCTACGGCGGTAGTAAATACAGAAATAACTGTGACTATAACTGCATAACTGACCATTAGCCCTGTTGTGAAAGCAGAACTTGTTGCAAGAACCAAGGCGTGGGTGGTAGCAACACTCTACGCCCAATACAGCCGTGAAGTAGACGCTTACGCTCAACTAATATAGGACATAGCGGGTTAAGCAACAAACATGAACGAATGCTCCACGCTTTCTCATATGACAACAACAGACGAAAGGAGACAAATAACGAATGTCGTCTCAAACGAATCAAAAGTGTAGGGGAGACCGGGGCACGTTGACCATAGGGGCAGGATGGCCCAGTCGCGTTAGTTCATACAATAGACGCTAGATCGTGCTGGGAATCAATCGGCAGGTTGGTAGCACTGTCCCGCTCCCTCTACAGGAGCAATATGGCTGGCGGAGCAGTTTTGGACAAGTTGTGTTGATTAACTGTTTTTGTGCGTGTGTGAGTAAAATTCTACTCGTCGGTTAAATGTGTGTTATGTAAAATTTGCTTACTTTAGGCGCAAGAGGTGAGTAGTATAATTAAACGTCGTAGTTTAAGGATTATTTCTATATGGCATACAATCTAAATTGCTTCGTGGGTTTTGTGATGAATAGAATTTATTGTAAACATGGCGATGGGGCAGGTAGGCCCAGAGACGACTGGGTACGATGGCCACAAGGGCCAACCTGCCCCATCCTATATATTTTTTTTAAACTTGATGAAAGATTTGTTATTTTTAATTATAATAATATTTATAATTCGTCGAGTTTATGAAATTATTAACATAATTTTCGAAGTTAAACATATTTTGATACGTTCCAGAGGTCAAAAGATCGTCAGATTCACGAGATAAAAAGCGTTTTAAAAAGAAAACACCAACCTGTAAATTTTGTTATAATCTTAAATAGCGATCTGAGTAGTCAGAATCTGGTTCATTTCTTTGTTTTTAGAACATCAGAGTTACAGCCTTAGTTTAAACCATTTGTTTTATCTATAGGAACATAAAAATGGCGCGAAATTATAAAAGAAAAAGTGAAAGAGGAATGATTTCTGAAGATACGATGCTAAAAGCAGTTTTAGAAATAAAAGAAAAGGAAAGATCTGTGAGGGCTACTAGCGAGGTATTTGGGATTCCAAGAAAAACTTTGGGGAGGTACTGTGCTAAGTACAAACAGACCTCATGTCAGCCTACACAGTCAATTGAACTTCAGGAAACTGAAACTGAACCTCAACCCATGCCAATGGACCAAATCCCTCAGCCTGGAGGAGTCCTACAAATCCTTAATGACAAAAATAAGTGCCGGCCGGGTGGCCGAGCGGTTCTAGGCGCTACAGTCTGGAATCGCACGACCGCTATGGTCGCAGGTTTGAATCCTACCTCGGGCAGGGATGTGTGTGATGTCCTTAGGTTAATTAGGTTTAAGTAGTTCTAAGTTCTAGGGGACTGATGACCTCAGAAGTTAAGTCCCATAGTGTTCAGAGCCATTTTTTTGACAAAAAGAAGCCTTGGGATAAATTTGGCTATGATGAAAGATTTCAGGTATGAAATGTTGATAACTAAAATTATTTTTGTTTGCAAAGCTATTTTTCAATTTCTAATTTTTTTCTCTATTCCTGCCATTGTTATTGTGTCTATCTCTACGTCGTCTTGTGCACTGTAGGCCTACTGATTTCTCTCTCTCTCTCTCTCTCTCTCTCTCTCTCTCTCACACACACACACACACACACACAAACACACACACATTCACACATACACACATGAAAACAAAAACTGTGCCTCTATGGATAACTTAACTATAGTTGTTTATTTTCAGATATTTAGTTCCGAATAAGAAGATATGCTTGAACAATACCTCATGAAGGCAAGTGACATATATTATGGTCTTTCCCCGAAAGAAGTCAGGCGGTTCGCCTATAGATATGCTACTGCATGCAGCAATAAAATACCCCAAACATGGACCGAGACAGAAATGGCGAGAAGTGACTGGTTCACAGGATTCTTGAAAAGGCACCCTCAACTCTCCATTCGGACTCCTCAAGCAACTAATTTAGCCCGGTGCACCAGTTTCAACAAGCATAATGTAGAACTGTTTTTTAATAATCTCGACATAGTTTTAAAAAGATTAAAAGTGACCCCTTCGGAAATCTGGAACATTGACGAAACTGGAGTAGCTACCGTCCAGCGTCCTGATCGTGTAGTCGCTCGAAGAGCTTTCGCCAAATAGGGCGAGTGACATCGGCTGAGAGAGGGTCACTTGTTACGATCGCTTTTGTAGTTAGTTCGTTGGGTAATAGTGTGCCTCCATTCTTCATCTTCCCGAGGGTCAACTTCAAGCCTCATTTTATCCTTGACGGCCCGAATTGGTGTGATGGAGCAGCTCATCCTTCGGGATGGATGACGGAGACAAACTTTGCAAAATATATTAAACATTTTGTGCTTCACTCTCGCAGTTGAAAAGAACGCCCTTGCTTGGTTTTGAGTGATAATCATGGTTCACATCTCGACTCTGAAGTTCTTGATTATTGTAAAGATAATAGAATCACCTTTCTGTCTTTCCCGGCGCATTGCAGCCACAACCTGCAGCCTTTAGACAGAACTGTTTATGGGCCTTTTAAAAAGTTCGTGAACTCAGCATGTGATGCATGGGTTACCAATAATAAACGTCCTATAACTATTTAGGACAACCCGTCTCTAGTGCAAATAGCACTTCCAAATGCTGCAACTCCCAATAACATAACCAGTGGATTCAAGGTAACTGGGATCAATCCCTTTAACAAAAATACTTTTACTGACAGTGCTTTTATGCCTTCATACACTTCGGCTAGGTAGAGAATGTAGACCCGTGGTCTAGGGGTAGCGTCTTTGATTCATAATCAAAAACGTCTTTGGTCCCGGGTTCGATCCCCGCCACTGCCTAAATTTTGATAAATAATCAGCATTGGCGGCAGAAGGCTTCCGGCATAAGAAGTCAGCCTCATTCTGCCAACGGCCTTGTCAAAGAGAGCGGAGGAGCGGATAGAGGTTCAGGGCACTCTCTTGTCCTAGGGGTGGGAAATTGCCCCTAAAGGCGGAAGAATCAGCAATGATCAACGACATGAGGATGCAGAAGGCAATGGAAACCACTGCATTAAAGACACGTAACGTGTATCCACAGGACATGTGGCCTGTAATTGAAGAAGTGTCATGATGATCTCTCCATTGGCAAAAGATTCCGAAATAGTCCCTCATTCGGATCTCCGTGAGGGGACTGCCAAGGGGGAGGTTACCATGAGAAAAAGATAAAATAATCAATTAAAGGATAACGTTCTACGAGTCGGGGAGTGGTAGGGAAACTAGAAAATCTGAAAAGGGAAATTCAAAGGCTCAATCTAGATATAGTAGGGGTCAGTGAAGTGAAGTGGAAGGAAGACAAGGATTTCTGGTCAGATGAGTATGGGGTAATATCAACAGCAGCAGAAAATGGTATAACAGGTGTCGGATTCGTTATGAATAGGAAGGTAGGGTGTGAACAGTTCAGTGACCGTGTTGTTCTAATCAGAATCGACAGCAGACCGACAACGATAGTTCAGGTATACGTGCCGACGTCGCAAGCTGAAGATGAACAGATAGAGAAAGTGTATGAGGATATTGAAAGGGTAATGCAGTATGTAAAGGGGGACGAAAATCTAATAGTCATGGGCGACAGGAATGCAGTTGTAGGGGAAGGAGTAGAAGAAAAGGTTACAGGAGAATATGGGCTTGGGACGAGGAATGAAAGAGGAGAAAGACTAATTGAGTTCTCTAACAAGTTTCAGCTAGTAATAGCGAATACCCTGTTCAAGAATCACAAGAGGAGGAGGTATACTTGGAAAAGGCCGGGAGGTACGGGAAGATTTCAATTGGATTACATCATGGTCAGACAGAGATTCCGAAATCAGATACTGGATTGTAAGGCGTACCCAGGAGCAGATATAGACTCAGATCAAAATACAGTAGTGATGAAGAGCAGGCTGAAGTTCAAGACATTAGTCAGGAAGAGTCAATACGCAAAGAAGTGGGATACGGAAGTACTAAGGACTGACGAAATACGTTTGAAGTTCTCTAACGCTATAGATACAGCAATAAGGAATAGCGCAGTAGGCAGTACAGTTGAAGAGGAATGGACATCTCTAAAAAGGGCCATCACAGAAGTTGGGAAGGAAAACATAGGTACAAAGAAGGTAGCTGCGAAGAAACCATGGGTAACAGAAGAAATATTTCAGTTGATTGATGAAAGGAGGAAGCACAAACATGTTCCGGGAAAATCAGGAATACAGAAATACAAGTCGCTGAGGAATGAAATAAATAGGAAGTGCGGGGAAGCTAAGACGAAATGGCTGCAGGAAAAATGTGAAGTCATCGAAAAAGATATGATTGTCGGAAGGACAGACTCAGCATACAGGAAAGTCAAAACAACCTTTGGTGACATTAAAAACAACGGTGGTAACATTAAGAGTGCAACGGGAATTCCACTGTTAAATGCAGAGGAGAGAGCAGATAGGTGGAAAGAATACATTGAAAGCCTCTATGAGGGTGAAGATTTGTCTGATGTGACAGAAGAAGAAACAGGAGTCGACTTAGAAGAGATAGGGGATCCAGTATTAGAATCGGAATTTAAAAGAGCTTTGGAGGACTTACGGTCAAATAAGGCAGAAGGGATAGATAACATTCCATCGGAATTTCTAAAATCATTGGGGGAAGTGGCAACAAAACGACTATTCACGTTGGTGTGTAAAATATATGAGTCTGGCGACCTACCATCTGACTTTCGGAAAAGCACCATCCACACAATTCCGAAGACGGCAAGAGCTGACAAGTGCGAGAATTATCGCACAATCAGCTTAACAGCTCATGCATCGAAGCTGCTTACAAGAATAATATACAGAAGAATGGAAAAGAAAATTGAGAATGCGCTAGGTGACGATCAGTTTGGCTTTAGGAAAAGTAAAGGGTCGAGAGAGGCAATTCTGACGTTACGGCTAATAATGGAAGCAGGGCTAAAGAAAAATCAAGACACTTTCATAGGATTTGTCGACCTGGAAAAAGCGTTCGACAATATAAAATGGTGCAAGCTGTTCGAGATTCTGAAAAAAGTAGGGGTAAGCTATAGGGAGAGACGGGTCATATACAATATGTACAACAACCAAGAGGGAATAATAAGAGTGGACGATCAAGAACGAAGTGCTCGTATTAAGAAGGGTGTAAGACAAGGCTGTAGCCTTTCGCCCCTACTCTTCAATCTGTACATCGAGGAAGCAAGGATGGAAATAAAAGAAAGGTTCAGGAGTGGAATTAAAATACAAGGTGAAAGGATATCAATGATACGATTCGCTGATGACATTGCTATCCTGAGTGAAAGTGAAGAAGAATTAAATGATCTGCTGAACGGAATGAACAGTCTAATGAGTACACAGTATGGTTTGAGAGTAAATCGGAGAAAGACGAAGGTAATGAGAAGTAGTAGAAATGAGAACAGCGAGAAACTTAACATCAGGATTGATGGTCACGAAGTCAATGAAGTTAAGGAATTCTGCTACCTAGGCAGTAAATTAACCAATGACGGACGGAGCAAGGAGGTCATCAAAAGCAGACTCGCTATGGCAAAAAAGGCATTTCTGGCCAAGAGAAATCTACTAATATCAAATACCGGCCTTAATTTTTAGGAAGAAATTTCTGAGGATGTACGTCTGGAGTACAGCATTGTATGGTAGTGAAACATGGACTGTGGGAAAACCGGAACAGAAGAGAATCGAAGCATTTGAGATGTGGTGCTATAGACGAATGTTGAAAATTAGGTGGACTGATAAGGTAAGGAATGAGGAGGTTCTACGCAGAATCGGAGAGGAAAGGAATATATGGAAAACACTGATAAGGAGAAGGGACAGGATGATAGGACATCTGCTAAGACATGAGGGAATGACTTCCGTGGTACTAGAGGGAGCTGAAGAGGGCAAAAACTGTAGAGGAAGACAGAGATTGGAATACGTCAAGCAAATAATTGAGGACGTAGGTTGCAAGTGCTACTCTGAGATGAAGAGGTTAGCGCAGGAAAGGAATTCGTGGCGGGCCGCATCAAACCAATTAGTAGTCTGATGACAAAAAAAAACACTTCGGCTAGACCAGACACAAACACTGAAAACAGTCCATCAACTCGAGCTGAGATAAACGTAAGATCGTAGTCTGCCATAGTGACAGACACTTCAGTAGAAAAAGCACTCGAGGAAGAACAAAAAGGTGCAAAAGAATAGAAGGCGAAAGCGTTGGAAAGAAAACTTAAATCACAGACTAAAAAAGCACTTTTTCAAAAAGAAAGGCAGAGCAATGTAGAATGAAATTATCTAAATCAACTGCAGTAGGCCTAAAATGCAAGAAGAAGTCAATGGAAGATGACGATGATGAAGCTGGTGATGACGATGAGAAAGATGAAGATTCACTGTGCCTAAAGTGTCTCAAGACTTTTTCAAACAGTCAACCTGGAGCGCAATGGATTCAGTTCACAAACTGCAAGCGTTGGGCTCATCAGACATGCGTGAAAAATGTAATCTGTGGACTATTTTATGAGTGTTATAACTGTGCTGATCCTTTGGATGAGGACAGTGATTAAAGTTGATTGGTTTGTATTAAGACACTGTAATTCCTAATAATTTTAAGCTTTCCCGTTGTCACAATAAAATGTTAAGCATTTAACTCAATATTCAACTTGATTTGATGTACATTAAAGTATGTTTCTTGATAACTATTCGTTTTAATTTGATATCCTAAAGTTATACTAGTTTAACTTATCAAAATATTACGTGGGTCAACGTGCCCCAGCCTCTGGGCCAGCTTACCCCGAGGTAGAGGTAGAATGGCCCACTTGACATATGTCCAGTATTAATTTTTTTAAACTTTTTACCTCATATTTTCAAGGTTAGTAATTGTGATCCAGATTCAGTAAGACTGCTCTAAATATTTAGCAGTAATTTCATAAATTTAAATATGTAAAAAAATTAATATAATTTTTTTTTAATGTGGCCTACGTGCCCTGATCTCCCCTACTTACGGAACAAAGATGGTCAGCCACCTACATATCACGGAAGGGTTGGACACTCAAGCATTATAAGTATTACAGTGGTGAAGTCTTGAGATCAATAGCCAAAGGGGCAGTACTGAAAGATCTGATGGAATTACATATTCCTGAAGACATATGAGTCTCAGATTTATCTTCGATAAGGATAGAAACTGAAGTAATGAATTAAAATTTGTGTCAAAACCATGACTTGAACCCAGGTCTCTTGCGTCCTAGGCAAATATGCTACTCAGTACACAACTTTGGCAGGTGCATACACAGAGCTAATCCAATGCCTTGGTACTTATTTTAATTCATTACATCAGCTTCTATCCTTAACAACGATAAAGTTGAGACTCATATGTCTGCAGAAGAATATAACTTCATCAGATCAATAGATCACTTACTCTTGAGGTACAGGTAGCATTTCCCCATTATGGTCAAAGCTGGGATGCTACTCCAGTATCGTAGAGGGTCTACGTTACTGATGATTTAAGAAGGGCAAAACGGACTAAAAACTTGAATTGAAGTTTGTACTCGTATTATGGAGGGCATCGGACTAGGGTACACTCCGTACATGGCGGTGTAGTCGTTAGCACATATGCCTAATAATCAGGAGATCCATTCTCAAGTCTCGGGCTTTTACTTCATTACTTCAGCTTCTATCCTTGTCGAGTATCGGAGAGACTTAACACCGACTGAGCATAATGACATACTTAGAGAGACTCCAATTACCAGACACACAACCTTCGACAAGAAGAACAGACTTATCTTGAACAAGGCTGAATGGCCATGACTAAGGAGGCAGAGAGTGGACAGCCAGTTACAGGGACATAAGAAAGCATTGACTTTAAAATTCACCATCTAACAGAGCTATTTCATAAAGCACAAAAAGACGCGATACTAACTTCAGGCAGCATATCGGCGTAACTCCCATGGAGCCGTTAGCTAACAAAGTTACGAAAACTAACCACGAAGATGCGAAAAAATGTATCAAAAGGCCAAAATAGCATGGGACAGAGAAGCAAGACACAACTAACAACACTGAATTCAGATAGAGAACGCTACTCCTGGAGACAAGACGACGAAACTGTGACAACTACATACAAATACAACTAAAAGACAACATTCTGGGAGTATCATATAGATTATAGACGTTTGATAGAGAGTGTGATGGGCCCATTAGTTTTGCCATGGCTCAAAGAAGGGAGACACCGTCGCTTGCCGTTTTCCCGCGAGAGAGGGTCGCTCAGACGATACCAAAGCTGAAAGGGAGGAAAGCCCCAGGTCTTCATGTCGCCCGTGCAGAAGTAGTACTACAGATTTCCCCATTTCTTAGAGATTTATTAAATGATGCCATACGACTAGGGAAGATACCTGCAAATGGAAAACTGCAAATACAATCATAATTAACAAGTAGGCAAAACCACATAGATGAGTGTGTCTATTAAATGTACTAGCCAAGGTCCACTGCCACATTGGTAATACCGGTTCCCGTTAGATCACCGAAGTTAAGTGCTGCCAGGCTGGGCTAGCACTTGGATGGATGACCGTCCAGTCTGCCGAGCGCTGTTGGCAAGCGGGATACACCCATCACTTGTGAGGCAAACTGAGGAGATACTTGATTGAAAAGTAGCGGCTCCAGTTTCGTAAATTGACATATGGCCGGGAGGGTGGTGTACTGACCACATGTCTATCCATATCCGCAACCAGTGACCCATGTGGGTTAGGATGACACGGCGGCCGGTCGGTACCGTTGGGCATTCAAGGCCCGTTTGGGTGGAGTTCAGTTTTTAGCTAAAGTCCAGGAGCACAACCTGTGCCATCACCTACAGCATGCTGGGAACTCAGGTGCCTTAGTTATCAACAGCTTGACTTTAGAAATAACAGTGATGCAGTCAACCGTGATCTTCTCATAATTTCAGTAATAAATATGTTGCAGCGATCCTAGTTGACATCGCAAGTGCATTTGACAATCTGTAGTGGCCTGCGATGTTTCACGTCTTAAAGAATTGCAGGTATCTTCGACGGTATGTAATAGTCTCCTTTACTATTGTAACAGCAGAATAGCAGAGTCGTGTGCAGGACATCGCAAGGTTGCGAAGAAAGTTACTAAGGAATATCTGCAGGGCTCTATCTGTGGATCAGTTCTTTGGGATATTGTCGTTGAACCGTTACCGCAAATGGTAGAGGAAACTGAGCAGATCAGTGGAGTAATTGTTTATACAGGCGTCTTACTAATGATAGTAACGCTCGACACAAGAGTAAATCTCGAAAGAAAATCAAACAGCATGTGAAAACAGATAAACAACTGGTGTAAAAAGAATAAATTAAACATACCGCCCCATAAAACAGTCTACCTACATAAAGCTATAAGGCAAGCTACAAAGAAACCCCCTGGTCAAACTAGACAACATTTCCAAAACATGCAGTACAACAATACGATACATAGCCATACACATTGACGAATGACTAAACTTCAATAACCACATACAAGCAGTGTCCGACGAGGCTGAACGACTATTATACAAACTATCCGGGGTAAACACTGAACACTTTAGATTTCTACCTGTCACACTACGTACATACCACTGCGCGATTTTTGAGTAGATCGCATGCTTTGCGGCCAGTTCATTGGTACACCGCCTGAGCTTTGTTAGGAACAGAGTAGCTATTAAATGAAGACAAACAAATTTGCTGCTTGAGCTGTCACGGTCTTTCTGGACCGAACAGATTGCAGCATCAGATACCGGACCACTGCATTTTCCCTTAAGATTGGAAGACTTGACAAGATAACTACCACAACAGTGGAAGAAATAAGAGACAAACGCCACTTGAAGAGGTGGAGGTCAGATAGCTGGCAACGGGAACCTTCAGTGCTAAAATAACGACAAAATAGACCAGTCGCGAGACCAAAGACACAACAAACAATCAACATGATAGAGACCTCAGAGTTAGATAACGAAACTGATCCAAGCAAAAATAAAGCCGATTATGACAGCTTCCTTGGTCAAATCACCTAGTATATAAGCCGTGACACATTTTTTCTCTCCAACGGGCTATTGCACCAACTGAAACCGACAATCTTCAGCTCCTTCTCGTGTTCAAACCATTGTCCACCAAAGCTTTCTTTCAAGTGAAAGACGAAGAAGACTTGGACTGTAGGATGTCCAACAGTTCCCAACGAAAATACTGACTCTTATTCCTGGTACGCGCAAAGGTATGTTGGTCGGCAAGTATTTTCGGTATCTCCCTTGCACATAATCTTGGATATCCGAGTTTTTCTGTGGCAGTCGTGTAAACAGTGATGTGTTCAACACTGCGTAATATCATCAGCCTCAGCACCGAACTTCATTCGTCGGTCAGATCACATTTTTTTAACGATTAGTTGCATAATTTCATCGTTCTGAACACTAGGCCTGCGAATCTGCTCTTCGCCTGACACCTTTCTTGTCTATTTTTAGTCTCGACTTCATCGTCTTTTCCTGTCTCTCAGTCTTTACTGTATGTCTGTAAAATAGGCACAACTCCCGATGAATATGAAGAGCTGTAGACCCTTTTCATTACAGAACTCAAATTAGGAGACGCGCTTTTCAGTTAGCGGAGGCTACCATTTTTTAAGTCATTGTTGTTTGCGTCCTCCCCACAGTCGGACGACTACTCAGTCAGAGCAATGGTTACAATGGCGATACATTCGTGTAAATTTGTTGTGAACTACTTATAAGCAAAAGACCATTGTGAATATGCTTTTAGTCGAATCGAACGAGTTGCCCCACAGGAATTAATTCAGTCTAATTCAGCCCAGTTTCACATTACCCAAAAGACGTGTAATATGATGTGCCAGTTGGTTAAATAGAGGTGTATCCATCTCTCTGGTGACTAACCTAAAGTCTTGAAAGTCTTTGTAGGGGTTATATTTGCTACTAATATCATATTCATGCTTTGCATTATTTTTTGGAAAAAGAGAAATACTGTAAGCAAAGAAAGAAACAATAGCTAAAATACCGAGTTCTTTGAAGAGGTGTCTGTAAGATGTAACACCTCATACAATTCTTATAACACACTTCTGTATTTTGAAATTGCTTTCCTTGTAAGTTCTGCTGTTGCAAAAAATGATTTCATATCTCGTTTTAGTGTACCGAAATGTGTAGAATAAACTTAATGTTTCGTTTTTTAGTAAGCAATAGTGTTAATCCAAAAATATACTTCACTCATTACTTTAGGACATGGATTTGCCAATTAAATATAACTGTAATCCCAAAAACGTAACTATATATGCTTCTTATTTCTCATTTTTTGAGTAAAACACTTTTAAAGCGTTTTGAGCTCTATGAGAAGTACCGAATTGTATGCCCTGAATCTTATCAAGATCGAAAGATAGTTCATTTGTCTTGAATATTTCGTTAGGTGCCTTTTCATTAAGAGGACTGATACCATTTTCAGTCCTGTTCTTATATCATCTGCAAGATGGCAATATTTTCATATCAGAAGCAAACGAGTATCAAAAATGCAACCGTTCGATGCACCATGTTCATTGACGTCTTGCTATCGTATATCAGAAGCAACAGAGGACCGAAAGTAAAAGCTTCTGTTACATCATGCTCATTGATGTTTTACAACTAACTGATTTCCACCAACATCTGAAAGCCGCATATCAGTAATTTATACCAGGAGCGATGGAGGACCGCAAACAGAAATTTGAAGTACGCATTGCTCTTTGAAGTTTAGCTATTAACTAATTTCCACCAACGTTTGAAAGTGGAATATCCTTTACATATATCAGAAATAAAAAAAAGGATCATAAATAGGACTCTGTGTTATACAATGCTCACTGATATGTGGCTGTTAACTAAGTGTAAGAGAGATTAGCATTTATGTCTATCAGAAGCAACAGGGGACCGAAAACAGAACCCTGTGCTGCACCATGCTCATTGATATCTGGCTATTAACAAATTTCTGACGTCATTTTATGGAGGTTCTCGTTATTTATGGCCTGGAAGATTGGGTTTAATTTCCTTAGTTCTAACCTTCAGTTCATGAACACTCAATAAACAATTAGTTCCGCTAATCTGGCTCGCGTGAATCGGCCATAAAAAGGAACCTAACATAAAAATGTCCGATTATACCAACGAACCCAATATTGAAATTGCTATGGGTGCCCTGATTTCGTATGTGACTTCGTATTGCCACCTGCTTCTTACAATGCGAAAAGTTCCGCCGCTCTGGACGTTTAACAATATGAAATGTTAATGCAAAAACTAAACAATTCTGTCCACTACCTATTGTTTACTAAACGTTTCTGAAAAAAAAAAAATCAATCAGATGCTAAATTTAAACCCCTTGACCATGGTTTCAACATTTATCAAAACGTCTACTTCAGAAATTAGTGAGAACTGGGTTATATGTGTAGCGTAGTTAGTTTAGAAATAGACAATATGTGACCCAGTTGTCACTAATTTCCTTCTGAAGAAGACGTTTTTATAAACGTTGAAACTATGTTCAACCGGTTCACAAAAACCTTCCATTTTGCAACTGATTGGCTTCTTGTTATTTCTCCACAAAGATTTCATTCTATGGTTGCTGTTCCAGCCACGTACAAAATTTTAAAATTCAATAGTGATTAGGCAAACTAGACTGCACTGTCATTTAATAAGTTAATCATCACATCACCACACACACACTCAAATATTCACATTACACCAAACAAAAACAATGAATTACCGTAAACGAAGAAAACACATATACAGTTATTGCTCCTCATGATATCTGACTTCCGATAATGCAAATTAAACACATTCAGTTCAGTAAATGTGGCCTGACACAACAAGTAATGAATATTAGTCGAGAACAGTGATTCTTAATTAGAGGGTAAGATGTACTTTTCTGAGAGGTTAAAACAAAATGGTTCAATTAAGTTTTGTTCAAGAAACTAAATATTTTTTAAAGATCATTAGTATTATCCCAATTTGTAAAACTAATAAAGATTACATGAGTTACCAATAACTATATTTTTCAAATGCCAGCATTAATGCATTACATTATCTTGTGGGGGTTACAGCCTGTGAAACGAATGTTTGTTCGTCTTCCCCACATACTACACCACTACACATATACTCTGTACTCAGTGCATGCATACATAACAGGAAAATTGAGAGATATACGAGGGTTGTCCAGAAAGTAATGCACAGCGTTTTTTTCTTCGACAATTCTTTATTGAAGATAATGAGAAAAACACACACGAAGGAATGGTGTTTTATCTACACACCCCAAGGGTTCAAATGGCTCTGAGCACTATGGGACAGCTGAGGTCATCAGTCCCCTAGAACTTAGAACTACTTAAACCTAACTAACCTAAGGACATCACACACATCCATGCTCAAGGCAGGTTTCGAACCTGCGAGCGAAGAGTCGCGCGGTTCCAGACTGAAGCGCCTAGAACCGCTCGACCACACCGGCCGGCCTACACACACTATTTTTCAACGTAATCTCCATCCCGTTCTATGGCCTTCCTCCAACGCGAAACAAGGGCGTGTATGTCCTGTCGCTACCAGTCCTTGTCCTAGTGGCGGAGCCAGTGCTTCGTTGTGTGAATCACCTCCTCATCGTCCCCAAAATGTCTTCCACAAGTGGCATCCCTTAATGGCCCAAACAAGTGGAAGTCCAAGGGGGCTACGTCAGGGCTGTAGGTGACATTGCGGGACCCATCTTGCACACACTTTTGAATATTCAAGAGTGCGGATAATTGCATCCACACTTCCTTTACTGAGTGAGAGATGTGGCGCCAACCGCCGAGTCGTAATGCGTCTGTCCTCGCGAATGACATCAGCTCGCTCAAAACATGTCAGGTGTGACAGCCGTGGAAGGTCTCGCCGATCGCTGCAAATCGTGGAGCTCCGCCGCACCGCCTTTTGATGACCTCACCCTTCGTGCCCAGCGATTAACTGTACTTCTGCTGACAGCAGATTCTCCATAGATTTTGCCCAAGCGTTTCTGAATATTCTTTCTCTACAATGAGGAATTCAATGACGGCACGTTGCTTGTAACGCACATTACCTACAGACGCCATTTTGAAACTGTCCTGCACCTACGCTATCTGTCGGCAGTGACGGAAACTTGACGCGCTCACTCAGGAGATTTCAAATAATACATACTTTAAGGTTTCGCATGCGTAGCATTCTTTTCGGCTGAGAAAAGAAATACGGGCACTACTTTCTGGGCAACCCTTGTACATCACATATGCTTAAATATGTTATGAAATACCTTCTCCGAGGTATAGGTAGTTGCCACAAAAGACCAAAGCTCATTTCATTATTCGTTTTGCAATGGTACACGACCTAACCGATAGCACTAATCTGGCAGTGGTCAGATACGAAGTAATGACAGACTGAGATCTACCAGTCTCTGCGAGTTCAGAAGTAAGGAGTCCAGCAATCAAGTGATTTACAAACGGTAGGTTGAAGTAGGGTGCACATATTTTACTTTCATTGATGTTAAACTGTGGCACAGGGTGTGTGTGTGAAGCAAATGTCAGTCGGAAGATGAGGGGTACAGTGAGGGACATATTTTGTAAGAATTGTCTACCATTAATCTGATAGCTGGCTTTCTTTCCTGAGAAGGAGTTGTAGGTAGCTCTCGCAAATGAGAACTGCTTCAAATTTCTCTAGGAAAAGGTTGTTAGAAAAAAGCTGTACCAATTTTGTCGCCGACTCATTAGTTTGTGGTTTAATAAAACACCAACAAAAACCAAATATCGTTTACCTTTCGTCATTATAAAAACGAAAGTGTTCAAAGAAAATTCCTTTTCAGTCTGAAGTTTAGTTATTGGTGGGAGCAGCGAGGGGGTGGTACTAGCTATTATCTGGTGCACTCAGGGATAATTGT
This sequence comes from Schistocerca piceifrons, assembly GCF_021461385.2. Classification (NCBI taxonomy): domain Eukaryota; kingdom Metazoa; phylum Arthropoda; class Insecta; order Orthoptera; family Acrididae; genus Schistocerca; species Schistocerca piceifrons. The sequence goes on from NC_060142.1 coordinate 391,896,115, forward strand.
CTCAGTAAGTTTGGGGACCATTGGTCTAGAAAGAACACAAGGGTATGACTAGCATTAACAATTTTTTAGTGAATCTTCTTTTAGCTTCGCGACACTTCTGTATAATTCGTGATGTCTAGAGCATTATTATGTTGCCATCATTGCTCACGCCTTCTCCATCCAGTAGTCAGTCCCTTCGATTGAAATACTGTTTGGCGGCTCGTTGACCCACATGCGAAAGATTTTTAAGAACAATTAATAACATGATTGCACTCCAGTTGGGGCCCTAATTCCATTACTCAGCAAACAGTTTTAATGGATCAGTTTATGGTTGCCGGTTAGCAGCAAACAGATTAAAAAAAGAACTTATGTGCAGCGGATGCAGTTAGCAATTACATTCTTACATTCTCCCCCCCCCCCCCCCCTCCTCCCTTGAACGAAAGCGCCTAGATCTGCTGAGTCGTTAGAAGAGGCTAGCAAGTTGTGCATTGTTGATAATTCCAAACAGAAACTCTAACTAGAAAGGACTGCCAGGATGCAATAGAACATGTACAGATGTAGCCTCCAGCTCTCCTTCTCTCTCTAGGGCCCCAGCTGTTCTGCATAACAGATCAGGTTAATTACGCTATAAATAATCTTCGTTCAAAGTAAAACACACTTATGCACGTATGTTGGTAGTTATATTCATCAGAACCAGTGGGTCCCTCTCTTATAATTTCATAATACTACCCATTACGAAATAAAATTATTGTTGTGTATATATGCAGACTGAAGTCGCGAATGATTTGTACGAATCTGTACGAAGGCCAGGATTCGAACCCAGGTTTTCTGCTCACTAAGCAGATGTGATAACCACTACGCCACCCTGGCACAGTGGCTTTACACAACTGCGCATGCTGCCCTAGCATGGCCCCTTCCTCAATCCAAATCCCCATTTGGTATTCCCGCTGAACTTGAAGAGCATTGCAGAGGCTCTCCAACTGTATTGGAATAGCAACTCAGCAACAAACGACGACAGGGAATCCCGCCCGAAACGCAAGCGTAGGTACCTTAATCAAAAGAAACTATTTGGTTCCAAAGACCTTAAAATCTCAAGCATCTGTGACATATATAAACAGAGTGAAGCGAAACTACTGTGCCTGAGTGGCATAGTGCTTTGCATATCTGCGTAGAGAGCAGGAGACCTGTGTTCGAATCCCAACCTTGGTAGAAATTTTCATCCGTCACTTCAGTCTACATATATGCATCATAGATGTCTGAAACTTGAAAACGTCTCTGGAGCTATGTAGTTTCATTTGATTATATTAATTAATGACGTTGTTAATGCAACCAAAAGTTATTACATCCCCATAAATACGTACATATTTCTGAAACTTTTCCACTTAATCTTAAACTCCTCTTCATTAAAATAAATAATTTGAAATTTTCAGGAATAACAGAAGTTACAGGGGTATACAATGCTCATTGATGTCTGGCTATTAACTAATTCGTGACATAATTTGAAAGTGGAACATCATTTACATATATTAGAAGCAAGAGGACAACACTCATCTGACGCGAGAGCGTCGTGAAGATCCTCAACCAACTCCAGAGCGTACGTTCCAAGACGACTCAGGCAACGCATCACTTCCTTGTACATACGTATCGCGCAGTGACCACGACGGTAAGAGAAACGCTTTCAAGTTCATACAGACACCTACCGACAGTCTTTCTTCTCATACACCATTCGGGGTTGAATTAGGACTTGGAGCAAATGATACTGTAAGCGAAATACACAGCTCGAGGTGTACAGCTTGCAATTTACCGGCGAAAGGGCATCAGACACATCCATGCGAGAGGCAGGATTCGAACCTGCGACGGTAGCAGTCGCGCGGTTCCGGAATAAAGCGCCTAGAACCGCTCGGCCACAGCAGCCGGCTGATCCCTAGAAGTGCAATACGTTGGAGCTGATGTATATTCCCATATTTTTCTCTTAATACTGGTTCCTGAAACTTTACACGTACGCGCTCAAGGGATGGAGGGCATCAATCTTCAAGACTTTTTATTCATTTTATTGGCACTCGCTTGCGAGTCAAACAAACCTATCACCCTTCGTGCTGCCCTTCTTTGTTATATTGATACTCCCCTGTTAGCCCTCTCTGATAAGTTCCTAAATCACTGCGAAATATTTTAGGATGGGCCGCACGAATGTTTTGTGAGCAATCTCCTACGTAGACCAATTTCACATGTCTGTGCCAATGTGTTCATCCCATTTCATATCCCTACAAATTAGTATTGCCGCATATGAGTTGATCCATTTCAGATTTTGCTCATGACATTGCACGAGAGCGTGCTGAAAAGTAATGCCTCCAAAATTTTTTGTTAAAACTCTTCAGGTTTTTAAAAAATAAAACAACGTTGTTAACATTCCATATCTTCATGCTTCGTCTCTACATATTCACAACCCTCTCCCGCTAGAAGGCCCCGATTTTTAGCGTGTAACACGGCGGTGGGTAATGTAACTGTGTCGAAGCATGAGAAACAGCGTGCTGCACTAGAGTTTCGAATTGGAAGTGTTCGTCCACACACGGAGTACCATCTCCTTCAGCGTTACAGTGCTAGAGCACACACGAGCGCTGCGACATCTGCAATAATCCCGACGTCTTGGGTTCACGTCATTGATCATCCTCCATACCGTCCCGAGTTGGCCCTATTCGATTTTCGTTTTTTTTCTATAACGTTGAGGGCTTCACTTTGACAGTAATGAAGCGGTGAAAGCAGAGGTGAATTTGTGGCTCAGTCAACAAAGTTAAGCGTTCTATAGTGACAGGGTGAATAAATTGGTCTCTCCATGAGACATACACTATTGGCCATTAAATTGCTACACCACGAAGATGACGTGCTACAGACGCGAAATTTAACCGACAGGAAGAAGATGCTCTGATATGAAAATGATTAGCTTTTCGTAGCATTCACACAAGGTTGGCGCCGGTGGCGACACCTACAACGTGCTAATATGAGGAAAGTTTCCAACCGATTTCTCATACACAAACAGCAGTTGACCGGCGTTGCCTGGTGAAACGTTGTTGTGATGCCTCGTGTAAGGAGGAGAAATGCGTACCATCACGTTTGCGACTTTGACAAAGGTCGGATTGTAGCCTGTCGCGATTGCGGTTTATCGTATCGCGACATTGCTGCTCGCGTTGGTCGACATCCAATGACTGTTAGCAGAATATGGAATCGGTGGGTTCAGGAGGGTAATACGGAACGCCGTAATGGATCCCAACGGCCTCGTATCACTAGCAGTCGAGATGACAGACATCTTATTCGCATGGCTGTAACGGATCGTGCAGCCACGTCTCGATCTCTGAGTCAACAGATGGGGACGTTTGCAAGACAACAACCATCTGCACGAACAGTTCGACGACGTTTGCAGCACCATGGACTATCAGCTCGGAGACCATGGCTGCGGGTTCCCTTGACGCTGCATCACAGACAGGAGCGCCTGCGATGGTGTATTCAACGACGAACATGGGTGCACGAATGGCAAAACGTCATTTTTTCGGATGAATCCATGTTCTGTTTACAGCATCATTATGGTCGCATCCGTGTTTGGCGACATTGCGGTGAACACACGAAATGTGCATTCGTCATCGCCATGTTGGCGTATCACCCGGCGTGATTGTATGGGGTGCCATTGGTTACACGTCTCGGTCACCTCTTGTTCACACTGACGGCACTTTGAACATTGGACGTTACATTTCGGATGTGTTACGACCCGTGGCTCTGCCCTTCATTCGATCCCTGCGACACGCTACATTTCAGCAGGATAATGCAGGTCCTGTACGGGCCTTTCTGTATACAGAAAATGTTCGACTGCTGCCCTGGCGAGCACATTCTCCATATCTCTCACCAATTGAAAATGTCTGGTCAATGGTGGCCGAGCAACTGGCTCGTCACAATACGCCAGTCACAGCTCTTGATGAACTGTGGTATCGTGTTGAAGCTGCATGGGCAGCTGTACCTGTACACGCCATCTAAGCTCTGTTTGACTCAATGCCCAGGCGTATCAAGGCCGTTATTACGGCCAGGGATGGTTGTTCTGGGTACTGATTTCTCAGGATCTATGCGCCCAAATTGCGTGAAAATGTAATCACATGTCAGTTCTAATATAATATTTTTCTCCAATGAACACCCGCTTCCCATCTGCATTTCTTCTTGGTGTAGCAATTTTAATGGCCAGTAATGTATTAACTAACTTTCGGCTAACATTTGAAAGAGGTTCGAAAAATAAAAAGTTGCCCGTGAGGAAGCCAGAGGGAGGGACTGTCCTGTGCGCGGTTCGCCGCGATTTTCCGCCGAGTGAGTACGGCGCAGCGCAGCGGGGCCCCCTCCTCGCCGCGGACTGCAAAAGCCGGCGCGCCCCGGCCGCGGGCTGACGGGGGCGGCCCGCGCCATCTGCCTGCGCCTCCACCCCTTGCTCCCCTCGCCCACACCCGGCCCCACACCCACCCACACATACGTCCAGATGCGGAGAGTTTTCCGTCCGCTGCCGATACCGGGCCGCGCCAACTTTAGTTGCGAAGTAAGCAAATAGTGTGCCGCCTGTGCTGAGTGTGAAGTTGTGTCGCTCGCATTTTCCTCCGCGCCTCTGCAGCATCCCAACTGCTTCTTGCTCGCTGTGGTGCATCCACCCATAGGACGGCTGACGAACGTCTGTCTGTTGTCTGGTGCTGCGTTAGTAGTTCAGGGCCGTGCTTAAGTGACAGCCGGTGTCATTCATTGGGAAAAAGGAACTGTGAGTGCGCTGCATTTGAAATACTACTGAAGGTTTCTTGCTGCAAAACATTTAGATGCCGACAGAAATGTGATAATAAGTGACGTTTTTATGTTTACAAAGATAACGGAATGATTCGAATTTAAAAGCGGAACACTGTTTAATAGCATGAGGTTGTAAGAAAAGAAATGTTCAAATGCGTGTGAAATGTTATGGGACTTAGCTGCTAAGGTCATCAGTCCCTAAGCTTACACACTACTTAACCTAAATTATCCTAAGGACAAACACACACACCAATGCACGAGGAAGGACTCGAATCCCCGCCGGGACCAGCCGCACAATCCATGACTGCAGCGTCCTAGACCGCTCGGCTAATCCCGCGCACCAAGGCTGTAAGACATAAATAGGTTACGTATCATGAGCATCCGTTTAGACATTGTTAAATCTATGAAACTGTGACTGAGCCTGTCGTTTTGAGTTTCTGTAACATACCGGATTCTAGCCGCACCTTTTGGCTAATGCTGATCGCTGAACTCCACGGTGGCTGACTTTCCGTGGTGGTAGGTGTTTTCTACGCTTCTCGAGCAAAAACTTTTGAATAGTCTTAGCAGGAAGCAGAGCTCTGAAGAGGAGGGTTGTTAGTGTCAGCAGGAAATGGCTATTGAAAACGCCTGTGTTCAACTCCAGAGGTTGATTCGCTAAAAGGCATAAATGTCGAAGAGAATGTGCAACGGCTTTAAGAGCTCGCAAAATATGCAGTCGTCCTGCAGCCTTCACGGAAATAGAAGGTGATACGCAAGCTATGGAGAGAGAAATCTCGTTTTTGAAGATGTCAAGCTTGAAAGGTGTCTGCTTTGGCTGGCAACATCTTTCACACTGCGTATATGTGCGCGCTACCATACTCACTGGTCCATCTCAAAGACCTCTCTGCCTGCTAGAGCAGGACATCTCTGGAAGGAAACTGTAAGGCATGTCTTGGTGGGTCGTGCGACTTCTAACGGGAGCCAGCCAATAGGAACGCTGGGCGGCAAAACCTGTTTTGTGAGGCCAGATGATCCACACCCCTAAGAGCACTCTCCTACGTGCTGCCTTGATGAGTGGATGTGCTGATTTTTGTTTTCTTGTGCTGCCGAAATGGACACATACATCCGAACTCGTTCTGAATTATGATAAGGTTGTTGATGGCTTTGCACATTTGCGCTGCATTTACGTAAGTGTACTTTATGTGGCCGTTCAGATCGTGGAAAATTAAGTTTCTGTCCAGGATACATTTAGCTGCTACATTTGGCCTGGGGAACGTTAGGCCATTATTTGTGCTTTCAGGAAGATCAATACTGATTTTTAACCTTAAATAGGGTACACGTCCTAATATTGTACAAAATAATATTTATTTTTTTCACGAACCGGCTTCCGGTTTCTTAGAACATTTTCGGGTGACAACTTAAGGTTTCAGGTGTAGGCCTGTTACCTCAATGCTCTTCCACTCGTAACAAAGAGTTTCAGGAATTAATAGTAGTATCCTATGATTTTCATTTGTCTTTATCAATCCGGTAGGAATGTAAAGGTATATGGTCCGTGGAATTCTGTTTTCATATCCAGTACGTAATCTTGTGCAGGGATATTGATCATTATATTACATTTCAATATAGTTAACATGTTAATAATTTATTATCTTTCAAAGTTGTGGTGAAACAGTCTGTCTAAGGTAGAGATTGCAAAAATTCTAAATATGCTGACGAAAAATTATCATATCACCCAGAAGGAGTTGTGCGGCGGAAGCAAAGATTGGTAGGCCTGTTCCTCAACATGAAAGATGAAGTCAGTTCAAATTTCGCACCAGTCGCATAAGAGTGGCGCCACTGTGAAAATACAAAGTAGGTTTCCCTTAAATACAATCTGTAACGGTCGTGAGCGTTAGTTGCCTTTGCGAGTGGACGTGGTGAGCTGTTGTTAGTCAAGAACGCCTTTAAGGCGCAAAGACGCCATGATCAGCACCTCACTGCGTCTGAACGAGGTCTTGTAATAGGGCTACGAGAAGCTGGATGTTCCTTCTGCAGTATTGCAGAAAGACTTAGCAAGACTATAGCCACTGTACATGACTGCTGGCAGCGGTGGTCAGATGAGTGTACGGTCGCAAGAAGACTGGGCTCCGGGCGGAAACGTTTCTCTACTGAGAGGTAAGATCACCGTGTTCGGCATATGGCTCTGGAGCATCATACTGCATCTGCAGCAACAATTTGAGCGGAGTAGGTACCACAGTGACACAACGACCTGTTACAAATCTGTTACTTCAAGGTCAGCTCAGATCCAGACGTCCTGCAGCGAGAGTTCCATTGATCCCAAACCACCACCATTTACGACTTCGGTGGTGTCAAGCGAGAGCTCATTGGAGAGCAGCGTGAAGGTCAGTTGCGTTTTCTGATGAAAGCTGCGTCTGCATCTGTGCCAGGATCACTTAAATATGTTACCTAGATAAATATGTTCCCAAAATTTCATTACTCTACATTATGTAACTTTTGGTGTTTCGATAATTTTCCCCGTCAGCTTAGAAACGTCAGCTATACACGTAAGTCTGTGTCGCTGCTGGATGTGCCAGCGGAGATGGAGTGATCGAGATAATTTCTGCTACCACACTAGTTCTGGTTTTTCAGATTATTAGTAACGTACGGCACGTATGTATAAAAGATTTGTTGATGTACATAGTTAGGAGATGCACGGGATCTACATTGGGGATTCTAATTTGAGTTTGTCGTGATTAACTCTCCATAAATCTCCCCTCCTACCTCCCCCATTACTTATACCGATGCACTTTGCTTAAACCATTGCCACTTCGAAACTTAAATCATCACAGATTGTTTTTGCTTACACGTGGGTCATTTTTATGAACTCCCAAACTAGTGTAATTCAACGAGGGCAGGCTTTCAAGTTTATCAAGTGGGGATTCAGTGACCCTTAAGGATCAGTGCTGTTGTTCTGCCTGTGAGTTCAGTGCGCGTGCAGATACTCTTGTGCGTGAAAGTACGCTGTATGAAGAGCTTGCTTAGCAGAGCATGGAGTCATCAGTTAACTGTAGGCGTTCAACGAACGGGGAGTACTTGGCGAGGTGTACTAGAAGTCAACAATTCTGTGTTTTACAATGGAAAATTAAAATATGGTGTCTTAGTATATATTTTCCTGTTTTGTGTGTGGAGGCAGTTATCAGCGGGAAACAATATAGCGACTGTTTACGGCTCGCATTTACCAATTTTGTATTCGGATCAGAAAGTCTTTTTAAAAGTAGCTGGATTGCTGCAGAGCACTGAGTACTGGTATGCGAAAGGAAACAGTTTCAACTCTGCCTCATAGATCACAGCGAGGCTGGTCACGATTATTGAGCGATTTAACGGTGTAATATTGCGGAGTATCGTTCCTGGTCCGCAAATATACATCACTGAGTAAATCGCTGGAACCGCATGTTGGGAATTTGTTTCGCACAGTACACATAGCAAAGGCTGCGTGGATTCCAGTCGCGTCAGTGTATGGGACTTGATGCAATAGCAACTGCAATATATATACGAAAGCAATGTTTCATTCCCAGCGTTAATATTTACACAGGTATCCTACCAATCTGTTATAGCATTTACGAAGATACTGAAGTCACCAGTTGGCAGCACTGCGGCGCTCACGCGCCTTCCAGCAGCAAATAATGGCAAGATCGCTTGCCTGCAACACCGATGACATACATAACATTTATACCAGTACTCAGTGGCGGCCGGCTATCATGTGCTAATGTGTTACAGCATACTGTAAATATCGCACTAAAATTACGCCATTTCTCTTCGAATGTGTATTGTTAAAAAAATAAAATTGACAAAAAGCAAGTTTTGTAGCAGTCTCTCCGCAGTAACTAGAAACCAGCGTCGAGTACTCTGAAATGAGGCTCAGCTGTGCTACGATCATCTCATAGAAGGGACACACCTGTCTGTTTTCGACTGCGCGTGCTCTCGGGGCCAATGACATGTACGGGCCCTGCATCGAACTTGTGGCGTCACACTAGTCGGCTTGTCCGCCATACTTCGTGAACTCTCGGCTCCATGCAGGCTCCACGAGAAGTCAATATTTAATTGAAAATGTGTCCACTAAAAGTCTTAATTTTGTCGTGTGCTACCGAGAAATTGCATGCTTTTAAACACGCTGTCAAAAATGATTAAATTCGTCTAAAATAGTTACTCCCCGCCGGAGACGGCTGCTGGCACTCGTCACGTGCTGTGACGGACGCGCGGCGGCCTGTCTTTCTCGTGAGCCGTGGCATGCTCTGACGTGATGTCTCCGTGATGGCTTCGTGGTTGAGGGAATGACTTCGTGGTTGTGTTGTCAAGCGCTCTGTTTGGCAATTCGTCGACTCAGATTCAGCTCCTGCTACTGCCGTCTTTTTTTCATTTTATTTTATTCCTCGCAATGCTAAACTATTAGATATAAAATTTAAAAACATTTAAACAGTTCAATTTATATACGTAAAATTAATATATTAAATTTAGTTACAATTACTGCCCTCTTAAGGCAAAAGGCTATAGGCCACCCCATTGTAGCACATTGGTGTAATTTTGCACGACCCGTGACTGCCTGTAAGCATTCGCAGTGAAAATTCTCCAACAATGACCAGTCTCAAGTTCCAGTAGTATACTACAATATTCTGGGCGCTCTGAACACGTAGCATTTTCAGACACTTTCGCCCGCTGCTTCAATCTGCTGTTGTCACGGAGCCCCACAATGGCGTGCTGGCTCGTATCGGCGGTTTTCCCTTTACTTCTCACCTGGCTGTGGGTGGACTGCTCGCTTCCCATGTCTCTTCCCTCCGTGATCGCCTCTCTCCTACTAGCAACGACTTCAGTCTCGATCGCCACAGACCATATGTCGTGGTCTTAGATGCTCTTGAATCTTTCTCATTCGTTCCGCTGACATGGTCTTACGTTTGTTACGTTCTTCAGGCTTTACTCCTATTTACTCCAGCACTTTTTCCATTGCCAACGGCCTTTCCGCAGTGGTAACACCGGTTCCCGTCAGATCACCGAAGCTAAGCGCTGTCGGGCTGGGATAACACTTAGGAGGGATGACCATCCGGACTGCCAAGCTCTGCTGGCAAGTGGGGTGCACTCAGCCCTTGTGAGGCAAACTGAGGAGCTACTTGACTGAGAAGTAGAGGCTCTGGTCTCGTAGTCTGACATACGGCCAGGAGAGAGAGGAGAGCGGTGTGCTGACCACATGCCCCCTCCATATCCGCATCCAGTGACGCCTGTGGGCTGAGGATGATATGGCGGCCGGTCGGTACCGTTGGGCCTTCATGGCCTGTTCGGGCGGAATTTCCATTTTTTTCTATTGCTCTTGGTGCATCTTGAATTTCTATGTGGGCTTTATTGCTCTGTTTTTAAACAGCTCTAAACCTGTCTATGAGAATCACACATGTCTTGTTCTCTAAGTGTGCTTGGACAAGTCCCATGCCGCACAAGAGCCGAACAGCGCGACGAGTAGGCCTCCTTTCTCGCTGACGTTATATATGTAACGTCCACTGAGTAAAAGTCTTTCATAGTATATTATCAGAAAACGAATAACAACTCGGTATATGCTTTCAATACGTAACTTATAACAAAGGTGTTGTAATTACTTCATATTACTTTATTGGGAATGATATTGGAATAGCTTAGATTTTTTTATGTAATACATTAATTACAATTTTGTTTATCTCGAGAACCAAATAGTTTCTATTATTAGACTATTGAAGTAAGTTCTTTCTTACACGTGCTTTTCTTGTCTATTTACCATTTAAAACTAAGATTCACTACGTTGCGTTTACATCACAGTCAATTTTGTCTGTGGTATTCATTTCTCCCTGCCCATTTTGTACACAAAGCACTATGCATTTCGTAACATGTTGGTGCCGACACTAGTGTATCGCGTTGTTTTCACACATCACAGGTGACTGCACTGTTATTGCTCTTTTCTGTTTTGATTTAATTTTGACGAGTTTACTCAGATCCTCAGAATGTTGCCTACCCAACAGCTAAATTTAAAGAACATTTCATCTCAAAAACATTTCTTCTCATTATCTTTCTTATGCGCATGTGAGCATACATTTACTGACGTGTTTTCGATTGTTCCATTTATTTTAATTTATGTGAGTGGACGGGTTTACTGTGACGAAAATAGATCAAATGAGGCTCAAGGAAAATAGAGTGGAACAATGCGAGGGAGTGTAGTAGTCTGAGGATGGGAGGCAATCTTATAGTGAGGGAAAGAGAGAGGAAGGTATTTGAGGGAGAGTAAGGAGCAATGAAATAATGAGAGTGCAGGCGAAAGAGGAGAGTGGAACTGGGGCCACAAATGCACGTGAAAGCCATGAATGAGGGGGTGCTTGTGGATGTAGTTGAACGGAAGTAGTTAGGGTAAGAGATATGAGGTACTAAAGGGTTGTGTTGTAGGAAGATGTAATCCGAAAATGTCAGGATTGTGGTGTTCGGGCAGTTGAAATTGTGTGTGTGTGTGTGTGTGTGTGTGTGTGTGTGTGTGTGTGCTGGCCGCGGTGGTCTAGCGGTTCTAAGCGCTCAGTGCGGAACCGCGCGACTGCTACGGTCGCAGGTTCGAATCCTGCCTCGGGCATGGATGTTTGTGATGTCCTTAGGTTAGTTAGGTTTAAGTAGTCCTAAGTTCTAGGGGACTGATGACCACAGTTGTTAAGTCCCATAGTGCTCAGAGCTATTTGAACCAATTTTTTTTGTGTGTGTGGGTGTATGTTTGTGTGTGTGTTCGCGAGACAGAGAGAGAAAGAGAGAGAGAGAGAGAGAGACTGTGAAGCAGTGAGAGATGAAAGAGAGAGAAGGGAGATAGGGAAGAATCTGTTAACAGTAGCTGAGGGAGAGTTGAGGTAAAGGCGTTATGCTGGGGCCATAGCATAAGAGAGAAAAGTTCAGTGGTGAAGAGAGTACAAAGACAGGGGAGGTGAGAGGGCAAGCAAAGAAAGATTGCGACTGTTCTCCGCCACGTATCTAATCTACAAGTACTCCAGCACGGAACAGCATTTAAGTTTTGTTATAGAATTACAGAATTCTGTGGTCTCTGTCAGATATTGAGTTTAATACTCCAATTCTAAATGAGGTCGTTAACATTTAAGAGATAATTTGCCTGAATGTGGACAAAAATACAAATAAAGGTGTAGCAACCTGATGATGTAGAGGATACATCCTGTCATAAGGTCTGCGTTTCCGGTTGGGGGCTGCACGTTCTCCGAATACTGAGAGGATCGTACAATGGGCTTAAGCGCCTGGCGGAACAACTGACGTCGTATGCAAGGCGAAACGACCGGCGAGACGTCTGAGTGTCGCCGCAGTTTATGTGTTTACCGTTCTGGTGCGGCCACAACAAAGACTCCTGGCACCGACTGACTGCATTGTCCTCTTGATTCTCGGAATACTTGTGGACCGTGCCCTGCTGGGCGCGACTGTCTGGCGCCGGATGGCCGGTGGTCTAGGCATGTTGTTTTCATAGCCTGTCAAACGGCAAATTCAGTGCCCTCAGCTGAATAGCAGAGACATGATTGGTCTACTTAAACTGAGACTAGTTGACGTCACAAAGCCCTGCTCGAAATTGGAGGGAATGGTCGCTATTGGCGCGAATGATGTTCTGAGACAGTGTCAGGGAATTCTGGAATCAGAAATGAATGCTGATTCGCGGTTTTCGGGGATGGAAGGGAGTTGAGCAATGTTGGATTCGCTCTTGCGTTGTGTGGGTGCAGGTATTCGGGATCTGATCTGCGTCGGAGTCGGACGGTTTTGCGACTTAGTCGCACTTTTTTCGGCGGAATTTAGAATTCTCGGACAGCCTTCGAGCCCAGGGGATGAAACAGAGTTGCTGCACACCAGAAGTTGGCGCCTACATCATCAGAAAGCTGCCTACCGGTGACCTGCTACAAATTTCGGGATTGGTATTTTGCGGCTCCGGCATTGTAGGACCTATCAATTTTATACTGAAGTCCTCAGCAGCACGCGCGCTCGCTTTCCCACAAGTCCACCTTGCTTGTTTCTCCATGTGATCCCATGTCGCGATACTGCAATGTAGTCGAGAGAGTAATATTTGATTGCTTAGGACCTCCAAACATTATCGTCAAGCTATTGCATCACAGAGAGTAGGAGCCCTTGTTCTCGAGCCAACTCTTATTCGCATAATAGTTCAGAATACCCTAACCTTTAACCTACTGTTTGTGTCGATAATCATGTGCCTTTGTGTTCTGATGCATAATAAATCTCATTGTAATATTTAATCCGCACATCATTTCGCAGATATATGCAGACTCCCATTTCCTGTTGTTTATGCCGGCCGGAGTGGCCGTGCGGTTCTAGGCGCTACAGTCTGGAAGCGAGCGACCGCTACGATCGCAGGTTCGAATCCTGCCTCGGGCATGGATGTGTGTGATGTCCTTAGGGTTAATTAGTTCTAAGTTCTAGGCGACTGATGACCTCAGAAGTTAAGTCGCATAGTGCTCAGAGCCATTTGAACCATTTTTGAACCTGTTGTTTATTATGATAAAGTTCTCTTTTTTTCTGAGTAGATTACGATTTTTATTAAATTATTGTGAGTTTGCAGTCCTTATTTTACCATCTAACAGGATCCACCATCATTTCCCTTAGTTACCGTTGTGCGCTTAATTAATCAGGTGGTAGGTAAGGAGGGGGTCGAGTGCATGTCTTGTTCTCACGCAAAATTCGTCTGAATTAAACAGGTACAAACTCTTCTCCAACCCGGCACCTCGCAGCATATAAACTGTTTTGTGTAGAGTCATCTGAAGTTTATTATGTTTCCTGTCTTCCAGTCACGGAACCACGCCAAACGCAGCAGTCAACGGCTGCTTCCATATGGGGACGGTAATTCCCCAGTCCAGATACCGTCTCTGACCGATGGTGAGGGATAATACAGTTTGTGGAGGCTTCTCATCACTTGTTCTCGGATGGCAGGCGCAGATCCGAAGAGGTTACGATGTTCTCGGTGCAAAATACTGCGATCCTCTCACGTAAGTCAGATGTGATCGACCAACTTTGATGCGAGTATGCTTGCCCTCACGTTCCAATACACTCTAACACCGGGCCACTATCACATCCGAATGCCCCGTAAATTAAGTCGCCTGAAACGTGTAGGTGTTCATTTGTATGTCAGAACACCGTACAGAGTGCAAAATGCGAGGCTGACCATTTCTAAGGTTGGCAACACTGAATGAGCAAGGTGGAGGTTCCTCGTTCGGCCCCTCCTCCCTAAGCCTGACACGGCGCGAGACGCAGCTTTCTCGCTTTGCTCCCCGCGCTACTCTCTGAAAGCGCTAAAGGGCTGTTTGTATTAGGGTGGACAACAGCGCCCTCATCATCGCCCAGGGATAAAGGAAGAGTGGCCTGACGGCTGCGTACGATCTTCTCTAAAGCACCGTAATGCACACCACTATCTTTTCAGATCAGCCAATTATGCAAATTAGCAGAGGTAGGCAGCATAGGGGATTTAATAACACGTGTTTGCCGCCACATGTCCTTATTCAGATTTCGCCCTGCACTTGGTCTCTTTCTGAAGCTCTGTGCGGGATTCCTCCTTGTAGTGTTTGTAAGTAGGCTGTTCATGTTTTCTTACTGACAACTTTACGTAGCGCTCTGTATGAAAATCACTGGCTGTGCTGTGTGCAGTCTGTGATTTTGTTCCATCGTGTCTAACTTTTGAAGATTTTGTTCCATTGTGTCTAACTGTTGCTGTGTTTGTCTCTGGTGTTGTTCCATTGTGTCTAACTTTTGAAGCTTTTGTCCCATTTGTTGCATTAATTGTAATAACAATGCACTGGTGTCTGAAACATGTTCCTCAGTGCTTTTCGGCAGTGAATTTGCACCGGCAACATTCACATTTGGACAAGCGGAAAATGTGTCTTGACTCATTTGAGAAAACGGTGAGAACCCGAAACCTGAGTCTACAGTATTTGCAATATTGTGTCCTGTCATTTCGGATTCCTGAGGCGAGCTGTTGCCGACCGATCGATCGATAATGCTTCCCCGTTCACTACTTGTTTCACTGTCTACACCATTATTTGACGCCCGCTCGTGCTGGTAAGCTACACTCGTCGTCACTATTATTTCTCAGTTTACTTTGGAGCCTAGTGTTACGTTTTTCACACGCCATTATTGTCACAATATTTCACAAGACAACACAGAAAAGCACAATTTGAAGAGCAAAAATAAGAGAACACATTAACATAGCACTGAAAATAATATCTAGTTATTTGCAGCTGCGAAATACTTGGTGCAAATCTACATGCGTGCCACACCTGTTTTACTGTACAACGATGAAAGACTGCAACTACAAAGGAGATTCTCTCTACAGTTACGCGCTAGCAATAAACAGTAGCTACACTAATTACACAAACTACAAGAAAAAAATCAGAAGATTCCAGTGAGGTATCCTAGGCTAAGGGTCGACATATGAAACGTCCCCTTTAAACAATTATACACGACTGCTTTTACTGACACACAATCTTTTTTTTTTTTTAGCGCAACGCAATCTGACTTTCAAAGATCCCTAAACAAGAATGGCCCTGACTAACATTAACCTATACCTTTCACAAATCACTTACCTCACAAAAATCTTCGTTACTGGAACTACTGCAATACAGCGAGCGCCACTACTGCCAGCTAAATAAAAGATTCAAACTACGGAAGGCACTAACTACTGATAGGCATAGTTAGCAAATGAAAGATTTTAATAGACAACAAACAATGTATTTACCTTAATAGTCATAATACATATAGCAGTTCATGACAAATTTCAAAACTCCGCCATCTCTCTCCCCACATCCACCACTGCTGGCGGCTCACCTCCAACTGCGCAACGCTACGCGCTGTTAACATCCAGCTGCCGCTGCCCAACACTACAATGGCAGACAACAATGCAAACAAGCCACAGACTGCACACAGCACAGCCAGTGATTTTCATACAGAGCGCTACGTAACGTTGCCAGTAAGAAAACATGTACAGCCTACTTACATGTTTAACGTCAGGCAGTAGCGGACAGAATGCGCCACCGTATCTGGGTGTTCAGCGCGGCTGACTGCAATGCGAAGAACCTGGCCAACTAAGGAGTTGCCGGCCGGGGTGGCCGAGCGGTTCTAGGCGCTACAGTGTGGAACCGCGCGACCGCTACGGTCGCAGGTTCGAATCCTGCCTCGGGCATGTATGTGTGTGATGTCCTTAGGTTAGTTAGGTTTAAGTAGTTCTAAGTTCTAGGGGACTGATGACCTTAGAAGTTAAGTCCCACAGTGCTCAGAGCCATTTGAACCATTTTTGAACTAAGGAGTTACTCAACCAATTAGTAGCGGTTCCAATGTCAAGAAACCCGACGATGATCGGGCAAGCGTTCAGTGAGGATGACACGGCTGTCGGTCGACTCCAACTGGACCGTCTAGGGGCAGGACGTGGAACTTTACATTAACATCACTAATGGAGAGACAATGTGCTTTGGTAGTCCATCAAGGAAGACTGCAGACTGCAGCCTGAAACGAATTGCTTGAATAATGATAACAGAACCAGCGTCTGTATTTGAATCCAACATCGTTTATTATTTTTGAAACATGTTACCAGTTTCGACACCAAATGATGTCATCTTCAGGGCCCAAGCATAACCTGCCATCCACAACTGTTTTCATCTGCAGTGATCAGAATCGTATGCAGCGAGGCAAGCACTAACTGCACATGAAAACGGTTGTGGATGGCAGGTTATGCTTGGGGACTGAAGATGACACCGTTTGTTCTAGAAACTGGTAGCGTGTCTTAAAAAGAATAAACGACGTTGGATTCAAATACAGCCTCTGGTTTTGTTATGATTATTCAAATACAATGTGCTCTTCTGACTCGGCAGGAGAAGTTGTTAAGAAGGCACGGTTGTGTGGCCCAAATGTAGGAGATGATTCTCGAAGACAGAATTTAGAAGGGAGTCACAGAGTCGAGTTATCTGCAAGTATTTTCTCGGTCACAGATAACTAATTTGAATAAATGGAACTGTCGGAAAGCCGGCCGCTGAGGCCGAGCGGTTCAAGGCGCTTCAGTCCGTAACCGCGCTGCTGCTGCAGTCGCAGGTTCGAATCCTGCCTCGGGCATGGATGTGTGTGATGTCTTAGGTTAGTTAAGTTTAAGTAGTTCTAAGTCTAGGGGACTGATGACCTCAGATGTTAAGTCCCATAGTGCTTGGAGCCATTTGAACTGTAGGAAAAATTCATGCTGGAAAAGCTATTTAGTTTTTCCAGTTTCAATACTTGTGTGTTCCCCCTCCTTTTATTTTGATTGTAGTATCTCCTAAACGAAGTGTGTTCCTGACTCAGTATAAGACTAGCATTTTACGATGCTCGTTCATGACGCCGATACGGGTACTATATATGCGAAACCTGCGCTGTCCTCTCACTTTCTTCTTTCCTTTCACGTTGCCCCTGCTTTTTCGTGATAGCACATGGTGAGCACTCGCTCTTATTGGATTTGTCATTGTTGCTAGTAAACACACGGTCCCTGGTTGTATAAAGACTGGAACTCTCACACATAAAACAACTAATTACATCTCATTACGAATGAGTTAACGTTAAGTTTGATGTTAAGCATACAAGCGAGAAAAAGTTTAGGAAAACTTTCGAACTATGTTTAAAGTTTGTTGGATGTCGCTAAGCACTCTCTTTATCAAACACTGGATGCGAAAAAGCTAGTTTCTCTCGCGTCTCACTGTTTATTACGTCTTATCCTCTGAACTATACATAATTTTGTAGGTACATTTGGTGGTATACGCGGATAATGTATTTAAAATGTGTTGCGAACAGAGTTAGTAGAAAAGAGACAATAAATTTAAAGGTCGTGTCTGATGTTCAAGTTTTACTGCTGACAGCGAAAATGTAGTAAGCCATAACCGTTTTTCCTTTCATCAATTAGTAGTGATTGGTAAAGGTTCCAAATTAATTATTAAGTTTGTTGGAAGTCGCTAAGTGCCCTCCTTCTCAAATTGTAGATCTATATACTTTGGACAATTTGGGTGGTGTGAGTCACGGTCCTCATGAGATACACACAGTTCCCAGCTGTAATACTTGTTTCACTGCGTTAACCCCTTAACATAGGATTAAACTTGTTAATGAGAAGATTATGACAGCATTTTAAACTTTCAATCTGGGTGAATAATTACGAAATTTTGGACATCAAGTTTTTGTTGTCTCTGCAAACCATTAGATAGACAACCTAGAACTGGTACTGAGCCCCACGATAATCGTTTAACTACTCGTAACACGTTATTATTATTATTATTCATTGTTATTTACTAATGTTGAATTCTTTTTTGTCGAGTATTTAACATAGGGTGCGAGGCAAAATAGTATACGCTAGCTGTCTGCATTTATATTCTGCCTTTTAGTGTTGTGCTATAATTGCTTGGTTTTAAGTTTGTAGGGCGTAGAGGAGGACTCAGCCTAGCATTTCCACAGAGGAGTGAGAAACTACTCAAACACCAGTGGGACTGACCAGTCTGTCAGACAAGTGGTTGGTAATTCGATGCGCGAGTATCATTTGGGTCGATCTTACTGTCTGCGCTATATGGGTTACATTTTATCAGCAGATTCCGAAGCTCCGCCACATAAGCAAAGAAAATCGTTTTCTACTAGACAGTAAGAAACTATTTCCATATAAAAAACTACCTTTCGCACTTTGGAGAAGTATAGAAGCTGCTTAAAATTTGTAGTACATTAAAACTGTTTGTCGAACTAAGAGTCATCACTGTGCACTTGGTTTTTGCGAGTCAGCAGTGTACGCCTCAGTAGCTTGGTAGACAAGAATGTAAGTAACACAAGGAGGAATTAGACGTATCTGGGGTTTGAAACACCCCTCGAAATGCGGACATATCTCTGTCAGATAGAGTATTTAGTGCGCCAGGTCACAATTATCTACGTACCGAATCATGACAGCCAAAACGCACGCAGTTCAAATCTTGCACGCTTAGAGTATGGCTTTAGTTCTTTTACTACAGTAAGGTAATGATGCATATACATATTGTAAGTCTTTATGATGATGACAAAAATAGTACCATCAATTTCATCGAATTTAGAGCTCATGTAGCCGATCGTAGGTTTAAGTTGACGCTCATTTTCATATTTTGGCATACCTTTTTATTCAAACTACATGTTGTTTCACACGTTTCACAACAATTAATGGCACTCAATACTTTACAGAGTGCCTTTGTTGCTATAATTCTAAGAAGTCACATATGATCCGTCATTCAAGTGTTATGGAAGTGTCTCAACTTCGTTATCTCCACTTTTCGGACCTCATTCTCGCCATAACAATTCTGAATTTGAGAACTGTTTCTAATATGGAAACAAGTGTTAATGATTCACTTGTAGATGCGAACTTTGCTGTGCAAGCGCCAAAACTTCCCACCTAGATTGCAACAACTCCCACGTGCCATACGCTGTTTGTTGAACCTTTTGGGAATCGTTCGCGAAAATTGTTATGTAGGCCTACGTAGCATCTTTTGGTTAGCATTTTCATTGTCTTTTGGACAATTAAACGGCAGACTACGGACAGTGCTTACTGCCTTCTTCTTCGTCTTGATATTCAACCAGAGTTTTGCAATTCTTTTAGTATCCTAACTTTACACCACAAACAGAAACAATTTTAGAAAGTCATTCAGTAGCACAAAACCAGTCACAGCACACTCTTCGTTTCTACCTTCATTTGCAATCGACACGACCATTTTGCTTTGACTTCTCGACCACAAAGTGTCACTGCTGAGGTCTGGTGGTTTGGGTTGCGTCATCTAGTCAATGACATAAACTGTATTGTCAGCAACAGTGAGTCTTCGAATCTTGCCAATACAGCCGTCACTAGGCATTTCAAATGTATTTTGAGTAGGGAACATTATGAAGCGTGTGCAGTTAATAAGAGAGAAACGGGGCAGCAGAAGATGGCTATGAAACACATCTTTCAACTAGAACTGTGTATTTTATTTCTTGTATTCTGGTATAAGTGATTATAGCTTCAGCCGCTACAAACCGATTTTACATGGGGCTATATCTACAGTCAATTTCTTTCAGATTATCAAGAATGCGGCCTATGCAACATCTTCATTATTCATTGCCCGTGGCTTGGTGACGGCACGCCTAAATGGGAGATCACAAATCTACAACGTTGAGATTTTATCCTCAGTAAACCGCTGATTTTATTTCTCTTCTTAGCCATTTTGTATTCTTTTCGTCTTCTACAGTGCTACGCATATACGAAAAAAAGCCAAAGTGTGAAGTCGTTCGTATTTTACCTCATTGCAGATACGCCATATAAAACTTTTGATAAGCTCTTTCTCAGGACAGGGCAAACCCCGACAGACAATGATATCGTTTAAAGGTGTCATGCTGAAACCGATGATCGAATTTAAGAGTATTTATTTTTGTATACGCTACGAGATGCCTCTGATGTGTCTTTAAATGTCGAAAGCTTTAGCTTGTATCCAGTAAAGAGATGTAGTTCTTTTCGTCACTTAAGCGAATACATGTTAATTGTAATCGAGAGAGTTCAGATGTGCAGCAAAGTGACAATTTCAGCTTCAGCTAGCGAAACTGAGAGCATGAGTAATAGTACCTTTTAATTTATGTAATGGAAATGAGCGTACGGCATTGTGGGCCAGGAGTCCCCCACTCGGGGAAGTTTGGCCGCCGAGGGCAAGTACTTATTGCATTCGACGCCACATTGAGCGACTTGCGCGTCAGAGATGGGGATGAAATGATGATGAGGACAACACAACACCCAGTAACTGAGAGGAGAAAATCTCCTGCCCCAGCCGGGAATCGAACCCGGGCCCCTTGGCGTGGCATTCCACCGCGCTGACCACTCAGCTAACGGAGCCGACTTAATTTATGTAATATGTTACTTTCAAATTCTGAGTTACGTCTGTGATCTAACTGTAGGTTAGATTCCAACTTAATAGAAGGTAGAGTTCGATCACAGGGCACACAAATAGTCACACATTCTAACATTGGCAGCCGAACAAATACTCACAGAGTTCTTGGAAGGTAACGCCTAAGGAAATAAAACAGAATCGTGAATCCCAGAAATCTGTTCATGAATTATCCATGGCTCAAGATATAAGAGAGAAAACTTGAATTATACCATTTAATCTATGCCCTAATTCATTTCACTGCATTTTACAGTATGTCCGTCACATGCAATTTTTAAACGAGCGGGTTGAAAGCCTTTGACCCAGCTAGAGACGTATTAATAAATAGTGAAAAGTATAAGTTTCTACTGGCACAGTTAAGTTGCACAGGCTGTGCCAGTTTGATCTTCTATAACTTGTATTGTCTTCTGAGATACAAGAATGGTACACACGACATAAGGACAGGCTCCTAACAAGCTCTAAGTGAAGAGAGGGCGTGATTAAGACCGTGGACGAGTTCAGGAGGAGAGTTCAAATCCGCGCAAAGTAGTCCCGATTTAGATTTTCTTTAGCTTTCCTAATACCCATTAATGCGGGAAGTTGGGCTGGTTGTTGGACAAATGGCGTCCTCGGTCGACTTGCTTCCCAGTTCTCGTCCAGTCTGAGCTAGGACTCTATCTAATGACTTTATCGTCGGCGGGAAGTTAAACAGAGCTTTCCCCTCCATCCTTGCTGCTACATGGTCGTGCTAGCGTCTGACGGTAAAGAGTGTCTGGAATATCTTTGTGTGATTGCAACAATCATTCACTTCTGACATGAAATGTTACCGCAGTTTTGGAAGACGAACCAAGCTTTTTTGTTGTGGCTCGTGGTACTGTGATTGCAGCGTGCTAATTGCAATGTCTAGGAAAGCGGAAATGTTCACAAATCAGGAAAAAGCTCCTGGTATTGTGAAACTTATGTACCAAAAAGAGGGCCGAGAAAAAAATTCAGAATTTTGCTGTGTTAATCAATCAACCAACATCTATGCAGAGCACCTATGTCAAGTATTGAAGCACTGAAGCAGAAAATGTCATCAGTGATTTCGTGAATCCCACGTGTGATGTAGGCTAATAGACAACAGCAAAGCTGAATGTAGACTACAATGTGTTGCGTTCCTCCAAGAGTTACTAATTGCCAACTTATTCGTACGTTTTCCTGTGAAACTTCATTAGCGATCCGGAAGTGGTTCCACTTCTTTATCATATTTATGACAAAAATAAATCACATTTGCAAACATAGAAGAACCTAAAGTTTGATGCTACCGTTGGACGTGGAAAACTGAAGGGCCATATAAAGTATAATTGGAATAAGCGAGGAATAAATCTATTGAAATTCTTACTATAAGAGAGGGAAAGCTGGAGGGATCTATTTGAGGCTGTCTGTGATAGTGAGTACAAAGAAAAAGCGTAACAAAATTCCTTTTCGAAAGATTATGAGTGCAGTGAATCGATTCGCCATCTCTTTATATGCAGTAATCTCTCACCTTGGTGGCGACATGGGCGCCATGTCTCGTCTTTATCAACAAAGCTGCGTTACGTATTGGAAAATGTACTGTGCTCCGTCAGTTCAAAAATTTTCGGTACGAGATTAATAAAAAACAGAGGAAAGTTAAGACGGAGGTTTTAATGTTTCAGGTGTCCTACGGAGTCTCCTCGCACTTGAGTACAGCTTCATACTAGCATGTAAACTTTTCTTCTTTGAGATGCTGTTAAAGTCTCGTCTCACATTAGCTTGAATGTCGGTTGTCATAAATCTTAACGCTTCATGTGAATTTCTGCACTGTGACATTTTCTCGTAGGTTTGTATTGGTAACACTAAGTCTCTTCACCCGTGTTGATTTTTTCCAGAAAAGAACTGTCTGCATTTTGCATTTCATTCAGTCGCGGCCGGCGTCCATGCAGTTGGCGTTCGGGATTAAAGGCGTGCGGAACAAATTTTGTACAAATTTTGATCTACTTGAAAATATCCTGGAGAATATTTTGAAACCTCAATTTAGAGATATTGCTCCGCTACGGTTTGTGACACGACAACGTTGACAAAAAGCGGCCACACGTCCGCTGCTTAACCCGCCTCTTCGCAACTGACTAATCGAACGCACATCTGTTGTTCATAACCGAAGCGTGTAACACAAAATAATAGTAAGTGCCAAAAAGTTGCTTAGGAGTTACGTTAAAAGCAGGAATCGCAGGACCTCTCATTTTAAATGTTAATATGGAATACAGTGTACACTAAATAGAAGGACAATTGTAGATACTCTTATATTTAACTAGAGATCTTGCGTGTCGCATAAGTAGTTGAATTGTTGAAGTCAGAAATACTAAACATAGCAAAGTGTATATACCCTTTTACTCAAAAGTCAGCTAAGTACCATACCTAGTTTCAGTCTTAGTACCAGTACACAATCTTAAAAAGTCGAAGTACAAATCAGTCCACATTAGTATGATGCAAGTTTTCATAAAACTGTCTGAATTTTTCATCCGTATATGGTACTGATAACAAGACTTTTCTTTCTTTGCTAAGTTCTCTTTGTCCTTCAGTTCCGTTGATTGTTACATTTCTGATTTCAGAATTCTCCATTCTTTTTTTTTTTTTTTTAGAATATTAACATGTTTCCAAGTTGCCATTTCGCCGAGGGGACATTTCACTTCTGTGGCTCCGGAATTCCTTGCTAAGAAGCGTGCCATCGTTACCTCTCAGCTCTGCAACTTTTTTGTTGTTACCCAGGAATCGGTAGCAGACTGAATATTGATCAAATTTTTTTCAGTTAAGTCAACGGTCTCAAGTTTGTTAGCATGTGTAGCAGATCTTGCAATATCATGCAGGTCTTCAGGTACAAATGCCTCGCACAGTATCTTCCTCTTCTCGAAGTCCCTATCACACGCCTAGTAGCTATGGCTGCATACTCAGATCTTTTGTTCAGTGCTGTCAGAGACTCCAAGTGACACAAGATAAACAAAAAAAAAGGCCATGATCTTGTTTTTATTGAAATCAGCTGGTACTTAGCAGACTTCTGGGTAAATAGGTGAGCAACATAGCAAAGCTTCCATATGGTGATGAATGTACGTACTCAACTAACCACTGTAACACTTAGCTATGTGTTGGGTGCAATGGAAGTGTTATACAGATGAGTTGTAATACAAAAACTAATTTGTTTAAGAATGGCACATAGCATGTTTTTGGGCTACACTCTTCAATTGTTCGAGGTTACTGTGCTGACGCCGCTTGTATGCCACGAACAAAATCAGTTTCGCAACTTTTTGGGCGGGTAGTGTATATATAGTTAATGATACTCATTAAACTTTTGTGCTAGCCTACAGTAACTATATTTAATAAGCTCGTGTGGCTTAATGTCGTGACGCACTTCGACTAGTTTCGTGACTAAGCTGCCCTGGTTATGCAGGGGGGGGGGAATCTGAATCACATGTCGTTCCTGGCGCTCCTCACATCGTTAAGACGTGAAGGTTCGATTAAATGGAGCCTAAAAAATTTATATGGTCCGACCGGATTTCGATCCTCCGACCCCTCGGTTTCCAGGCATGCACATCAGTACTGCACCGCCAGGCCCAAACGGGTCTCACAGCAAAGAGGTATATTATTTATAATAAATGCGAGCTACAGCACTACAGTTTTACCGTCGAAAACACACAGTTTAATATTAATTTTACGCACTACACTTTACAACTATCGAGAAAAATTGCAATATGTTCCAAGTACTCAGTGACAAAACTAATATTGGTACACTGCGCTATCTACGAAACTAATACGATTTTAAAATTAAACATCAGCTGGGAGAGTAAAAAGATCGGTTGTACGCCGATCGATGGCCCGTGTTTGGTGCGTTTCATTGAAAACGTCTCTCATACTGGCGAAACGTTTCAACTTATATTGTTGCATTAATGCGTATGAAATACAAGATCGAAAGAAAGAGACATCCGCAAAACTTCTTTCAGCTTACAATCTTTGATTCGGAAACTTTTTTAATTCTCTAATTTTGGTCCGTCCATTGTAAGTCACTGACGTTTCTGATCCCTTCAACGACAAAAATTGAGCAACGTCGTCATCCTAAATGCAGTGTGGTTGGAACTTATTTACAGAAATGATTACGAAACATCCTTTGAGCACAGACAGTTACAGTTACGAACGCGGTATAAAGCTCATTAAACAGATTATTTCAGGATACAAAATAAAAATATATAGCCTTTAAATAATTACTTTTCCAAAATGAGGCACATTAAGCGGTCTTAGTAAGCCCATCAAATCCAATAAAAATAGCTCTCATATGAAGCCCGTATCTGTGTAGATATGATGGTGAATGAACTACGTTATAATCAACCTAAAATTGGCACTATCAAGCATAAGGGGCACTATTTGTTCCGAGTTAGGTCAGATATATATTAAGCGTTCTAGTATCTCTCTCGAAATAGTTCTTGCCCGTGAAAGAAATTTTTAGCAGATAGGTAATTTAGTTGTGACTGGTTCCGCGCTCTGAAGTTCTACTTTGTACGTATTCATCTTGAACGGCACTACATGGTGTGATGTTTTGGCTATTACGTTACTTATTGCCTTTCTATTCTTCTACAACATGCAAGCACAACCGCTTGGCTCTATTATGTTCATTTCGTAATTTCGATCGTTACGTTTTCTACTGGCTATTTCTTCTAGCCTTGAAAATGACTTGCAACCGGACTTACTAGAAATCAATTTCCAATCGCTAATAGTGGACATAACTACCTCATGAAAATGAACAGGAAATGACTTTCAGACGTACACGTTCCGATCAGGTATGTACGAATCTATCAACAGTAGACCCTTTTCGTAGCGGGTGTAGTGGACGTACCTCAGTGATCTGAAAGGGAAGAGAATATGTCCAATATGTGTTGAACAGTCCTTATAACGTATTCCGCAAGTTTAGTACCACTTCACGATTAAGACAAAATATATTTCTCGCATATTATGTCTTTCAAATATTCTGGAAGGGAATCAGATACTTTTTTACAAAGCAAAGCGGAAATGAGCGTACCCGGTCATTAAGGCGATACGTGTGGTCTCAAAAAAAATCTCTATACAACAGGAACTATACACTGTCACGGACTACATCAGAAAACATAAAATAGATTTACCATAGCTCGAGGTTTCCTCTATGGAGTAGCTCAATTATTTTTTTCCTATTTCTTTCCACTACTGAATTTTTAAATTTGTCTTTTTCTACAGTAGGCCTGTTTAAAAATAAACTAAAAATACTGTTGAAACATGGACTGATAAATACACGTTCTCATTTCACGTTGGCTCTCGTTGTATCATGCGGGGGTACTTCGTGTTGCAGCTAATGAATCGTAGCACCATCCTATCAAATATTTCAAGTAAGCTACGCATACTGTCTTAGGTTGTGGAAAACACACCAGTCACTAGATATCATACAAATGGCAGAAAATAAAATAAAGTGTCTAAAAACTACTCGGGTTAATTGTTACACTAAATTAAAAACC
This sequence comes from Schistocerca piceifrons, assembly GCF_021461385.2. Taxonomy (NCBI): domain Eukaryota; kingdom Metazoa; phylum Arthropoda; class Insecta; order Orthoptera; family Acrididae; genus Schistocerca; species Schistocerca piceifrons. Next base: position 391,922,321 of record NC_060142.1, read on the forward strand.
GCTTCCGTTTTCCATTTTTGTCTGTATTTCGATTACAGATATTTATTTCACAAGATCATGTGTTTTCTGGGATGTTCCATTTTCAAGTGTTTACTCATAACCGTGTAATTATACGCTGTAACCTTGTGTGGGTGCAAGTTACGTTGTATGTCTGTCATTTCAGTGCACAGTTGCTATCGTAATACACTCCAGGGACAACTACTAAGATTGCTAGGACAACAGTTATATATTTAAGTGTCAATAGTTCGTTGTACACACCCACAAAAGGTTTCTGCGTAATATTACGAAGATATGAGTAAGCATTTGAAAATGGCATATCGCAGCAGACAGCTGATCGAGCGAAATAAATGTCTATAATCGAAGTACAGGCATGATGAAAAACGGAATTATCTTTTTCGGCTGTACCACCGAATATGAAACAAAATTATCTTAAAATGTAGCTTAAAAGAGCAAGCAGAGGAACTATCGCGATAACAGAAAGCAGTGAACACGGCTCAAGTTACGTGTAATTAAACGTGAACAGCCGCGAGGATGGAACACTGGATGTGAACCAGTAACGTCTCTGTTTGTTGTTAATGAATAGCATTATTACCAGTTGCTGATTGAGATGTTTACTTTATTATAAAAAGTGACTTGTTTTTTCCCACAATTACGGACCCACCACGTGATTTTCGACAAAATAAAGTCACATCACGGGACTATGTGAATGTATTGGACTGGTGAATAGATGATAGGTCGTTGCGAGCCAAATTGCGGCACGACATGTAGAATTTGCGTCGAATGGACGTAGACTAAGTTAGCAAATTATCGTATCAGAGATGTAATTACATACCAGGGTTTAGAGATTAAAATATTATATGTGGCGGGCAAAATACAGCTGGTTTGCCGTCGGGCACCGACGAAGCCCCGCGAGCAAATTATTTACGTAGGGAGCGCAGGCAGCGGCGCGGCCGGCGTCGTGGCTCGCGCCCCTCCCCCAGCGGCGACCGCGGTTCGTCATTGGCCGCGCGTCGCCCAATGGCAGCAGGCCCCGCCCTGGCGGCCCGGCCATGCCGGCGTGCCGCCACTCGCGGCCCGGCCGCCGCCAGAAGCGCCTCAGCTCGCCATGCTGCTGCGGCCCGCCATGTCCGAGTCCCCGCTAGACCTGCGCGGCGTGCACCTGCAGGACTCTGACTCCGACGTCAATGTGGACTCCGACGACGACGGCGCGCCTCCGGCGGGTGGCCTGCCGCCGGAGTACCCGAGACATCTGATCGCCGCCGGCCCCGGAGCGCCTCCCGGGGTCGTCAGCGGTGGGAACACGACACCCACGCCGGCGCTCTCGCCCGGCTCCGAGGAGGCAACCGCCGTCTCCGTCTCCCCGTCGTCCAAGGGCGGCGGCAAGAAGACCTCCGGATCGAGCGGCGGCGGCAGCACGACGCAGGTGAAGCCGCCGTACTCATATATCGCGCTCATTACCATGGCAATCCTACAGTCGCCGCACAAGAAGCTCACGCTCAGCGGCATCTGCGAGTTCATCATGGCGCGCTTCCCGTACTACCGCGAGAAGTTCCCCGCCTGGCAGAACTCGATCCGCCACAACCTGTCGCTCAACGACTGCTTCATCAAGATCCCGCGCGAGCCGGGCAACCCGGGCAAGGGCAACTACTGGACGCTCGACCCGATGGCGGAGGACATGTTCGACAACGGCAGCTTCCTGCGGCGGCGCAAGCGCTACAAGAGGCAGCCGCCCGAGTTCCACCACCACCACCACCAGCACCACGCGGCGGCGGTGGCCGCGGGGCTGCTCGACGCCTACCACCGCCACCACCACCACCAGCAGCACCACCACCACCAGGCGGCGGGCGCGCCGCTGCCCTACCCGTACCTGTCGCCGCTGCCGCCGCTGCTGCCGCCGGCCGAGCTGGCGCGCCTCTCGCTGGGCCTCGGGCTGCTGCCACCCCCGGTGCCGCCCGCGCCGCCCCCGCCGGTGGCCGCCGCCGGACCGCCGCCCCCGCCGCCGCCTCCGCCGCCCCCGCCGGCGCCGACGCTGCCCTGCAAGCCGGTGCCCGTCACCAAGAGCAAAGTGGGCGCCGCCTTCAGCATCGACTCGCTGATCGGCCGGCCGCCGGCGCCCGCCCCCGAGGCCGCCGCCCCCGCGCCGCCGGACGTCCGCGCCGCCGCCCCCGGCCTGGGGCTGGGCCTGGCGCTGGGCGGTGTCACGCGCAGCCTCGACTCGGCCTTCTCGCCGCTCGCGTGGGCCGCACGGTAGGCCGCCGCCGGACTTTCCTTAGCTGTAGCGCGCCTCGCCGCGGCTCCTCCCTAGTCTTCTGTGTTCGGCTCTCGCCAGCCAAAAGGACAGACACTCTCCCTCTCCCACCACCGCGTACTCTCCTACTGCATCATTCCTCTTCGACACTGCACAATTCTGTCAATACTCCCCTCTCTGAGAGGACAATTACAACCAAACTTCAGTTTACTTAATCATTTTTAATCGAGATGTCTATAAATGAAAAAAGAGACTCCTACTTCTGTGCGCACATACGTAACATTGCGCGCCAAATTTATTCAGTGCTTCTCGAGGAGCACAAATCTCACGACGCTGCATTGTCGGCTGTGCGCCGTAAGATATCCCGGCACCTAACGTCAGCGGCGCAACCCTACAGTACCTGTTCATTTGCCAGCTGCACGGATAAACTAGTCATTGCTACAGCCAGTTCCATTTATGCTTTTAACTCGTGTAGCACAAAAATATCCGGAATTTCTTACTTTTGCGCAGCCGACAATTCAGCTGATTAATCTGCATGTCAATAAGTCAGCGTTTCCCAACTGTTGCGATGTTTATCTTTAACGTAACGAACCACTCTTGACTTGCTAAATACTTTAAATCAAAAATGGTAATTTTAACGAGTGCATAACATTTCATTTGCCACACACGGTGACTGATAGACATAGGACCGACATTCTACCAGTAAAAGTCTACCGACTGTATTCCGGTTTTTAAATTTTTATTTTCGATACGTATTTGGGTTTTCAACATCCATACAAGGTTTTCTGTTTTTAAATCCTGAAACAGTTGCACCATTTGAACATGTCAAGCCTCGTGTGAATGTTGAAGACCGTGGAGATGAAGATACCGCTCCCAAATAAGTACAAGATTCAAAAATCTAAAAACCTTGACGAACTTTTATTCGTAAGCTATAACATTGTTATTGCTAACGTAGCTCTCGAATGCCTGTGTTGCACTCTTAAAAATTTGCTGTCCCACACGCGTTGTATTGATTTTTGTTGTTTTATTTGTTTGCTTCCTTCAATTAGTATTAAAATTCGACTTCCATTCGTGTACAGTGTGTACTTTTGGGAAGCGCTGTACTAAATCTCATTTCGATGCAGATTTTATTTAAATTGTGCATTTAAAATTAAGAGGACACACATGATTATTACTCACGGAAGTGACAGAAGATATTTTCTGTGCGAAACGCGTAGAAACTGTTGTCTCGTCTGTGTCTACGGCGTCGGACGATAAACTACAAAATCGAGTATATTTCTCTGGTGAATATACTGTGATAAAGAGAAGTAAGGAAATATGAAAATATTTTGTAATATATAACGGTGTTCGTCTTCCTTGACCTGTCGTCATTGGTAATTCTCGTACATGTCTATTTATGCTCCTAAATCACAGCAGCTGATTGCTTTGATAGTTGCTAATATCTACAATATGAAGTTGTGCTTGTATGTCTTACATTTCTAAGCGTTGCTGTGCCACATATTGACCAACATTTCTATCATATTTTGTGTGCTTAAGCTCCTTACCCAGCAGTTTGAAGTTTATCGTAATGCATGATCTGATTAAATGGTGGAGTCATAACACGAAGTTTACAGTTTACTTTAGCTTGTAATCACATTTGCAATCAGAGAGAGATCATTCAGACAAAACAAATATTTGCAAAAAAATTGTAGCCCGGTCGACCGTTTGTCATATGTCTCTTTAGCAGGCAGTTTCTTCACAAGCAGCCTCTCCTCAAAGTTTCTTGAACATATCATTCATGTAAAATAAATTTGTAACTGTTAAATGGTGTATGTTCAGTATAGTTTAATAGCAATTTGCATTTCTTCGCTAGTTCCACGTCTAAGTGACGTGTAGCATTTGAAATTTTTTTCGTGGCGTACTGAAATGACATGTCCCTCATCCGACGTGAATCTACATTACCTGGTATTTAGATTCATTTCCATTGTTAATACTACAATGCCCGGGCCATTCGGTAATTTGCACTTGGCCAGTCCTTTTAAAGGAATTCACCGAACGCTTACAAGAAAAAGCATGTTTTAAAACGTCCTCCGAATACAGTGAAAAAACAATTTATGAAGCGCAGAAATGTCAACAGTTCTGTTAACTCCATGTACTGTCACTCCCGTACCTCACGAAGCAATCATTTTCACCCGTATCAGTTGTCGCGTTACGAATGATACTGGTTACGGTCCAAGACGATACACCCTAGCACATGACAAAATATTTACATATTTCCAGCACTCTTAACAGGCAGCGACAAGACTGTACAATTCTCTGTACAGGCACAAACTATGCCAAAAGGACTTGTGTATACGAACGCACCGTTCTGTGTGCCAAACGTGTAGTTATCAGTGAGTAGCCAGACGACATTCGGTGTACACTGCTCAGTATTATGTGTATATTGTAAAGACTGCTGTTTGCGTACAATATATTAAATATATAAATATATATATAGTTGTCAAGTTTATTATTATGTTAATATATCAGTATACATAGAAATATTTATTTATGTTGTTCATCCTTTTTCGCCTTGTAACATAATTCCTGTAAGTCCTGATTTTGTTAGTAAACATTTCTTATTCGAAACATAAAAAAGGGTTTCGCCTTGTTATTTCTGCAACCGGCCCACAGTCCACTTCATCTTTTATTTACAGCTTGTTTTCTAACAAATGCATCTTCACCAGAGTTACAGAAGCTGCCTGCCCAATCAACGTTCCTGAATCACTAAAAACAGAGCTTTGATGTTTTCTGTCCTCAGGCAAATCACCTTATCTCCCGTCAATGTGCAGTATTTTACAAGAAAAGTTCCGACATTTTTGCATAGCAGGAAAATGTTCTGTGTAATAACTAAAAATCAGTGCTGCCTATGAATTTGAGATATGTTTGTCAGTGTCACGATAAACTACAAAACAGCTGCTTACTTAGTTTAAAATTTGCATTGACAAAACTACCATCAGTACGTTGCTGATTTCAGAACACGAAAGTCTTTCTACAAATTGCTAGTACTGAAACATTAGTCACACCTACCTTACGGAATACGTTTGAGTAACTCGAGCAAGTACACATCTGATTAGTGATTAAAAGGAAGGTCAGCGTTGGCCGTAATATTGATGTTTTATTGATGGCAAAATCGATTTTCAATCACATAGTGATCATCTTCAGTGCTGTGGTGTACAAATTAAACTCATTGGCACTGGTATCAAGTTATTAGCAGTAACCAAAGCTGAGAAACGATCACAATTATTCCACAGCGTGATTTTTTTTTATTATTATACAAACAAGAATGTACTGAAATATTAAACGTAACCCAGAGAATGCCTACAACTTCTCCTTCGCAATTCAAGTATCGTAATCAGTTCACAAAGTCCGAATGTCGTCGTTTATTAGAAGACATCCAACGCCACAGTGCCACATTCATTTAACGATATTCTACTCTCTAAGCGTTATACTGGATGTTTAACGGACTCACTTTTTATTTTTCTCGGCAATTATTGTTACTCACCAGCCGTATGGATGTAGGATTTAGACACATCTAAATCCTACATCCATACGGCTAATATAACCAAAACAATTTGCAGACCGTCACGGTGAATACTTGACCGAAACGTCGAGACTTTTTTAACTTGCATGGCTCATACTTCCACTGTATCATGATAAATTTCCTTCGTTCCGGAAAACATCTTAGTAGTTCTAATTTTGTGATGACAGATAAAAATGAATTACTGTGTGGAAGTACGTATTCTACAAAAGCCTTTAACACTTAAACAGTCACGTCACTTTTTCAGAAGACAATGATCATGTATGTTCATCACTACCCACAAATCTCTTTCTCCACGAAAATTGTCTTTTTCTTTTTTTCAGCGATACACAATGCGCCTCAGTAGACTAATCACAGTGAGATCCACTTTATTTCTAAACACATATGTGAATAACACTGAGTTTGTTCGTCGTCTTGTTTACATTTTGCGTGTCCAATATTCTTCTAAAGGACGTAGGTACTTGAAAACATTCTTCCATCTATCTTAAAGGAATTTGTCTCAGTCTAGTAGCGATTATCGTTTTTCCAGCATTTCAACTAAACTATAGCCAGAAACTAAAATTTTAGCTACATATATTATTCTAAACAAGATTTGTTTATGTTATTTTATATTTCAGTTACTCATCGTCAAGAAAAGCTTCGTGATAGCGATTACGACAAAATGAATTAAAAATTCATTTTTACTATCACGTAAAGATGATTCAAGAAACTATTCGTTGAGTGTGCGCAAAGTGTTTATCCGGCCACTATTGAACGTACAGAATAAGGAAAGGCAGAAGAAAATTCGGGATATATGAATAGTTGGTAGGTCTGTGGGTATTGAGTTTACATGAACTGATTTTCACTTCGGTTAGATGAGCGCAGTATTTGGTTTTCTTTCTTTTTTCTGTTTCTTTCAAACTGTAGATCAGTTGCACATCTATTCACGTTTTGTCTTCGAAAATCCGAGTAAAAAGAAACTTTCAAGGTTCTTCGTACGTGAAGATGATGTAACATACTCATGGGCCTGGTCAGATGGATATGTAATTTAAATCAAGCACTGAAAGAGAAACAAGTCGAATTCACATTTTGTTTTCGAGTATCCGAGTAAAAGGAAACTTTCAAAGTTGTTTGTACCGTGAAGATGATGCAGTACACTAATAGGTTTGGTCAGACGGAAAAGAACTTTAAATAAAGCATTGAAAGGGAAAAAGTCGAACCGTAGAGTTCCTTCTCTGGATCTTTTGCTTCTAAATTAATTTATAGAAATAACTGTCGGCCGAAGTTACAGCTCTCGGCCAATCGCTATTAAGTTCGCGCCCGAAAAGGGTTAGTCGCGTTTTTATTACTACCTTCTGCCCACTACGTCGTTCTCAGATTGACATGTGAAGTGGTGGTTAACCAAATTGTTCTGCTCTCTCGCTTCCTTTTAGCCAAATGTGTGTTCTTTTACACAGGAGATGGACCATTCATCGGACAATGTACAAATATTTCCGTTTTAAAGTTAGCTATTTTATTTAAGCAGGAGCTTTTCATTTTTCAGATACTTTTATTTTCATCCATAAAGATCCAGTACCTCTTTTCTCTTTAGAAACCTCACGAACTTTGTTCATAAGGCATGCTACAGGTGCTTCCAAGTCCACATGTAGCAGTACAGGGGTGACTATTTTTAATTTTTCCTCGGTGGATTGGTTCTCGATAAGAGAATAGGAAATTTAGTTCGATAAATAAACATCAGTACCGACAATTGATGCGCCCAAAACCTAGCAGGCCGTAAGGCTTGCAGCAGGCTGCGAACAACAATATCTTTTTCTTTTTCATTACAATGTTTATTGCAGAAACTAAATCATTCTGTGCAATGTAATAAACAGTAATTAGCTGTCATATCGCAGCGAATGCTGTTTTCAACATGTCTAATCAGCTCTTACAGGAAAGCGAAAATTATGTTGGCATAGTGTCAGCTCTTAACACGACATTTCATATTGTTGCTAGATTTCCGGTTTCAAAGAGAGACACGAAAGAGCAACATTTAATTTATACAGTTCTTTTCCGACTGTTTTGATGCTCTCATCTAGATATTCCTATCCTGTACTTCTCACCTCAAAACATTTACTACATCCAACTTTCACGCTGTCTGTATCTTCCCACACAATTATTTTCTACTTTACTGCTCCTCTTGACACTTATTTTTCCTGGACGTCCTAACACGTGTGAATATGGCCAGTCGTCTGCTACAGTTTCACATAACATTTTTTTCTGCGGTTTTTCATTTTAGTACCTACTTGTTTAGTACCTTATCACTGGATTTAATATTTGACACCAATCCATAGATTGGTATTTCAAATGCTTCCAATTTCTTCTTGGCTGATATTCCCACTTCCGTGTGTCACTTTCATGCAACAGTTTCTACTGCTCAATACCCCCTTTGCCTTAGCTTTATTTGTCCTTAGCGGTATTCTGTACAAACTAACTGCTCATTCGACTACAACGATCTTTTCCTATGCTTTCAGCCAGAAGAGCTTGTGCTTCGTGAAGTCTGTTATTGGTATACAGCAGCCTGCTATAATTTTCTTTGATGTTCATGAATGTTTCTTTGACTGGGAAGTTAAACAAGAGTGGCGATAAGCCACAACTCTGCTTTATCCCCTTCTTAACACAAAATTCCTTGGACTCACGCTTTCATTGCCCTTACTTGGTTCTTGTAATTGCAAATCACTCTGTATCTCTGTAATTCATTGACACTTGTCTGAGAATTTCGAGCGCTTTAGTCAATTTCACACTATAAATTGATTTTTACACTTGAATGAATCTTACAACCGCATTCAGATTTTTCCACAGGCTTTTCTTCCATCACTAATCGCACGCCGAGAATTGCTTCTATGGTACCTTCAGTGTTGCTGAAGCCAAATCGACCTTTTTCAGTACCTCTTCAATTTTTCTTTCTGCGTTCTGCGTATTATTATAATCAGCGTATTACCAGCGTGAGAAGTCAGATGTATCTTTCTATCTTTTTCGTATCCAGCCGCTGTCTTCGATAACGTGATAAACTGAAAATTATGTTCTGGAGATTCAACGGTAAGTCTTTTTTCATTTTGATGCCGTATGTCACGTTAGTGTAATGAGTTACTAGGAAATCTGACACCATGTTCAACAGGAGGCGAGTATTTGACTGTGGGTAACTCTTGCACAAGGTCCAGTAAATTACACTCGGAGCTATCTGTTTGTATCCTGAGGCATTTCACAGTTTTGAGCTCGCAAAAAACGAAGGCCTTGGAATTAACACTGCTTCGGTAAAGACTGACTGAGAAATGAATTTTCTCTTCATTCACGGAAAATTAGGTACTATTTGTAGTAGGTACACAAAAGTTCATGCGCACATCAGCACCAGGCAAACACCTGAGCGAAGATCACACATTAAAAACATTCTTAAAAATTTTCCGTCCTTCAAGAAACTGCGAAATTTAAGTCACCACTGGAACTACAGTTTTAGTAGCCAGTTTGTTAACTCTGTAGAGTATGCCAGCACGGACCGAAAAATATTTTCCCAAGGACTGACGTTTTCTTGCGTAAGACAAACCCAGTTCGCCGCCAAGAGCTGTATGAGTTTCACTAGGAGCTGCCTAGCAATCATTGTTCGCCAATTATTCAGGAAATATGCCTACGGTATCGTATTACATTAGACCTTAATTTAGTATGCATCCGACATATCCGAAAACTGCAACTATTGCTTTAATAAACTATACACGGATAGAAGAGATGTGAAGTTTACTTTGTTACCGAACTATATAAATTTGTATTTTGAATGGTATGCGCTGTTTCCGTACCTGAATCAAAAACCAGAGACCTGCAGTTAGACACTCTCTCCATAACTTAAAACTACTTCAGCACGCAATTATGTGACATCTGCTTATATTATTGAAGCAGAAGGAGAGACGGAAGGAAGATTAGAATTAAATGTTCCGTCGACAATGAGGTCTTTGGAGACGGAGCACAAGCTCGAATTATTTCAAAGATGGGGAAGGAAATCGGCCGTGTCCTTTCAAAGCAATTATCCCGGCGTTTGTCTGGAGTGATTTAGGGAAATCACGAAAAACCTAAATCTGGATGGCCGGACGCGGATGTGAAACGTCGTCCTTCCGAATGCAAGTCCAGTATGTAAAACACTGTACCGCCTCGCCCGGTTCTTGAAGGGGATACTGTTCTAGTGATGCTACTACAGTTCTGTAACGTTCAGATTCATGTTCCTGTGACGTCAAATTCCGTAGACATTTCTTTCAGTGTCACTTAATTCAGAATCGGACAGGGTGTTCTCCGTTAAGTGCCTGACTTTCTAGCCCTGCTGTAGTCATGCAATTTATTCTCTTACTTTGAAACACTATGCAGTAGACAGCAGAAATGATTTTCTCACTTGAATCAGAAATCCTTAGAGCAAAAATTAGAAAAGTGGCGCACGATACCTACTAGAGACACATATAAAATTGTCTCGAAAGGTATCCCATGTTATGTTCTGTCTTTCTTGTTTCTAACGGTGTACCATACGATGTAGTAAAAGCGCTGTTAAAACCATACCCCCTACCCCACCCATTCCCCTCACACCACAGATGACACTATTTTGTTACTTTGGCATTTACGTGCTCGATCAATTTTTGCAGTTTAAATATAATTATGCAAACTAAATGCACACTTTCTAATGGCCTAACACCCTCTAGTTTTTATCGCATCGGCAACTACGTCATTAGGCACATAGTTCAAGCTCGGACAGTACAGCCGCGCGGGGTAGCCGCGCGGTCGCGGGCGCCTTGTCATGGCCTTCGCGGCTCTCCCCGTCGGAGGTTCGAGTCCTGTGGGTGTGGGTGTTGTCCTTAGTGTAAGTTAGTTTAAGTTAGATTAGGTAGTGGGTAAGCTTAGCGACCGATGACCTCAGTAGTTTGGTCCCATAATACCTTACCACAAATTTCCAAAATTTTCTGACAGTACAAGAATGAGGTAGAACATCGATCGTGTTATTTTCAAAGGAGTCAACTGGTTTAGCTGGGCTCATTTCACACCTCCCTAATGCGAGTCCAATGCCTAAGCACTCGGTATCATATAAGTGGAGTTTTTGTCTAAACGCCAGTGTAAGATAGAAATTACGTAATGGAATGGTTACCTCGTTTGCATTTCATTTTTCCACATCACATTTTTCTGACACTGCGTCGTCAGATTGTAGAAGGCATAAATAATCAATTCACTAGATATTATCAAATTTTCCACGATGTAGTATCCTGTAATAGCGCCAATAACCTATTTCAGCTAGCACTCGTATCTGTGACTTTGAAGCACAAAATTGATAAGACGTCTTTCATACACTATTTCTCTATTCTACAATCTGATATCGACCGGCTTCCAAAACGGAGTTCGCTATATCAGTTTATGTGTTAAAATAAACAGTGATTGACACGGTTCTTTCACTGTGTAAGTCACATTGATCACTGATTTCTAACAGATACCAGTACTTTCTGCCTTTAATAATCAAATATGGTCGGAGGTTAATATCCCTACTTAATTTCTACCCTGTAAACAACTTTGCGAAATGAGATTTCGGAGAGCTGTTTCCAACTTGGGGGATTTATATACATGGGACCGCTTTTAAGCGAACACCCAGCGATACCGAATAATTATTTTGGATGACTTTCTTCTTCATCTACGAGAACGTATTTTAAAAGTGAAGTTTGTCCTTATGACACACGAAAAATTTTGAAATGAGAAGTGCTGTCGTATGAGGCGCGTCACCGCCTTTTAATGTACAGTTCTTGCAAGAAATGTTGATTAAAAGGACAAACAATATTACGACATAGATCGCTTACCGTTGTCGTAAGATTATTATGTGCAGTTCTTGCCAGAGCAGTAGTGAAATCTTTCACATCATTTAGCTACTTAAAAATGAAGTATAAGACTGTAGAACCAAAAGACGTCGGCTCGAATATGTACCGATTTTTGAGAAGTGCAGTGGTAGGGTGCCCCCTAACTTATGACAAGATAAAGGAAAAAAGAAATTTTGGTCAGACAGAAGAATAACCGTTAAATCCACTGAAGATGCTGTTGATGTAAAAGGCAGAACGCGTATGAAACGTAAATATGTTAGATTGCAGTGCGAAAAAGTAATCTGAATTTATGAAACAAAAATCTATGTACGATTTGTGATGTAAGTTTTCTGTCAATACTACCATCCGATAACGAACCGACAGTCGGAAGCTTGCTGCTGGCGGAGTAAACGATTTAGAGACAATAAAAAAAGAACTGGGAGCTCTTTATACTCGATCTGTACTCCAGCTTACTTTCATTTCCCCCTCAGGTTTTATTGTTGATAGAATTGTTTGGGCGCACTTCGAGCTCTTCCATTCCTCATAAATATTTTCGATCCACGTAGCTAGGAGCGAGACCTCGAAGAACTTGGTTTGTTTCTATAGCTGAGATTACCTGCTTGTGTCCACCATTGCGTGAGACTTTCCCACTTGCCTATCGTACAATTGACTTGAAGGTCGGTACAGAGCTATCTACATCTTCATCAACATCTACACTGAGCAAGTCACCTGACTGTGTGTGGCGGAGTGTGCTTCTCTATCTGATCCCCCTTCCCTGTTCCATTGGCGAAGTCGTGTGGGAAGAATGATTGAAAACCTCAGTTTAGTTCTAATTTCTCGAAATTTCTCCATGTGTCATTCCGCGAGACGCACGTGGGAGGAAGTAATATGTTGTCCGATTCTTCACAGAACTTACGCTCTCGGAATCTGAGTAATAAACGTCTCTGTGATACACATCGCCTTCCTCGTAGTGTGTACAATTGGAATGTGTCGTGCATCTCCGTAAAACCCACGCACCGATGAAACGATCCTGAGAGGAAACGCGGCGTCCTGCGTTGGATCTTGTCTATCTCTTCTATTACTCCAAACTGGTAAAGGTACTATACTCAAGAATCGATCGAACAAAGGTTTTGTAAGCCACTTCCTTCGTGGATGAATTACATTTCCTTAAGAAAAATGGCTCTGAGCACTATGGGATTTAACATCTGAGGTCATCAGTCCCCTAGAACTTAGAACTACTTAAACCTAGCTAACCTAAGGACATCACACACATCCATGCCCGAGGCAGGATTCGAACCTGCGACCGTAGCGGTCACGTGGTTCCAGGCTGAAGCGCCTAGAACCGCTCACATTTCCTTAAGATTCTTCCTTTGTATCTCCTTCTGCAATGTATGTTTTCAACTATATCCTTTTAAATGGTCATTCCACTTACGGTCGCTCCGGAAGGTTAGTCTTAGAAATTTTGCAATAGTTACTGTTTCCAGCACTTCTACGACTATAGCATAATTGTAGGGTAGTGGATATCTTCAACTTTTGTAGTTGCGTCGTTCTCAGTTGCATGTTGTATTACAGTATGTTGATAGTTTTTACTTTGGTACCGTGTAATTACAACTGAATGAAACACAATTTTGTGTCATACGCCTTTCGTCTTTATTCTTTCCAAGGTATCTTCAGTGGGTTGGAATATGTGTATATTTTTGTTTGTAGTAATAATATAAAGATCTACTTCTAAGTTTCGTGGACGCTCTTTTACATGTTGTGTTTTAGTTCCTTTGTCAGCCCTGTTCTTCTTCTTATAATTGCATTGCCATTTGAAATTTTGTTTTCAGACTTCACATTATCAGCGTCAAAACTAGTGTTCAGTAGCTATCGGACATGCCCGAAAGAACACACACTCTTAGTAGAGTGTGGTTTAAGTTGAGAATTCGAGTCTGACTGGAGGCGTACTAGAACAGACTGTGCAGTTGCAGTGACCACTGCGTCCGGATGGTTTAGCGGTCAGTGCATCTGCCTGGTAATCAGGAAATATGGGTTCGAAGCCCGGTTTCGCAAAAATTTTCAACCTTGCACATTGATTTAACTCAATGCCCTCTCGCAACCAATCTCTGTAATTCCTGTGTGTCTTAAAAATAAGTACGATTCCATCCCACTGAAGATGCCTTGCAAAGAATAAACGCGTATGGCATAAAAATAGTGTTTCATTCAATTGTAACTAGACGGTCCAAAGGTAAAAAATATCAGCTTAACTAACAGTAGCGGATATCGCCTCGTATGTGTGCGCTGTATGTTACATTTTTTCGGGTTCAGGATCAGCTACTAGTCCCCGCACAATTCATCAGTCCTCTGGACATCTGTGCGCACATCGTGTACGCAAAATAAATGATACGTTTTCGTGCGTCCAGCTTTAGTAATTACAAAGATACAGTCGGCAGTGCCATAGTAACTGTTGAATCTTGTCCTACTTTTGCGGACGAACGACGCTACCTCTTCAACAGAGCAGCGACGTTCATTCGCGTTTTCCTGCTATGGCGGGTGGCGTTAGTTGTTGCGGAGGTGACGGAAGCCTTCAAGTAAGATATCCGAGAGCAGGCGTCGGTGACAGGTGTGGGAGGTGCGGGAGGGGGGGGGGGGAGGGGGTGTGCTCGACGGAAACGGAGCAGGCGGTGCGGTGTGGCGTGGCGAGCAAATACGAGCGGCCGGCCGGCTAGCGAGGCTCGGCGCCGCTGAGATATTGCGCCAGTATTTCAGCGGCAGTTTGTGTAGCGCTCGCCGAGCCGCCGGCAAACACTCGTGATTTACGCGCCCGCAGACGGCCGCAGCCGCCGCCGCTGCCGCTGCTGCTGCTCATGCTGATGTCACCTCCTCAGCCGCTGCTGCCGCCGCCTGCCGCTGTGTCCCGCAGCGCCAACCTCGGCCTGCCCCTCACGCACACCTGCGGATATGTTTATATGAGCATAGTGGTTACACAGCTTCCGTCAACTTCTTAAGTTGTACTTTTACAGCCGTCGGTCAAAAATACTGCCCCTTTGCGTGAGGTACGAGGTGTGGCTAAAAAAATAACCGGACAATCGCTACAATTTTAATTTCAAAAATACATATACAGGGTGATCAAAAAGTCAGTATAAATTTGAAAACTTAATAAATCAAGGAATAATGTAGATAGAGAGGTACAAATTGACACACATGCTTGGAATGACATGGGGTTTTATTAGAACCAAAAAACTACAAAAGTTCAAAAAATGTCCGACAGATGGCGCTTCATCTGATCAGAATAGGAATAATTAGCATAACAAACTAAGGCAAAGCAAAGATGATGTTCTTTACAGAAAATGCTAGGTATGTCCACCACCATTACTCAACAATAGCTGTAGTCGAGGAATAATGTTGTGAACAGCAGTGTAAAGCATGTCCGGAGTTATGGTGAGGCATTGGCGTCGGATGTTGTCTTTCAGCATCCCTAGAGATGTCGGTCGTTCACGATAGACTTGCGACTTCAGGTAACCCCAAAGCCAATAATCGCACGGACTGAGGTCTGGGGACCTGGGACGCCAAGCATGACGAAAGTGGCGGCTGAGCACACGATCATCACCAAACGACGCGCGCAAGAGATCTTTCACGCGGTTAGCAATATGGGGTGGTTCTAATAAAACCCCATGTCATTCCAAGCATGTGTGTCAATTTTTACCTCTCTATCTACATTATTCCGTGGTTTATTAAGTTTTCAAATTTATACTGATTTTTTGATCACCCGGTATTTAGTTACTGTCACCCGCAACACTCAGTGAGGTGACAAAAGTCATGCGATACCTCCTAATATCGTATCGGACCTCCTTTTGCCTGGCGTAATGCACTAACTCGACATGGCATGGACTCAACAAATCGTCGGAAGTCCGGTGCAGAAATATTGATCCACGCTACCTCTGTAGCCGTCCATAATTGCGAAAGTATTGCCAGTGCAGCATTTTGTGGACGAACTGACCTCTCGATTATGTCCCGTACACGTCCGGTGCGATTCATGTCGAGCGATCTGGGGGGCCAAATCATTCACTCGAACTGTCCAGAATGTTTCTGAAACCAATCGCGAATAACTATGGCCCGGTGATATGGCGCAGAGTCTCCATAAAAATTCCACCGCTCTCTGTAAACGTGAAATCCATGAATGGCAGTCAATTATCGGTTCAGTTGGACCAGAGGAACCAGTCCATTCTATGTAAACGCAGCCCACACCATTATGGAGCCACCACCAACTTGCACAGTGCCTTGTTGACAATACGGGTCCATGGCTTCTTGTGGTATGCGCCACACTCGAACCCTACCATCAGCTCCTGCCCCCAGTAGCTGAATAGCGTGACGGATTGTCAATCCTCTGGGCGCGGGTTCGATTCCCGGCTGGGTCGGGGAATTTTCTCCGCCCAGGGACTGGGTGTTGTGCTCTCCTCATCTTCATCCTGTCATCCTCATCGACTGCAGGTCGCCGAAGTGACGTCGAATTGAAAGACCGGCACCCGGCGAACGGCCTACCCGGCGGGGGCCCTAGCCATACGATTAAATAAAATAAACCAACTGGAACTCGGACACATCTGACCAGGCCACGGTTTTCTAGTAGTCTAGGATCCAACCGATATAGCTGCGAGCCCAGGAGGGGCGCTGCAGGCGATGTCGTGCTGATTGCAAAGACAATCGTGTCGGTCGCCTGTTGTCACAGCCCATTAGCGGCAAATTCGCCTCACTGTCCTAACGGATATTTTCTTTCGTAATGGATACGCTCTTCATGCGTACCACACTGATTTATTCGGTTATTTCACGTAGTGGTGCTTGTATGTTAGCGCTGACAACTCTGCACAAACGCAGATGTTTTCGGCCGTTGAGTGAAGGCCGTCGGCTCCTGCGTTGATCCATGGTGAGAGGTAATGCCAAAAATTTGGTTTTCTCTTGATACTGTGGACCCGAAATGTAATGGCCCGTGCGTCTAGCTCCAGCTAACATTCCATGTTCAAAGTTGTTAATTCCCATCGTGTGGCTATAATCACGTTGGAAAACACTTCACATGAATCAGCTGAGTACAAATGACAGCTCCGCCAACACACTGCCCTTTTATACCTTGTCTACGTGATACTACCGCTATTTATATATGTGCGCGTAGCTATCCCACGATTATTTTCACCTTAGTATATTCCCTTCCTCTAGCCCTACAACGCCCCAAGCGACTTTCCCATTTATGGATTCAGTGCTGGATACATCCCTCTGTGAGCTCCTTGAAAACGCGTGACTTTTTTCTTTCACTGCTTCAACGGACTGAAATCTTGTTCCTTTTAATGCAGATTTTACCTTGGAGAATTAGATAATGGTCAGGCGAATAAGGTGTGTGGTTAACACTGGGATAATGTACTTCGCTACACACCTGCTAACAGAAAATGCGGTACGAGCCGTTGTGTTGTCTTGATGCAGAATCCACGACTTTTTCTTCCACAATTCGGATCTTTCTTTCATTATTTCCTCACGGAGTTGAGCAAGAATACCAAAGTAGTAACGTCGATTAATAGCTTGACCTTTAGGAACCCAGTGAAACTACATAGCTCCATGAACATCGAAAAAAGACAGTTATCATCGCTTTCAATTTTGATACACTCATTCGAGGTGTTTTGGCTCTCTGTGAAGTCGGGTCCTTCCAGTGCAGGGACTGGCGCTCATTTCGTGGGTCATGAGGGAAAAACCAGAAATAGTAACATGTTATCACTCTTTCCAAGTAATTAGAATCGCCTTCAGTAGTATTCAAGGTGTTAGTACAAAAACTTTCAAGAGCTTATTTTTGTTCGATCGTGGGAGTTCACGGCAACAGTTCCGTACACACGTTTCTCATGTAAAATTACCTTACACGTTCTCTGTCAATTCTTACAGTTTCAGCAATTGACTGAATACTCAACCGATGGTCACAAAAAAACAGGTTACTCTTTCGATATTTTCATCCGTTTTTTTGTGTTGAAAGAGCGTCGCAGGCTTGCCTGGTCTTCAGCGTCTTTTCTTCCACTTGAACCACTCAAAAAGTAAACTCGCGTACATTATAAACATTCTTCGCTAGACGCTGTTTTTAGTAAACGATAGGTTTTAGCAGCAGTTTTCTGAAGTTTCATATGAAACTTTACGACAATTCGTTTCTCCATTATTACGCTACTCATTTTTGTGGCAAAACAAAGTAACAGCTCTTACACAACTGAGAGCCACAGCCACAATGATTTGTCTACAGACGCCAGATGTGTCACATCCGACTGAGAAGGCTTCGTGCTTCACAGCTATTGGTCGTTCATCTGTGGCGCATGCGTAATTATCCTGCAACAGCATCGGTCCCATTATTTCATAGCCACACTTCGTACGTGTGATGTTTAACAAACGAGAGAGGATGTATAAAAATGACAGCATGCATTTTGTCGATTCCAGAATAAATACTACAAATACAGATACTAATAGTAACAATATTGTAGCAACGAAAATAGTTCAGAATTATAAACATCTGCGAGGGACACTGAATGTGTACTACGATTGACGGTATGCCGTCCGTTGATTCACGAATAAATAATAATACTAACAAGTAATACGCAGATGACATCGTAACCTTAGGAGAAAATGAACAAGAAATTGATTCACTCTCCACAATATTGTATAAAAATCAGAATTTGTATAACTGTGTATTGCATGACCTTCATAAAAGCTGTTTAACATCACCTACACAAAATATTTCTAATAACGATATTCAGATAATGGATACCTACCGGGCACATCAACTATGTACTAATAATGCTGTGAGCCGATTGCCGGAAAAAGAGTAATTGTAGATAATAATAATTAAATAATTTGAGGATAATAGTCTATAGCTATAATGACAAAATTTTGAAACGATCAAAGAACGAACTAATATAATGAAAGAAAAAGCAGAACAATTTGCCTGCGAATATGTTTCGAAAAACTAAAAGACCCGTTAAATATCAAGGATAATATAATCTGTTTAAACACAAGACATGGAACAACAAAATCCGTGAACATATCTGTGCGAATGGATTACAGTCAGTTAACTAGATAAAGACACCGTAAAAGGAAAAGCCAGTAAAAATTTACAATAAAAAATGACTATCCAGGAACACCAAAATTTATCATTACAACTCTGCCATATAACCAATATTTCTACATGCGTCCGATTGTATTACCCTCTATTAGAGATGTTTAGAACTCGAATTAGAAAGACAAAATGTACGGGTCAAAGTGATAAAAAAGGCATCTACGTAAAAATATAGAAACAAGATATATACTGTAAGACATAAAAAATTATGGATACAATACGCAGACGCATAGTCTGTTATTTATGGCGACTTAAGACGAACGAATGATTCCAAATGGACGGAACGCATCTTCAGCATATTTTACTGAACACCGAATACACTGCCTTGGTACACGAAGATCAGAATTGATATATAAGAAGCAGGTATAGGCCTACCACTGAAAGGGTGAGCAAAACAAAGACATTTTCAGAACAGCTGTAATAACGTTCGGAACTTGGCGAGATGAGAAAAAAATAACTCGTGCCAAATGGTCAAATGAACATCGTGATAAAGACAGTTGTTTGATGAAAAAAGCCGGTCTAAACGAAAATATAAAAAACAGAACAGTCATAATGGTTGTTAGCTCATCGCGGCTTTAGATATCCAAATAACGGAATAAATAAAATACTAAATATGACAGCATGCTGCATGTCTATTCCCGAATGAGCAATAAGAATAAAAATACTAATAATAATAATAGTAATGAAATAGCGAAACTGATTCAGGATTATAGACACCTGCTATGTGAATAGTACTGTGAAGCCACTTATCAAAGAATAATAAGCAGTTTAATCTAGGCGCAGAATGAATATTCGAAAAGGTGTAATATGAACACAGAGGTTCACACTTACGTAAGGCCTTTGGAGTGCCGTATATGTTTGGTAACTGATATACCTACAGTCGTAGCAGCTGTGAAGTGTGTCTTGTACGACCAGCAAATTCAAATCCCTCGAGCAGTAGAGGCTAACAAGCTTGACGTGATACTAACGATAAAAATTATGTCACTCCTCTCGATATATATATAAGAACCCCGTGATGCGCGCATTAGGAAGCACGGCGGCCCGGATCTCCGTCCGATCATCCTGATTTATGTTTTCCTGGATAGCACAAGGCAAATGCTGGGATACTTTGTTTGAAAAAGACTCTGCCGATATTCTTTCTCCTCCTTGTCCAATCAGTGCAAGCGCTCCTCTTTTAATGACCCTGTCGTCAACGGGACTAAACTTTTACTTTCGTTTTCTTTTTCACGTGAAGCGAGCACCAGTGATAAAGCGGGCCTCAACGTAGGTATCAGTCAACTGCGTTGTGTGAAAATGAAGTCATTCTGGCCCTGTGACCAGTATCGCACGACTTCAGTAAAGTACAGTCTCAAATTTCAGTATTTAGTAAAACTTTCATAAAACAGCATGATTTGAAACAGCTCGTATCTTACGACAGATACAGAAGACTCATTAAAGTCATCAACACTACAACTTAAACAACTAAAAAAAGCTTTTGGTGGAACACAAACCCAGTAGATGGAACAATAAGTTGTGAGAAACAGAGATGGCGATAGTAATAACAATCGTTACGTCTTTGTTAAAATTACCCAAACGTCGGAAACTAATTGAACAGACGTTCGAGAAAGAAACGAAAGGTGGTACAAGAATAGCTTCCGTCCTGAATTCGAATCGTGGAGCTAAATCTTTAGTTGGTGCCTCTGTTGATTAATATCTTACTTGAACCAGCGTTACCGCAACCCACACTAATATCGTGCTTTCCGATTATTCTTCGCTTCACATTTTACACTGTACGTGGACATACGGATGGTGGGGGTTATTTAATACCCACATTTAGTGACGCCAGAACTCCGTTACTTTCTGTGCAGAAATATTGTTCACAAGGGTGGGAACCGATTAGGTTGAACTGACAAGGGATATCGAAAAACTGAGAAAGGCAACATACAGTGTCACATCGTTGTCAAACTCGCGGAAGTGTTTACAAGAAACTAAATCAACAGATATTCTAAAAAGGAAGAAAGAAAGTAAGTTTAAGGTTCTTTCGCTGGGTAGTTCCTACATTGTATATTCCTTTATTCCGTCCAACACCTCTTTATTTTAACAAATATTCACTTTTTCCTCCGTGCTAAACATTATCCTTCTCTCACTCCTAATAGCGTAGCAAACTGCATCTGCCCTCCTGTATATCGTAGACATCCTTGTAGCTCTTGATGTGCTCGTTCTACTTCCCTAAATTTTGCTTTTAGTCACTGTGTATTTGAAGAAGTTATGCATATAAATAATGAGATATACGTGTTATTAACATATGACACGTATTATTGTGATAGATGTAGTGAAGGTAGTTCCAACCATCATTTGCTCTTTCATTTCTGGGTTACGGGAGTGTAGAGCAGTAAGACGATTTTCACTATTTATCGATTTTCGAACATTAGTAGACGCAAAACGTAAACAAAGAGTTACTGTGCTTGAGGCGTACGTATGTAACCATGTAATTTTGGCATAAGCCGGCTTCAGCACCAGTGAAGCTATGTTTCAGATGATGCTGTGTTCAACTCAAAATCTATCTGAACTTCCTTATCATCTCGCTAAAATGGGTACAATACAAGTTATCTAATGCAGCAAAAATAACTCGAGGCTACACAACTGATCATTTTATAGGTTTCATTTGTATGTAGTTATCCAACATTGCGTTATAATTCATTCAAAATTTTTGTCATCGAGGCGTAATGCTCTTTCTGGTTGCAGAGGTTATTTCTAACTACTCTTTGTCTCGGTCCACAGACAAACACTGGATGCAAAGGCAGAACTTCTGTCATAGGCGAATTGCTGTAAGTAATGTGGTACTACAGCAAGGAAGTCAGATCTTTTATGAATATTACTTGTAAGGGCGAGAAACTTAGTTGTGCGTCAATTACAATACAGCGAACAGGTAAAATTCTCCTTTACAAAATATTGATTATGTGACAATCAGAAATCCCTTTTAATTTTTTAAGGGAAAATTAAGATACACTGACAGGACGTTTATTTGCTGGAACATAGAGAGAGAGAGAGAGAGAGATACAGCGCGAGAGAGAAAGAGAGAGATAGAGAGAGAGAGAGAGAGAGACCGAGAGAGTAATTCAAAATACGACTACTTCCTCCTAAAAAATTTCCTAGGCTTCCTGCCCTCTGTAAGAATTTCCTTCATATGAAGCACGCCATAGCATAAAAGCTTTCTTCCTCGGTGAAGCTGCCACATGCAAAGAGACACCCCCGTTGCGTCAACTGTCACTGTTTGATAGCGCAAAGGTTGCTGCGGCCTGGAATGACGGAAAGGAATATTTCAAACTGAACCAACAAAGCTAGGGTTTTCTGATTTCATGGGAGGCAACATAGTTTCATAAACGTTGCAGCAACATAGATGCCAGCAGCTACACTCGCACTATGTACGTAAGTGTGATATTGATCGTGACTTTACTTTGCACTATCATCCCAAAAGGCGAGAAGAAAATTTCTCTAACTCTTTCATTTTATGTCAGCTGTTCTCCTGCGATTAACTAAATGTGGATAGCAAAGTTTCTCTATCACATGTTGTTGATAGAGGAGTGTATATTAGTATGTTACTGGCCTAACATTTTTGACGTAATGTAATATGGTTATGTTGGGAGCTATTTGTAAAAACTGGTTTCAGTTATTGTGATTTACTTTTTTAGCATGTCAACCGTGTTCTGTCGTTTCAGTCACATACGATGCTAAGGACTTCCAAGTACCCTAAACCATACTTGCACCAGAGCCTATTAAGTGCCTTTCTTATTGAAGAAACAGTTACCGAACACACTCCCGACACTTAGAGTATTTTTTTTAAACACACGAATTATGCACACCCCGGTAACGTAAGTCATGCATATGGCAGATTTCAGAAATATCTTTCCGCTTACGTTCGATTCCGATGTGTTGTTCAGCTCTAGAACTTAACATTCTCAGACAACTGTATTTACTTCCCTAATAATTGTATTACTTGCATCTGGTATTGTCACGATACAGTTGTTAATCCGTCAGCCTCCACTCTTCTGGAAATTAATGAGGTTTAGTTTAAGAAACCATGGAAACAACACCCTCAGAGAAAACTGCGAGAGCCTGTGCTGACAGTCCAGCGCTAAAAATCCATACAGATGTACTATCCGTTTCCACAGCGCTAGTAAAACAGAAACTTCTGTGTGCGAAATGTTTTAAAGTGAAGTAATATACTCGTAGTTTTCAATTGGTACGATAGTTAAATATTTTGGGATGTAACGGATTAATCGAAAAACTTTATATAAATAACGTTTTATACATACATCTAGTAAATCGCTATGTCGTAATACAGTTTGACTTGAGTATAACTTGATTTTTTTCAGTCGTGACACCAATTTGTCACGATAACAGTATGTTGTCAACAGGTTATCTATTGTTTCTCAGGTTTCGTTCGGGGAAGCTACGCAGTGAAGTGAGAGGCAATGTTCCGTCTAGTGAAACTTTCTCTAAACTTCCAAGGTATCACTAAGCAGTTTTATTGTAAATGAATAGAACTTTAATAGCATAGAAATATGTGGAAATGCACCGTGACTGAGATGTTGCATTTACCATTTGTTTGCTCAGTTCAGCAACTGATGTATTTATTTACACTCGTATTAATAACTTGTGACTGTACGATTGTCGGAACTTAACTTCGTCTAAGACCTATATAACACATACCGTATAATTCAGAAAGCGTTTCAAAATCTCCTTCCATAGGTGCATTCCGTTATTTAATTACAGTTGATAACTGGTACGTGTCATATGCTTTGTTTGACTTTCGTAGACGTATCACGCAATAAGAGATAGCTTTTGGATTAATATTTTAGAGTATTATTTTCCACTTTCCTTTCATTAGCTTTTTGACGGAACAGGTACGTTGGAAAAGTGGCTGTAATACTGTGTATGACAGTTGGAAAGTTCATAGTGCGTCGCACTAGGAAAATAGGTTATACTGTCTGTTTCAGCCCATGTTGTACCACAGCGTGGTGGTGGTGGTGGTGGTTAGTGTTTAACGTCCCGTCGACAACGAGGTCATTATAGACGGAGCGCAGGCTCGGGTTAGGGAAGGATTGGGAAGGAAATCGGCCGTGCCCTTTCAAAGGAACCATCCCGGCATTTGCCTGAAACGATTTAGGGAAATCACGGAAAACCTAAATCAGGATGGCCTGTGACTGGATTGAACCGTCGTCCTCCCGAATGCGAGTCCAATGTGCTAACCACTGCGCCACCTCGCTCAGTGTACCACAGCGTATGAAGTACATCATACACGCTTCCTGCGTACAACCAGAACTCTAAAGTGGTATTCTGACTCTTCATAACTCACTTCAAAATTGCTGAGCCACCACGAAACACGATATTTCCTTTTCAAGTGGCATATTAATCATAGTAATTGAATGAAAACATTTTATACTTCCATGAAATATCATTTACAAAATACAAAATATTATATTTTAATTCTGATCCTCGTTTTTGGAGATATTTAGAAGTTCTTTCGGTTTTAAGTAATATAATTTTCAGACCGACAAATGTCGCACATTTTTATCGTTTTGAAAACACAGTGAAGCCGACCCAGTAATGTACTTTTGACCAAATATAAGCACCAAAAGAAGGAAATCAATTTAAATGTCAATTTGCTGTTACTGTCTCGCGTATTATTGACAGTAAAAAATAACCTCCACACCACCGTTATGCAGAGTTTTAGGAGTTTGGAACTTAATTTCATTAACAGTTGTCCTCTGCAGTATTAATTAATTCCAGCGCAATCATATCTATTGCTTCTAACCATTGCACAGTTCGATGTGATGAAAAGCGAAATGTGATTTTTTTCGATTGTTGACCCTCAACCGACAAATTTATTCTAAAAAACAAAATGTTTTTCTAAAAGTCTAAAAAAATATCTTTTTTATTAAACTCTATACGATGCAGTATGAATATTATTCACTAGGAACTGTGGTCTCCAAACTTCTCCCTTTACAGTATCTCACGCATAATGTATCTTAACTTCATCGTTCAGCACTGCATTTCTCAAGGAGACTGGCATCCAGAGGCTGCTTGTACTCAGAACTACAATTTTAGTTCAACGTGTCCTATAATTATTACACCGCAGTGATTTTTGCACAAAGCGACCTATATTACAGCAAAATCAAAATCGATGACTGACTGTCTTTAACTCGTGCTGCATGAATTGTGTGCTCTCATTTGAATCATTTAAAAAACAAGTGTAAGCTTTTCCGTTGGAAGACAGCGTGGGAGGAACGCTCAGAATGCTGTTATGCGTTATAATGTAATTCGTTCTTATGTGTCATAGCATTTTGTACGTAATAAGGAACTATACGTTTCTCAGGAAAAATGAAATTCGAAAAAAATACGTTAGGATTTTGTGACATGACACACTGTGTAATAGTGTTGTTGACGGAAAGACTCTCTCGGTATTGCCATCATAAACTTGGTAACGACCTCTCGTTCTTAGACATGCTGTGGATCAGATGCACGCGTACTGGTCCCACTTTACATCAAGCCAGCAGCACAACAAAAAAAGTGCGACGTGGAAAATCCAAAAAGAACTTCGCGCGCCGTCCCATTTTTATCACTACACAGCGGAGCGTGGTTTCTGTTTTGTGTGATTCCCATTGTGGCAGTTAAATAATGCTCAGCGGGTGTTTTAAAAGCTCGTTAATAACATTCAAAAGTTAATCCAATAACCGCTCAGTATGATTTTGGCGGCAATTAAAGTTGCGTTTTAATTCCCCTTTGATAATTAGCAGCTAAGCATGCAGCGCCAGCTGATTAGCCCCGCTATTCGCTCGCCGGACAATCTGTTTATCAGCGCAAACATGATTACGTAGCGCGCCGACCGCCCCTGTATTAACGATGGCACAAAGTTATGCTTCAGCCGCAACTTTTTGCTCAAGATGCGTGCCTACCCCCATTTTCCTTTTTTTCGCAGTTGTGATACTTCCGCTACAACCATTGGGATTCTATTGCTATGTAAAATTTACAACGTTTCATTGGCTGATACATTCGCTTTTTTTTGCTGGCGATCGTTTTTTCTTCGTTTATGTAGTGCACCGAGTCAAACGAATAGCTTTTGCTGGGCCTTTCTACGTTTATTCGAAGTACTATAAGCTAAAATCAACTGGTAACAACGCAGTTGGTTTATAACTTTTTACAACTATTTACTTATCTTAAAATGGTCAAAAATACTTGTTATTAATCTGACTACGTTCTGGGCACCTTTCTTAATGTTTTAACTTTGTATTTCCTGGCAGCTTAAAACTAGGGCATTACTGGGATTTGAATGCTGTTTCCACATTTTGGAAGTCTTCTGTGTTTCTCATTTATAAGTCGTTCTTAATTTTGAACTTCTATTAGAATGAAATAAGTATATGAAACGTGATTTTAATCTTATATACAATCCAGAGAAATGAACCGGTAAAAAAATTTTGTAAATGTTCTTTATGCGTGGAGCTAAAGTGGTAACTTATTTACGAGGAGCTACACTCTGCAGTTGTTATAACACGGATTGAACCACTTGTAAGAACAAACTTGCAACCAAGTAAGATGACTAATCAACAGTATATTATTCTTTTGCTTATAAGTGGCCCATTGATGACATCCAGACTGAATTTCAGCCACTGCCGTTAATAACGTTTGCCGTCATGCATCTAAAGAAATGTCGGATTCAGATACCGTACAAAAATTTATTTGTAGCTGGTATTGGAAATATTTAAATTTATTTCTTGATTAACTTTACTTATTTTTATTTTATTAGACCTACGTTTGTAAGTCACATATTAACGCAGCATTTCATTCCGTAATATATAATAGGAAAACATAAATGTCAAAGATCAAAAGTATTGAATTACAAAATGTTAGTAATGGTAACGATAATAATTGTTATTACTGACCGTAGAATTTTACTTCAGACTATAAAGCTCAATAATTTTGACCATGAACTATCGGTTTCGAATGATTCCATTCTCTTGGAATGATAGGGAAAACATGGAAAACTGAAATCAATGCTACTGCACTACATATATATAGGTTCTTCCACAATTTCGTATTACAGACTTCTAGGGTTGTGGAGGGGATAAGGAACCTATGTCGGAAATGTATCGTCTGAATGTAAAACAAATTCAGCATCGGATCAATTTCACTTCACGGTGCGCACACAACGCAGACAAAGGGTCCTTTGTCTTCTACAGGATCTCATGGCCTGGGCATGAGTTTCGAGCCGGGAACTGTTTGATGTTTTCAAAGTCCAGAGCGCGGCAAGTCCGTGGAGCACCACAGTCAACCATCCTAGTTGCGAACATACCAGTTCCTTGAAACCGATGTAGTCGGACGAAAAAGGTGTGTGGTGTCATAATAAACAACAGGGGCAGAAGACGGCATCCTATTCTCAGCTTGTGTGCGTACCGTGAAGTGAGGGATCTGAAAGTGATCCGATCTTCTAACTTATTTTACATCCAAACTGTACAATTTCGAACATGTGTTCCTTATTAAAACTTTATCTGCAGAGTCCTTTTTCAGGTGCAAGGAGCTTGTAATATGAACTGTGAAACACCCTGTGTATTAAACAAGTTACATTTGGAATATCCTGTTTCTTCAGCATCCTCAACGACATTGCTGTAAATAGACAAAAATAACGTATACATCTTTTCTCTTTTTTGTTTTCATCAAATGAAACTGCACGTGAAAAAACATTCACCGATTCTTGATGATCAATGGTATACCGTGTTTCAGTCTGCTGAAACCGTTATCTTCCTCCATGATTTAATATTTTACACTTCAATTTGCAACGTTTTTCGATTCTTGGGTTACTGCGGCTGACTGACGTAGCTCATGCTGCCCTTCCTTGTTACAATATGTGTTATAACTTTTGTGCCCTGTCTTTTCTGACAGTTATCGAATTTCATAGGCGCTGAGCTGAATTCATCTTCGAGGAAACATGACACACTACATCAGAAGCGCTTTTAGTCGGAGTCACAAGGAAGATGATGATGATGATGATGTTTGGTTTGTGGGGCGCTGAACTGCGCGGTCGTCAGCGGCCGTACAGTGTCCCAATTTTTACACAGTCCAATCTAGCCACTGTCACGAATGATCATGAAATGATGAGGGCAACACGAACACCCAGTCCCCGAGCAGAGAAAATCCTCAACACGGCTGGGAATCGAACCCAGGACCCCGTGATCCAGAGGCGGGAACGCTAGCCACTAGACCACGAGCTGCGGACACAGTGAAGAAATAATCCGACTTCCAAACTGATGCTAAGTAATCCATTCCTTCCTCTTATGTTATCGAATGCACATATCCGGACACAATGAATAAAATATATCTTACAATAATTTAGCCGACTGAAAATTAGTTTCAAACGTACATCTTATTCTTGTTGTACACAGTCTGGTGGTCACTACATAAAAACTAGCACAGTCAATAATAGCGTTATACTACCTACAGTGCAAAATACCTATTTCATTATTGACAGAAACCAAATGCTTGTCTAAGCGACTTTCAGGCAATTTCATTATCACAATAAGCTACTATCGCGCCATAATATGTCCAAATTTATTCTGTAACATGAGACAGCTAGAAACTCTCCAGAAATATAGTTCCGTGGTCTTCCGTGACACCTGTAACTAGTGGTAGTGATGTGACGTAAAGTAATTTCGTTTTAAGACTAGACAGTTTCACAAGACTTGACAGATTCACAGCACTTCCGCCTGAGCTCAACACTAATGACACGTCGAAACACAAATCCACGAAGTCTGTTGCCGATGACTGAACCGCACCAAGCGATGCAGTGAGGGGAAACTCTGTTTCCCTTATGACAGACTCTTCGAAATACACCAAAAATGCTCCGAAGTTGTTTAGTTTTAAATGCCCAAATGTTATTCGACACTTTCAGGTTTGAAGTATTAACTATTCTTATACGGCCTCTGTTGCTCACCTTCTGATCAGACACTCTTACCGTGTATGAGGAATACTCGAGTTGTGAATATGTAACATGTCATTCCTTGGCCACATGTGTGTTCGTCCTGTTCAGTAATGTAGTCACTTCAGCCAGTTTTCGGCCGCAGAGGGAAAGAGGTTTTTGTTTGTCCTGGAGAGTACGTGGTAGAACTTCCCTAATCCTCCTAAATTGGTGGCGGTCGGAGCCGACTAAGCTAACCTTAATGACAGCAGATGTTTTCCGACACTTGTTACAGAAATAGTTCCTGGCAGGAAGCAGCACCTTACGGACGCTTTGTTACTGAGAGCAGAAAATGGCGAATGAAAATGTCTGCATTCTACACATTCGGATTGGTTCTAAGACTTGAGTGAAAAAGAGTTTCATGCAGCGGTTTGGAGCTTGGCGAAATCGGGAAGAACGTTGGAGTGATAATAGAGGTTAAAGTATATGGAAAATGTGGTGTTTCCAGGAATGAAATGGAAACATCAACATAAGCAGAAGAAGAGGACGCACAGTCTGAGCCACCAATGAAGTTGCCTTCATATTAGAATTCCTGTCGGACGTGAAAGAAAGCTATGCTGTTCATTTTTTTTCTTTTTTTAAGCACAATATCAGACTGCTTAGCAAACAACAGCGTCTGACGTTTCTTACGTCCAACCATTGTGAGTCAACGACTACGTGACTGTCAAATCATTACCATCATTAACTGCAGACTTTCAACCAAATCTCAATTTCAGTTCTCTGTAGCATTGACGATTAATTATATTGCACCCAAAATGTGTTCTGTTGGTCATATTTGATGAAGTATTCTGTTTTAAACCATAACGTAAACAGTTGCGCCTTTTAATACTTTCTCACGCATAGTAAGATAGAGTGAAGTGGTTCCATTTGTCCTTTCATCAAGCGTCAAATAGCAGCTGTTGATGTAATGCAGTCGGCAGACTGGGAGCGGTTTTTAGCCGATTTATCGCACTTGTTTAGGAGAATGTGGGAGTGGCTCTACTTTAGAAACACAACTCACTAACAGTTGACAGATGAAAACACAAAAAAAAGCCTACGACATAATTTACTGACAACTGACGTACATGATAGATTTCGCATTGTATTAAAGTGAGGAGAAATACAAATTGGAATAAGGAATGTGGACGCATTTGAGTGTAATGTTATGGAAGAGTAGGCCCATTGTACGGTTTAAGACGAATGACAGACCACAAGGCCGGCCGGTGTGGCCGAGAGGTTCTAGGCGCTACAGTCTGGAACCGCGCGACCGCTACGGATGCAGGTTCAAATCCTGCCTCGGGTATGGATGTGTGTTATGTCCTTAGGTTAGTTAGGTTTGAGTAGTTCTAAGTTCTAGGGGACTGATAACCTCAGATGTTAAGTCCCACAGTGCTCAGAGCCATTTGAACCATCTGAACAGAATGCAAAAAGGAGGACAAAAATGAGGATGGACTACACACTAAAGAATGTTATTAGTATCATTTTACAACAAAAAAAAATCAATGCGTAACTGTGTGTTTATTAGAGATTAGTGAAGGCGCGGAGAACAGAAACACTTAGGCATGTAGGCTCAATGAGAAATAGTGGTTGCATAAAGGCAGTAAACAGAATGGCTTAAATTTTTGCACTTACTGAATCATTTCAGCAGAAGAGAGGCAATTCAGCGCAGCGTTCAAACTAAGACTGTCATTCCTCGTCCCACAGAGGTCTCTTTTACTGTGGGTCACAAGAGTTTAAATTTACGTTGCACTATCTGAACAAAGGGAAAGAAAGGCAGCAAGAAAAGAATTCTTCACTTGCGTATTCGGAATCCACGTGGTCTCTGCATAAATGCAATACTGTCGTTGAACCTCATAAAATGAATTCTTTCACTTCCATATGTGTTTCATTTTGTTCTCTGAAATATCCTCTGTGACCTCAGAATTACATATCCTTTTCTGTTTTGTTCTACTATAAAATAAGACACAGTTAGTTGCACGATGAAATGAGGTTGTTATACTTTTATTCTCCGCATCCAGTTCTCAGTTATATCAGTATGTGTTAGATTCTCGTACACTTCACAGCTACTTTCGTCTTTGGTCGTAGTTTACCTGTCAGCTTTGTATTTGTTGAATATTTTTGAAAATGTTGTAGCATAATCTAGCAGAAA
This sequence comes from Schistocerca piceifrons, assembly GCF_021461385.2. Taxonomy (NCBI): domain Eukaryota; kingdom Metazoa; phylum Arthropoda; class Insecta; order Orthoptera; family Acrididae; genus Schistocerca; species Schistocerca piceifrons. The sequence goes on from NC_060142.1 coordinate 391,953,180, forward strand.
AATGAAAGGACATAGAATACGTTCCTTTCATGCCACGATTTTTATCAGTAGGACAAGAACGAAATGAATATGCTAGTGTGGAAACGCGTTGTGGCGTTGTCGATTTTGCAGTACCTTATCTCGCTACTTCCTTTCGTATGGTTCCCTGATGTATTGCTTATTTCTGCATCCGCATGCTCTAACATTTTGATACTTAACTATGCACTACTTATTTCTGAGATTAAATACCCTTCTTGATGCCAAGTCATGTCAGTTTAAGATGGGTCATGTCATGGACATAAGTAGTCGGTAAAGTGTTACATATGAGATTTTTCAAGTTTTAAGTGTTCGCATTTTATGTTTCCAGAGTTCTGGACCAACTCTGTAATCGCCTAAACAGGTGAGGAGAAGATCGCATAAAGCACTCCCAGGCTGACGGCTAAGTGAGACGATCGATCGTTAATGTAGTAGGCGGATTAGATTCGGGTCAAACTCACCTCCCCTTTTCGAGATTGAGTGCGCATATGAGAGTCTGTTTGCATTTATGAAGACATCACTGTAGCTGATCCACACAATGGTTGGCCATCAATTCGTAAGTTCTCTCCCTTGCTTGTTATCGATTACCGTTATTGTGAAAAGCACTTCTCTGGAGATCTTTAGCATGAGCAAAGTACTTATTAATCTGTGATAATCTAGAGCAAAACTTTCAGATCATCTAAGTCTTAAATGTAACGGAGTAATCACACTTGTTTTTTTTTCCTATACCCGGATCATTAATGTCCGCAGCTCGTGGTGTAGTAGCTAGCGTTGCTGCCTCTGGATCACGGGGTTCCGGGTTCGATTCCCGGACGGGTTGGGGATTCTCACTGCCCGCCGATTGGGTGTTTGTGTTGCCCTCATAATTTTCTAACCATCATCATTATCATCATCATTCGTGACAGTGGGTAGTTTGGATTGTGTAAAAATTGGGGCCGGCCGTCTTGGCCGAGCGGTTCTAGGCTGTGAAACTGTGCTGCTGCTACCGTCGCATGTTCGAATCCTGCCTCGGGCATGGATGTGTGTGATGTCCTTAGGTTAGTTAGGTTTAAGTAGTTCTAAGTCTAGGGGTCTGATGACCTCAGATGTTAAATCCCATAGTGCTTAGAGCCATTTGAACCATTTTTGTAAAAATTGGGACTTTGTACGGGCGCTGATGACAGTGCAGTTGAGCGCCCCACAAACCAAACATCATCATCATCGTCATCGGATCATTAATAATGGAGGGACTTGTCAGTCAGGCAGTTGTTTACCGAGAAGTTACCGTAGCAACAACCAATCAAAGAGTGAGTTTAGTTCCTCCTCCCGTTCTTTTCACCATTGTCTTATCCGTAGCTGCCTCAGGATCCAGTGATGAGTCAATTACGGAAGACGCTCACGGTCGGCAACGTAATAACTACGACTAGTTTTCGTAGTGCACAGTGTTCGATGCAGATGCATCCATGCATGTCTAAAGGACATCTGCATCAAACTACACAGACTCTGTCAGATGCAGACACTGCACTGATTCATTTCATGCCTAAGCAAAGCAAAATGACGAGAAATCATTGTCTCTCCCTCTGCGGGAATCACACGAACGGTGTGCGAGTACTGCGGGACGTCGAGACTGTGACATATGTCAGTTTGGGTCCGTCCGGAAGGTTTCACGGATAGCCGAAGCGATTAAGTGGACCATTTGCGATAAGCAGGAAAGCCGGTCTCGAGTCCCGGTCCGGAAAAAATTTTCATGTACCTAAAGTTAACCCACAGCTGATGTACTATCGTATTCGCAGTTTGCGAATACATTTCATAATTTAATACGGCTGTAGATCATCAGCAGTGTCTGTTCTTTCAGACATGCATGCATTTCTGAGAGACATTTGCATCAAACTATACAGATACTGTCAAATACAGGCGCTACACTAACTATCATTCTATTGGACGCCACTTCGGCGGTTTGCGTGTCCCTAAACTTCCTCAGCTGTCCAATCGGGGTAGCAAGACCTACATGTTAACGTGGAATCCGAACGACTTCTCACATCGCTGAGAGGTGAAGGTTAGATTAAAGGCGGGTTGAAAATTTACGTGGTACTGCCAGGATTCGATCCCACAGCTGTCGGTTTCGAGCCACGCGCTTTACCACTAGACCATCAGGCCAAACAGTTATCGAAGTGCGACTGAGGGTTCGTAAGAGCACTGCCCGCGAAACGCAAGGCCCGACTTCGAGTTGCTGTCTGGCAGCCAGTTTTAATGTGTCAGGAGGTTTCATAGCATCACACACTCCACTCCAGGGCGAAGGATTTATTACGGAAACAACCCTCGTCAACTGTCGCCTCGTTTGCATCCACTCGACAAACAACGTGGTTTGCTGCTTTTCAGATACTGTTTTATCTGAACATCGAGGAAGTCGAGATATTTCATCACTGTGCGCTGTGTGGTCGCTACTGGCAAACCTACAACTGCTGAGGACGATGCCAAGAGACATCTGTCGGCTTACACTATTCCTTGAGGATAACATTCCCGGGTCTGTGAGGCTGATTGCTCTGAATCAGTTTTATAAAGGGTCGTCGAATGATTAAAATAAGTACTGCGTAATGTAGAAATGTGGCAAGTGATTAACAATGTTTAAAGTCTGTCAACCTAACCACGAAAAACACCCCACATACGTACCTCCTCGGAACTTCACTGTTAGCACTACACATGATGGCGGGTAATGTTCTCCAGGCTTTCCCAAACTCTACCATCGGATTTCCACAGGCTACAGCGTAATTCATCACTCGAAATCACTCGTTTCTAGTCACCCACTGTCCTGCGGCATCGGTCTTTACGCCACTTCAAGCGTCGTTCAGCTTTGAGTACAGAAAAGTGTGCCTTATGAAGAGTTGGTCAGTTATTGTATACTCTTATTTTCAACTTCCTACGTAGTCATTTTCCTAGCTAGACTGCTGGTAGCACTTTAGAACTCACGAATGATTTCTTCCGCTGATTTCATGCGAGATTTTGCAGCCACCCACAGCCGTGCTCGACAATCCTAGTCCGTCACTTCATGAGCTCCCCATGGTCTTAGTTTAACTGTGGTTGCCAGCCACGGTGGCCGTGCGGTTCTAGGCGCTGCAGTCCGGAACCGCGGCACTGCTACGGTCGCAGGTTCGAATCCTGCCTCAGGCATGGATGTGTGTGATGTCCTTACGTTAGTTAGGTTTAAGTAGTTCTAGGGGACTGATGACCTAAGAAGTTAAGTCCCATAGTGCTCAGAGCCATTTAACTGTGGTTCTTCCTTCGCGATTCTAGTTTACGACCACATCACCAACAGTCCACTTGGGCAGCTTTAGAAGAGTTGAAAAGTCCCTGATGGATTTGTTACTCAGGTGACAGTCTGTGACTAATCAACGTTCGAAGTGACTGAGCTCTTCTGGTAGACCCACTCCTCAGTTAGCGCGTCTCTACTGAAAACACAATTCTTTTATGGCATGTTGTGCCCAAAGAGTGACCACCTTTGGCGAGTTTTTCTTCTGGGATGGCAAGGTATAGGAAATAGTTTCATTTTAATGTGTATTCGCTTGCAAAGTGACTTGGGCTCACTGTGGGTCCTTGAGTACTTTGAGGATGTTGGTTAGGTAGTTGTACGAGTGATTGACAGTAACTATTTACATGTAAGATACCGAATAACTGAACATTGCATCATCTTTGATGGTCCTGTGGGGTTGCAATAATGGCTCGTAGCACCTTGTATTTGTGCCAGTGTCGTGGGAGGGCCTGGGTCCTGTGGGGTTGCAATAATGGCTCGTAGCACCTTGTATTTGTGCCAGTGTCGTGGGAGGGCCTGGCTTACATTTGCAAGTTGGCGGACATTTCCCTGCCACTCGTGTAATTTGTGAAAAAGACGAGTTGTCTGGTCGTTTATCTTCTCAGTAACGTATTTTTCTCCAGTCAGCTAGTATACTTCTATCGTCCTAGCCCACCTTGGGACGCCTAGGCTCCATTTCAAGCACCTTTTTTGTAGTGGTTGCAAACTGCGTATATTAGAGTCACGTGTTGTTCCCCAAGACGTCGAGCCGTACTGCAGGGAGGACTGTACCGTTACTCTATAACATTTGAATGACAACACAATGTTCGCCGCTCCCTTTTATACTTGCGAGTCCACCTCTCATGATATCTAACGGTGGGTGGCACATTATATAGCGGTGTCCCGATACTTCTGATAAGATAGTGTTCGTTAAATTAAAGCAATGCACATGCTTAGAAGAGAAGACCCAACATGGCTTCACTGTTTCATCGAAGATCTACCACTGGAATGTTATAACAGTGAAATATACATGCGTGACGGAACGCAGTTCAAGCAATATCTAAATTTTGTGAGAAAGACTGATGAGAGATTTAGATTAATCTGATGAGCTGTAGGGAATCTGAATATCATCGACAAAGGAATTGTTTACTAATCGCCAGTCCGACAATTCTAGAGAATTGTTCTTTAATTTGAGATCGCTTCCAAGTTGACTTAACGGGAGAGAGAGACAAATAGAGAGAAATAGAGAGAGAGAGAGAGAGAGAGAATTCAGGGAAGAGCTGCGTAATGTCTCACGAGCTTGTTAAATAAGCACTGGAGCTTCTCAGGAAGTTCAGCGAGCTACTTTGGGAGACCCTACGAAGAACGTTATGTCGCATATAACGGGTATTCACCAGGTTCAGAGAAGACCAGTCGAGAAACCTGTTACGTTCAACCCTCATAAATCCAGGAATTCTTGCTGTATGGACGGACCGAGGATCATTCCAATCATACACCATGGTAAGAGGAAAAAAAAAATGAAATGATCGGGAGGCCCCGTTCAGGGAAGTTCGGCAGCCGGGTCCAAGTCTTATTTCAGGCGACTGGCCACATTGAGCGACTTGCGCGTCGGTGATGATGGGGACAACACAATACCCAGTCCACGGGAGGAAAAAATCTCCAACCCGGCCGGGAATCAAACCCGGACCCGCTGCGTAGTAAGCAAGCATGTCACCACTTTTTTTAATCTCATTTTGCTCGTCTTTGGTCGTTGTATGAGCAGGGACGGACATCACATGACGCTTGTTCAAGTTCATCGTTGATCCTTCACTCAGTTTTTAATTACAGAGGGCAGCTATCCCTCTGACCGAACACGCTGAGCTACTGCGTCGGCAATTCAGCTAAGTTGTCGGTCTGTGGAAAAAGGAAACAAAGTATCAGTGATGCTGGAAGTAACCTCCTTCATACATTTTCAGGGGTTTCAGAAAACAGATTGCTAAGCTTCGGAATCACTATGGTTCGAGTCTCGACTCCCCGCATGGATGTAGGTTTTAAGTATGCAGTTACTGTATGTGTGTGTGTGTGAGTGTGTGTGTGGGCGGGGGGTTTGTGTGTGTGTGTGCGTCTGTCGGATTTATTGCTGCAAAAGTAAATATATCAATAACATGAGCAGTTGTATGGTGACATAATGGGACTTCAATTAATTTGAAACAAATAGCCCTAAGGCGGCTTATCTTTCATGTCTTCACAAGCTTTCCGTTGTGATTCGTCTGACTCCTTAATACTTTAGCAGTTTATATTGCTAAATGGCCTTCATGGAAAGTCAAAGCATATCGTCGACTAAATCTTGTTCTGACAGTTCCTAAGGTTGTGTTTCTTTAACTTAGTCACACTAAGATTTAGAAAAAAAGTATTTTACATATTTAGACACGACACCTTTTACAGCTAAAGGTACAATTTATTAATAACTTTCACATTACAGGAAGTTTAATACACAAATTTTTAGTAGTCAGTCCTGTACTACGCTGCCAACCAGTCTACGCAAATATTGTCCAACCAGACGAATATACATCAACAACTCCTACAGTTTCATCGAATGATAAAATCATAGAAAGATGTATCAAGAAAAGCTACATAAAGATTCCTCAAAGTTTATCCACGGTGCGACTATCAACTGCACCCTTCGGTGAAAACGTTTTTGTGGCTGCCCTCTGAGAAATCTGTAGTAGATAGGATAGAATTTCAGGCTCTCGACATTGAAGTCTTCAGCACCCTTACAAAAAAAATACATGGTGGCTTCAGACCAGCAGTTGCATGTTCTATTGCGGAAGACCACTTAATACGGCGTCCCTGGTGCAACACGAGCTACAGGAAGTGAACATAAGAGCAGGCTATCTAACGACGACTTAACGGCTGAAACCGGTTAAAGACGATGTAACTTTTAAGGACTGGCACTGCAATAAGGTTCTTTGGAAATGAGAAAAAAGATTAACTGATACATAAAACACTATCACAGCCACACCCACATACACACTCATTTACACTGGTGTTAAATGTACACTACGTCCCGTATAATATATATGATGAAATTAGAAAAAATGCTCGATAAGGAAATTTTCAAAAAGCAACTACAACTGAAGTATGTGACTGGCTGACTCTTTGTCGAAAAACGTGTAAGCCTGTCATTCCGCAAAACACTAAAAAAAATTAAAAAAATAAATTAAGTTCAGACTGAAGCATCCCAAAATGCGACTCATTGCAGATATTTCTGAGAACCTTAAAACAACTAAAAACTTCAAGCTAAAAGTGGCAGCTAGAGTCCAGACAGTAGTACAAAAATATCTAAAACACACATCACATTCGTCTCGTTGTCAGTTACAACAGCGCACAAGTCTCCACGTAAATTTAGGCTCTCTCGCCAGAATATGAAATGTACTCCACTAAAATTAAGATGCCACAGACTTTAGAAAGGGGTGGGTTTCCCCGCCGGAGCAAAACGACCAATGTAAGGGACGAAGTCCTACATGGAGACGGCTGACTGGCGCTTCATCCAGTCTCTGTGCCAGCAGAAGGAACGCCACAGTCGGTTGCCTGATTTCGAGGTGCACTGTTTGTTGACAGTCGACAGGTTCGCAAAATTAGTTGGAGACCTAATGAAATACCAATATAAACTAATCATGGCAAGGTTCTTCTCGTTCACTTTATGTCTATTAATCTCGCACAAAACTCTAGAGGAAATTCACTACCCCAGCGGTTTTCAAACCTTTCGGGTCCACGGTTTCCTTGACATCAACGAAAACACTCGCGATTTCTTCGCAATGGAATTGATTAACTCTAACTTTCGGTCTAGCAATGGATCAATGTGTGGAGGGATTAACATAGATTCCTCAGTTATGCACAGGGACAACAAGGCATGAAATTAAATTCAAGGATACATTAAATTCTTGAGTTTAATAGCTCAAGTTGAATTTGCTGTAAACACTGCAAAGTAATTCAGTAAAAGTTACTTCAGATTCAAAGACAGTAATAATAAACACAAAACAAGATAAAATTGAAATGAGTTTTGGTTGGCAAACGTCAGGAAGGAAAGCACGATGGTAACATTAAATTTTACCCGACTCAAACACGTGACTCCACAACAGTGATTGCATTCGTGCTTCGAATATAAGTACCACTGTTGTACTACGGTGCCAGGCCCACTGAGCACGTATAACGTAACCATGAACTTATTACGGGTTATTAAATTCATCGTGACCTATACCGACAGTGCTGCCCGTAAATCTCATCATACTTGACGGTTTGACGGAAATCTGTGGCAGATCAGACGACAAAGATAAAACTGGAGCTCATCGTTCAGTTTGGATAGTGCTGTGTCACGGAGTGAAAAGAGATGCCGCCTACTGCTTAGACGCTTTTCAAAATGTCGCTTCATTTTATCACTAAGCATACCTCCAGTAGCTAGAGCTTTGTAACAAATATTACTCTGCTGCTGTCCTCCATCTCCAACAGGAGTACACTTAAAACCATAATTCGAAGTAACTGCTGTCATACCCGCCGCAGTTTCGCCTCTTCGTGTTTTTAGGACTGCTTGATACATTTGAAATAACATGTTTTGTACTTACATTTAAAAATCTGTACATGCTGACAAAGAGAAATCACGGAAGGCAAAGAACAATTAAAAACGATGTGCGCTCGACAAAACTGATAGTTACTATAAACAAAAATGGCTCTGAGCACTATGAGACTTATCTTCTGAGGTCATCAGTCCCCTAGAACTTAGAACTACTTAAACCTAACTAACATAAGGACATCACACACATCCATGCCAGAGGCAGGATTCGAACCTTCGACCGGAGCTGTCGCGTGGTTCCAGATTGTAGCGCCTAGAACCGCTAGGCCACTCCGGCCGCCAAAAACAAATGACTCTTGTAGTACAATTCGACTGCACCTACCACGCTGCCACAGTAACAACCCATACTTGTCGGAGCATTAGGCAGCAGCATTAGCACATACATTGTTATTTTCTTCAGAACTCAAATAAACCAAATTATTAGTTTTATGGAAGAACTGCTATGCGCTTTGCGTAAGGCCGCGAAGCTCATGGAAGCGGCGATGCGCTGTTTGAAAACAACTGCGCTACCAAATCAAAAGTGTCTGGATACTCCCTACGCAAAGCGAAATTCATCTCTAGATGTCACTAGAAACGAATCTGTCAATATAAAAGGAGACGTGGTGTACAGTGTTGTCAGAAACAGTAAGAGCCGAAAGAATGTCAAATGTGTGTGAAATCTTATGGGACTTAACTGCTAAGGTCATCAGTCCCTAAGCTTACACACTACTTAACCTAAAGTATCCTAAGGACAGACACACACACCTATGCCCGCGGGAGGACTCGAACCTCCGCCGGGACCAGCCGATAAGAGCCGAATGCGTGGTTCAGGATAGATCAAACGGGGACTATAGTCCGATCCACATACGATGTCGTTTCGCGCATATCGAGGCACGGACGGGGAAGGTATTGTTGGCGATTCCAAGCGACAATTGCGGTACATGCATCCACGGGATTTCCGCTTAAAGGAAGTGTATATCCTGTATTATGCCTCTCGCATGCTTATTCAGAGTTATCACTTACCACCACCATCAGCGATAACAACTCGCAACAAATCAAATAGAAATTCACTAAACAACTCTCTACGATCACGTTTAATGCTCGCATTAGCTACGGCGTTCGGAGCAGAACGCACAGAACACTGGCTGTCGGAGTGTGCATGACGTAGATGCGCATAACAAGGCTAAATTCGACCGCCATCGATCGAGACTTCAACTACAGTGGTGTGATATCACCTGAGTAACAAACCCATCAGGGATATTTCAATCCGTTTATAGCTGTCTGAGAAGACTATTGTTGATGTCATTATGGAGTGGGAAAGCGAAGGAACAACCACTCCTAAACGAATACTAGGCATACCTTACGTACTGATGGCAGACCATCGAGCGTTAAGAAAGGGGAAATCCATAGTGCTATAAGCAGTCCAGCTAGCGCAGTGGCTGTGCGTAGTGACTTAAAAAGAATGCGATACAATGTCGGTCAAGCAGCTCCTCATAAGCCACGCGTTTTTGCAGTTAATGCTGAGCGACGATTGTGGTGGTATAAAGGGCGACACATCTGGGCAAGGAATGACTGGAAACAAGTGATTTGAGTGGTGAATCACACTATAACCTCTGATAATCCGAAGCAAATGTTTGGTCCTTGGGGAATGCCTGGGGAACGTTACCTGCCGTAATGTACAGAGCCAACAGTAAAATATGGACGTGATGAAACTTCCTGGCAGATTAAAACTGTGTGCCGCACCGAGACTCGAACTCGGGACCTTTGCCTTCCGCGGTCAAGTGCTCTACCAACTGAGCTACCCAAGCACGACTTACGCCACGTCCTCACAGCTTTACTTCTGCCAGTACCTCGTCTCCTACCTTCCAAACTTCACAGAAGCTCTCCTGCGAGTCTCGGTCCGGCACACAGTTTTAATCTGCCAGGAAGTTTCATATCAGCGCAAAATTGCTCTGAGGACTATGGGACTTAACATCGGAGGTCAACAGTCCCCTAGAACTTAGAACTACTTAAACCTAACTAACCTAAGGACATCACACACATCCTTGCCCAAGGCAGGAATCGAACCTGCGACCGTAGCAGTCGCGCGGTTCCGGACTGAAGCGCCTAGAACCGCTCGGCTACCGCGGCCGGCATATCAGCGCACATTCCACTGTAGAGTGAAAATTTCATTCTAGATACAGACGTGGTGCTGTTACGTTATGGGGGAATTTTCCGTGGTTAGTGTCTGGTTTTGTTATTAAGCTCAAGAAAAGGCTAAATGCAGAAAAGTTGAACACATTTTATTGTATTTTTTACTATTTACTGTAGAGGAACAGCGTAGATACGACGATTTTTTGTATCAGCGTGGCAAAAGACCTTCTCGTAAAGCAGCATCTGTGAGACAATGGTTGTAGATAATAATGTCTATGAAATGGACTGGCCTGCTCACGGTTCAAACTGAACTCAGTTAGAACGTCGACTTCGTTCCAGATCTATCTCTACTGACCTCGCTGTACACGGTGCGTTAACTCCTAATCTTTTTTCTTCAATTCTTTCGCTCCAAATACCACCGTGGAACATCACTACCTTCCCATGTTTCAGCTCTTGAGGAAAAATCAGTTGTCATACCTTCAGAGTCATAGAAGTATCTCCATCAGAGCTGAAGCCATCATGAAGGCGCAGGTTGTACACACCCCACATTAACGTCCAGGTATCCATATCCTTTTGATCAGATAGTGTATTTTCTGGAAAGAAAAATCACACGGGCACCTCATTTTCTCCGTATTGTGAGACTGCTAAGTCTTTCCCGTTACAAGATGTGAGTGTAGGCGTGACGAGCAGCTGTAGTCTTCGACCTTCCTTCGTTCCCCCATTAGCAGCGAAATTCGCACTCGGACATTATGAACGCCAGCCATCTCGGCGCAGAGCCACTTCTGGAGCCGGCTCTGTGCCGGTCTGGAGCCCGCCGTTGTGCGGGCTGTGATGTGACGGGTTGGAGGTGGTGGGTAGTGGGGAGGGGGGAGGGAGGGAGGGAAGGCGAGTGTTTCTTGGCGCCCAGCCCGCAGCCGGCACCTCGTCGTGACACGCTTACGTCAGTCGCACGCCGCCGCGGCCCCCGTCTGCATAAATAATGCCGAGCCGAGCCCGCTTCCGCTGCCCCCTACCACCCCCTGTTCCTCACCATCCTACTTAACCGCAGACACCCGTCTCTGCAGCCGTTCATAAGCTTCTGCAGCAATCTTATTCACTCAGCCTCACCAATGTTTACCTATCGTCTTACACTACCTCGGTGCGGCAGTTGTACCTCATTGTCCGTCCGGTGGTATTCCTACATTGTCATTATTAGATCTCCCTCTGGACAAGATAAATCTGGAATTGCCTGCACTATGTTAAGATTTCCCACAGTGCAACGATGGATTCAATCTGCATACTGTTCCTTAGAAAAGCTGTCAGACAATTCCAGTGCTCGCTTTCCTATTAACGGGGGATGTATGCAAAATTTGGTCAAAAAGTTTTAATTTTTTGCCACCTGATAGTTCCATAGCATGTTAGAAATATTATCACCAATTTTCAGAGTTTAATTCGTGCTACAAATTAAGTAAAAGCCATCTTGTTTCAGCTAATGCGCAGTGCCACACCCCGCTTTTCCACACGGCTCTGTACATCTACATACATACTCCGCAATCCACCATACGGTGCGTGGCGGAGGGTACCTCGTACCACAACTAGCATCTTCTCTCCCTATTCCACTCCCAAATAGAACGAGGGAAAAATGACTGCCTATATGCCTCTGTACGGGCCCTAATCTCTCTTATCTTATCTGTGTGGTCTTTCCGCGAAATGTAAGTTGGCGGCAGTAAAATTGTACAGCAGTCAGCCTCAAATGCTGGTTCTCTAAATTTTCACAGTAGCGATTCACGAAAAGAACGCCTCCTTTCCTGCAGAGACTCCCACCCGAGTTCCTGAAGCATTTCCGTAACACTCGCGTGATGCTCAAACCTACTAGTAACAAATCTAGCAGCCCGCCTCTGAATTGCTTCTATGTCCTCCCTCAATCCGACCTGATAGGGATCCCAAACGCTCGAGCAGTACTCAGGAATAGGTGGTATTAGGGTTCTATGAGCGGTTTCCTTTACAGATGGACCACATCTTCCCAAAATTCTACCAATGAACCGAAGATGACTATCCGCCTTCCCCACAACTGCCATTACGTGCTTGTCCCACTTCAATCACTCTGCAATGTTACGCCCAAATATTTAATCGACGTGACTGTGTCAAGCGCTACACTACTAATGGAGTATTCAAACATTACGGGATTCTTTTTCCTACTGATCTGCATTAATTTACATTTATCTATATTTTGAGTTAGCTGCCATTCTTTACACCAATCACAAAACCTGTCCAAGTCATCTTGTATCCTCCTACAGTCACTCAACGACGACACCTTCCCGTACACCAGAGCATCATCAGTAAACAACCGCACATTGCTATCCACCCTATCCAGAAGATCATTTATGTAGATAGAAAACAACAGCGGACCAACCACACTTCCCTGCGGCACTCCAGATGATACCCTCACCTCCGATGAACACTCACCATCGAGGACTGAAGAAGATTGATGATGTGTGTTGCTAGCTCTGAAATGTCAGCGAGGGATATTGCCAAACGGGCATGCCAGGCGGGTCAGACTAGAGGAAAAGAACTACATGAAGACAAAAAAGACCAAATGTATGGACATGACCAACATTAAGGTACTTGTTTCTGGCATAAATGCTAAGAAAATATTTTTCTGCAGGTCCCGCAACTTCCATTTTTCAGAGTATAAGGAACATTTTCTGTTGAACCATTGCAAATAGATGGTTGAAATTTTCTATAGGTTTCATACATACAATTTAATAATTTTCTAATTTCGTTACTGTCAAATTTATTTAAATTTTTTGGAAAGAAAAATTACAGCATATCACACACATAAATTTAAAAAAATTGTTGCGATAGTTCCTAGACCGATATTAGGGAACTGGTATACAGATTTGATTTTCTAATGACTAAGAATAACCTAACAGATTTTGAAAGTGATAAGTAAAGTGACCACTGAGACAACGCCCTTCATGTGATGTAATGTGTTCTAAAAGTATACAGCAACGTCCTGATCAAACTGTGACAAAAAAAATCCAGATTATAGGTACTAACAAAAGGGTAACAAGTGAAAACTTGGTTCAGTTACATCTCAACCAGTAAAAGTTACGTTACTTTACATGTACCTGTCTATTTTCTCATACGTCCCTCCTTAAGGAATGTCTCCGTAGCCGAATGCTTTGTGTAGCTCCCTCGCTGCGGAAACCCGGATTCGATTTCTGGTGCCTCCTCAGATTCTTTCTGCTACAGGGAGGTATGCAACTGTATCCGCTCAGCTTCGTGAGGCTAAATGAGAAGTTCCTTGAATAAAGAAGCAGCGGCATAATTAGGGTTCCTCTACTGGCGTTATCGGCTGGAGGGTGTGGCGACAGGGAGATCACATGTCCCACGAGCATAGATCGTTTTTCGAGCTGCCTCGTAGACGGCAGTCGGAAGTGGCCTAAGGTTTAATGCCTAAGTGGTGGTGGTGGTTTTCTATTAATTACAATAGACAGAAACATTTAGTTTCATAATGCTTGCATACTACACAGAGAAAAAATCAATTAATGAGCAAGAAGCAATGTTAAGAAAAAAATGAAACTATGTAAATGTATCAAATTTAAAGTATTACAATGCATTAGAGACAAAAATTGAGAAAAGAATACATAATAAAATGAAATAAGAGAATATCCTTCCCAGTGGACACAACTTCTCTATTACGTATTTCCTTCTTAATTATTTATTTGTGAACGCTGTTGATACTGAATAACTATTTATGCTTCGTATGAATTATGTTCATGATTGTATGAAAAAAATTCATTTCGTCTTTTTCCTACAACACAGAAATCGAGGAAACATCCATTATTGCAAAAGCATCCTACATTTCTCACTAACTGCTATTTAATTAACGTAATTCTCAGTGGTATAGTCTTGTTATAGATACACTTTATTAGTCTTGATTTGTACATACGTAATTAGTTTCAGAAAATTAAATCGCCATCTGCAGGTCACTTAATATATGATGATAGTGTCTACATCTATCTTTACAGTTAGACGTTTTGCGATAACAGTGTTTTACAATTTAACTCGCAGAAAAGGTTTTATGTGACACCCCACACCATTACGTACTTCAATAGGTACATCAAAGTGATGTAATAATCACACAGAAAAATACATTTCGGCTAATACAATTCGCCTAGTACAATGTCAGAAGATATGTCCCTGCTAACGTTAGACGTAGAATCCATCTACAGCCGTCAGCAGGGACACATCTTATTTAATTTGCTGAAACTAGCTACCTTTGTACAAATATTTACGATCATGGCTAATAAAGGGCCCCACAAGGTTATTGAGCGCCTCCTAGAGAAGTGACACTGTCAAATAATTGTATCGTAAGTTTACAAAAATGACTTTTGTTAAAAATTCACCCTAACCACCGATTTCACTTAGCTCCCTTTGAAATTTTGGAGGTTGAAAGAGAAATTCAGGGAGCGAACATTTATCTGGAATTACACAAAAACTAAACACAGTTGTGAGACGTGAAGGACATAAAAGAGTAGCAGCAGTTAAGAAGGAATGAAACATAGTTGTTATTCAGTCAGTGCATTGAGCAAGCAGTAAACCATGGAGAAATTTGGAAAGGAATTTAAAGTTCAGGGAGATGAAATAAAACATTTTGGGTTTCCTCATGAGACTTTAATTCTATCTGAAACAGGAAAACGTTTAAAAGAATAGTTCAGTATAGTCCAATTAAGTCACGCAGGGCTCAGGGAATTATACTGGCAATGAGACTAGTATGCGAGTTTTTCTATTTGGGCAACAAAATAACTATGTACATTGATGATGATTGACACCCATTCGAAATTAGACCATAATGAACTCGATAAGCGGGAAATACGGGTTCGGGTAAAACATCATGTATAACATCTGTACCTAATACAGCTGACGCCAAATTTCAACAAAGTAACTGACGATGGCCGAGGCAGAGACGATATAAAATGCTGCTAAGTATTAGGAAGATCAGCAATCGGAAGAAGAGCTTTCCAGGGAAAAATACATTTGTTAATATAGAATTTAAATTTTTTGAAGGTTTTTGTCAGGAGTGTACCCCTTGAACGCCAGTGAAATGTAGACAATAAACAGTTCAGACAAGAAGAGAACAGAAACTTTTGAAACGTGGTGCTACAGAAGTATGCTGAAGATAAGTTGGGTTGATCGTATAATTTATCAGGATATACTGAAACGAACTGAGGAGAAAACAGATTTTTTACAAAACTTGCTAAAAGAAGGAGTCGATAATAGGAGACATCCTGAAGACGCAAGGAATAGTCGGTTCCATAATGTAACGGTGCGTGTCGGTGGAGGGGGAGGGGGGGTTAAAATTGTGGAGAGAGACCAAAGACTGACTACAGCTGTAAGGTGCCAGGACATGGGCACTTACACGTTAGCTTACCAACATCAGTATTAATAATAAAGGTACTGGCAAGGGCATCAGATCATGACTATTGAATTATGATAAATATGAGGCACTCTCGAGCAGTATTCCGTGCATGTCAGCATGATTGAGCCACTAACTTAAAGCGTTGGTGAAAAGTGTCGGAAGTTGAGAGTTGTGGAATATGAAGTCTGCACATGGCCGTAGCTCGCCGGGCCGCCGTGGGCGGCAGGTAGCGGTCGCCGGAAACGCGGAACAATACGGCGCTTTTGGGGACAGCCCGGTATCCGGAGCCACCTGTGCTGGGCAAAATGTGGCGAAGACGGGAATTTCGTTTGCCTAGGGGCGTTATGACCTACTCGATCATTGGGGAGATCTCAGAAATGCCGTTGGAGGGATTTCGGCGGTGATAGAGCGTTCGATATTGGCCGAAACTGAGTATTCTTCCGCCGCGTTTTCGTACGCGTGTGAGACGGGAGAATTGTGCAGAGAGAGGACTTCGCTTTCAGCCATCGAGAGGTACGGACTTGCAGACGGCGTCTTGGTTATCGTCTTCGAAGGGAGATATGCGCTCTGTATCGGAGCATTGCACCAACGCGTGTTCCGTGCAGAGTTCTGCGGTTAGAGCTCTTTGCGTGCTCAGAAGCGAGATTTTCACCAACGCTTAACCACTTCCAACAACTTACCTAATATTCTTAATCTGGTAGTTATCCTTGAGAGGTGCCGAGTATTTATCAACGCAGCTGCCGGTAATAGGGGCGCGTAATTGCAAATTGTTAATGTGCCATTCTCAGGAGTGTGTGGGTGGACAAAGAGATTCACATTTTTTTGTAAATTTTGTCAGTTGTGGGAATATCAAATTAAAATGCCAATATTACAACCGAATTATCGACTTCATTGTAGCTAGCATTTACCCTGTCCCAGTAAGCTTCACATGTACTCTAGTCACTGCACAGCTTGCCCAGGCGGGAAGTATAGAAGGTTTGCAGTCTTCTATGCTAGCGACGGACAAATAAGTTTACAAAGTGAACAGTTTCTAATAGTCATAGGTTGCTGTAGTCACACAGAGATTAAAAAAATTTGCACAGGATCGACTAGCATCAAAAATTCATCAAACTAGCCTTCGGACGGAAGACCACAATAGCAACCAGCAGGTAAGTTATTGTTGATGAGTCTTTGAAAGCATGTGCATATAAAGCAGAAGTAAAGTGCACTGCACTGATGGCTTTGAGATACATAATATACGATCTGTATGTCAGTTTAAAACGTAAAGACATTCCAGACTACTTTTCGTTACTCTTAATTAGTTTTTATGTTATTCCTTTAGTAGTTTCTATGATATAAATAATTATTTATATCTTATTCCTTTAGTAGTTGCTGTGATATAAATTGTTATTTACATCTTTAATCAACCCTTTAGTATCACATTATTCGCTGCCTAGAGATGTCTGCCGGCCAGAATGGCCGAGCGGTTCTAGGCGCTACAGTCTGGAGATGCGCGACCGCTACGGTCGCAGGTTCGAATCCTTAGGTTTAAATAGTTCTAAGTTCTAGGGGACTGATGGCCTCAGAAGTTAAGTCCCATAGTGCTCAGAGCCATTTGAACCTAGAGATGTCTCACCACCATTTCGTTCCTTTTAGCCGCTACTGAAAATAACATTTATCAACCTCAAGGCATACGTATCTTCGGCTTTAAGATTCTATCACATGCGACTACAATCTTGGTAATGAGTACTATTTCTGTGTGAACTGGGATCTCATAAACAATACAAGGGGCTTTCAATAAGTAATGGTACATATTTTTTCGATCAAGCTCGATTGAAAAAAAAGGGCATAATTTATTGTAGGACGTCATGGATTATTTCCGCTTCAGTCCCTATAGTTTAATGAAGTTCCGATAGGTTGCGTCGCTATATGTAGCCTTCAAAACGGGGTCTGTAACGGAGGTGCGCTCCAAGCCGAGAGCTGTTATTTAGTTTCGGTTGGTGGAAACCCAGAGCATCGCAGATATTCATAGACGCTTGCAGAATGTCTTCGAAAACCTGACAATGAACAAAAGCACGGTGAGTCGTTGGGCGAGGCGACTATCAATATCACAACGACGTCGCGCAAAGCTCTCCGATCTTCCCCGTGGCAGACGGCCGGATATAGCTGTGCTACCCTCAGAAAGTTGAAGAAACGCCTTCACCGTGTTCGTCGCCTCAAAAATGCAAACATACATCCCCTTCTCCATGAAAATGCTAAGCCTCACACAAGTCTGCACACCCAAGAGTGGTTCACAAAACTTCATTGGACCTTTCATCCTCAGCCACCCTACAACCAGTATCTCGCACCTTCGGACTTAAAAAAAATTGCTCTAAGGACTATGGGACTTAACAACTGAGGTCATCAGCCCCCTAGACTTGCAATTACTTAAACCTAACTAACACATCCATGCCCGAGGCAGAATTCGAACCTGCGACCGTAGCAGCAGCGCGGTTCCGGACTGAAGCGCCTAGAACCGCTCGGCCACAGTGGCCAGCCTTACGACTTCATCTGATTGGCCCAGTGAAGAATGCACTCCGCGGGAAGCAGTACATGGATGATGGGGAGGGCACTGACGCAGCAACTCGTTGGCTCCGTCGTCGACCAATAGGGCTGTACCATGTAGGCATACAGGCCCTCCCAGTAAGGTGGCATAGGGCCGTCGCATTGAACGGAGATTGTGTTGAAAAACAGGGTTTTGTAGCCGTAGAATGGGGAATAATATGGTCATTTGGAATCCTGAATAAAACCAACCTGCTTTCAGAAAAAAGTGTGTTGCATTACTTACTGTACGCCCCTCGTAATTTCGTAGAAATAATTGCATGAGAAATAATTCTGGCGAATAAGGTTGAATTTCATGGCGCGCTAAGCGGTACGCGAACCACTCCCAAGCTACATAGAAGAGATGTAACACTGAGGTAGGTAGAGAAACCACACAGAGGTGCCCTTTCTACTGAAGGTACCTAACATGCTGCAAGGGAAGAGTTATGAGGTAGTCACGTGGAGGTCTCTCAGAGCAACATACATCCATACGACAGTCATATGCCCATTGGTCTATAGGTGAAGCGATATTTCTGCTTTTCCTCAACTGCTGTCATAAGCTACTCTGAAGACAATGTTATCGTGACATTTATTTATTGTTATAACTATTGAACTCCCACGTGGATCGTCGTATCCATTGACGGCACAAAATGTATGAGTCGTACCCCAGAAAGTCCACAACAGGTTCCGCTTAATGGAGCAGCTAGTATGAGCCCTTTTAATCAAGCATGATTTTCGATTAGTTGTTTTTCCACTACCGAAGAACTTCCTATTAAAAATGTTAGGGTAACACAAGACTATGAATTACATTACAGGCGATCTATTGAATAGTTTTGAGTGAAACCACTTGTATTGTATTGTATTGTATAGAATTGGGGACCTAGAAACGACGGAGAGGCTTCGACCCCGCCCCGCCGTAGCCCGCAGTGGTTCACAACACCACAACAACAGGCTACAGCAGTCCACTCACCCCACCGCCGCCCCACACCGAACCCAGAGTTATTGTGCGGTTCGGTCCCGAATGGACACCCCCCTGGACACCCCCCCCCCCCCCCCCCCCCCCGGGAACGTCTCACACCAGAAGACAAGTGTAACCCCAATATTTGCGTGGTAGCGTTATGGTGTACGCTTATGTGGAGAAAGTGTTTGCGCAGCAATCGCCGACATAGTGTAACTGAGGTGGAATAAGGAGAACCAGCCCGCATTCGCCGAGGCAGATGGAAAACCGCCTTAAAAACCATTCACAGGCTGGCCGGCACACCGGACATCGACATTAATCCGCCGGGCGCATTCGTGCCGGGGACCAGCACGCCTTCCTGCCCGGGCCGGGCGCATTCGTGCCGGGGACCAGCACGCCTTCCTGCCCGGAAAGCAGTACGTTAGACCGAA
This sequence comes from Schistocerca piceifrons, assembly GCF_021461385.2. Lineage (NCBI taxonomy): Eukaryota > Metazoa > Arthropoda > Insecta > Orthoptera > Acrididae > Schistocerca > Schistocerca piceifrons. The sequence goes on from NC_060142.1 coordinate 391,972,533, forward strand.
CGGCTAACCGTGCGGGCTATGAAACCACTTACGACTGTCTTGAATCAAAACGCCGCAAACACTTACATAATGTGATGTGTAATATGTAAGAGATGTGTAATAAGAAATGCCTGAGAACAACTGAAGAGCGCCGGAACAAAAACCGATAAATCCGCATTTGCTCTTAATACAGAAAGTAGCAAACAGTGATCTCTAAATCGCTCCACAAGCTATAAAAAGAAGGAACACACTATAAAACACTTGATGTAGCGTTGTGCTGAAAATTATTTTGTAGCAGCATGTATTACTCCCGTATCTCCCTCTACAGCTCAAACACGCGAATACAGCAAAAGTGTATATATCGGATTTTGTGCTGGCGCTCCTCAACTGAGAGAAGCTCATGATCGTAACAACGTTAGAATGGTACAATGGTACATCCTTCTCAGTTTCGTCCAACTTCTCCTCCATTGGGATGAATAAGTTCATCTGAGAACTGTCCCCCCTACGTGGATGATTTGTTTACTTTACATGATAATGTCGGATATAGAGGCAAGTGTTCCATGCAGCTTCGCGCTATACTTCAGAAACAGTTATCATTTTGCTGGCGTTTCATTGTAAACTGTCGCATCAACTGCGTTTCTGCACACTCTTCTGGTACATGAATTTCCAGTTTCGTATCGGCTCCTAGACTGAATTCTTTACGAACAGCCAAGGATACATTACCGAAAAATTCAGGCAAATTACTTCATATGATCCCAGAGCACAGAAGAAGAACAGCACCGAGCGAGGTGGCGCAGTGGTTAGACACTGGACTCGCATTCGGGAGGACGACAGTTCAATCCCGCGTCCGGCCATCCTGATTTATGTTTTCCGTGATTTCCCTAAATCACTCCAGGCAAATGCCGGGATGGTTCCTCTGAAAGGGCACGGCCGACTTCCTCCCCCATCCTTCCCTAATCCGATGAGACCGATGACCACGCTGTCTGGTCTCCTTCCCCAAAACCAACCAACCAAGAACAGCAGATCATGATCAAAGCCTAACACTCTGATTAATTCTGAATGTAGTCCGGAGAACCGGCAGAGACATATATGTAAGGTCCAGTCACCTCCAGCTAGCTTTTCTTATACTACGTTACATGTCACAGAATGTTCAAAAGGACATTCTCTATATATTATTTAATTTTTGCATGACCTTACAGAACCATGACATGAAAATACCGCCCCGAAGTTGTGAAGGGCGCCGGCCGGAGTGGCCGTGCGTTTCTAGGCGCTACAGTCTGGAGCCGAGCGACCGCTACGGTCGCAGGTTCGAATCCTGCCTCGGGCATGGATGTGTGTGATGTCCTTAGGTTAGTTAGGTTTAAGTAGTTCTAAGTTCTAGGCGACTGATGACCTCAGAAGTTAAGTCCCATAGTGCTCAGAGCCATTTGAACCGTTTGTGAAGGGCATCGTGAATTCTTCTCTGTTTTTATCTAGCGTTCACCACATCATTCTCGTGTTCGATAGAAATCTGTTCCATTTGACTGTAAATTTGAAACTTGATTTTCCTCCTATCCCGGAATCATTAGTTTTGCTTCATATTCTTATTAAAACATATATTTTAGTACTTTTCCACAGAACTTGTAAGTGACAAACGAAATAGCGAGGTGCTTATTACTGTCATTTATAATGTATATTGAAGAAAATAATTAGTTTAATCTGTCCGTTGAGATATATAAGGCACTTTTGGTTCTCCAGTTATTGTTTAATTCTTCACGCCTTCGCCGACATGTTTAAAGGCAGTATTAATCAGTATCTCCCATTTTTCTTCCTTACAGTTTTTTTTTTTTTTTTTTTTGCAATGTGTCATATTTATATACAAATTTTAACTTTCCTCTTTTTAACAAGCAGCGAACTGTGTTAGAAACTACTTATTAACCTCGTTATGTCTCTACTGCTGATTTTGCCAGTGGTGTTTTCATGCTAGGAGCCAAGTAACTCATAGAATTTGAAAGGTAGGTTCACTTATCAAACTTTTTATACCTTTCGACGATTAAGGGTGCAGTTTACTTCTATGAATGACACATGGGCGCAGTATATTTTAGTTTCGACGAAATAATTGTGAATGGACAAAATAAAAACTAGGAAACAAAGCCTACAAGCAGGATGAGTTACTTTCTTATACTTCCAAGGTACCACTGGTCGGATGCTTGATGTGATACGATGTTGCGTGTTGCGTGTTCCGCGTGTTCTCCGGAGGCCACCTCAATGTTCGGAACAGAGACATCAGCAATTCTTCTCGGTGTCTAAATGATGAAGACTACCATGTTGTATCTATGCCGGTCGTCTATGAATTATTAATTCGTAGATTAACCAAAAGGAGTTCAAACAGCATACATCAATCTGAACTGGCGCGGGTGGACAATGTAAATCGTTTGAAACAGTGCACAGGTATTGTGTAAGAATTTTATGCCCACCCACGTCTTGTGTCAGTCTGGTGCGGGCTCTGCTTCATGCAGCACGATCTTTGACCCTGGCCTGTATTGCAACAACGGCCTTAGGTCTGACAGATGGCCTACAAATGCGGGGAGCCACCCCTCACTCACTCTTTTCGTGAGCCTGCTCGCCTGCCTGTCATATTTGCAGTGTCTTCTCCCTCTGGGTATAACGCTCTGTCGACGTGGTCATTAAACCCCCGTTAACGTTATGGAAGAAGACTGTGAATGAGACCCTCTTTCATCAGAATGTATGTGTTGCATTGAAGTACTAAGCTTGAGAGACATGTTTTTAAGTGAATCGTGTGAGGTAAGGTGGGATAGGGGAAGTGGCCAACCTTTGTCGAGATACCGATGGGGGGGCAGCAAAAACGTACACTCGTGTGTGTGTGTGTGTGTGTGTGTGTGTGTGGAGTGGAGGAAGGGGAGGGGGGCAGCACGATTTCGTTAGTGACAGACCACTAGACGTCAGTAAAGGTATGACGCACGTAGGACATCTAACACAACACATTTTAATAAATGGAGGGTCTATAATTTTGAGAAAATTTCACTTTGGTATATGTTCCTCATACTGCCGAATCACCTCCCAGACTGAGTACTAAGACTGAGTACTTAGTACTAATGACCAATAATTAGCTTCTTGACACTTTTAAATACACATTACTCTGAGTAGTGATGTGTCAGCGAAATAAGTATAAGATCTCACAAAGTTTCCTAGGTATACCTATAACCCATAAACACAATTCAATATTTATGCCTTTTTCCGAAGTCTAGCAGTTCATGCGTATTATGAGGAGTGTGCTCAGTTCTCTACAAATTTCTTGGCATAAATTAAATCGATGTAGCTTAATTAAATGATTCTTCTTGACTGGGGAATAAGTTCTGTTCGTCGTGACATTACTGTCGCCTTTCCTTTCGTAGTTCATATTATTTAGCAATAATTTTTGCCAATATATTCTAACTTGTTCTTGTGCCAACTGCGTTGGTTCCCTAGTACAAGGGCTCCAAAATGTTTCCCATGCTACCTCACACATGTTGTGACAGGTGTTACGTAAGCTGTACAGCGCTGCCCATATCCTACATTCAATGGCGCTACATCTCGAGACAGGCAGGATGCATTACTTTGAGGGCGCATCTCCATACACGCCGAATTTTCATAATACTATTAACAGTAATTCTCCTACTGGAAGTAATTCGTTATGAGAGTTCCGCGGAAATGCCCATATTTACATAACGAACTACTCGATGAAATGAAAAAGCTATTGTTTATGAAGCAAATGGACCAACTCTTTTTATGTGGACAAAATAATGAAGTTACTTGGTACGACGAAAAATGTAGTAACGCGTATACTGTTTTAATGGAAGAGACTAATGGAAGTTGGTTTCCACATTCTTCTTCCGGTATGTAAATACAATGTGTAGCTGTCTAGTGTGATTAATGTAATTAGTGTTTATGACGTGTAGTCGTAAACTTGCTATTAAATGCGACAATCAAAGTAAAGAAGGAACTAAAATACATCGCTGATTAATATCTTGTTCCTCACGAAAAACACCAATGCGGACGCACAACTTATCGTTTCACATCGACTGAATGATCACCATTAGTGTTACAGGTCCTGACGTCCGACTGCACAGAACGCCATTAAGGGATTTTGAACTGACTCCGCGACCACAGTCGCTTAAATAGCAATATACGAATCTTACACACTGCTTGTAAAGTGTACTGGCCGAGCATGTGAAAAGGATCCGAAATTTATATTATATAGACTGCAAATAAAAAAGCCGGACGGGGTGGCCGAGCGGTTCTAGGCGCTACAATCTGGAACCGTGCGACCGCTACGGTCGCAGATTCGAATCCTGCCTCGGGCATGGATGTGTGTGATGTCCTTAGGTTAGGTTAGGTTTAAGTAGTTCTAAGTTTTAGGGCACTGATGACCTCAGCAGTTAAGTTCCATAGTGCTCAGAACCATTTGAACTTTGCAAATAAAAGAGGGCAGGATAAAGTCCTTGGAAAACAAGTCGAGATTTTTTTTTCGCAATGCAAATTGCAACATTTATGATATTTTGTAAGGTGTGTGATCATTTGTTGAAGGCACTACACTAATGTTGTACGTGGCGTATAACATTAGTAATAATATGCAGCACGATATAAGTGTGGTCCGCGTTCTCCACGAATGAAGAGAGCGTTTACGTATGTGCTCTGTGGGCTCTGCTTCTGGAAAGCACACTCTAGTATCGACACTAACTACTGTTGTTTTGCAGCTGTTTTATTCCGCTTTCAGTACAGTGTTTCTGATGTTTTAATATTACATCTCAGTCACCACGATTACGATTCTGTAAAACTTGAACTATCCACTACACAAAAAATGAGGCTACGAAGTCAGTCTAAACATGTGGTCCTTTCTATTGTTATAGGATGTATCATTGTATTAACTGGGCATTATCTTCTATCACTTTCACAAGGCTGTGTATTTTATGTATCCGTATTACATTATTTCCAAGTAGCTTAATATATGATGTAATAGTGTGTCAGTTAACTGCGACGTTCTTTCATAGGCTAAATGACACGCCGAACTTGTTGTTTAGCTCTGTTGACAGAATACCCATACGCTTGAGTATTTTGGAAATGCGTGGTAAGGACTATGGGACCAAACCGCTGAGGTCATCGGTCCCTAGGCTTACTCACTACTTAATCTAACTTAAACTAACATGCGCTAAGGACAACACACACACCCAAGCCCGAGGGAGGGCTCGAACCTCCGACGGGGGGAGCCGCGCGAACCGTGACAAGGCGCCTAAGACAGCACGGCTACCCCGGGCGGCGCTTGAGTATTTGTTATTCTTTCTCATTATTGTTTCCATAGATCTGAGAGTGGAAGCTCGTAATTAAGAAAAATTGTTGGGTATTCTATAAGGAATGTTTTACGAACTGGCGGCCCCGAAAATGATCTTCTGATGTCCTGTATGAGCTTTGACTGAGAAATAACGCTCTTCAATAACTTACTGGTACCTCATGTTTTAAAATCCTCAACCTTATCCCTATCATATTCTGCTGCTGTATAATGCTGTTCGAACTGGATCAGTAGCGCTCACACTAAGAAGACAGACGTACAGCTCAGTCAGGCAATACGAATAATTACACGACGTATTCGCAGAGTTAAGCACCCTCTGACATCCTGTTTTTAGAAATATACCACCTTCAGATCAGAAGAGTCCCCAGATTCTCTGTCATCGAGCTACTGCATGAGAAAAAATCAAAGAAATTGTCGTGGCGCGCAATAAGCAACCTTGTCGGGTCGTCTTTCAGAGTCAACCATCCATGGAACATCCAATGGGAGCAGTTTGCAGTAGCCAAAAAACGTCTAGTTGAGAAACTTTCCATGCGAATACAAAGAATCTATCTCCCCAGACGTCAATGGAGGATAATGGTCCGGATTCGAACTGGACATGGCAGATGTAGTTATCTACTGCACAAGTGGGGATGGGCTATCCGACAAATTGTGATTGTGACGCCTCCTTACAGTCAATACTCCATACTAGGGAACAATAATGGACGTTCTCCAAGCATCAGATGAACCGATCGAGTGGATCACGGAAGTAGAACTGGATACGTAAAATTGTACGAGCTTCAGTTACGCACATTTGTCCACAAAGTTGTGTATTGGGATTTGTTTTCATCATACGACAAACAATAAATATACGACCAGTTATCCTTTAGTCAATCCGGGATAATGGCGTACACTTTCTAGTAATGATAAACTTAACGTGGACACACGTTGCCCCCTTGCGGAGATAGGACGCCACTGTTTCATCGCGTTTTGTCCTCTCGGGTATCGAGGCTGGCGACCCTCTTGTGCACACGCCATTTCATAAAGATATTTATCTGACCAATTTAAACCTTGTGACTCCAGAACGGAGTGGAGCTGGTCTGGCATCGGACAATTCCGCGGCCGCGTTTTGGCAGCGGCGGCGGCGGCGGCGGCGGCGGCGCGCCTACCTGGCAACGGACCCGCACGGATCATCCTGTCCTCCCTCCCATTAGTCAGGACATGGCGGGCCGCCCCTCCTCGGGCTGCTACAGCTTGCTGGGCGACCTCTTTCATCCATTCCATTTCACACGTCGCGGAACAAAGGCTGCAGCCGTGGAAAAAGTAGTGCTCTGCTGACAGGTAGGTTGTCAGAGATTACGAAAAACACTGTTGTGCTAATGGCGGGCAGAAAGGGGGACTGCTTCATCGTCAAACATCTAACATACACAAGGATGGAATTAGTAAATCAAATCGTCGTTTGTGTGGACAAGTGCGGAAAACAGTTGAAAAACTCGAATCGTAATTACTGATAATTCTGGAATATACAGAAACAAGTATCGATGTTTTAAATGTTTATTTGCTTACCAGCTGCGCCACGTCATGTTACGCGCACATTAAACAGTTATTTACAAAGAAATGTTAATGCCCAAACTCATTATCCACGCATATGGCCCATCACAAGAGCTGTAAAAAGAACCACAAAACTTTGAGACGATGGGAGGAAGTGACAGAACACATGTACATTTCTCTACATAGTTATTCAGACACTCATTAATAACTAGCCTTTGAAACACACTGGCCCTAATGTTCAGAGAAAATATTGTCCACCCAAGCTTGTTGCTAATATCCCTGTTCGAAAGATCAACATCACGATAAAATGTTTACGTTTAGGAAGCAGAGGAGAACTAGTGACTCTGGAACCTCCGAAACCTGTTAGCGTGCATCAACGAAGTTATTCAGGCACACTCTGTTGTCCTGCAGAAGTCGTGCGTAGAAGACCTACGGGTAGTGTGAACAGGCCGGCCGCTGTGAGCCGAGCGGCTATAGGCGGTTCAGTCTGGAACCGCGCTGCTGCTACGGTCGTAGGTTCGAATCCTGCCTCGGGCATGGATGTGTGTGATGTCCTTAGGTTAGTTAGGTTTAAGTAGTTCAAGTCTAGGGGACTGATGACCTCAGATGTTAAGTCCCATAGTGCTTCGAGCCATTTGAATTTGAATTTGGTACTGTGGACGTAAACATTCAGCGAGTTAGTGTGCTATGTACAGCTGAAGTAACGATGGCCCGCAGAGGCAGAGAGCAAGTAATTTTTCACCGTGCTTAAGACAAAAGTTGTCGTAAAATTGCCGAAATGTTACAAATGAAGAAAAGTACAGTTTCCAATATAATCAGAAGATTACGACAACCTCCCGCATACGGAACGTCCAAGGACGTTTTCTGTGCTAGAGGACTGTTATATCATCAGAGAAAAAGGACCCCAAGTTAAGTGCTCCAAAACTCACTGCTGAGATTACCAGAGATATTGGAAAGGAAGTGCAGCCGGAAACAATACAGAGGGTGCACAGAAGACGTGTGGAATGACGTTATATTTGCTGAAGAGAGTAAATTTAAGATATTTCAATCTGAAGGGAGGATAACGGTTTCGTGGCGACCTAATACTAAGCTTCAAGAGAAAATTCCAAAAGCAACTGTCAAGTATGGCGGTTGAAATGTAATGGTATTGAGGGTGCTCGTCGGCGAATGGCGCTCGTAAATTAGTTTTTATCGAGCAAAAAATGGACGAATTTCAGTGTATCAGAATACTGAGGGACAATTTAAAAAAGAGTGCTGAAAACAGGGGGAATGGGGAACATTTTAAGTTTTATCAAAATAACGACCTGAAACATACGGCCTAGAATGTGATGATGTGATTATTGTTTAACTGTTGAAAGGCGCTTCATCCACTCCTCAATCACCAAACTTGAATGTGATTGAGAGTTTGGGACAAACTTGATTAAGAATAAGGAAAACACCAATCACGTCTAGAGAACAGCTGGAAAACAGACTGCTTTATGAGTGGCAGAAAATATCTCCCGAGTACATGGAAATTAGTGGTGAGCATTCTAAATCGTCTCAGAGAAGTAGTTAAGATGAAAGGAATGCCTATCAGATACTGATCTTTCGGATCATAAGCAGGAAAAAACGTGTCCGAATAATTTTGTGCAGTACTGGTTTTGTTTTGATTGCGTTTTCTAATTCTTATGTCTGTATTTTCAGTGTTCTTCAGAAGTACGGTGGACATTTAGCTTCTACATTCCTTGTATTTGCTTTATATCAGTAAAAATCAAGCTATTATTACTGAAGTCGCTAATATGAAGGGAAATGTAATACCTCCCGTTCGTCCGAATAATTATGTGGATCACTGTAGCTCACAACTTACTCGTTTACTTGAGGAAAAAAAAACTAATCTCTACGCTAAACTTAATGCATTCATTTCATAGTTAACTTTCATGGATGACTTTTTAGTCAAGTTACCATCCCACAGGAACAGTGATTTTTTTCTCAACAAAAGATAACCTATATGTTAATTCAGGATATAGGCTATCTCCATTCCAGAGTTCATCCAAATACGTCCAGCCGCTTCAGAGTGAATGAATAACAAATATACTGACTCAACGAAGAAAGAATGTAAGCAATTTGTAGTTCGGTGCAGCGAAATTTTTATACTATTTGTACGTGCAACAACGTGTGCCTGTTACCAGCAGATACGATAGCATATCGTAACCAAATCCACCCTGACTAAAAGCTTACCGCGGTCTACACGTAAAGGCACGATGTCTCTCTGGCGTACAGCATTTAAAATACACCTTCACTGTGACTCTTCAACCTAAAATGCTACGAGCTTTATGGATGTGAGGGTTAAGCACTCTGAGAACTGTATAAGCATTGTATTCATTACGTTGAATCCTATAATGTAGGACATATGAAACAATAAAAGCATTTTCACAAATACGATACAGTTCAATAGTTAAAGAGTAAACAGCTTTTTCTTAGAGAAAATATTGTGCCACATTCCGAGTAATAGTCTTCAAATTAATAAATATCTTATACGACACTCTTTAAAAGTAGTCTGTGTGTTAACTCAGGGCCTAAGCTAATTCCATTCCAAATTTCTTCCGAATCCGTCCAGCCGTTTCAGCGTGGAGGAGTAACAAATGTACTCACAAACTTTTACGTGTATAGTATATATGGGATTAAATAACATTCAAGAGACAAGCTGGAAAGGAAAACGCGTGATGTCCTTGTTGGGATTCAAAAGTGCCGTTCAGATAATAAATCAGAAATCGCAGCAAAAAATTAATTAATTAATTAGTTTAATTAAATAAAAAACAAAAAACTACCTATTTGCTGCTTAAAGGCTTCCTCTCCCGTGTAGCCCCACTCTGAGAGCTGGAGGAACCCCGGTGGGATGCAGTGAGGTATGTAAGTACTTGAGCGCACACTTGGACGAGAAGCATTACTTTCACACACATATATCTCAGATCTATCAGAAACCTGCAAAGTCGTGCGAAAGTTGGTAAGACTGATCACCTTTTTGCAACAGTTTACCCTCTATCATGAAGCAGTCCTCGCTGCTATCTTAGGAGTTGTGCCAGCAGTTGGGCACACAGACTACGATACAATCGATACAACTCAATCGTAAGGCGTACATAGAGGTGTGTGCTGCTAAGGCTCACAGGAGCCCATGGGACAACACCGGTGGAAGCATCATTAGCCACGCCAGGTGTGTGGCGTATAGAAAATTACTGTCAAAATGGTTCAAATGGCTCTGAGCACTACGCGACTTAACTTCTGAGGTCATCAGTCGCCTAGAACTTAGAACTAATTAAACCTAACTAACCTAAGGACAACCCACACATCCATGCCCGAGGCAGGATTCGAACCTGCGACCGTAGCGGTCGCTCGGTTCCAGACTGTAGCGCCTAGAACCGCACGGCCACTCCGGCCGGCAAAATTATTGTCAGATACAGAAGATCTTTCTAGAGGCTTCGCAAAGGGGATCTTCCCAAAGTGAGAGAAAAGACTGGTCAGAAAGTAGTAACCAAAGAAGAGTTATAATTATGGTAATTATGGTATGTTAGTGGCAAAGATGCTGGGACAGTTCGTATCAAAACAGATCGCAAGGAAGGTATGAGGCATATTACCAAACATCAAGAAGAGGAAGCTTACGAGCCATGCAAATCCAACTAGAGGCATGATTTCCTGACAGGTCATGTTCCATACACTGAATATTTGGATCGGATAAAGAAACGTCCAACAGATATGTGTGCACGTGACGACATTGGTACACTAGACCGTATTGTATCACGGTGTCCAGCTTACAAAGATTTACGAACCCAAATAACTGGCACTGGACACTAAGTGACATTGTCATAAACAGAACAAATTTTGCCTGGTGAACGAGGTAGCAAATAATATATCTGGGGAGGGGGATTTACTTAGAAAATATTTAGTTCAAGATAAACCAAATTGTAAGTGTTGTCTATTAGTACATGTATAAATACCACCGATTGTTCACCGACTCCGGAATTAACTTCTACGCAGAGGACGACCAGAAGGTGACCAAGAGCAGGGCAGCTATGGTAGAACCGCTAGAGTGAAGGGAATTTTGTAGGTGGCTTACCTAGGTGTCTCAGCAAGAGCGAGCTGCAGGGAGTTGGTGTGGTGAATCCATAGGGTTCCATTGGTTGACTCCACTGGGACTGTGGACGATGGAGGTAGCTCGCCTGTGGCCCTATTTCAGCACTGACGTGTGGTGGGTTCAGGATTGTTTGGGGATGGTTTAGGTTTCTTGTAACTCCTATCCTAGAGATTTGACATGCTGCCCTACGTATCATGGATTCACTCTCACGTAAATAAGTACTGGGAGCTAGAGTCATGATTGTGGAATTCCGCAACAAGGGCTTCCTGAAGAATATATCTTCCTTAATCCTGATGTTTCTCACCGGTTAAGATTAGGAGATGCCAGTAAACCATCTGCTGCGATGGTAGTAACAAATGTAGTATCATGCACTAAGGGTTTTAGGCGTATTTCCTTTTCATGTAATTTTTTGTAAGTTTTATATTTCCTTTGTAATTAATTTCGCAGATGTGCATCTTCATGCTTGACCGGCACAGTGAGTGCTCCATTAAATTTGGGGTCTGTAGCAGCATAAATTCAGCTTCTTCTTCGAATTTTTCGGCTGTATATCGCCCAGCCATCTTCAGAGTGAGCTGCGCCACTGCGCATGCGGCCACGGATACACAACCGCCAGAGACGTTGATCGCGGCAAAGAAGTACAATGAGCATGAATTATATCTCTGGCTGCCCATCAATCCGCGCCGGGATGTCGATGTTTCATTCTGAGCTGCACTGTCGCGACTTCGTTGTAAATTTTGTATTATATCGAAGCTCCGGACTTCATGACTCATCCAACCCGAATCCATTATCTCTATTAATTAAATTCATCACCAAGCGAAATTCAATTGCTTCTTTCACCAGCGAGTCCCAGAAAGGTGATAAAGACTCTATAATTTCCCCGTTTTCGTACAACATAAATTGACCAGCCGATTTATTTCGCTGTAAGAGGCGAGAGTCATCTATCATGCGGTGTACGAATCTTCTGTCCGATGTATGAGACGCCGTATTACTTATAAAAACGTCTCGACAGTGCGGCCCAGAATGATGCATCGACAGCCCACAGTGGATTTACTGCGCAGGCACAGATATGATTCATGCACACTGTACTTCTTTTGCCGCCCATCGGCGTCCCTGGCGCCTGTGTATTTGTGGCCGCGTCCGCAGTGAAGCGGTGCGTGAGTTTAAAAGGACGGAGCTAGCGCTGGAACGTAAGTCCTTCGACTCAGTCTGAAGATGGCCGAAAGATATACAGCCGAAATAATATTAGAAGAAGAACGATTTCACTTATTATTGAAAAATGCTTAAATTACAAATCTTGATGTGAATGTTAATACCAGTTGTATACAAGTTTCTGCAGCTATGTGAAAATACGACCAACATTGGATTCCAGGTGGAGGGTATGGAAATGGTAAGCTATAATAAATAAATATTTCATTCCCAAAGACAAAGTCCAGAGGAGTAAATTTACTGCTCCTACAAAACCAACTCTTTTGGCAGGATACTTTCGGTTGAGAACGCGACATGCACTCAAAGCTTTATGGGCTGAACATCCATCGTGTTGGTATTAATTCTGTGTTCAGTATTCTGATTCTTAGCAGCACTTACCCAAAATACGAGTATGAATTCGTGTGTGAAAGTCGGCATATTATCTGCCGTTTAGCATACGGTTGATGAAATAAGGGAACGGAACACTTCACTGTTCTGGAAATCATTCTCGTGCTGTTGTTGATGTAAGTGTACATGATAAGGAGGGAACGAGGGGCGTGTTAGAATGAGATGCAAACTAATTTTAGGAATAGCAGTCTTCTATTCAAGATATCGTATGCTCACGTGTTGATTCACTGCAACAGAAGCGACAACCGTAATTTCCTCAACATCGTCTGGGCGAGTTTTACGATTGCGATGCCCTCGGTTGAATCTTCTCGTTTCCTGAAACGTCACAACAAAACGGGCAAACATCTATCTTGTTGTTGGGTTCTTGTCGGGATATCGTTCTCTGTACAGTTCCTCTGCCAACATTCTACCACAGTAAAAGAAATGTAATGACGATGCAGTTTCTGTAGTACCTAGGAATTCTGCGTACTCGTATTAATGAGTTTTATTACAATAAATCAAATAAAATAATTAATTATAGCAATTACACAGAAGTGTCACAAGCAAAGGGCGACATACGAAATAATCAGTCTTTACAATGACTGCTGACCTCGAACTGACAAATGTCTCTCCCGAACTGCTATCAAAGTCGCTATCGTTGACGCTGCTATCCAACTGGGCTTCACCAGTCGGGCTCGGCGCTTATGTCCTCTCCACCTAGGAGCTGCTGCTGTTGCGTTGTCGTCCTGGAAGGGGGCTGGTCGGCGTGGTATTGGCTGACTCCTTCTCACTGTCTTCTCTACTTTGTCGTTCCCGACTGGCGTGCTGGCAGTTGACTTTACGCCGTAACAGCTTTATCAAGGACTAGCTTTGCTATACACAACATATCATTTACAAGTACCACAGTGCTGCACTACAAGTACTACTGCTATCAATAAAAAAATATTATTGCAAATACGCCATAGATGAGTAGCATTTCTACATTTTATTTGTTGGTAAACACTCTTCTCACACAAACCTTCGGCTGCCGACGGTTGACTGAATTGTCGGTATGGATTTTGTTGTGTATCCGTTTAATTACTTTTAACTCCAGTAAGTGGACGAGTTACTTTACCCTCAGCACCTGCACTACGTGCTAGTCGGTGTGATGGCTGGCAACTAGCTCCAAATGTAGAAAAATGTTAGTTATGCAGACGAGTAGGAAAAACAATGTCATAATGTTCGAATACAGTCACTGCCATTAAATAGTCTATCTAGGAGTAAAGTTGAAAAGCAAAATGTAATGGAATTAACATGTAAGGATTGTTAGGGACGGTGAATGGTCGACATCGATTTATTGGGAGAATTTTAGGAAGGTGTGGTTCGTTTGCAAAGAATACCGCTAGTGTGACCCATTGTTGAGTACTGTTTGAGTGTTTGGGATCTGCAACAAGTCGGATTAAAGGAAGGCATCGAATCATTTCAGAGGCGACCTGCTAAGATTTGTTACCGGTAGGTTCGGACAACACGCAAGTATTACTGAGAACACAAGGTAGGCAAAGTTCTTTTCGAGGAGCAATATTGAAAATATTCAGGGAACCGGCATTTGAGGCAAATTGCAGAACGATTTTACAGCCGCTAAAGTAGATATCGCGTAAAGATTAGAGAGATTAGGGCTCGAAGGGAGGCATATAGACAGTCGCATTTCTCTCGCTCAATATGTGAGTGGAACAGAAAAGAAAATGACTAGTAGTAATGGTACAGGGTACCCTCCGGGACGCACCATACTGTAGCTTGCAGAGTATGTATGTAGATGTAGATGTGGATCTACAAGACAGTGAAAGTCAGTTCTGTGTTATGTTTTTAATAACATCATGTTTACTTGTCTGGCACACTGCGAAACGTTTTAGGAAAAGTCCTGAGGAAAGGAAGTAGATTGTCATATAGAAATATAGGGTGCTTTTGAAAAAGGCTCACTGAGGTGGATATCTCCGTAACGTGCAGAATAACAAGAAAGTAATGGTGCTGGTTAATGTCACCCTGGTAGCCAAAAAACATTTGCTAGATACATTATTTTATTTTGTTTCTGGCCAAAACCTTATTTGTTGTGGTCCAGATGAAAGGGATAATCTGTATATAGTAAGGAAATATCAGCCATATTAATATTGTGTTAATCAGTTATCTCATTACAGTATATTCGAATGTGAGTAATGACATCTAAGAGAAATGTAACACAATTACAGGGGCTTAAAGCACAAACAACGTGCAGATCTTTCATTGTCGGACCTGGAGTAGGGCCACGCCAGTCTCCGAGGTGGCGTCCAATTGAGAGACGGATCGGGTCAGTGAGCCACATGAAGTTAATAATTGTTATTTATTGCTGTAGTTCGTACTAGAATCTGAGTGAAGTACTTGTTTCTCGAACGTTGTTGAACCACGTTGATATTTTATTTCCTTCTATTTTTTGTTCTGTATAAATATTTTGCGGTCAACGGCCTTGCCGCAGTGGTAACATCGGTTCACATGAGAACACCTAATTTAAGCGCTGTCGGGCTGGGTTAGCACTTGGATGGGTGACCATCCGGTCTGCCGAGCGCTGTTGGCAAGCGGGGTGCACTCAGCCCTTGTGAGGCAAACTGAGGAAATACGTGATTGAGAAGTAGCGGCTCCAGTCTCGTAAACTGACACAGGGCCGGGAGTGCGGCGTGCTGAGCACATGCCCCTCCATATCCGCATCCGGTGACGCCTGTGAGCTAAGGATGACACAGCGGCCGGTCCCTACCGTTGGGCCTTCCAAGGCCTGTTCGGACGGAGTTGAGTTAATAAATGCTTTGCATATGTTCTCGTTTCTTAGACACTACAGCAAATTATCACACAGTCCGAAAGTTGTTTACGCTGAAATTAGCAGTAGGGATCACAGTCAGGCAATGAGTCTGTTGAGACTTGAGATTAAGCATGATAAGCTACACATTTCACTAATTTCTGAGTCCTGTAGCCTCGCTACCTATTGAGTGATGTGCTGTTGTTAAGAGTAGATACTGGGTGATCAAAAAGTCAGTATAAATTTGAAAACTTAATAAACCACGGAATAATGTAGATAGAGAGGTAAAAATTGACACACATGCTTGGAATGACATGGGGTTTTATTAGAACAAAAAAAAAACAACAAAGTATTGCTAGACGCGTCAAACATCTCTTGCACGCGTCGTTTGGTGATGATCGTGTGCTCAGCCGCCACTTTCGTCATGCTTGAGCTCCCAGGTCCCTAGACCTCAGTCCGTGAGATTATTGGCTTTGGGGTTACCTGGAGTCGCAAGCGTATCGTGATCGACCGACGTCTCTAGGGATGCTGAAAGACAACATCCGACGCCAATGCCTCAGCATAACTCCGTGCATGCTTTACCGTGCTGTTCACAACATCATTCCTCGACTACAGCTATTGTTGAGGAATGATGGTGGACATATTGAGCATTTCCTGTAAAGAACATCATCTTAGCTTTGTCTTACTTTGTTATGCTAATTATTGCTATTCTGATCAGATGAAGCGCCATCTTTCGGACGTTTTGTGAACTTTAGTATTTTTTTGGTTCTAATAAAACCCCATGTCATTCCAAGCATGTGTCTCAATTTGTACCTCTCTATCTACATTGTCAGCAGCTCGTGGTCGTGCGGTAGCGTTCTCGCTTCCCACGCCCGGGTTCTCAGGTTCGATTCCCGGCGGGGTCAGGGATTTTCTCTGCCTCGTGATGACTGGGTGTTGTGTGCTGTCCTTAGGTTAGTTAGGTTTAAGTAGTTCTAAGTTCTAGGGGACTGATGACCATAGATGTCAAGTCCCATAGTGCTCAGAGCCATTTGAACCATTTCTATCTACATTATCCCGTGATTTATTCAGTTTTCAAATTTATACTGACTTTTTGATCGCCTGGTACATTAATTTGTTGCTTTAAATACAGTAGATTGTAATTCATATAGACATTTATATAGAATTTTAGTTTCTGAAAGTATGAAAAATGGATAACATCCAGAGGCATCTTTACCTGAGGACTCTGTCTTTTACAATATTCCTTAATGTACAGCACAGCTTACGACAACAAAAGCCACGCCGCATGCTAAAAAATAGCTTCTTCAGAGTCATATTCTTATGTTTCCATTTCTCACTTCCTTTATTCCCACGTTGTTTCTGTCTTCACACTCACGCTTTTATTGCGAGCATCATAAATTCTTCAAAAGATTAACTGCAACACAATATCATATATAAACTCTGCTTTATAAGCTAGTCTCAGTAATGCATTAGTGCGAAACAGAACACATCGTAAGGACGAATATGAATTGGGCGGCTATGTACCCCTTGAAAATAATGCATTATTCTCTACCACTGACGCGAGCAATCCACGAACCTGGTGAACAGTACTGAGCTGTTTGTTTTTGCATGCTTTAACATCAACAGGCAGTTGTGGTCTTACTCATCAACAGCGTCTCGAAATGAAAAGAGGTTACAACAACCAGAAGTCAGACTGCACTGCCAAAGTAAACCGTAGAGCATTCACAATCTCCTACCGAGACATCCACACACCCAGGTTCATTAAGGCACAATATGGAGCAGCATCGCCCGCTTTTCACTGAGTGAAAGGTGAAAGGTGGCAGATTTGATCTCCGCGATGCAATTTAAAGACTGATTTGTCATCCTGCTGAAGGTCTTGATGAACTTGGGTTACCGTAGTCTGCTAGAAACTGAATGATGTTGGTTACAATATTCGTGTGTACACTTCAGAGGTTTACTTAGTTTCATATTTTTATTTATTTTTTCTAAATTTTTGAATTAGGTCATTTAATATCGCCTCACTCCAACCATTGAATGATATTGGAAATATGTAACAACACCGCTTAGTTGAGAGTGATTACTGCCTGTCATTGTACTCCAGTTGTCCCTGACGAGTATGGAGTGGAAGGAAGAAGTCGGTTGTCTCATATGCTTTCATTCCTTAATCCTACTTTTATTAAAAAAACTTTTGGCTTGTATGCTATTCAAACTGAACTGCAGGAATTACGTGAACGTAAACAATCTACCGCTACACATATTTCGAAACTCTAACATACTACAGCTTACTAAAAGAAGCTACTACTTAACACGACGAACTCCCACGAAAATAAGAACAGAAACTTACGGATTCTATCTATCGGTCCTTCGGTGGTGTGTGTGTATGTGTGTGCATGTGCGTGTGCGTGTGTCTTAGAAAAACGTCAGGTATGTTGACAGGCTATGAAGGACTACTTCTAGAAGCAGCAGCATCATCTACTATTGGTAAGAACTGGAACTACCACTATTGGTATATTGCACAAAATCTTCGAAACTTCGCACTTGTTCTACAATGAACTTCATGTTATGAGATCATGCTATAAGTAAGCTTTTTACTATTTGGATAGTATTGCTGACACGTCGGTAGACCATATCGCTATTTTAATAGAAAGATAATGATGAAGTGCGTAATAGAATCCAGGGTGAGACGATGGGCTGTCTCCACTAGTAAGTACCACTTCTTTTGCTTCTTCGGTTGCGGCCGGCCGTTGTGGTCGAGCGGTTCTAGGCGCTTCAGTCCGGAACTACGCGACCGCTACGGTCGCAGGTTCGAATCCTGCCTCGGGCATGGATGCGTGTGACGTCCCTAGGTTAGTTAGGTTTAAGTAGTTCTAAGTTCTAGGGGACTGATGACCTCAGATGTTAAGTCCCATAGTGCTCAGAGCCATTTGAACCATTTCTTCGGTTGCGGTTTTCTCTTTTTTCCCTCCGTCTTCTGCAGGGGTCGACATTTCTGAAAAGTTTCTTCCATTTAAGCGGGTTCTGTATGTCATTTCTATCAGTTCTTTCTCCCTCCTATCCTCTAGAATACAGTCTACCCACTTCTTCCTTTTCTTCCTTTCTGTGGCCTTCTACTGTCGTATCCATCAGTGTTCTGCCGATGTGAGGTTCATTCCTTCCCATATGCTTTCACATCACTGGAGTTTTCTCTCATGGCCTTCCTTGGACACCTCCACACCACTATGTAAACCATCATCCATACTACACGCACTTTCACTACAATTTACACACAATGGATAGAGAACGTCGTCTCAAAATATTTCGCGGACTACCCCGACGTCTAAAGAAACAGTTTACAATTGATTAGGAATTTCATCTACTTTGCTCTTTACGATTGCCCGTAACACTTGGTCGTTAACTAACAAATTTAATTCGTATTCTCGTACATATCTCGTCTAAATTACTGGTATAGACAACAGTGGATTATTAAAATGATCCCTCATTCACATACTCCTCCCTGTCGGTGTTGGAATCTAAAGGAATATTAGGGATAAAGACCGTGCCCAGCCCGCAGTTGAACAATGCCTCGACATCTGTGCAGATGTTTTAGAAAACGTCTTCAACTCTTTGGCCTCTCTTGTTCCGCTCCCATGTACATACGCTCTAGCGCCTTAAGAGTACTTTTTTTTTAATATTTCCAATATTGGTGAACTTGAAACATGAATTAGTCCGCCAGTCGTGAGTAAATTTTACGAGCAAACTCCTCTGCTCATTTTGTAAAATACTTTAGTGTCAAGCACAGTCAATTGTTCGCGTCATCCATCAACATGGAAAAAATTGACCGATTAAAATTGTGGAATCAGGACTTGGAAACGTTTTGTTCGGAAGGCAACGCTCTATCAGGGAAACGATGTAAATCAGACAAAGCTGTCCTCACGTTGTATGACCGCTGGGAGCTAAAATTTGGCATACAGTTTTAAAATCTCAATAATTTTAATGCCTGTTTTGTGTCTTCTTTACTTCAATCTGTCGCTGATTTTCTTCTCTTCATCTTTTTTGATGTTGTGGGCTCTGGATCACTGGGATTCAAGTTCTTCTCCAGCCATTCAGATTAAAATTACGCGCTGTTTCCCTGGCCCAGGTAACGTAAATGTCGAAATCGTTCCATACTTACAGCTCCGAACTTACTCTCCGTCTTTAAATTCGTTGAATCCTAAACTTTTTTTCTTTCCTCTCTGCATTTCCTAAGACCACAAATGACGGTCGAGCCAAGGAGGACAAGAAAATCTTTGTCAGTATAGGTTAACACTAAATCTGTGACATCCTCACCTTTTGCTTGTAGTAATTATTTTTCTGTAGAAAGATATCTAGTTCGATAAATTCAAAATGCTAAGTTTTAACTTACAGCCTAGTATTTAGATAAACGCTTGGTAGCCATCGCCAGCGTTTGAAGCGGCTGTCCATAGGTTAAAAGTACAACACCTCATGATTCCTATAGGCTGATAGTGAATCGAAGAAAGACGAAAGTAATGAGGAGTAGCAGAAATGAGACTAGCGATAAACTTCAAAATTTGGGACAACGAAGTACGCGAATGAAGGAATTGTGCTACCTTGGAAGCATAATAACATATGACGGACGAGGCAAGAGGGATATGAGAAGCAAACTAGCAGTGGCAAAGAGGGCATTCCTTCCAAAAAGAAGTCTGCTGGTATCAAACATCGGCCTTAATTGGAGGAAGAAATTTCTGGGAATGTGCGCTTTGAGCACAACTTCGTATGGAAGTGAATTGTGGGCTGTGGCAAAACCAGATAGGAAGAGGATCGAAGCTTTTGAGATGTGCTACAGAGGGATGTTTAAGATCAGGCGAACTTATAAGACAAGCGATTAGAAAGTTCTCTGCAGAATCGGCGAGGAATGGAAAATGTGGAAAACACCACCAAGGAAAAGGGACAGGATGATAGGATATGTGTTGAGACATCATCGAACAACTTCCATTATACTTAAGGATACTGTACAGGGTAAAAACTGTTGGGGAGACAGCCGGCCGGTGTGGCCCTGCGGTTCTAGGCGCTACAGTCTGGAACCGCGTGACCGCTACGGTCGCAGGTTCGAATCCTGTCTCGGGCATGGATGTGTGTGATGTCCTTAGTTTAGTTAGGTTTAAGTAGTTCTAAGTTCTAGGGGACTGATGACCACAGATGTTAAGTCCCATAGTGCTCAGAGCCATCTGAACCATTTTTTTGTTGGGGAGATAGAGATTGGAATATATCTGACAAATAATTGAGGATGTTGGAGGTAGGCATAGGAAAACATTTCGTGGGCGACCGTATGAAACTATTCAGAAGATCATAACAAAAGGTAGATAATTACGAAGTGAGTCCACAGATTGCTTCACATATGTACCACGTATTAGAGAACCAACGCTTTCAGGTGTGCTGTGAGGCGAAATCAGATAGCTCAGTAATGGCGTTCTTTGTGGAGAGATCCAGGTTTGCCACTCGTATTTAATCCATCAGGAAGATTTATTACACTACACAGGGTACAAGGGGTATTGGTGCAGATATTGTGATCATTTGTTACCTTGATATGTATCCAGTTCAGTGTGTTAATTGTGTTTTGTCTTTGTCTAAATCCTTCCGCGAACACACCCTAAATTATTTACTACTTGGTTTTTTCTACACGGTCGTAACTACCCTGCGAAGTGGACTATGCCTATGCCTTATGAGATAAACTACAATTTTCTTGGACACTGAAAATGAATGGCAAACCTTAAAGCTACGTAGGACCTACTTTAAAAACCAAGCAAAAGTCTCCAATTCGGCTATTTTTACTTATACTGATATTTGAAAATAGTTTTTGCAGGCAGCGTTTAACATCTTTCAGAAAGATTAGGAACTGCATCGTACAATACACGGCTATGATTATTTTTATTTTGACAATCGATTTCGGTCACACTCCGTCTATCCTCGGAAAGTCTGTACGATATATGACTATGTACAGGGTGTTTCAAAGTCGTCGCACCGAACGTATAGCGATGATATATAACAACTTTGGCTAGAGACATTTTCGATGGTGCTTCCTGGCGAGACTAGGCGTCATTATGTATTGATGATGTAACCGTGAGGTGCCAGGGCATAGGCACTCTGTGGCTTGCGTGTGCCTTGTTGTAGTCTACTCCGTATGAGCCAAAGAGCTTTTTTTCGTAGTGTTGTTTTGCTTTAGTTTGTGGTGTTGTGGTGTTTTGTAAAAGTTCTGCTTTAAAATGCCTGGGCGTGCTGTAACAGGGTGTCTGTCGTAAAGCAGATAGACAAAAGGCACGGATATAATTTACCATTAGTTCCCGAAAGAGATTAAAGTGCAGAAGGTTTGGATAATGAAGAGTCACCGAAAAGATCGCTTCAGTGTTGCGACGTCAACTGTTTGTTCGCTACAGTTCACATCAGATGATTATCTCCGTGACTTGCGAGCAGAACTTCTTAATCTACCTCCGAAGAAAACACTTAAACAAGACGCAGTGCCAAGTGTACATACGGCAGGAAGTGTTCACAGTTTCAGTGGAAATTCAGGCGCTGATGATACAGTTTCTCCGAATAGGGCAGATCGGTTGCAGGGAAGAAAGACAGTGAAAAATGCAATTGAGCGCCTGGCTAGTGTGTCTCCGAAAAAAAGAAAAATAGACCAGTCAACAGCGACAGATGACTGAGACACAGACAGTAAACAGATCAGCGAACTGTAAACGTATAGAAGAATAAGAATACAGGAACCGCAGACTGACAGCTATGTGCGCATACCTCAAGTATAGTGAGAAGTGCTTGAAACTCAAAGTGAAAACTTGTGGTGAGAAAATAAAATATCAACAAAAGTGTCAAAAGAAGCAAGTGCAGGAGAAAGTGACTCAAATATTAGGCAAATTGTTTTCAAAAACACAGATAAACTGCTTGCTGAATGCAAAAAAACGAGCAAAGTGGCAAAGGGAAGACATTTGTAAAGCGGTTACACTTAGTGCTGTGTCTAGGAAGTATTATTTGTTTGTAAGGAATCAAGTCGGTTTCCCACTTCCAGAACTGTCAACACTTAAGAGATGAACGTCACGCTCTTTCAGATGCCTTCCTGGTGTGGTGACAAATGTTTTGCGACTAATGAAACCCCACTCATCTGTATTGACAAAAACCGAACGTGTGTGTGCTATCATTCGACGAAATGAACGTAGATAGCAATATTACTTATGATCCTGTAGAAGATCGTGTTGTTGGGCCACACACTAACGTGCTATTTGTTATGGTACGTGGTTTGTTTTCTGGATGGAAGCAACCAATGTACTATGATTCTGACACACAGATAAGAGCTCATCGGTTAAACAGTATTATCTGCTCCCTACAAGATGTTGGTTACGACATTCTGGCGTTAGTGTGAGACCTTGGAACAAAAAATATATCTGTTTGGAAAGATTTTAATGTGGTAGAAACAAATTCCTGCTTTTCAATCCACAGTATGAAAAGAAATGAATCTGGGTGTTTTCAGATGTTCCACATGTGTTTAAATTTGCGAGGAACTACTTTCTGGATGACGAACTAAAGCTTCCCAGCGGGAAAATTGTTAGTAAATCTATTATAGAAAAACTGCTCGCATTAGATAGGAGTGAAATGAAGTTGTGTCCTAAACTGTCACAGCTTCACCTCAGTGTTAAGGGGAGAGAGCGTCAAAGGGTTTATTTGGCAATGCAACTTTTTTCGAGTACCACAGCTAAAACCTTTAAAGTATCTAATGCCTGCAGAAGAGGAAGCAGCACATTTTTTTTTTTTTTAGTTAGCGAACGACGCATTTGACATTCTGAATGCTCGGAGGTATAACAAGAATGCGTTATCATGTGGTTATAGGGTACATAAGGATGTTCAAGAAAGAATATTAAGAGAACTGTATAAGTGTGCCGAAAAAATGCGCGTAGGCAATACAAATCACTTGCTCCCATTCCAGAAAGGCATAATGACAACTGTTCGGTCATTGTTTGGACTGTTTTCAGACCTTCAGCCACTACAAATGACATATTTTAACAGCAAGATTGAACCAGGATGCACTGGAAAAAAATTTCTCAGCGATCAGAGGAATTGGTCATTTCCATTTGAACCCTTCTCCAACAGAAGTAAAATATCGATTATGTCTGTTACTGCTGGGACACAATGCTCATGCTATTCCTCTGTCAAGTGGCACATCAGTAGAGGCAGATGATTGTGACGGAGTTTTGACGTCACATCTGTTCACAGGAATTTTGCCCGACATGAGCGAAGCACTGCAAATGATAGATGGTGGAAAAGAGCTACAAGTTATTAACTTTCCTCTTCAACCTGCACCAGAAGAATCTGCTGTCAAAGAGGGATGTGACTGCTCTGCAGAACGATTGCGTTACCTGGCTGGCTACATTACATATCGTGCAAAGAACTGTGACAACACACTAAACGCCACCTGGTGATATTTTAAGTCCTCCAACAAATGAAAATTACGGTTGAATTGAAGCTCTATCCCGCGGTGGGCTTACAGTTCCAACAGATGAGTGGCTACATAATGTGTCTCCGTTTGAACTAATTTTTAATGACTTTAGTGGATTGGATAGTATTTCCAAGGAAAAAATATAGTGAAAACAATAGGCACTGCTGTCCAAACTAAATATCAGGAGTTTTCTTCACAAGTTATAAAACTGTATGTCAGAACAAGATTTTCATTCGTATGCGGTTCCTCAATATGAAGCATAAAATGCAGAAAGCAGCAGGACAGAAGTGGAAATCAAGACAGTGGCACTCTTCTTCCACTACAAACATGTAAACAGGTAAATCAACTGTTTTAAATAATTTCCTGAGAACTTATTGCTGTTAAAAGTAGTTACTTTTCTTTAATAAGAGTCGCTTGCTGCGTTAGCCGCTGCCTCTCTTCGCTCCTACAGTGACGTCACTGCGCCAGCCAATCACAGCCGATTTAGCTTTGGGCCCAACCTCCCTTTTAAATGACCTTGGGTAGTACTCAGTACACCTAGTTAATAAACCCTGCCATTCGGTGAAACCTCGTCGTGCCATAGCCGGGAAGCATCAGCGAACATTTTGTCCCTGACAAAAGTTGTTCCCCACGACTTCGTTATCCTCAGACATTTGATGCGAAGACTTTGGAACGCTGTGTATAAAGTGCGGACAATAACTGTACGTAGCGCACCATAAAACGTTTTCCATCGAGTATACATGCATTATACACAGTGTGTTGTTTACAGAAAGAATTACTGTTCAACTGTCAGCTGTGTACAAGCTCAAAGCTTGCATCTAGTTAAGTTGTGTATTGTCATTTTATGATTACTCTATGTCTGGGTGTGTTACTTTCATTATATGAATGCGTTTTATTATATGCATTAACTTGTATGTTTCAAACCTTTTTATAGATGGTGTTATAACAATTTAATTTGGACAATTATTGATTGCTATCTAACGAAAGAAAAATTAATGTAAAACATCGGTGCTGCGATATTTTATCGAATTTTAGAGCAATATGTGGTCATGGACATGTTGTTCGAAAGAATATACGTACCGACAATCAACATGTTTAGAATATTTAAGGCCTACAACGTAAGGATTTTGGGCAGTTGTAGTTGACAATTTGTTAGGGTTGCTCCAGGCGTGTTGATAATCTACACAGAAAGACGTGATTGTGATATCACAAGTTATACTAAAATGAAACTCTGCAAGAATTATAAGGTAACGCAGTTGTGAAATGCACATTTAAATACGCCTTTTTAAGCATATTCTTTGTGTAATTAAGTAACACTGTGTCTGATGCATGCATGATGAAAAATACATGTATGATGAAAAATGTTTTGAGAGACACAATGTACAGTTACTGTGTGCGTTTTATATACTGCACAGTTGCATAAGATACAGATGGTCCGGGGATGACTTAGGTATGACCGAAATCGATTGCCGAAATCCATGTAAATGTTTGCTCTCATATAATCACTCTTCCTCTCTCTCTCTCTGTCTCTTTCTCACACACACACACACACACACACACACACACACACACACACACACACACACACACTTTCTCTCTCTCTTCCTCTCCCTCTGCCTCCAGCCCCTCACATCTGTTTATTAATCACAATCGAAGAGTGTCATCTATGTATGATTTTACTGCTGTAGCCAATGTGATCATTGTAATTCAAGTCTGTAACATTTCACCTAATTGTTATTAACAATTATGAAGTTACACCATTTTAACATTTCACCTGACTGTATAAACGAGTACGAATGTTTAGCTGTTTTAACTTGTCAAAATTGGATTTATATACCACCTGAAGTACACACACATATATTCAACACCTCAAAACAAACACCTCCAAATGCTTTAAACAATTATTCTATAATAATGTTGTTATGATGTATATTTTTTGCACTTTGCGATTATGTCTTCTCTTCTGGTATATGAACCTTGCACCCAGCTGATTCCAGACGCCATATTTGTTTACAAATGTGGCAGTACACATGTGATGTGTTACGACAACAAAAGGAACTTGTGACCCCTGGAAGTACTCTAGTTTACTTATTTAATGTTTACCATTAGATATCAGTTTAATTTTTTGTCTAAAGTAATGCTAAACCATATTCTGAAATAGTGTCTTGTTTCCCCACTAGGCAGTGCCACAAGTTCCTCCAAAAATCGTAACCCAACACACACACAAATGTAATACTAACTAATGTAAATTCACCCGATAATGGAGGTTTAAACCTTCGAAACGCGTCGTGGAAATAAATAAAATGGTGACTGGTAACAGTAAACTTGTTGTTTCATTTAAAATAAGTATAGTTGTGTATTGCATGGTAAAGTTCCTAACCTTTTTTTATATTTACTCTAAAGAGTTACTCTGAAGTGGAATCACTCAACTCTTTTCTAGCAGTCAAAGAAGATAAACAAGAGCACTTGATCTCTTGTGTTCGCAAAGAGGTCATCGTTGTACTCTATAGCGGGACGCACTGCAAAAGATACGCGCAAATGAGTATGAGCGTGCTGTCCAAAGTGCTGGCTCGAGGCCCACAGTATGATTTATGTGTCATCTGCTGCCTTCCGCTCCACAAATCACGCCAGCAGCCACTTCTTGACAGACGATAGCATACATTCCTGAGTTCCGTGATCAATTTCCCAAACGTCACGGGATGTGGCTAGCGAAACATACACTGTCCGGTATAACAGCCGAGAAATAGTTACAACTGTGCAGAACCCGCTGTCCAAACAACCAGGCAACTGATGTGCAGTGTTTTGGCAGCAGTAAATCACTGTATGAATTCTTCGTGCGTTTGTCCAAACAATTCATATCCGTTTTAATATAAAGTTCTCGTTTTTTAGCCGAGATAGTCGGTCGAAATCGTTTCGACGAGCTTCTTTCGGATCATCTTTCGAACCGTTTCCAAAATAAGGAGGGACTGATTATAATGAGCCATTCGTAACAATGACTGTATAACTGATTACTAGCTTCATCTCTGGTCCCTTGAATCTCCCAAACCAACCAACCAACTAGCTTCATCAGATATGAGATGCGTATTAAAACATGTCAAGGACATGCGTGGGAAACGTCTCACTGAAATCTTCTGTTTTCTAGAGAGTGTTAAGAACATCTTGAGTTTCTTACCCTTAACTGAAGGAACTGTAGTACAATCTCTTACAGAACAGCATTCAGGAGTCAAAATACCATAACAGGTAAGCAAAGGAAACAGAGAAATCCATCACATATACGAGTGTTTGTAACTCGTCAGATACAAAACTGTTCCTAACTCTTCTTTTTCCACTTTTTATTTCATTTTCCTACCGAGTTCAGTGAATACAAAACTTTCCATGTGTTTTACTATTACTTTTTCATCAACTTTTATAACGTCTAGTACGTATTTTGTTATTTAATAGCAAAATATTTTACACGTTACTTATACCTTAAATCTTTGTTTCACCTTCCATAGTTACACAGGTTTTTTATCTGGCACCGCGAGATGGATATTGAATATTAATCGAGTGAGTATTAGACAGGAGATAACATTAGATGATCGTTGAAGTGGGTTAAATATTGAAACTTCATCGCAGATTGAAACTGGAACGCGAAGTTTAGCCTTTAACGATAACTCATTTAGCGTACGAACTGTGCAAGCACGACTGACGATCACCTTAAAGCTTCAGTTTCATGTATTCGACAATTCTCACAGAATCTCTGTATAAATTGCAGATCTCTGGCAGAGCAAAAGATTCGTTTTGTTTTCAAATCTGAGCTAAACGGCTAAAACGCAGTACCTTTATTGTTGTCTTTGCATTATCATGGTCAGATTAGATCACAGCACAACGATTAGATTCTTCTAACACTTTCATAACCAAGTATATGACTTTTGTGATAAATGTATACCACAGGCGAGTATATGATGCCGAGATTGCTAAAGGACAAGCCATGAAATGTAAAATCTAAGTACTCTGGCAAACGTTACAGTCATATAACTGAAACGCAAAGAGGTTTTATTTGATGTTTTTCAGTACTCACTAATCCTCTCTTCTCATGTGAATTCTGTTTGTTCCTCCGTGACGAAGACTGTCACATATCATCTTGGTAAAATACATTCTCTTCTACAGAACTCTTGTTCCTTAAGTAAAGTCTGTATTACTCTAGAAACAACGCAATATATAGTTCACAAAATATACTGAATTATCATTTCTCTTAAAGAAAATCTCAAAATATTTGCAACTCATCTATAGTGCAAATCGATTTTACTACTACGTTTTCCAGTCCTTTGAAGAATTTGAGATTACCAGAATTCGCATGATACAGAAAGGTTACTAAAACAATCGACTATTGGTTGAACTTATCTCTCCTGTTAATACTTGCCTTCGTCCCTCCTTCGTTACTTTAAAAAGATGTTTAAATCCACTGCATAATATATTCTTAATGATCTGCAACATAACCATAGAGTCTCTTTACACACAGCGCCAAGGAGTGTACACATTACTCTGTGCTGTTACTGCTTTTTTAATCGCAACCAATTGTTTCCACACTTTTGTTTCTAAATTACCACAAAATTTAGTATTTCAATGACATAAAGTGATATAAAAATAACGAACTTAAATAAGAAATCGTTAAGTGAGAAATTAATACGTGTTGCGTAATTCCTTTAGAGGTGGGGACGAAACTCGAATAAATCATTCTGGGTATAAAGAACAGCAGCCGCTATGGAGTTGTTTCACTTCAGCCACTCCGAAAATCAGTACAAATACAGTATAAAACGGGAACGAAGGCTTTGGTGTTTTAGGACCTAGACGATACTTTTTTAATTGGTTCAACGATACCCTTAGCATAAAGTCCTTGTTTTTTTACAGACTCTTGCGTAGAAATAAATAAATCTAAAACTTTTATCAATTGTGGATGTGGAGCATTGCGACTGTGACCATTTAAGGTTTTCAGCAATGACTACAACCAGTAGCTTTAAATCAAAACCGAAAAGAAATTTGCAAGGTGTATGTCTTGCAAGAACGGCTGTCCGTACTGTAGAAGCATTAAAATGAGTAAAATTAGTATCAACAAAATAAGCTCGGATGGTAGAGCACTTGCCCGCGAAAGGCAAAGGTCTCGAGTTCGAGTCTCGGTCCGGCACACAGTTTTAATCTACCAGGAAGTTTCATATCAGCGCACACACCGCTGCAGAGGGAAAATCTCATTCTGGACACATCCCCCAGGTTGTGGCTAAGCCATGTCTCCGCAATAGCCTTTCTTCCAGGAGTGCTAGTTCTGCAAGGTTCGCAGGAGAGCCTCTGAAGTTTGGAAAGTAGGAGACGAGGTACTGGCGGAAATAAAGCTGTGAGGATGGGGCGTTAGTCGTGCTTGGGTAGCTCAGATGGCAGAGCACTTGCCGGCGAAAGGCGAAGGTCCCGATCTCGAGTTTGGTCCGGCACACAGTTTTAATCTGCCAGGAAGTTTCATATCAGCGCACACTCCGCTGCAGAGCGAAAATCTCATTCAAGTAAAGACATAGGCCTTACATCTACCTTCTCAAGAACTGCGTTTCAGATATTCAAAGTTCTACAGAAGTTGTAAATATCGGTGCAAAATTAGTCTACGAAAAAATTCAAGAGCATTCGAAAAAACGTTTTACTATATAGAAATTATTTTGAATAAAGTAATGATTACACAGAAAACTCATTTAGTATGTGCACATTTCAAACCAATTAAGCATCTTGTTTCCTGTTAATCGAACGCTTATTCTGAAATGTGCCTCTCACACTGTTATAAAACGGTATGCACAAGTAGACATTTTTGTACTATCTGACATTGAGGCTAGTGAATGTCGTAAGGGCTGGAGGTCGACCACACGAGCTAGCACTGAACCACATAGTACACTATCTGGTCAAAAGCAGCTGGATATGCTTATGTAACGCGAAATTAACCACTAGGTATCATGAAAGGCGCTCCGACCAGTATAAAAGAAGGCGGAGTGCATTGCGTTGTCAGCAGAAAAGCAGAAACAGCGGAACGAGTGAGTCAGGAGAGATCAGTGACTTGGAACGTGGACTAGACATTGGATGTCGCCTGAGTAGAGCCGCCCACGTTCACTGTTGGTGATTTGATTGTGATGTGTAAATGGAAAGAACAAGCACAGTTAAACCAAGACTTCAGATATCATGTGGGATTGCTGATGGGCAGCGATTGTAGGTCATTGCACAGGGTGGTTATAAAACTACCGTGTGAATTTAGTGGAAGGAAACACAAAGGGGCGCCAGCATTTCAGCTAGAATAATGGCTGTGCGTAGGGCGCAGAAAAACAATGGTGGAGTAGCACTTCATCTGCAACACACTTCTGTAGGCAATGCTAAGTAGTGCCAGAGGTGATGTAAAGAGATACGACACTGGACTGGAATGATGAATCACACTATACCCTGTGGCAATCCGATGGTAGTGTTTGGGTCTGGCGAATGTCTGGGGAACGTTACGTGCTGTAACGAGCAGTATCACCAATGAAGTACGGAGGCGGCACTGTTGCGGACAGACACGTATTTTGTGGATAACACTCTTGAAATGGACTGACCTGTCGAAGCTCTCGATCTGAACGCGTCGGAAACTATTTGGGATGAGTTAGAACGTTCATTTTATTCGGGGGCCTGCCCCCAACTTACTACCTTCTCTGGTTTCGGCTCTTGAAGAAGAACGTGCTGCCGTCCTCAACAGACATTCGGACACCTCATTGAACGCTTCCCCGACAGAACTCATGCCCTCAGAAAGGCAACGGGTGTGCATCCCATGTTAATGTTCACTAGTAGGTGTAATGATACGTTTGATCAAGTAGCTTGTGATGCCACTGTCGATGCAATCCGTAGCACATGCTAGTGTAGTTTCGGTGGTTTCCAAGTTAGTCTTTTCGAACACCATTAGTTGGAATGCACCAACCTTTTAATCCTCCCTGCAGGGTCTCATGCATTGAAGGCGCATGACGTACTGATGATGACTGTCACGCCGGCAGATTTGGATGCTACATTTTTTCGGCATCCTCAGCGCCGCTACAAAGGAGTAGGCTGACCATTTAGATCAGTTTCACACGCTCACTTCCCATCACTAACCCAACCACAACGCTAGACCTCTGGTGCATTCGTAATGGTCAACTGCACTATGAGCTACACTTGAGACTCGACATCCATACGCTGCAAACGACTTCAATATGTGTGGAAGTTAAAATTCATTCTAGTTACAAGGCTCCCTAACTTTTTTTAAATGTATTACTTTTTTCTAAGAAAATGGAACCTTAAAGCTAATTATTGTATTATGATGATCATTGTTTGGTTATGTGGCTTATAAAAGTATTCTGAAATCTTACTTGAACTCTTCGCCAGTCGGTACTGTATGCAGCCAAATAAGTCATGCGTTCCTACTGCATGGTTTGTAGGAGAGTTATTTAGCTAAGTACCCAAAGTATCGCTTCTTATCACAACGAACGCCACTGGACTATGTTTCAAACGTTAAATATGCCGTAGTAGATTGTAAAAGTTGACAATAACCTGGTGGGACGCTCATCTGCATTGATGCAACCTACTCAAAGAGGAAGGTTGGATAATCTCGTATTACACGCCTCAAGATAAGATGGACCCGTGAGGAAGCTAACGCCAATCATCTAATTCGTGAATGGGTTATACACCTAGTGGTCTGCTGCAATGGTCAAACTACGTCCTGTTTCTATATGATTTCTGAACAGCCGCGAAGAAGAATGTACTTTCAGAAAAACAACGACGAACAGTACAAACATGAAATCATAGTAAATAATCGATTAATTTTCTGACTGTGTAGATATATGAAAGAAAACAAAGCAAAATTTTAAGGTATGTCAGTCTTCCTCTCCTACCTGGACCCATGAGTACTGGAGGTTTGTGCATCTTCTTGTCTATAGGATCTCTGTTACTTTCTGAACAAAAAAAATTCTCTTTATACAGGGTGTTACAAAAAGGTACGGCCAAACTTTCAGGAAACATTCCTCACACACAAATAAAGAAAAGATGTTATGTGGACATGTGTCCGGAAACGCTTAATTTCCATGTTAGAGCTCATTTTAGTTTCGTCCACCTAGCTCAATGGAGCACGTTATCGTGATTTCATACGGGATACTCTACCTGTGCTGCTAGAACATGTGCCTTTACAAGTACGACACAGCATGTGGTTCATGCACGATGGAGCTCCTGCACATTTCAGTCGAAGTGTTCGTACGCTTCTCAACAACAGATTCGGTGACCGATGGATTGATAGAGGCGGACCAATTCCATGGCCTCCACGCTTTCCTGACCTCAACCCTCTTGACTTTCATTTATGGGGGTATTTGAAAGCTCTTGTCTACGCAACCCCGGTACCAAATGTAGACTCTTCGTGCTCGTATTGTGGACGGATGTGGTACAATACGCCATTCTCCAGGGCTGCATCAGCGCATCAGGGATTCCATGCGACGGACGGTGGATGCATGTATCCTCGCTAACGGAGAACTTTTGAACATTTCCTGTAACAAAGTGTTGAAGTGACGCTGGTACGTTCTGTTGCTGTGTGTTTCCATTCCATGATTAATGTGATTTGAAGAGAAGTAGTGAAATGAGCTCTAACATGGAAAGTAAGCGGTTCCGGACACATGTCCACATAACATATTTTCTTTCTTTGTGTGTGAGGAATGTTTCCTGAAAGTTTGGCCATACCTTTTTGTAACACCCTGTATATTATTAATTAATGTGTCGGAGCGCAACAGTTAAAGAGAAAGTCATAGCTGGTGAGTATGATAATAGAGATGAAGAAGCTGAAGTGTGAAGTATTTGGTCTAATTAATACAAACATCGTGAGACGAGAATAACTATAAAATTTGTAACATAATTTCAAACAGTCTACAAAATATTTAGACCCGCAGACAGACACAGCCGGCTGCTGTGGCCGAGCGGTTATAGGCGCTTCAGTCCGGAACCTGCTACGGTCGCAGGTTCGAATCCTGCCTCGGGCATGGATGTGTGTAATGTCCTTAGGTTAGTTAGGTATAAGTAGTTCTAAGTTCTAGGGGATTGATGACTTCAGATGTTTAGTCCCACAGTTCTCAGAGCCATTTGAACCAGACAGAAACATATACACTAATCACCCAGAACATTATGACCCGTATCTAATAGCTAGTATATCCACATTTGGCATGGATAACAGGAGCGATGTGTCGTGGCATGGAAGCAATAAGGCCTTGTTAGGTCGCTGGAAGGACCACATATGCACACACAAGTCATCTAATTCCCCTCAATTCCTGGAAGGGTGTTGATATGCTCTGACGTCACTCTTAATCGCATTCCAGATGTTTTATAACGGGTTCAAATCTCACGAGTTGGGTGGTCAGAAAATCAATTGGAACTCACCACTGTGTTCCTCGAACCACTTCATCACCCTCCTGGCCTTACGGTATGGCGCATTATCTTGTTGAAAAATGTCACTGCCGAGGGGAAACATCATCGTCAAGAAGGGGTGTACGTGATCTGCAACCTGTGTACGGTACTCTTTGGCCGTCATGGTGGCTTGCACGAGCTCCACTGGACCCATGGTTGCCCACTTGAATGTTCCACAGAACATCATGGAGCCGCCGCCAGTTTATGTCCGTCCCGCAGTACAGGAGTTAACGAGCTTTTCTGCTGGAAGACGGTGGATTGGCGCCCTCCCATTAGCATGATGAAGAAGGTATCGAGATTCATCAGACTATGCAACGCTGTACCACTGCGCCAACGTCCAGTGCCTACGACCACGTGTCGATTCCAGTCGGAGTTGCTGATATCGCGGCATTAATGTTGGCACATGCGTGGGCTGTGGGCTGCGGAGGCCCATCGTTTGGAGTGTTCGGTGTACTGTGTGTTCAGACACACTTGTACTCTGCTCAGAGTAAAGTCTGATGTTACTTCCACCACATTTCACCGCCTATCCTGTTTTACCAGTCTGCCCAGCCGACGACGCCCGCCCGATCCCACAACGTCTGGACGTGGTTTCACATCGGTTTCGCCACGTGTTGAAGATACGCACCACAGCACTCCTCGAACACCCGAGAAGTCATACGGTTTCCGAAATACTCGTGCGAAGCCTCCGGACCATCACAATCTACCTTCGGTCAAACTGAGATAGACGGCATGCTTTCCCCAGTCTGCACATGAACAGCACGCACACTCATGTTACATGCACCGTGCGTGTGCGTGACTAGCAGTCTTTCCTCGCCAGGTGTTGATGTTATCTCCTGGACGGGTTTATATTGATAGTAGGTCGTGGTCATAATGGTCTAGCTGATTATTTCAAATGGTTCATATTCGTCTGAGCACTATGGGACTTAACATCTGAGATCATCAGTCCCTAGAACTTAGAACTACTTAAACCTAACTAACCTAAGGACATTACACACATCCATACCCGAGGCAGGATTGGAACCTACGACCGTAGCGATCGCTCGGTTCCAGACTGAAGCGCCTAGAACCGCTCGGCCACAGCGGCCGGCAACTGATTAGTGTAGATACATTTACGGGAGCGCACATGAAGATGCACAGCCTAAATACTGTAAATACTTAATTCACTCGTGCAACGACAGAAAAAGCAGGCCACAATAGTGAGCGAAAGAATTAAAAATATATAGATAAATAATCGCCATATAAGAAATCGATTAGCCAGAGTCGCTGTGCAACGTATGAGATCTCTATACTAGATGCTATGGAACTCCTTAGCTAAAATTGATAACACAGTTACATTTAAGTGTGGACTACTTTCAAATTAAGGTGATGGCGACACAAGGGAGGCACGTATTTTAAAATTCTGAGCTTTGGTGGAACTGATCAGTGTGGCTTTAGATTCCTTTCAGAGAAACTCTTAGAGCAAAAAGCCTTCTGTTCGGCATCGTACAAAATCGGGTGTATTTTTAAGGTAAGTTAAAGATACGTGTATTACTTAGATCCACAATGACTTTGTGATTCCGTTAGTCACATCATCGCTCCACATCCCGTCTTCGATTTCAGCACTGAGTCTGAGAAGCCAAACATGGGCACTATTCATGTTCACGATACTCAAAAGTGAACTCAAATGTCTAAAAAAATAAGATGGAACACATTGTTAGAAGGCTTACATACCTCGCAACAGAGACCAATCCTCTATAAGCCATATGAAGGGAAACGCCGAATTGTGCTCCACAGAGCTAGGTTTTTCTATCATATGTTCATAAACGAACAGAAGTAATTGCTTTTACGCAGGTACTATTGTGACAACGCCGGGAACACTGAGAGTGGTGAGTGGCTGTTGGTTGTGGGGGCGCAAATATTTGGCAACTTCAGTATTATTTATTCATAACACAACCCAACTAATCCGAGAGCATCAGCTTAAATAACAAAATAAAGAAACATTACTTGCGCTCAACTCCAACAAGCATGATGCTGGAATATGGAAAAAGAGAGACTGGTTCACTAAATGCAAAATAACTAGACCAATGGATTAAGCATAAGAAGTATTAACCTGCTGAAGTTAAGTTGGGACACGGAACCGGCATGCTCTTGCTGTTACCATCTCTTTTTCACCTCCGTGACAGGAGTAATGAAACTAATAATTTGGTTGGGCCCCAGAAAGCAGCTTCACGTCAGCTTTGTTAATCTTAACAAAGTTTCTCGAACAGACCTGGACCCCTACCCTGACGTTATTAGAGCGCCTACCTCTGTTGTACAGTTTAGGTACTTCGCCAGCGCCCTCGCTCTCGCTAATAATCACTGGAGACATCTTATAGGGTAAGAGCTCATAGATTAGACAAAGGGGAATTCGTACAAAACCCCGAAACATTCCCGAAGGGGTATCCTAATGCGTTTCATGCCTGTCGTTGTTAAATGCATACATCAACCAGTCTGCCGTCTCATCCACTGAGAATTGTCGAGGTAATTGCAGGCAATGAGTACATCACGAACATCGCGATTAACTCTCTCAGCAAATGAGTTGTTGAGATAGTAGATAGTGGTGGCAGAGTGTCTCACCCGAAGCCCCAAACAAAATTCCTTAAAGGCCCTGGACGTAAATGGGGCAGCTGGTGCCGACAACTTAGGTGTCGTTTTGTGTGGTGCTGTGGATGCTGGTCTGACATACTTGCTGATCGATGACGACAGCCAGCTGTGATCCTGAAAAAAATAGTCGTCCCTAACATCCATAGGATGATATTTTAAGATGCATCTGGATATAGAGCTAGCAGCCCTGAAATCGATAATACTGTAATACTGTATATTAAGGAAATGTGGCCAGACGTTTATTTCTTTACAATTGCAAGTCATCACATTTCTGCGTTCTCATCAGCTACTATGGCGGAAAGTCAATTTATACCTAAACTTACTATCCGAAAATAATAAATCTAGCAGCTGATAAAGCTCATAGCGAGGTTGAAAGAAACACAATTGAATCCAAAAAGATTCCAGTCTACGTTAAAAGCTGTAATA
Organism: Schistocerca piceifrons; assembly: GCF_021461385.2. Lineage (NCBI taxonomy): Eukaryota > Metazoa > Arthropoda > Insecta > Orthoptera > Acrididae > Schistocerca > Schistocerca piceifrons. The sequence continues at coordinate 392,008,801 of NC_060142.1, forward strand.
GGTTTAGACCCCGCATCGAGCGGAATTTTGTGGTATTCCTGGTTGAGATCCAAAGTGGTAAAAATTCGAGCACCACTAAACCAACCAAAGCATGTGTGCAGACCAGGTAACAGCATGGAACAGAGGACTACCTTTCCTTCAGCTCTCTGTAATCCACCATTGGTCCAGATTTACCCAGTGGTTTCAGTACCAGTAAAATAGGTGCTGAATATGGTGATTTGGAGGGGCAGATGACACTTGATATAACACTTTCTCTGTAACCCCCTTCAGCCCCTTCATACGCGGTGGGGACAACTGAGAACGTGGCCGCCTCACAGAAGCCCTATTCGTTAGCTCAATTTTGTGTTTAATAAGACACATTAGGCCCAATCTATCAATTAAAACACCAATAAAGTCGTTACACGAGATATTCTATTGTTCCCCCTGATCTAACGGCAAATGGTGTATCTGGACCCTGCCGTCCACGACTTTCTTTATTTGAATACAAGCAAACAGTAATTCGCTATGCTGACCACATGAGAAGGTACAATTTTTGCAAAATTTAAGCGTAAATGGTCCTCTCCTGAATTAGAGATTAACTAGTCATCCGAGTAAATTTGAAGCCTAAAACGAATTCAGCGGGCAGCCCCTGACCGATCCGTAATACACTTAAGAAGCCATTAAAGTATTTTTAAAAAATTAATGTTTTACAGTCTTAAAATCAGGGGCAAAAATTTCAACCTATGATTTTACAATATCAATAAAATAGTGGTGTAAGCTGTGGTTACATCCAAAGTAATGACAATGTACTGAATAATAACGTACTAAAAATTTGTGTTGTAACAAATGCGTAAATATAATTATCAGCTGGGATTACATGAAGTCAAATAGGTAATCTGGACTTCTACCATGTCATTTAAGTAGCAGTGTAAGCTGTGGTTATGTCCAACTAACAACGATGTACTCAAATAACAGCATAGCAAAACAAAATTAAAAGATTTAAAATTAAAAAAAAAGAAGTTTAAATTTTCTTATAAAGATGCGAAGGCTGACACATGTCACATGATAGCAAGGTTGACACATGTCTTTGGGATAACCATCCACGCTGCAGAAAAAACAATCCTCTTCCATGACTGTCCATCATGATAATTTAGTACTGAGAACACTGCACAAGTGCTGTTCCTGATCAAATACACTGAGGTGACAGAAGTCAGGGGCTAGCGATATGCACATGTACAGATGGCGATAGTATCGCGTACCTAACATATAAAAGGGCTGTGCATCGGCGGAACTGTCATTTGTACTCACGTGATTCATGTAAAAAGGTTTTCGACGTGACGGAAATTAGCAGACTTTGGACGTGGAATGGTAGTTGGACGCAGGGGGCATTTTATTTCGGAAGTCGTTAGGGAATTCAGTATTCCTAGTTGTATAGTCCCAAGAGTGTGGCGAGAAAACCAAAATTATATCTCTTACCACGAACAACGCACTAGCCGACGGCCTCCACTTAGCGACCGAAAACAGCTGTGTTTGCGTAGAGTTGTAAGTGCTAACAAACAAGCAACAGTGCGTGAAGTGACCGCAGAAATCAACGTGAGGTGTACGACAAACGTATCCGTTAGGGCAGTGTGGCGAAATGTGGCGTTAATGGGCTATTATTAGACGACCGACGCGAATGGCTTTGCTAACAGGACGACTCCGCCTGCAGCGCCTCTCCTGGACTCGTGACCATATGGACTGAACTAAGCACTACTGGAAAACGGTGGCCTGGTTAGACTAGTCCTGATTTGTTCGTGAGAGCTGATGGTAGGGTTTGAGTGAGACGCAGACCCCACGAAACCATGGACCCAAACTGTCAACAACGCATTGTGCGAGCTGATGGTGGCTCTGTAATGGTGTGGGGTGTGTTTACATGGAACGGAATGGGTGCTCTGGTACAACTGAACCGATCATTGAGTGGAAATGGACATGTTTGGCTACTTGTAGACCATTTGCAACTAGTTTATGGATTTCATGTTCCCAAACAACGATGGAATTTTTACGGATAACAATGCGCCATGTCATTGGGCCACAATTGTTAGTGAATGGTTTGACAACCATTCTGGATAATTCGAGTGAATGATTTGGCTACCCAGACAGCCCGACATGAATCCCCGGGAACATTTATGTGGCATAATCGAGAGGTCAGTTCGCGAAAGAAAAAAAAAAGAAAAATCCTGCCTCGCCAACACTTTCGTAGTTATGGACGGCTGTAGAGGCAGCTTGGGTCAATATTTCTGCAGGGAAGGACTTTTTGAGTACATTCCACAGCAAACTGCTCCAATACGTCGGGCAAAAGGAGTTCCGACACGATGTTATTAGGTATCCCATCAGTATAGTTTTAACAGTTAGTCAGTTGATAATTTTGCCCCCAGAGTTGGTCGTATTGGAATGTATGTTCTAGCATATGTGGTGTTTCCATGTTTTTGTCCAACGTCTGTACCTCCTCTCCCTATTTGTCGGGCGTAAAGACGATGGTACTGCCATGCCTCCAGTTTGTCTCGACGGATAATAAATGGGCACCTCGACTCTAGCTTCACATCTTTTTTTTTTTTTTTTTTTTTTTTTTTTTTTAGTTTTCGTCAGGTATAATGTCAGGAAGTAAAATATACTTCATTTAAATGCAAGGATCGCCATACTGTTATTAACGTCTAGGTGAGCCGTATCACTATAGCGCAGGAAAATTGTGTCTCTACCTCCACGAGGAAGCAGTGAGTGTGTTCCCACGTGGCAGTTGATTACACAAAACCTCTCTGAACGAGATCAGTGGGGTGGAACCGCCTCGATGAGTGTGGATATCCAGCCAAACCCCGGCCATTCAAGCCGAACGTCGCGTCATAATGCGGCCTCCGGCGCGTAGCTGATCGAGACGTACGCCGCTGAATTGAGTCGGGGCCCCCTGCCGCTCTCCCCTGGTGCCAGCCGGTAGGTGGAGCAGGCGGCCGACTAATTGGTAACTACTTGCCACCAGGTCAGCACCGCCCCTCGTATTTATTGGCCGGCGCGGCGCAGGGGGCCGCAAATCCGCCGCAAGCGCAGGAGCAGGCGCGTCCGTCACCCCTAATAACAAACCCCCGCTGCGCCCTCCCTCTGCTGCAACACATAAATAACATGCCGTACGCTGTAGGGCCCGCTGGCAGTTAGCCGCTTGACCTGGCTCTGTTACTTCTTAACTGCCTACGACACCTCACTCTATTGACAAGTCGCACCTAGCCGAGGAGAATAGCCCCCTTGAGACGGCAGGAAAACCGTGCACCACGCACAGGGCATTTGACTACGTGTACAAACGCTGATGAGCCGTCATTATGACCAGTGGCTTAGTAGAGTATTGGTCAGCCTTAGGAAAACAAAACAGTGGCGATTCTGCATGACACGGATGCGTCAAGTGGTTGGTAGGTTTCCAGAGGTCATCATCATTAGTCGGTTCAGTCATTGCCAGGAAATTCAGAAAAGAAAGAAAAAAGTTTAAGATTCAACGAAATTAAAGACGGAGAGTAAGTTCGGAGCTTTAAGGATGGAACTACTTCGACATTTACGTTACCTGAGCCAGGGAAACAGCACGTAATCTTAATCTGAATAGCTGGAGAAGAACTTGAATCCCAGTGATCCAGAGCCCACTACATCAGCAAAATGAAACGCTGCAAGAATGATTAGGTAACGCAGTTGTGAAAAACACATTTAAAAGTCCCTTTCTTAAAGCATATTCTTCATATAATTAAGTGACACTGTGTCTGACGAGGCAAGAGGGATATGAGAAGCAGATTAGCAAAGAGGGTATTCCCTCCCAAAAGAAGTTGTAAGTAGGCTTTTTTAGGTTCTTATATTGGTAACGCCACCGCCACGTAGCGCTCTGTATGAAAATCACTGCCTGTGCTGTGTGCAGTCTGTGGCTGGGTGGCATTTTTGGAATTTGCTATTGTAATGTTGGGCATTTGGCTGTTAAAAGCGCGTAGCGTTGCGCAGTTGGAGGTGAGCCGCCAGCAGTGGTGGATGTTGGGAGAGAGATGGCGGAATTTTGAGAGCGGACGATCTGGACGTGTGTCCATCAGAAAGAGTAAATTTGTAAGACTGGATATCATGAACTGATATATATATATATATATATATATATATATATATATATATATATATATATAATGACTTTTGAACACTATTAAGGTAAATACATTGTTTGTTCTCTATCAAAATCTTTCATTTGCTAACTATGCCTATCAGTAGTTAGTGCCTTCCGTAGTTTGAATCTTTTATTTAGCTGACAGTAGTGGCGCTCGCTGTATTGCAGTAGCTTGAGTAACGAAGATCTTTGTGAGGTAAGTGATTTGTGAAAGGTATAGGTTAAAGTTAGTCAGGGCCATTCTTTTGTAGGGATTATTGAAAGTCAAATTCCGTTGCGCTAAAAATATTGTGTGTCAGTTTTAGCACAGTCTTGTACAATTTTTCTAAGGGGACGTTTCAAAGTCCGCTGGTATCAAAGATCGGCCTTAATTTGAGGAAGAAATTTCTGGGAATGTGTGCGTAGAACACAACTTTGTATGGAAGAGAATTATGGTCTGTGGCAAAACCATGTTATTATGCTTCCAAGGTAGCACAATTCCTTCATTCGCGTACTTCTTTGTCCCCAATTTGAAGTTTATCGCTAGTCACATTTCTGTTACTCCTCATTACTTTCGTCTTTCTTCGATTCACTATCAGCCCATAGGAATCATGTGGTGATGTACTTTTAACCTATAAACAGCCGCTTCAAACGTTGGCAATACCTTTCTTCATTAACTTCTAATGTAATCGAATCTTCGATTAGACCTCTCATCCGCAGCGATTTCCAGCTCTTCTTAACACACTGAGGTAACAAAAGACGTGAGATACCTCCTGATATCGTGCTGGACATCCTTTTGCCCTGCATTGTGGAGCGACTCGCCGAGCCATGGACTCAACAAGTCGTTTGAAGTCCCCTGCAGAAATATAGAGCCATGATGCCTCTATAGCCGTCCATAATTGCGAAAATGTTGCGGTGCAGGATTTTGTGCACGAACTGACTTCTCTATTATGTCCCGTAAACGTTTATGGGATTCATGTCGGGCGATCTGGGTGACAAAATCATTACCTCGAATTGTCCAGAATGTTATTCAAACCTATCGCGAACAATATGTCCCAGTGACATGGCGCATTCTCACCTGTAAAACTTCCATCCTTGTTTGGGAACATGCAGTCCATGAATGTCTGCAGATGATTTCAAATGGTTCAAATGGCTCTGAGCACTATGGGACTTAACTTCTAAGGTCATCAGTCCCCTAGAACTTAGAACTACTTAAACCTAACTAACCTAAGGACATCACACACATCCATGCCCGAGGCAGGATTCGAACCTGCGACCGTAGCGGCCGCGCGGTTCCAGACTGTAGCGCCTTTAACCGCTTGGCCACCACGGCCGGCGCAGATGATTTCCAAGTAGCCAAACACAATCATTTCCAGTCAATGATGGGTTCAGTTGTACTAGAGGACCCAGTCTATTCCATGTAAACATAGCCCACACTATTAAGGAGCCATCATCAGCTTGCACACTGCCTTGTTGGCAACTTGGGCCCATGGCTTCTGTGCCACACTCGAACCGTACCATCAGCTCGTATCAAATGACATTGGGACTCATTCGACAAGGCCACGCTTTTCAAGACGTCTAGAGTCGGACTGACATGGTCACGAACCCTGACCTGCAGGCGATGTCGTGCTGTTAGCAAAAGGCATTTGTGTCGGTAGTCTGCTACTATGGACCATAACGACAAACCTCGCTGCTCTGTCCTGACGGTAACGTTCGTCGTCGTCCCACATAGATTTCTGCCTTACTTTTACGCAGTTTGCTTGTCTGTTGCCGCTGACAACTACGCAAACATGCAAACATCGCTGTTTCCGGTAGTCAAGTGAAGGCCGCCGGCCACTGCGTTGTCCATGGTAAGAGGTAACGCCTGAATTGTGGTATTATCGGCACACTCTTAACACTGCGAAAGCGAAATACTGAATTCCCTAACCATTTCCGAAATCGAATGTCCCATGCGTCTAGTTCCAACTAGCCTTTGCATTCAAAGTCTGTCAGTTCCCGTCGTGCGGTCGTAACCACGTCGGAAAGCTTTTCACACGGATCACCTGAGTACAAATGACCGCTCCGACAGTACACTGCCCTTCTATACCTCCTGTACGCGATGCGGCCGCCATCTGAATATGTGCACATCGCTATCCCATGACTTTTGTCACCTCCATGTTTACTGATGAGCCAAGACGTTACCACTAGCTGCTCAATAGCATATTGGCCAGCCTTTGGAACGCAACACATCAGTGATTCTGCGTGGCTTGGATTTGTCAAGCCGTTGATAAGTTCCCTGAGGTCACCATCATTAGTCAATTCACTCATTGCTGGGTGTTGGGACTTCATTTCTTCATTATTATCTTACATAATCAAATCTTCGACCAGAAATCTCCACCCGCAGTGATCTTCACCTCTTCCCAATACAGGGTGATTCAGCTGTGGCTACCATTCAGTTTTTTGTAACCCGAAATGCCTCCAAACTATGTGCGATATTTTCATATTCTCTCGCTCGCTATGTGCAAATTATTAGTCGTACAGATAAAATGAAAAGGACTTTTTTGCAGGAAATTTAATGCATGTACTCGCATACATTTTCGCCGGACGCCGCAGTCTTCGACTTTTTACAGAAAAACACATTAAAGATCACTTTTCCGTTTTTATTCAATAATTATGGAACTATGGCATCGGCAAAAACATGTCAATTTAACTATATGAAACTTCCTGCAAAAAGATCCTGCTCATTGTTTCTCATGGACTAATAGCTTGCACATAGCGAACGACAGAATGTGAAAATCTTGTCCCTGGTATTTGAAGGCGTTGCGGCTTTCATAAAACTCATAGGTAGGGGCAGCTGAATCACTGAATATATTTTGAAGGGCTACGCCCAACAATCTTCTTCATCTACTTGCTGCTCTTCTACATCTACACCTACATCCATACTCCACAAGCCACTGTACAATATGTGGCGGGGGGTGCCCTGTACCACTACTAGTGATTTCCTTTCCCGTCCCACTCGCAAATAGAGAGAGGGAGGAACGACTGTTCATATGCCTCCGTATGAGCCCTAATTTCACGTATCTTATCTTTGTGGATCTTACGCGAAGCGTACGTTGTCTGCAGTAGAATCGTTTTGCATTCACTTAAAATGGAGGTTCTCTAAATTTTCTCGATAATGTTTCTCGAAAAAAATGTCACCTCTCCACCAGGGAATCTCGAGTTCCCAAAGTGTACGCATGGTGTATGTTGTTCGAAGCTACCAGTAACAAATCTAGCAGCCAGCCTCTGAATTGCTTCGATATCTTCCTTTAATCCGATCTGGTGGGGGAACCTAAACACTCTAGCAGTACTCAAGAATGAGTCATACTAGTGATCTACATGCGATCTCATTTAGACATGAACCATACTTCCCTAGAATTCTCCCGACAAACCGAAGGTGACCATTCGCCCTCCTATTAAGATCCTTACATGCTCGTTCCATTTCATACCGGTTTGTAGGGTTAGCCCAGGTATTTAATAGGCATGACTCCGTCAGGCAGCCTACAACTAATGCTGTATTCGAACATTACGGATTTATTTTTCCTACTCATCTGCCCTTTCATTTTCAAAATTTAAAACTAGCTGCCATTTCTCACACCAACTAGAAATTTTTTGTACATCATATTGTATCCTCCTACAGTCACTCAACGACGACACCTTCCCGTAAACCACAGTATCATCAGCAAACTGCCACAGATCGTTGTCCACCCCGTCCACCAGGTCTTTTATGTATGAACACAATAACAGCAATCCTATCACACTTCTCTGGGGCACTGCTGACGATACCCTTGTCTCTGATGAACACTCTCCGTCGAGGGCAAAGTAATGAGTTCTGTTACTTAAGAAGTCTTTGAGCCAATCACATACACGGGAACTTATTCCGCGAGCTCGTACCTTCGTTAACAGTCTGCCGTCGAGCAAGGTTCAAATACTTTTCGCATTTCTGCTTGTTGTCCTTCATCCATAGTCCGCTGGATATTATATGAGAAAAGGGCAAGCTGAGTCTCGCTTGAGCGATGCTTTCTATAACCGTTCTGGTTCGTGGACATAAACTTCCTCATGGTCTTCTGCTTTCGAGTTTTCTTTCCAAGATGGTATTTTCTAAATTATGTTATTCTCTTCTCAAAATGCCTCCTAGGAACTGGAAGTATGTTTGGCTGACATGTGAAGATAAACTTCTCCTGGCGCTAAGTTAATCTAAACTGAAAGCATTCGTTCTTCTTCCTGTAGAAGGTACGCGTAACACCTTCCGTCAACACTGCAATCTCGAAGGCATCAAATCCGCTCTTGTCACTAGCTCTCACAGTGCAGGTCTAGCAACCGTACAAGGACACAGGGAACATCAGTTATTCCAACAAGCGCATCTTAGTTGTTTTGGACATTACTTACTGAGATTAACTACTGCTGCTCTGCCAAGGCCGATTCGTCATTTTATTTCTTCATCACAGTTTTCCGTGTCACTGATCAGTGAGTTTAGATCTACACAACCATTCTATACCTCACTACTTCCTTTAAGCATCTTGTAAGCTGAATTTGATCTGAATCTTGGCATTTAATAACCTTCAGTTTGGTTTTTGTTTTCATATTCATCTATAGACCAAAATTTAAATCAACAACCATCAATCTGGAGACCAGATCATTAAGTTCCTCTTTACTACCTGCAATAAGGGTACTATCGTCTTCAAAGAGTAGGTTGTTGATTTTATAGTCGCCAGTTCAAATTTCACCATCCCATCCATCTCATGCGTTTCTAATGATATGCTCTGCATACGTGTTATAGAGCTTAGGTGGGAGTATACAACCATGCCGACTCCATTTGTCACATCAAAAAATTCCATGCATTGAACGCCCACTTTTATGGTTGAAGTATGTCTGTTACAAAGACCTTGTAGTAATGATACTAGGTATGTTGGGATCGCAAGTTCATAGAACACATACTACAACTTGTCCTTCATAACACAATCAAAGGCCTTTTTATAATCTAGGAAACAAATGAAGGAGGGACACTGAACTTACGACATTTTTTAATTGTTGTTGTTGTAGCTTTCAGTCAGAAGACTGGTCTGATGTACCTCTTCACGCTGCTCTATCTTGTGCAAGTCCCTTCATCTCCGAGTAACTACTGCAACCTACATCCTTTTGAACCTCCTTAATGTACTCATCTCTTGGTCTCCCTCTGCAGTTTTTACCCTCCACTTATTCGTCCGGTATTAAATCGATGATTCCTTAGACCTAATGTCTCAGATTGTGATGTATCAACTGATCCCTTATTTTAGTCTGCTTGTGCCAAAAATTTCTTTTCCCCCTCAATTCTATTAAGTGCTTCCTCATTAATTACATGATCTACCCATATAATATTCAGCATTCTTCTGTAACACCATATTTCAAAACATTCTATTCTCTACATGCCTGAACGGTTTATCGTCCACATTTCACCAAATACTCTCAGAAAAGACTTCATAACACTTAAATATGTATTCGAACTTAACAAATCTCTCTTCTTCTGAAACGAATCTCTTGCTATTGCCAGCCTACATTTTATATTCTATCTACTTCCACCATCGTCTCTTATTTTACGTCCCAAATAGCAATATTCATATACTACTGTTAGTGTCTCGCTCCCTAATCTGATTTCCTCAGCAACGTCTGATTTAATTCGATGACTTTCCACTACCCTTGTGTAATGCAGCAGACTTCGTTCTGCCCCACTCACCAGTGTTGCCATATTTATCAAGATGGCGGACGCAAGCTGGCGGCAATAGATATGACAACATCGCAATGACGTCATGGTGGGAAGTTCAAATTTTGGCGGGAAGAGAGGTCAATTGGGCTAGCTCCACTAAACTAACCTCCTCCCCTCCCTCTCCCCAGTAAATGGTGGGAAGTTCAAATTCAAACAGGACAATGCAACACACCACCACTACCTCCACTAACCTAAGAAAATGGCGGGAAAATACGTCACTTGGCTTACCTCCATTAACCTAAGTCATCCGACCATCTGCTCTTCCTAGGGACTGGTGGGAAAAGGACAGCCTGCGCTGGATAGGATGGATGTATGTCTTTATTTAAACAGTCTTTATTTAAACAACTTGAGGCAGTGCCTCCATCTCGTGTGTTCACCACGAGGTCCGGAGTCCAATTGACCTAGTACACAGTACCAATACTAGAGGGCGCTGTTGCCACTCCTGTGATGTAATATAAGATGGCGGCTTGGAGGGGAAAATAGCAGGAACCAACAGGAACCCTTAATCCAGTCACGTGTTAGACTTACGCTGCACGTGTGCCTCAGCCCCCTCCTCCCCCTCCCCCATCCCCCACCACCAGCCTACCCTATTGACAGCTGAGGTCAAGATCGTAAGTGTCAATTGTCCGCTAGGTCCACAGAGACGCTGTAATTATTGAAGAACGATATAGTAGACGATAGGAGTAAATTCAAAGCAGTCAAAAGCTTATTAATGAGCCGGCAGCGGTGGTGGAGCGGATCTAGGCGCTTCAGTCCGGAACCGCGCGAATGCTATGGTCGCAGGTTCGAATCCTGCCTCGGACATGGATGTGTGTGATGTCCTTAGGTTAGTTAGGTTTAAGTAGTTAAGTTCTAGGGGACTGATGACCTTAGATGTTAAGTCCCATAGTGCTCACAGCCATTTGAACCTTATTAATGATGCTTCTTGTTTAAATAGCAGCAAATTTCGTTGTGTTCAAGGTATTAGTCTTAATCAGATGTGTTTTTACACACGGTATCAATCAAATGTGATAAATCATCATCATCATCGTCATCGTCACTCTCTGCAGATGGACAAACGGTGATAATTTCATCACAAATCATCATTTTGAAACAATTGTCTTTAATTTCTCTGTAACTCGTAAAATCCGTCCACAGGCCCTGGCGTGCCTGTCGGCACCGACCGAACATCGTGTCATCCTCTGCCAACCGCGTCACTGGATGCGGTGTGGAGGGGCATGGCGTCAGCACACCGCTCTCCCCGACATTACAGGCGGAGAACAAGCTCGGATTGTTTCAAGGATTGGGAAGGAAAAAGGCTGCCACCATTCAGAGGAACCACCTTGCATTTACATGGAGAAATTTAGGAAAATCACTGAAAAGGTAAATCTCGATGACCGGACGCGGATTTGAACTGTCGTCCTCCTGAATGTGAGGAAAGTGTGCTAATCACTACGTCGGCTCCCTGAGTATTATCACTTTCGGAATATTGGAGCTACACTATTGATAAACATTCGATCTGGATGAAATGGAGAATTAATTAGGACCTGATAAACGATTTCAACTGTATCACCACTTCCAATTCTACCACTGAAAAGTGTTTAATATCATCTCCGTTTATTTTACATTAGGCTAAAAATTGCTGGTATTTTATTATTTCCCTGTTTATGTGGTAGCCTGATACAAACTACGGAGGTCACGTCCGCGAAGCATGTAGTGCGTGAGTACCCACATGGTCGCTAAGTCGATGGTCCTAGACACAGTAAGCACCAAACACTACGAGTGCAAGTAAAGTGACCTCTAATCGGTAACGACGAACAAGCTATAATCGGCTTGAGCAACACACTCGATCAGAGTTACAAACTTGAAATCCATGTCGAGAAAGCGGAGTTGACAGTTGTGTTTGCAAACTGGCGTATTGAGACTTCAACAGCGAAGCACCAACTTCCCTCCTCGCTGCCTATATCGGAGTAATGGCGATCCTTAAGTGACGTATTTGTCGCTATTTCTGGAGGTGTCGTCGCCACCTGTGGTGCTGTTAGCTACACAGACACTATCGCTGCCACTCTTTAAGTGTTTAAGTTGGGGAATATTAGATCTCCCACTACAAAGTAACATGTTAATTACTTCACCTCCAGTAATTCTCCTGAGAGGTAATGCAGAAATGCTACCTGAAGTACTTTAACAAGTTATGGTTACTGTGCCCAGCTTATTACCAGACGACACAATTATGCGGTCACAGACGTGAGTCCTTTGATTGCTCTAGGAGAAGCTGAAGTTGAACAGCAGTGTATTAAGTATTAGTCCACTTTATCACAAGAATGATGAAAAGATTTACTTAACTTTATACACTCCATTGCCACAGGAATGTGGAGTTTTCACATAACTCCTTGATAATCGCGCGATACAGTACCTCACTGTCGCCTGATAAACAAAGTATGAGCCTACGGAATATCAGAACAGCTGTGTGGCTGGATTGAAGAGTCTACAGACGTTAAAGTAACCTCTGACGTGCCACAGGGGAGTGTTATGGGACCATTGCTTTTCACGATATACATAAATGACCTAGTAGATAGTGTCGGAAGTTCCATGGGGCTTTTCGCAGATGATGCTGTAGTATACAGAGAAGTTGCAGCATTAGAAAATTGTAGCGAAATGCAGGAAGATCTGCAGCGGATAGGCAATTGGTGCAGGGAGTGGCAACTAACCCTTAACATAGACAAATGTAATGTATTGCGAATACATAGAAAGAAGGATCCTTTATTGTATGATAATATGATGGCAGAACAAACACTGGTAGCAGTTACTTCTGTAAAATCTCTGGGAGTATGCGTACGAAACGATTTGAAGTGAAATGATCATATAAAATTAATTGTTGGTAAGGCGGGTACCAGGTTGAGATTCATTGGGAGAGTCCTTAAAAAATGTAGTCCATCAACAAGGAAGATGGCTTCCAAAACACTCGTTCGACGTATACTTGAGTATTGCTCATCAGTGTGGGATCCGTACCAGGTCGGGTTGACAGAGGAGATAGAGAAGAACCAAAGAAGAGCGGTGCGTTTCGTCACAGGGTTATTTGGTAAGCGTGATAGTGTTACGGAGATGTTTAGCAAACTCAAGTGGCAGGCTCTGCAAGAGAGGCGCTCTGCATCGCGGTGTAGCTTGCTGTTCAGGTTTCGAGAGGGTTCGTTTCTGGATGAGGTATCGAATATATTGCTTCCCCCTACTTATACCTCCCGAGGAGATCACGAATGTAAAATTAGAGAGATTCGAGCGCGCACGGAGGCTTTCCGGCAGTCGTTCTTCCCGCGAACCATACGCGACTGGAACAGGAAAGGGAGGTAATGACAGTGGCACGTAAAGTGCCCTCCGTCACACACCGTTGTGTGACTTGCGGAGTATAAATGTAGATGTAGATGTAGATATAGAAAGTCATCTCTTGAATGGTCACCGACTGAAATGGCTCAGTATTCCTCAAACAGTGTGGCATAGCATCGAGATGGAGTCCACACTCCATTCTGCCTCATTTCACCCTGCTGATAATTATTAAGTAACTAATTTAAAAAAGATCATATGGGAGGTAACATTTATTGAATATTACACTCCTGGAAATGGAAAAAAGAACACATTGACACCGGTGTGTCAGACCCACCATACTTGCTCCGGACACTGCGAGAGGGCTGTACAAGCAATGATCACACGCACGGCACAGCGGACACACCAGGAACCGCGGTGTTGGCCGTCGAATGGCGCTAGCTGCGCAGCATTTGTGCACCGCCGCCGTCAGTGTCAGCCAGTTTGCCGTGGCATACGGAGCTCCATCGCAGTCTTTAACACTGGTAGCATGCCGCGACAGCGTGGACGTGAATCGTATGTGCAGTTAACGGACTTTGAGCGAGGGCGTATAGTGGGCATGCGGGAGGCCGGGTGGACGTACCGCCGAATTGCTCAACACGCGGGGCGTGAGGTCTCCACAGTACATCAACGTTGTCGCCAGTGGTCGGCGGAAGGTGCACGTGCCCGTCGACCTGGGACCGGACCGCAGCGACGCACGGATGCACGCCAAGACCGTAGGATCCTACGCAGTGCCGTAGGGGACCGCACCGCCACTTCCCAGCAAATTAGGGACACTGTTGCTCCTGGGGTATCGGCGAGGACCATTCTCAACCGTCTCCATGAAGCTGGGCTACGGTCCCGCACACCGTTAGGCCGTCTTCCGCTCACGCCCCAACATCGTGCACCCCCCCCTCCAGTGGTGTCGCGACAGGCGTGAATGGAGGGACGAATGGAGACGTGTCGTCTTCAGCGATGAGAGTCGCTTCTGCCTTGGTGCCAATGATGGTCGTATGCGTGTTTGGCGCCGTGCAGGTGAGCGCCACCTTCAGGACTGCATACGATCGAGGCACACAGGGTGTGGGGAGCGATCTCCTGCACTGGCCGTACACCACTGGTGATCGTCGAGGGGACACTGAATAGTGCACGGTACATCCAAACCGTCATCGAACCCATCGTTCTACCATTCCTAGACCGGCAAGGGAACTTGCTGTTCCAACAGGACAATGCACGTCCGCATGTATCCCGTGCTACCCAACGTGCTCTAGAAGGTGTAAGTCAACTACCCTGGCCAGCAAGATCTCCGGATCTGTCCCCCATTGAGCATGTTTGGGACTGGATGAAGCGTCGTCTCACGCGGTCTGCACGTCCAGCACGAACACTGGTCCAACTGAGGCGCCAGGTGGAAATGGCATGGCAAGCCGTTCCACAGGACTACATCCAGCATCTCTACGATCGTCTCCATGGGAGAATAGCAGCCTGCATTGCTGCGAAAGGTGGATATACACTGTACTAGTGCCGACATCGTGCATGCTCTGTTGCCTGTGTCTATGTGCCTGTGGTTCTGTCAGTGTGATCATGTGATGTATCTGACCCCAGGAATGTGTCAATAAAGTTTCCCCTTCCTGGGACAATGAATTCACGGTGTTCTTATTTCAATTTCCAGGAGTGTAATTTGATATCATTAAGTAATGTGAACTCAAATTATGCACCAGACGAGTGTGTATGCGCAAAAGCATTTACAGCCAGCATGGAGTACTTTATGGTACATCTAGCTGGAGAGGTGAACATGGCGAGGCCTCTGGCAGTCGGGTTCCATATCTCGAACCTTTTAGACCACTGGCACAGTAAAAAGTCCGTGGAATCTGCAGGTTGCGACGCAGTTTCAAATGCAGGAATAGAACTGTCTATTTACGCGAGCATAGGCTCAAAATGGTTCAAATGGCTCTGAGCACTATGGGACTTCTTCTGAGGTCATCAGTCCCCTAGAACATAGAACCACTTAAACGTAACTAACCTAAGGACATCACACACATCCATGCCCGAGGCAGGATTCGAACCTGCGACCGTAGTGGTCGCGTGGTTCCAGACTGTAGCGCCTAGAATCGCTCGGCCACTCCGGCCGGCCGAGCATAGGCAAGTCGAAAAAATAGTGTGTATCTTTTTTATACCTTACAAAAGCTCTTCTTAGCTCGGAGAGAAGGAGGCATGGCAAGGTGGATAAATTAACGTTGTTAAGCTCTCTAGGCCCCTATAGAAAAAATGTCTATTCGAATAGTAATTGCTCCTCACTGGGCAGAGATCTGTTGATTTTCAGAGAACTACCTCCTTGGTGGTGCTAATACTACGAACTTGGTGCATCAAGCAAGCATTCAATTGTGAAAGCATGTGATGCACACTCTATCGGAACTGAAAGTCGGATGGTCATATCACGACGACAGGCAAGTCATTTGTGATAAAGGAAGCGAGATCCTTCCATACTCAGAGTAGTCATTCAGGTGATAAAGAGAGACTGGCTGTATTTATTCGTTATAAGTAAAGTGAAAAAGTGTGTGCATCTCGTATATAGTTTTCTTCACCTGCTGATAGCAATGCCAGCATAATTAGATCCATACGTATTTCTTTATTCGTCTCCCACGTTAAAAAACCCTCTATTGCCAATGAAGAATGATAGCTCTGTCTCTAAGTATTTGTATGAGCTGCATTAAAAATAGCCTCTGTAGGAACATCTATACAACATGTATACAGAAAATAATTTTAACTCTAAAAAGCCTCTCTTGAAACACCCATATCGAAGAATAACATTTTATTAAAGGCTGCAATGGAATACATACAGGTAAGACTGTAAAATAAAGTTTCTAGTCAATATCATTGAATAGATCTAGTCATTATTGGTAAAGTATCCACCAAAAAAATATTTTTCTATATTTTCTAGGCAATATCTTGCATCTCTGTACAAAAGAAGAAAAGTATGTATCTATATCTCGTGAATAAACCGGAAATTATTCTGTTATCAAGAACGTAACTCAGTTGATCTCTTTATTTACAAAAGTCACTCTCACATAAATTTGCACCCATTACAACTTAGCCATATCGTGATGGATGCAGCTTCTCCTTTTTAGTGCACGTACTCCATTGACTGAGCTACGACTGTGCATCTTCTCCTTCTTGAAATAAAGTAGAAAAGTTGTTTTGGAAGTAAGCAAAATCATATGATTTCTCCGTATGTAATGTATGTTCTTTTGGGCATAATTAAGGAGATGACAGTGATCTCTTCAGTGCAAATGCACAGCAGGCTCAGTCTCTTATGGGAAGCGGCGAAATGCCCTGAGCAATGGAGGAAATGGGCAATGAGCACTACATTAGTAGTGTGTAAATAAGTTGAGAGTTTGGGTCTGACAGGAGATGTGCTAGGGTAGTCCACGCAGTTGCAATGACAACTGCGACTAGATGGTATAGTGGTCTGAGCATCTGCCTAGTAAGCAGCAGACGTGGGCTGGAATCCTACTCTGGCACAAATTTTCAGCTTTCCCCATTGATTTAAATCAATACCCACTCACAGCCGCGTCTGTCCTTGATTTACATCAACGCCCACTCGCAGCCGTGTCTGTCATTGCTTTGTGCTTTCTTTTTTAATTTTAGATAACTTTGTAGGATATATGAACATGTGCAAGTACGCATGCATTTCTTTAGTGACATGGGGTAGTGGTGATTCATATTACAACTGTGTACAGAATCACAACGATATTAAAATTAATAGCGGAAATGTTCTCAGAAGTGTTCTCGTGAGTGAGTTTTGTAACAGTAACAATATACCACACATTTCCAAAAAGAAGTATCAGTACTCATGCTCCCAGCACCTGAGACAGTCATTTACAGCACACTGGATGGCAGAGCTAGCGCACATCAAGTTTTTGTATATAGATTCCTAAAAGTGAGTGAACTATACACTACCCTAATTGCTGTACATTTTAATTGTTTTAGGATAGTCTCCAAAACATATCGTGTGATAGCCTAGTAACACACAGTAGTCATCTCTGAAAATTTCTCTCGTAATTGTGACCACTCATAAGATGAAAGCAGCACAACTTTCGTCCTGCTAAACTGAGGATTTTCAAACACTACACAGTATCGAACTCTTCACTAAAGGTCATGCTCAAAAACACGTGCTTACTGCCACACACATTTAGATTGTATATCACTGCGACACATTAATAGGTGAGGTGTGCCTCTGTAACCACATGACAGGTGGCGCCTGCTTCAATGGTAGTGCGAACTTACAATACTGGAAGAAAAGTTCTTTTAAGGAGAAGCGATATATCGCCAGTGCTGCTGCTACTGCTGCTGCTGTTGTGCTGGAGACTCAAAGCTGATCGAAGAAGAATCAAGTGATAGAAACCCGAAGTCTGATAAATAAGGTAGGTGCTGTGCAAACTACATTGGCTTCCACAAATCTGGCTAGTTGACTGCATCATCATCATCATGATATATATAGTAATAATAATAATAATAATAATGTGAAAGTCTTAGACGCCGACCTTGCCTAGGGTATTGGACGGATCACAGTTGGCGGTTAGTGAAGGTTCCATCAGATTTGGTGGACAGCTGCGAATACAGAATAAGCAGAAGCGCACCAATGCAAAACAAAACCAAATCCAATTGCGTCTGTCTTGTAGCAAGCGGCAAAGTTGTCAGCGTCTATTCATCAGTGGTGCGGCTGTTATTTATATTCTGGAACTAACCCTCCCAGTCTTAACGCTCTGAGTTCGCTTAGTGAGTCTACTCAACCCCACCGGGTTCCACGTTCAGTCATCACGGAGCATTTTGATAATCACAATACTACCACTGGTGGTCAATCCATCGCCAGTATTACTGGCGCAACTGATCTGCTGGATTCTAGGGCGGTCAGGTTAAAATCCAATATGATTCAACAGAGGAAGTCGGAGTCCTGTGGCCAACTTAAAAACGAAACAAATACACTTTTGCAACAATTAAAATAAAAACACTTTTTCAACCAAGTAAACTTCATAAATTGGAAGATACATTACAAAAGCAGAAGATTACAATTTTGGCACTTGAATAAACACGAATGACTGACGATACACTGTGGATTTCGTCAGTTATCGTCTTTTTAAAAGTAAAACTCATTAAAGAATATTTAATAATACATCACATCTGGGAGTTGCTTTTGCAGTCTCCAAAAAATATCTGAAATTCAATAACCGAGGTAAAACAAAAATAATAGTAGACTAATGACAATTTCTCTTAAATGCTCGAATAAAGCATACACTTTAATTAATGCCCATATGCCACTCAAAGAGGATAAGCATAAAAAGCCTGAAGTAGTTAATGAAGATTGAGAAACGTTAGAAAACATCCTCTCGAAAATTCGCTCAAACTATGTTATAATTTTAATGGGTGATTTTAATGCTCAATTAGGGAAAGAGAAAAAATATAAAAAAACGGTGGGTCAATTTCTTTCGCATAAATGGACAAACCGAAATGGCCAAAGACTTGTTGAAACGTGCAAAAATTTTAACCTTAAAATCATGGCATTACATTTTAAAAAGAACCTTTCTAAACAAAAAACTTGGTGTGTACGCCAATAAATTTATTGGGAAATTTCAAGTCAATCATGTAGCAATTTCGTACCCTAACTACAAAGAAATTTTACATGTCCAAGTTAGGAAGAGGGCTAATATTGATTCTGACCATTATTTAACGCGAATAAAATTAAAACATCAACCTCAAAAACTCTTCAAAACAAAAAATGCTATCCCAAAATTTGACACTGCTAAAATAACCGCAACTCTAACAACCGAACTTGACAAAAAACAACCCAACAATAAACAAAGCCTAAAAGAAAAGTTCATCAAAACAGTAGAAAATTGAATTCCGCTTCGAAAGAAACAAAAACACCTTTGGTGGAAACGCGGATTGTGAAACAGCAGTTAAGTCTAAGCATGCGGTATTCAAAAATTGTAATAGTAACAGAACTGAGAATACCTACGATACCTTTCTAACTGTAAGAAAAGAAACATCTGAATTAATCCGACAGGCTAGAAGAAACTACGAAAACGCCCAAATTTTAGACATCGAAAAAGACTTCCAGAAGCACAATACAAGGAACATTCAAAACAAAACTAATCGGTTACCGACCTCAAAGTCTGCTTTAAAACTGAAAACGGCAGTTTGGCTCTTAACGACCAAGAAAATTGTAAGGTACTTGCTAATTATTTTGAAAAACTAGTAAACTGTCCAGAAGCAGCGAATATGTTCCAACCAGAGCAAATTAATAACAATAACCCTAACTCTAAAGAGGCTGACGAAATCGAAATAATTAAGCAAATTATGAGACTTAAAAACAATAAAGCACTTGCTGAAGACGCTGTAATTGCAGAACTACTAAAGAAATCACTCAACTAATAGAACATATCTGGCAAACTGAGAAAATACCTGAGGACTGGAAAACTGCCTTAATTCATCCATTGTATAAAAAAAGGGGATAGAACCGATGTTAATAATTACCGATAGATCCGCCTTCTCCCGCTCACATACAAAATTCTCTCGCAATGTTACTTGATCGAGCCCAAGAACAGTTAGAACCTAAAATTAGTGAATATCAAGCAGGATTTAGACCAAACAGATTCTGTCCCGAACAAATTCTTAATTTAAAACAAATCCTTAGGCACCAAAGGATTTCTGGTAACAATATTGTTTGTACAGTTGTGGATTTTAAAAAGGTCTACGACTCAGCTGATCGTGAATCTCTTTCTAAATTTTAAAGGAACAACGGCTAGATAATAAAATTCTAGCACTGATTAAGGAAACGTTAAGCGACACTAGCTCTAAAGTTAAATTCATGGGAGAAATTTCTGCACCATTTGGTATAAAGAATGGTGTTAGACAGGGTGATGGACTCTCCACATTACTGTTAAACTGTGTTTGGGAAAAGGTAATTACAGAATGGCGAGAGCAAAAGTCGAGTCAAAATACAGATCAATTGGTGAAGTTAAGTAGAAGTAATATTGGAGTAGATTTCCTCGCCTTTGCATGTGATCTGGTTGTTTTAACTATCGATATTACCAAAGCTAAAAAAAATTGAAATTCTTAAAGAAGCTGCAGAAAAAGTAGGACTACAAACATCATTCGAAAAAACGGAATATAGGACATGCAACAAACAAGCACCAAAGATTCTGAGCACGAAATATGGAAAAATAAAAGGGTTTCTCAGCTTAAATAGTTGGGGATAATCATACAAGAGAAAGGTCTGGAAAAATTTGCAAACGAAATCGCTGTCAAAAAATGGCAACTGCATTCAGATTAACACAAAATATTTATAGTAAAAATCACTTTCTAAATTCCGTAAACTTAGGCGTTACAGCAGTGTAATAAAGCCTGAATGTCTTTATGGAACAGAAACTTTTCTAAGCCGCGCGGGATTAGCCGAGCGGTCTGAGGCGCTGCAGTCATGGGCTGTCCTGCTGGTCCCGGCGGAGGTTCGAACCCTCCCTCGGGCATGGGTGTGTGTGTTTGTCCTTAGGATAATTTAGGTTAAGTAGTGTGTAAGCTTAGGGAGTGATGACCTTAGCAGTTAAGTCCCATAAGATTTCACACACATTTTTTAACTTACCTAATTAGAAACAGGGATAGTGTAGAAATTTAAAAGAAACAAACATTGATTATTAGGAAGATATTAAGACCCAAAATTACTGATGCAGAAAGTTATAGGCTCAGAAGTAATAAGGAAATAAAAGAATGCACAGACATACATTGTGAAATGAGAAAACGAAGACTTAAATTTCTTGGGTACATTAAAACAATGGCACCCACTAGGTTGACAAAACAAATAATAGGTTCCTACGAAAACAGAAATGAGTCCAAAAAAGGAGCCAATTAAATGGATCGCTGCGATTAGGGAGGATTTTAAAGTAGCCGGTACAACTAAGCCAATTATTATTGTCCCTGCGATCGGTGGCTGATCTCTGACAAACACGAATCCAATACGTGAGGGGGGAGGTGAGAATGACATTTCTGGATCTAAATTATAAACTTTAAGATTAATCACAACTGGTATCATAAGTTATGGTCACTAAGATGATAGATTTCAGATTAGAGTAAAAACATCCATGCACCTGTGTAAATAAGAACGCAGGTGCACTACACAGTAGCCATCTTGGTTCATAAATTGTGGTAATTAAAATCACAGTCATGAGCGGTTAATTATAATTCAATAAAGAGAAATAAGAGTCCTAGTGAGCTGTTTGTTTATATAAGGGTCATTAAAATAGGCAAGAGAACAATGGACTAAATTGATCCAGGAACGGTTTTGGTCTACTATACACACCAATGGCCAATGCGACATCAGAATACATCCTAGTCACCTGACCTACCAAACTGCTCTGTCATCTCTTGCAACACGAGTGCTCTTTCTCCAAAACAGCAACTGAGTAATTCAGTTGCTCATGTGAATAAAATAAATGCCGGCAATGCTATACTTGAAGGATATAAAAGACATCAAAATTTCAAACATTAGGCGACTGTTCTAAATCATATTGTTAGTTATTTGGTAAGATCAATGAGGATGTATAAAAACTAGAACTGAAAATTATATATGCACTTACATCAGTATTCAATAAGCCATATTACGGCGATGGTGGTGAATACTTTTGGTTCCACTATCGTTTGCCTCCTTACTTGTTCTATTAGCGAACGGTGTGTGGGAAGAATAACTGTCAGCAAACGTCTGTGTGACCTCTAATTTCGCTGATTTTATAGTTGTGGTCATTTAGTGAGACCTGTGTGAGAGGAAGTAATACTTTGCTTAACTCTCGTTGCAATGTGTGCTCTCGCAAATTTCATAGTAAATTTCTCCTTGACGTGGATCGCCTCTCTTGTAGTGTTGGCCATTGGAGTTTGTTGTGCATCTTCTTAATGCTCTCGCTCCTGCTAAACCTACCGCGATGAAACTCTCTGCTCTTCCTTGAACCTTTTATTAACTCAGCTTGGTAAGTATCCCAGACTAATGAGCTATCTACATTAATAAAAAGTGCTGAAATGGTTACCTGAACCTAGTTGCAGGTTGCCTTCCTTACGTCCTAAAAAGGCAAAAAAATCTCGTTTTCAATATTTCATCTAATTATCGACTAACTTTAAAAATTTAAAGTACTATCTTAATGTACTCATCCTAAGAGGTGTACTCTTAAATTATAAGTATAATGCAATAAATCAAATGTTAAAGTTAGAAAATGTGTGTATGTGTTGAGGCAGCATAACTTGAAGCTAACAAATTTCGCTTAATATATTCATTTAGAGTTTGAGAATGAGAGCACATAGCGGCTCCGAACAGACTTCGTACGTAACTTCGGACCTTTTCGAAACTTTTCGCTGGTATCCTCCAACAAAATAATGAAAATGAAAAAAAAATGTTCACCGCTTACTACATTTTCGCTGCAAGTACTGCGAAACCAGCATCAGACATGAGGTTTCAGTGTATTACTTTCCTACAAAACATTCTGCACACAGTAATCACATATATCACTGAATGTATCTGCAAAATTATGTCATTGCATGCCACTGAGTGCAGGAGATATGTCTTAAACATTGATATACGTGAAAAACAAGGTATGATCAACCAAAAGTAAATGGGTTAAGATTATGGTTATTTGTTAAAAAGGTCTTGCATGAATATATGAAGGGGCTGCACTCTTTGGTTTACCAGTTTTGTTTTTGACTTTTTCACTAGTCTCCTGGGGACTGATCCAAAATTAATAAAACAAGCATACTTAGGCTTTCAAAAATGGTTCAAATGGCTCTAAGCACTATGGGACTTAACTTCTGAGGTCATAAGGCCCCTAGACTTAGAATTACTTAAATCTAACTAAGCTAAGGACATCACACACATCAATGCCCGAGGCAGAATTCGAACGTGCGACCGTAGCAGCAGTGCGGTTCAGGACTGAAGCGCCCAGAACCGCTCTTCCATAGCGGCCGGCTGCAAGATTGTAAGCGGAACGTTTCCCAAACAGACGTACCCAAATATCATTTCGTATTCGCGGCCATCGACGACGCTTCAGACAAACCGGAAAGTTGCGCGTAGTTATTTTCTACTTGAGGTGTGTCCATTGTACAGTAAGGTAGTAGCATTTTGAGGTTGCTACTTGTGAATACCATCCTCAGTCTACTGTTTTTCCTCCTATAGGTGTCGAAACGTGATGCGTGTCGTTCACACCGTGCTGGAACACAACAGTTGAGGAGGACGTGCTGACAATGTTCGAAGAGGACCCAGCCACCAGCAGTCGGCAGGTGGCACAGGCGCTGCAAGCGGTTAAAAATTGTGTGTGGCGTGTTCTCCATGAACACCGACTCCATCCATACCATCTGCAGGAAGTCCAAGCATTACGGGCGGAGGACTACCCACGACAGTTATCGCTGTGATAGTTACAACTGTGGTATTTACAACAATGCATACTCCAGCCACAATTCCCGCCCTTGGTCTTCTTCACGAACGGATGCACGTTTATTAGACGGCGTATTAGACTTTCACAACATGTATGTTTGGACGGACGAAGAACCGCGTGCGTAGGTGATTAGAAATGACCAACTCAGGCGGATAATTGGTAACCATATCATTGGGCCATAACTACTGTCAGTATAACAGGACCGATACACCTCACATTTATCAGAGTTTTTTGTTTACGTTATCGGGTTTAGTGGCACAAAATGTTCGAATGGACATGTGGCTACAACACTTCGGAGCTCCAGCAAACTTTGCGGAATTACCTTAACGTCACCTATCCCAATCGATGGGTGGATAACGTTGTAAATTACAGATTGAAGCTAGTTTCTTGCAGACCCAATTTGTTTTAGTGTGATATTATATAATTGTCTACACTACATCCACTGGACATAAACCTTGGTCGCTTAAGATTATTTTATTGACTAATTATATTTTCTTAAAATGCCAAATTGTGGCTGGTTCTTTAAATTGTTATGCCGCCTTTTAAATCAGTTTCTCATTCCGCTCTTAAAATCATTATTCAATGATTGTATTGTTTTGTAATGGTACAGATTTCGGGTTGATCGTTGGTCGCGTAAAATTAATTTTAAAAATTTAATTGCGTTTATCAGATTTTATGTTTTTATGTAATAAATATTTGAAATTGTTATTCTGCACATTGTTCACCCAGGACAGATAAAAACTGTGTGCAAGGCCATATGCAGTTTTGTAGATCTCATGGTTTGTGCAACAAATAACTGACTCCGCTGTTAAAGTTCACGTGTCACATGTTAGTTTCAGATCTATTTGTGCTTGCGAAGAGACGTCTGTAGTAACCGGCTACAAAGAATTTAGTTTTTCACACTTTCTTGTCATTGCTGAATACTGTGATTTACCTCTATAAAACCACATTCGCTTTCTCCTCTAAACTTCTAAAACTGAGATACAGAAGTCTTCAACCTCGATGTCCGCAGGAGGGTTGACGCTAATATTCTTATGGAATTCCAACTTTTTATTGGCATCTCGACCACATACTTTGCTTAAACTTATTATTTCTTTATTTTTCACGTATGAGTTAATGATAATGTATTTGTTAATGTCAAAGCATTACCTACGTTAAAAGTACATCATTAGTCAACTGTGACTGTGAATGAGTCTGTGGTCAATACAGAGTTGCTTTTATAAATGTAATTTTAAATATTTTTTGAAATCAAATGTACACTGAAGAAACAGCTTTTTTACGAATTTTAGGAGGATTTTAGAAGGATCATTATGAATTTTTGAAGGATTTTAGGAATTTCAAGGTACCTGTTCTTTTTTAGAAATGGTTTCACTAATGCAAAGTAATCCTGACCTCCACTGATATGTCTTGAATAGCCCCCGTAGTGATCAAAGTAACACAGTAATAAGTGCAGTATGAATAACGAGGTAACAGAACTTGAGCAGCACATACTCACAATATCGGCGCATTGTAATATATAGTGGGTATAATACCAGAAATTTAATGGTGGGGAACATGAAAAATCAGTCAAAAGATTCTAACAGTATCTGAACTGTTGTTGTGGGCAACTTGTAGTTGATCATTGTGATATGGGGATATAGACCCCACACTGTAATCACAGTGGTCAAATATGAGACACTGAATAACTGTTAGCAATACGACGTGAAGTTCATTGAATAACATTTCAGTTCGAAGGATTTGAATATCGATGATCTGCCACGTCGCTCTAAACGGCTCGAGATTCTACTTTATCTGACATGACTTGCGGAACAAGAACAAATACACTGCCGCAGTGCCATAAACAAGTGTCCGTCTTTGAAACCTACCTCGTTAGCTGAACTGCGTGCATTAGAACGGGGATAAATGTTGTTAAATATAAAAGAAACCATCTGAGATACAAAATACTTGATGAACTAGCCGAGAGAGATATAGCATCTCTCAGTACACGATCGCGAAATTGAGGCAGACGAAAGGTTATACCAGTTCGTACTTAAATACGCCGTAAATAAATCAATAAATCAGGAAACTTGTCATGGACTGTGCGGCTGGTTCGGGCGGAGGTTCGAGTCCTCCCTCGGGCGTGGGTGTGTGTGTTTGCCCTTAGGATAATTTAGGTTAAGTAGTGTGTAAGCTTAGGGACTGATGGCCGTAGCAGTTAAGTCCCATAAGATTTCACACACATTTGAACATTTTTTAACATGAAGCTTGAAATGAGAAATAGTATTTGAATTTAGATTATGTACTTAATTCTGCCAAACATCATAGAGAGAACAGCTCAAAGTTCGTGTCTGTCTGTAGTCGGTACTGACTACAGAAACTTCCTTGCAAAGTATCTGCAGCGCTTAATTCGCAAGATAAAACAAGAAAATAACTGAAAAACTGCAGTTGGCTATTTGCTGGAGGACGCAAATGCAAACAACCTAAAAAGTGAAAAATTTTTATTGGCTCTTTATTTACTACATGGTGTTGAAATTTCAATTTCTGAACACTTCGTTCCGATTACACTCCTACAGACTTTTCTTCCATTTTTATGAAATTGCCATGCATGGAGTGATTGAGTAGTACATGAAGAAGTCTGCGTTGTAGCATCACTGCCAGTAATTTTGTATTCTTTGGTTTCTGGTGTTTGTTTACAAGTGGATGCAACGGAGTAAAGTTTACGAAAGTACAGTCTGCAGCATTCCTCGTCCAGTGAAGCGTAATTACTACACGTTAATAATCTTGGCAGACTAACAGAGGCTAGGATTTGATGCAGGAGCTTTCACACTTCCGATATTGAGGGAAATCGATGACAGGAGAATTGCTACGACTGACATTATTGCTACTAGAATGAGATTTACACTCTGCAGCGGAGTGTGCGCTGATATGAAACTTCCCGGCAGATTAAAACTGTGTGCCGGACCGAGACTCGAATTCGGGACCTTTGCCTTTCGCGGGCAAATGCTCTACCATCTGAGCTACCCAAGCACGACTCACGCCCCGTCCTCACAGCTTTACTTCTGCCAGTATCTCGTCTCCTACCTTCCAAACATTACAGAAGCTCTCCTGCGAACATTGCAGAACCAGCACTCCTGAAAGAAAGGATATTGCGGAGACATGGCTTAGCCACAGCCTTGAGGATGGTTGCAGAATGAGGCACAGGTCCCGAGTTCGAGTCTCGGTCCGGCACAAAGTTTTAATCTGCCAGAAAGTTTCATATTATTGCTACTCACTTGGAAAATCAGATTAACCAAAGATGACAAGCAAAGCAAAAATTTCTAGATGATGAGAACGAATACGCATAAAGTTTGCACTAGTTCACCCACGGAAGGCAACTCTTTATACAAATCCTGCGAAATCTTTGATTCAGATTTCCCGTAACTTACGTTTTGTTAGCTTTGTGTACCTTTTCCTCACAAGTCACTGACGTTAGAATACTTAAATTTGGCAAACATGTAATCAGTACTATAGAGAAATATTCTATGGAAGGAATTTTCATTTAATACAATAGGAAATTGGACGATATTTGTGTAAGAGCAAATCCCATTTTTTTTTCAGGGATTTGGAGAGCTGTTAGAACCCCGTAAAAGAAGATACAAAAAATTGTCTTCCACAAATATTTGTAATAATGAAACACCAAATTTTGTACAAAAAGCATTAATTTAGTTCTGACAGATTTTTCAAAAAAGGTACATTTGTACTTACATTGTTGAAAAAATTACACTTGGTTGTAATTAAAAAGGTATGATGTCAATAAGCATGAAAACGTATGTATGTATCGATATAACATTTCTTAACAACTGTGAAAAATTTAGCTACATTATCTTGAAAGTACTGCAGTTTCACTCACGTCCCCCCTTGACAAGCACCTGTCAATATTTTAAAAAAACTTAATGCGTACTGTGCAGACATTTTCATCTGTTATCATAATTAATGCTAATTGAAAATGATGTAAGAGCTATTTAAAATTAGAATGCAAATATTAATGTTCATTACCTAGATGTACACTCATAGAGGTCACATTTCGGTAACAGATGGCTCAGAGTATAGCAGTTTGTGGCATCAAGAACAGAGAACGTTCAGATGTGAACTGTAGAGAACATGTCAAATTAATGCATTTGTCACATGACAACGATTCAGATATGTTATAAGCAATGTAATGAACCATTGCGGTTTTAACATTCAGACTGTTAGAAAACTGTCTACATAATTTAATAATATTTGTATTCCACATTTTGACCGATGAAGCGTCTTTAACATAAGTAACACGCAGCGCTAGAAAACTGTTTATGCACTTCCAAAATAGTAATTTCTATTTGACTAATGTCGTACTTTTGACGTAGGTACTTTAATGTAGTTTGAAAATGAACGTATACAGTCAAAACCAGTCACCATTAACATAAATGCGAACGCAACTAAGACAGAACCATAAAGCAATAAGAAGATCTAAAATTCTTACGTAAAAGATAAATTATCATAAGCTACTATCCTACAGTTTACAATCGAATTCTCAAAAAAATTGTAAGAAAAGAGAAGTGCTTCCAGTAATAATATCCGCCGTTTTTTGCTGGAATACTTATAAATGAAAAGAAATCTTCTGTCCCAGCGGAGGAACTGGCCTCTGACGACATCTCACTTAAGAAAGAACACTCTGTTTGGTGCTGTATTAGAAAGATCCTTGAGAGGATTCGCGGCAAACAGGATTTGTGTAATGGTGTTGTGACACGCTCCGGTAAACAAGATGGCTGGCGTGTTTAAGGCATCAGACCCGAAAGTCAATATTCTTAGCGGTCGCACAGCACTTGCAGGGCTTTGTTACGCTAACGGCTTGTTAATGCCAGCAGATCGCGAGATGTCACCAGCGTGGGGAATCCCTAAATAACTCACTTGGAGAAATGGCTCGCAGTGCGAAACGCTGTAATGCCGACTCGAGGCTGCAAACAGCGTCGAATTAAAACTGCCAGCAAGATGTATTTACTGTTAGCAAAGCAGTGCCGTGTGTTGGTGGGAGCGGTGTTAACTGTTTGATAAGGAGACGAGTTCAGAGTTTCACATGTTGTGGCCTCGTGTAGAAGGAAGAACTGAAAGTGAGAGCTTAATAAGATTATGACCAGTAGAAGGAAAACGTAGCGATAGCACCCGTTAATATAAAGGGTATTCAAAAATTCAGTGCCCAGATTGACAGACATTATGATGGCGTTAATAATAATTGCATCTCATATAGCAGCCAGGTGTCAGAAACGCACATTGAGTGAGCTCTAAGCAGGCGTATGTACGTTCATTTCTGCTTACGAATGAGGTCGACTTGCTCGCAAAGACATGTACAATTGTCACATCTCCCATGTATGGGAGGAATAAACCCTACATAAAGCAGTTACTTGAGGTCGACAGTTTGCTTTACATATTTGGAGCTGTGTCTTGCTTGGTCCCTGCATGCTGCCTCCTTGACAGAGGTGGCTAACGTATTGACTGTTAACGTCAGAGAACCTGCCGACGTTATTGGAGGATATATGGTTCCAGCATAACGTGGCCTAGCGCACTTCACAGAACCAGAGCGTACAGAATAAACCCTACTTTCGGCAGTCAGTATCAGTCGAGGAGGACAAGTACATTAACCTGAAAACCGGTATGGTTTTACCCTGTGGACTCAGAGGAGGAATTATTCGCAAAAGTTCTTGCAGCTGCCACCCACATACAGAACATAAATTTTCTGTCGAACACACGACATCCTACTATGCCGACAGCAACTCTGCGCTGAATTTAAGTGTGCTCATTTTGAATATTTAGTGTAACACTGATCAGAAAAATAAAGGACTGAAACATATTTAAAATAGTTTTATGCTCAGTCACGCCCAATGATCTCCCGGATACTTTGTATTCATACAATACGCAATGATGACACATTGTTGATTAACAAAATATATTTATTGTTGTTTTCTTCACTATACATGTCGGTTTAGGGCCAGCCGGTGTGGCCGTGCGATTCTAGGCGCTTCAGTCTGGAACCGCGTGACCGCTACGGTCGCAGGTTCGAATCCTGCCTCGGACATGGATGTGTGTGATGTCCTTAGGTTAGTTAGGTTAAAGTAGTTCTAAGTTATAGGGGGCTGATGACCACAGATGTCAAGTCTCATAGTGCTCAGAGCCATTTGAACCATGTCGGTTTAGGCACTGAAGTGGTGGTCCCAGATTCGATTCCCGATACCACCAGGGATTTCTCCTTGGTGTTAAGACTAGAATGGTTTGCACTCAGCTTTGTGATGATAATTAAAGATATACGTGAGTGAAAAGTAGTGGTATCAATGTCAAGAAAGCCGACAACGGCTATGAGCGATGTGCTCACCACACGCCTCCCCATACGGCATCCAATGACACCACTGGCAGAGGACGACGCGGCGGGCGGTCGACCGAGTGGCGCTTTAGGGCCAGAACGTGGAGTTTTAGTTTCTGATTTGAATTTCGAATAAGGATACATTCAACGGCAAGGCGAGCCTTCGAGACTATTTAGAGATATACACTCCTGGAAATGGAAAAAAGAACACATTGACACCGGTGTGTCAGACCCACCATACTTGCTCCGGACACTGCGAGAGGGCTGTACAAGCAATGATCACACGCACGGCACAGCGGACACACCAGGAACCGCGGTGTTGGCCGTCGAATGGCGCTAGCTGCGCAGCATTTGTGCACCGCCGCCGTCAGTGTCAGCCAGTTTGCCGTGGCATACGGAGCTCCATCGCAGTCTTTAACACTGGTAGCATGCCGCGACAGCGTGGACGTGAATCGTATGTGCAGTTAACGGACTTTGAGCGAGGGCGTATAGTGGGCATGCGGGAGGCCGGGTGGACGTACCGCCGAATTGCTCAACACGTGGGGCGTGAGGTCTCCACAGTACATCAACGTTGTCGCCAGTGGTCGGCGGAAGGTGCACGTGCCCGTCGACCTGGGACCGGACCGCAGCGACGCACGGATGCACGCCAAGACCGTATGATCCTACGCAGTGCCGTAGGGGACCGCACCGCCACTTCCCAGCAAATTAGGGACACTGTTGCTCCTGGGGTATCGGCGAGGACCATTCTCAACCGTCTCCATGAAGCTGGGCTACGGTCCCGCACACCGTTAGGCCGTCTTCCGCTCACGCCCCAACATCGTGCAGCCCGCCTCCAGTAGTGCCGCGACAGGCGTGAATGGAGGGACGAATGGAGACGTGTCGTCTTTAGCGATGAGAGTCGCTTCTGCCTTGGTGCCAATGATGGTCGTATGCGTGTTTGGCGCCGTGCAGGTGAGCGCCACAATCAGGACTGCATACGACCGAGGCACACAGGGCCAACACCCGGCATCATGGTGTGGGGAACGATCTCCTACACTGGCCGTACACCACTGGTGATAGTCGAGGGGACACTGAATAGTGCACGGTACATCCAAACCGTCATCGAACCCACCGTTCTACCATTCCTAGACCGGCAAGGGAACTTGCTGTTCCAACAGGACAATGCACGTCCGCATGTATCCCGTGCCACCCAACGTGCTCTAGAAGGTGTAAGTCAACTACCCTGGCCAGCAAGATCTCCGGATCTGTCCCCCATGGAGCATGTTTGGGACTGGATGAAGCGTCGTCTCACGCGGTCTGCACGTCCAGCACGAACACTGGTCCAACTGAGGCGCCAGGTGGAAATGGCATGGCAAGCCGTTCCACAGGACTACATCCAGCATCTCTACGATCGTCTCCATGGGAGAATAGCAGCCTGCATTGCTGCGAAAGGTGGATATACACTGTACTAGTGCCGACATTGTGCATGCTCTGTTGCCTGTGTCTATGTGCCTGTGGTTCTGTCAGTGTGATCATGTGATGTATCTGACCCCAGGAATGTGTCAATAAAGTTTCCCCTTCCTGGGACAATGAATTCACGGTGTTCTTATTTCAATTTCCAGGAGTGTATTTAAAAAACTTTGAATAAGCAACTGTTTAAGTTTTGTTCGACAAAGTTGACAACAGAAGATACCATTTAACACTTCATCATTACTAGTCACCTCTTATTCACTGCTGGATCCACATTTTAACATATGACATCATCTTCGGTACTACGAATCTCTGCCTCTTTCTTCGTCACAATCTAGCTCAAGTTCT
This sequence comes from Schistocerca piceifrons, assembly GCF_021461385.2. NCBI lineage: Eukaryota > Metazoa > Arthropoda > Insecta > Orthoptera > Acrididae > Schistocerca > Schistocerca piceifrons. Next base: position 392,040,591 of record NC_060142.1, read on the forward strand.
CTCAACGATAGCTACCAAAATATTTCAGAACATATTTCGCCTATATACATAATCAACCCATTGTTGTTGTTTTTGTTGTGGTCTTCAGTCCTGAGACTGGTTTGATGCAGCTCTCCATGCTACTCTATCCTGTGCAAGCTTCTTCGTCTCCCGGTACCTACTGCAGCCTACATCCTTCTGAATCTGCTTGGTGTATTCATCTCTTGGTCTCCCTCTACGATTTTTACCCTCCACTCTGCCCTCCAATACTAAATTGGTGATCCCTTGATGCCTCAGAACATGTCCTACCAACCGATCCCATCTTCTAGTCAGGATTTGCCACAAACTCCCCTTCTCCCCAATCCTATGTAGTACCTTCTCATTAGTTATGTGATCTACCCATCTAATCTTCAGCACTCTTCTGTAGCACCACATTTCGAAAGCTTCTATTCTCTTCTTGTCCAAGCTACTTATCGTCCACGTTTCACTTCCATACATGGCTACACTCCAGACAAATACTTTCAGAAACGACTTCCTGGCACTTAAATCTATACTCGATGTTAAGAGATTTCTCTTCTTCAGAAACGTTTCCATCTGAGCTCTTGATATTCATACAAGTGGTTCTCATTTCTCCAAAGGTCTCTTTAATTTTTCCTGTAGGCAGTATCTATCTTACCCCTAGTGAGATAAGCCTCTACATCCTGACATTTGTCCTCTAGCCATGCCTGTTTTACCATTTTGCACTTCCTGTCGATCTCATTTTTGAAACGTTTGTATTCCTTTTTGCCTGCTTCATTTACTGCAATTTTATATTTTCTCCTTTCGTCAATTAAATTGAATATTTCTTCTGTCACCCAAGGATTTATACTAGCCCTGGTCTTTTTACCTACTTGATCCTCTGCTGCCTTCACTACTTCATTCCTCAAAGCAACCCATTCTTCTTCTACTGTATTTCTTTCCCCCATTCTTGTCAATTGTTCCCTTATGCTCTCCCTGAAACTCTGTACAACCTCTGGTTTAGTCAGTTTATCCAGGTCCCATCTCCTTAAATTCCCACCTTTTTGCAGTTTCTTCAGTTTTAATCTACAGTTCATAACCAGTAGATTGTGGTCAGAGTCCACATTTGCCCCTGCAAATGTTTTTCAATTTAAAACCTGGTTCCTAAATCTCTGTCTTGCCATTATATAATCTATCTGAAACCTGTCAGTATCTCCCGGCTTCTTCAATGTATACAACCTTCTTTTATGATTCTTGAACCAAGTGTTAGCTATGATTAAGTTGTCCTCTGTGCAAAATTCCACCAGGCGGCTTCCTCTTTCATTTCTTACTCCCAGTCCATATTCACCTACTACGTTTCCTTCTCTTCCTTCTCCTACTATCGCATTCCAGTCACCCATGACTATTAAATTTTCGTCTCCCTTCACTATCTGAATAATTTCTTTTATCTCACCATACATTTCTTCAATTTTTTCGTCATCTGCAGAGCTGGTTGGCATATAGACTTGTACTACTGTCGTAGGCGCGGGCTTCGTGTCTATCTTGGCCACAACAATGCGTTCGTTGTGCTGTTTGTAGTAGCTTACCCTCATTCCTATTGTTTTATTCATTATTAAACCTACTCCTGCATTACCCCTATTTAATTTTGTATTTATAATCCTGTATTCACCTGACCAAAAGTCTTGTTCCTCCTGCCCATGAACTTCACTAATTCCCACTATATCCAGCTTTAACCTATCCATTTCCCTTTTTAAATTTTCTAACCTAACCGCCCGATTAAGGGATCTGACATTCCACACTCCGATCCGTAGAATGCCAGTTTTCTTTCTCCTGATAATGACGTCCTCCTTTGTAGTCCCCACCCGGAGGTCCGAATGGGGGACTATTTTGCCTCCGGAATATTTTACCCAAGATGACGCCAACATCATTTATCAATACAGTAAAGCTGCATGCCCTCGGGAAAAATTACGGCCCTAGTTTCCCCTTGCTTTCAGCCGTTCGCAGTACCAGCACAGCAAGGCCGTTTTGGTTATTGTTACAAGGCCGGATCAGTCAATCATCCAGACTGTTGCCCCTGCAACTACTGAAATGGCTGCTGCTCCTCTTCAGTAACCATACGTTTGTCTGGCCTCTCCACAGATACCCGTCCGTTGTGGTTGCACCTACGGTACGGCTATCTGTATCGCTGAGGCACGCAAGCCTCCCCACCAACGGCAAGGTCTATGGTTCATGGGGGGAAGAATCAGCCCATATCCATTTCAGTTTCCTTACATTCATAATGACATCTTTAGTTCCTATCTTACACATTTCTTTATCCGTTTGGCCACGTTTTTTCCTTCAAAATTCGTTCTCCTGCACCTTGAGCAATTCATCATTAGACTGCTAACCAATGTGGATTCAAACGGTAAGCGAAACATCATTTTCATGTATTTTTGTACATGACAGATTAAAGAGGACCATGACTGTGTCGTTATCAAGGTGGGAGAATTTTCAGCAACCAGTCACTACATATTTTATAACATATATTTTATCATCCTTTACCACTTCTGGGTGTTTCCCACCCATTTACAGAGGACGAACATTTAGTTTGCAGTATTGCATAATAAAAATAACATGTCTAATAATTGCTTTCAACCCTCGCATTTGTTATTTCGGTATCGACACTTAATAAAGAAGAAGAAAAGGCGATGTTGAAAACAAACATTACACCTGCAATTCTTCATGCTTTCCCGGCGGTCTGTTGACATCTTGGACATTCGGGAATCCCGGCGCGGACCGATTAGGGAACGCCCAGCTCCTCCCAGGCATAAATACTGGACTCGATCGACCCAAGGACCAGTCTCCGGTAGCACCTAAAGAAGACAGCGAGGCACGCTGTTGAAATGTCGTGCGAGAACGACGCGAACATCCGGCTGGATTCCCGAATATCCAAGATGTCAAATATTACACCTGTTCTGTCGATAGCTCCTCTCACGAATCGCAGTGTTCTCCAAACTGGTACCAACAAACGTCCCCTGCCACAGCCGTGGCTGTTCGACAGACAAGTGCTCAGCTTCACCACCTCTTATAATTTCATGTAGCTAACTACCAAGGAGCTCAGTATTACAACCAACGTCGGCCTTCTTTAATAGTCTCATTGACCACAGACCCTTCCTAACATAATAATGGTGCCCTAATTGAACGTGCCTACTCGTTTGAATAAGTAAAGTGGAAGAAACGCTGGTCCAAAGGACCTCCCGTCTTTCAAAACGCTGAATCAAATGATTACAAGGATGAATGTTTGAAGTATTGGGTTTCAACTGCTTACTTTGATGTTAAGTGCCTTTCATTGATTCTGCACCTATTAGTATGTCTTGTGTCTTTGCATAAGCATAACAAAGAAAAGATAATCTGTAAAACACGCTTTTTATGTCAATGGACGTATCTCGTCACATTTCCTCCAGAATATATACGAGAGTTATTCGGAAAGTAAGGTCACGAATGGAAGCCACAATGAAAATCCGATGAAGTTCTGCCCAGATGTGTTGAGCAGTGTCTCTAGTATGCTTGTCGATCGCGTTAGGTAGTTCTTTATAATTCTGAGCACGCAGGGAGTACATAAAGATACCTAGAGCAAAAGTGCCTCCCGCCAAGTAGGAGGGCCTGGTGAGAAATTTCGCCTGAAGCTATGCAGCCAACATTACACAACTGCCGTGCGTTTTCTTCTTCATGACAATCCTCAGCCGCATTCTGCAGGGGCAATCAAGATGCTCCTGCATCGTTTTCAATTAGAAATGTTTGATTACACACAATACAGCTCGTAATTGTCTCCCTCTGAGTTTCATCTCTGCTCACATGAACCGCTGGCTATGAAGACAACATTTTGGCACAGCAATGAGCTGTAGGCCAGTGTAGAGAATTGGCGAAAAGCACTGGTGGCTTCCTTCTACAACGAGGGTAATGGAAAGGTGGTACAACGCTACGACAAACTTCTAAGTCGGATCGGCGACTATGGACATAAGTACCTGGAAGTTGCAGCTAAATGTTGCAAATAGAACAGATTTGAGTTTCACTGTGGTTTCCTTTTCGCGACCTATCGTTTCTTACTGTCCGAAAAGCCGTCGTACTAAGTGATGATACGACTAGTGGAGATTACAAAAGCTTGAGTTACAAATGAAAACTTTCTTCCGTACGTGGGTAACATGTTACTGCATCGTTAAGGTGGGTGACAGTCAGCTTCTGGTAAGGCTAGAGTGGAATATTGTTGAGCGTTAAGAAGCGAATGGGCACGAAAAGGGAGCTGAATGCTGATAACATGGAGATAGTGCTGTGGGAATACTCAATGATATTGGATAAATTGATCGTTTGAGATTGTGGGATGAGAGGAAATTGTGAGGCATTACTTTACTGGATTGGTAAACGTTAGTACCGTTTTGTATACTAAGAAAGAACTAATTCAACTCCATCTTCTACAAACCAGAAAGAAAATACTTTGTTGTGCGTCCAAAGTAAGAATTCGGAGGGAGACGCAACCATCAACGAGAAGCAGTTCTACTTTGCCATGATGACGTAAGGAAGCGCAGGAGCAGGTACCTCTCCACATTTCCATTTCCAACCTTTCTTCAACCACAGCCTTATTCATTTCTGCCACTCGTTGTTCAGGATGCTCCTGCATTATTTTCAATTGGAAATGTTTGATTACCCACAATACAGCCCGTAATTGTCTCCCTCTGAGTTTTATCTCTTCTCACATGAACCGCTGGCTATGAAGACATCTCATGCTCCAATGGGTAAACAAAAGCATTCGCTATTAAAACTATTAGGTTGGTGCAAAATTTCGTAGAGTTTTGCTTTGCATGTTGATACTCTGTCTGCTAAAGGTTTAGTTGTCGATTGTTATTTTCTCTTTGTAGTTTAAAAATCGTCATTTTCTCATTTTGACATAGTGAGTGGAGCTGTGAACGATATAAAATGGAGTCCAAAGTGGAGAAATCGCGACGTTTCCGACATAATCTTCTGTATGAGGTCAGAGGACGGCAAGAAAATGGTATTCACGTTTTAAAGAGGATAGTTTTGACATTACTAATTCTCCACATTCGGGAAGACCTTCGGTATTTGATGAAGATCGTTTAAACACACTAATCCATAACGATCCAAATCAGTGTACTCGGGAAGTGGCAAATGTGATGATCTGTAATCATTCCTCCATAGTGTGATATTTGCATGCAGTGGAGAAGGTTCAAAAATCGGGTGTATGTGTACCGCATGCTCTAAGACGAAATCACAAAAATCAGCGAGTGGCCGTATGTGCATCACTGCTTGTCCGCCGTCAATTGGCTCGGGAACAACACCGACTATTCCTATCCTGTATCGTTACTGGTGGCAACGTAGGGAAAAGAAAGGAATGTTGCAGTCCAAACAAAGTAGAAACTCCCCGTACAAAGACATGCACACATCCACAAAAGATTATGTGACGCATCTGGTGGAACAGCGGCGATGTGGTGTAGTACGAATAGCTTCCCCGAGGTGTAACCATCACTGCTGTCGTTTAGCGTCAAAACTCAGAACGTCTTGCAGATGCAATCCAAGAGCAACGACCAGAAAGACTGCGTGAAGCGATGCTACACCTCGATACTGCCCGCCCGCAGTCTGATAGGCTGATAAAAAACATTATACAGGAACTGGGTTGGGAAGTCATTCCGCACTCACCTTATTCAGTAGAATTTGCGCCCTGAGATTTTCGCCTTTCCCGCTCTCTATCGAACAACCTTCAAGGGGTTTCGTTTCCGGGTGAAAATGCGCTCCGAATATGACTCGACGAGATCTTCGTCTCAAAACCACGTGATTTCTGCAATCGCGGAATCGAAAAGTTACGCCAGCCTTGGCAGATTGTTGTAAATATTGAAGACGAACACATTATTTATGAGTAAAGTCTCTGTTATGTGTACCTGTTGTGTTTATTAAAGTTACTGAAACACGCTACGAAGATATGCACCAACCTATAATTTCGATACTGTAATATGAGAGATACCTGATGTTTCACTGAGCCCAGTACACTGCTGGAACCAGATGGTCGTCGAGAGTCCACTCTCCCCACAATGGAACGCTCTGGCTGATTTGTTCAATTCGCTTTAAGTGATACATGTGTTCTGGACTAAATCTAACGACGTTATCCATGATTCATCCCTGGCACACATTGTCAGCAAATAACAGCTGACGAAATTCATAACGTCTGAATAAAGTTTGAAGAGCGCACTGTCCATAATATCTACAAACTACCTAATGTAGCATGGATGTCAAATGTTCTGGCAACTACTGTCCATGCATCAGTATATGCCGCTGATTTTAACAGTCACAAGTATGCACGGAACGTCGACTATGGTAATGCATTTGTTGACTGGGCTGAAAATAACAACCTTTATACTGCAGAAGAACTTCTTCATTGCCTTGGTAATGCAAGGAAAGTGCGCTGGTCTAAGACGGTAGAAAACTTGAATATTAAACATTGAAGTTGGAAGGTTTGGTCCTTGCTTCATAAATTGGGTAGCTCCTTTAATAAATCTGATGAGAAACCTGGTATTTAAGCTAGTCAAATTGCTAACGATATAGTGAAATCGTCCAGTTCGTCCAGGGATAAACAGCATATCTCCAGGATCAAAACAGAGCTAACAAATCTTAAAAATTCAGCTTCAAGCGATTCAAAATACTTTTTCACATTCACTATAGATTAAATAGGGGTAGCTTTATCAGAGCTTAAAAGTGGTAAGGTTCCGGCTTTGATAATACGTATCCAGAATTTTTATTCTGTCTTGGTGAAAATACCAAACACTCTATTGTTTTGAAGACAGGAACACATTACAAGGGACTCAAAGACACAGTCGTAAAACCTAACAAGAAGTCGGCCAATTTCCCTGCTTAGTTGCAAGTATTAGCTCTTGGAAAGACTTCTCTACTATAGAATTAGTTGATGTATTTTAGAACAAGCCGGATGTAGGCCTCTCCGAAGCTGCAACGACCAAGTGTTAGCTCTGACAATTTTCATAGAGCACGGTTTCCAAGATAAATTAAAAATATATGTGGTCTTTATCGACCTTACAGCAGCATATGATGTCGTCTGTAGGGAAGGGATGATTTATATATCACTGAAATAATTAAATCCCGAATAACAGCAGCTCTTATTAATAACGTGATAAGTGATCGATACTTTGAGGTTTGCTTAGATGAAAATAGAAGCTCAATAAGAAAACTAAATAACGGCCTGTCACAGGGTTCACTTCTGACACCTCTCCTCTTCAGCCTTTCTATTTCTGGCCTTCCAAAAATGTCTTCACGGAAATTCTGCGATGCAGGCGATATCGATCTGGCTTGTCAATCAAAAGAGCTTGGTCAGTCAGAGGAAACACTAACAGAGGACTTAACGGCCCTTAACTCATATTTCAAAAAATGGAGGCTGAAGCCTAGTACAAGTAACAGCGAGGTTTGTGCGTTTCACCTTAACAGCAAACAAGCTAAAACTGAGTTCTGGGTGCACATTGATGGCAATATTCTCCACCACGGCAAAAACCCCAAGTGTCTTGGTATCACACTCGACCGCACTACATTTTATGAAAAACGTCTGGAAAACACATCAGCGAGGATAAAAACTCGCGACAGCATTATACAGAGGCTGTGTGGCACAACATAGGGGGCTTTGTTGGAGACTTTGCGTACATCGGTTCTCGCACTGTTTTTTCGGCCGAATAGTATTGCTCTTTAGTGTCGTGTAACAGCTTTCATACTAGACTCATCGACACGAAGCTCAAGAACACTATGCGCATTATTACATGTATAATCAGACCAACTCCCGTCTATTGCCTTCCCATTGCTAAGCAATATCTATCCACGACAGATTCACAGAACTGAGAACCCGCTTAGAGATTACCACAACATCCAACAGAATGAGGAACTACCCAATTCATCGCTAAATACCTATATTACGAAGGAACAGGCTTCGTTCGACACACCCGCTACTACTGTACGCTGAACGACTAGCTATAAGTAACACCAAAGCAAGAGATCTCTGGAACAAGAACTTCCAACACACCAAAAATTAACAAAAATGGGAATGGTTCGAGAAATATGTGATACTGTTGGGGTCGAACTTGACAGGAAACTATGGGTCAAATTAAACAGAATCCGCATAGGCTGTGGTCGGTGCTCTAATTCTCTCAATAAATGGGGTATTGTGGAGTCACCGAGTTGTGACTGTGGTGCACTGAAACTTTCTATCAGACATATAAACCGAGCGAGGTGGCGCAGTGGTTAGCACGCTGGACTCGCTTTCGGGAGGACTACGGTTCAAACCCGTGTCCAGCCATCCTGATTTAAGTTTTCCGTGATTTCCCTAAATTGCTTCAGGCAAATGCTGGGATGGTTCCTTTGAAAGGGCACGGCCGACTTCCTTCCCCGTTCTTTCCTAATCCGATGGGACCGATGACCTCGCTGTTTGGTCCCCTCCTCCGAATCAACCAACCATCCAGACATATAAGAGAGGAGTGCGTCCTACGATGCTATAAGGGCGCGTGAAATGATTTTGTGAATGCCAGTGCCCCAGCTGTAAAGTGGATTACAAACCCAGAAATTAATATTTAGTCCATTTATTTTTGATTTATGGAATGACATTCATTACGTATTAAAATGATAATGAATCTGAAACCTTCCAATGTCTCGACGTCTCTTCTACGTATACAACTTGGGGCAAATTGAAAGGGCTACAGATCAATAATGACTTCGTCTGAGGGTTGGTTATTGGATTCCAGTTATTGTCACTTTGAATAAAATCAATAAAATCGTCACTGACGTACTAATCAGATTAAAGTAAAGTTGGGCTGGTAGTACGGGCGCAGAATCTAAATAATGTGCGACAACTACAGGCAGATAATTTTAGCAAATGAAGTTTATTGATCTTCATTTCACACAAAATTTGGTAGGCTGGTGATAACTGAAATTGAGCTTGAACTCCTCGTATAATAGTGATGTAACACACAATGTAAATAAAATAACTGGAAAACACAGCTAAAATTAATCAAAGTCAAACTTCATACCAATGCAAATAAGTGGTAGTCTACTCGACACACAAAGCAATAATCTTCAGTCCCGACCTGTAAAAAAACAATCGAAGTAGCCACTCAAAAACCAAATTGTCATCCTTCAGAAAAAGAAAAAAAAAGAGTTCTGCTGAGAAACCGGCAGAAATAAAGCTGAGTCCTGAATACTGCTGAATATCTCTAAGTTCCCATTGAACAAGCACAAAATATTTCGAAGTGTTGCGACTGCCAACGCGAAAACTTCTGTTACCAAAATGGGTGTAGTTGCAGCTCAGACTAACACAAGTCTTGCCTCTACGAAGTCGTCCTGAACTATGCAGGAAAGAAAGATGGCTTCCGTCCTTTAAGCCCTTGGAGCTTCCACTCCAGAAAAAACCAAGAATCTACGAGCTATCACCAACCACTCTTACAACTTTTTACATACAAATGCTATTAAAAATCTAGATGTGCCATTAGGTGCCCGCTAAAAATCTAAACAAAAATGATATGCTGTACTTAATTCTGCTTATAACAGTTTGCTCAAAAATTAATAAACAACTGTAAATTTCAACAGCGGTAATTGAAATAGTTCCTGGACTCTGTGTTATCACTAATTGCCATTCAGAAACGTATAAAACCACTGTCTTATAGGAATTTACTTAGCCTCTCCAATGCCTCAGTCACAATTAACGTAGCCCTAACAAATTTCGAACTACTAGCAAAACTATGCAAATTTATAAACAGTCAATTAAAATTGGCAATTAAAAAGTAAATCTTACAAACTAAATGTTGTAGGTGGTGTCTAACCACGCCCGCCGGCACATGCTGACTTACTGTTAATGTAGCTGTCTTGGATATAGTGATATGCTGATTTTAATCAAAAGTTAAAAGGTCTCTCATATGCTAATAAATTACGTTATGGAACATGTGAATAGCTCAGTCGATGCGCAATGATTTAGTGTTACAAACTGTTAGTTCGACTTCTTTTGTGCAATAAAAACTGTGAAAGTTATTAATTATCCACTCAATTTCAGTTAAACAAATCTGAAATCTGCTAGGTGCGCAATCTTCCCACACACATTATCTTCAGACCATAACAAATGGTTCAAATGGGTCTGAGCACTATGGGACTTAACTGCTGTGGTCATCAGTCCCCTAGAACTTAGAACTACTTAAACCTAAGTAACCTAAGGACATCACACACATCCAGACCCGAGGCAGGATTCGAACCTGCGACCGTAGCGATCGCGCAGTTCCAGACTGTAGCACCTAGAACCGCTCGGCCATGCCGGCCGGCCTCAGACCATAACAGTACACCTATAGAATCGTCTTTACTTTCTCTTTGAAACCATGTACTGTGCATTTCTGTATCTATGATAGTTTACGTTGCATATGCAAAAACGTGAACAACATAAATCTACCCTTTGTGCACCCTAGCGGCCGGATATGTCGTCACGTCCGGCGGCTTCCAATCTGACAGGAACACATGCGCCCCTGAGCACGCAACTCTGCTCAGCCACGCATACAGCGACCCATCAGAGACGTTCTCACCTGGTCCCCACGCCACAGCGTGCGCAGATCAAATGCTGCGTCCGACCGAAATCAGAAACCACTATTCATACGTGGCATACTGTGTCACAAACCTTCTCCCATGATTCTTGAACCAAGTGCTAGCGATGATCATATTATGCTTTCTCTATCATTCCTTTTCCCCATTCCATATTCTCCTATAATTTTTCCTTCTCCTCATTTTCCTACTACCGAATCAGTCACTCAACACAATTACATTTTCGTATCTCTTAAATATCTGAATAATTTCGTTTATCTCGTCACACATTCTTTCAGTCTCTTCGTCATCTGCAAAGATAGCTACCATATAACCTTGCACTACTGTGATGGGTGCTTGGTTCGTGCCTTTCTTGGCTATGACAAAACACTCACTACGCTGTTCATATTAGCTTAACTGCATTCCTCGAGTTTGCTTATTCATTATTAGGTCTACTCCCGCATTGCGTCTATTTGATTTTGTGAGGATACCTACCCTCTACTGTCCTGAGGAGAAGTCCTGTTCATTCTGCCACTCCACTTCACTAATTCCCATTACATCTGACTTCAGTCTACCCATTTTGCCTTTAAATCTTCTAACCTATCGACCCGATTAAGACATCTAACATTCCACGCTCTGACCTATAGAATGCTAGTTTTGTTCCTCCTGTTGACGTCATACTCCTGACTAGTTCGCTCTCGGAGATCGAAATGGAGGACCATTTTATCTCCAGAATGTGCAATAGAGTTGCATGCCCTCAGGAAAAAAAATAATAATGGCTGCAGTTACCCCTTGCTTTCAGCCATTTGCAGTAACAGCCCAACAAGACCGTGTTGCCTAATGTTACGAGCCTAGATCAGTCAGTCATACAGACTGTTGGCCCTGTAAATATTGAAAAGTCCGCTGGTCCTTCTCTGGAACCACGGGTTCGTCTGGCCTCTCCATAGATTTCCCTCTGTTATGACTGACCCTGTGGTATGGTTCAAATGGATCTGAGCACTATGAGACTTAACTTCTGAGGTCATCAGTCCCATAGAACTTAGAACTACTTAAACCTAACTAACCTAAGGACATCACACACATCCATGCCCGAGGCAGGATTCGAGCCTGCGATCGTAGCGGTCGCGCGGTTCCAGACTGTAGCGTCTACAACCGCTCGACCACCCCGGCCGGCCTGCGGTATGGCACGCAAGCCTTCCCTCATCAGCAAGATCATGAAGCACAAATGACTATCATGAATTAAGAGCTAGAGATCTACGCAGTGTTGGACACTTCAGACAAACATCCAGCTTAATCACACATTTTGTTGTAGCTATGATGTTGGTAACAGCATCTACTTCGTGATATTTTTTTCTGTACAGAAAACATAGCCATCAAACCAATTAATAGCAAAGACGGGGCAAATATGTTTCTGTATCTTCGAGGATGCGAAATACTGAATAATTTTACTACAGATAAAGGTCAACGAAAGGTAGTCGTGTTTCTGACACAACACCATGGGGCAAATAATAGCTGTGGTGTGTCGTAAAGAGAAACATTGAAACAATAGATAACCACACGTGCATGCGCCCGGTCACAGAGCCCTGCGCCCTCTGTGTCCTGAAAACTGCTCTGTTTATCGAGCGTGGTAGCGAAAATCCGGCCCATTGTCTGCGGCGCTGTTCTGCTGTCTGCCGTGCCACTGATGTGCGAGAATTACCTTGTGCGCCTCATAAATTGTTGTACGAACAAACACAATGTTAGCGATCGCTGATGACGTTAACCAAAACCGGTTGAGACCAGTTCTCAAAACAATGGGAGACTCTTGGACTATTTGTTTGTCGCCGAGACGCAAATTTAGCGTATTTTAAGGCAAATCATCTCACGGGATCTGCGGAGCTCTGTGAGAGACAGTGACGGTTATGCAACGTAGCACACACAGGCTCTTCAACACGTAATGCCGCTGTTTGCTCGTAGCTCAGTTGTATCTTTTTGGGTAAATAGACGAAATGAGGCAGCAGCGTTTCTGTCGAAATACCCATCTGTGTGGATTATGAACGTTTCCCGAAAGTGCGACGAAGATACAAGTAAGATTTGTTAGTACAAAAATACGGTATATACGAGTGTGTACTGAACAATGATATGACGGATTTAGGGGTAGTTAGTGGTTTAAGAGAATACGAGTATTAGTTGAAAGTATGTCAGAGAGGAATGAAGGTTTTGTTGACGTTAAAACTTTTGCAAACAAGCCATGACGAATAAGATGACGAACTTAGAAAAAAAATATTCCTGTAAAGCTTTTGATGTGCAAATACGTCGTTTTTAACATTGACACAAGTGAATACAGCATTTCTTTAACTCTAGTGGTGTAGCAAATCTGAAAAATTAGCCCCCTTTCTCAGATACGAATCTAGTAAGCAGCATTGCCTGACTCTAAGCAGTAAAACCGCTCACTATGGAAATAAGAAGCCAAGAAGGAGTGGAGCATCTCCCAAACATAACTGTTTTGAGTGGACATCCGGCTACTCGATCCTACACTCATCTCATCAGTTTTGAACTCCCAGCAATGTTGTGTAATGTTAATATTTACTTCTTTCTAGTCATTTTCCATTCCTTTTCATTTCTGCACTCAGTACGTATACTTACATAAGAATTTTTCCACAGCGTTCCAGGCGTATTACAATTATAGAGAAGGTCTATACATTAAAACATGGTAAAAATGGTATTCTAACATGATCTCTACTTTGTACAAATAAGGGATACTAATCAGAGAATACGGAGACCAACGCCTTTTGACCTAGGGACATCAACTGGTCTCATGATCAATAAGACGGGTGTTGCTCAAGATGTAGGAAATTCTCACTGTTAGTTTATAGTTTTGGTGGAAGGAGAGAAGAATTCAAGTGCTGTTGACTCGGAGATAATTAAAAATGGAGAACTATTTCCACTACAGAAGTTCAGTTGAGGAATTACAGACCGAACATGTTACGAGCAACTTACAAAAATTTGTGCCAAAACGAGCAGTCGCCATACCTAAAAGGCTAGCTCAGCAAGTTCACAGGCCTGACTCGAAGCTTCATTGTCATTTGTATTTCCTTCTATTATTTACAGAGGTAAATGTTTCTCTGGTCTGGAATAGGATCACTAGAGGAACAGATTTGGTGGAGGAGCCCGCCACAATAATCTATACATCAACAGAATTACATTACTGGCGTAATGTAGATGGAATCGACGACGATGTGAAACGCATTAATCTGTAATGGGACCAGAGGTAGTCTCAGAAATGCTAAACCGCGTTGTAATGTAAAATATTATAGAACATGACAAGCACGTAAATAATGGAAGTCCGCGCTAAGGAAAGTTTTTGCGAGGCCTGGAAGCGTGGCGAAACACCTGATGACTAAGAAGAGTGCTCCCGAAGTCCGTAATCGAGGTCCGGTCTACAGGGATTTTCGTTGCTCACGGTATAATCACTAAATTGCAGTTTTACGTTTAATGAGCGTACTTCCTTGATATCATCTAAGTCCATGTATCTCATTCAATTTATCTTCTTCGATTCCATCCATTTCGTATCAGCGGAATTAATTAGGCTTACTAATACCACGATATATGGTTCAAATGGCTCTGAGCACTATGGGACTTAACATCTATGGTTATCAGTCCCCTAGAACTTAGAACTACTTAAACCTAACTAATCTAAGGACGTCACACAACACCCAGTCATCACGAGGCAGAGAAAATCACGATATATCTATATGTGTTTCGCTTTCTGGGGATAGCGACCCACGTATCCAGAATGTGAGTCGAGTCTAAAGAGTACACCAGGTTACCTCGTGTTTCATTTCGATATGATTAGGTAAAGTACAATGTCTCAGTAAAGCTATTTACCGGATACAATTGCACGGCGAGTCTTTCGTAGGAAAGAAGCTGCTGAGAGACAGTGGGAAAACCAATGCCTTTGGAATTACAAAAACATAATATCGCAATTGAACATTTCACAATGTCGTTTATACACTGATGAGCCAAGGAAGCTGGTACACCTGCCTAATATCTTGTAGGGAACCGCGAGCACCTAATAGTGCCGTAACCCGAAGTGGTGTGGACTCGACTAATGTCTGAAGTAGTGCTGGAGGGAATTGACACCATGAATCCTGCAGGACTGTCCATACATCCGTAAGAGTACGAGGGTGTGGAGATCTCTTCTGAACAGCACGTTGCAAGGCATCCCAGATATGCTCAATAATGTTCATTGTGGGGAGTTTGGTGGCCAGCGGAAGTGTTTAAACTCAGAAGCGTTTTCCTGGAGCCACTCTGTAGCAGTTCTGGGCGTGTGGGGTGTCGCATTGTCCTGCTGGAATTGGCAAAGCCCGTCGGAATACACAATAGACATGAATGGATGCAGTGATCAGACAGGATGCTTACATACGCGTCACTTGTCAGGGTCGTATCTCGATGTATCCCATGTCACTCCAACGGCACACGCCCCACATCATTACAGAGCCTCCACCATCTTGAACAGCCTCTTGCTGATATGCAGGGTACATGGATTCATAAGGTTGTCTCCTTAACCGTACACGTCCATTCGCTCGATACAATTTGAAACAACACTTTTCCAACCATCCAACATGTTTCCAGTCATCAGCAGTCCAATGTCGGTGTCGACGAGCTCAGGCGAGGCGTAAAGCTTTATGTTGTCGAGTCATCAACAGTACACGAGTGGGCCTTCAGCTCCAAAAGCCCGTATTGTTGTGTCTAGGCAAGACAGCCTAGACACAATGAGAGGAAGCCGAAAGGCACGCGCTTAAACTCACGCAGGCTGGCGTGAGGTCTGAAACAGGATATGTAATGAATGATATAAAGAAAATACGTAGCTTCTGGAATACTTAACTTTAATCCACATTTGTAGAACATCGCTCTTGATGATACATTAATAGAATCTCAATATCAATTGAATTCGGCGCCTTGCTAGGTCGTAGCAAATGTAGCTGAAGGCTATGCTAACTATCGTCTCGGCAAATGAGAGCGTAGTTGTCAGTGAACCGTAGCTATGAACGTCGGCTGTACAACTGGGGCGAGTGCCAGGACGTCTCTCTAGACCTGCCGTGTGGTGGCGCTCGGTCTGCAATTACTGACAGTGGCGACACGCGGGTCCGGCGTATACTAATGGACCGCGGCCGATTTAAAAGCTACCACCTAGCAAGTGTGGTGTCTGGCGGTGACACCACACATATCGATTATGTTTCGTTGAATGATTCACACGCTGACACTTGTTGATGGCGCAGCATTGAAATCTGCAGCAATTTGCGGAAGGGTTGCACTCCTGTCACGTTTAACGGTTCTCTTCAGTCGTCGTTGGTCCCGTTCTCCCAGGATCTTTTTTCCGACGCAGCGATGTCGGATATTCGATGTTTCACAGGATTCTTGATATTTAAGGTACACTCGTCCAATGGTCGTACGGGAAAATCCCCGCTTCACCGCAAACTCGGAGATGCTGTGTACCATCGCTCGAGCGCCAAATCACTTAAATCTTGATAACCTGCCGTTATAGCAGTAGTAAGCGATCTAACAAATGCGCAAGACACTTGTTGTCTTATATAGGCGCTGCCGACCGCAGCGCCATATTCTGCCTGTTTACATATCTCTGTATTTAAATACGTATGCCTACACCAGTTTTTTTGGTGCTTCAGTGTAAAATACCTATTTGTGTATTGTGGCAAACACAGCCAGGGACGACTGATATTTCTCATTGACCATTAGAAAAGACAGCAGACCGATTATTTGCAAAGATGGGGTCGGGAACATGCACCAGGGTGCCTAAGAAGACCAATCTATTTCTCCAGCAGTTGATCCCGTGAAGGTTGCCTGTATATGTGTTGCAGCATTATACACTAGTGTGCTAAACTTAAGGGTGAAGGTAATTTTCGCAGGATGTCTCACTGTCTAGTAATGTAGATTGATGAAACTTGTAATATACATAGAAAGAAATGCTACAGTACAGTATAGAAAGTAATGAAAGAAATTAGCGATAAGACGAACACTTTTATTCAATGATAATTAATTACAGTGAAGTCACTGCGATTTGTGATGGTCACCTGGACATTACAAAAGGTGGGACGTGATTCTTTATAGGGCCTGTGATGACACGGACGGGAATGCTGTGCGAAGTGTTGACATGCTGGCTACAAGGATTGTTGACATCTGCTACATGGCCACTGGTGTAGGTGGATGTGGAGCAACACGTCTCCCCAACGCATCCTTACGTGCTCGACGGGATTTTAGTCGGGGCAGCACCCAGGCCAATCCATTCGCCAAAAATTTCCAACAGATCGTCCTACGCTGTTCGATGCGATCAAGCATCGTCATCCGTAAAAATGGTGTCAAGGCCGAATGCACTCCTGAAAATACGCATATCTGAAAGTAGAACAGTATCACAATACCGCTGACCGGTAAATGTACCACATTTAAAGATTTGCGGTGGTGACAAGAGCATAGGGACTGCACGAATAAGAGTGGGGTCGCATGCTGTACTCGGATGAGAGCAGATTCAGTCTGCGTAGTGATTCTGGATGTATCCTTATATGGTGAGAGGTGGAAACAAGTAATGCACCCAGGAACATTGTCGAGCACAGTCGTTTTAAAGCTCCAAGTCATACGGCGTGTGGAGGCATAATGTTGCTGAGAGTATTGACCTCCAAAACTTTGAACACCGTCCATTCGCCTGTCAACGTTATTGTGACGCTGTACTCCTTACCCATCTGCGCCTTTTCAGGGGGGCATTCGGCCCTGACTTTATTTTCATGACTCACAACGCGCGACAGAATCGAACTGTGCTGGCCGTTGGTTGATTTGGGGAGAGGGGGCCAAACTGCTAAGTCATCGGTCCCATCGGCCGTGCCCTGTCAAATTAACCATCCGAGCATTTGTCTGAAGCGATTTAGGAAAATCGCCAAAAACCTAAATCAGGATGGCCGGACGCCGGTTTAAACCGTAGTCCTCCAGAAGGGGAGTCCAGTGCGCTAACCACTGCGCCACCTCACTCGGTTGCCCAGGTGGAGGAACACTTGTAACGAGAGGATACTCAACGAATGGACCGGCCAGCCCGTTCCACCGGCTCGAATCCCATCGAGTACGTGAGGGATGTGTCGGTGAGCCATATTGCACCACGTTCCTCCAGCGAAAATCCTACAGTTGTGAACGGGGCTGGTGGTGGAACTGAACGCCCTACGACAAGAACTCCTTTCCAACCTTGTCCAACCTTGTAGCTACAGCGTGCACTGCTGTCGGCGGTGATCATACACCCTATTATGAACCTTATTTGGGATTTTTTAATGTCCAGTGGACCGTCATAAACCACGGTGACTTTTGTGTAATTATTGTTTTTGATCGCCTTATTGCGTAATTCCTTCAGTTATTTCCTGAACTATACTGTGGCATTTCTTCGTATGTACGATGCAAGTTTCGTCAACTATTTTCCTTGGCAGTGACACATCATGCGAAAGTTACTTTCGTCCCTAAGTTTTTCACGCCAGTGTATACAACATTAGCGGCAGGCTACAGTTGTGGCCAAAAAAACTGGACAGCGTAATATCTTGGATGGAGGACGCCGAATGAGCATTTGCGACTGCTCAAAATGTACCACCGATCCAAAAGAGAGCGTGGAGGAACTCTAACAACCAGAGATTTGTACGTAAATCATTACAGTGTCATTTTAACGCTCTTCCCATAGTTCAGTTTGTAGAGCTGTGAACTAATAACTTCGTCAGACGTACGAACGTAAACGTCATTTGGAACAGTTCTCTATCACGCATAAAGGACAGGGGTGAGAAACTCGTATCTTCCGTCCTGTCGTATGTTGCCATTTATGACTCTTTCATTTTGACTGACGACAGTGACAGTCCCCATTGAAGACACATTGTAGATCATCAGGATTCGGTGTTTCTGTCAACTGCATTGGACAGTCGCCAGCCAGACGTGAATCGTAAACCATATTTCTGCAGTTCATTTTAATAATTGATTAAAACTCGACTAGGACCTTCCGCCACTGTTGCTGCAGAGGTTGAGATCATCTTATCGATGAGTATGCCAATCTCGTCGATAACACTGCTGATTTCAAGTCACAGAGTGGCAGTAAAAGTTGCCGTCCGTGTAAACCACATACGGTGTAGGGGGCAATAGCTATGGTGGCTGCACCTGTTCCTGATCAATTTCGCTGGTACGATATCGTCGTCTAATGCCTTGTGTCATATACACACGATTATCAGAGATTTGAAACAGTACAATTAAATAAGCTGTAATAAATACCTGAGTGCATTTTCAGTTCGTCGTTGCAACCACAAGAAATTATCATGTTTTTCACCAGACGTTTTTCGCTTTATTGAGGTAAACCATCAGCAGTGGTCTGTAATTAACGATATTTACAATTCGGTTTGTTTTTAAGATCGAAAAACAGTTCGTTAACAATATGTATGTTTCTCGATTGCATCCGGAAATGCTGTCTCTAGCACATCTTGGATGTTTTCCGTCATTAGACACTGATACTTATACTTTGATTTTAGTTGCTATGCAGAACTATGCATTTCTTACGTTTTCACACAGCAAACTTTATCGCACACCTCTGTTTTCTACTTATTTTTATTCTTCTAAGTATGTAGTGTGGTCTGCGTTTTGTAGTGTTTCCAACATGACATAGTCACTAGTTTGTCTTTGACCTATACCCATTATTTTCTCTTTTTTGTATTTCTGTTAATTTTATGTGTGTGATACACTTTAATTATGTCGCTGTGTATTTATGTACTGTGTAAAAGTAGCGTAGGAATAGTGATTGAGGATTTTTTGTGGGAGGGAGAAGCCTTGATCAGTGGACATAAGTGTATAGTAGTGTGAGTGGGGGAGAAGATGAAAGATGAGGAGCAAGAAGTGAAATGAAACTGGAAGCGGGACGGGGGAAGTGGGGGGGGGGGGGGGGGGGGTGTTGGACGTTGGGAGAGGATTGAAGGATGGAAAAGGCTGTTTCCTTTTTAGTGTAATTCCTTCAGTTATGTTATATGGTGTCTGGTTTCCAATATTTATTTGGTCATTGAGCAACTGTTTATTTTGTGTTAATGCTTTGTGTATGTGGATATTTACTTGGAAAGGGAGGAGGTGTCTGTCGTTACTGATTCTTATGATGTTCATATCTTTTTCAACACTGCTTGGCCTTTGGTATTCTTGTTTTAGATGATCTGCAAATGTTGAATGGTTTGTACCATATTTAAATGCTGTGATGTGCTCTTTATATCTTGTGTCGAATGTCCTGTCAGTCAATCCAATGTATATTTTTTCGCAATCTCTGCAAACTGAGCTGTATCTATTTTATGCGTGAATTTATTGTGGTAGGTCATTGTATGCCATTTTTTGTAGTAGTGCAGGTTGTATATATAGGTGTGGCTTGGTTAGCTTTTTTATTATTTGTGTCTTTATTTTGCTGTTTACTTTGCCTGCTGTTGTTTCTCTGTGTCCACACCTAATGCTATTTCTTTTTTATAAAAGTGGGAGAGGCTGAAGGATGGAAAAAGGATCTTTTCTTTTCCGATCTTAAGAACAAATCAAATTGTGAATTTCTTTAATTACAGGCCACTGATGATGGCTTACCTCAATAAATCGTAACGTGTCTGGTGAAAAAACACAGAAATTTCTTGTCGTTGCAACTACAGAAGGAAAATGTCCTCAGGAACCGTAAAGCACTTACGGACAATACAGCCACACAAGTGAAGAATTCAATAACGCCTTGTCAAGCATTTCCGGTTGGCCTCCATTACCGGTTTAAGAAGATTCATTTTAATTTGTATAAAAGAGCTGAAACAGTCAGATTTAATAAACAGTATAAATTAACGATTTTATGCCAAAATACACAAATGTAAAGATCAAAAACAGTTCAAAAGCAGCAAAAGTTGCCAAATCAAAAGATCCCTGCATGAAACACGAAATTAAGTCATTGCATGTTAAAAAAGATACTAAATCAAGAATTATACAAAATTCACTTTCAGAGAGCTCAAAAATTAAATACTCCTACTATTTTCATTTCGATCATCGAAAAAGTCAAAAGCTGCAAATGCAGAGCTATAAGCAAAATTCGACTAAATCATAATAAGAAAGTTGAAAATCTCAAATTGTAGCACACAAAATCCCATGACAACAAACATATTCATACAGACTATTTCTATCCAAGGGCAGCTAACCTTATTGGTATATAACTAAATGGAAGCGAACAACAGCTCTCAGTAAAAGGTCTAAAGCAAAATGTTGACTCACCTGCAAATGAACAACAGATAGAAGATCTCATCATAGAATCTGAATATACACTCGCCAAACATAAATACAACAGTAATGTAAATACAGGGCTAACTACGGAGTTCATAAAACATGAAATTAAAAACATAGCAGCACAAATTAAAAAAGGAAACCATAAATTAAAAGTAATTTGATGGAACAAAACTTAAAATCCAAGGAAAAAACTGCAAGCAGAAAACATCATTATAACAAAATCTGACGAAGGTAATAGTGCTGCCTCATGAATAACAAAATGACACATAGAAAAAGACAGAATAATTCCTCAGCGAAAACAACAAAAAAAATTAAAATCATAACAAACTAAGAGATTTCAAACATATGTTTACAACACAATCAAAAACATAGATTGTACATTTACAGACAATGAAAAAGAGACTCGTAGAATAAAGTTTTCAAGCCCCAACATGAGATGTCAATCAAAGGTGCATGAAAAAGAAAATTATCCTGTCCATCCCATAGTGATTTTGAGGGCGGCTCCTACATGCCTACTAGCAAAACAGATGATGTCACAGATCACCCAATACCATCAACTAGAAAATGATAGAAGAATAAGAAATATTTCTCGGCTAGTAGAACATATAAGGGGCATTAAAATCCCTGGCCCCGCAAAACTGCTCTCCTTTGACGTAGAAAATTGCATCCCTATTAATGAAAAAAAAATTGAAGAAAACATGGAAACACGCAACCAGTTTCCTCACAAATACACAGATGAAACAACGAAATTGTTATAGTTAAGCACACAATAAAATTATTTTGAATTCAATCAAGACTCCTACAACAAGGAAAAGGTTTACCATGTGTTTGTCAATTTCAGGAAAATTAGCCAACTTTTCATGAATCATATAGAAAATTAACACTTGAAGGCACAATAACAAAGAAAAGTTACATTATCTAGTGGTTCAGGTACATGGGTGACATGATAGATGAACCTAAAAATAGAATACAGTAACTACACAAAGATATAAATACTGCACACAAAAACATAAAGATCTCAATAGAAAAAGAACAAGAAAACTTACTCAACTTTCCAGACATAATCATAAAAAAGACAATAACAAACACACATTTGACATATACAGAAAACCTGCAACTAGTGACACTATTTGAATGCATACTCAAACCTCCTGCAGAATCAGAAACAGGCTGCAATCAGAAACATGTTAAACAGACTGAACAGGATCCCCCTAAACACTTCTAATTACCAGAAAGAGCTAGCCATATAACATTAAAAATGGACACAGAGAAACAATAGCAGACAAGATAAACAGAAAAATAAAGACACAAATAGCGAAAAAAACTAACTAAATCACAGGAGCACATACAACCTGCACCCCTACAAAAAATGGCACGTAATGTTCTACCACATCAAATTCATGCGTAAAATAGATACATATTCAAGAAACAATGCATAAAGGTTGCTTACAAAATAAACAACTCAATACAAAAGCACATACCAAAACTGGAATCAAAACCAGACAGATACCAATAATCTGGTATCTGTCAGCTCAGTTTGCGGAGATTGTGAAAAAATATACATTGGAATGACGGGCAGAACATTCGACACAAGATTAAAGGACACATCAGAGCACTTAAATATGGTAAAAACCATTTAACATTTGCAGATCATCTGAAACAAGAGTACCACTGGTCTTGCAATATTGAAAAGGATATGAACATCATAAGAATCAGTAAAGACAGACACCTCCTCCCTTTCCAAGAAAATTTCCACACACACAAAGCATTAACCAAAATAAACTTATGCTCAATGACCATATAAATATCGGAAACCGGACAGTATATAACAAAACTAAAAAAACCATGAGAAAGAACGGGCCTTTTCCATCCTTCAACCCCTTTCAATCAACCCCCACGCCATTTCAATTTCATTTCACTTCTTGCTTCTCATCTCTCCTCCACCTCACTCTCCATCACACTACTATACACTTATTTCTACACATCATGGCGTCTCCCCCCCACAAAAAAAAAAAAAAAAAAAAAAAATCCGTCACTATTCCTACTCGACCCTTGCACAGTACATAAATACACAGCAACACAATTAAACAGAATGAAACACATACAATTAACTGAAATATGAGGAAACAAAAGAAAAAAGGATATAGGTCGAAGACGAACTAGTGGCAATGTTATGCTGGAAACACTAGAAAACACAAACCACAATACATACTTATATGTATAAAAATAAATAGAAAATAGTGGTGTGCGAAAAAGTGTGCTGTGTGAAACGTAAGATATGCATAGTTCAGCAGAGCAACTTAAAATTAATCTATAAGTATCGACGAAATACACCAAATCACTGTCAGTAAAAAGGAACACATTGTTAACGAACTGTTTTTCGATCTTAAAAACAAATCACATTGAAAATATCTTCAATTACAGACCATTGATGATGGTTTACCTGAATAAACCGAAACGCGGCAGGGAAAAAAAAAACGCTGATTTCTTGTAGTTGCAACGACAGAACGAAAATTCCCTCAGGAATTCTAGGCAATTACGGACAATATGGCCACACAGATGTAGAATGTAATAAGCACCTTCGTTTGGGTCTCCCCTCAGAATGTTTAAACCGCACTTAGTACCTTTCTACATCGAGCCAAGTTGTAGCAACTCAGCGAACACCCTTGCAGTGTATATGTGCAATAGATCAAGATCGGTCCTTGAAACACGATATCTATACGGCAATAGCACAGTTTGAAAACAGAAAACTTGTAATACTGCCGTTCGTGGTGCGAAGTTTGTTTCTGTGGCGTCTTATGTAAATTAGATACTTCAGAATTCCAGGATTACGATTGAGCTATGCAAATACAGTACCTACGCTAATCGGAATGGCATCATGCAGTAGCTATGAAAAGTTGAAAATCAGTGAGCGGACAACTGTATCGTCAACATTCGTACGAGTGATAATCAATGAAAGATGATTTTACCCTTACGATATATGTGACAGTGTTTTTCACTGTTATTTCACAAGTACGTATGTCTATCTACTGATCACTAAAAAATCTTCTTGTCTCAGTATTTTTGCCCTTATGTTCTGTCTTAACATATGTAAAACTTAACGCTCCTCACGTATTAGTTATACATGTGCAAGATGTTATAGTGCAGATTTTTATATTTAACTTCCCTTACCCTGTAATTATGTGGTGGTCAGATAGGCAAAAGATGTGTAAGTTTTCCAAACAGACAAGAAGCCCTGCTACCTTATTACTCCTTCTAATATTCTTATGAATTGGCTACCTTACTTTTCTGTGAACTGTTAAGCATTTTGGAGGTGTCCTCTATTGTTTTAACTTCTTTCACAACTTAGTGCCTGAAAGCTGACTCCAGCCTAAAGAAGGTACTCACAACTAAGTGCCTGAATCCTGATTCCAACCTAAAAAAGGTACCTCTCTGACACCAGTAACTGCACGGAACTTGCTTTGTTTGACGGTAGACCCGCGTATTTTCTGCAAGAAGACCGGACAGTGCAACTCTCCCTTTTTTACTCAGGTGTAGGCCGCGTTTAGTGTATCCCATCTTCCAACTGCAACAACAGGCACTGCACTAATATTAGACTTTATTTCAGTCAGCAGCGGCCGGCTCAACACTGTTTTCACACAGCTCACGGCAATGTTAGCCCAGGGCTGGTCATGGAGCTGTAGGACCTCAACAAAACTCACATTTGTGTGTGTAGTTGCTACTCCTGTTCCATCCAGGTCGTCACTAATCTTGTAACTTCTGTCTTTAGTCATGCTGCTCCCCTCTCCATCTACTACGGTCACCTGATTCTTTTTTTATCAAAATCCTTTCACAAACTCCCTATGTCCTTCGTGACCTAGCTAAGGCTAGCACTTGGTTTCACAATACTTGTGGCTCTCTTCCCGATTTGTCCTGAAACCATCTGGCCTATACCCCTACCGTAGTTACAACCTAGAAGAAAGGCTTTTTTTCCAAACTCCTTTGTTACCGATCAACACCTAGTTTGTTTGTTGAAGGCCTGCTGTGCCCTATTGTGACATTTGGCTGGATGAGGCTCTTCCGCTCTTCCTTCTGGAAACAAATCGAACTTATTAGATACTGTAAGCTCAAATGTAGTTGAAGAAGTTGAAGAGCTGTTCCCTTTCCACCATTACTTTCCGTCTTTACCCAGCTCCCACTGTATTTTCCCCCTTCAATTCATCTAGGTCAAATTTTGCGTAATCTAACCCAGCCTAAAGGGCACAACTCTTTGCTTTCTATTCAGCGATTCTCTTACTTTTATTGCGAGTCCTACAGTTCCATGGGAGAGACTCGTTGAGTTCCCGGTTCAGATCCCAGTACAATCGCGCAAATGGATCTCCAACCCATAATTTTCATACACCAAGTCCTGGTTACACTGCGGGAACATCCTCTCTTATCACGTACTGCAGCACAGGTTAAACACCAAAAAAATAGAACTAAATCGCTTGGAACATTTTACACTACACGAACTTCCAATACTTACGGAGTTCTAATGATGCTCCCTTGTCCATTAGAAAAATTATTAAGTGTTCCTGATAAGAGCAAAAATTGCAAACAGACAGGGAGCCTCGAAACTTCCCGCAGCAAAACTGATTGTAACTACTGTTCCCTACTCTTACCAGGTCCTCTTTCCTTCCTAGTATCAACTGATTGAAATAAATCTGTCCTTTGGTGTTACTTTTGAATATGCAAATTGAAACTGACTTTTTCATCAAAAACAAAATATGCAGTGCTGTGGATCTTAATTACTGTCTTCTCGGCTGAAAAAGAGTAAATTATTAATTTTGCAGTAATTCGTGGCGTCTCCGGAGTGCAATCGAGCGCACCCAAGGTTAAAATTCTTCTTAGCAGTCAGTGTAAGAAACAGCTTTTCAAGATCTGCGTCGTCATGAAGCTCTGAAAAATTCTTGACGCTGTTGTTGGAGACCAAGTCAGACGGATACGATTCTGAACAACATGATAGTCTGTGTTAGTTCCTAGTTCCACAAAGTTTCACTTTCCACAAAAGGGAATCTGTTCATTCCAAAAGACCGTGTTATTAAACACGGATCGCACAGTACGACCTAGCATTCAAAATCCTAAGTCTTCTGCGTGCTTGTACTTTGTATTGTAATTACCAGGAGAGGAAAGATGAGCATAATATTCACTTCAGAAACGAGAAAAAAATTTATTTTAAAATAACAATTATTATTTCATAAAAATGTTCTTCTCAATGCCCAACTATTACAGTATATATTCATCATCTTACAAGAGCTTATATCGACAAAAAATATATTTTCTGATATCTCGCAGCAATGGCGGCAGTCGTTTCCTTTTTTAACAATAGAAGTACACCTTCTTTTAAAATACATCCTTTCTTAGTCAAGTCTACTATAAGGAAAAAAAAAAAACATTTTAAAGTCACGGAATACAGAAGTTTGTTAAAAATCACGGAATTCTAACAAGACAACTATCTTATTTAGAATGCTGTGCTCTCGCAGGCGAAAGCGATAATTCAACTTATATATAATTGAGAGTTTCTATACTATTAGATTTTGTTTTATAATGTTCTTCAAATCAATCATTGTCTGGCGGCCATCCGCCTAAGGCCAATCGGCTGCTTGCGGCCGATGTGGTGACGTAGGCACCAGAGAGCATCGTCTCTTGTGCCATCACGTCACGGAAGTGTGGAACCTTGCACGTGTGCTATTAGCGCTGATCGGTGGGACGACACCAGACAATGTGCAAATCGACTGGTTCCTTACCCCTGATATTCAGTCCAACCCCCGAACACGACGTAACGCAATGGTGTGGTTCTTGGGCCACACCATTTTCACGATCTATGACCTTTCCCTCACCGATGCTGTCTCTTTCATGGACTATCTGTGGAGCCAGCATCGCCTGGCCGAATCTGACCAGAAATATACCATTACCTTTGCACGATTTTTGAAAGTTGCAATGGTTCATGGTTATCAAAAGGTGTTCCGGGTTGACTAAGGCACCTCGTCCAGGAATTGCCTGAGTTTACCCCTGGATCTTTGTTGCTCGGACTTTCAAACCACCCTAAACTTGACAATACCCAAGATTTGACGTTGGCCTTCTAGGCATCACTAGAGCAGACTGTTCTATGATATTGATAATATGGCAATTGGTAACATAAGAATTGTGTGAACCTTGTACGAAACACTATTGGGAAAAAAAAAGTATAGTCTCGCTATACCAAGCCGATCTTTCATCAGTAATCATTTGGTAATTAAATATATATTAATATTGTAAAATGTCTTTCAAGCCGTCGCAGCATCTATTACGTAGATTCAAGTCACAGTTTGATTACACGTTATGGAGAGATATTACAATGTGTATGATATAACGTAAAAAGTTGGTTATTCCCGCTGAAATCCGGTATTCTGCTCTTATTTAATTCCAGCATGCATTAATTAACTTATTCACGATAAAAAGTAATTTGTTATCTCTACTTGGTATGACTATTACTCGATATTATACAATTTTTACTATAGACAAATACGATCTACTACGTGTGATCCGAATTTACGTGATAACGTAAATGTAAAACCTCAGATCACGAAATCTGTAACTGCTCAATGAAGGAGATATAAAAGAACTAACATACGTATATAATTTGCTTCAAACAATCACTTTTCCCGATGAAAATTATCTGTGTTTCACTGGTAACACATACGCAAGGGCGTGCACTAGTGCTCCCAATCTACTCGAACGCGAAAATAGATTTGAAATGTACATGTAGACACTGATGATCGAAATACTATGATCACTATATTTTCAATTAGTGATCATGTTTGCCAAGTTGAAAATAACTTTGCAACAGTGACTGTTTTATTTTCAACATAATTATGAAAACCGATGATGTATCAGTCAGCTAAGGATGGAGTGAATACTACTAACCACTGGCCACCGCGAGATCCACTGTCGCTTAGTGGCGTTGCGGTCACGTGACGCGGTAAGGAAAACATATGAAGATCAGAGACGAATGGGAAAAATCCACTGACATAATCTTTGCTTTCGCAAACGACCGATTGCTATGGGCCATCATCTGGAAACATGCCGCCTACTAGGATGTTATGCTCTAAGAGACGTTCATCTCAACGTTCACGGGGACCTGCGGTTTTAAACGAAGGCACCGTGATAACAATAAAGAATGCGAACACTTGTAGACAGCTGCATGCATTCAAGCTTGATGTCTTCCCCCACGGCTATAGTATCTTCCAGCAGGATAATTGTCTATACCGCAATGGCGAACTGTGAGAGATTCGTGTTGTCTTTATTACCAAATTCGCCTGATCTGATCCAGATGGAAGGCATTTGGGACGCTAACGGGTGCGACCTCCGCGCCAAGAAACCACCGTCCCGTAATTTATGGAAGTCGCTTGAACTGTACGTAGACACCCGATGCCACATATCTCCGCAAACCTACCAATGACTTATCGATCACATCCCACGCAGAACCATTGAATTATTGCCTTTCAGATATAGCCCACAAGCTATTCGGTAGGTGGTTATAATGTTTTTATTTTAAATTTTTTTATTTCTTTATTTATTTTGAGTCATCAGTGTAAATTCTTTAAGGCATGCGGCTTCCTAGCTTAGGCGTAGGAATAAAAGTGCTGGGTTCAGCGTGCCTTGATTTTCTATGTAATTTTTTCAGCAGCAAATATTGCTGAAAGCATTTCTGTCACTGTGAATCTATCATGCATCGATTTTTATTGGTGAACGCTTAAAGAAGGACAACTGAAACGAGATGCAGCCGCATTTTTCTTCTAGGAAGTCCACGTGAAGTGCGTTACAGAGCTGCAACCACAAATGAAAACACAGGAAAAGTGTATTATATTGCACTGGAACATTAACTAGAAAACTGAATGAAATAATTGGTGCTGCGGGCATAGCAAAAGGACTGAGGTTAAGAATCAACTACGAGAAAAATCTGTACAAAATGGGAGACATATCTGTTAATTGCTGACCAAAAACAGTAGCATGAACGAATTTCATGATAACGTTTGTAAATAGCGAACTTATTTTACGCCCAAATATTACCTCTGGAGAGCAGTAAATGCAGTCTGCAAACGGAAAAAATGTCGAATACGTTATTGCTGTTTTGCCTCTTGCGCGGTGCAACTACAATCTGCGTAGTAAGAGATCTATGTGGTACGGAGGCCAAATGATAACCCGTGTGTAGAGTGTGTGCTGAATTCCAGACGGACACGTCAGCGAGATTAGCATCGGCATTTCCTGGTCTTCTCCTGTGTAAACTCAGCCTGCAAGGTAAACAGGCACATCGGCAGTATTACGGGCCGTAAGACTATAGGCCAAAGCAGACGATTCGTTTAGCTGAAGTGCAGGTTTTAAGGGTTTCTTAGTTCACCGTTGGCTCACATACAGTGGCAGATACTATTCTCGGATCGTATTCATCGGATCAAAACATTTTTCATAACTTGGTGGCATCAGAAAAAGATTCGTATTTTATTTCCCTCTCAGTAGCGTAACAAAAAACATGATATGAAATGATGGAACTCAAAACTCAAAACTAAAAACAACTGGAAATTTAGAAGCTATGGCGTCCGCCCACAAGTCCAGGAATAGTTATCAGTGACTCGCCGTTAATAAAGTTCTGCTTACCCACTCAGTGCGGATTCTCCCTCTCCTATATATTACGATTCGATCTTTCTCAAAGACCGAAAGACAACGATACGATTCATGTGCAACGCTTTTGCCCATTGAAAGTTGTGATCTTCACGTGTAAAGTTACAGTAAGATTAGATACATCCATTATCGGTCATGCTTGTATAAGGACGAAGACAGCACGCAACAAATATCAAACTGGCATGAAGTGTACTATACGCTCGATTATGCAAATTATTAGCATTTCAGGGCAAAAATCATAATGTAGGTACGACTGATGTCACATACACCCTTTACAAGCTGCAAGGAAAGATTACGCAGAGGGCTTCTCATTCAGAAATTTCGTTCGTATGCTGGTAGTTTTTGGGAGACCACATTACGCCTTACCTAAGGAGAAACCAGCTCGTGTCGGATTATGACAATGACAGGACCATGGCCTCTCGGGACTATGGCTATCGTTTCACGATAGTATCGCCCACTGCGCTTGGGATCACACTACCACAATGTGAATAAGAACTCGAGCGGTCGAGCAGGGCAATACTCAACGTCATGCTAGATCTCAGCTGCCCTGACTGGCTAGCGCCCGAGAAAACAGGCATTGATTTACTCAGTAGTTGACAACCATACAGCCACTTGACGTAATTTGAATCAGGAAATGGGCTTATTCGCATCAAGATAACTATTCACGCGGGAAGTGCTACGCACTACAAATCTTTACCATGGCAACCATTGTTGCAGCTTCCCCTGAACTGGCATCAGTGAGAGGTGCGCAGGCGTGATGATCTCGACAGCACTAGACACAGTAGTCACACCACACCGTCTTTTCATACGAGTGTAAGTCATGCGGCCAGCATCGTAATAGACCTAATTGTGTGTGTAGCCTCAGAAGAGAACGAACGTGGCTAGATGGGATTCGTCACCTTCATACAGGCCTAGCACTTGTCTTAATCGAATGGGATGCCGTGGGGTACACAACACTCTGGTTCGTATAGCATACAATTTTGACGTTAGAAGGTGGTTTTGCCCGGCCTTAGAGATCCCTGTGACGTTATCTTTCAACATACGGCGCAAGGCAACATGTTGCCCTTACTGTGCTGCCCAATATTGATGTAGAGAGTATTCGACTAGTGCCTAGCTAGAACGGTCTCCAGATCTCTCTTCCAGTGGAAACTCCTGTTCATGTGTTCCCGAGAGATTGCACGTCACCACTCTCCAACAATTACGACTGATGACCGCCGGCATGTAGTTAAGGCAGCATGGCATGACGTACCTGTATCTGTCACACAGGTTCAGTCCGATCCGGTTCCCTGCACGATTAAAGCCACTGGTGCTGCTATAGGTGCCAGCTATGTGTTTAAAATTCGCACCTATTTTCCAATCTCTGTCTTCCTCTACAGTTTCAAGCCTCTACAGCTCCCTCTAGTACCATGGAAGCTATTCATTGATGCCTTAATACATGTCCTATCATTCTGTCCCTTCTTCTTGTCAGTGTTTTCCACATATTCATTTCCTCGCCGAATTTGGGCAGGACCTCCTCATTCTTTACCTCATCTGTCCAACTACTTTTCAGCATTCTTCAGTAGCACCACGTCTCAAATGTTTCGATTGTCTTGTTCTGGTTTTCCCGCATTCCATGTCTCGCTATCATACAATGCTGTGCTACAGACATACATTCTCAGGAATTTCTTCCTCAGTTTCAGACCTATTTTTGACACTGTAGGCTTCTCTTAGTCATGAATGTCTTTTTCGCCTATGCTACTGTGGTATTTATGTCCTCTTTGCTCCATCCTTCATAGGTTATTCTGCTAACTAGGTAGCAGAATTCCTCAACTTAATCTTCCTGGCGTACACCAAACCTGATGTTAAGTTTGTCGCCGTTGTCATTTCTGCCTCATTATTTTCGCCTTTTTTCGATTTGCTCTCAGTCCATATTCTGTACACTTTAGACTGTCCATTTCGTTCAACAAATCGTGCAATTCTTCTTCACTTTCACTGAGGATAGGAAAATCATCAACGAATCTTATCATTGATGTTCTTTCATCCTGAATTGTTTTCCCACTCTTGAACCTTTTTTTATTTCACTCACTGCTTCTTTGATGTACAGATTGAACAGCAGGGGCGAATGACTACATTGCTGTCTTACACAATTTTTAATCTGAGCACCTCGTTCTTGGTCTTGTAGCCTTGTACCGTATGTCCCTCTTTTTTTCTTGTACATATTGTATATTAATGGTATTTCCCTATAGCTTATGACTATTTTTCTCAGAATTTCGAACATCTTGCACTGTTTTACATTGTCGAGCGCTTTTACCGGGCTGACAAATACTATGAAATTGTCTCGATTTTTCTTCATTCTCCTTTCCATTATCAATCGCAACCTCAGAACTGCCTCTGTGGCGCCTTCACCTTTCCCAAACCAAAACTAATCATTACTTAACACATCTTCAATTTTCTTTTCCGTTCTTCTATATTTTACTCTTGTCAGCAACTTGGGTACATTAGCTGTTAAGCTGATTGTGCGATAATTCTCGCACTTGTCAGCTCTTGCAGTCTTCGGAATTGTATGGATGATGTTTTTCCGAAAGTGTTATGTTATATCGCCAGTCTCACGCATCCTACAAACCAAAGTGAACAGTCGTTTCGCTGCCACTTCCCTCAACGATTTTAAAAATCCCTATGGAATGTTATTTCATCTGGTTTACTTGATCTTAGGTCTCCCAAAGCTCTTTTAAATTTTGATTCTAATACTGGATACCCTGTCCCTTCCCTGTCGACTCCTCTTTCTTCTTCTGTCACGTCATCAGGCAGGTCTTCATCCTCGTAGACGCATTCAATGTTCTCCTCCCACCCATCCGCTCTCTCCTGTGCGTATAACAGTGGAATTCCCATTGTATCTTAATGTTGGCGCCCTTGCTTTTAATTTCACCGAAGGCTGTTTTGACTTTTCTATGTGCTGAATACATCCATCAGAGAATAAATTCTTTCTCGATTTCTTCATATTTTCCATTCAACCATTTTGCCTTAGCTACCCTGTAGTTGCTATTCATTTCGTTCCCAAATGATCTGTATTTCTGCATTCCTGAATTTTGCTGAACATTTCTGCACTTCCTTCCGGCGTCAACCAGCTGAAGTATTTCATCTGTTATCCATGGTTTCTTTGCAGTTGCCTTCCTTGTACCTGCGGTTTCCTTTCCAACTTACGTGATTGCCCTCCATTCCTTTTTAACTGAACTGCCTATTGAGCTATTCCTTATCGCGGTGTCTAGCCTCAGAGAACTTCAAGCGATCTCTTCATTCCTCAGAACTTTCGCAACCCACTTCTTTGCGCTCTGATTCTTCCTGGCTAGCTTCTTAAACTTCAGCCTGCTCTTCATCATTACTCAACTGTGTTCTGAGGATCTGCTCCTGGGTATGCCTTATAATCCAGTATCTGATTTTGGAATCTCTGCCTGACCATGATGTAACCTAAGTGAAATCTTCCCGTGTGTCCCGGCCGTTTCCAAGTGTACCTCTTCCTCCTGTGATTCTTGAATAAAGTATTTGCTATTATTAGCAGAAATTTATTTCGGGACTCTATTAGTCTTTCCGTCTCTTCTACTCCCTTTCTTTGATTCCCTCCCCTACAACCGAATTCTCATCCCCTGACTATTTGACTTTCATCTCCCTTTACGTAATGAATTACCTGTTCTGTATCCTCATATACTTTCTCTATCTCTTCAGCTCCTGCTTGCGACGTCGGCATGTATACATGAACCATTGTTGTTGGCGTTGGTCTGCTGCCTATTCTAATGAGGACAACCCCTTCACTGAACTGTTCATTGTAACTCTCTGTCCGCCCTACCTTCCTTTTCATAACGAATCCTACTCCCGTTATTTTCTGCTGCTGTTGATATTACCCTATACTCGTTTGGCCACAAGTCCTTGTCTTCCTTCCAATTCACTTCACTGACCTCCCATTAAATCTAGATTGCGTCTTGGTATTTCCCTTTTCAGATTTTCTAGCTTCCTTACCGAGTTCAAACTTCTGATATTCCACGGCTCGACTCGTACGACGTTATCTTTTCGTTCGTTATTCAGTCTTTTTTCATGGGCACCTCCCCTTGTCAGCGCCCTTCCGGAGATCGGAATGCAGAACTAGTCCGGAATCTTCTGTCAACGGAGAGGTCGTCAACAGTTTTTCAATTACAGGCCACATGTCGTGTGGATACGCATTAGAAGTCTTTAATGCAATGGTTTCCATTGCCTTCTACATCCTCATGCCGTTGATCATTAATGATTCCACCGCTTTAGGGGCAATTTCCCACACCCAAGGCCAAGAAAGTGCCCTGAATTCTGTCCGTTCCTCTGCCCTCTTTGACAAGGCGTTGGCTGAATAAGGGTGACTTCTTATGCCGGAAGTCTTCGACCACAATTGCTGATGATTTTTATTCAGGATTTAAGCGGTGGCGTGGTTCGAATCATATGTGTCACCAAATCACTTAAAAATGAAATCATGAGCTGTTCCTACTGTAATGTATAGCCACAACACACAAGGATTTTTTTATTTGGTACCCTTTCTCGTGTTGCCGTTTTGTCAGCCAGCAGTGTATCTGGATTTCAATAGAATTAATATATCGGGAAATTATCAGCTTCTAAATACTTTGTAAAATGCATGACACACAAATGCTGCCTTTAGTTACGTTTCATTCCGACCGGTTTCGGTTACAAACCATGTTCACGGATACGTATGAAACACAAAATAAAAATCATTTCAAAATGCAGAAAGGAAATGACTTACAAGGTCTTAACATTATTTCGAATATAACAACAGAGGAAATACCTTGCACAGAGAAATTAATTTGTAGCGAACATCACATATCAAAACACCAAGTACCGTTCATTTCGAACATTACAGGTATGATATCTATGTGAAGAGCAACTAAATGAAGAGATCCAGCACGAGACATACACTGGCAGTATAGGGACAGAACTCATAATAAACAATTCAAAGACCCAGAGCTACGAAGATATTACGAGTACATTCTTAGCGAGCATAAAGAAAACAACATTTAAAGAAAAGCCCTTATGTAATGTAATTTTAAATGTTTATGACTTTATCTTCTTGAAAATGTTTGGTTGGATTACGACTTTTTTACGAGATGTATCATTAGTGTTATCTTCATCCTGTCTCAGCGAATGTAATATCTTCGTAGCTCTGAGTCTTTGAATCGTTTATTACGAGGTCTATCCCTATAATGCCAGTGTATGTCTCGTGCTGGTTCTCTTCAGTTAATTGCTCTTCACACAGATATCATATTTGTAATGTTCGAAATGAACAATACTTTCAGCTTTCTTATGTAATGTTGGCTGCAGATCAATGTTTCGCAGTAAGTAATTTTTCTATTGTTATATTCGAAATAATCTTATGACCTTGTAAGTCATTTCCTTTCCGCATTTTGACATGACTTTTATTGTGCATTTCGTACAGAACCATGGACATTGTTCACGACCGAAATCGGTCGGAATAAACTATAATTAAAGTCAGTATTTCGTAAAGAATTCAAATAGTTTTGCTTTTTGATTACTTAAAAAGTTACAATGTTTGCTGTTCCTTATAAAATGTTAAGACATATGGTTTCTATTGTCGTTGTCAGTAGAGACTGAATTCTAAACTTGCACAATGATAGCTCTTCAGATCTACAAACCGAGCGATGCGGTGCAGTGGTTAGCACACTGGACTCGCATTCGGGAAGACAACGGTTCAGTCGCGCGTCCAGCCATCCTGATTTACGTTTTCTGTGATTTCGCTATATCTCTCCAGGCAAATGCCGCGATGGTTCCTACGAAAGGGCACGGCCTACTTCCTTCCTCGTCCTTCCCTAATACGATGAGACCGATGACTTCGCTGTTTGGTCTCTTCCCCAAAAACAACCCAACCCAAGCCAGATCTACAAAGAACAAACCTTCCAGCATAGAAAATTTTGTTATAAATGACCTGCTCAGTTCTTCCTTCCACTCTTTCTAAAGCAGATTGAGACACAGCAGTTAGCACAAAACACAGACAGTGCCAGTGAAATTTCCTAGTTTATGTAACACAAATAGTTTTAGAATTAAAGTGAAATAGACAAAGAAACCAAATGCAATTTGAGGAACAGTGTGCTTCCAGAGTTTGATAACAATGATCAATGAATGTACAGGGTACGTTTCGTGACCATTCTCTGCTGTTACGGTACTTTAAAAATCCATTCGTTGTCGTAACAAATAAAAATTAACAGTAAATGTTGTGAGTAACACGTAAAACACAGATTATTCTCAATCAAAAATTGGCCCTATAATATTTGACATATAAAAAAACTACAATACATTCAAAATGTTATCTGCAGGTCTACAGAGGATGTCTTGACAATAAAGTCAAATGCATCACGTGATGAAAGAAGTAAATTTGTACTACTCAGATAAACGTTTTCCATGATTAAAATTTTTGAAAAATACTCAGTCTACAAGATTACATTGAGCAATCTTACTTATGGGCATCTTACTTATGGGCATCTAATGAACATGCACACTAGTGTGGCAAAGGTATAATCGCAGCTGTTATCTAGAAGCTGCCTCGAAAGAGAAATTAATATAGATCTGTAGGTCAACGACCAACGATAATGTCTTAGATTCTACTTCTACATCTACATACATACTGCGGAGGCCACCGTACGGCTCGTGGCGGAAGATAACCTATGGCACCACTAGTCATTATAGAAAGGGAAAACAAGATTCAAGGTTTACTAACGAAGGAACTAGGCGTATACGTTTGCAGTCAAGAGAAAAGAACCAAAAGAGAGTATGTGCATGCGTGTAAAAGATATACCTTTATAAAATCAGAAGTTCTCTTGAAATTAAAGAACTTTGTAGTTCTGTGAAAAATTGAATTCCACCCCAAGTTTCCAAACTTACTCATGTGGAAGACATAGTCTTGTACAATTCGAAAAAGTATGTAGTAATTTATTAGAAAATGCGAATGCATTGTCACGCGTTGTTATGAATTTATAAAATTTTATCATGGGATTAAATTTTCACCGCCCTTCGGCCGAGGATTAGCAGGCTGGAAGGTCGTCGGGTTTTAAACAGTTGGCACGGCCGGAAATCAGAGGGGATTTTGTTAACAACTTGTAAGAAATTGTTATTTTTCTCCACATTGAACGGAGATGAAGATTGGTGAAGCTGTTCCTTCTACTAGCGTTTGTCCTAACACGTCACAGACAGGATTCAGATAACGAAGGTAACTTAACTGACTCTTGATGCACCCAGCATTACAGCTTTAAATGCAGTGTCACCTCTGCAATTTCAATGTCAAGATTGTACTATTGTCCTGACCTGTGTACCTGCCCGCTTCGTTCTTGAGTCTTTTAGAGCCTATGTCATCAGTGACAGAAGAAACTGATTCTCTTCCAGAGACATAATCACTTACCAAGAATTCTTAGTCTGAATAAAGCAGAATGTGGAATGAGTCCTGAGGCCTTTGTTCATAGAGATATGAACATTGTAAGTGAAGGTCTCATCAGCTGTACGAGAAAGAGATACAGAGTAACGAAGCCCAGTTTGCTATAAACCCTGTGCACAGTGCAGAGCTGAGCTTACGTAAATGTATGATATTGCTTTTGATTCTATAAACTTTGACTTTTGTCTTTGCATATGTCTGTAGCGCTAAGTGGATGGAAAAACACAAAAAAGGTTACCATGTATTTTTTTTTTAATTTAAGAGTAAACGTGTGCTTCGCACCATGATGGATATGTAAAATATTTTTATGTGTTCTATTTCCATTCAGACAAAATATGTGTTCATATACGTAAGTCAGTTCAAAATTACAAACGATGAACGCGTTAGACAACGAAGGAAAAAAAAAAAAGGTTCAAATGGCTCTGAGCACTATGGGACTTAACATCTGAGGTCATCAGTCCACTAGAACTTAGAACTACTTAAACCTAACTAACCTAAGGACATCACACACATCCATGCCCGAGGCAGGATTCGAACCTGCGACCGTAGCGGTCGCGCGGTTCCAGACTGAAGCGGCTAGAACCGCTCGGCCAAACCGGCCGGCAGAAAACGAAGAAACATTTACGTTATGTTTTAGATGCAATGAATTGAACGACGATCCAAATGTCCTATAAAACATCAACGATTTTTTTCTTCAAGAAAAAATAATATTAATTTTCACATATTAAAAATGAAATTTTGAAGTAATTATTACGTTAAAGAAATTTTATTCGCGTATAATGTGTACTTAAATTTGGTCATAATCGGAAGGAGTTACGTCCATGTGTCAATACCGTATATTTGCCTCAGCAGAGGCACTTCATCGTGTTACAAAGACTTCAGTAGATATGGCTCGTTGTGCTCGTAAGAGGAAAAGCCGTGGATGTTGCCTTAAATCATATCCTACACGTGTTTGTTAGGGTATAGGTGCAATGATTGTGCTGGCCAGAAAAACTGACCAATGTTTTGGGAAGTCGATTAGATGTATATGTATAACAATGTCGTGTTATTGAAAGAAAACACCTCTCTGACACCGTGAGAAGAGGGAACCAATGGGATAGATTACTTTTGTGAGCTGATCAATACACAGCCTAGTAAGTGCCTCTCCCTTGGCTGCGTTTGTATAAGACAGTCACCGAAGCCTGATCGAAATTTCATCTCATCTCTAAGAACGATTACGTCTCATTCATGACTTCAGTATGAGAGAAACGTTGGGGAAATGTATTCCTACTGGTAGTTCACTTGAGTCC
Organism: Schistocerca piceifrons; assembly: GCF_021461385.2. Classification (NCBI taxonomy): domain Eukaryota; kingdom Metazoa; phylum Arthropoda; class Insecta; order Orthoptera; family Acrididae; genus Schistocerca; species Schistocerca piceifrons. The sequence continues at coordinate 392,078,853 of NC_060142.1, forward strand.
ATACAGTTCCTGATGATCCCACCTGGCACTCTCGGCCTAACAATACATGTCAATACGTGTGGCCGCCGTGCACAGAGAGGGGGGGGGGGGGGGGGGGGAGGACGGTTATGGCTTCACATCTGATTGACGCATCAGTCTTGACACAATTTTATATATGGTTGCCTCCTCCCGTCTACCACATGATTTTTCTTGGACAATTTCGGAAAGGCTGAGTGAATAGGCGAGATATCGGTGAGTGACTCTAAGGTAAAGGAGTAGGTGGATATAAGAAAAAAAAAGTTAGTTTACTAACGAAAGAGGACCACGTCGAGTACGGTCTCTTGCAAGTAACTGGTTTTCACGAAGAGGAGAAGAGTTGATGGAACTTAACAGGAGAATTTTGAGCGTTTTCAGACGTAACACCTGCCGTTTAATAAGGTTAGTGGTGCGCTAAAGGAGATTTGAAAACAGTCCACTACCACAGAAGGGGTATAGACCAAATACTCACAGGAAGCGACAGTTCTGTTTGAAATCAGGAAAACGGAAGAAAGCTCTCGGCTCCATCGGCTTCGCGTGAGGCCGTACACCCTGACACACGACTTGGGTCTCTTCCGATTGGATGTTTGAAAAAACTGCACTTTCATTGCAGGATTTGACCAAAGTGGCCTTCTTCGCTATCGACAAGTGATGAAACTGCAGTATGGCTCCTGCGCTGGTAAGAGGAGAAGTTCCTCCTGCTCCAATACAGAAATTATAACACGAAAATACACAGTGTAAGACGAAATAAAAGATAAAGTATTTTCTGGGGAGATTGACAAGATCATACAGAGCCACCAGCGCCAGCTCTGGTACATAGTTGACACTTTTCACACAAAATGTTGAAAAATTTTTTGGCTCATGATACGACATGATTCAAATTGCGTTAACTGAAAAAGATGTTATCACTTAGTCAGTCTTTGCATTTCTGAAATATTGATTAACCCAATAAGATCTTCGAAGCTACAGGCCAATCTTTAAGCAATTCGATCCAAGTTGTTAAGAGCGTCGTGTTTTTATACTCCGTCCACGCTAAGCAGCTTCGATTCATGGCGCACTGAAAGTCATGTGTTAAGGCATTCACGCAGGGGCAGTATAAATTGCTTCTATACGATATTCGGCAGGTCTGCCAGTTTATTTGGCTCTTCAGTGGATATAGTACAATTTAGCAATCCATTAAAATTGCATATATAAATTAAAAGTCAAACTTTAAACAGAGTTAAATGACCAGATTTGGTTATTATCCCGGTTTACCCAGAGCCACACAAATGCCGATATTTATTAACATGGAGTAGCTGAATGCGTACAGCACTTAATATGTTGTGCTAAATGTTACATACGATAAATGTCTACTAAGGTACAGACCATAGCCAAATTTTTTAAGCTTCTGAGCAGGAAAAAGACATTAACAAATATATCACCTGCTCCCATTTCATAAAATAGCCTCCAGCAGACCAAATCAAAACTTTAGAAACAAACACTTTAACAAAAAAATTGCGAAATATAACATATAAATGGCAATCAGAAATTTAACAGCGTGACAAATCACTTGACATCACTGCTCGGGAACAGGCTAGCGTGCCAATCACTTCCTTTACCCGTCGCAACATGCAACTAACCGTCTATTCAAAACGCTGCGATTATGTTAGAGACAATTCCACTGCTGTTGTGAGTAAAGAGGCGAGAACGTCTGTCACTAGACACAGGAGCAATCACTATCACTTAAACGTGTGACTTCGGCTCCACATGTAAAAATCTTAGTGAAATCAAGAGCAATCCTTCAGTGATGTACAGTGCCAACCGCACAAGCTACCATGCTGGATGTTGATGTTGATTAGATAGGATGAAAAAGATTTGCCTCCGTGAAATAGTAAATTAGTATCATTATTGTTACAGATCTGAAGATGGTTCTGAATGAACCGAAACCGGTCATATGAATAAAAAATTTGCAATCAAGACGGATGATAAGTAACATTATAAAATCACTGATTGCTGTTATCCCATCAGACCATCGCGACGGGACCCAACTTTTAGCTTTCCCGCTATCACCGCCAGAGACACCCGTCTGCCACGCCCTCATGAACAAACCATACACTTAGGTGAAAAATCAATAACAAGAGAGCCGCATAGCTCTATCACATTATCTTACAGTGACTTGGTTAAACATTTTTTTCATGTTCACAAGTGAGATGGCGGAATAACTCTTGTCGAATTATTCTGCAATAGTTTTTAACCTCCAGCACTATGACGTTATGAAATTCATAACAAATAGCTGTCCAATTGCGCCAGCAAGGAAATACACGTCTTAACTGCTTGGAGAAGCAGTGCTACCACTACAACGGCTTCCTGCCCAGTTGAGTTGGCTCTTTCTCTGGAACAGAATTAGCCTGGAAACCAAACGGAAAAAAAGCAGTTCTTACAGCTCGTATGTGGAACGTAAGAACTTGTCATTTAAACACTATTACGTGGTTGTAACCGGATTGACTAATGGTACTGTGTGATATAATGGTTTTTATTAGTAAAGAAGTGTAATGTGAGTTAAAAGTAACCATTTACTGTCAGACGAAGTAAAAAGATACATCGTATTACATGACAGGAATCTTACTGAGACTTGGTCGCAGAGTCATGCACTGGCGGGAAATGCTCTGCGCCCATCCTTTCTGCCATTGGATGAATTTTTATGTTGCTCTAAACATGTACGAGTAACTGACACTGTTTATGTAGAAACAGAAGTGAAAGCTACATCGGCTTGTTCGTTATTGACTAACATGCCCGTGCGGCCAGAATTTCACTACGAACGAATGAAGCGTCAACACTGGTGGTATCGTATATTTTTCAGTGATTTTAGGTGGCTTATAAACTACTTATTATTCAATTGTAGAAATCTATAGGAGTTAGACCAGAAGATCGCGCAACGGAAGAAATTTCCAAATCTACGATCTACAAAAATATTATTTGGATATCTCCTAAACTCGTAATTGGAGCGTGCAATATCATGTGAACACGCCTATTCCCTAACACTTACCATGGAAGACTTACGTTGACCGTTCAAGCAGAAAATCACTTTCGTTCTGTGGAGGATGATGATGAACCGTCTGAAGATTGGTCGCCTAGCTGTTGCTGCTTCTGAAAGCAGACTGTTCCCTTGCTGTAAAGAAGAAAAAAGACGTTTTAGACGTAGGAACTGTTGGTAGATGATGGCATGTCGTCACTTGTTGTTTCTTATACGCACCTCAACTTCAATGAATGCAGGTCCACTTAGTTCAAGACGTTCTACATACATTGACGGAAAAAAACCACAGAAGCAAAAGACAATTAATGGAGTAACGAAACTTTGGGAATACATTTGTCTAGGTAACATATTTAAGTCATGAACATTGCAAGACCACAGAGTAATGTAAGCGCGAGATAGGCCATTGCAAATGTGAAATGCCGGTACATTAAAAACCGGTGTTAACAGCTAGAGCGTTGAATGCAAGCATGCAGACGTGCATCCCTTATGTTGTACGGGTGCTGGGTGTCAGTTTGAGGACGAGGTTCCATGCCTGTTGCTCTTGGTCGGGCAATACAGGGACGATAAATGGTGGTTGTGGATTACATTGGAGTTGTCTTCCGATGATGTCCGATATTTGCTCGAATCGAGACAGATCTGGTGATCAGACAGCACAGGGCAACATGTCAGCACTCTGCCTGTTCGGTTACAGCGATGGTATGCAGGCGAGCGTTGTCCTGTTGGAAAACACCCTCTGGACTGCTGCTCATGAATGGCAGCACAACAGGTCGAATCACCAGAGCGATGTACAAATGTGCAGGCAGGGTGCGTGGGATAACCAAGAGAGTGCTCCTGCTGTCAAACAAAACCGCACCCCAGATCATAAATCAAGGTGTACGTTCAGTGTGTCTAGCACGCAAACAGGTTTTTGCAGGCATTCAACTGTCCTCCTTCTAACCAACACACGTCCATCACTGGCACCGAGACAGGACCAGCTTTCATCAGAAAATACAACAGACCTCCAACCAGCCCTCCAACAAACGCTCGCTTGACACCATTGAAGTTGCAAATGGCTTTGGTTTGGGATCAGTACAATGCACGGTACAGGTCGTCTGGCTCGGAGCTGTCCTTGAAGTAACCGATTTGTAACTGTCTACTGTGTCACTGTGGTGCCAATGCTGCTCAGATTGCTGCTGCAGATGCAGTACCATGTGCCAGAGCCATACGCCGAACATTCCTTTCGGTGTCCGCCCCCGGTAGCTGAGTGGTCAGCCCGACAGAATGTCAATCCTAAGGGACCGGGTTCGATTCCCGCCTGGGTCTGAGATTTTCTCCACTCAGGGACTGGGTGTTGTGTTGTCCTAATCATCATCATTTCACCCCCATCGACGTGCAAGTCGCCGAAGTGGCGTCAAATCGAAAGACTTGCACCCAGCGAACGGTCTACCCGACGGGAGGCCCTAGCTACACGACATTCCTTTCGGTAATGCCACGTGGCCGTTCGGAGCTCCGTCTTCTTGCGACCGTATACTATCGTGACCACTGCTGCCTACAATCATGTACTGTGGCTACATTCCTACCAAGTCTTTCTGCAATATCGCAGAAGGGACGTCCAGCTTCTAGTACCCTATAACAGGACCTCGTTCAAACTCAGTGAGGTGTTGATAATGTCTTTGTCTCCTTAAATGCATTCTTGACTAGCCAACTCACTACGTACAATCTCAAAGGTAACTAACGCTCAGGATCGTCACAGCGCATATTTAAAGCGAACTCAATTTACTACGCCACTCTTATGTGACTGGTCCGAAATTTGAATAGATATCATCTTTCAGATGTAGAAACGCGCCTATCAGCTTTCGTTCATGTCGCACAACCCCTTGTTGTTGCGACTTTTTTTCCGTCAGTGTACACCGTGAAGCATCTAAGACACTCCATCCCAAACATATGCAGGGCAAGTAAATATATCGGGTGCAGTTTTGCCTAGGCTACCGCAGACAATGTGGCTTCCTGATTACGGCATCGTCTTTGAGTTTTCAAATGAAAGTACATTGTATTTCTGTGGCCTTGGACTCAGCCTTCAAACAGATCTTCAACGACCCAACATGTGTAGAACTTGATGGAAGAATAACAAGACAGCAGAGTCGAAACCGTTGTCCTATTCGGTAGGACAAGAGGTAGCAAAAACGTTTGCCCCACTACACCAGTTTTAAGCATATCCGTAACTCATGCACATGTCGTGTATTAATTATCATGAAGTTATCAAAATCACGACCTTGAACACGGGTACATAGGCTCTTCTACACAGCTAATCAGGTCGGACAACAGTGCACGCTGAATTTTATCTGAATTTGCGCATTATTTCGCGTCTTAGAATGTCTTCGATGTTCCCTTGTAGACATATTGTCATAAATTTCCCCATAGATAAAAGAACATAGATGCTAAGTCCAGTGAGCATGTAGTCCACTGAACGATCTCTAAATGTTCTGTTAAGGACTGTAATTATTTGTACGGAATAGACGAGAAATCCGTCATTGTGGTTCCAAATAGATATCCTTATATCCAATGGGATACCTTCCAATGTGACTGGCCCATCTTTCAGATGTAGAAACACGCCTATCAGCTCTTGTTCATGTCGCACAACTCTCTCTTGTGGTTGCGACTTTTCTTTCCGTCAATGTAAACCGAGAAGCATCTAAGACACTCCGTCACAGACACGTGCAGGGCAAGTAAATATATGTGACTGTAGGCACTTCTGCTTACTTACAACCCCATCAATTAATCAGGGACTAATGATACGGTTCTCGAAAAGTGCACAGCACACACTGATAGATCACGGCCGCTGTTTAGACACTTCTCTCAGGTAGCATCAGTTTCACCTTACTAATAGTGCATATTACGAAGACTAATGTGATTATACTTTGTAAACAATACTTCATCCGTATTCAAAACTTGTTACAGCGTAAGGGGACAGCTTGAGCTCTGACAATAGTCCCTCAATAATGGACTAAATAGGTCTGTGGAGTTGCTACTACTTCCATTTTTCATCCCGCTCTTTTTTGTCAGACATCGATTCTTTCGCAGATCAGTCCGTATGCGTAAAGATCTTTTGGAATAAGTGCATTCATGACATAAAGAAAGGTTTTCTTTCCTTTTCCAGGATGATTCCATATAATCGGATTTCTGCCTGATCCTATCGCCCTGTCAATAAATGGGTTTCCAAGATAGGCTCGTCAAGTTACAACTGCAGGAATAGAGATCGATTAGCATTTGTAAATTTGCAACTGAATATCACAATGGAGGAGCATCCAACGAAAGGTCCCGGTATTAATAACGCTCGCTGAAGGTTATAATGCACAGAGTGTATTGGGAACAGAAAGCTGATTGAAATCAGACGTCAATGACAACGAAATCCTAAGTTGAGATTGGAATGTTTATCGTGAGGATAGGTTAGTTGCCAGTGGTGGCAGCGTGTTATCACGGATTCCAAATGTGAATTAATCTGGGTGAAATTGACTCTTAAAGAATCGTCAAAAATGGTGATCGGATGCTTTTATAGACCACCTGGGTCAGGATCTGCAGCTGTAGAGCGCTTCAGAGAGAATTGCAGAATATCATTAGTAATTTTCCTGGTCGTGCCGTGGTAACGGGAGGTGACTTCAAATTGCAAGATATAGGTCGGGAGTGTTATTTCATCAAAATTGGTCTCAGGGACAGGGATTTGTGTGGCACTGTTCTGGATGTCTTGTCAGAAAATGACCTTGAGCAGACAGTTAGGGAACCAAGCCGTGAGGGTAACGTCTTAGACCTCCTGGCAACAAACTGACCTGAACTCATCGAATCAGTTAACGCAGAGAAAGGTATCAATGATCATAAGGCTCTGACAGCATCTATGACGACGGGTCCTACCAGGAATGTTAAGAAAGATAGGAAGAAATATTTGCTCAACAAGGATGACAGGATACAAACTTCAGAATATCTCAGCAGTCAGCATCAAATGTTCGGTGATGATGACGAAGATGTGGAGAACAAATGGAAAAATTCAAAGGCATCATTCAATATGTCCTAGACAACTATGTTCCGAGTAAGGTTTTAAGGGATTGGAAAGATCCACCATGATTTAATAGATGTGTTAGAAAAGCGCTACATAAACAAATAGCATTTCATCTCAGATTCAGAAGTAAAAACCTAGCTGACAAACAGAAGCTGCAAGAAGCGAGGATGAGCAATGACAGAAGTGTTCATTGATTTTGAAAGTAAGTCGTTGTCAACCGACCTGAGTAAAAAGTCTGAGAAATTTTGGTCGTGTGTAAAATAAGTAATTGGGTCAAAATCATCTATTCATTCCCTCAGCGACTACGCCGCACCGAAACGGAAGATAACAGAGACAAGGCCGAAATATTGAATTCGGTCTTTCGAAGTTGATTCACCGCGGAAGATCGTAACGCTGTCCCTGCTTTCAATAGTTGTACGAACGTCGAAATGGCAGGTACTGATATAACCGATCGCGGAACTGAAAAGCAGCTACAATCGCTTAAAAGTTGAAAGGCGTCAGGACCAGATGAGATGCCTCTAAGATTATATAAAGATTATACGAAAGAACTTGCTGCTCTCCTAGAAGTAATTTATCGTAGATCGCTTGAGCAACGAAAGGTACCTAACGACTGGGAAAAGTGCAGGTCATTCGTGTTTTTAAGAAAGGCCGCAAGACAGATGTAGACAATTATAGACCTATATCGGTGAAGTCAATCTGTCGTAGAATTATGGAACATGTTTTATGCTCAAGAATTATGACGTTTTTGAAAACAGACATCTCCTCTATAAAAACCAACATGGATTCCGCAAACAGAGGTCCTGCGAAACTCAGCTCGCTCTGTTCGTCCATGAGATCCACAGGGCAGTGCACAACGGCATTCAGGTTGATGCCGCGTTCCTTGATTTCAGTAAGGCATTTGATACCGTCCCGCATTGCCGTTTAATGAAAAAAATACGAGCTTACGGAGTATCGGAGCAGACCCGCGATTGGATTCAAGACTTTCTTGCGGATAGAACCAACACGTCGCTCTTAACGGAACTAAATCGGTAGATGTAAAGGTAATATCCGGAGTACCAAAAGGAAATGATAGGACCGTTGCTGTTTACAATACATATATATATATATATATATATATATATATATATATATATATATATATATATATAAAGCGTCTGATGCTCTTTAAGGCTATTCGCAGATGACAGTAGACAGAAAACAGTAAGAATTTGCAGAACGACCTGCCGAGAATTGATGAATGGTGCAGGCTCTGGCAGAGTTGACCCTGAAGGAATGACCATATAAAACATCGAAGAATCTTATGGAAATATAACTTATCCTCGAAAGAAGTGGCTTATAAGGCGCTTGTTCGCCCGATTCTAGAGTATTGTTCATCTATCTAGGATCCCTATCAGGTAGGACTGGTAGAGGAGACAGAGAAGATCCAACGAAGAGCGGCATGTTTCGTCACGGGATCGTTTAACTGGCGAGAGAGCGTTACGGAGATGCTAAACAAACTCCACTGGTAGACGTTACAAGAGAGGCGTTGTGCATCACGGAGAGATTTACTATTGAGATTTCGGGACAGCGCCTCTCAGGAGGAGTCGGAAAATATATTACTTTCCTCCCACACACATCTCGCGTATTGAGCACAGGGAGAAAATTCGAGAAATTAGAGCCAATACAGTGGCTTACCGACAATCATTCTTCCCACTCACTATTCGCGAGTGGAACAGGGTTGGAGGGATCAGACAAATGGTTCTGGGCACTATGGGACTTAAACATCTGAGGTCATCAGTCCCCTAGAACTTAGAACTACTTAAACCTAACTAACCTAAGAACAACACACACATCCATGCCCGAGGCAGGATTCGAACCTGCGATGTGGCGGTCGCGCGGTTCCAGACTGAAGCGCCTAGAACCGCTCGGCCACATCGGCCGGCAGGGATCAGACAGTGGTACGGAAAGTACCCTACGCCACACACCATTAGTTGGCTTGCGGAGTATGATGTAGATGTAGATGAATTTACTCGTTGAAGAAACATTATTGCCTTATTGACTTTTCTGATTTTCCACGTTTTGGTCAGTTGGCATACTTGACTCAACGCACTTTCTGCTGCTGCAGGAGTAACGAATTTTCAGTTTTCAGTTATTTACAATGACCATGAGGCTGAAAGAAAATTACCTGAGTAAAAAAAGGTGTAAATTTCGCACAACTGCAAAAGACTAAAATGGCGCATGACTGGAGCTCCATTACGGTGTTCGCGGGCGCCGCTGCTGTCTGTAAGGAGGACGCAGCTCCAGAAGGCTGCAGCGAAACGCAGGACGACCTGCAGGAGACTGACAATTTGTGCAACGGTTAACAGATGTCACTCACTCTCAAAACCGGATCTCCTGCTTCACGCGCTATTTTCAAGCGAACAACAATTCCGTCAACGGTGAAACGACCGTTTTCTCAAAACTATTCACTTTCATCAACTAAAGTACTGATTTAACAATTGCTTTCCAACACGGAAAGACACGTACCAAAAACAGTTTGCTGCGGCCGCGAGTTCTTTTGCATTTATGGTAATAACAGACTCTGGCCAAGGGACCGCACCTACTAGTCATCACTGATTTCGACCAAATTTATCGTACACGCAGAGCTTGGCCAGAAATGAAATTGATGGAAGTGGGAGCTCCAGATGGCCAAGCGCTTAGAAAAAATAGCATTTATGGCGTGGATCGAACGAGCGATGGTAGCGTAGTTCCAGTTCCCAAGCAGCGGTTGGCACAGCGGGGAGAGTACAGAACTGTAATCCGAGACCCGTGGGGGTCAAATCCTTATTTGAAAACTTTCTTTTTATTTTCAGTTTTTACGTTACTTACATTGCAAATAAAGCGAAATTATCCTCAGTAATCTTTAATAGTTTCGTATAAGGTATGAAAAGGAAAGGCAAACGAAAATTTGAGATTGTAGATAAATTTACAAGAATGTATAATAAGGTATACTGTATTATATTCTGTTGTATGTTAACCGAGGGCCTAGAAACGACGGAGCAGCCGCAGTGGTCCACAACCTCCACTTCCGCAGTCCACTTCACCCCTCCGCCGCCCCACACGGAACCACTGTTTCAGGGTTATTGTGCAGTTCGGCCCCCGGTGGAGCCCCGCCCTCCAACAAGGGAATGTCTCACACCAGACGAGTGTAACCCCTATGTTTGCGTGGTAGAGTCATGGTGGTGTAGGCGTACGTGGAGAACTTGTTTGCGCAGAAATCGCCGACATAGTGTAGCTGAGGCGAAATAAGGAGAACCAGCCCACATTCGCCGAGGCTGATGGAAAACCGCCTAAAAACCATCCACAGACTGGCCGGCTCACCGAAACTCGGCACAAGTCCGGCGAACGGATTCGTGCCAGGGACCAGGCGCTCCTTCCCAATCCAGAAAGCCGTGAGTTAGACCGCACGGCTAGCCGGGCGGGCGATTATTGGGTGTATACACGAACTTCGTAAATAAATTTAGATATTTTTGCTATTTTACATTTGATGATTTAAGGGTACTGGGCTGATATTCATCGTAAAAACAGGGGCAGCAGCAATTTTCTCTGCATGTCGCAAACTTTATAAACGCCGCATTTTTACAATTACATGATTGCTTTAAAATTCCTATAGCGAAACGAGATTGGTTTACATCCATAAAAGGTTATCTCTCATCGCACAGTTTGGCAGCAAACTACGTGTAAGGTACTGTTTCCCCAAATGCTGGCGAGGATAGCTGATGGTGTCCAATGGAATTTCTTTTGCTGCAGTGTTCTCGGGGTGTGCTTTCTTGGAATTTATTTGCAAAAATTTCCTTGCCTTTCCCTTTCAAGCCTTTTATGAAAATATTAATAAATACTTTATACTGAGCGTCATTTCGGCTTATTTCCTCTGTAAGTAATAAAAATTGAAAAGAAAAAAAAAAATAACCTTCCCGCATAGTGATTAGCCCCACAACGCACAGTTCACCATTCTGCACCGTTTCCGTTGGGCCAATCGTTGCGGCAAAACTACACTAACGTAAATAGCTGATCTCTTGCCAGTCCCGTGGCAAAATACTATTTTCTTGACCATCTGGAGTGCCCATTTCCGCCACTTTCATTCTTGGACAAGCCACGCACACACCATAAATCCGGATGAGATCGATGATGAAGAGCAGGTGCAGTCGCCTTCTGAGTCAACTGCTCTATACTGTTTTTTCAGTGGCGTAGGCTGTGTTGGAACAGTAGCCCAAACTTAGATAGCAATATTGACAACATGGCGCGGTATCACACCCAAAGCAATTTTATACGCTGTTACGTGTGTTTAGTAAAATATATAGAGCTTAAATTTTTATTCCTAGCAACATCAACTCTGGTAGACGTGGGAAATTTATTTTCTTTGTGCGTGCCGCCTTTTGTTGGGCGGGCGGCGGAGCTCCCAGGGGCCGCTGGGTTCCCCTTCATTGTAAAAGATGACAGTGGCCACCCGTAGCAGCCCTGCCACTCGGGCGGAATTTCCCTTAAAGAACATTCCTTTGTCCCGAAAAAAGAGAGCGAGAGAAGCTGATTGAAGAGGTATTAATCCTGACAAGAGAAAGGTTGGTGGTAGCGCTGAGAAGACTAACGTACAGAGAGAATTCTTTTCTCCAACAGCAAATACGGGAGGTTGCTCCAAGGTATTCCAAATATCGGGAAAATTTAAAAAGAGAGAATTCAGTGCTGCTGTGTAGTTGCGGCAAAGGTTCTCCTTTTATGTGCACATACTCTTATAATTTAAAGTAAGTAAGGTAAATTATGTATAGAGTGGTCTCGGGGGGTGATTAAACAAACAGTTAGCTATCGAAGTTTAGGACAGCGTAAAGTTATCATTTCCCTGGTTTCATATGCGTCAATTGAAAAACGAACTTTAGGAAATGAAACATTTATTCACTTTTGCATTTTTGCACGAAATGATTCCAGGTTAGTTTGTTCAAATGGAACTTCCACCTGAATAGCGCATAAAATCCCACATGGTTGATAACAGATGTGGTTATTTGTGGCATGGATTTGATGTACGAGCTATCAATGTCCATCCGTTCCATTCCATTGGGTTGATAGGATGGATACTTCACGAGAAGCTTGTCGCATTCTTTGAGGTGGTCCCAGGGATATTCAGTGTGGTTAGTTAGTTACACGCCCCTTGGATTGCGAATGTGATGCCTCGTTGGATGCAGAACGTGCTCGGTAGTTTTCGTATGTAAAACACGTGGTAATGTATTAGCAATTTACATAAATTACGATTGAAATGCACATGATAAAGATACTCGTATATTGTGCACATGTGGTAGAGGAGTGTTAATAGTTGTACATAAAACGATAATATTCACTGATGTTGAAAGGTGTATGCACAGACCTCTCGTCACTCTAATATTTAATACGAAACAAAAATGCTGGCAGAATATGTATATAGATACGTCGTTACTCCGTCTACTTAAGCAGCAGCTGTTAAGATAAACGGAGATTTGCCTCTTCTGCTATCGATCCTCTCGAAATAAGGAGGTCAGTGAGTCTGGGGCAATGCTGGTCAGTGTCGCAACGTAAGCTTTCACTCAACCGATCGTTCTTCAGATATTGCAGCTCTCGTCGCCGTGCTTGGAGAAGAAGGGTCTTCCCTCCTTCTTTTCATATGGGCCACACTCAGCCAATTGCACAGCATGTACTGCAGTTTTGTATCGAAACTATCAGTAGCGTTGGTCATATCGTGAAACGACTTGCAGCCTATTTCTCGCCTGAGCGGATGAGAATCTAACTACCGCAATTACTCAATACAATGCTTCACAACCAATGGATCTTCGTTAACGGCGCTTCTCTGCAAGCTCATGGAATGTTTTGAAAAGCTATTCCCATGTTTTGAGGCGAAATTACGTTTTGTATGTGTGATGATCTCTTTTGCTAGTTATCGGGAAACATTAAATTCCTAATCTGGTCAAATTACCGGTATTAGTTTTTGTGTTTGGATGGCGACTTCCAATGAAATTAACGTAACTCTTACTTGACAGATCGCGTTTTATGGAGAGCCCTGCGGACATTCTACCTTCCTCTTTCTTTTCCTTGTTATTTGATGTTTACTTCACATTACTTTTCGCACAAACTCGTGTAATCTGTAATTATTATAAGTTTATATGTTGTTCGTATTCTGCTTCTATAACACACGGTTGCGTATTTGATTGTTGTCCTACGTTTAGAATATTGATGGTCGTTGGACCCCATTATGCTTGCCATTTCTTACTATAATAATGTAACCAAAACTATTGGTTACAGCTGTGTGTGACCCCAATACAGTATTCCGCACTGCCCTTCCGCCGTTCCAAAAACGACAGTTACACCCCCCTCCCCCCCCCCCCCCTGTAGCATTTGTTGACTTAAATTTCAACTTCTAATTATTTTAATAAATAACAGCAACCAAGCACTTCGTTACGTATTGTTATTGAAGTTAACACGCGTTTCGCGCTTTCAGCCATCTTCACTTAGCGTAAAACATATTTGAGATTTCATTCAGTACATAGTTACGACATCGACAGAAAATTGAACGCTGCAGCTACCCTATGCAAAATAACAGTTTAGTTTATCTACTCACTTCGCAAGTTGTATATCTACGATGTATTGCTGTTTAAGTGTACTTGCTTTCTGCTCTGATTGATTTTACTCCGATTCTCGTCCTTATGGATGTGGCACAAACAAATTTATCTTCCATTCTGCACAAAAACGGACCAATGGCCGCCATGTTGCCGACTGGCATTTTTGTTTCCACCCGAAAATACATCTATGGTAAAAGATTACGTTTTACTCACAGGTTCCGCTATGGTCAAACTTATATTTTGCTTACAGTTTCTGTATGACTAAAAAGAATAAAAATTATTGAACATGAATGTGCTGAGTACTCTACATGGTTATTAAGAAAAACTTTTACCATAGCAGAATCTGTCAGAAAAATGTAATCTTTGACTATAGATGTATTTTCTGGTGTAAACAAAGATGCCAGTCGCCAATACGGCGGCTACTGGGCAGTTTATGTGCAAAATAGAAGTAAAACGTGTTTTTGCTATATTCATAAGGGCGAGAATGGGAATAAAAACAAGCAGAGTAGAAATTAAGTACACCTAAACAGCAGTACATCGTAAATGTACAACTCGCAAAGCGTAGTAACTACACAAAACTGTTATTTTATGTATGGCAGCTGCAGCACCTAATTTGCTGTCGTTGTTCAAAATATGTACTGACTGAAGTCTCAAATATGTATTACGCTAATTTAAGATGAGTGAAAACCCGAAACGTGTATTACCTTAAATATAAATAGATAATAAATTGCCTGGTTGCTGAATTTATTAAAATAATGTAATCAACAGCTACGGAGCACATCAACAAGTAAAATCGATAAATTATTTTTCGACTTATAGGTTCGCCGTTGGTCGATCCATGTGCTGGAGAACAGGTAGGGCACATGAGATACAAGTCTAGTAAAGATTCTAAATGCGAAATAATTTGCGTCGTGACTCAAACCTGATAATGGAGTACTTTAGTATATATCCTGCCTCAGGAGCCGTAGTGGCGGAACGTTTCAGGGAAGACGTGGAGAACATAGAATGAAAATACCACGGTCATATGATAGTACCAGTGGGAGACTTCAACATAAAAGCTGTGATTAAATGGGGACTAGATATTGTTCTCTATTCTTTATCTGAAAATTGACTTGAGCAGTTAGGGGACCGACTCAAAATATGGTTCAAATGGTTCTGGGCACTATGTGACTTAACTTCTCAGGTCATCAGTCGCCTAGAACTTAGAACTAATTAAACCTAACTAACCTAAGGACGTCACACACATCCATGCCCGAGGCAGGATTCGAACCTGCGACCGTAGCGGTCGCTCGGTTCCAGACTGTAGCGCCTAGAATCGCACGGCCACTCCGGCCGGCACCGACTCGTGAGTGTAACGTCTCAGATATGTCGATTAATCAAAAGCTGAAACAAGCAGGGAATCAGTGGTCATAAATGTCACCAAGGGTGATGCCGGATTGTAAAGAAGGATAGGCAGATATCTCTGTTTTTATTTCTCCAGCGAGCCGATATTACCTTTACGATTTGTTGGCAGCGATCTCAGCTTAATGACTGAACGCATTAGCATGACAACAACCCCAGGACGTCACAGAGCCTTCTACATCTTCTACATTCCCTTCAGTTAGTTCTCGTGGCAGGCGCCTTATCGACAACGATTCGCAGGACGCATAGCACCGTCCACATAATGGCAGAAATGTGATTCATCTGGCCAGATACCAGGTTTCCAGTAACCCACAGACTACTATTCGTAATTACATTGAACAATTGGCAACATCTTGCAGCTCTACTCCAAATATTCGTGTGATACAACTCTCCTTGGAATGTCGTTCCGAAACGGTTAGCAGCGGACAAGTGGTGACATCCAGCAACAATTCATAAATTGTAGGTAAACCGTTTTTAACCACGAAACTGGAATCTCGGTCATGTTCGTCGTTCAGCTACAATTATAATGTGGATTCCGTGCGAACCTAAATGTCTGCCACTGACAATAAACCCGTATGACAGTGCACTACGCTGTACCAATATGAAATCCATCACTTCTCCATTGTGTGACTTTGATACACTTGAAGGCAGACACCACTTGTTCTAATTTCGTCCCATCGTAGGAGGGCTCCAATTTGTACAAAGTGAACATGTAAAAAACCGTTAGAGTCACACTCTCCACATTAAACTGCACCTCCAAAGCAGTTTCAACTCGTTTTCCGTCATGTACTGACTGCGACGTTACTAGTAGCATCGGAACACTAGGTGGTTGTCTAGCCTGCTGCTTCTCGATAACACTGACACGAAAGAAGTAGAATGAATTGGACAACTATCACACTCGAAAAAAGTCAGAAAAACATATGTATTTTATATTGCATCCATGTAGTGGACACATCATCTGTAAAAATATTTAACAGTTATTATTTTAAAAACCTGAAAGTTCTCAACCAACTTAACAACCTTCAGTACTAATTTTCTTTCGTATGTTCCTAAATCGGAGATAAATCCATTCTGTACTAATCAATCGCTCTCTGAAAGCATAACTGCCTTTCATCATGCCAAGCAGGATGCGTGTAAGATGCTCTCTGAGGGGCCAAGTCACCGAACGAATCAGAGCCGAACACGATCCTCAGCTAGAGAGGTGCGGGAGTGTTAAGGCGCTATTATATTTGAGTAAGATTTATGTAGAAATGATTCAGAGGCTGTAGTGCAATCGCAGTCATCATGCTTAAATGCGTGCCTATTTTCTGTTGCAACGCTTGGTGTGGTGGTACTTCCAATATTTACAGAACTTTAATGAGCACTTTCTGTGTTGATAAAATACGTTCGTGGTTGTGTGACATGTGTGACCTTCTAAGCGTGATACAGAATTGGGCTTATACTTATCCATCCGAATATTTAGAGTATTCGAATTCATCACATTCCCGCTTAGGAAGAATTTGTCAACACTTTTGTTGTATAACAATTTACTTGTGCTTAAATACTGCACTCGTAGCGATTCTTGGTTCCACGTGTCTCATGTTTCATGTTGTGTCCTGAATGATGACTTTATTCATGCTTTAAACGCAATTGAATTATTCTTTTCTAGGAATTTCCTTCATCAGCTGCTCCATTTACATCCTCAGTTACTATTACCACTTTCTTCCGATCAGAAATTGTTTCCTGACTGGGTTTTATACTAATTATTCGTTTATAGATTGACTCTTTTACCGTGTACACGTTGCTAAAAATTTTACTATTATGAAACTATGCCGTAAGTGCGATGCTACTTACAGAACGCTCTCCCGATCCATCATGTGGTACGCCTTAATATCGACCTAATACTCTTTCGTTTCCTCTTTGCTTCCCTTACTCCGCTGAAGAAATTTTAAACAACTATGCATTTTGGCGTAGTTGTCGCATGGGCTCCATTCGTTTCCTTTGTTTTTTCGTTATGCAGGCGCTTGTGTTCCGTCACCGTGTTTCTCTTGGTCCCTTTTTAGTATTATTCCGATGGTAATAACGATTTAATCAGACTGGCAATGTATTCACAATATTGTGATAATACGCTTAATACTTGTTCTGATGTTTAAACGTCATGCATGTTTCAAAATACTTTTTTATTGTGCTGTTCATATATGTGATGAGTTGTTACCGTCTTGTATGGTCTCAACGATTTAAATACTGAAAATATTTTAACCTTCAATATAATCTGTCTCACTTACTTCGCTGTATTGAAAATTGGCGTTTAAATAAAATATCTCGTGTAAGCTGATTTAAAAATCAAATTCATGATTTTATCCAGCTTTAGTTTTCTTCAGTATTATCCCCACAACACATTGTTTTTGTTAACTACATTCTGCTTGTAAGTTATATTTAGTAATGACGATGTACTTTTTCAAAGCAATAACATCTTCTTGAAATTCTATGCTTCTTCAGTTTGAGAAACTGAATAACTATTTCCCTTGAATTATTTCCTGTTTTGGGAATTCACTACTTCTTATAAAGTAACCAGTCGCCATCATGAGTAAAACAATTTTTTTTTTTCCATTCAGGGATGTTCCAGGTCTTTTTACCACAATACTTGCGTTCCCTTATTCATAAAGTATATTATATTAATATACACTGATGAGCCTAAACATTATGACCATCTGCTTAATATCTTGTTTGGCCGTCTTTGGAACGAAATACATCACTGAATCTGCGTATAAGGCATCTGACAGTTTGTTGGTCGAATTGTGGAGGAATGTGGCATTAGATGTTTACGCACATGTCATGTAATTCGCGTAAATAACGGGCCGCTGATTTGCGTATGCGGTGATAGTGTCGATAGCGACCCAGATGGATTCCTTAGGATTTACATCACGCGAATTTGGTCGCCGAGACATCAACGTGAATTCACTACAACGCTACTCAAACCACTATAGTACAGTTCTGGCTGCAAGACACGGACAGTTATACTGCTGAAAGATGACACCGCCGTCGGGGAAGATATCAAATATGAAGGATGCAGGTGGTTCGCAGCTGTCAGTGGTCTTCGATTACTACCACAGGTCCCATGCAAGCGCGGGAAAATGCCTCCCATAACATAATACTGCTCCCACCAGCGTGCGCCCGTGCTGCGCTGCACAACTGGAGGAGCCGTTCACCTCGATGTTGACTTTTGTGGAGATGACCATCGACCTAGTGTGGAAAAATGTGATTCATCCGAAAAGTCGATACGTTTCCATTGATCGACGACCGAATTCCATAGGTCCCCCTTCCAGTACAATCCTAACTGACGATGTTGTTGGGTCAACATGTGAACAATGTACTATGAACGGTGTGCACCGAAACACTTGTGCGTGCACCAGCATTGTACTCTTTCGGCATAGATGCCACAGATTACCACTTATCCCACTGAACAGAGTGGACAAGCCTCCGATTTCCATATTCTGTGAAGAATCGTGGACATCTAACTATTTAGCACCTATTGATTGTTCCATTGTCCTTCTACCTCTTTCCGTAGACGCTCACGATAGCCCGTGAATATCCGTTCAGCTTTGCCGTTTTCGAGATACTCGTTTACAGACTCTGCGTAATAATGATCCGTCCTTTGTGAAAGTCGCTTATCTCAATGGATTCCCCATTTGCAGTCCATATCTTCTCTAGCGTGATCCACGGTCCGTATATGCTCCGCTTACATACTTTAGTTACCGTGTCATGTGACCGCCATGCCACTAGGCTCCATCCAGTGTTGCGGTGGGCAGTGATCATAATGTTTTGGCTGATCAGGGTAAGCGTCTGGGCAACTAATTGCGTGCATAGCATCTTTTCCAGTAAATACTTGCAAAATAAATCTATTAACATTTGCAGGTACTCTTTTTCTTCTCTGCAGTTTAGCCCTTCCACTCAATAACGGCATGCAATTATTATAAGAATGCAGTTTTAAAACTGCGTTATTGTACCTTGCCCTTTACTGTACTAACAGTCTTATTTGAGGAACTTGTTTCTAAAATTTCTCATCGTTTTCTTCGGATGTGAGCATATCCTGGCATCAGTAATGTCTATAACATTGTACGGTATGTTCAAGTTGAAAGCAATGCGCAGTGATTTTAGTGACTTACAAACTGCCAACCTTCCGATCATGCGGCTTCAGCTATTGATTGTTGCTTGAAAGTTCTATCAGTACCTGTTCGTTATCTTCTGAACTATTAAAGGAAAGTGTGTTCCATTTTGTGACTGAAAAAGTGTGTGCAGTTGAAGCTCATGGCCATATTGATTTATACTTCCCGCAAAAAAAAAAGTATAGCTAACGTTCAGAAGCTGGTAACAAAATGGTGATCCACTTCAGTTCAAACTCCGAAATGAATGTAAACGTTTTTCAGAAAATTAATGCTTTCCCAACAGTTATGTGTACATCCCTCCCCCCATGCACCATGGACCTTGCCGTTGGTGGGGAGGCTTGAGGGCCTCAGCGATACAGATGGCCGTACCGCAGGTGCAACCACAACGGAGGGGTATCTGTTGAGAGGCCAGACAAACATGTGGTTCCTGAAGAGGGGCAGCAGCCTTTTCAGTAGTTGCAGGGGAAACAGTCTGGATGATTGACTGATCTGGCCTTGTAACATTAACCAAAACGGCCTTGCTGTGCTGGTACTGCGAACGGCTGAAAGCAAAGGGAAACTACAGCCGTAATTTTTCCCGAGGGCATGCAGCTCTACTGTATGGATAAATGATGATGGCGTCCTCTTGGGTAAAATATTCCGGAGGTAAAATAGTCCCCCATTCGGATCTCCGGGCGGGGACTACTCAAGAGGACGTCGTTATCAGGAGAAAGAAAACTGGCGTTCTACGGATCGGAGTGTGGAATGTCAGATCCCTTAATCGGGCAGGTAGGTTAGAAAATTTAAAAAGGGAAATGGATAGGTTAAAGTTAGATATAGTGGGAATTAGTGAAGTTCGGTGGCAGGAGGAACAAGACTTTTGGTCAGGTCATTACAGGGTTATAAATACAAAATCAAATAGGGGTAATGCAGGAGTAGGTTTAATAATGAATAAAAAAATAGGAGTGCGGGTTAGCTACTACAAACAGCATAGTGAACGCATTATTGTGGCCAAGATAGACACAAAGCTCATGCCTACTACAGTAGTACAAGTTTATATGCCAACTAGCTCTGCAGATGATGAAGAAATTGATGAAATGTATGACGAGATAAAAGAAATTATTCAGGTAGTGAAGGGAGACGAAAATTTAATAGTCATGGGTGACTGGAATTCGTCAGTAGGAAAAGGGAGAGAAGGAAACATAGTAGGTGAATATGGATTGGGGGGAAGAAATGAAAGAGGAAGCCGCCTTGTAGAATTTTGCACAGACCATAACTTAATCATAGCTAACACTTGGTTCAAGAATCATGAAAGAAGGTTGTATACCTGGAAGAATCCTGGAGATACTAAAAGGTATCAGATAGATTACATAATGGTAAGACAGAGATTTAGGAACCAGGTTTCAAATTGTAAGACATTTCCAGGGGCAGATGTGGATTCTGACCACAATCTATTGTTTATGAACTGCAGATTGAAACTGAAGAAACTGCAAAAAGGCGCGAATTTAAGGAGATGGGACCTGGATAAACTGAAAGAACCAGAGGTTGTCGAGAGTTTCAGGGAGAGCATAAGGGAACAATTGACAGGAATGGGGGAAAGAAATAAAGTAGAAGTAGAATGGGTAGCTCTGAGGGATGAAGTAGTGAAGGCAGCAGAGGATCAAGTAGGTAAAAAGACGAGGGCTAATAGAAATCCTTGGGTAACAGAAGAAATATTGAATTTAATTGATGAAAGGAGAAAATATAAAAATGCAGTAAATGAAGCAGGCAAAAAGGAATACAAACGTCTCAAAAATGAGATCGACTGGAAGTGCAAAATGGCTAATCAGGGATGGCTAGAGGACAAATGTAAGGATGTAGAGGCTTGTCTCACTAGGGGTAAGGTAGATACTGCCTACAGGAAAATTAAAGAGACCTTTGGAAAGAAGAGAGCCACTTGTATGAATATCAAGAGCTCAGATGGCAACCCAGTTCTAAGCAAAGAAGGGAAGGCAGAAAGGTGGAAGGAGTATATAGAGGGTTTATACAAGGGCGATGTACTTGAGGACAATATTATGGAAATGGAAGAGGATGTAGATGAAGATGAAATGGAAGATAAGATACTGCGTGAAGAGTTTGACAGAGCACTGAAAGACCTGAGTCGAAACAAGGCCCCAGGAGTAGACAACATTCCATTAGAACTATTGATGGCCTTGGGAGAGCCAGTCCTGACAAAACTCTACCATCTGGTGAGCAAGATGTATGAGACAGGCGAAATACCCACAGACTTCAAGAAGAATATAATAATCCCAATCCCAAAGAAAGCAGGTGTTGACAGATGTGAAAATTACCGAACTATCAGTTTAATAAGTCACAGCTGCAAAATACTAACGCGAATTCTATACAGACGAATGGAAAAACTGGTAGAAGCGGACCTCTGGGAAGATCAGTTTGGATTCCGTAGAAATGTTGGAACACGTGAGGCAATACTAACGTTACGACTTATCTTAGAAGAAAGATTAAGAAAAGGCAAACCTACGTTTCTAGCATTTGTAGACTTAGAGAAAGCTTTTGACAACGTTAACTGGAATACTCTCTTTCAAATTCTGAAGGTGGCAGGGGTAAAATACAGGGAGCGAAAGGCTATTTACAATTTGTACAGAAACCAGATGGCAGTTATAAGAGTCGAGGGGCATGAAAGGGAAGCAGTGGTTGGGAAAGGAGTGAGGCAGGGTTGTAGCCTCTCCCCGATGTTATTCAATCTGTATATTGAGCAAGCAGTAAAGGAAACAAAAGAAAAATTCAGAGTAGGTATTAAAATTCATGGAGAAGAAGTGAAAACTTTGAGGTTCGCCGATGACATTGTAATTCTGTCAGAGACAGCAAAGGACTTGGAAGAGCAGTTGAACGGAATGGACAGTGTCTTGAAAGGAGGATATAAGATGAACATCAACAAAAGCAAAACGAGGATAATGGAATGTAGTCAAATTAAATCGGGTGATGCTGAGGGGATTAGATTAGGAAATGAGACACTTAAAGTAGTAAAGGAGTTTTGCTATTTAGGGAGTAAAATAACTGATGATGGTCGAAGCAGAGAGGATATAAAATGTAGACTGGCAATAGCAAGGAAATCGTTTCTGAAGAAGAGAAATTTGTTAACATCGAGTATAGATTTAAGTGTCAGGAAGTCGTTTCTGAAAGTATTTGTATGGAGTGTAGCCATGTATGGAAGTGAACCATGGACGATAACCAGTTTGGACAAGAAGAGAATAGAAGCTTTCGAAATGTGGTGCTACAGAAGAATGCTGAAGATAAGGTGGGTAGATCACGTAACTAATGAGGAGGTATTGAATAGAATTGGGGAGAAGAGAAGTTTGTGGCACAACTTGACTAGAAGAAGGGATCGGTTGGTAGGACATGTTTTGAGGCATCAAGGGATCACAAATTTAGCATTGGAGGGCAGCGTGGAGGGTAAAAATCGTAGAGGAAGACCAAGAGATCAATACACCAAGCAGATTCAGAAGGATGTAGGTTGCAGTAGGTACTGGGAGATGAAGAAACTTGCACAGGATAGAGTAGCATGGAGAGCTGCATCAAACCAGTCTCAGGACTGAAGACCACAACACACATAAACAACATGTGTACATCTTGTTGTTCTGTACTTAAGCCCTTGAATCCGAATCCTTACCGCATCATTTTTGTCAGGTATTACAGTTAGCTGATAAGGAAGAAGGATTAAGTACTACGAGTGACGGCTTAAAAAAAGATTTGAATGGTGAACGTGACTGTATTTTACGAGTAATGAAGGTCTGTTTTAGTTTTCTGTTATATGAACAGTCAGAGGAATAGCTACTGGTGCCGCGGAATCGGTCACATTATACATCAAAATCCTCTTTACGATCGAAAAATAGAGTTTGGCATACTATTTACGGTAATCTAATTATTCTCTCCATCTTCTTTGAAATACTGTCAATATAGACGTCCGTCTTCAAATTTTCAAAATACTGAACTCTCATTAAAAGGAACGTAAGAAGCAGTACTTTTTTTCAGGAATATGGAACTACGTACACAAGTCTCTTCAATCGTCGTCTAGTATTCATGAAGCCTTCAGAACATAACGCACGGGAAATAAAGGTTTCTAGCCGCCATGTTCATGGGACTACTCCGATTTGACTTTTAGCTATGTGAGATTTCGAAAAGTGAACAAAATAACCCTAAAAATGATAGACCACAGGAAGGAATACATTCACCACAGTATTGAAACATTCGAAGTTACAGTCGCAAATAAAGTGTGCGTGTGTGTGCGTGTATATGTAAGAGAGAGAAAGAGAAGAGAGAGAGAGGGAGAGAGAGTTTACGGATTATGAGGACTAAGTGACAAGTTTATTAGCACCCTTACTAAAATAAGAGGAAAAAAGTATGCATAAAGCATCTACAACAATAAGAAAAAGTAAGGGACAGTCGTACTTAAAACTGCATTCACTCCGTCCCAGTCTCACTCACGTTCATCTCCATAATCACATTGTCACACATCCCTTAAGATAATGTAAATTTCGACGAATTTTCTAAATCTTTCCGTTAAAAGTGGTAAGACAAGGAGGCTAAAATAACCATACAAATATATGTGATCGGCTGGTCATTTGCAGAAATAATCTGGACAAACCAGGCGGCTTTGTAACACATTAAAAACTGCTTCCGAGAATATTAGGGAGCCTTTTGTATACTGTACAGAATCTTAAAAGTCGTTCCACACTCGTCTCATTGTCAGCTAAAATATAAGACAAATTTGCAGGTAAATTAGCCGCTGCCCTCTTATCTGACTACAAAATGCAGTTGACTAAGATGTGACGCACCGTGGTCTGTATGTCTCGAGCACCACATACTGTACTTACACATTGAGATTGAGTGTGGTTTGACGAGCACAAATACGCAGACGTGCACAGCGATCATTATCAATTTATTTTACGTAGTAACGTTTTCTGTAAGGATCGAGGAAGGAAAATATTTGCTTACTTTATCCATTCAATGATTTATTTATTTTGTTAAGATTAGGGCGTCAGGTCCTCTCTTGAATCTTACGAGGTATCAGACACCTTTTACGTCACGTGTATTACGATAAGCGTCTTATAAGTTACATCTAATATACAGTTTGTGCGATAACCCCACCGACAAACTTTCAGAGGTAGTATTATTGACCAAACAAAGAAAGAAGTGTGTATTAAACGTGTGCTCTAACGTGCCTGCCTTGAGAGCTAAGAGCACTTGTTCATATTGGTTACTGTGAGAGACAACTCTTCTACTGAAGCTCTTTGCTTTCCGTATTTTAAGAGGTAGTAGCATGGACCAAAAAAGAAAAAAATTCCCAATAAACATGGGCTCTGTAGTGCATGCCTCAAGTGCTATGAGCGTTTGTTCATCTTATGCACTGAATGGAAATAAGGGCACAGAAAGTAGCGTGACATAGAAAAACTGGGAGAAGATAGGAGCATTAGCTTTACTGTACCATAGAAGGAAAATTGACCATATACGTTAGATTTTTCTAAGAGAAACCTTAGAAGGGTTTTTCTTAAATGCAACAGGGTGTTTAATTGTACACACAGTGCAGGGCAGCTTGTTGGCGGATGGTAGCAACAGAGAAAGAGTTTGCCAATGTTTTTCTTTTTGAATGGCCACAGGTAGAATGCTAGATAAATGGGATTTTGTCGTTCAGTTACGACGAAGAAACCGGTACTTTATCTCTGATGCAAGGTACTGGGGTGCATGTGCACTGAGATGACGACGATGTAAATTTAAAGTATGGTAGTCACGTAACTTGTCTGGCCGCAGCCAATCTAACTGCGACGGATAAATAGACGGTTGTTGCAGATGTGACGGACACAAGCATTCATGGTTAGTTCTAACCGTCTGCTGTTCTCACAACTCGAACCGTGTTGGATTACATCGTAGCAGTGGAGCCCCGGTAAAGGCAGTAATTGAACGAGTTTTAGTGTTACATCCTGTGGAAATACTCGTATGCTCCACAACTTTTTAAGAGCATAAAGACAAGCAATCTTCCAGCTTTCGGCTGAGGTGCAAAGTTACACCCAAGTTTTTCAATGTTTTTTGATTAGTTATTGGGATACTATCAAGCAGGATAGGTGGTAATTGTTCACGAAATTATGAACTTATTAATTCCTGATGGGATGGTAAGAATAATTGTGACTTTCTTTGCATTTGCAGATTTTACGCCAACTTTAGGACTGAAGACAGATCGTTATTCATCAGGACAATCGCAGCATTTGCATTTTTGTCAGGTCTGGGGGGGGGGGGGGGGTGAAACACCCTCTTGGGAAAAAATGAGTTTAATATTTCTGAATGAATACCATTGAAACGGTAACAAATATAAGAAAAACTTCAAATAAAAGTTCTATTGTCTTCAACGTACGTTACAACGCTGCACGCAGACTTGTCGAAATCCTCCCACTATTTTGTTTCTCATTTCGACATTTGACTATAATAGCAAAATGTGTAGCATCGTTAACAACAAACTCAGTCACATATGTTGAAGTGGTATTCCAAACACACATTTGTCGTGAATAAGCTAGAAATATCTCCATATCACTCTTCGCGCACCTGATATACGCCCGCTTCAATGCGCGTAGTCATGTTGGTTTGATTAATAAGTGTTTCCAAGACAAATATATTCTAAATGTATGTTTTGAATATGTTGTTCTATATATACATTTTCTTTTAATTTATTTATCTTTAACTCATGTGTTGTATTTGTATTTTCTTTTTACATCTGCCACAATTTTTTCGCGTGTTAACAATTTCAGATTTAATTATTTTATATTTGAAATTGTTTTTATACTATTGTCGTAACATTATTGTGAATCCTGGCTACAACGAGGAAGTGCAGAATTGTTCGGGTCGAAAAAATGCTAAATGCTCTTTGATTTTGCTTACCAAGTACAGGGTATTTCGAAAAAAATGACTTTTTCGACAAATCTGAGTGCACCGTTGTTCAAACGTTCAAATGTGTGTGAATTCCTAAGGGACCAAACTGCTGAGGTCATCGGACCCTAGACTTACACGCTACTTAAACTAACTTATGCTAGGAACAACACACACACCCATTTCGGGGGGAGGACTCGAACCTCCGGCGGGAGAGGCCGCGCAATCAGTGATATGGCGCCTCTAACCGTTGTAAGGTGCATTAAGAAAAACAATAGAACTTTTATCTGAAATGTCTTTTTGTATCTGTTACCGGTTCATTGGTATTCATTCAGAAATATTAAACTCAGTATTTTCAAGGTGGTGCATCATTCCCTTAATGGTGATATGGGCACTTATAAGAAACATGCGTGTCTTATTTTGCTCTACTCTACATGTTCAAAGCCGATCAAAACCTATGTGTATTCCTTGGGTGGGTTCACTTATAAGTTAAAGCTGGAGGTAGTCGGCGTAGTAAGGATATTTACAGGAGGACAGATGAATGTTGGAAGAATAGGGAGAGGGGGACCGCGTTTTACTTGACGTGATTTATCTGCATTCCTTTTCTTAAACATGAGGTAAACTAGTTAGATGCCATTGCACCCACATTATGGCCCATTCTCCAACCGGAAAGTAATATGTTACATTCAGCTTTCACAGTAGCTGCATGCAGAGGAATCAAAGGCGATGTTTGCGTATTGCAGAAAATCACAGCAACTGAGCACTTAATTTCCTAGCGTTGTCGTCCAAACGTTGTTTGGAGAGCGACCCGAATGGGGACTGGGGACACGGGCGGACGCGGCGGCGGCGGAGCGTATGATGTAAACACGGGGCGAGGGGCGCGGATCAAAGCCCCCACAGATGAGACATCGATAAGACGCCGTTTGCGCCCCTGATACGCATCAGCCGTAATCCGGATCCGGCTAAGCTGCGGAAAACTCATTTGTCGTGCGCTCGATAGCGACCGGACAGATATCTGCCAAACGGCCGATAACGTCGTTGCGGGCCGACCACAATTAAATCAGGTCCCTCTGCCTTCTGTGAGTGGCTTAGTTCTCGCGGCTGCGTAGTCCGTTTGGTCGCGGTGGGTGCCCTGGGCTTTACGGTCGGCGCAATAGTGCGGTGGTTGGTCTGGGGTGCAGCCTGTGAATAACGTTTAGAGTCGCGTTCCGCCGACTGCTCCGTCTTCACGCAGCTGCTGTTGCTAATTTTGCTGACCGAAATCTCCGTGACCTACGCAGTTGGCAGTCTTCCATCAGCAGAATTTTTGTACAGATGTAAGAGATGTAAGTACAGATAATTTATATGTAATACCTTTATTTGTACACACATCAGTGTGTTGGCTGTTCTTTTTTTTTTTTTCATTTGCTCTGCGTCGAATAGTCTTCCCACAAATACCTCAAAAAGTTTACGACCTGATGTTTTCTGCACTGTCGCTACTGCTCTACCAAGTGTACTACACCTGACAGTATAGACTAACAGGTTTGTGTCCACCGGTCGACATTTCACCACCTGACCCGTTGCCCTGGGGAAAATAAACATTAATAGCTGGCTCCTGCCACACATACATTGAGGTACTAACAAGCCTAAAAACACACTACCTGTAATAGCTATAATTATTAGTCTGCAGATGACGCAATTACTGCTGTAATGTCGTTCAGTGCACCACCATTAGTCAGCAACAAATACCTGCACTTATACCTGTTACACACTGTTTACTGCTCTGGACAATGTGCAGTTGATTAAGTTAACATATAAAATATAATTTACAAACTTTTCTTTTCAGCAAACATTTAATCTCTATTAGCTGCGTAACAACAGCGAGCAGTTTTCAGCTGTCTTAATGAAGATCTATTTCCCTGTATCTGTGCATCGTCTATAGAGGCAAAGATTATCGACGTAACTACACTGCCTTGCAAAGACTGTCACATAGAAGAAGGTGTAAGTAGACGAATGGCGAACATTAACTTCACTTAACGAAGGTTTATTCAGCACTTGCACATACAAGATCGCGGAGCGAACTGCCGCCGGCCAGAACACATACGGTATATACACAGTTACAGAACATTCCTGTATAATGATTCTAGCCATTTGTGGATACTTCTAGAATGTACTCGAACCGAATATGAAATTTAAAATTTTACAGTTCAGGTGAGTTTTGAACTCACGACCCTCCATGCAACGGTCAAGTATGATAACCAAAACACTTGCCACGATATTGAATCATGAAGATATGTCGGATGTCAATGTAACTTCGTAAATGTATACACTTTCTGAGGGCATGTAAATGATTAGAGTTGAACAGAGTGCATTAGTACTGATCGCATTTAGTGTTGCTACCAGGTCTGCAAGAATACACAAGGGGCGTGAACAGCTTCAGGTGTTATCACTGTGAAAGCCACTGATACGGAGCGCACTGTTGTTAGACAGCATTATCAACAACTGACTGAGTTTGAATGTAGTCTCGTGGTGAGTCTCCCTTCGGCCGGCTGCTCGGAGCGTGCAATATCCAGATTTGCGGGGCATTCGGATGTGACAGTGGCCCGACGTTTGACTGCATGGCAACGTGAAGGTAGCCATATTCGCTATCAAGGTTTCGGTCAATCAATTCTCACTACCAAGCACACCGTAACCCCTTCATAACTGCGTCTGCCAGCCGATAACAAGGCATGGACTCTCTTACAACATTCTGTGTTATCCAGTACCATTGGTCGGAAACTAGCAGCAGCTGGAGAAGGGAAATTACCATCACACACATCTGCTGTCGTTAACATCACAACACAAACGGCAACATTTGGAGCGGTGGCATGACCGGGAAGCATGGACAGCTAATGAATGGCGTCCCAATGTGCAGCAATGAAGTTGGAATCCTGCATCGGGCATGGATGTATGTGCTGTCCTTAGGTTAGTTAGGTTTACGTAGTTCTAAGTCTAGGGGACTGATGACCTCAGATGTTAAGTCCCATAGTGCTCAGAGCCATTTGAACAATTTTGCAGCAATGAATAGCAGATCGGCATTACCGCGAATGACCGTTATTGGCGTATATGGCAGCGACCGGAGGAGAAGCTCCATTTTTCCAGCGTTTTGTAGAGGTGCAGATGTATCACTCCTGGCTTGTGGCGAGCCATCAGGTACAAAAGTTCAGGTCGGGGCTGGTAGTGAACTCTAACGATAAACGGTACACCACTGCCATCCTGCATCCTGGTGTGTTACAGGAGAATGCTTGTCCACACATTACACGTGTCTGTATGAACTGATTGCGCTATGTTGAGGTACGCGTGTGGCAGGAAAGATCCACGGGTCAGTTCCCTATAAAAAAAAAAAAAGGAAATGTGTGAGACCAGTTTGGATGTCAACTCTCTCAGGATATCAAGGACCAGTTACAATACTCGTGAACCAACTTGCCTCAGAACAGGATACAACGGCTTTATGACAACATTCCCATCCGAATCTGTGAATGCCTGTTGGTCAGAGGGTGTGCAACGTCATGCTAATAAGTCTAATCAGTAGAGTTATTTATAAGTTTTACTCGATATTATAGTTAGTAGTACGTTTTCCAAATGTGTACCAAGGCATTTACCGCCCCATCTTCACCTACACCAGATTCTTCGATGAATTTTGCACCTCATACAGACCATACTTACAGGTGTATGAAACTCTAGAAGTTATTTAATTTATGAGAAAAGAATGAGGCACTCACTACTGATAGGCATAGTTAGCAAATGAAAGATTTTAATAGAGAAGAAACAATGTGGTTACCTTAATAGTCATAATATATATAGCAGTTCATGACATCCAGTCTTACAAATTTCAAAACTCCGCCATTTCTCCACCCACATCCACCACTGCTGGCGGCTCACCTCCAACTGCGCAACGCTACGCGCTGTTCACATCCAGCTGCCGCTGCCCAACACTACAATGGCACACAACAGTGCAAACTAGCCACAGACTGCACACAGCACAGCCAGTATTTTCATACAGAGCGCTACGTGGCGTTACCAATATAAAAACCTAAACAGCCAACATACATAGCCCCCATGCTCCCCACAAAAAATTTTACAAATAATTTTGGGCATTAGCTAACACAGATTTGAAAAATTTTTTCATAATCATAATTGCAATAACAAAGAAATCAAATGCACACACTTATTGATACAATGTTGGTCAAAAGCTAAAATTTTCTCACAGTCCATAAAGACAGTCCTGATCATTCATCACAGTAAAATTGCTGTGTTTTTCTCAAAGTCTGAGCAGTAAAAGAGAATGCACACGGAAGTAGTGGATTTCCATGCAGTCTTGAAAAAGTAGTGTTGTCCTTCCAACGGAAAGACAGTGCTGACCTTTGACACGCAGACAGGTAATGCGCCACAACAGAGCAAACCCACAGCAGAGTCAGTCGAAGTTTTGAAGAATATTGGTAGATAGGTCATCACAGAGCAGACCCACTGTAGTCCTGATAGAGAGTATGGTATTGGTGGGCCACCAGAGGTGCAGACCCACTGCATTCCCTGTAGAAATAATGGTATTGGTGGGCCATCAAAGATGCAGAACCACTGTAGTCCTTGTAGAGACGGCCAGCAACCATCTGTTGCGACTGTGCAGGTGCACAATCACCATCGAAGAGTCTTGTGGACAATATAGCAAGTCCATAAACCACCACTTGTGCACTCACAAAGTTTTTGGAATTGTCCTTAGAACCAGCAATGCTGTTATCCAATCCCTTGCTGAATTATCAACACACGTGCAAACACTAACAGTCCCAACTTCTCACATATTGTCCATATACTATGACCAACAGAAAAATGTGCAGTGAAATGGAACTTATAAGTTAATAATATGATGAACTGGTGTCAATTACAATTTTATAACATAAGAATACAATAACAAAGGTACAAAATACATCATTAAAAACATAACAATACAGATAACATTTGTGGTACAGGCTTTACAAAAGAATCGAAATAACATATACATCAGTGTTACAGGAATTATGACATAAGTAAATATATAAAATAATGGGAATAGTTTTCGAAACATTAATTTCACACTTGAGCACTGAAACAGAACAGAATTAATAATGTTTAAACATCTTTACGAAGAAAATAACATAGTATTTGAAAAATTCTACAACATAAATCTTATTAGCTAAACACATAAAGACAGGAAAAACACAAATATACAAGAGTACACAAACACATAGCAGAATAACACAGGGGGAAAAGACAAGGTTTGTTTTCAGCGTAACATTTGGTACTGCAGTATTTTGCAAAAAAAAACTTTTTTTCTTGGAGATCTCCCTTCGTTCATCATTATTCCAAAAAAGTCCTATCTATACCTGCTTTCTGTACTTTTTTCGTATAACTTCTCAAAGCATTTCTTCCAATTCATCGCAACTCATTCTCTTATATAGTCTACCCCTCTTAAGCTAACTTAAATCTACTGAGCTCAGATGCTAAACTAAGGGACAAGGCAATGCAGCAGCATAAAACAATTAATACAAACAGCAATGAAAAAAATGGAAATTGTCAAAGCAAGCTACAGTAAATCTAAATTACCAAGGAATGCAACATTACAACTAATATCAGCCAATGTGCAGCAACAAGAAAAATAAATCAGTAGTAAACTAGCTTAACAGAGTAATACAAAGTGAAATTTCGTAGCACTATGCCTGGCAAACAGAAGCAGCAAATGTAATAACTTATATCTAAACATGACAAAGCTCAAGCAGAAAAAATATTACACTAAAGATGGCTATGTCTAATACCTATGTCACATCTTAATACTAGAGTGATGCATCACAATTTATTCTACAGAAGAAATTACCAAGTACTTGAAAAGAAAATTCTGTATGCAATTCCTGTGAAGGGAAATGTCATTTTGTGCTCCTTCATTTCTCTTTTTTTTGTTTTTTTTATTTTTTAAGTACATCATAAAGTTATTCTTTACTGGGTCTGTAGGCATAAAATATTTATATTAGTACATCTATAAAATTTTATTTTAACCAATGCTGCAGGGCAGCTAGAAACTAAATATTAAACAAATTGAGCCATCTCTCAACTAGAACGACAATAGATGTAAAAATGTTTTTCATCATTTCATTAAGCATTTTAGAAAATATCATAAATTGA
Source organism: Schistocerca piceifrons (assembly GCF_021461385.2). Lineage (NCBI taxonomy): Eukaryota > Metazoa > Arthropoda > Insecta > Orthoptera > Acrididae > Schistocerca > Schistocerca piceifrons. Next base: position 392,111,112 of record NC_060142.1, read on the forward strand.
GAGCTCCACAGTGTTATCATATGTTCTCAAGTTTGAGCGTGTTGTATTTGCGATGCTTCCTACAAAGGAATGTCAATAGCGAGGATAATGGCCCCTTTTTTTTCCACCTGTGCCTCCGAAAGGCACACCCTAACGGCTTTTTTCCAGGCGACTGTCACGCAGCTGGGTGCCCACAACCCATTACATGAAGGTGATCACTTAACTTTCTTACTGAAATATTTATGACACCAGTTTGCATTACAGTGACAGTCTCATATAAAAAATTTCACAGGTCGAGAATTTTCATTGCAAATGTGTAGAAACAAAATCTTATGAATATAACAGTGTTCAAAAGGTTTTCGTCGGCATTGTGATACATTCACACATTTACACACATTTCATAACTCTTAAAGTACGATTCTTGATTTCCAACATCCTTTTCCACAAATCAGAGTCCCTAACCACTACTCATAGCTCATATACGTATTCGTTGACACTTCTTCAATATTTCATCATAATAAATACGTAGCATAATCAAATTCCTCATATAGCATCAGCTTACTGATCATAAACATACCTCAGCAGCATAATACATATCGTCGTCGTAAAAATAACACCATAACACCTCAGTCAAATCTCAAAAACGTCGTAGCTTCCTGCAATAATTTAAAATCCTAAAAAATTCTCTGCTAATTTACATAGTGTCATCTACTTCAAACGTACTTTAAAAATCATGATCCCATATCAAATACATCATCAAAGCTCTCATAGCATGACAATGGATCCGAAAAAATATGAACAGTTCACAAAGTACAGACAAAATACAATTACATAAGTGTGAAGTTATCCAACTGTGTAATTGCGTAAACATGTGTCACTGAGGTAGTAAAAAATTTCGTTTCTCTGTTAAATAATCAGATAGCTGTGTAATTCTGTGTTAGAGTAATATGGTACCGATGTGTAAAGCTGTATAAGCAAATACCATATTAGCTAGGGCTCCTTGTGCTTGCTACACACATAGTACACAAAGTAGGCGTATACCCCCCTGAAGATTAATGTAATTAAACCCTCACGTGTTACAGATTACAGCAATGGAATGAAATGTATCACGGAAAACCCTTGTATCATTGTACTTCAAATATCTTTAAAAATAAATTATATAAGTACAAAATTAATCACTCAAATACGTGTCCTGTAGCGCTAAATGTGCGTCTTGCTGTAAGATAATCTCTATGGAAGTGTCGTAGTTATTGTCCTCCGAAAGCTAAGTTCTACAGAAGCCAATGTACTTACCTCATGATAAACGAAAGTGAAATTCTTTGCGTATAGATATTGTAGTTATTACGTACAGTACCGTGATCAAGAAAGTACTACACTGTAACGTATTGTTGTGCTACAAAAAAAAAGGCTGTCTTATTGTAGCTATACCACAAAGTTACTATTAAACATGTTTTACTTTCCAGAAGTATTCAGAAAAACTGTGCAGATATAAAGCAGATACAGCACAAAAGCAATAATATAAATTGTGTCACTCATTAGTAGCGTCGTGATATAATCGTGTAGCTGTCAAATAAACTGACCACTGTGTCATCTGATATCTCCCAGAAAGTACTTTAAATCCAGAATGTATTTTCAAGTAAACCAAAATGTTGCATTAAAATCTCATTAGCAGTACCGGTATATGTTCTAAGTATGTGAGCCTTATGGTCATTACGTAATCGTGCCACCAACAAGCAAGAATGTACACACACAATAATACTGTGTCGTCTGTTCACTATAACAATGCATTCGTAATTAATGTCTAAATATGTTCCCTAGGTTCTAGGCTGGATAGTTAACTTCACAACACTGTTGCATGTTAACAGTTTCTTAAGTCTGACAAAGCATACAATAATGTAAAGTGAAAAGTTTTATGGCAAAGACTAAGCTAAAAAGCAGATAATCTTTCAATAAACGGTTTTACATGTGAAATGTGGTGTAAACCTTTACTCTTCCTAGTACGCAGAGTTTCAGCTTCAGTGGAATTATCATGTGGTATATGGTACATCGGTAAAGAATGCTAAAATTTTTCTCAAGGTTAGCGTCTATGTAATTTTTCCCTGAGCCAGCCGGCGCACGTGGCTGCCTGCGGTGCGAGTCACTGTCTGTCTCTTTGTTGTCGTGTGTCGTTATTGGGATTAGGAGACCTAACTTCTACAAATTCACCTTGTCGAGAGTGCCCTGCTCTGTTTGAATCCCGCCAGTTCTGATGGAATTCAGGTCTGTCGTTTTGTCGGTAGTTTACATAGTTTCTTGTTTGTCAGTCATGTGGTGGAGAATTTCTCCCGGAATCATAACTGCGTGCTGAACTGTTGCATCTGACGTTATTCTGTCTCCCTTGATAATAATAGTTCTGGTTGCCATATTGTCTGTTTCTATGATTGTCTCTGTCATATTCATTACTATGGAAATGCGATCTTTCTCTGTAATTATTACTACTCTGCCAACAGTTGTCATACGGGTGGTGTCTGTTTTGGTCACGATTTACGTTGTAAGAATAGCCTTGTCGTGTCCAGTTATTATTTCTTTCATCGCAGAATTGCGACGGATGTGACCTGTAATTGTTGTGTTCCTGTTTTCGCGTTCCGCGATTGTCAGTGTCAATTTCTAATTCTTGTAAGAGTCCCTAAAAAGCTTCAATGTCGTCTTTGCAACGTCCTGCCAAAATTATATGTCGTAAATGTTCAGGTAATTTGATTAAGCAAATGCGGATGAGTTCTGAGGGGCTGTATGGGTTTGACAGGTACTGATTCCTGTGCAACATGTCTTCAAAATATTTCACAAGGCTGGAGAATTCAGATTGTTCGAAATGTTTCATAATTATGATGCTATGTTTTACTCGGTCTTGTGTAGCTTGAGACCAATATGCTGAGAGGAAGGCATGATAAAATCCTCCTTCACTGTGGCAATCGTGAATGACCGATCGCATTCTTACAGCTGGTTCATTCTCTAAATAGCCACACATAAATTCTAATCTGTGCTCTAATGACCAGTTGGGAGGAAAACAATTAGAGAATGGATGGAACCACGCTTGTTGATGAATGTCGTTGCCAGAATTCTTAAATGTTTTGAATTTGCGTGTAGTAATGAACAGCTTATAGTCAAAATAATCGTGTCGGCGAGTCGCATATCGGTCATTGTTACGTCGTTTCGGCGGTTACATTTCAAAATTCGGTGCACCTTGCCAATTTCTTTCATAATTTCCGAAATGCGCTGTGTTATTATTTTGTGGCTGTTCCGTCTTTCTATGTCCCCCTTCCCGTATTGGGGCGTGAGTGTCCTCTGAAATACGTAATTCTTGTATTACCTGCGTCAGCTGATCTTGTACTTCCCGGATTTCTCTTTGGTGTTGCGTATTAATTTGATTCTGATTTTCTTTGAATTTCCTAATTTGTTTGCACTCTTCTGTGTCATTAAAGACTACCGGTTTTGTGTCATTCAGATTATCATCTACCTTCGTAGATAAATTATTTAGCTGATCCGAAAGTTCAACTACTTTCTCTGATAATGAACTAATTTCCTCCATGTGTCTTTCTGAACCAATTTTCAGAGTATCTACTGTGTCCTTTAAGTTTTCCTGAGTTTTTGCAAGTTGCGTAACCGAATCGGTAGATGCAACTGAGTCAATTTTAGCTTGCAAGGTCTCATGATTTTCATGAACAATAGTTTGCAGTTCTTTTATGGCTGCTTCGTGATTCTGTAATGCATTTTCATGACGCGAAAAAATAGGTTGGAAATGCTCACAAATTTGTGTTTTTACGTCATTACAGACTTTTTGATTTTATGTAACTCAGTAGTTAAATCTTCACGTGTTTGTTCAAGCGTGGTGTGAAGATTTTGTTCCATTGCGTCTAACTGTTGCTGTGTTTGTCTCTGGTGTTGTTCCATTGTGTCTAACTTTTGAAGATTTTGTTCCATTGTGTCTAACTTTTGAAGCTTTTGCTGTGTTTGTCCCATTTGTTGTATTAATTGTAATAACAATGCACTGGTGTCTGAAACATGTTCCTCAGTGCTTTTCGGCAGTGATTTTGCACCGGCAACATTCACGTTTTGACAAGCAGCAAATGTGTCTTGACTTATTTGAGAAAACGGTGAGGACCCAAAACCTGAATCTACAGTATTTGCGAGATTGTGTCCTGTCATTTCGGATTCCTGAGGCAAGCTGTTGCCGACCGATCGATCGATAATGCTTCCTGTTCACTAATTGTTTCACTGCCTACACCCTTATTTGTAGCCCGCTCCATTTCCCTATGCACAATTACCGAATTACCACTTTGAACATTAGTTAATTCATTACACGGTAGCGCCAACACACTGCTTTCGTCTTCACTGTCATGTCTCAGTTTACTTTGGAGCCTAGTATTACGTTATTCACACGCCATTATTGTCACAATATTTCACACGATAACACAGAAAAGCACAATTTGAAGAGCAAAAATAAGAGAACACATTAACATAGCGCTAAAAATAATATCTAGTTAATTGCGAGAGCAGCTGCGAAATACTTGGTGCAAATCTACATGTATGCCACAACTGTTTTACTGTACAACTGTGAAAGACTGCAACTACAATAGGAGATTCTCTCTACAATTACGCGCTAGCAATAAACAAAAGTTACACTAATTACACAAACTACAAGAAAAAAATCAGAAGATTCCAGTGAGGTATCCTCGGCTAAGGGTCGACATATGAAACGTCCCCTTTGAACAATTATACAAGACTGTGCTTAAACTGACACACAATATTTTTTTAGCGCAACGCAATCTGACTTTCAGAAATCCCTACAAAACAATGGCCCTGACTAACATTAACCTATACGTTTCACAAATCACTTACCCCACAAAAATCTTGGTTACTCGAACTACTGCAATACAGCGAGCGCCACTACTGCCAGCTAAATAAAAGATTCAAACTACGGAAGGCACTAACTACAGATAGGCATAGTTAGCAAATGAAAGATTTTAATAGAGAACAAACAATGTGTTTACCTTAATGGTCATAATGTATATAGCAGTTCATGACATCCAGTCTTACAAATTTCAAAACTCCGCCATTTCTCTCCCCACATCCACCACTGCTGGCGGCTCGCCTCCAACTGCGCAACGCTAAGCGCTGTTCACATCCAGCTGCCGCTGCCCAACACTACAATGGCAGACAACAATGCAAACTAGCCACAGACTGCACACAGCACAGCCAGTATTTTCATACAGAGCGCTACGTGGCGTTACCAATATAAAAACCTAAACAGCCTACATACAAATTATCTCAATTTCTACCACAGTTTTTAATTACTCTGGAAAATTTTAGAGTTTCATACACCTGTAAGTATGGTTTGTAAGCTGTGCAAAATTCATTGAAGAATCTCTCTTACTTATGAACAAAAGTGTACCTATAGCGACAAATGCAGCCAAGTGAAAAAAATGATGATTTTTTTCAGATGCAAAAAAACTTATTTTATAGTGTTTTTGAACTTCCACTAGTATGAGTGTGAATCCTGAAGCCTCATGGTCATTCTGATAAAGTTTTACGAATTTATTTGTAAAAGTATAGACAGTGGAAATTAAAATGTCCTGTGGTGCCCTCTCCTGCTGCAAGTCGGTCCGTTTGACGTCCTAACGCCCTTAAAGGTGAAGCGGCCGTCATTCCGAATGCTGCTTAACAAGGCATGGAACAACTGAAGGTCGTATCTCGTTGTCTTCCGACCTTTGAACTGACCTATATATCCGGTCATAGGGGGCCGTCTGCAACATGGACCTCGAACCATGGTGCAACGCGGTTTTCTCATGTTGACAAGCATTGTCACAGGTGAAAGTAGTGGCAAGTGTGAGACTGCGCGAAACTGTCCAGGGTTTTATCAGTAGCAATTCTAATTATAGTTAGTGACTGGTCGGCGGCTTCCCTATCGTTGTAGTATATATATGAAGGAGTGTGACGAATTTTGCGTAATTGGGATGGGAGATAATATCACCTTATCGAGAAATAAAGTTATCTCTATTTGGAATACTTTTTTTAAATTTAGATTAGATTCTGTTGTTGTTCTGTTGTTAGTCTGTGCTAGGTATTACGTTTGAGGCTCCGTGCGGCGCCGAGTTTATTCGAGGTGCGCCTTATGTCGTAAGTATAGCGAAGTGACCTCTGCTCAGTACGCTGCGCCAAGGAACATGACGGCCCGAACGTTCCACAATAAACAATGCTACTGGCATTGATATATCTGCAATGACGTTAATTTTGCCCACTAATACGTTAGACTCTGTACAAGTAACTCGCTGTATGATAAGACAAGATAATACCGTGCTTTTATCCTCAAGTTGTCGGATTACTCCTATAGTAGAGTTAGTGACCGCTGTAATGAGTACCTAAGGAGTATCTGTCGGGAGTCTATCGACTTTTACTGAATGCAGAAGTGTTTGACAGCCGCGGACTCTGGCAAGTAACAGATAAAAATCCTGGGACTGAGCGGGGTTTATGGGCTCTAGTTTCAATGATATTCTTGCCGTGATCATTTCAAGAGACAAGTGTGGTACGAAGTAACATGTTTCCCGACTCTTCTCCGAACATAGACCTCTCCGTGATTCACAACTCATCTCTTACAGCGTCCGCTGCTGGAGTTTGTTGGACACTTCCGAACGCTCTCGCTCTTATTGAACGATCCCATAATGAAATGCACCGATCTTTGTTGGATCTCTTTTATTAATCCAACCCCGCAATGGTCTGATACTGATGCGAAATACGAAACAATGGCTCTTACAAGTGTTTTTAAGCTCCTTCTATCGTGAGTCAATTACTTTTTCGTCAGATTCTTGCAATGAATCTGTCTGGCATTTGCTATTCCTGCAAATTAGTTTTGTGTGGTCGCTCCTTTTTTGTTCGCTCCGGACGGGTGCTCCTAAGCATCTTAGGCTGTTATTTTCACAGTTGCGTATTAGACGGCACTTTCAATTTTTCATCAGTATTGCTTTCAATAACTGCTGAACTAAGGGGATGATGATTTCAACTCACCGGTCCGAGTGTACCATGCCAAGCTAACGAGATTCCGATGACCGAGTGCGGTATAACTGTCAGACCAAGTGCAGAGGAAATACTGTACCAGTACTCACTTAAGGAGAGATATAGCTTTGACTGTTAAGCTCGAAGATGGCAGCCTCATTACCAGTCTTACCTGCTCTGGGTTGGTAACCATTCAGTGACTTTTAAAGATACTCCCAGTTTCCAAGTTTGTCTCAGAAAACAGAATGAAATTTCTATGGCTACTCCAGCTAGAGAAATGGACACGAGAAAGTGGTTATCTGGAAAAGTAAAATTAGTTACATGGAATTCAAGAGGAATTGCTTTGAAAGAAGAAGAAATAGCAAATAATTTTCACAACAACAAACAGATTTTGCAGCTGCCTCAGAAACTACGTAGGAAGCAGAATATGTTGTTAAGTATGTACTGTTGTATAGTAGAGAACAACAGAAAGAAAGAGCAAGTAAAATCATGAACATATAACAAAAGACTTACAACGGCAACGATAAAAAAGAAGGCAAAACCCAACTTTGACAGCACTACATATACCGGAGGAAGGAAAGTTACCATTTATGACACTCTTAAAAAATTTTGAACCAGCATAATAAAGTTCTGTTAAGTTGTCCTGTTTGATGACCTAGATGCAAGGATAGGAAACAATTCAGAAGCGAATGTTGATAGAAAGTATGGAGAAACAGCTTGCAATCAGAATGGACAGTTCGTTAGAGATTTTCCCACTTTTAATTATTTAAAAATAGCTAACTCCTTTTTTGGACAACAATATATTCACAAATATAGTTGAACCGCTAGAGGATACAGATTAATTACGGATTATGTAATGTTGTTGTTGTGGTCTTCAGTCCTGAGACTGGTTTGATGCAGCTCTCCATGCTACTCTATCCTGTGTAAGCTTTTTCATCTCCCAGTACCTACTGCAACCTACATCCTTCTGAATATGCTTAGTGTATTCATCTCTTGGTCTCCCTCTACGATTTTTACCCTCCACGCTGCCCTCCAATACTAAACTGGTGATCCCTTGATGCCTCAGAACATGTCCTACCAGCCGATCCCTTCTTCTGGTCAAGTTGTGCCACAAACTTCTCTTCTCCCCAATCCTATTCAATACTTCCTCATTAGTTATGTGATCTACCCATCTAATCTTCAGCATTCTTCTGTAGCACCACATTTCGAAAGCTTCTATTCTCTTCTTGTCCAAACTATTTATCGTCCATGTTTCACTTCCATACATGGCTACACTCCATACAAATACTTTCAGAAATGACTTCCTGACACTTAAAACAATACTGGATGTTAACAAATTTCTCTTCTTCAGAAACGCTTTCCTTGCCATTGCCAGCCTACATTTTATATCCTCTCTACTTCGACCATCATCAGTTATTTTGCTCCCCAAATAGCAAAACTCCTTTACTACTTTAAGTGCCTCATTTCCTAATCTAATTCCCTCAGCATCACCCGACTTAATTAGACTACATTCCATTATCCTTGTTTTGCTTTTGTTGATGTTCATCTTATATCCTCCTTTCAAGACACTGTCCATTCCATTCAACTGCTCTTCCAAGTCCTTTGCTGTCTCTGACAGAATTACAATGTCATCGGCGAACCTCAAAGTTTTTATTTCTTCTCCATGAATTTTAATACCTACTCCGAATTTTTCTTTTGTTTCCTTTACTGCTTGCTTAATATACAGATTGAACAACATCGGGGAGAGGCTACAACCCTGTCTTACTCCCTTCCCAACCACTGCTTCCCTTTCATGTCCCTCGACTCTTATAACTGCCATCTGGTTTCTGTACAAATTGTAAATAGCCTTTCTCTCCCTGTATTCTACCCCTGCCACCTTTAGAATTTGAAAGAGAGTATTCCAGTCAACATTGTCAAAAGCTTTCTCTAAGTCTACAAATGCTAGAAACGTAGGTTTGCCTTTCCTTAATCTTTCTTCTAAGATAAGTCGTAACGTCAGTATTGCCTCACGTGTTCCAGTGTTTCTACGGAATCCAAACTGATCTTCCCCGAGGTTGGCTTCTACTAGTTTTTCCATTCGTCTGTAAAGACTTCGTGTTAGTATTTTGCAGCTGTGACTTATTAAGCTGATAGTTCGGTAATTTTCACATCTGTCAACACCTGCTTTCTTTGGGATTGGAATTATTATATTCTTCTTGAAGTCTGAGGGTATTTCGCCTGTTTCATACATCTTGTTCACCAGATGGTAGAGTTTTGTCATGACTGGCTCTCCCACGGCCGTCAGTAGTTCCAATGGAATATTGTCTACTCCGGGGGCCTTGTTTTGACTCAGGTCTTTCAGTGCTCTGTTAAACTCTTCACGCAGTATCGTATCTCCCATTTCATCTTCATCTACATCCTCTTCCATTTCCATAATATTGTCCTCAAGCACATCGCCCTTGTATAGACCCTCTATATACTCCTTCCACCTTTCTGCTTTCCCTTGTTTGCTTAGAAGTGGGTTTCCATCTGAGCTCTTGATATTCATACAAGTCGTTCTCTTATCTCCAAAGGTCTCTTTAATTTTCCTGTAGGCAGTATCTATCTTACCCCTAGTGAGATAGGCCTCTACATCCTTACATTTGTCCTCTAGCCATCCCTGCTTAGCCATTTTGCACTTCCTGTCGATCTCATTTTTGAGATGTTTGTATTCCTTTTTGCCTGTTTCACTTACTGCATTTTTATATTTTCTCCTTTCATCAATTAAATTCAATATTTCTTCTGTTACCCAAGGATTTCTACTAGCCCTCGTCTTTTTACCTACTTGATCCTCTGCTGCCTTCACTACTTCATCCCTCAAAGCTACCCATTCTTCTTCTACTGTATTTATTTCCCCCATTCCTGTCAATTGTTCCCTTATGCTCTCCCTGAAACTCTGTACAACCTCCGGTTCTTTTAGTTTATCCAGGTCCCATCTCCATAAATTCCCACCTTTTTGCAGTTTCTTCAGTTTTAATCTACAGGTCATAACCAATAGATTGTGGTCAGAGTCCACATCTGCCCCTGGAAATGTCTTACAATTTAAAACCTGGTTCCTAAATCTCTGTCTTACCATTATATAATCTATCTGATACCTTTTAGTATCTCCAGGGTTCTTCCATGTATACAACCTTCTTTCATGATTCTTAAACCAAGTGTTAGTTATGATTATGTTGTGCTCTGTGCAAAATTCTACCAGGCGGCTTCCTCTTTCATTTCTGTCCCCCAATCCATATTCACCTACTATGTTTCCTTCTCTCCCTTTTCCTACACTCGAATTCCAGTCACCCATGACTATTAAATTTTCGTCTCCCTTCACAATCTGAATAATTTCTTTTATTTCATCATACATTTCTTCAATTTCTTCGTCATCTGCAGAGCTAGTTGGCATATAAACTTGTACTACTGTAGTAGGTGTGGGCTTCGTATCTATCTTGGCCACAATAATGCGTTCACTATGCTGTTTGTAGTAGCTTACCCGCATTCCTATTTTCCTATTCATTATTAAACCTACTCCTGCATTACCCCTATTTGATTTGTGTTTATAACCCTGTAGTCACCTGACCAGAAGTCTTGTTCCTCCTGCCACCGAACTTCACTAATTTCCACTATATCTAACTTCAACCTATCCATTTCCCTTTTTAAATTTTCTAACCTACCTGCCCGATTAAGGGATCTGACATTCCACACTCCGATCCGTAGAACGCCAGTTTTCTTTCTCCTGATAACGACATCCTCTTGAGTAGTCCCCGCCCGGAGATCCGAATGGGGGACTATTTTGCCTCCGGAATATTTTACCCAAGAGTACGCCATCATCATGTAATCATACAGTAAAGCTGCATGCCCTCGGGAAAAATTACGGCTGTAGTTTCCCCTTGCTTTCAGCCGTTCGCAGTACCAGCACAGCAAGGCCGTTTTGGTTATTGTTACAAGGCCAGATCAGTCAATCATCCAGACTGTTGCCCTTGGAACTACTGAAAAGGCTGCTGCCCCTCTTCAGGAACCACACGTTTCTCTGACCTCTCAACAGATACCCCTCCGTTGTGGTTACACCTACGGTACGGCTATCTGTATCGCTGAGGCACGCAAGCCTCCCCACCAACGCCAAGATCCATGGTTCATGGGGGGGATTATGTAATAGGCGACAGAATAATACATGGTCGGCTAAAAGATACAAGTGTGTATAGAAATTTTGATAACGAAAATGATTACTATCTTGTAATATGTCAAACTGACCCTTGCTAAATGTATGTGGAAGATTCACTACAGAGAAGTAAGAAGAGGTCGTCAAAGTATATTTACTCCAGGATCAAAGTATTGAGAGCCTATATCAGAAACGATTTTTAAAAACATCAAAACAATTAGCTATACAGGACACCACTGAAGAAGAATGGAGGAGTATAGAAATGCCTGCAAATTAGAAATTAGGAAAGGAAGAGAAGTATTGCTGAAGTATGAACTAAACAGAATATGTTCAGAATATAACATGAACAGCTAGTACGTCTGAGTCAATGCCATTTCATGAAAAATATTCAGCCACAATTAAGATAGCAGTTACAATTGAACAGGGAAAATATTTTACCTATCTTGGGTGTAAAATATCGTACGAATACGAAGAGGATATGCAGATTAAGGTGCATAGTTTTGGTAGTGTATTTGGAACGGTTAATAGAACTTTATAATACAAAACACGGAAAGAAACACGATTGAAATTTTATAAGACTGTCGCACTGCCAACAAATATTATAAAATAACTGCGTTGGCAACCCTATTATATAAAAGTAAATCGTTTGTTCTGAATAAAAGACAAAAAAAACCAAATACAAATAACACAAATAAATATTTCTTAGAGCGGCAACGGGATGTTAAAGGATTACATAAAATACGATACGAAGATATTCGAAAGAAGTTGACAATTTTGAGTGAAAAACAAAAACTGGATGAAAACAGAAAAGAAACAAAAAAGAAATGAATATCTACAAACAGTGGATACTGAGAGAGTACCGTCAGATAAAGGACTTCAGACCAAAAGGAAAAAAGAGATCATGGCAGACTGCGAAAAAGGTGGAAATCGTAACAGATCACAATAAGACAAAAACGAAAATTGCAGAAGAAGAAAAAGAAGAAGAAGAAGAATTCGTGAACTGGTCTTTGACAACATTTTGAAAAGACGTTCTGCAACCAGTACCATTATGCAGTGTAGGTTTTTTGAATTGTTTCTCTCTGAGATGTTGCGGTAGAAGCTTGCTTACTTCTGGTCGTTTCTGCCCGATTCCAACCAGTCAGATTACTGGTGGTCACTTGCGTCACACTCGCGAATAAGTTCCGGAAAACGTGTTATGAATAGACGCCGGTTACATGCGGCGGCAGCGGTTAAGCAGATACGCTAAGAAGTTTTCATTTATTCGAAGTGGTTTGCATCAGTTCATTCTTTTGGTATTCGTATCAGACGGCTTATTTTTAACTGATTTCGCGTGCTAAACTTGAGGTGAACTGCTAAGGCGAACTGACGTTTGGATGTGGGGTATTTTGATAGTTTAATCTTTGTGTTTTCCTTGAGGCTGAAGCTGGTTAAAAGACAGAGCTCTGTTCATTCAGTCCGAAGCACTATGCATTCAGTTTCGTCACTATCCATACAGTTTAGGTCATTCTATGTTTTACTGGAAGTCGTGCATGCAAATTTGAATCTGTGTGATTACTAGGATTGTCATCTGTCTTTCCAGTGTACCTCGAAAACCAAGTGGATCGTGTCTTTCTTTTTGCTTGTTTTGAAGTCAGTGTGTCATTTAACTGTATTTGTTGTTTCTCATTTGCTCTGTTCTAAATCATTTATTGAATATTAACATCTTTTTCTGGTGCAATCTTCACCATACGCCATCTTACGCAAATATTTTGCAAAATATTCTCTTTTGTTTATTTAATGATATCACATAGCACAGCTAACGAAAGAACTTAGTTTTCAGGTAGCTTTCCCCTATTAATAGTGATAAACACCCCCTTCTCTGTATGTAAATTTTCAAGTGTGAAGGCGCTGTGATTATAAACAGGGGACACGGTTCTCTTTGCTCATTGTTCTTTAAGTTAGCCAGTAATACATTCTTGTAATTTTTATAGTATCTTACAAGTGCTTTTCACAGTCTTTGATCTTCAGATGTAGAAACTACGGCCTCCATTCATTAGTTGCGCGATTTATTGTGTGAATTACTCAGTAAATTTCTTACTTATTTCCGAAATCACATACCGTTACAAAATTTATTACTTATTCGTTTATTTTCAACCATTTGACAATGGCAGCGGAGATCTCTGCCAAACGCTCGTGAGCAGTTAACCACTTGACGCGCCTTGAAACCCGAGAATATTTTATTAAATCATTAATTTGTTCGTAGCAATGAATAATTTTATTAAATGAGAGTTTAAAGATTCTCCTTGCGTTAGCAGTTCAGTCGCTATAATAGCAGCCATCTTAAGTTATGGCAAACCCTGATATGATCCTGAAATCCTGAACTGTGGTTTTTTTTTTGATTGCTTTCCTAACTATAGTCGAAATTTCTTTCAATTAATGTTCTATTTTGGTAATTTTCATCAAGTTTACATAGTTCTTTCACGTGTGGTAGGTTACAAGCTGTGCTGTAAACTGAGAAGTTATATATTCCACTGTTTTCCTCATGGAAAAATTGGGAGTTATTTAAACTGAGGGCAAATTTATTTCTATTTTCTACATGTTTTGCATTTTGTGAGAGGATAGCCAAAATTTTTCTTCTGTGGGAATTGAAACAATGAGTGAAGAGAATTCTAGTGCACATGTGGATAGATAATTAATCTTGGAAACTACAGTGCAGTAATATTACCTATCATCTTCTTTTGTGGAGGTGTGCATTGCTGGAGAATTGTTTTACACTAAGATGAAGCTACGAAATGTTGAAGCTACAATCTTACTTTCGTGGTTAAGTCTACATCTATTACACTATACATATATTTCTTACCCTATGTCAGTATTTTGTGAAAAATGTTGTTGCTTTGTTATAAGATTTGCTGAGGTTGTGCTGATAAGTGAGTTATTGCATTGGGTATCTTATCAAAACTATGTCTTGGTTCCTATACACATCTTGAATGTATTTTTGGTCTTGATGTCCCTTATCAAAGAACATTCTGTTGCCCTGTTCTGTTAGACTTAAAATTGAGAGGAATTCTTTTTTGTACTGTGGAAAGAGTTTGGGTCGTATGTGTTGCCTGGAAGTACATTGAGGCGACGAAAGTCGTGGAATACTGATACGCACATATACAGATGGCGATAGTGTAACAGTATTACTCAAGGCGGTAGTGTAACAGTATTACTGAATCAGTTATCTAATTTACAAAAAAAAATTTACCTTTAAAGTTTGTCATAAAATAACTGTGGTTTCGAAAGTGTGATATATGTGATGTTAGAGTGCTTTGCTAATGTGTATTTCCTAATGTGAAATATAAAATTTATTAAACGTTATTTTGTCATGGATTAATGATATGAAAATGTTCGTCTGCATAATTTTATACATTTGTGCAAGTTGACATTTATATAAAATGGTACACGCTTAGGGACAATGTGTCACATATGTGTTATATAAAGATGGAGTGCTTTTGTACTGCAAGCAAGTTACTGGGGAAAGCGTAAAAGGTGGCTTTGGTTCTTGGCGCGTTACTTGTAGAGCGAGCGGGAACGAGAGGACACAGTCTGCAGGCAGCAGAGGAAGAGGCAACATTCGGACGGATCAGGAGACGCCTTGTCTGGAAATTGTTGCACAGTTGCGTCGGATGATAACTGCTGAATTGTTACGGCTTTGGTACAAGTTGTTGGGCTATGTTAAGAACGTTAAAACGACGCCATACCATGGGTAGTGCAGACGCCATTACTATCCGCCACACCCAACGACTACAGTCAACAGGTTACGAATTGTATAATTATAATTATAGAAGCGTGAACCAATAAATCGAAATTAACTTTTTTTGAATAATTATTGTGTTAAACATAACATTTAGTTCTCTTATTTTATTCCGAATTGTTCACCTGTACAAGGTCCTTCCCTCGTGTTTGATTATTCCGAGCAAACCTCTTATAGAAACCTTTGAAGTGCTCTATTCAATATCACAATCAATATACCTTACACGAGTCAGTGATTCAAATGTTCTTAATAGAAATCATTTCTGTAATTCATATGGGTTACTACAAAAAATGTGTTCCGGTGTAACATCAAGTGCCAGCACATCGGAATGGAACGTTACAGTAGACAGGGCTGTGAGACAACATCAGCCAATAGTGCGCTGACTAGGACGACAGCACGACAGGATTAATAAGATTTGCTTGAATTGCTGTCTAGCTATCCGAGAAAACAGCTTCCTAGGCACCATGTATTAGACGAATGGGCCGGATACGACGTTTGACGACGAGGATTCACAAACCAACCCTGCGCCTCGTGGCCACGGAATTTTCTTTTGTCTTTTGCTGGTGCCTTAATTCTCTCTTGTCTTTACTTTTCAGTGGTGTTAACTTGTTTTTACAGTGTCTTATGTTTTTGCTAAGCAGTGTTTTCAGGTGGACGTTGTAGAAATTTTCTTTGTTTTTGTACTTACTTTTCTTGCTTGCCTTGTCTGTCTCTTGCATTTGACTCTTCCAACATGTCCACTCCACCTATACTGCTAAGACGCCACAGCTGCCAGTGTTAGTTGCAACACAGCTAATGCAAATGTTTGAGTTCCAGACTCAGCAAATATATACATTGCTCAACAAGGTGCAGCAGCTGCTGGCCAACACTGCACATCTGACAGAACAAGCAAAACCTGTAGCAGCTGTACTTTAGAAGCTATACCGCCTTTTCGCCAGTTTCGTGAACAAGAGGACGAATGACTTGAGTGGTTGCAACTGTTTGAAGCCCACGTGATTGCTCAAAATGTACCAGGTGCTGTTAAACTACCCTCTTGTCAATGGTAGGAAGTGCAGTGTTTAAACTTTTCTAGAAGTTATACCTTAACGCCACTCTGTGTGAACTTTCGTATGATCAGGTTGTAGATTCGCTAACTAACTATTATGACCAACAAGTACACCACAGCGTCATCTGCAAACAGTCGCAGACTGCTGTCCACCCTACCCGCCAGATTTATGTATATAAAAAATTATAGCGTTCCTATAACACTTCCCTGAGGCAGTCCTGACGATACCATTGTCTCTGATCAACAACCGCCGTTGAAGACAACGTACTGGTTTGTGTTACTTCAGAAGTGCTCAAACCATTCACATATCTGGGAATCTATTCCGTATGCTCGTATCTTCGTTAACAGTCTGCAGTGGAGTTAGCGAAAATCTAGGAATATGGAATTTGCCTGTTGCCCTTCATTCCTAGTTTGTATGATATTATGTGAGAAAAGAGCAAGCTGAGTTTAGCACGAACGATGCTTTCTAAAACTGATCTCATTCATGGACAGAAGCTGTCCCAAGTCAAGAAGTTGTTGCTCAGATTCATGTAGAAAATTCAAATCGTTCTACATTGCTACAATGTTTAGAGACGGGTTATGAAGAATTATAGTTTACAGAAGGGATTCCATAAAAAAGAGAGGTAATACAGAAGACAGTTACCAAGCTGTAGCACAGTTGGCTGTTAGTGCAGAACAGAATTCTAGCGGTAGTGTATGTGTTAGTGATTTAGAGGAGGTGAGATCTTTACTGAGGTTTAAGGAAGGTCAAATGGAAACTAGGAGAAGGAGAAGATAATTAGTCAGGAGTTGAATGAGAAGGTTTCAAAAATTGTAGAAAGATTAAGTAAAGGTGAACGAGCGTCACTGCTATGGTAGAAGTCACGTGCCTGGCGAAGATGTGGAATATGCCCATGAAGGTCAGCAAGATTCCATACTTCACTATGAGAGGTTGGGGATTGATCATATCCATGGTCATCTTAACCGGGAGGCAGTAAAAAGTGAAGAGATTCCTGCTATTGATTACAATAATTTCTCTTCTGTTCGAAAACTACAGTTGTGAGAAATACGTAAAATAATAGTCATCCCCATGCTTGATTAGAACAGTTTGATTTCTTACTTTCTCCAGATGGACCTGCCGGTCGTACATTTGAGTTTGTGTATGGTTATTTAGTACCCAGCCGTGCACGTGTGTATGATAGTTAGGAACTGTGAGTCACGTGAAGAATTTTGTCATTTATTCTTTTATGCATTTTGGTCTGAGTCTGCACACACTAATGATGCAAAACTTCAGTTATCCTGGTTTCAGTAATCCTGCTTGTTTCATCGAACATTTGTTATTGAGAGATCAGTTCTTGTACGACCGTTACAGTTCTGCTGAATTAATTCTTATTTGTCTGATGAAGCTCCCATCTTGTCTGTGTCAGATTATCCCTGCTGGTCATTGTGAAGATGACTAGAAAATTTTCAGCCTCTACTACAGGAGTAACAGCATGACAGAGATAATTGTCGTGATAGAAAAGACAACAGGTTTCATATCCAGACCCATGGCTGCAGAGGAATCTGAGTTATGATTGTGGATAACATGATTCATTCTGAATGGTTTTGCTAGTAGTAATCGGAGGCATCAGGAAGAGTTCGCTAACCAAATGAGACCAACAATTTTTGAGAAGTGGAAATGGTTGTAATGCTAGAAGATTTGGTGATAATCGAGGTGGCAGAGAAAATGTTAGTCATGGAGGATGCGACAATATATATTCGCGTCCCTGTGTTGTGGAGAGCCTGCAGCAACTTGATTGACAGTTGATGCCGACAAAATTCGGGTGCTCCAAATAGGACAAACAATAGCTATTAACAACTGAATATGTTAGATTTTCCTTAATGAGAGACTCCAGAGCTAGGAACAGATGTGAATAGAGTCTTTTGCATTGTGTTTTGGGTATGGAAATCAGGTGTACGTATTAATTAAGTCAGCATTTCAGAGCTGTGAAGGGGTAGGTTCATGGCCTATTCTACTTTCACGCTGGTCTATGGTCTAAGAGCCAATTGTCGGAAGGTTTTTGATGAAGGTCGGCTGCTGATACGATTTTAGTGGCTGAGTTTTTGTAGAATCATCATGCAGTGATGCATATGCGTTGTGGTGAAGTCAGTATGAAGAGTGATGATGCTACATTGAAGTGGATTTTTGGCGGTATTGCTCTTAGGGAAAAGAATTCAAACCACTATGTTTCTCATCAGATCTAAGTTGTCTTTTAGGTTTAAGCCTGTTCGGAGTGAGGGTAGCGTTTATGGTTGCCAAAGCCTCTTCAGGCAGATAAGGTAGTGAATGGAGATTTGTTTAATGTACAGCGATGTCGTAATTTAGTGTTTTTTGAGCATCCTGAGAAAATTAGTGGTTTTTCTTAATAGTTCAAAGTCAAGGACAAAATAAATGTTGTATGTCAAGCCCTATCCTATACCACTGATTTTGTCACGAAGCAGAACCTTCTTAGAATAGACTAGAAACTACTGAATAAACTAGAAATTACCTTGTTCATTTAATAAATGTGGAAGAATCCTGATATGTCTCCCTGGTATCTCATGTGCGTAAGTCTGTGGTTAACTGAAACCAAGAAGTGTTGATCTTCACCACACACACATACACACGCGCGCACACCCAAGCAAGTCTCCGAAAACCTTTACAAACCTGAAAAAATCAAAAGTTTCTCCCTTATCAAAGTACTTTGTCATTGCAAACACTCATGTTTTAATTACAAAGTTAGAGGAAAGACAAAATTACACACTCTCTCCATTTCAATTCATTTCTTCTTCTACATACAGTTATTGGGCAAATACATCTATTTATTTGTGGATATGCAAAACCTTGACTTATTTACATTCACCATTTGTTATTGTAATACTTGTTATTGCTGTGTATTGTTATGACGTTTCGTTTTAACTAATACACCTTCAGTTTCTCATGATTCACATTACTACAATAATCATCACTGCCCACATTGTTCGCTGATTCCCCGAAACACACTTTCACATAGCTTTCAATTTTTTACTAAATTCCGTTCAGTGCTCTTGACTACATCACAGCAAGTCCCTAGCAGTTTCGAATTAAATTATTCCCTACTTTCTCTCTTCTTTTATCTACCTTCTCTTTATCTCACATTCCTACTGTCATCATTTCTGTTTTTGATTTATCTATTTCATCATTAACTATTATTCTTATCTATTCCTTCTTCACTTCACTAATTACCTAATACTTTTCCTTATCATTGCCCATCAAATTTCGTGACTTCATTCAACAGTCAGGTCTTAATCTCTCATTCATTAACGATGAACTCGCACTAGCTGAAAATGGGCTGTGTCGTTTGAAACCGATGATGATATGAATGAGTCCTATTTTAGGTGACTGCTTGTCGTACCTACCGATCGCCATTCAACCCGTTACGAATAAATGTAGATTTCCGTTTTTTTTTTAAATTTTATCCATATTTTGCAGCTTCAAACGTGACTGTACTCAATACACTCGGGGTATGAATTAGAAAACGCCTTCAGTCACAATTTTTCGTGTTTTATTCATTACACGATGCATTTCGGACTCTGTGGGTCAATCTTCAGGTGTAATTCGTCTTAATACATGCTTTATTTTTTCTCCTGAATGAGATGCATATTCCTGTGTTTGATGTTAGGTTACGGATTTCGTAAGCCAAACGCGGAAAATATGTGAGAAATAGCGAAAAAGATTAACACTATAAACTTACCAAATAATCCAAGAAAAGCGTTTTTAACGTTTTAGCAACTACATAAGTTTTTTTCTTTTCTTTTTCTTCTTTTTTTCTCCATCGTTTCCAAACATATCACTTCATTCAAAAGGAAACGCCGGAGAAAAGAAAACTTATCCTATTGCTAAAATCTTAAAAACGATTTTCTCGGATTATTTGATAAGTTTACACAGTTCTTTCCCGCTATTTCTCACATATTTTCCTCGTTTGGCTTACGAAATTCGTAACCTAACATCAAACCTTTTCGTGACAGGAATATGCATTTCATCTCATTCAAGAGACAAAATAAAGCATGCATTAAGACGAATTACACTTGAAGATGAACCCACAGGGTCCGACATGCTTCGTGTATTTAATAAAACACGAAAGTGTTTTTAATTTATACCTCGAGTGTATCTTCCGTTTTTTATTAAATATCATCTGCGCCAAATGAAATATCACATATAACACTTGATCAGAGACGAACATCTTATTCATAGTAACTTACAGTTTTCTGTGATACGCCTGGAGCTTTAGTGTCGTACAAACTCAACAAACAATGATAGTCAATTTCTTCCCATATAGGTGTGCTTATCCCCAGTGATTCAGTAACTACATCGTAATGTACATATTCCTAGATTTCTAGTTATTTTTATCCCACAAAGAGAGGATTTCTCCTTTTGTTACAATCATATTTAGTTAGAAAACAGTTAATTCTTTCCCATTTTCGTTCCGTAAACATATGCGATTTTCACTGGATCTTAATAGCGTTGAGATGAAACCAATTTCTGTCAGCAGTTTTTTCCACCGGTAAATTCTTTTTTTCTTCTTGCGAGCGTTATCCCCCAGTCCAGGGTTTCCCCTGTACTTCATGATCTGGAAGTCCACGCCGCCACAGTTTCCAGTTAACCTGAGGGAGGAAGTGGTGTACGTCATCTGTGTTTCAAACGTACAATCTTGTTCGAGATCTTGTTTAATTGTTCATGTATCACATACTTCGAGATGGTATTTCGGACTCCGTCCGAGATTTGCCTAAATGGGTATGGGCAAATCGTTTAAAAATCGTGGACGGAATGGTGCGACCCTATTCGGGATCAGCTCCTTTTGTGCAGAAAAGATTTCCCAAACTTTATATTCGACTGAGCTGGCCGCTGTGGCCGAGCGGTTCTAGGCGCTTCAGTCCGGAACCACGCGGCTACTACGGTTGCAGGCTCTAATCCCGCCTCAGGCATGGATGTGTGTGATGTCCTTAGGTTAGTCAGGTGTACGTAGTTCTATGTCTAGGGGACTGATGACCTCAGATGTTAAGTCCCATAGTGCTCAGAGCCATTTGAACCATTTGAGGGAGTGTGTGGTCGGAAACTCTTACTCACTTACTCGCTAGTATTGGGGTGCAAATCTCAGCCTTCGTCACTGGCGAACAGCAGTCAACATGGGTGCATGGACCAGGGTCCTGCTGCGGAGGGCCGTACGCAGTAACTTTCGCTAAGTTGAGGAGGCACTGATGGTAGCTCCTTGCTTAATGTGGGCTGTCAGCTGCTCAACAGCTGTGTGTCTAGTCGCTCGTACATATCTCCGCAGCCATCACACACCACTGTTGCCTCAGCGCCGGTTTTCGATATCGTCAATATGCCATGCACAACATCCTTTTAAGCGCGGCAGGAAGCGAACAGTTAATACACTTAGCCGTTTCGGAAAGGCTTCCACAATTGGCCCGAAAGCCAATGTTCATGTCCTTTTGGGCGTCAGAAAGGTAGCTGCGTTTCCAGTTTACGACAACGACTGCACTGTTTTCGGCGACCGATCGACACATTTTACATACACTCCACTGCTAATGCTGCCATCTGCCGTCTGCGAGTGGTTATTGCACGTTGATATCGAAAATAGGCAGTGGCCACATTGGAAGGTTCCAGACACAAGATATTCAATGACAAACGTGGGTCATACGCATCTCTAGTGTGGATCTGGATACAACGCTACTACTGCCTCACATGCTGTGGTAAGTCGGGATGCAGAACAGGCCGAAATACACTCTACAGGCCGAAATGTTCCTTGATTTAGTTACCAGATGAGTAATTCAGTCAGTGAACTTCAATAGAAGTGTGGCTCTGTAATGTGATCTAGGAAGATAGTAAAACGAAACTCAAGTATCAGGTATAGTAAATCATTAGCAAGTGCTGCTCCTTTTGTGAACAGTCTCTGCAAGGGTCATTAATATACACTACCTGATCAGAGGTATCCGGGCACTTACAAGTGGACATTAATAAAGGGTAAGTCCACTCTTCGCCTTCATAATGACTTCAACGTTCTAACTTACAGCAAAAGTGTAATAAATTCCAACATTTATATCCCGCCTTACGACATAATTTATTATATGGCTACCAGTTCCGGCGCTTCAGCGCACCACCTTCAGGCCTTAACCGACGATGAGGGGGTTAACTCCAATCGCATACTAGTTTCATCATCTATGAACTACTTTTCTCCGTCTACCTGCAACAATGATGTTGTGCAGGTAGAAAGTAGAATAGGCCATGAACCTACCCCTTCACAGCTCTGAAATGCAGACTTAATTAATACGTACACCCGATTTCCATCAACTGCAACCTCCAACCATCAACTACCATCAGTTGGTAGTTAATGGTTGGAGACATAACATCGTTGTTACAGATAGTCTGCGAAAAGCAATTCATAGATGTTGGCCTCTGATAAAATGAAATTATCGTATGGCATTTATTGGCCGGGATATCCCTTTCGGGGTTGGGCCACCGTATTGCAAGTCTTTTTAATTGACGCCACTTCGATGATTTGCGTGTTAATGACGATGCAAACGATGATGGACACACAACACCCAGTCCCCTGCCGAGAATCGAACCCGGGCTGCCTTGTGTGGTAGGTGGTAACGCTACCGCTGCACTACGGAGGCTGACTTGGCGTCTGATGAAACGTGTATACGATTGGAGTTAACCCGCTCAGTGTCAGTTAAGGCCCGAAGATGGTGCACTGAGGCACCGAAACTGGTAGCCATATAATAAATAACATCGTAAAGACGCCTGTAGGTGCTCTATTTTATTATATTAGTGAACGGCCGGAGTCCCTCAACCTCCAATCAGAAGCCTGGACACACAAATGCAACAAAAGTGTTTCACTGTGTTCAGGCCGGAACTATTGAGCCGGCCGGAGTGGCCGTGCGGTTATAGGCGCTACTGTCTGGAACCGCGCGACCGCTACGGTCGCAGGTTCGAATCCTGCCTCAGGCATGGATGTGTGTGATGTCCTTAGGTTAGTTAGGTTTAAGTAGTTCTAAGTTCTAGGGGACTAATGACCACAGTAGTTAAGTCCCATAGTGCTCAGAGCCATTTTTTTTTTTTTTTTTTTTTGGAGCTATTGACAGCCTGGGCCATCCGGGAACGTTATTGTCCGCAAAGCATAGCCTCACAGGTGCTGCTGTATCCCAGGACAATTGTTCATGCTATACAAAAAATCATCGTCTCATAATGGCTCCTCTAGAGTAAGAAGTACACAACGCTATAAAATGTGTTCACCTCCTCAGCGTTTTCTTAAGCACAGTGACGGGACCACACTACTAGCACGAAAAACTGCCCCATACAGTAACAGGATCTCCTCCGTACACTATACAAGACGGCACTTAAGTGCTCCAGGCATCCTCCAAACTCCAACTCTTCCATGAGATTTCCACAGGCCATACCGTGATTCATCACACCGAATCACTCGTTTCCAGTCACCCACTGTCTAATGGAGTCACTCTTTGCACTACCTCAAGCTCTGCGCAGCGTTCGGTACGGAATTTTGCGCCTTATGAGGAGCTTTTCGACCACTGTACTCCCTTCTCTTTAATCCCCTATGTACAGTCAATCTGTTAGCTGGACTGCTGGTATTACTTTGAAACTCACGACTGATTTATTCTCCCGATTTCATGCGATTTTTTACAGTCAGCCTCTGCAACGTCGACTGTTTCTGTCCGCCAGTACATGAGTTCCACCAGGTTTTGGTTTAGTTGCGGTTTTCCTTCGCCTTTCCACTTCGCAGTTATACCACCAATAGTCGACATGGGCAGCTTTGGAAGGGTTGAATTGTCCCTTATGAATTAGTTACTCAAGGGCTGGTCCGCGTCACTGAGGTTCGTTGAACGACCCATTCTTCTGTTATTGCTTCTTTACTGATAACACTAACTCCCAGCTTCCTTTGACACTGGCGGGACCGCCTCTAGTGACATCTAGTGACCAGTTCCGCATTAAATACGCGAGTCTGGTTACTTTTGGTCAGATAGTGTACCGACAAAATTTTGGACGTTAATCTGAGTACCAAGGTTCAGAGAGCTATTAAACTTTACAGGCGATGTAATCTGTCACATATCATCGCAAATTGCAGTCGTTCGAATTTCAGAGACGTGGGATGAGGGATGTTGGGGTGTAGGAGGGGGTGGTGGGGAAGGGGGAGTTGCGAGCCGGTCTCGGCCGTTGCTAATTCACTTTATTACCGTCACTCGGCACATTACTAGTTTTTTGGAGCGTTTCCGCCAGAAGGGAAGCTAAGTACATTTCCCTAAAGTGATTACCTGCTGGACAGTTCGCCGTCCATTTTTTCCTCTCCACGCTCTCCACTGCGTCGCGATCTACGTCCCATGTTTTCATGTGGATTCCAGAAAATCTGAAAAGTTTCATTCAGTTTACCACTGTCAAAAGAGTTGTTTTTGAATGAATAGTGTAGGCTAAAAGAAAAAAAGAAATACTGCAGGTTTAATAGAAATAGTGTACAATTGTAGTTCTTGCCAAGAAAAGCAGTAATGGTGACAAGAAGATAATATTCATAACCGTAATTTGTATGTCCAAATCTGCAAACGTAATGTAAAATGCTACAGCTTGTATTGTATGCTACCAGACATGACCTCGTAATAAAGTTTTTGTTCTTTACAATCTTCCTGCACTATTTGCCGTCCTGTGTACCTCGTACAAGTTAGTAATTCCCATGAGACACTCTGATAACTTTATCTAATAGGGTAATCCACATCATTTACTAAATCGTAGAGTGTTATTTGAGTTCATCGATAAATTGCTATTTAATTACTTAGCATACTGTTGTTGAAATGTAGCTGTACATTTTAGCCTTGCATAACAAACGTGATTTAGTCTTACACGCGAACTGATACGTCGATGGATGTGGTTAAAGGAAACGTGGGGAACACTGAGGAACCGCATCCAGGACCTTCCACGAGGCAACCACGTCAAAAGTATGCAGTTTTAGCACGCAACAAACTCGCTCATTGTGGCCGCTCCATTACAAGCATGAGCTCGTTAGTGTGTATCATTATACAGCGGTTATGTTAGAATCTGTTTGTAGAGGTAATCTTAAGAGATATTTGAAAGGCCAGCTGTTGATAATTAGCGTAATCATGCTTGTAATTACATTCACCATTCATTGTGAAGATGCCCATCCCTGAAACGTATGCCAGATCTTTCGTTTCTGTTAGTACATTTGCAAACTTGTCTGGCATCTTGAATCACTGTCTTTCACGTTCATAACAGCTTCCTGTGTTATGGGCTCAACACCATACCAGAAGGATTAATCGTACCTACTAAAATTTTTATTGGCTGTCAGGAATTCCCCAGTTACTATTAAACCTGATGAGTATCAACGTGTAAGGTATATTTAGTTTGTTTCAGATAGGGGATTATTATTTGAATATACTGAAAATTTATACTTAATAACACAACATAATATTGTTGTCTTTCTCACCTCAAAATGTTTCCTGAGCCGTTTACCAGATTACGATTCTGTTTTCACCCAAATTAATTGTGAAAAAGTTCTCACTAAGTGACGTACAGTCTGTTCTCAGAACTATATTAATTACTGAGAGCTCAGTATGTAATGCCCTATTCCAAGTAAAACTATAGCAGTTTCTACTGGTAGTACCGTAGAGCAGCGTTTCGCTCTGAAGCGTACGATTTAGGTGGAGTGGGGTTCAGTTGGGCTCAATTTTACAAACAATTTATTAAACACAAAATATCCTTCCTGACAACTGTCAATTAATAATATAACTGAACTTGATATGGAGCCCAGCTACAGTTTTTGATGGCAGGGCTTGAAACAAGAAGGGAAGAACACAAAATTCCTTCAGCAGAATACAACAGAATTTAAATAAGACTTTGCCCCAGTAAAGTAATTAGGACCAACGGCAATATCCTTCCTTCACCGAAATGACAGACAGCCTACAAAAACATGAAGTCACGAAACTGCAACGCTGAATAAACAAGCCATTACACACTCGCTCTGTGTGGTCGCAGAAGTCGCAAATATAGGCTCGTTGTTGTATGTTGTTATGCAGCTATGATTTTAGAATCTGTAAAGTTCATCTTAAAAGTCGCTTGAAAGGTCAGTTGTTGATTATTTGCATATCAGTGTTTGTAATCACATTCAGTATTCATTGTTTCTGCGTTCATCCAATAGCATCGCATTTTTTTATTAAAGAAAATTTTTTAGCAACCTTGTAACCTCCCCACAAAATAATTTCAGTGTAACCTCCCCACAAAATTCTTTTCACATTAACCTCCACACAAAATCATTCACATTTAATCTAAGCTCCAAAACAGAAAAATTCCTAACCCTCTCAACAGTAAAAAATATAATTATTTCGTTCACATTCAGTGTAACGTCCCAACAAAAAAAGTAAATTCAGTAACCTGGTAATAATACAATGTAACTAACCTCTCAATTAAATTGTCGCTCACTTATAACTTTTCAATAATTGACTGTGAATTTAACCTGGTAAATTTTGGACGTCAGCAGTGCTGCGTCATGGCCCTGAAAATCATTCTGAATAAAAAAGAGAAAAAATTCTTACCTCAATGAAGTCGCCGGATAACGCATATATATCTACTCTTAAAATAATGTTTTCTGGCACAGCCCTGTGCAATGCTGGCCGATAGATTTGTCATTTATGAAAGGAAGCAACTGACTTTTCTTTTGCAACAATCGGGATGATCATGGATAGAAGAAATTAGTAAATTCTTTAAATTGAAATGAATGGTTGTTAAAAGTTACTTTTTATGAGAAAGATTATTATTATGAGATTTTAAAAACATTTACATGCGACTTGAGATGACATCACTACATATGCGCGAGGCTGCTTTTTACCTTATACAATAATACTCAGGCTCCGGCATCCCTGCAACGCCACCGGCCACCCAACACGATACACCAGACCAGACCAGAGCAGACTACTGATTAGCAACAACTTACTGCTACAGCTACACAGTTCCTACTGCAGTCAACACTGCTCTCTGGTCAGAGATTCTCTTATACCTTGCATATCGCAGGCAGAACATGAGCAATACATCGAAATTACATCTGCTCGGACCTCTTACATAACCCTCCACTGGGGGGGGGGGGGGGGGCAAAAATTTGGCAGCGATGGTGAGTCAATTGGACTTGCCATGAGCAACAAATTTTTCTTAATTAACTAAGTTTACAGTCACAGAGTATATACATATATATATAAGTGCAGAACATGAAATGAAATAGAGTGCACATGCACTGAGTACAGAACATATCAAGAAATGACAAAATGTATACGTGATGAGTACAAAACATATTAACAAATGACATAAAGTGCACACGCACTGTATATATTTTTTACCATTTTACAAGAACTAGGAAAGGAAAGGGAAGGATTGCATCATGGTTGTAGCACAGTAGGTTGCACGTAGCTGCACTGAAAGTCCATATCTTTCTACAGAAGCACAACACCAAGTGAGACAACCTGAAGTTCTCTTCCCTGAAGTATTTATCAGTGTAGCCAAGACACTGAAATGTCGTATTAATATTCAATGTTATCATTTTGGTAGTACATTAGGTACACCAAACGGTGGGACCATAATAACATCTCCATCATTCAAGGTGGTGGACAGCATGATGTATCAACTCCACATTCTTGTAGAATTCATACTCTTTCACCAACGTAGAATTAGTGCAAAAACCAAATGTAGTGCTCCATGATCATAAGGATAGACAGGACAAACGGATATTGCAGTAATTTCTGGTAATTAGGTCGGAAGGTGAAGGACATTAAGTCTTATGCTAGTCATCATTGAGAATTACACTAGTCTATCAACCGATTTGAGTAATTGTTGGCACTCATTGCCTAGTTGCTAAACATTTCTGTATTATGTATGGAGTATTACAGAACATTATTCATAAGTCATCTAATTACAGTAAACATTAGCACTCATTGGTCAGTTACAAACCACTTTAGTGCATTGTTCAGAAGTCATCATTCAAAACAGGAGCTAATGAGTGTAGCATCAAGCTACTGGTATTCATATATGATATCATGTAAGTGACATAAGACAAATTTAAAATATAAGAAACAGTGGCATTAATTGGCCAATTACAAAGTATTCATATAGTTTTATAAAACATTATTCAGTATTATTCAGAAGTCATCATTCAAAATGAGAGTTAATTATTGGCATAGCATTTATAGAGTATAACAAAAAATATTATTTACAGAAATTATTGGCATAGCATTTATGCATTATTACAAAACATCATTCAGTATTACTCAGAACTCATCATTTAAGTGACATAGGACATATTTAAAATGTAACACACTGTAACTATTACTGAAGGTCTGTGGTCCAATAATATGAAGATATAATGGATTCAATACATCTGAGAAATTTGCATTATATTTAGAACTAGAAATACATCTTAAACTAGTAGCATTATTTGGTTGTATACTGGTGATAGCTGGGACTGGTAATTTCATTTTTTTTTGTGCTAGCAATGCATTGCGTTGAGATCGATAATTAATTGCTGGGGCATGAAAATATTTGCTTTTGACTAATTGCTGGATATAAGGATTAGTAACATCATTCATCATGACTCAGCTGTAGCAAGGTTATGAAACAAGTAGATTATATGTGATCACATTCATGAATGACACACACAAATGGGTAAAAAATGCAAGTACTTGAACCGTTTTAATGACTAATTGGTTATAGCACATTAATTTCATGAATAGCTTCTCCTGCAAAAAATAAAAAATGGATTATTGAGCTGAAAGAAGAAACGCATATTATGCTGAAAAGTAGTGAGCTTCGAATTAACAGGTAATGAAACGTGTACTCATTGTGTATGTACTCTAGCTGTCCTTTCCAAAACATTCAGTCATTATACCATGCGACATAAGACATACTGTCAAAACGAACTGCAACAAATACTTAAATAACTACATAGCATCTCTTAACTAACAGTAAATATATAAACTTCATCATTATCCTCATCTGCAAAGAAAAACTTCATTATTCATATTACCATAACTTCATCACTATCATCAGCTGCAAAGAAAAACCTCATTATTCATATTAGCATATTCTTCATATAACTAGTCATCATCATTCATTATCATCTGCAAAAAAGACATTTCATTATTCATTATTCATATTACCATTTACTTCATACAACTATTCATAGTATAGAGTTTCTTATTTCTAGCATACTTCATCACTAAAACTAAGATGTGTAGTTCTGTCTGACAGCCTGCATCAATCGCCTCGTATTCTGAAAGAAAAATAATTAGTTAAGACTGCTATCATACGATGTGTATAGTATATTCTTGTTAATGCTTGTTAATTCTGATCCATTTACTCTTCATCACAAGGTATTGCATTTTCTTTCGTTCATTCCGAAGGTGAAATTCCCATTTCTTAGTAATCCACTGTGGTTTGTTTAATTTATTTCCTTTACACGTTGTTGCTTTCTGAAAATGATTAATAAGGATTAATATCTTGCATTTAAATCATATACTCATTAAATAAAAACTTGTTTCTAGTGATATAAGTAAGCATACAGCATAGCATGACAGAAAACGTATTATGTCAAAAACATAGGCAGTTTTCAAGTGCAAAAATGTACACACAGTCTCATAATGCAGTAGCCAAAAGTGTAGAATAGTCAAGATATTGAGCTATCATAAGGAAAAATGTCAAAGTCAACAGTTGTTTGTTATATCTTAAAGATTTCGTAGTGCATACAAACAAAACAGGAAAACAATCATACATACATGAAAAATTAAAAATGTGCACGGTCTGATGTATAACGACAAGAAAAGCGACTTGCTAACCTTACCTTGCCGGGCACTTGCCAAGAAAAAATATGATCATTATCAGTAAGTAGTCACATAAATATAATTGCTTAAGAGGTCATAAAATATGTAAGTTTATCTGGAAAATTTTGCACGGTCTCATGTGTAACGACAAGAAAAGCAAACTGCTAACCTTACCTTGCCAGACACTTGCCAAGAAAAAATATGATAATCATCAGTAAGTGTTCATATAAATATGATTGCATAAGTGGTCATATAAAAATCAGGAAATGGCATTACAGTGTGATAAATCATAAAGTGTCTTCATTCAATAAAGGGTTTAATATTGGAGACATGGTGATTGCCCTTGCTTTTTCTGGTTCTCAAAGTTTCGACGTGTACTACATTGGGGTGAGGAATGCTGCGAATTCGATATGGACCTGCGTATAGAAGCTCAAATTTACTACATCTACTCTTCCCTCTGTTGGATAAATAATGTGTGCGTACTAATATCTTCTGTCCAACGTGAAAGTCACGGCTTGTACAAACCTGTTTTTGCTGTCTTCTCCGGCGTTCTGCGGCACGTTTGATGTTGTTCAGCGCAATGTCAATTATTTCACGGTGTCGTAGTCGACGAGATGTAGGAAAGGATACTAATTCTTTAATTTTGTTAGGCGGTTCAACATTTTTCAGTATAACAGTCGGAGATAGCATAGTAGATTCATTTGGTATGGAGTTAATTACATCCTGGAATGAGAGTATGTGTGTGTCCCGATCAATATGTTTTTTATGGCAGTATATTCTACATAGTTTACCAATTTCTTTCATTAGACGTTCACAAGGGTTCGAAGAAGCGTGGTACCTGGATATATAGATCGGAGGAATGTTTCTTGCTCGTAACATACGTGTCCATATAGCAGATCGAAACTGTGGTCTATTGTCGGAAATTACTTTCAATACATGCCTTACATGAAATAGAAAATGTTTTACAAATGCATTCAAAATCGATTTAGCAGTAGCTTTGCGTAACGGAGTGAAGATAAATTTCGAAGTGAGTTCAACAGCGACAAAGATGTAGCAAAAACCTCTATTAGATCCGGGAATCGGACCAAAAATGTCTACAGCGGCCATGTGTCTCAATTTAACAGGTACAATGGGATGTAACGGAGGAATATGTGAAGTCGTGTCTGACTTAGCTTTCTGGCAGATTTTACATGACGCCAAACCTCGTCGTATACGTTTCTCCATGTTGGCAAAATAACAGTTCTGCCTCAGTATAAGAAAACATTTTCTGACTCCGTAATGTGCGTAACTTAAATGAGTATACCAAATTAATTTGTTAACAAGTTCGTCACGAATGCGTAGTAACCAGTTGTTGCTGTCAGGGTGAGAGCGGCGAAACAGAATGTTATCTCGTACAGTGTAATGATTTGTGATGGTAACATTATTCCTATCTTGCCAAAGGCGTTTAATTTCTTTCCATACGTTGTCTTTACTCTGCTCTTGTGCTATGTCTCGTAATGATGACGAAATGAAATTTTCAAATGCAACTTGTTGAATATACATGACGCTAAAATTTACCTGCCAGAAGTTGGTTGCGATGTCTTGCTGATTGTTGCTGAGAGAACGGGGTAGTGCGTCTGCTACATTATTTTGTGTACCGGGAATGTGAACAATTGTAAAATTAAATTCCTGTAAATAAAGTTTCCATTTGCTTAACCTGTCATGTGTAAATTTTGCTGAAAGTAAAAACTGGATAGCTTTATGATCTGTGTAAACGGTCGTATGTCTTCCATAAAGAAAATGCCTAAATCTCGTAAATGCCCATACAACACATAATGTTTCAAGTTCTGTAACAGAAAAATTGCGTTCAGCAGGTGACAGAATGCGACTCGCAAAGGCGATGTTTTTAATTACTGTATTACCGTCTTCTTCAATTTCCTGAAAAATGTGTACGCCCAAAGCTGTGTTAGAACTGTCGGTGGCAATGGAAAAATTTCTAGTCAGATCTATGGTGTGATAAAAGAGGTACATTCAATAACGCATGTTTCAAATTAATAAACTCAGATTGTGCTTGGCTATCCCAGGACCAAACAGTGATTTTACCCGTCAACTGACATAATCTAGGGGTGTCTAAAGCAGAGTAATGAATAAATTTACGAAAAAAGTTAATTAATCCCAGAAAGCTGCGTAATTGTTTCTTCGTCACAGGAACAGTAATGTCACGTAAAGCTTGAAGTTCTTCCGTGTCAGGCGCAATGCCTTCTGCTGAAATTACATGTCCAAGAAATTTTATAGAAGTTTTGCCAAAGTGTGATTTGCTAAGATTAACTGTGAGTCCTTGTGCACGAAAAGTTTGTAACAGTTGTTCAAGAATCAGATTGTGTTCAGACCAGTTAGCTTCTGCAATAAGAATATCATCTACATACGTTGTGATTCTGTCTTTAAGTTCTGTCGGAAGTATAGTATTCAAACCGCGAATAAATGCTGCTGAAGAAATAGTTAAACCGAACGGTAATTTACAAAATTGATAACAGTCACCAAAACAGAGAAAAGCTGTGTACTTTCTGCAGTTCGGATGGAGCTGAATTTGCCAAAGTCCCGATTTCAAATCTAACGTGGAATAAATAGCAGTACCATGAAATTTCTGTAGGAGTTCTTCTAGTGTTTGAGGGCGATCTGTTTCGTTAATAATAATGTCATTGATGTGACGCGAATCACGTACGAGGCGAAGTGAACCACCGTTTTTCTTAACAATATGGAGCGGGTTTATGTACGGACTAACTGCCGGTTCAATAATTCCTTGGTCAAGCATAGCTTGCAATTCTTTCTTAACTTGTTCTCTGTGAATATAAGGAATGGGATAATGTTTAGCTTTAAACGTGTCGTGCTGTTTAACTTGAAATTCATACATAAAACTGGACATAGTACCAGGGATGTTGTCAAAAACTGAAGCTTGCTGTAAAAGAATTTTACGTAGTCGCGTGTGTTCGTCGTCTGTATATGCACTGCTCTGTTTAACTTTACCAGAAATCGTCTGTATAACGTCATAGTCGGCTTCGTCTGGAGTATTATAGTTGTGTACCTACGTATCTGTGAACAATGTGGAATGACAGTCCGTGTTACGTGATTCAGAAATGACCTCTGTCCGATTAATTGTTTGTTCTTCTGCAGATAAAGAGAGCTGAAATTCTAATGCCAGTTGTACATTTTCATCCTTTAACATTAAATACGAATTTTGAAAGTCAATAATTGCGTCGTGTTGTACCAGAAAATTCGTACCTAAAATAACGTCTGTTGTCAATAAGGGAACAATCCAAAAATGTGAGTGAAACGTATGACCTGCAATACAAAACGATAAGTGTGTCTGTAACTTTACATCTACTCCTTTACCAGATACCGCTCCTTTTACTTTAATTTTGCCTAATGGTAACGTAGGATAGCTATTCTCTTTGTTACATTCGTTGAAAGTTTCTTCATTTATAACTGATATAGGTGATCCTGAATCGATTACTGCTGAAAATTTGGATGATCCGATCTTTACTTCAACGACAGGGTGGGAAATGGTTTTTTGAATAACTGGTTTTTCATGCAAAAGTGTGTCTCGGATGTCGTCAAAAGTAATAACATTTTCGTGAACAAGAGTCTGTGTGTCAAAAGTATTGCTTGCGTTGCTGGAAGATGCAACCTGTACTGTATCTAGTCAAATTCTTTCTGACGTGCTGTTATTCGCGGGAGGATGCTGTGACATTTCAACTATTTGTACTGTTCTGTTATTTCTTCCTGACGTATTACGTTCGGGATGATATCGACTGTCTGGTTCATTCATGATAATTTGTTGTTGCGGATGATTCTGTTGCTGGTAAGACCGACTGTTATTAAACGTACGCTGAAAATTGTGCTCATTACTTTTACCTCTGTCATGATAATCATTTCTATTGCGATATAAGTTGAAATGTTGTGTTTTCTGTACGTACTGATATCCTTGTTGCTGTGCGTTACTATTTGGTGGAGCCGACGCTATACGTGCAGGCGGCGAAACATTAAAGCTTAGTTGACCTTGCACATTACATTGTTGCTTAGGTACGCTAACCGGCTGGTTTTTGTTGATGTTGTGTGGAAAAGCTTCTATTGTTGCCAAACTGTCTTTGTGATTGCTGATAATTTTACACGTACTGATGATTAAAATTTTGTCTGTTATTAAAATTACACTGATATTTCTGGAGTGTCTAATGAAAATTGTCACTTTCGGTAAAACTTGTCATATCAGGTTTTCTTTACTCATTCTTAATCACAGATAGATCGATAGTTGAAGAGCTGTTTTGATAGATATAAAGGATAGTAAAAGAGAAGGCAGCAGTGCAGAAAACTAAAGATGAAATAGCACTACTACGGCTCGGTGGCCTGTGCACGCTGCGGCACATATTCATCGAAGTGTAGTGAATCCCCTGAGGTCAATTACGCGCTGCAAATAAATATTAGTTTCTGCGTTACAGGCAATGCCGGTGAAAATTCAAAAACAAATTGTCGTATCCAGTCCAATTCTAGTTTCTGCATTACAGGCGAAGCTGGTAAAAATACAAAAATAAATTGTCGCATCCAGTCCAAAGCGTGACTGTGTTTTGTCATTATTAAGTACCTTAAATTTTTTCACGGATAGAAAGTGCTTATAATCAAAATTATCGTCTCGGAATGTCTGAACAGGTTCAGGATTGTATGCTAATCTGTTTATCTGTGACTGTTCGGAATCTAAGTCACGTATTCTCTGCAAATTACCTAAATTACACTGGCTGTGTGAGTGTGACAAATGTTCGGAAAGTGGCATATGCTGTGACGTGTTAGAGACTGAAACATTTTTTATTTCTGTCACTTGAAAACGTTCGTCTATTTGGCTGATCTGTTGTTCAAATTTCTTATCGACTTTCACATCCAGAGTGTATGGATGTTCTGCTGACATTAATTTAAACTCGTCGCGTATCTGTGTTGCGTTTTCTGAACATTGTTCAGTGACTGCACTAATTTCATCTCTAAGTAATTTCGTTGTGGTTACACGTGTACTACTTAATTCTTGTGCAACAAATCTAATTTCTTCACTACTGTTCCTAGCACAAGCCTTACTTTCCTCACGTAATTGTTCTTTAGTATCATGACGTTGCACGGTAACGGCTGTAATCTGTTCACTAAGTTGTTTGTTCTGTTCATTAAGATTGTCGTGTCTT
Source organism: Schistocerca piceifrons (assembly GCF_021461385.2). Classification (NCBI taxonomy): domain Eukaryota; kingdom Metazoa; phylum Arthropoda; class Insecta; order Orthoptera; family Acrididae; genus Schistocerca; species Schistocerca piceifrons. The sequence goes on from NC_060142.1 coordinate 392,146,151, forward strand.
TTATTCGTCTGTTTGAAACTTTCATTAAATTGTTTGATCGACCTGTCATATTTTTCATTGAGTTGTTTGCACGATTGAGTTGTTTGAAATGGTTGTCGTAATTTTCATTAAATTGTTTGAAATGGTTGTCTAGTTTTTCATTGAATTGAAGTAATAATGCCATAACTTGATCCCAGCCCAAATTAGCGACTCTATTTTCTGTACTGTGTGATGGTGTATCTGAATGTCACGTTTTGTGTAAACATTTGACCATTATTTGATTCACGAAAAGGTTTGCTACTCAGATGAGCGCTGTTGGTCACTACATCGGAATCAAATAAATCTGACGTACTTTGAGTACATTGTTCACCCTCATTAGAAACAATTATCTGTTCGTTACGTAAATTTTGCAAATCGGGTGTGTCAAGCTGAGCAGCGTTCATTGTAACGGAACGTGCCGCGTCATCAATTGTTACATTTACTGTGGACATAATTGAATTTGTTTGTTCATGATTAGGATCAAAATCATTACTAGTGGTCGGTACGCACTGATTATCAGTAATTACAGGATTATCGCTATTACACTGAGTGTCGCAAGTATTATCGGTCAAATTATTCGAGTCGGCTATGTCACTCATTGCACATCGCGATGTACTGTTAACAGTTTTTCGCGGCATTTTTCACAAATCAAAATTAAGCACAAAATGAAACAAAGATGAAGCAAAAATGGAACAAACACAGTTACAACAAAGAGCAATAAATTGCCGATGATCTGTGAAATAAAGAGTGACAAATTAGTAAATGCGTTGCGCCAGATGCAAACTACATTTAAGTAAATAAGAGCAGATATATGACTACTTTTCAGAAATTCACAAAGAAAATACGGTCCTGGCCGGTTGTCGACAAGTGTAACCTCCCCACAAAATAAATTCAGTGTAACCTCCCCACAAAATTCTTTTCACATTAACCTCCACACAAAATTCATTCACATTTAATCTAAGCTCAAAAACAGAAAAATTCCTAAACCTCTCAACAGTAAAAAATGTAATTATTTCGTTCACACTCAGTGTAACGTCCCAACAAAATATAAATAAATTCAGTAACCTGGTAATAATACAATGTAACTAACCTCTCAATTAAATTGTCGCTCACTTATAAATTTTCAATAATTGGCTGTGAATTTAACCTGGTAAATTTTGGACGTCAGCATCTACATCTACATCTACATTTATACTCCGCAAGCCACCCAACGGTGTGTGGCGGAGGGCACTTTACGTGCCACTGTCATTACCTCCCTTTTCTGTTCCAGTCGCGTATGGTTCGCGGGAAGAACGACTGTCTGAAAGCCTCCGTGCGCGCTCTAATCTCTCTAATTTTACATTCGTGATCCCCTCGGGAGGTATAAGTAGGGGGAAGCAATATATTCGATACCTCATCCAGAAACGCACCCTCTCGAAACCTGGCGAGCAAGCTACACCGCGATGCAGAGCGCCTCTCTTGCAGAGTCTGCCACTTGAGTTTATTAAACATCTCCGTAACGCTATCACGGTTACCAAATAACCCTGTGACGAAACGCGCCGCTCTTCTTTGGATCTTCTCTATCTCCTCCGTCAGACCGATCTGGTACGGATCCCACACTGATGAGCAATACTCAAGTATAGGTCGAACGAGTGTTTTGTAAGCCACCTCCTTTGTTGATGGACTACATTTTCTAAGCACTCTCCCAATGAATCTCAACCTGGTACCCGCCTTACCAACAATTAATTTTATATGATCATTCCACTTCAAATCGTTCCGCACGCATACTCCCAGATATTTTACAGAAGTAACTGCTACCAGTGTTTGTTCCGCTAACATATAATAATACAATAAAGGATCCTTCTTTCTATGTATTCGCAATACATTACATTTGTCTATGTAAAGGGTCAGTTGCCACTCCCTGCACCAAGTGCCTATCCGCTGCAGATCTTCCTGCATTTCGCTACATTTTCTAATGCTGCAACTTCTCTGTATACTACAGCATCATCCGCGAAAAGCCGCATGGAACTTCCGACACTATCTACTAGGTCATTTATATATATTGTGAAAAGCAATGCTCCCATAACACTCCCCTGTGGCACGCCAGAGCTTGCCTTAACGTCTGTAGACGTCTCTCCATTGATAACAACATGCTGTGTTCTGTTTGCTAAAAACTCTTCAATCCAGCTACACAGCTGGTCTGATATTCCGTAGGCTCTTACTTTGTTTATCAGGCGACAGTGCGGAACTGTATCGAACGCCTTCCGGAAGTCAAGAAAAATAACATCTACCTGGGAGCCTGTATCTAATATTTTCTGGGTCTCATGAACAAATAAAGCGAGTTGGGTCTCACACGATCGCTGTTTCCGGAATCCATGTTGATTCCTACATAGTAGATTCTGGGTTTCCAAAAACGACATGATACTCGAGCAAAAAACATGTTCTAAAATTCTACAACAGATCGACGTCAGAGATATAAGTCTATAGTTTTGCGCATCTGCTCGACGACCCTTCTTGAAGACTGGGACTATCTGTGCTCTTTTCCAATCATTTGGAACCCTCCGTTCCTCTAGAGACTTGCGGTACACGGCTGTTAGAAGGGGGGCAAGTTCTTTCGCGTACTCTGTGTAGAATCGAATTGGTATCCCGTCAGGTCCAGTGGACTTTCCTCTATTGAGTGATTCCAGTTGCTTTTCTATTCCTTGGACACTTATTTCGATGTCAGCCATTTTTTCGTTTGTGCGGGAATTTAGAGAAGGAACTGCAGTGCGGTCTTCCTCTGTGAAACAGCTTTGGAAAAAGGTGTTTAGTATTTCAGTATTTCAGCTTTACGCGTGTCATCCTCTGTTTCAATGCCATCATCATCCCGTAGTGTCTGGATATGCTGTTTCGAGCCACTTACTGATTTAACGTAAGACCAGAACTTCCTAGGATTTTATGTCAAGTCGGTACATAGAATTTTACTTTCGAATTCACTGAACGCTTCAAGCATAGCCCTCCTTACGCTAACTTTGACATCTTTTAGCTTCTGTTTGTCTGAGAGGTTTTGGCTGCGTTTAAACTTGGAGTGGAGCTCTCTTTGCTTTCGCAGTAGTTTCCTAACTTTGTTGTTGTACCACGGTGGGTTTTTCCCGTCCCTCACAGTTTTACTCGGCACGTACCTGTCTAAAACGCATTTTACGATTGCCTTGAACTTTTTCCATAAACACTCAACATTGTCAGTGTCGGAACAGAAATTTTCGTTTTGATCTGTTAGGTAGTCTGAAATCTGCCTTCTATTACTCTTGCCAAACAGATAAACCTTCCTCCCTTTTTTTATATTCCTATTAACTTCCATATTCAGGGATGCTGCAACGGCCTTATGATCACTGATTCCCTGTTCTGTACATACAGAGTCGAAAAGTTCGGGTCTGTTTGTTATCAGTAGGTCCAAGATGTTATCTCCACGAGTCGGTTCTCTGTTTAATTGCTCGAGGTAATTTTCGGATAGTGCACTCAGTATAATGTCACTCGATGCTCTGTCCCTACCACCCGTCCTAAACATCTGAGTGTCCTAGTCTATATCTGGTAAATTGAAATCTCCACCTAAGACTATAACATGCTGAGAAAATTTATGTGAAATGTATTCCAAATTTTCTCTCAGTTGTTCTGCCACTAATGCTGCTGAGTCGGGAGGTCGGTAAAAGGAGCCAATTATTAACCTAGTTCGGTTGTTGAGTGTAACCTCCACCCATAATAATTCACAGGAACTATCCACTTCTACTTCACTACAGGATAAAGTACTACTAACAGCGACGAACACTCCACCACCGGTTGCATGCAATCTATCCTTTCTAAACACCGTCTGTACCTTTGTAAAAATTTCGGCAGAATTTATCTCTGGCTTAAGCCAGCTTTCTGTACCTATAACGATTTCAGCTTCGGTGCTTTCTATCAGCGCTTGAAGTTCTGGTACTTTACCAACGCAGCTTCGACAGTTGACAATTACAATACCGATTGCTGCTTGGTCCCCGCATGTCCTGACTTTGCCCCGCACCCTTTGAGGCTGTTGCCCTTTCTGTACTTGCCCAAGGCCATCTAACCTAAAAAACCGCCCAGCCCACGCCACACAACCCCTGCTACCCGTGTAGCCGCTTGTTGCGTGTAGTGGACTCCTGACCTATCCAGCGGAACCCGAAACCCCACCACCCTATGGCGCAAGTCGAGGAATCTGCAGCCCACACGGTCGCAGAACCGTCTCAGCCTCTGATTCAGACCCTCCACGCGGCTCGCAGCAGTGCTGCGTCATGGCCCTGAAAGATCATTCTGGATAAAAAAAGAGAAAAAATTCTTACCTCAATGAAGTCGCCGGATAACGCATATATATCTGCTCTTAAAATAATGTTTTCTGGCACAGCCCTGTGCAATGCTGGCCGATAGATTTGTCGTTTATGAAAGGAAGCAACTGATTTTTCTTTTGCAACAGTCGGGATGATCATGGATGGGAGAAATTAGTAAATTCTTTAAATTGAAATGAATGGTTGTTAAAAGTTACTTTTTATGAGAAAGATTATTATTACGAGATTTTAAAAATATTTACATGCGACTTGAGATGACATTACTACATATGCGCGAGGCTGCTTTTTACCTTATACAATAACACTCAGGTTCCGGCATCGCTGCACCGCGACCGGCCACCCAACACGATACACCAGACCAGACCAGAGCAGACTACAGACTAGCAACAACTTACTGCTACAGCTACACAGTTCCTACTGGAGTCAACACTGCTCTCTGGTTAGAGATTCTCTTATACCTTGCATATCGCAGGCAGAACATGAGCAATACATCGAAATTACATCTGCTCGGACCTCTTACATAAAATTATATCTGCTCGGACCTCTTACAACCTCATACGCACAAACTTACTATGTTATCCTCCAAGGGCACAGCAAGCGACGTCGACATCCCGGTTTTGGGTCAACTCAAGAAGTGATTACAGAAGAAATCACCAAGCTATTCAGAGAAATAGATGGTTCTTAATGAGTATAAATTGGAACTGTGGTATCCAGAGCAGTCAATCTCCGCCGTTGTCTTGAAGACAGTTGTATGTAGAGGTTTTGGTCGTCCTTCAGTTTATCGTGTGGTGAGAGATGCGCTCCGGTCGTGTTGGTCGTTCTTCAGTATAAGAATGGAAGATAGCGACAGCAGCTTTCAGAAAGTGTTGATGAATTCGATAGAAATGAGATATGAAGGAAAGTACGTGATTTTTTTTCCCTAACGATTTGCCAGCAATTGACAAAGTATTTGCTGATGTTAACGAAGATCCAGATTTGCGCAATTGTCGAAGAACTACATTTTACAAATTAGCAAAGAAACAGGTTTTTAATACCTTCGGCGTTGACGAAATAGCATGTTAAAAGACAGGGATGACATCATTTTATGATCTACTGCGCCAGACACTTGTAGTCTTACACAGGCGTTTCCGATCACATAGCCGTATTCTGCCTGTTTACATATTTCTGTATTTGAATACGGATGTCTATACCAGTTTCTTTAGCGCTTCGGTGTATAAGTAGTGGACAATTTGTTTTATTACTATAATTAAGAAATAACAACTTTCGCACCAGAAATCGATTGGTTTCATGTTAAAAAAGAACAAAATATTATTTACAATAATGTTTGACCTATAATACACATGAATATGTGAGTACAGTCTTCATGGTGTTGTATTTCAGCCTCGTTGTGTATTACAGCCGGGTAACACTACAAACTTTGAATTTCTTGTGCTTTTTATGGACCATGTCTGTGGATAAACAACGAATTAGTGATTTGTTCGAGTGAGAAAGTTTGCTGCAAAAGCTATCGGACAGGGAACGCATCTCTTCTGAAACAGTTTTAATTCGTAAGTCGTAAATTATTGAGTTTCTAATGAGCCATGGAAAATTTAATATTTGCAGTGTCTTATTTTCGACAAACTGAACTTTATTAATATGTTTAGACACTATATGTCTTCGCAAGGGACAATCAAACGACATTACTGATTTTATAATCGATTTGTTAACTAAGAGACTGTTTTTCCTGTTAAGGGTCGACCTGAGATTTAGTAAGCACTATAATGCAGCTAACACACTGCTTTATTTGTTGTGTCTGTTGTATGAGGCGCGATCACAAGTTTACGATAGAAGGTCGTACAGTCCAGAATCTGTACGCCAATCAGGCAAATTCGCCGTGAGCGTTGAGGCGCACCAGGTTGAAGGTAACCCGTCTCGTACAACATCGTGGTGCTGACAACCTCGCCGTTGAGTGCCCGTAAACTGCAACTAACAACCCGTGATCCTCTGAGTGAAAAGGTCCGTAGCTGCCTGCTGCACATCCTCGCCCGACAGAAACCGTCTACCACTCATGACCTTTCCGTATGGAACGAAGGCGTTATCATCAGATGGGGAGCGATCAGAACTACAGGACGGGTGGGTGCCCGAGAGTATCCCACTTGAGTTAGCGTAACTTCTGCGTCAAGACATCTGCGACATGAGAACGTCCGTTATCAGGAAGCAGTAGCAGCTCTTCTCACACTATGCCACAATGGTGGTTTTCGACAGTCATGCAGTCCCAACATTTTTCATTCACCAATGGATCTCCATCGGTGTCTGTTATTGGTTTTTTCTTTCGGCAGCCATGAAACCAATAACAGCACGCTGGCCCTGTATAGACGCATTTTGTAATAACGTCGCCATAGCTCACTTTTCTGCATTTACCGCACGTACGTTGCAAAGACACGAATAGCACACTAATCTTCTGCCTGCATCCCGGTGCTTGCATACTCGCTTCGGAGGCGCGCTTCGTTGCAAATATCCTACAGCAACGCCGTCGAACGTAAACTCTTTGATCACCCATTATACGTTTATTTAAGGTAAGGTATTTATCCAATTTGGCGAATTTAGTCCAAAAATGTTTTAATTGAATAGCTACAGTAGTATCTGTAATTCCTGTATTTTTCTTGTATATAAAGTTGCTTCACTTTTGCCCTCAGTTATTTTGACCCGCCCTTCAGTAAAATATTTTAAAGCAGTAGTACAACTTGTTGGACTTTGTCGTGAATGTCGGTTACTGTACTGTCGGTGTAATACGTCGCTATATCATCAATGAAGGACGCTAGGTTAACTGTAGGCCTGGCATGTCAGATAGAAGAAACTGAACCTAGTGTTGCACTTATAAGGTAGACATCGAGAGCAGTATCACCAATGATTTAGTACTTTTCAGTCATGAATTATTAAACTGCTGGAATTATTAAACTGCTAGATATACCTTCCTCTACAGTTTTCACCCGCAGCAGCTCCCTCTAGTACCATGGAAGCTATTCTGTGATACCTTAACAGATGTCCTATCAACCTGCTGTCCAAACATTCCTTCCATCGTCGATTCTGCGCAGAACCACCTCATTCCTTACCTTATTAGTCCGCCTTCTCGTAATTTTCAACGTTCTTCCATAGCAACACATCTCAGACGCTTCTATTCTCTTTTGTTTCAGTTTTCCCACAGGCCATGTCTCACTGCTATACAACTCTGTGCACGAAATGTACATTCTCAGAAATTTCTTCCTGAAATTAAAACCTCTCTTCTCTTGGCCAGGAATGCCCTTTTCACCAGTGCTACTCTGCTTTTTACGTCCTCTTTGATCGAACGTCACGGGCTATCTTCCTGCCTAGGCAGCAGAATTCCTTAACTTCATCTGCTTCGTCATCACCAAACCTGTTATTAAGTTTCTCGCTTTTCTCGTTTCTGCTATTTGTCTTACTTTCGTCTCTTTCGATTGACTCCCAAACCATATTCTGTCCTCATTAGGCTGTTCATTCCATTCAACACACCCTGTAATTCTTTTTCATTTTCACTGAGAGTAGCAATGCCAGTGAGTCTTAACATTGACGTTCTTTCACACTGAATTTTGATCCAACTCTTGACGTTTCTTTTATTTCTGCCATTGCTTCTTCAACGTATAGAATGAACATTAGGGTTGAAACACTACATTCCAGTCTTGTAAACGTTTTAACCCGTGCAATTCGTTCTTGGTTTTCCACTCGTATTGTATGTTACCCATCTCTTCCTACAGCTTACTCCTAGATTCCTCAGGACTTCGAATATCTTGCACTAGTTTACATTCTCGAACACTTTTTCCTATGAACGGGTTTTGATTTTCCTTCAGTCTTGCTTCCATCATCAACGACAATGTCAAAACTATTCTCTGATGCCTTTACCTTTCCCAAAGACAAACTCATAGTTGTCTAAGAGGTGCTCAGCTTTTTTTTTTTTTTTCATTCTTCCGATGTTATTCTTGCCAGCAACTTGGATGCACGAGGCTTTAAGCTAATTGTGCGGTAATTCTCGCACCTGTCAGCTATTGCAGCCTTGGGAATAGTCTGGATGATGTTTTCCTGAAAGTCATTGTATATCGCCAGTCTCATACATTCTACACACAAACGTGAATAGTCGTTTTGTTGTGACGTCCTCCAATGATTTTAGAAATTCCGGTGGAACGTTTTCTATCCTTCCTGCCTCATTTGATTCTAAGTCTTCCAAAACTCTTCTAAACTCTGATTCTAATACTGGAATCCCTATCTCTTCCCTCTCTCCTTTGCATTTAACAGTGGAATTCCCATTGCATTCTTTATGTCACCGCCTTTGCTTTTAATTGAGTTTCTTACATGTTGTGTCAGTCCTTCCGACAGTCATTTCTTTTTCCATTTCTTCACATTCTTCATGCAGCCATTTCGCTTTAGTTCCTTGCACTTACTATTTTTTTCACTCCTGAGTGACTTGCATTTCTGTATTCCTGAATTTCACTGGACGTTTTTGTACTTCCTTCTTACATCGATCTACTGAAGTATTTCTTCTGTTACCCATGGTTTCTTCGCAGCTGCCTTCTTCGTACCTACGTTTTTCTCTCTAAATTCTGTGGCCGCCCTTTCTAGAGATGTCCATTCCTCTACGACTGAACTGCCTACTGAACTGTTCTAGTATCTATAGCTTCAGAGAACTTCAAGGGTGTTGTAAGGTGACTATTTTTTGATGATGTTATTGGATGTGTTTGTAAAGGAAAATGATATATTTGAAGAATTGTAATCAGAAAAACAGTTGTTAGGCAACAGTAGCTGTGTCTGCGATGGCAGCACTTTGGAATCGTAGAATCTTTGACAGTTAGTGGAAAGCTGGGAAGGGCAGGAGGCGGGACTCGTTGACTGTACAGTGTAAAGCATGCGCGTAGATTTATTACGAGGAGGAATGATGACTCAGAAGAGTGACTGGATAGCATACGGATTAAAAAAGTTTTTGAAATGAAGAAAAAGGTTTTATTCGATGAGGTAAAAAATTTTATTTTTAATTTTTGTAGCCTTTTCTTATTGATCAACTTCATTCTCGTCACAGTCGACTTTTTGATAAATTGATTGATATTCTGAGTTAATTTACTGCACCATGGAAGTTATTAGATTAAACTAATTTTCATACGAGAGTCTCTGTCCGCCGCTCGTGGTCTCGCGGCAGCGTTCTCACTTCCCGAGTAGGGGGTCCCGGGTTCGATTCCCGTCGGGGTCAGGGATTTTTCACCTGCTCCGAGATGACTGGGTGTTATTGTGTCGTCTTCATCATCACTCATTCCTTTTGAGGAGGAAGGCAACGGCAAACCACCTCCGCTAGGACCTTGCCTAGTACGGCGTTGCTGCTCTCCCGCATCGTTCCCCTACGCTCTGTCAAGAAGTATGGAACTATATTACCATTGGAGTCTCTAATTGGTTATTGGTTTCTTTGATAAGTTCCTTCCTAACTGAAATTTCAGAACTTAAAGGTTGAGTCATGTATTCCATTGACATTCTGTGTCAAGGTTATGAACCCAGTTTCTAAAGACCGACTGTAGTTAGCTTTTAGCAATATTTTTTTAACTGCTGAGTGTTGCTATGTTGCTGTTTCGTCGAGTACTTCATTTTGCAGGTGAGACTCATAATACGCGGTTATTTCGTTTCCTTTGAGCAGTGCCGTACATCAGTGCAGAAATTTTCGTGCGTTTCAGGTTACATTCTTATGCAGCTCCACATTACAGTCTGGTTTTTTTATTCAGCTGCGGCTTTTTTTTCTTTTTGTTTTCAAACAGTTCGCACTGACCAAGGCTACTGAGCGTGAAGTTATTGGTTTCCTTATGTAGTTGCTTATGAATGAGGTCGGTTTTCACATACACAGGATTCTTTTCAGTTTCATGTAAGTGATGTGACGTCGAGCAGAGTAGCACATTTACGTTGTCAGTTCACATTCCCAAATTTGTATTTAAGATAACAGACACACACAAGTAAAGGTTTCTCACTTATAGTGTCACTTCATTCCTTAGCACTTTCGTATCCCACATCTTTAAGCATTGATTCTTCCTGGCTAGTCTCTTAAACTTCAGCCTACAAATTGTGATTTGAGTCTGTATCTGCCCCTGGGTATGCCTTCCAATACAATATCTGACATCGGAATCTCTGCCTGAACGTGATGTTATCTAGGTGAAATCTTCCCGTCTCTTCTGGCTTTTTCCACGTATACCTCCTTCTCTTTTGATTCTTGAACAGAGTATTCGCTATTACCATCCGAGATTTTTTGAGGAACTTAACTAGTCTTTCTCCTCTCTCATTCCTACCACCAAGCCCATATTCTTCACTATCCGTTTATTCTACTCCTTCCTTTACAGCCGCATTCCAGTCTACCGTGAATATTAGATTTACACCTCCCTGTACATACTGAATTATCCGTTCAATATTCTCATACACTTTCTCTATGTCTTCATCCCCTGCTTGCGATCTTGGCATGTATATCTGTACTATTGTTGTCGGCGCTGGTTTGAACAACCCTGTCACTGAACTGCTCACGGTAACACACTCTCTGTCTTACCGTCCTATTCGTAATGAATCCTACTCCCATTATAACATTTTCCGATTCTGTTGATATTACCGTATACTTATATGACTAGAAATCCTTGTCTTCTTTCCATTTCACTCCACTGACGCGTACTATATCTAGATTGAGCCTTAGCAGTTCCCTTTCAGATTTCCATGCTCTCCTACCACGTTCAGGCTTTTGACATTCTGCGCCCCGAGTAATAGAACGTTATCCTTTCGTTTGTTATTCACTTGTATAATCATTTCGTTGTCCGCCCCCGGTAGCAGAGTGGTCAACGGGAGAAAATGTCAATCCTAAGGGCCCGGGTTCGATTCCCGGCTGGCTCGCAGATTAGGGACTGGGTGTTGTCCTAATCATCATCATTTCATCCCCATCGACGCGCAAGTCGCCGAAGTGACGTCAAATCGAAAGACTTGCACCTGGCGAACAGTCTACCCGACGGGAGGCCCTAGTCACACGACTTTTCATCATTTCATTGGTTATTCATTTTTTTGTCATGGTCACCTTCGCTGGGCAGTCCCCTCTCGGAGATCCGAATGAGGGAGTAGTCTGGAATCTTTTGCCAATGAAGAGATATTTAATACTCTTTTTCAATTACAGGCTACATGTCCTGTGGAACCTATGACCGCCCTCTTTGACAAAACCGTTGGCAGAATGAAGGCGACTTCTTATGCCGAAAGTCTCCAGCAGCCATTGCTGATGATTTTTATACAAAACTGAAGTAGTTGCAGGGTTCGAACCCGGAACCGATGATGTTTTAATTACTAATCAAAGACGCTACCTCTAGATTGAAATATCATTCACTGGAACAGAAATGAGCCCCGATAACAAGCGAATACGTATCTGGCGACTCCCCAAAAGGCGATGGGATACCAACCTGTCGCCCGACATATGACCCGACAACCATGAGTGATGGTCTGACGTGGCACTTCGTTTCATAGTAGAACCCCTTTGGTTGTCATCCTCGGTAGCTTTACGACACAGCGGTACGTCGACGATATTCTATACCACGTTTTGTTGCTTTTTATGGCAAGCTATCCTGGGCTTACATTTGAGCAAAATAGTGCCCGCCCGCACACGGTGACAGTTTCTACTTTTTGTCTTCGTGCTTGTCAAACCCCTTCTTGACCACAAGAACGCCGAATCTCTCCCCAACTGAGAACGTTTGAAGCATTATTGGCAGAGTCCTCCCACCAGCTCGATATTTCGACGATCTAACGCGTCGATTGAACAGAATTTAGCGCCATATCCCTCAGGAGGACACCTAACAGCTCAGTCAATCAATGCCAAGCCGAATAACTGCTTGCATGATGGCCAGAGGTGGACAACGCGGCACTGACTTCTCAATTTGTGCAGCTCTTTCTGTTGAATACATCACCCAGTTTTTCTGAAATTGTAATAATTTAAGTCCTTCGTGGTACGTTTTCCAAGGATGTCAATAATGCTGAGGAAATATTGTGTACTCCAAAGGCCTTTTGTCGACTTCATCCTTTCTATAGATTATCATTAAGTTCATACTCCCGCATCATGCCCATTTTATTACGTGTTCATAACAAAGTACTTACTTGGCCAAAACTCCTGTCCTTGCTGCGACGCACTTCGCTAGTTTCTTTCTGTCCCTTTTCCTTTTTTAAAATCTCTAACGTACATACGTAATTAAGGGATTTAACATTTCACTCCGGGACCTGCAGAACGTCTTTTCTGATGACGACATCCTCCTGAGTATTCCACATCCGGATACCCAAATGGGGGGCTATTTTATCTCCAAAATATTTTACACAAGATTACGCCATACAGTAGAACTGCATGTCTGTGAGAAATACAACGACTGTAGTTTCCACTTGATTTCAGCCGTCTGCAGTACCAGCATACCAAGGCCATGTTCGCTAGTGTTATGAGTTCAGACGTCAATCATCAACCCCCTCTTCAGGAACGACGGATTAGTCTGGCCTCTGCACAGATACCCCTTCTTTATGGTTGCACCTACAGCACGGCTATCTGCACCGTTGACGCACGCAAGTCAGCCAGGGTAAGGCCATGGTTCATGGTGGCGGTGGGAGGTGTGGGGGGTGGGGGGTGGAGTGAATGTAGCCGGCCGTGGTGGAAGAGCGGTTCTAGGCGCTTCAGTCCGGAACCCCGCGACTGCTATGGTCGCAGGTTCGAATTCTGCCTCGGGCATGGATGTGTGTGATGTCCTTAGGTTAGTTAAGTTTAAGTAGTTCTAGGAGACTGATGACCTCAGATGTTAAGTCCCATACTGCTCAGAGCCATTTGTACCATTTGAGGTAGTGTATGGTCGAAAATTCCTACTCACTTACTCACTCGCCTGTTAACCAGATCCGCTAGGCAGCTCCAATTCACATACAACGGGACAGTGAAAGTCATATATATAAATCATAGAGAACTAACTTAGGAGACACACGTGCGGATTTTATTTTGTATTTTATGAAAAAGTAAACACTCTTTCACAAAACTGAGCTTGTCACAGTCTGACAGGCTAGCGATTGCCAGTAGGAGAGGAAAAAACGCGAACATTTAACTACGTGGCGCACCTCGTAACGGGAGGACGTATTTATCAGCTCATATCTGGCGGCTGGTGGTGGTGGCGCTGCACACCCACGCAGCCTGCGTCAGTTGTTTTGGTGCACTGCAACATAGCTGCCTCTGCTTATGCAACTGCTGTTACAGCAGGATCCTTCGCCACAGCAGTTTGCTTGCTCAGGTTTTCTTTTTATGCAACGATGCGTCCACATCAGCTGAAGAGCACCGTAAATTTGCAGAAGACCATTGCAGTCATCTGTCTACGTTTTCGAAGTATTGACTTTCATCGTTGTTATCTCAGAAGAAGATCAATACTTTCGTCATCTCATTAAGATTTGAGTAAACCTACTACGTTTTTTCATTCTTTGCTTTCATTTCGTTTTTTACTACTTGCCTCCCTTTCTTGACACCCATTCCGATCACCGCCCACTAGCAGACTACGTGGACCATTGTCTTCTCTTCGCTGCCCATTTAGCTGATGTTTCTGAATAGCTTGGGATATAGCGATTCTTTGGTTGGAAAGAAAAGAAAGCTGAGGGATTGAACTCTAGGTAATTAATTCTAGACGCAGTGATGTGTCTCCCCATAGAGTCCTCAAGCTTGGAGCCACTTCCTCAACTTAGGGTATCTTTCAGATGTGCCGAATAACAAGTGGTTAGGCGATAATTTTTCCTGATAGGCTAACACTGTGACGCGTCAGACGGTAATGAAAGCTGTAGTGATACATCCTCTGACGCTACGCCACTTCGAGTTTCGCCGCCTCCACTATACAAGGAGAAGTATGCGGTATAATACACTAAAGAGGCAAATAAACTGGTACACCTGCCTAATACTGTATAGGGCCTCCTCGAGCACGCAGAAGTGCCGCAACATGACGTGGCATGGACTCGACTAATGTCTGAAGTAATGCTGGAGGGAATTCAAACCTTGTATCCTGCAGGGCTATCCGTAAAAGTACGAAGGGGTGGAGATCTCTTTAGAACAGCACGTTGCAAGCCATCTCAGATATCCTCAATAATGTTCATGTCTGAGGAGTTTTACGGCCAGTTGTAGTGTTTAAACTCAGAAGAGTGTTCCTGGAGCCACTCTGTAGCAATTCTGGACGTGTTGGGCGTCGCATTGTCCTTCTGGACTTGTTCAAGTTCGTCGGAATGCACAATGGACATGAATGGATGCAGGTGATCAGGCAGGATGCTTACGTACATGTTACCTTTCAGAGTCGTATCTAGACGTATCAGGGGTCCCATACCATTCCAATTGCACACGCCCCATACCATTACAGAGACTCCACCGGCTAGAACAGTCTTCTGCTGACATGCAGTGTCCATGCATTCAGGAGGTTATCTCCGTACCCGACATGTCCATCCTCTCGAAACAATTTGAAACGAGACTCATCCTACCAGGAAATATGTTTTCAGTCATCAACAGTGCAATGTCGGTGTTGACGGGCCCAGGCGAGGCGTAAGGCTTTCTGTCGTGCAGTCATCAAGAGTACACGAGTGAGTCGTCGGCTCCGAAAGCCCATATCGATGATCTTTCGTTGAATGGTTCACACGCTGACACTTGTTGAAGCCTTGCATTGAAATCTGCAGCAGTCTGCGGAAGAGTTGCACTTTTGTCACGTTGAGCGATTCTCTTCAGTTGTCGTTAGTCCCGTTCTTTCAGGATCTTTTTCCGGCCGCAGCGATTTCGGAGATTTGATGTTTTACCGGATTCCTGATATTCAATAGTGAAAAGGTCATACGGGAAAATACCCATTTCATCACTACCTCGGAGACGCTGAGTCACAACGGTCGTGCGCGACTATAATACCACGTTGAAACTCCCTTAAATCTTGAAAACCTGCCATTCTAACAGCAGTAACCGATCTAAAAACTGCGCCAGACACTTGTTATCTTACATAGGCGTTGCCGACTGCAGCACCATATTCTGACGGTTTACATATCTCCGTATTTGATTACGTATGCCTATACCTGTTTCTTTGACGCTTCAGTGTATATTATACACGGTGGTCCATTGAAAGTGACCGGGCCAAATATCTCACGAAATAAGCGTCAAACGAAAAAACTACAAAGAACGAAACTCGTCTAGTTTGAAGGGAGAAACCAGATGGCGCTATGGTTGGCCAGCTATATGGCGCTGCCATGGGTCAAACGGATATCAACTGCGGTTTTTTAAATAGGAAACTCCATTTTTATTACATATTCGTGCAGTACGTAAAGAAATATGAATGTTTTACTTGGACCACTTTTTTCGATTTGTGACAGATGGCGCTGTAATAGGCACAAACGTGTAAGTACGTGGTATCAAGTAACATTCCGCCAGTGCGGACGGTATTTGCTTCGTGATACATTACCCGTGTTAAAATGGACCGTTTACCAATTGCGGAAAAGGTCGATATCGTGTTGGTGTATGGCTATTGTGATCAAAACGCCCAACGGGTGTGTACTATGTATGCTGCTCGGTATGCTAGACGACATCATCCAAGCGTCCGGACCGATCGTCGGATAGTTACGGAAGTGTTCAGCCACATGTGGAACGTCAACCACGACCTGCAACAAATGATGATTCCCAAGTAGGTGTTTTAGCTGTTGTTGCAGCTAATCCGCACATCAGTAGCAGACAACATGCGCCAGAATCGGGAATATCAAAAACTTCGGTGTTGAGAATGCTACATCAACATCGACTGCGCCCGTACCATATTTCTATGCTCCAGGAATTGCATGGCGACGCCTTTGAACGCCATGTACAGTTCTGCCACTAGGCACAAGAGAAATTACGGGACGATGACAGATTTTTTGCACGCGATATATTTAGCGACAAAGCGTCATCCACCAACAGCGGTAACGTAAACCGGCATAATATGGACTATTGGGCAACGGAAAATCCACGATGGCTGCAACAAGTGGAACATCAGCAACATTGGCGGATTAATGTATGGTGCGGCATTATGGGAGGAAGGATACTTGGCCCCCATTTTATCGATGGCAGTCTAAATGGTTCAATGAATGCTGATTTCCTACGTAATGTTCTACCCATGTTACTACAAGATGTTTCACTGCATGACAGAATGGCGATGTACTTCCAACATGATGGATGTCCGACACATAGCTCGCGTGCAGTTGAAGCGGTATTGAATAGCATATTTCATGACAAGTGGATTGGTCGTCGTGGCCCGCACGTTCACCGGATCTAACGTCCCCGGATTTCTTTCTGTGGGGAAAGTTGAAGGATATTTGCGATCGTGATCCACGGACAACGTCTGACAACATGCGTCAGCGCATTGTCAATGCATGTGCGAGCATTACGGGAGGCGAACTGCTCGCTGTTGAGAGGAATGTTGTTACACGTATTGCCAAATGCATTGGGGTTGGCGGACATCATTTTGAGCATTTGACTGGCTCTGAGCACTTAACATCTATGGTCATCAGTCCTCTACAACTTAGAACTACTTAAACCCAACTAACCTAAGGAAATCACACAACACCCAGTCATCACGAGGCTTTTGAGCATTTATTGCATTAATGTTGTATTTACAGGTAATCACGCTGTAACATCATGCGTCTTCATGAATGATAAGTTCACAAAGGTACATGTATCACATTGGAACAACCGAAATAAAATGTTCAAAGGTACCTACGTTCTGTACTTTAATTTAGAAAACCTACCTGTTACCAACTGTGTAAGACGTATGCGTTGCCGGCGATGGGCAAGGCATGGGAGAGTCTCTGACCAGAGAGCAGTATGTAGTTACATGGCGACGCAGACAGCTGACGGCTGGTCTTCACACAGCAAAGTATTTTCTCGTCACCGGATTAAAACGTCACCGGGCCGACGAGCGTCTATCGCACGATGAACCCCAAGACGGCACAACAGCTTCTGTGACGACTGTTAATAACAGCAAAAAAAAAAAAACTGTAGAACTTTATTGTTAATGTTATTGTTGCATTCAGTTCCTTTTTCTCCAACACTGCTTTCATATACCTGTTGAGCAACTTAAAGTTTTATTGCGTGGTAATGAAACGTATATTGCAAAGTGCAATGAATATATTTGAAGGAGGATGACGAGGATGTTTTTGTGTGGTGACTGTTTGTGAAAATATTCAAATGAGAATTACTTTGTAATTTTTCTACTGGAAATATAAAAATCATTACTGTTCCTGATCTAGCACATAAAAGCAGAAACTACGCAAAACTACAACAGTACATTGATGTCTGATCTTGAAACGTTACAAAGGGGTGAATTTAAGAGAGATTATTTTAACATTTCTAAAAGGAAAAAAGCTAGAAGTGTCTATCATTCGCATGTAAGATACTTAATTATCTGCAAAGTGATCATAATGCGAACAAATATTTGGAAATAATTAAATTTATTTGAAGCTAATTAATCTGCATTCAGAGAGTAATAAAAGTTGCTGCAAGACAGTAATATAATATTGTTGTTTGTCTTGGGCAATGCACAAAGCAACAACGGCATTACGAATAATTACATGTAAATTCATACCAAGACATCTTTTTTCGCTCATGGAGCAAGGACCTGGAAAACATTAAACCAGGACCTCGGAAATAATAAACCACTCACAAATATAAAGAGATAGTGTGACCACGTAGCTACACATGGTCAGCGAAGAAATTTCAAGCAGTATTTTCAATGGAAACTAAGTCTTATACCTACATGTAAATGTACACACTTTTGAGTACAGGATACACCGAAAAACCATTCACAGGGTCATAGCACGTGTGGTGTGTTCCGCTATAGACATACTGAACGTCATAGTTAAGTTAATCCAGCGGTGCGTGATTTTTACAGCAGTGGGCAACTTTTAGTAGCCTATCTCTGTCGTTTTCAATCACGAGGCTGCAAATGCATGCAGCGCACAGCACCAGCAGGGAGTGCCCACTGCAGCGGACTATTTGCAGCCTCAGGACTGACTGAAAACGCCACAGAAATGACCATTAAAAGCTGTCCACTGCAATAGAAGCTATGCCCCACAGCGTCTTGACCCTAGAAGTGGGGTGTACCACGTGATCTACATTACCTCGAAAGTCATTAAACGCTCCTTTCTCCTGGAATCCACTCCGTAGCAGTGAAATGACGCTAAACGAGACATCAAATTCCTGGCCCACCTCACGCTCTGTTGAGTGTCTTCTCATTTACCCGTTAGCAGGCCACGTGTAACATCAACCAGATGCGTTCGCTTTCCACAATATTTGGGTACGGTGCACGAGATCATTACTTGCTATGTTTTATTGTAGTTCAACAGTTATGTTTTATTATTTGCTTTCCTTAAACGTCATATTTAGTTTGCCTCTCTAAGCTTAAAAGTTCTCTGCATTGAGACTTTTGTTCAAATCAGAGAAATCTTAGTTATAAATATTTTCTGAAAGCGCATATCGGACTTCGGAGATTCATGCGCCATAGAACTGGTGAGACCGTCGTCACAATTAGATGAAATTTCTGTTGTTGTATTCGAAGATATCCCCATAAATAACTTTACGTAACGAGAAAGTACACTTTCTCACAATAGATTTGAGGGAACACATAATTACCCTATCACCAACGTTAAAGAAATATTTGAGATTAATAACTTAGTAGGTTTAAAATGACACCGAATGATATGCAACATTCTTCCCAATCCTTCTATGCGAACTTCTGCTCGGTGGTTATCGACGGGACTTTAACCCTCAAATCTTCCTGTTGTCTTGTATAATGACATGTTAGGTGACATTTATATACGTCTAACACGCTGCATGCACAGAATGCAGCGAAAGGGCAACAACAAAGATATATTTCGGAACTCAGCAACATCAATTAATCTTGTATAGTAAGAACGTTCAGGGTGTTCTAGTCTAAATCAACTATGACGAGTTGCCCTGTGCTTCCTAGGAGAAGTAAAAAAGAAATACAGTGTGTAGTGAGGGGAATACTATTTTATGAGGAATGATAATTCAGAAAAGAATTTCATCGAAATCTGCCAAATTTGTTCCACTTCGACCAATGTTGTTCATTCTTGGAATGCACTTCATGGGTGCCGCTAGTCAGTATACTGTCCGCCGATCATCGAAGCACGCAGTTGACAGATAACTTCCGACAGTCGTTTGTAACGTATAAACCATACAAATTTTAACAGCTCCATTGTCAGATGTATGCCTATTGAATAACTGGCTTATAGGGGACGTCATCCTACTCTTTTCTAGCGTCCTAAGCTTCTTCAAACATCTACAGCAGTATCGCTAATGTAATTACTGGCCCATTTTTAACAATTTATTACGAGGATTCCGTTTTCCTGATATGTCCTGAATGAGAAATTCCATCTTTTCCCTTCAGTACTTCGTGTTTCGTAAACATCATATTCACATAGAAGATAACGTTTCGGCTACTAATCATTACAGGCTGTTCCCCTGATTTTTCTACTTGGTTCATTGTTTACAGGTTTCTCCTTTTCCCTTCTGTACTCCTACGTGATAAGAAAAAACACATTTCTGTTTTTCCTTCGGTGAACATGTGGCATAATACTTCTGTCGTCATGAACGGACGTTTGTTACCTGAAATAAGACAAAGTTGAAATACACAATGAATTTAAATAGAGACTAACTTTTTCAACATTTATTGAGACTACCGATTTACGCGACTCGTTCGTTAGTTGCCAGAAACAAGATGTATAAGTACAGCTTACAAAACATGACAATAATAGTACGAGTATGTTGAGCATTTTATGATAGTTTTCAACTTAATGAAATAATACGTAATACAATAATAATTATAAAGCAACACAACAGACAATAAATAGAACATGAATGCGATTAAAGGTAAAAAATAAAATGATCGAATTCTACTGTTAAGCTGCAGTTGTGAAATATAGTAACCCTTCACCAATTCCCAAGTCAATTCTATACTAAAACTGTACTACACATCCTTTCTTCACTGAGCTTGATAAAACTCGAGTCACAGAACAGGAACCACTTGTGCGGGTTGTTAGTGTTTGTGGCTCAAATGGTGCAAATGGCTCTGAGCACTATGGGACTTAACTTCTGAGGTCATCAGTACCCCAGAACTTTGAACTACTTAAACCTAACTGACCGAAGGACATCACACACACCCATGCCCGAGGCAGGATTCTAACCTGTGACCGTAGCGGTCCCGCGGTTCCAGACTGTAGCGTCTAGAACCTTTCGGCCACCCCGGCCGGCAGTGTTTGTGGAATTTTAGAGTTGCTAGTTAATTTTTTGATACACAAAAGGTGAAGTCTGTGGCGCTCAACCTGTGAACGCGCTTCTGTCTTGAGAGTGCTGCCTTTCGTTCGTCGCAGTACTAGTACGGGGAGGGTGGCTGGCTCAGTACGTACGCCGGCCGCCTTTTACCCCAGTGAAAGACCTTGGTACTGATTTTACAGCGGGATGCATAGACCTGGGGCCGGTTGTGGAGGGACTGGAATGAGAAAAATTCCCGCTCCTACTCGCGATTGTACCAAGGACCTCCAGAGCAGAACTCTAGTGCTCTACACGCTAGACTATCACGGGCGCCTTTGTGACTCATAGTATGCCTATTGTAACAGTAATTAACATATCAATCGAATTACAAACAATTAGAGCCCACACGATTTATCACAGGAAAGTAGAAATGACCGTTAAATACTTGCGTACATTATACGGGCTACTGTAAATGATTCATTCGTTTTCAGCGTTCTGTATTTTCCAAATAATTAAATGAGTCAATACGATTTATGCATGAATAGAACAGCAGACTCGCATAGTTTGCATTGTGCCCACTAGTTAGCAATGCGAGTGCAGTCCCCTGACAAAATGGCGACAAAGCAAACAAAGCGTTTGTCTGTGTTGGAATACGTGAGATATTTATCTGTTACAATAGTGCAGTGTACGTTCAGAAGAAATCAGAGAAAAGGGCCGCAATGTAAACAGAGGATTCTGTGTTGGTATCGACAGTTTAGGGAGACTGGTTGAGTCCTAATCATAACAGTAGCGACTGACCAATCGTGCCAGATGCAAACGTGGAGAGCGTGAGTGAACTCATGATCTTGGAATACCACAGGAAAAACTATGTGGAAGATTTTGTGAAGGTGGTTATATTTCAAAACGTACCGCCTGCAGCCCATTTAATAATTAACACCAGAAGAATATGGACGGCGCCTTCAGTTTAGCACCATAATGCAGGAGGCAGTTGAGGATGAACATTTCGCCTCAAGCTGATATTCAGCTACGAAGCAACCTATCATTTACCTGAGAAGGTTAATCACCACAATCTGAGAATGTAGGGCACTGAAAGTCCTCACGAAATTATGGCACTTGGACGAGATTCCCCGAAGTTTAATGTTTTCTGTGCAGTGTCACAGACGAATTTGTACGGGCCGTTTTCCTTCTATGAAAAGACTGTAACGCGTACCTCTTACCTTGATATGTTAAGTTGTGGTTGTTTCCACAGCTGACTGCTGATTCCGAGAATTTCATCTTCCAACAAGAAGGGGCAACCCCACATTGGAACATCGATTTCTAAATAGCTACGTTTGGCCAAATGTGAGCAGTGAATCCAATGACCCAGGAAACTGTGGATTCTACACTAACAGAGGTCGTTCCAGATTATTTTAAGAACCCATCCCCCTGCCACCTCAACCCAACTACCAAGGGACCTAGGGCTGTATTACCTAAACAGTACCCTTTTTCTCTAGTTAGTAAGACACATGTTTGGTTAAAATTACTGAAGCGTTGCAGTGTTACGGGGCCATATATAGTTATTTGACACTCCTTTCCCACGACTGCCTCACCCTATGGATGATAGGGGTATACCACACCCAAAGTTTTTTTTCTCCAAATAGTGTTTTATAAGTGTACAAAGTTTCGTTGACATTACTACAGCCGTTCTTAAACTACGTTAGAATAAACCCACAGACCCACATACTCGTACACACTCTTTTAGAAGTATAAATCACGTGCTATCAGTAGACACAAATGGCTACGTCAACATGACACTGATGTGCAATAGGGAGCTGATGTTGAGTGGTAGGTTACTCGACCATAATTTTATTAACAAATTTAATAAAAATAAACGACTTTATTGCCACATCAAAAAAAAAAATCTAAAATTCTCTGCAACTATCATTAGAATTTGATTTGTTAGTGACTTAGCGACTTTTGCTTTTGAAAGCA
This sequence comes from Schistocerca piceifrons, assembly GCF_021461385.2. Lineage (NCBI taxonomy): Eukaryota > Metazoa > Arthropoda > Insecta > Orthoptera > Acrididae > Schistocerca > Schistocerca piceifrons. The sequence continues at coordinate 392,168,756 of NC_060142.1, forward strand.
AGGTCACAGAATTTACATAACCTGTAAAATAACATCTAAGAAAAAAATTTAAGAAAAGAACGTTAACAAACTTTCTGAAATCTTGGTATTAAATCAAAGCCTTAACATGTATGCTTAACATGATCAATAACGTAGCGTTTAACAATACATTCCAAGTTTAAGGTTTAGAAACCTACAGAAATGATTAATAGGTCATTAACATCCGGCATTCACTGACAAGTAAAACAGATCGCATGTAATTAAGGAAAACAAGCAATCCAAGTAAATAGAATGAAGACAAGTTTACACAAAATACGGTCAGATAGCTGTGCAGACAAAGTGGCCGTGTAGGGCCAAAATACCGTCTTCCTTTTGTTTATGTCAGTATGGCTAGCCAGCTGAGTTTTTAGGCTCTCGCTTTAGTACGGTTAACAGAGAGAGCGACCACTTTAGGATTAACCATTTCTTTTACTCGAGACCCTTTCAGCGGAACTCACAATATAGACCCCCTGTGTACTCAAGCTATCCTATAACATATAAATTACTAGTTAACAATTTTAGAAAAAAATTGGAACATCAAAAGACGCTGGAGAAAATTTGGAAAAAGCGACCCGTGCGTCAAAATCACGTTTAGTTCCGCTTAATTTAGAAACCGCAAGTTTGTGTCGCCAAACCCATGCAAGAGACTTCCGCACTGCTGGTTCAATAGTAAAAAGTACACAATGAAATACATTGAGTGGGATCGCTTCAATTATTCACAAAAACTGCTTTACAGACGACGATGGATAGCCACGATGGCAAGCACATAGCGTGAATTCAGCGCACGGCTCACTTTTTTACAAATTTTCTCCAGTGTCTTCAGTCGTCGTTGGTTCCGTTCTTGCAGGATCTTGGTGCGGCCGCAGCGACGTCGGAGATTTGATGTTTTACCGGATTCCTAATATTCATGTTCCACTTGTGAGATGGTCGAACCGAAAAATCTCCACTTGATCACTACCTCGCGGATGCTGTATCCCATCGGTCGTGCGCCGATTATAACACCACGTTCAAACTCACTTATATCTTGATAAAATGCCATTTTAGCAGTAATAACTGATATGACAACAGCACCAGACACGTTTTGTCTTATATAGGCGTAGCCGACCGCAGCGCCGTATTCTGCCTGTTTGTATACCTCTGTATTTCGATACGCATGCCTATACCAGTGTAAGACGATGTCGCTTGTCTTTGACCACATTCCTGAGCACGAGGTAAAAATCTGTTATGCCAAATTCGTCATTTCACACTCTGTGGTGTAGTGGAACGTGGCATTCCAGCGGAGCGCACAAGAATTGGAGGCGCTACAACTAACACGTGACGTCACGCTAGCTGGCTTGTCTGCCACATTTCGCGAAACTCGGCACCGTGCAGGGCCCGTGGGAAATCAATATGTAATTGAAAGTGTTCCTACTAAATGTCGTAAGTTTGTTGTGAGAAATGTAGAGCTTGCACTCATTTAAACCGCACTCAAGAACTATTAAATTCGTCTGAAATAGTTACTCGCCTCCCGACGGAGACGGATGCTGCCACTCGTAATACCTATAGTGTCACGTGGTGTGACGCATGCGCAACGACCTTTCTTTCTCGTGGGCCTCCAATTCTAGACAGTGACGTCACCAGCAGTTCATCAGAGGCCCACGAGGAAGACAGGCCGTGGCGCGTACGTCACACCACTTGACACTACAGGTCCTGCGAGTGCCAGCAGCAGTCTCCAGCAGGCAGCGAGTTACTATTTCAGACGAATTTACACTACTGGCCATTAAAATTGCTACACCAAGACGAAATGCAGATGATAAACGGGTATTCATTGGACAAATGTATTATACTAGAAGTGACATGTGATTACATTTTCACGCAATTTGCATGCATAGATCCTGAGAAACCAGTACACAGAAAAACCACCTCTGCCGTAATAACGGCCTTGATACACCTGGCCATTGAGTCAAACAGAGCTTCGATGGCGTGCACAGGTACAGCTGCCCATGCAGCTTCAACACGATACCACAGTTCATCAAGAGTAGTGACTGGCGTATTGTGACGAGCCAGTTGCTCGGCCACCATTGACCAGACGTTTTCAATTGGTGAGAGATCTGGAGAATGTGCTGGCCAGGGCAGCAGTCGAACATTTTCTGTATCCAGAAAGGTCCGTACAGGACATGCAACAAGCGGTCGTGCATTTTCCTGCTGAAATGTAGGGTTTCGCAGGGATGGAATGAAGGGTAGAGCCACGGGTCATAACACATCTGAAATGTAACGTCCACTGTTCAAAGTGCCGTCAATGCGGACAAGAGGTGACCGACACGTGTAACCAATGGCACCCCACTCATCACGCCGGGTGACACGCCAGTATGGCGATGACGAATAGACGCTTCCAATGTGAGTTCACCGCGATGTCGCACGATCCGTTACAGCATTGCGGATGAGATGCCTGCCATCTCGACTGCTAGTGATACGAGGCCGTTGGGATCCAGCACGATTCCATATTCTGCTAACAGTCATTGGATCTCGACCAATACGAGCAGCAATGTCGCGATACGATAAACCGCAATCGCGATAGGCTACAATTCGACCTTTATCAAAGTCGGAAACGTGATGGTACGCATTTCTGCTCCTTACACGAGGCATCACAACAACGTTTCACCAGGTAACGCCGGTCAACTGCTGTTTGTGTATGAGAAATCGTTTGGAAACTTTCCTAATGTCAGCACGTTGTAGGTGACGCCACCGACGCCAAACTTGTGTGAATGCTCTGAAAAGCTAATAATTTGCATATCGCAGCATCTTCTTCCTGTCGGTTAAATTTCGCTTATGTAGCACGTCATCTTCGTGGTGTAGCAATTGTAATGGCCAGTAGTGTAGTAATGCTAGACTGCGTGTTTAAGTCTTGGAAGTTCTCAATAGCACACGACAAAATTAACTGGTCACGTCTTCAGTTAAATATTGATTTCCCGTGAGCCCTGCACGGAGCGGCGCATTCACGAAGTGTGGCGGAAAACCGACTAGTGCGTCGTCAAAAGTTCGTTGAGAGGCTCGTGTTTCTCGTGGACCCCGCACCTCGACCAAGTGCATTTTCGCATTTCGTGTGGGGACTGCTTTAGGAGCGATACAGTGTGTACGGAGATGTCGATGATATTTTGAAACGAAAGTAAAATCGGATGACGAAACCTACGAATAGCGCAAATAAAATAAACCCTCGAAACATCAGCTCGTTACAACGCGGAATTCGGATGTGTGTTTGACAGAGGTTTGCGAGCAAGGTAGACAGTGGACGGGCGTTATTGGCAGTGACCTGTCGCGCCCGCCGCCCCACAGGTGGACATCAAAGCGCGCGCACCTCGGCCCGCGCCCGCATGGCGCGCACATCAAAGCGGCGCGGCGCGTGTACCCAGCCGGCCACCGCCGGTGCAAACAGCCGCCGGCGCTTCATTACGAGCCGCGCGCAGCTCGCCTTTGCGCGCTGCTCTGTTTGCTGAGCAGCCGGCGCTCCCGCCACCTGCGCCTCGGCGGGCCGGCGGGCGCGCGCTGACTAACTGCTGCCTCGCCGGACCTGCGTCCCACTATGCATCTGCAGCGCCCGTCATCAGGAATACCGAGCCGTGCGCTATTTTAAGCGCAGAAACGTTTCGAGCGGTGAACTTTCAGCTTTCGGCCACACGATGGTGTGATCAAACACCTACAGTGCCGACGGTGGCTACGAAATTGTTAAAGGGAGACTAGAGATTTTTCGGAACAGGGCCGTATTTCCCTCAACACAATCTGCAGCTCTTGGCATTTTTGGTCAAATGCTTGAGCAGAGCGGAAACAAGATGTACTAAAAGCTACAAAATCGATTTCTGTCCGAATTTTCATAGCCAAACAAAGAATGAGAAATGGACAAACTGGATATCAAATTGGCCAGTGTGTGGGCCAGTTTAGCAAAAAAGGGATTATTTCATTGAAAGTAATTAAGAACAACTTAATTCGCGATTTCAGTGATATTTTTATCCGAATTTTCGTAGCCAGAGTAAGAATGCGAAGTGGAGAAATGGTGTAACAAACTGGCCAGCATGAGATCTGGTTGCGCAAAAAAATTTAATTGGTGAAAAGTTATCAGGGTAATTAAGAAAAATTGATATGTAGAAAAATTGAAACATTTCACGGGAAACTAAAAATGGTTCAAATGGCTCTGAGCACTATGGGACTTAACATCTGAGGTTATCAGTCCCCTAGAACTTAGAACTACTTAAACCTAACTAACCTAAGGACATCACAAACATCCATGCTCGAGGCAGGATTCCAACCTGCGACCGTAGCAGTCGCGTGGTTCCCGGCTGTAGCGCCTAGAACCGCTCGGTCACCCGGCCGGCCACGGGAAACTATTCTAGCTATTTAGATGAAGTGTCAAAGAGATTATATCTTCGAGGCCTAACTATTTGCACATAAGAAGTGACTGGTGTGATATTAAACTCAAGACACAAGGAATTAATAAAATTAGCTACGAGTGGGCATTGATTTAAATCAGATCTTTGTGTATTGATTCGTGCTAACTGCAGGATTAAAACTGCGCCCGTTGTTCTGGACGTGTCCACACCAACAGACACCACGTACATAATATTAAGGTGACGATGAGCAATTGATCACTTCAGTGTGGAGCAAATTGCCCATTCAGTGTGGATGCACACATGCTCGAACTATTATGGGAAGCGGTGAAATGCCGCGAATAATGAGTACAATGGGCAGGGGCACTACATCAGTAGTTTGTGGGTATGTTGAGAATGAGGGTCTGGCGGGAGGCGTGCAGTTGCAATGACCATTGTGTCCAGATGGCACAGTGGTGAGCGCATCTGCCTAATAAGCAGCAGATCTGGGATCGAATACCAGTCCGGCACAAATTTTCAACTTTCCTCGTGGATTTCAGCTTATGTCATTCATTCTTTGGTGCCTTGATTTATAATGGCAGCAGGATTAAATTTGTGTCTGTATCGTGTCTTTTCTCTCGAGCATGATATTAAACTGTCAAAGTCGCTTCCTTTAGAGTTAAGAACTAGTTTCACGACGTTTCGAGAACAGAATGCGCTAGCGAAAATAAACAAATAAATACGTAAATAAAAATAAATGTCGTTCAAATGTTTTGTGAAATGACATAAATAAAATACATTATGCAAATCTTTCACACTCCTTTCAATGACGCTCGAAATCATGTACATAAAACGAGGCGCGTCAACTATCAATCTATTTTATTTATTATTTTTTGACAGATCCTTTCAGAAAACACTGACCGATTGTTTTTCACAATTTCTGTATTTACTCACCTCCCTATCTACACCATACAAGCCAGTCCCTATTGTTATTACTGCTGATACCACACCCTTGACCGTAAATCAATATATATATATATATATATATATATATATATATATATATATATAATATATAATATATATAGTTGCAAAACCATTATGAAAAGCAAAAGATGAATAGTGAACCATATTCATCACTACTAACAAGTAAACTACATTATTACTTTATATTTTTATTTAAATAATTGTCACCTCTCAAGTTTTGGCCTAGTGCATGGCAAATACAGAACAAAAGACATCAAAACAAACAAATACATTGTTATTTTGAATATTACATGTTTATCCATTACTGTCACACACGTCACATCTATTATGTGTATTATTTTATATAGGTCGAAGCTAGACGGCCGTGTTTACGATTTTCAGTTTTAGTTATGAATAAGTCTACTGGCGGCATTTCATGAAAAGCGTGTAGAACGTAATATGACTACCGAAGAAGGCCGATTTACACGGGTTGAAAACCAGGTCAAGACCTTTTGACTACTACCTTCCGCAACTGGTGGCTGTTTTTATTCCATTTATTGAAACGTACTAATTACGTAAATAAAACATCAATTAAAAAATTTAGTACTATTAACGGTTCTATCGACTATAGGATACAACCGCATAAACAAATGTAGAATTATGTCCCTCTGTTGTTTTTGTGAAGCGGACTGCAGCTTTTTGTTTTAGAAGCGAGCCAAGACGAGCGCTTTTCTGCGATTACGGCAGATTTATACGGCACACCGCCATTGTCATTAATATTTTGTAGAGGCGGAATCATACTAGGAACACTCGTATATTTTTACATACGGTAACTGATTTGTGTAAGTTCATTGCAAATTTATTTTTTACGCGTGATAATTGAATGTAGTGATATTACTTAATATTTGTTTCATTTTATGTTAAATGTCATCCCAGCTATACTCCGTCTTGATATGGCGAAAGGTTCCATGTTCATTAAATACACATAAATAGTCCAGTATGAACCATTCTTTCGGTGAGTTAATGGTTTCAAAGTCCGATAAAAAGTGTTTTCATTTGAAAAGATACCCACGGTCGATTAAAAGAAACAGAACGGACCTTACACACAAAGACATTGTCAAGCGCGCCAAACAATAGTACTATATTAAGAAACGTAATTTATTTGGAATTTACTTAACTATTTTAATAATTTTAGCTCACTCCCTGGCATTTATCCATACACGAACCCGTCAGAATTAATAAAAAGTTAAATTGTCGGCTATGTTTCTGGACCAATTATTGTATGTACTATATTATGTTTCTTTGTTGCATAAGCGATGTGAACATAGGCCCTACGAGGAGCCTTTACCATTGAAAAAAATTGTAACAACCAAACTGGAGAGAAATTTAATGGAAATTACGATTAAACCTGGAATCTGCATTGAAAAATAGGATCGAAGGTAAGATATCACATTTACTCTTTAGCAAGCTAGTTCAGGCGCATTTCATAACTGTAATTTGCTTCGTAGGTTCGATAAAAATTTTTCGAAATTGTAGCAATTACTTTCGTTCAAAATTGGGAATTGCAGTTTATTTTACCAAACAGTCCACTACAACTTCAGACGAACACTATTTTCCAAAACGGCCGTATTAGGTCTTGTAGAATGCAAAATGGCGAGCAGCCATTACAACTAAATATTTTCCACTCAACTGCTATTCTTGTTCAGTAAAACCATCAATGTTGCTATACTGAATCTCACGAAATTAATTTTCTCGAATTTAATTCCTTACGAGTTTAAAGATTTTTTCCTCCCATAGTACATTACGTATAGCATGGTAATAACAAGCAAACAGTTCACAAAAATGGTGCACGATAGACAGAAAAAGAAACACAATCTGACATGGACACTGAGCAGAATATTGACAATAACTCCAATGTTAACGCAGATGTTAATGAGCAATCAGCAGCTGAAATGCCTAGTGACGGTAATTTAGCTAACGTGCTGACCACTAGCCAATTATTAAAAGACAGCTCTGAACCAATTCTTGACCGCGACGTCTTGTCAAAAGGCGTGGCAGGGGCAGAGCAGTTTCAATCAGCAAAAATTGGTAATATGCTTAATATTACAATCAAACAAATGGCCAAAAAAGAGACAGTGACGCACACATGACATCAATATAAAATCGTAGGGCCAAAAATGAAAAAAACTGACACGTATAACGACACGCTACGAGCAGACGTACAAAAAGATATGACAGTACTGTATGTATGTCGTGTGTCTAGGGCCTCCCGCCAGCTGCAAGTCTTTCGATTTGACGCCACTTCGGTGACTTGCGCGTCGATAGGCATGAAATGATGATGATTAGGACACCGCAACACCCAGTCCCTGGGCGGAGAAAATCTCCGACCCAGCCAGAAATCGAACCCGGGCCCTTATGATCGACATTCTGTCGCGCTGGTCACTCAGCTACCAGGGCGGACATGACAGTACTAAAAACGGGACTTGAGGAGATTAATACCTATTTGACAACACTAAAACCTTGTAACGGCACTTTATGGGAAAGGATAGACGAAATAAACGCAAGACTGAGCGGACAAGTAAATGAACTTGATAAAAAAAAATTTCGAACTAAATTTACAACAGGAAAAAACGACCAAGGACATAAAAACATTCAGAGTGAGGTCAAACAATTAAACTCCATGTGCAAAGCTCTTGCGACTCAAGTGAAATCTTCCCCAACAGTACATGAATCAAGGACTATGCGGGTTATACAAACTGAAGACAAGGTAAACACACTGACACAAACATTTAATAGACAAGATTCAGTTAGACACAGACAACTGTTTCGCAAACATAAACAAAGAATTTCACAATTTGATTGACAAGAAGAACTAATATTTCGAGCATTGTATGGATGAAAAATTACTGACAGTTATGCATGACACTATGACTGAATTTGTTAAAAGTAATAAACACACCGTAGTTGATGCTCCACAGAGCAGCGCAGCACAACAAAAACAATTTAATCACCGAGTGCAATCGGACTGTACTAGCAGCCACAGTCAAAATGTTCAAAATGGGAATTATAATCCATATGGGTATGACACACACCACATGTACACACCATACACACCACATTGTCAACAAAACACACCAGCATACATATCACCAAATCACATTTGTGATAACAATGGATAATAAGTTCCCTTGCATTCAGCAGATGAGCATTACAATAAATCACCAGTAATAGGGAGATGGGGTTCTGAGCACAATTTTGATATAAAATTCATAAAGAAATTAATTACATTGATCAGTAAAATACTCCACCACCACAGCAACACACGCAATGCCACCCGCACCCCAGATGACATCATGTATGTTCCCCAGAAGGCATGTGGCTCCTGGCCCCTTCCCCTCACCCCTTCGCCACTCCATTCCCACCTAGCCTACTGGCGCGAATTTCGAAATTTGGCGGGAATTTCGAATTACAGTAGGAAGTACATTGTCACAGGGCTGCGCTGACGTCCCATCCCACCAACCACCCGGATATTGGCGGAAATTAAAATGATAAAGCCCTTTTCTGGAAGACAAACCACTGTCTTCTGGATGAAAAGCCGAAGTGCACGCCCAAACACATGGAAACTGTCCAGATGCAGGAGATGAAGGTAAGGTTAGTGTACATTATTTATTTTGGTTGGGTAGCTGATGTAATGATCGTTCCTAATCACACAACTATATGCATAGCACTACACAAGGAGCGAATAAAATCGCAATACAGTTCAAATATTGACAGTGCAATACAACTGGTGTTATCCTGCTGGGAAAAAATTTCATAATACCATTCAAAACCAGTGGCAGACTAGATCAAACTTTTGGATATACTTGGAAGGAGAGACAGCATTGGTCGTATATTTTTGTTTATTATCGCAAAATCGATTTTCGGTCACTTAGTGACCATCTTCAGTGCTGTAATTATAACTTAATTAGTAAGCACTGGTGTCAATAAGCTTACGGCGATCACAGTCTATGTGATCGCCGTAAGCTTATTGACACCAGTGCTTACTAATTTAAGTTATAATTACAGCACTGAAGATGGTCACTAAGTGACCGAAAATCGATTTTGCGATAATAAACAAAAATATACGACCAATGCTGTCTCTCCTTCCAAGTATACCCATTATCTGGTCGTAGTGCACAGGACACTATGGAGTCGCCAATCAATAGATCAAACTTTACCATTCACATATAAGCTGGCGGCAAAAAGGCTGTAGTGGAAGGTACCATTTTGTTTTTTGGCGGGAAATACGTTCAACTGACGAGATGCTGGTGTTGGACAGAGAGGAGTTTAGTAAGTATATTACTTGTAAGCATATTGCTGAGGACTATACCTACCGCTGTTTGATATAAGAGTTCGCTACAAACGTCTCCCCATGCATTGCTTGACAATCGCCCTGCAGCTAAGGTAATAGAAATTTGGGAAAGCCTATATACGCTACCACAAATGATGGAAAATGCTTCACTGTTCTAATTACACATCGGAATTGTCGGAAAAAAAACCAACACTTATAATCGATGGGTCATCATACAACCTAAGTACTGGGGGCAAGGGAAAATGGTCATCTCAAAAAATTGAAACAGGAGAGAGGAGCTGCAGTTGATCATGCATTCTCCTTGATGTGCATTCATGAACTACCAAAAACAAGCCACTCTAACCACCCATCATCCCCCCTCTCCTTCCCTCTCCCCGCCGTAGCGAGGATACAAGCATTTTAAAATGGCCAGTTGCCACCGCTCCCTCATGGCGCCTGTGTTGATTCAACCTCACGCCATATCTGGTGGCAGAGTCTTCAGTCCAAAGTGTCACCGTTGAGAACATAGCTGCACAGTCCAGAAGGCCACTCTGCACTAGTGATGCAGGCATCTACAAAATGCCGTAATGCCCCCTGAACAAAGTGAGATGAATGACGGCTGCCAAAGTGAAATGCACTTGTTCGTCTACAATGTAGCAATGCTGCACTGCCCCCAGGCACGACCACAGCTGCTTCGGATGACCACGCACAAGGGACCCACACCCACCATCAACTGCATGCCATTCTATGATGGAGATCACTTTCATTTTATGTCAACACACCTCCTATAAGCAAGTATCTATTAAAAATGGAAACACAATCATGATGATAATAAATGGCTTCTTTCCACAAAACGAGGAGCAGTCCATTTTCTTTCAGTTTTATGAAGAAAATCGATATAGTTTTTATATTCGACTGCATCTTTCTCTCTGTCTCTCTTTATCTCCTCCTGTCTCCCATTATGTTGCAGCATCCAACGAACTGAAAAAGAACTACGCCACTGCTGCTAATTACGGATGACCAAATCGCAAAGGTCGGAGAGATTTCTTTCAATTTGATGGACAAAATTACATGGATTAAGACTATCATCCCTTATGTTCAAATCAATGTCTGTAAATAAATTATCATGCTTGTGTTGTAACCTCCCCACAGAAAAATTATTAAAATATTAATATGAATAATGAATATGATTCTAATTTTTGTGTAACCTCAGAACAAAACTGGTTCCCATTTAATGCACCCACAAAATTCTTTTCTCATTTAATATAAGCTTGAAACAGAAAAATTCCTAAACCTCGTAATAAAAAATAAATTCAGTAACCTGGAAAAATTTGAACGACAGCAGTGCTGCGTCATGGCCCTGTAAGATCATTCTGAATAAAAAAGGAAAAATTCTCGCCTCGATAAAGTCGGCAACTATCTGCTCTTACAATAGCTTTTTCCGGCACAGCTCTGTGCAATGTTGGCCTATACATTTGTTATTTATGAAAGGAAGTGAATGATTTTTCTTTTGCAACAATCGGAATGATCATGCATTGAAAAAAAATTTAAATTCTTTAAAATGAAATGAATGCTTGTTATTATTAGGACATTTTTAAAAGATATACATGGGAGTTTACATAATATTACTAGATATGCGCGAGGCTGCTTTTTTTACCTTATACATTAATACTCAGGCTCCGGCATCGCTGCACCGCGACCGGCCCAGCCAACATGGTACACCAGACTAGAGCAGACTCCAGACCAGACACTGGCAACAACTTACTGCTACTGCTACACAGTGGAGGATGCTAAGTTCACCCAATCTGGATATGATGTGACGTCATTATGACGTAACACGCTTTAGTCGATTAACACACCTATCGACTTTTACGAACGTTCGAGATTCTAAACTGTCGTCAGCTAGTGGTTTGTTTTGACACGTGCGATTCTGATAACAGCTCAGTGTGGCAGCGTATATGTATTTCGCAAAAATAAAAGTAAAAAAGCTGGATATTAATAGAAATATTCCTGACCGTGGCCTTGAAAACACCACGGACAACACGTTTCGTAAAAAAGTGAAGTCTTCTTGTGTCCTGACCAGATTAGATTGTGTGATTGTTGTATTGAACGCTTACGCCAAAAATAATATTTATTTATTATCAATATTTTAGTATGGTTTCATACAATTGGTCTTGTCAGTACATATTAGATTGTAGCAGCATACTCTTGCTGACTTTTTTTTCTTAATTTATATAGCTGAAAGAGAACTCGCGCAAGTTTGTTAGCTAAGTAATTTATATGTCCATCCCAAGATAGTTTTTTATCAACCATAATTCCAAGTAATTTTACACTCGGACTGCAGAGACAGGTACCTTAGTGTCCAGTAATGACTGGTGTGTAGAATGATTGAATTTCGAACTTAAAAAGAAAAATATGAGGCAGTGTTGAAGAAAAATCGTCGACCGGAGATGAAATACGAGGGGAAGTGGATTCCTCAATGTAATCTTAACGAAAGGTTAGTGTCTTCACGCATCTAAAGATTTTGGCTGCTGAGTGCTTCTTCTCTCCGAGTACAAATAACCGACGCACTTCAGCTGGGTCAGAAGTACATCAATTTCTGCTTGAGATTCACAATAACCACGCAATTGCCTGTCGTCATCGATGCTGAACTCTTTCAGATTTTCTCTCGTTAGTCTCTCGAATGCTGAACACATAATTAGAGACGAGCAAACGAAAAACAACGCACAGGACATAAACACAGTACAATACACGATTTAAACGCAAGGAACGCAAAACACATGTCAACGAATGGTGCAGAGCACAGCGCTACCCTGTCACAACCTCTCGAAAGTTCACAAAAGTCGAATAGTCGATATACGGTTTCTATCGTTTTCGATGTAGCGTGTATACGTCACAATGACGTCACATCGTATCCAAGTCCGGTGAACTTAGCATCCTCCCTACACAGTTCGTACAGTCAACACTGCCCTCTGGTCAGCGATTCTCTTATACCTCGCATATCGCAGGCAGCGCATGAGCAATACATGGAAATTACATCTGCTCGGACCTCTTACATAAAATTACATCTGTATTACATCTGCTCGGACCTCTTACATAACATTACATCTGTATTACATCTGCTCGGACCTCTTACAGTGTGTATTACAAACATTTCAGACAAGTGAAATAAAATTACAGAATACAGCCTTTCACTCCATTTTCTCACATGTTGGAAAAAACACCATCATTTTACGTTCGACAACAACAAGCTATAATTCAAGAGGATGTTGCTATTTTGCACATTACAGCAGGTCCAGTTCTATCATGGTGATGCTATATCAGACTGACATTAACGAAACAAATCGCGAGAGCATGTCTTGTAAGAGAGGATGTCGTCTATTAGAGGACCCTTTAAGATTCCTCCGATGCGTCGAAAACAAATAACGCATGCATGACAACATCCTGTCTGTAAAGTTTCTGTCATTCAACAGACAATCATTCACAATAGCAGCAGATTCTAGCTTTCTAGTTTTCTAAGTAAACTGATCGTCACAGAACCGTCTGTTACATGCAGTCTACTCACATGTCGGGAAAAAACACTACCATTTTTGGTTCCAGAACGAGCTGTAATTCAAATGGTGTCTACTTCGTAATTAGAGATTGTAAAGCATGAAATAAAACAGGACTTGAGGTAACCCTACTTTTAAACACCAAATCATGGTGATAGTAATGAAAACAGTCCTGATTTCAGGATCATTGATGCAGTCGATTTCTAATACTTTAAGGGCAAAGTTGGTGTAGTTTGACAGCATTCTGCACATTCAAACTATAAACTGTCATGCACAAGGGCATTAAATTCATTTCAGACGTATGAAATACCGATAGGTATCAGCATCTAACAGTCATTTAGTACAATTGAGGGCACTTCTCATCATTATTTTGTAACACCCAGAGTAGATAAAAAACTACAAACTACCTGCACCCAAACTTTAACATCGTACCACTCCTTGTAACAAAACCTCCTATAGGATTTCACCATGTGTCTCTCTTCTGATATATCGATAAACAAATACCATCTACATGTTTCCATCAAGCACATTACATTTATACATATCACACTTTTGGAGCAATTGACCAGTGGTCGAAGCAGCTTGCACACAGCGGTGTTAAGCTCTGCCGCCTGTGCTGGAGGAAGACCATACCCAACCGACTTTATTTTCAGCTGTAACATATCCAAAGTGTGTACGGCTACAGCTTTATACCCTGCCATACACATTGTCTTTCTAGCATGGCATCGAGGTCTGGCCGGCCGGGGTGGTCGAGCGGTTCTAGGCGCTTCAGTCTGGAACCGCGCGACCGCTACGGTCGCAGGTTCGAATCCTGCCTCCGGCATGGCTGTGTGTGACGTCCTTAGGTTAGTTAGGTTTAAGTAGTTCTAAGTTCTAGGGGATTGATGACCTGAGATGTTAAGTCCCATAGTGCTCAGAGCCATTTGAACATCGAGGTCTGTATCAGTTGCTAAATTGACATTAATACGTTTCAGTCCACTGGCTCTCACAGAAAGCTGGTCATCAGATGGTGCAAACTGTGTTGCTCCCACAACACTCAGGATGGTGGAAATAAAACGGAGAGTTTACGTTTCTCATTGACAAAAATGTGGAAGACATTGCAACATATAGAAACTGGAAGAGTTTATGGCATTGTAGAGCGTTTCCAAACAGATATACTGAAGGTGATGACCTGTACAGTTAATCTGATCTTCCATAGTGATGGACTGGCAGATGTCTTGGTGTTCCACTGTGAAGAACGTTATTGCCTTAATTTCCAGTGATGTACACGACTACTGTGCCGATGTTGCCCATCGCCGGAAGATGTTCACAGCATGTGTGGGATAGTGAATATAAAAAGAGGTAGTCTTAGTGAAAAAAAACCATGTAGAGGGCATCACAGCACATGGAAACAGCGAGAGTCAGCAGCATTGAGGAACACTTCCAAACAACTGCCTGAGGGTGATGACCACTACATTTAATCCCATGCACAACAGTGACAAGTAGCAAATATCCCGTGTTCTGCCAAGGCTTTATCCATCTCAAACAAGTTGTGTTAATCATTATGTAGTAATCAACTGAGTACCAGTGGATGGATGGGATAGGAAAGACACCATCGATATGGGATTATGTACTGTAATAAGCACCTCAGTTAAAAGCATTATGAATGCAGGCAGAAGACTGTGTATTATGTCCATATGGCCATATACACCAAAGTATACCGGCATAGTCCTATACCAACACAGTCATGTTATCTGCATATTTTTAGCACATCGATTGTAGAGCAGAATTTACGATTACGACTGTGAGGATGGGATTCACAGAGTATTCTCACATTCATAGGACAAAGTTGGAGATTGACAGATCCTCCCGCATTTTTCTTGACCAACGCTCCATGCAGCATGGTCGCCAATTTAATCTGCAGCCGACCATAAGTATGATTGTACTATTGCCACTACACTCCACATCTCACGGAGGAACAGAGATAGCAGTGAAGCATTTTCCATCGTTTGTGGTAGCAAGTATTGGCTTTCCTGAATTTCGATTACCTTCGTTCAGGGTTATTGTCGAGCACTGGAGGGGGAGGTATCTGTAGCGGACTCGGACGTAAAACAGCGATAGACACAATCCTCAGCTGTATACCCACAGGTAATACACTTATTAAACACCTCTCCGTCCAACACCAGCATCTCTTCAGTCGAACATACTTCCCACCAACAAATAAAGATAGTACCTTCCACTCCAGTCTTTTTGCCGCTAGCTTATAGGTGAATGAAAGAATTTGAGTACATCTGCAACTAGTTTCGAATGCTACTGTGAAAATTTTTCCCAGCAGGATAACACCAGTTCTATGGCACTGTCAATTTTTGAACTGTATTGCAATTTTATTCGCTCCTTGTGTGTGTGTGGGGGGGGGGGGGGGGGCGGCAGCACAGCCTTGGGATAGTTAATTCCCGCTAAAATTCGTAATTCGCACCAAAATTCCAAATTCTTGCCGATATGTAGGTGGTGTTGGGGGAGGGATGGTGGGGGGAGTGGGTAGGGACTCACTTGTGGGCTGGGGACAACACATGTTGTCATCCATGGGTAGCAGGTAGTGGGTGTAATTAATTGATCACTTTAACTAATTTGCATATCAATTTGATTTCAAAATTGCACTCGGAGCCCCACCTCCGTACTAGTATTACCAAACCACGATCGTGATACCCATGCACAATATATTCCCTTTCATTTAGCGCTATAATAATGACAGTGAAGGGAACAGGTATTACACTGCTAAAGAGGAAGAAAACCTAATAAAACGCCGCCAATTTCAACCGTTAATTCCCGAGAAACGTAGTGTACACACTGCAATTTTTCTCAGAGCTTTCAATACGTGTTCCCCAGATCACGCAATGACCGAAAAAGAATTTCATATGTAGTAGATTACATCCAGCTAGATGCAGCTGTCTGAGCATACAACGAAACCCACCGACGTGTAACCTACGAACAATTCGAAAAATCTTTCTTCGCCAAATTTTGGTCTCAATCTATTCAAGAGCGTCTCAGAAAACAGATTATGGAGCCAGAGGCTTTCAATGCCAAATACGGTAATTTAAGAAGATATGAGAAATAACACTGTTCTGTATCAAACTGAAACTACTGCACATCCACGTCAACGATGCGGCATATATTTTGACAGTGCTGGATTCAGTTAATTTGCCATATGAGTATCAACGGTGTGGGCGGCAAAACAGCAACCACAACGATTACATGTGATGTGCAGGGTACACGGGTCAGCCAATATACTCCTGGCGCTCCAGTTCTATTACGTATCAAAAATGGTTCAAATGGCTCTGAGCACTATGGGACTTAACATCTTAGGTCATCAGTCCCCTAGAACTTAGAACTACTTAAACCTCATCACACACATCCATGCCCGAGGCAGGATTCGAACCTGCGACCGTAGCGGTCGCGCGGCTCCAGACTGAAGCGCCTAGAACCGCTCGGCCACACTGGCCGGCTATTACGTATCGCAACAGAATCTACTGCGTGCTTGCGCAAACCAGTTTACTTATCAAAATCAGCAGGCACATTCTAACATGAATGGTAATCATAACATCACATACATTACAGGCGGTAACCCAAACAAGAGAGGCAGAAACAATAATGGTAACGAAAGGAACGGAAACATTTGGGACTGGAATATGGACAAAAACAACTATCAGCCAAGATACAACCAACAGCAAAACTGTAACACTACGTAACAAAACACTGATCCACCACCACAATACAACAACAGCAACAAAGACAACACATGCCTGTGGCAAGTGCTACCACAACCAATAACAAACCATAATGTACTTTGCCTACTCGTCAGCAGGTAAGTCACGATGTTAAACCACAAAAAGCGCAACAGATTCGAGCGTGGAATCGCCAGTACCCGAACATGAATTTAACTGAAGTATCAGACGAAACTCCACCTCCAACTGTACCGAATAAGACGTCGACAAGCTAATGACACCCAGTACCGAGTCCCAGGTCGTGGCTGATGAAAGTTTGGGGGGCGACTTCGGTATTGACCGATATTTTTTGATACACTCACAAAATAACAAGACATTGACGATATTGTAAATAATTGTAATCATCAACCATCATTTTTCATACGCTATAATCACGATAAAAATTTATCAAATGAACTATTGGACGAAAAAACACAGTGTCGCTCAGCGGCCAATGAAACAGTTTTAGCTACAACTACTGGTATAGTAGGAGGTATTACACCCAGTATTTTCTTGGATACAGGAGCTGCTGTGAGTATTTTATCGTACAACTTTTATAAGAAAATGGGAATCCGAACCAGTGACAGAATTTCCCGTACAAAAATGTAAGCTTATGACTGCCGCAGGAAATAAGTCAAGCAAAGTTACGAAACAAGTTATTCTGATCATTAAGGTAGGTAATGGAACAGTACAATGCCCATTCCTCTTAGTCCAAAATCTAGTTGCTAATTTCATAACAAGTTTAGATACGTATGTGAGAAGAACAGTAGCATTGACTTCTCGGAACGTAAGTGTTTCCTTAGACATGGTGGCAGCGAAATCACAATTGATTTCGATATCAGGACGCTGAAACACGACAAGTCTTGCATTGGATACAAAACTTAAGCAACACAAGAACGCGACGAAACAAACACACAGACAATTGTATCAGATGAAGAGTGTAATGATTTAAGAGCACTGATTAGTCATAAATTAGAAGACACAACTGTCCGTACTGATGATCAACGTAATGAACTTTTTGAACTCCTATCTAACTATGTACAGATTTTTACAAAACCACCGGGTGTCATTAAGACGTACACTCACAAAGTCAAATTTCACCAGATTTTCTTTCATAAGTCTTACAATGCACGTTTATCTCAGTGACCTGTGTCGTGGCATGAAATCAAACATATTTTGCAATGGAAGATTATAGAACTTTTTACATCTCCTTACTCTAGTCCGTTACTTGTTGTAACGAAGTCTAATGGAAACATTAGACTGGCATTAGATGCCTAAGCTATAAATGAGATTATATTAACAGTGCGCACAAAGCCCGAGAATTTAGAGGAACAATTGCAAAAATCTCTAGACGCTATGTACTTTTCTACCATTGGCATGACAAACTCGTTTCGGCAAGTGGCAATTACTCCCGATTCCAGGAAATATGCTGCTTTAATACTCGGGGAACGAACATTACAATTTTGCGTTCTACCTTCCAAACTGGACGTCGGTTCTGGTGTATTCGTAACTGCTCTGGATACAGTGCTTGGAGACGAATTACTAGAAAATGTAACACATTATAGATGACAATCTGATCGCCACAAAGACGTGGAAAGAACATCACGAAAT
This sequence comes from Schistocerca piceifrons, assembly GCF_021461385.2. Taxonomy (NCBI): domain Eukaryota; kingdom Metazoa; phylum Arthropoda; class Insecta; order Orthoptera; family Acrididae; genus Schistocerca; species Schistocerca piceifrons. The sequence continues at coordinate 392,187,309 of NC_060142.1, forward strand.
ACTTAAAAATTCTGTGCAAATTTGCATAAGCTGGTGTAACAGAAAATCTTAAGAAATCTAAATTTGTAAGTAGTGAGATAACGTATCTAGGGCACGTAATAAATGCACAAGGTATATGCTCTGACCCGCATAAATTAGATGCTATTAAAAATTTTCATAGTCCACGAACTAAAAACAATTGAAGTCGTTTCTAGGACATCCTGTTTCTTCCGACGACTCCTGCCACAACAACTATTAAACAGTAAACACCTCATAGCTTTACTTCAAAAAGTCAGGCATGGATCTGGACAGAGCATTTTTACACCACCGCTACTTATCACGTTGCATCAACTAATGTCTGTACTAACGATTTCCATTGATTTCCTGGGTAGTATGGAATGTAAATCAGTCCGTGATGATGAATTCTGTGGCTTAGCTTTTTGACAAAACAAACAAGTTTTGAATATGTTGTGAACCTTTCTCTTCACATTGGTAAATAACGATATGTGTTGAGTTTTGTTATACACATATAACATGCATTAGAAAATTCAAACATTTTAAACCATCCAGATTTCAGTCTAGATTTTTGTATGACATGTGACGCGTCATGCAGTGGTTTAGGATCTTGCCTATTTCAGGTGGTTAAGTCCGGGGAAGAGGAACAGGTAAGAATCATTGGATTTTCAAGCCGAACCTTATGTGAATGTGGAAAAACATATTCAGCAATTGAATTACAAACTCTTTCAACTGTCTGGGCGTGTAACAAGTTAAATAATCATGTACACGGCAAACACACGAAAATCTATGCTGATCACCAAGCCCTGACATTTATTATTAACCTGGGCTTTCTTGTTGCAGAATTAATCATTTGGTATTGTTTTTATGAATGGAAAGGATAACATCATTGCTGACGCATTGTCTCGTCTTCCACACTGATACAGAAATTGAGAACGGTTATACAATACTTTTAATACAGGGTAAACAGTATTACCAATATTACATTGATTTGTGTAAAAACGTGGCAGATTTACAAAAATAGTTCAAATGGCTCTAAGCACAATGGGACTTAACATCTGAGGTCATCAGTCCCCTAGACTTAGAACTACTTAAACATATCTAACCTAAGGACATCACACATATCCATGCCCGAGGCAGGATACGAACCTGCGACCGTACCAGCCGTGCCTAGAACCGCTCGACCACAGCGGCGGGCTTGGCAGTTTTACAGAAGTCAGATCCTCACTGGAACAAGGTAAGGACGTTACTGGCTAATCAACCTAATAGTCCACTATGAAGACGTTGTAGGATGTATGACGACGTCTTATTCCGTGGGCGACAACTAAATGGCTCTTACTGGTGTGTACGTACACTCAAGGACTCAGATAGACACACGCACTTCGTTTTGGGACATTACGAAACGACGAAGTGTATAACAAAACTCAACACATATCGTTATTTACCAATGTGAAGAGAAAGGTTCACAACATATTCAAAACTTGTTTGTTTTGTCAAAAAGCTAAGCCACAGAATTCATCATCACGGACTGATTTACATTCCATACTACCCAGGAAATCAATGGAAATCGTTAGTACAGACATTAGTTGATGCAACGTGATAAGTAGCGGTGGTGTAAAATATGCATCAGCTTTTAATGGCATATTTTCTAAGCATGTGAAACTTTACGTCATAAAATCTGCGACTGCAAACACTATCATAAGACGACTTTCACTTGATTACATTCCACACGTGGGGAAACGAAAGGCAATTTTATCTGACAAAGCCACGTACCATACAGGGTACAAATGGCGCAAATTCTTAAAAGATAATGATATTAACAGTATTTTTATATCGAAACCTAGCCCTCAATCTAATCCCAAAGAACGGATTTTCAGAGAACTGACCAGGTTTATGAGGACATATATACATTCCAATTGGGTAAGCTGTTTAACTCCATTTGAAGACGTGCACAATAATCTCATCATATACAATACTAAGTATACCCATAATGAACTAATGTATGACCGCAAGGAATCTAATGAATAGTGGAATCCGTTACCGAAGTTTCCAAATGAACCGATAATGAAAAGATTAGGAAAGTTCTCGACGTTAACACAGAATGCTAATAATAGATACCGATTTTACGCTAATGCAATGAATAGATGGCAGAAATTTAAAGCAGGCATGCAGGTATTATTGCGTACTGACCGCAAATCTTCTGCCCTGAAGCGGCACAATGCAAAGAGCCGTTTGCTGCACAGAAGTCCATATGTAATCATTAATATGCCACATCCTGGGACGTGCCCATTACGAAACCGGGAAACAAACAAAATCATTCGACTTTAGGCTCACAGAGATCTGAGAGTAATTCATTCTAAGTGATAAGCATATGTTCATTTGTAACGGGTAAGTAACGAGAACACCACAAAATTATACGTATTGCATACCTCTTCAGTAAGAAATGTAGATAGGGTAAGAAATTTCATTTTCAGCAAAACCTGCCTGCCGCAGATCTAGGGGTACCGTCTATGATTAGTAATAAAAAGTCCTCGGTCCCGGGTTCGAATAGCGCCACTGCTTAAATTTTGATTAATAATCAGCATTGGCGGCCGAAGACTTCCAGCATAAGAAGTCAACCTCATTCTGTCAAAGCCCTTGTGCGAAAGGGCGGAGGAGCGGACAGAGGTTCAGGGCACTCTCTTGTCATAGAGATGGGAAATGCCCCGAAAGGTGGAAGAATTAGCAATGATCAACTGCGTGAGGATTCAGATGGCAATGGAACCACCGAAAAAAGACACGTAACGTGTATCCACAGGACATGTGGCCTGTAACTGAAAAAAGAGTCATCATGATCTCCCCATTGGCAAAAGATTCCGGAGTAATCCCCCATTCAGATCTCCGGGAGGTGACTGCCAATGGGGAGGTGATCATGAGAAATGATCGAAGAATCAACGAAAGAATAAAGTTCTACGAGTCGGGTAGTGGAATGTCAGAAGCTTGAACGTGGTAGCGAAACTAGAAAATCTGAAAAGGGAAATGCAAAGGCTCAGCCTAGATATAGTAGGGGTCAGTGAAGTGTGATGGAAAGAAGACAAAGATTTCTGGTTAGGTGTGTATGGGGTAATATCATCAGCAGCAGAAAATGGTATAACGGGAGTAGGATTCGTTATGAATAGGAAGATAGGGCAGAAAGTGTGGTACTGTGAACAGTTCTGTGATAGGGTTGTCCTTATCAGAATCGACAGCAACCAACATACACATGCCGACGTCTCAAGCTGAAGATGAAGAGATAGAGAAAGTGTGGGGTATATTGAAATGGTAGTACAGTACGTCAGGGATATGAAAATCTAATGATCATGGGGGACTGGAATGCAGGGGAAGGAGTAGAAGAAAGGGTTACAGGAGAATACGGGCTTGGGACAAGGAATGAGAGAGAAGAAACACTAATTGAGCTCTGTAATAAATTTCAGCAAGTAATAGCGAATACTCTGTTCAAGAATCACTAGAGGAGGAGGTATACTTGGAAAAGGCCGGGTGATATGGGAAGATTTCAGTTGATTACATCATGTTCAGAAAGAGAATCCGAAACCAGATATTGAATTGTAAGGCGTACCAAGGAGCAGATATAGATCACAATATAGTAGTAATGAAGAGTAGACTGAAGTTTAAGACAGTAGCCGGGAAGAATCAATACGCAAAGAAGTATGATAGGGAGGTACTAAGGAGTGACGAGATACGCTTGAAGTTCGCTAAGGCTATAGTTTCAGCAATAAGGAATACCTCAGTAGGCAGTACAGTTGAACAGGAATGGACATCTCTAAAACGGCCCGTCACAGAAGTTGGAAAGAAAAACATGGGTACAAAGAAGGTAAATACGAAGAATCCATGGGTAACTGAAGAAATACTTCAGTTGATCGATGAAAGGAGGAAGCACAAAAATCTTTTGGGAAACTCAGGAATTTTGAAAAACAAGTCGCTGAGGAATGAAATAAACAGGAAGTGCAGGAAAGCTAAGACGAAATGGCTGCATGAAAAATGTGAAGAAATCGAAAAAGAAATTATTGTCGGAAGGACAGACTCAGCGTACAGGAAAATCAAAACAACCTTCGGTGAGCCGACCGAAGTGGCCGAGCGGTTCTAGGCGCTACTGTCTGGAACCGCGCGGCCGCTATGGTCGCAGGTTCGAATTCTGCCTCGGGCATGGATGTGTGTGATGTCCTTAGGTTAGTTACGTTTAAGTAGTTCTAAGTTCTAGGGGAATGATGACCTCAGCAGTTAAGTCCCATAGTACTCAGCCATTTGAACCAACCTTCGGTGACATTAAAAACAAGTGTGGTAACATTAAGAGTGCAACGGGAATTCCACTGTTAAATACAGAGGAGAGAGCGGATAAGTGGAAAGAATACATTGAAAGCCTCTATGAAGGGGAACATTTGTCTGAGGTGATAGAAGAAGAAACACTAGTTAATTTAGAAGAGATAGGGTTGGTATTCGAATCAGAATTTAAAATAACTTTGGAGGTCTTAAGATCAAGTAAGGCAGAACGGATAGATAACATTCCACGAGAATTTCTAAAATCATTGCGGGAAGTGGCAGCAAAACGACTTTTCTCATTGGTGTGTTGAATGTATGAGTCTGGCGACATACCATCGACTTTCGCAGAAAAATCATACACACAATTCCGAAGACTGCATGAGCGGACAAATGCAAGAACTATCGCACAATCAGATTAACAGCTCATGCATCCAAGTTGCTGACAAGAATAATATACAGAAGAATGGAAAAGAAAATTGAAGACGTGTTGGATGATGATCAGTTTGGCTTTAGGGATGTGACAGAAGAAGAAAAAGAAATTATTGTCGGAAGGACAGACTCAGCATACAGGAAAATCAAAACAACCTTCGGTGACATTAAAAGCAATTCTGACGTTGCGGTTGACAATGGAAGCAAGACTACAGAAAAATCAAGACACCCTCATACGATTTGTCGACCTGGAAAAGCGTTCGACAGTGTAAAATGATGCAATATGCTCGAAATTCTTAGAAAAATTGGAGGAAGCTATAGAGAGAGACGAGTATTATACAATAGGTACAAGAACCAAGAGGGAATAATAAGAGTGGACGACCAAGAACGAAGGGTGTAAGGCATGGATGTGGTCTTTTGCCCCTACTCTTCAAACTGTACATCGAAGAGACTGTAAAGTGTGTATGTAGAACTGTAAACGGATCCTAGTCAAGGCTCGACATGTTACGTACCAAGAATAATGGAGATGTAACCCTTGTGCGCAATTTCTGGTTAAGCAACCTCACAAGGACAATTATAAATTTAAAAATTACAGGTTCACCACCAGCCCAAGCCCTTCCTAACAAGAAAGGACCGAACTGGAAATTGTCATTTCAATTAAATAAAGATTTTAATTATAAGAATGCAATTTTTATTAAAGACCCCAACAAGATGAACAGCATTGTATGTCGTATATCAATGAGCTTGTTTAATTAAATTGATTTTTCTCCCATTTTTGTTCATCACAAGCAAGCAGATTGACTTAAAAAAATCAGGGAATAGAAAATTAATTTGAAAACTGGCATCGATGAGAAAAAAAAGGACGCAGAATTTATCTTTTACGTAGCACATTTATTTTATTACTGAATTTGAAGCACATCCAATGAATACAAATGACTGGTGCCTGAATGAAAAATTTAACTAAATAATTCGCCAAAAATGGTAGAATAGCGCAATTAAAAAAAAGGAAAAACCCACAAAATGGAAGTGGAACACAATAATTCAATCATTCCATCTACATACCCACGACAGAAATAGTTCAGAGAGATACCTATCACCATTATGCTCATGCACTAGCTTCGAAAGAGGTTTATCCGATTCGCAAGGTTTGTATAGTAGATATACGACATGGAATCCGCGCCTGCCGCTTACGAACGGCCGAACTTCAGAACGTGGTAAACTTGATTACGAGTTAACTGTTCAGAAATTAGACATTAAACCAGGCACAAATGTAAGGAATTTTAGTGGTGCAATAGCAGAATGATTTTCCCGTCACAAAATAAAATTAAATCGGCAAGGCAGAAACCCTCTCTAGTAGCTACGAACTGTACTAACCAACCGCTAGCTGCAGACCGTCCTTTCTCCACCGAGCTTCGCCTAACTACAGGTGCAACGGAAGCTACCACAGGGGTAGGCTTCCACTACCAACCTGACAGACAAACCATCCTCAGACAAAAAGGGGTAAACCTCTCTGCCCAGGTACTGGAATCCTAAGTTGGTCTTCCTGTGCTACACTCCAAACGAGAAGGAAACATGACCTGCTCCTAGCAGACTACAGCCAACTTAGCGTCCCCCGCAAAAGAAACCCGAAACCAGTCGTAAAAACATTCATTCAGTCACATTTACTCACACATAGGGTAGGGTGAAGGGAAAACCATAATAAATACAGGACATGATTTCTTATGGAACACAAAAAAATCAAACATAATATCATTTAATAAGCCTTAGTTTGATTACTCAGTCTTTCTGAGAGAGTTAATAAATTAAACCGCAATCAGGCGGTGGACAGAATATAATGCATAGAATCCAGTGAGACAAGCGTCTATGAAACGACTCCACAGAGACGTTTCAAGGCAATGATGGCAACAAAAGAAAGCTCAGGAGTGGAATTAAAATTCAAGGTGAATGGATATCAATGATACGATTCGCTGGTGACATTGCTATCCTGAATGAAAGTGAAGAATTACATGATTTGCTGAATGGAATAAACTGTCTAATGAGTTCAGAATATGGACTGATGATAAAGCGAAGAAAGACGAAAGTAATGAGAAGTACCAGAAAGGAGAACAGAGAAACTTAACATCAGGATTGATAGTCACGAAGCAGATGATGTTAAGGAATTTTACTACCTAGGCAGCAAAATAACGAATGACGGATGGAGCAGGGAGGATATCAAAATCAGACTAGCACTGGTAAAATGAGCATTCCTGCCCAAGAGAAGTCTATTAGTATCAAAAACAGGTTTAAATTTGAGGAAGAAATTTCTGAGAATGTACGTTTGGAACACAGCATTGTATGGCAGTGAAACATGGACTGTGGGAAAACTGGAACGGAGGAGAACCGAAGCATTTGACATATGGTGCTACAGACGAATGTTGACAATTAGGTGGACCAATAAGGAAAGGAATGAGGAGGTTCTGCGCAGAATCGGGGAGAAAAGGGACAGGATGATAGGACATACGTTAAGACATCAGGAAACGACTTCTATGGTACTAGAGGGAGCTAAGAGAGCAAGAACTGTAGGGGAAGACAGAGATTGGAATGCATCCAGCAAATAACTGAGGATCTCGGTTGAAAGTGCTGCTCTGAGGTGAAGAGGTTGGCACAGGAGAGGAGTTCGTAGCGGACCTCATCAAACCATCATCAAACCAGTCAGAAGATTGATATCTCAAAAAAGTAACAAAGAAGAAACAATAAGAGTGGAAGACCATGAATGAAATGCTTGGATTAAAAAGGGTGTAAGACCGGGATACAGTCCTTTTCCCCTAATGTACTGTCTAGACATTGAAGAAGCAATCACGGAGATTATAGACGATTTCGGGGACGGAAATAAGATTCGCTGACGTTGCTATCCTCAGTGAAAGCGGGAAAGAATTACCAAAAGTATGGAATAAACAGTCTGCTCAGCATAGAACATGACTGATGATAAACCGATGGAAGATGATAGTAATGAGGAGTAGCAGAAATGAGATTACTGTTAAGCTTAACATCAAAAATAGTGACCGCGAAGTAGACGAAGAGGTGGAATTCTGCTACCCTGGAAGCAACGTATGCGGTCGAACCAGAGGCACAGGGAAATAGGGCATTCCTAACCAAAAGAAGTCTGCTAGCATTAGGCAAAGGCTTCAACCCGAGGAAGAAATTTCTATGCAGTTTAGGAGCACAACATTGTATGGTAATGACGCATGGACTGTGTGAAAACCGGTAAAGAAGAGACACCATATGTGTGATTTGTGGTGCTACAGAACGATACTGATATTGAAAATTAGGTCTATTTATATCATCAGAAATGAGTACGTTCTGTGCAAATTCAGCAAAGAAAGAAGCGAATGAAAGACACTGATAAGAAGAACAGATAAGATGAAAGGACTTGTGATAAGACACAAGTGAATAGCTTTCATGGTACCAGAGAGCTCTATAGAGGGTAAAATCTGAAGGGAAAGACAGAGACTGGAATATATCCAACAAGTACATGCCGTAAAATATTATTACACCTGCAAAGAAGATGTAGATTTTGATCTGATGACGGCACATGCAACCTGGGAGATAGTAGATGTCCTGATAACAGTTTCAGCATCTTCCGCCAACATATAGCATAGGGCATTGCTATCAGAGCGCTAACTGTGCCTATCCTTTAATAGGGAATGCTCATAGCTGGAAGTTTCATTGTGGTACAAACGTATGAAGCAAGCAGTCAAACATACCAGGGAGACGCATTCGTGCTTCCTACAGCCAGATGAGCGAGTTTGAAAGGGGTCAAATTGTGCTCTTCCGAGTGGCGGGATGGGTCTTTCGGAGAACTGCCCCACAAGTTGGACGTGCTGCGCAGTTGTTCAACGGTGCTGGTGTCAGTGGTCACCTTAAAAGTCTCACACCGGCAGACGAGGTTCTGGACATCCACGCAACACAGACGCCCGAGAGGATCGTCGTATTGTAAAGGTAGCATTGCAGATCACGCAGCTAACACAGCACAGATAAGAGGGCTTGTGCAACCGGACGTGTCACAAGAACGGTTGCGAAACAGTTATTAACAGTGCGCTACGAGCACGCACTCCTTTAGCCCGTCTTCGACCCACGCCACAGCATCATATGAGCACGGTTCGACTGGTGTCGTCAGATGATCACTTTGGAAGATAGAGTGGCGCTTATAACACTATATTGCAAGTTGGCGCCAAATATAACACTCTCTCACAAACTAGCGTTAGCCTCTGGGAGGAATTTCAGTTGTTTGACCATGTGTTTAGCTAATGAATAGAGGGTGGCGGACAGTAATTTCGTACCATTGACAATTAATAGAAAACTTAACTGGCTTTACTTTGGGGTTAATGAAAGTAGAAAAGTGCATAAAATGAAATAACAAACGGTCGCCAGCCTAATTAGGCATAATAATTTGAAACATTATGTTCAAGGAAATAGAACATGAGTAGCTAAAGTAACTTTCATTAACACTCCCTTTGAATAGTGCATTGGGTACACACGAATACAGGACGATCTAAGTTGTGGGTAACAATAGTTACTATTAATGCACCTACTAGTAATCATAGAAATCAAGGTATTGCCTCAGTCCTCATAACAATAGTTATAATCATTACGTAACACAGTATTAAGATGAAACTGCATGTTACACCGAACTAAATTTGGGCATGGAAAGAGTTCTGACTTAACTTGCCTAGAAATATTACAAATAAAATTAAATAATACCACATAAACACTTTTTATATTCTGATTAATATGGAAATATATGATTCCTTTAGTAAAGGTAATATTCAAATATCTTTTTGGTATGAAAAGCATATGATGGGGGGCCCGTAAACTGATACTGTCTCTTTAGGCCAACTCTTCGATAATTTCAGCAGTTAAGTTCAATTCTATCATAATTAATTATTAGTCCTACTTGGAATAGTTTAAATTTTCATCTTTCAAAGCAAATTACTCAACACCGTACTCGAATAATCTCAACAAAATCATTCGTGATAGCAAGCAAGGCTAAACTACTTTTCAAAAGGGTTTAATTTTGTGTGCCTTTTCATCACTTGTTAAGCAGGTATTTTAGACAGTAAGCTTTATACACGTTGGCACTGAATTATTGCACATTTAACACACAGAAACAAATCATCGTTTTGTTAGACACAGGATACTCGGTTTTCTGCACATTTAGGAAAGGATCCTGCGTCGGTTCATGATCTGGATAAAGTTAGGGTTCAAAACACGAGTTAATAGCACTTCGATTATTATTGCAAACACAGAAATATACTGGTCCATGCTATAATACATATCTGCGTTCCTGAAGTTGGCGGAGCAGTGGCGCAATAGTGGTGGCAAGCAATGTGGCGGCTAACTGGTCCCGCGCTCTTGAAGTTGAATGCTATTTACAAAGTCTTCTAGGCGACGTATTTTTCTAGTTTTAGAGCATTTCCATAACACCAAGAGCACCATCCGACAGCCGAATCCACACCCGAGGCAAGTTTTCAATATAGATTAGCTTCCAAATGTCTCACTTGGCACCCTCTATGTTAACCATACAACGGCTAGCCACTGACTGCTTAGCTTGCTCACGCAGTAGTCGCTCAGATCGACCGCCACAACCATCTTTTACCGTGCACCAAGCCACTTCCGTAGCGGTGGGGGGGTTCCCTACATCTTTTATTCGACACAATACAAATTCCATAAGCATGAACCAGCATTCAAGGAACAATTTCTCTTTTATGAGCAGACATATATGATCAAATGCCATTATTTTTAAATATCCTTCAGTTTTATTTACAATAATTGTATTACAAATTTCAACTTCCCCCTGACAATTCAATGACCTTCATTAGTAAAGAACAACCAATTCATAGTTACATACACACAGTTGCATAGTATAACCTACTTACAATCGATATTGGTGTTACACATGTCCCATGTTTCATTAAAATTAAACGACAGGGATACATCAATGAAACATCAGTAACACCAATCCGGTGTCGAGCAGTCAAAGAAATAATCAATCCAACCAGAGTTGGGCAGAAAAATGTCACAAAATACAATAAAACACAATAAACTTTATACACATCATTATCGAAACAAGACATAAACATCAATATACAATCCTGTAGACATATGATAATTCACTCTCATTTTACGAAACAATAAGTTAATCAAGATTTTCTGCATTACTAAGAATATTGCATAGCAGGTTGTAAGTATTAAAGAAAAATGTGGGTTCACATATGCAAGCATACATACAACAATATCACAAGACGTTTCAACACTGTACACCTTATACATCCTATAGCACAGTTTTGAAATTTTTTGTGGCGGTGTTCGTAGCGACAAACAATTCGCTGTAGAAACGGCTTACGAAGTCACCGCCACACTTTTAATAGCGGACCGACCGGTCCGCTGGAACAGTGAACAGAAAGATGAAAACCCAAACACTCTGATTAAATAAAAGTCGGTACTTATCTTTATTAACGAAGATACAGATACACAGTAGTGAACTCCGTGTCTACAGAATCTGTCTAGTTCGAGTCGGAGCGGCTAGGTCAGCGTCGACTGACGACAAACAACAACTCTGCTGCGATGAACACACAACTGACTAGCAAGTACACAATTCGGTGGCGAGTATACAACTGAGCGGCGAATACAGAACTGTGCTAGCGCTCGCGTCTCCAGCGCTTAAGAAGCCCAGAAGCCAGCGGTGGCGCGCGCAGACTTGAGGCGATTTCCTGTCTCGCTGGCGCTGCTTATGCGGACGGCGTCCGGACTTTGATGCTGCCAACCTTTTGGCAGCGGGCTCGGGTGGCATTACTGGCTAGGATATAACAAAATTATTAAGCAACAAAATTTTCAATGCTGCTTCTAATAGTAGTAGTCCATCCTAGAATATTTACACCGACATATAAACATATTTAAGTTTAATCTAGTATTCTTTTCTCACTACCCTTAGTTGACACAGTCCATTTTAGAAACATCATAGTAAAAATACACCAATATTAATTAAGACAATAATCAAATTACTTTGCTGCCTGCACAAGCCTTTGACTGTCCATGTTTGCAAATACTTCAACACTGTAATTTCATCATATATTATACATTTGACTGCCCGTTTTCGATTTTATGGCAGTTCATTTCTGACACCATTTTATAGTTTTTTTTTGTATTCAAGGCTGTTCCTGGTTATTTTTATCTTTCATTACTTATCTGCCTAATAACACTTTTGGCAGTCCATTTGGTCATCTTGCAATATTCCTTTTTTGCAGTTCTTATACAAGTCATAGCGAGGAGCTTACATAAACAGAATCCTCTTATGTTATACTGAATCTGAAACTTACAAACAGGCATCATTAATCTGATAACAAAAAAGTTTTTTTCCAACATAACAACATTTGTTAATAAAATATCAAAACAGAACCATATAGATTAATTTACATAGTCACTCTTTCACTTTTTTGCCCCTTTTATTCACTTCTGTTTGCTCTGCATTCTATGACTGGGAGGCCTTTTCGGACAGTCCGGTCTCATATTGTTGTTGTTACTCATTCAGCACCACCCAGGAGGCACGTATGACTTAGCGTACGTCACGGACGCGAGTAACCTTGCCAATTAAAGGAGCAGCCAGAAGATTTATCTCTAGAGGCTATCGTAAAGAATATACACCGGGCTGGAATGAGGACAGTGAAAAATTGCTTGAAGAATATGAAGAAAATCCAACTGTTAGCAAAGCTACGGACTTTCTGCAGTCACTTGGTGAGAATAGGAAGAAGATCGGGCATGAAACCATAGAATCATTCGACCACACACATTCAAGTCGCAAAGCTTGGCCTGTTATCAGAAAACTGGATGCAACAAACTCAGCACCGGTGAGATCTAAAGCTACCATCAAGCTGAATGAATTTGCCAAACATCTAATCTCAAATTCCAAGAGTCCAAAGGATAAGCAGACAAGAAGGGAAATCAAAAACCAGCTCAACGTCAAGAAAAGAGCAGCCCCAAATTCCTCTAAATTTTCCAATCCATTCAATGAAGAGGAAGTAAGAGATGCCATCAGAAACATGAAAGTCGGGAAGGCAGCTGGATTCAGTGTGATGTACCCTGAATTTCCCACACACTGTGGACCAGCAACAGTCAAATGGCTTTCTAACTTCTTCTCAGACATTTTCTCCACTGTAAATCTCCAACAATTATTCAAGAAAACCAAGCTAATAGCAGTCCTTAAACCGTACAAAGACCAATAAAAGTAGAAAGTTACTGCTCAATAGCCCCGTTAAGTGTTACTTACAAACTACTTGAATGCCTCATCTACAACAGGATCTATGAAACAATTAGTAAACAAATATCCATATGACAAGCTGTATTCAGGCCTGGTAGAAGCTGTAATGACCATGTGTTTGCATTAACAACCCATATTGAAATTGGATATGAGAAGAAATGCGTAAGCATAGCTGCTTCCTTGGATCATTCCGCTGCCTACGACACCGAATGGCGAGAAGGCCTTCTCCTAAAATTTGTGAGCTTCATTCAGTGTCGGAAACTCACAAACCCACTTAGCAACATGCTAAGCAACAGACTTTTCCAGATTTACTCTGATAACGACAGAAGTAAAGTCTTCAAATTAAGTGACGCACTACGTCAAGAATCTGTATTGGCCCCTCTCCTTTTCAATTTATACATTTATGACCTACCAGCCACAACCTCAAGGAAATTCATATATGTTGATGACATGTGTTTGGTAACGCAGAGCTCCAGTTTCAACACTGCTGAAAGCACGTTAACTGCCGACATGGAAATCCTGGACACATACTTCAGGAAACGATGCCTCCACCTAAACCCTCAGAAAACTGTTATTTCAGCATTCTGTGTACGGAACAGACACTCTGACTATAAACCAAACTCCGAGGACAAACCTTGCAGTACTGAAGCACACCAAAGTACCTCGGAATAACGCTCGATATGACCCTAACTTTCCGACAACATCTCTCCAACGTGGCCGCAAAAGTGAGGACCCATAGTAATATCATTCAGAAGTTTGCTGGCACCTCCAGGGGTTGCAGTGCACAAACCCTAAGATGAACTGCTTTCGCACTATCACACTCTGTCGCTGAATACTGTTGTCCAACTTGGATGAACAGTGCTCACTGTAGCAAGATAGATGTGCAACTCAACCAGACAATGCGACTTATCACAGGCTGCATACGTAGCACTCAAACTGCATGGCTACCAGTTTTATGTATCATCCAAACTCCAGCTCTACAAAGATCAGATGCTCTCCTGAAGATCTGGAGAAACATCCAGAAGAACTCCCAGCTACCCGTACACAGCGATATATTAATATCAGAACATCAGCGTCTGAAGTCAAGAAAACCACCTTGGCCAACTGCACAACATCTTGGAGCCTCCGACTTTAATATCAACGAAGTATGGAGAAGTCAGTGGGAAGAATCGTCACTGTTCAAAGGCCATCTGGTTGAAAAGCCTTCCATGCAAGTTCCAGGTTTCACACTCCCCAGACGCCAGTGGAGAATCATCAACCGCATCCGTACAGGACAAGGGAACTGCGGATATCGAAAGCACAAATGGGGCCTCCGGATTGTGACTGTGGAGCTGCCCTGCAAACAATAAATCACAGTTGGTGAATGCCCGAAACGAGCCTTCGGGGGATCAATAAATGACATCCACCATGCACCACCTGAAGGGCTCAACTGGATCAACAGATTGAACTTAGAAATCTAAGAACTTGTGTAATGTTCACATAATTTAGTATAATACTTTGGACATCTGATTCTGTACCTGTATTTTTCTTGTCATTTCTTACACAGTGTACTCTTAAAATTATGCTTTTGATCCAAGCTCTGTATCATCATACGATAAATAAAACAACACTTCTGTGGACATACAGTTTTAAATCTACAATATTGCGAACACCCAATGGTTTCCGGAGGAGACAAGGTAATGGCAAAAGTGAAGCTGTGAGGGCGGGGCGTGAGTCGTGCTTGGGTAGCTCAGATGGTAGAGTACTTGCCTGCGAAAGGCAAAGGTCCCGATTTCGAGTCTCGGTCCGGCACACAGTTTTAATCTGCCAGGAAGTTTTCACCCAATGGTTTCTTTGACTTAGGATACGCGAGATAATAAGTACTTGTGTGCGGAGTTCCTTGCACTTCAAAGAGACCATTACAGATATATTTGAATTTAGAAATTTCCTGGTTAATTTCACTGGAATTTTCGTGAGTTTTTGTCTAGAACAAAATCACCAATTTTGAATTTAGTCACTTTAAGACCGTTATCGTGCCTTTTAGATCTGACTTCCGCTGTTCTTTCATTCGTTTTCTGACCAAGTCTTTTTTTGTTTTGTTTTCTTTCAGATCTAGTTCAACATTGGTTGGAAATCGTAAGGCTTCTTCTATTACTCTTTTCCTCTTAGAATTTAGTAGGATTTCCTCAGGTGTAAATCATGTAGTTTCATGATGGCGGGTTTTCAAAATCCGTAATAAATCTGCCTCATGCCCCAAGCCTTATGCAGTCATGGGCATCAGCACAGGTCAAATTAGACTTCGTGGACAAAATGACGAACTAAGAACTGAAAACGAAAGACTGCGTAGGGAGTTAGCGGCGGCAAATGCCCCTGACGCAATAGACAGACTTCAGAGTTTGCAAATGGGGATCGCAGCCCTCAAGTAAGAAAATCAAAAATTACGCACTGAAACGGGGCCGACACCATTGACTTTCCCTGCAGTCGCGGCAGGTGGCCCTGTCACCAAGCCGAAGAGCAAGGCTGAAGAACAAATTGAATTAGCAAAAAATAAATAGGCAACTGTTCTCTTTTTTAAATCAGAGAACAACTGTAAGTAGGCTGTTTAGGTTCTTACATTGGTAACGCCACCGCCACGTAGCGCTCTGTATGAAAATCACTGGCTGTGCTGTGTACAGTCTGTGGCTGGTTTCCATTGTTGTTTGTATTGTAGTGTTGGGCAGCTGGATGTTTTTAACAGCGCGTAGCGTTGCGCAGTTGGAGGTGAGCCGCCAGCAGTGGTGGATGTGGGGAGTGAGATGGCGGAGTTTTGAGAGCGGATGATCTGGACAGAGACAGTAAATTTGTAAGACTGGATATCATGAACTGATATATATATTATGACTTTTGAACACTATTAAGGTAAATACATTGTTTGTTCTCTATCAAAATCTTTCATTTGCTAACTATGCCTATCAGTAGTTAGTGCCTTCAGTAGTTAGAATCTTTCATTTAGCTGATAGTACTGGCGCTCACTGTATTGCAGTAGTTCGAGTAACGAAGATTTTTGTGAGGTAAGTGATTCATGAAAAGTATAGGTTAATGTTAGTCAGGGCCATTCTTTTGTAGGGATTATTGAAAGTCAGATTCCGTTGCGCTAAAAATATTGCGTGTCAGTTTAAGCACAGTCATGTATAATTTTTCTAAGGGGACGCTTCACAATCATGATGCTAAAGCCATAAGGGAAACCTTACCTAATGTAATAAACGATGATCCTGATAAAATAAAAGTTGAAGCAATAACGATTACAGCAAACACAGGATTTCTTGAAACTGAGACACAAGAAGATTATTGAAAAAACATCAAACTTAAAGGACATTCGTTCCAACAACACTCACAGATGAATACTTTACAGAAGAACTGTTTGAAATAAATCTCAGGGCCCACATCACCAAAGTGGAATTTCAACAAGAAGTCAAAATACAATTCAAAACAGGTCCGAAAGGGAAAAGAACGGTAAATAATATTCTAGAGGTAACACTAAGGGTCAGATTACTGTTATTACAGAGGGATGGGGTGTACACACATTTTGAATCTTTACGCATTAGGGATTATGTGTCAGTACAAAAGTGCCTCAACTGTTCGGATTTTGACCATTCGTCAAAAAGATGCGACAGGGAAGGTATCTGCGGGAAATGTGCGAAACCCAGTCATAAAATATTCGAATGTCGTGAAGAAACAACTGCTGGCTGTGTTCCTTGCAAGAACACGTAAAGAACATGTAATAAAGCTGGGGGATTAGAAAGCCCTACTTACAAAGAACTCTACGAAAGACAAATAGAAAAAAAACGCAGTATGATGTCACCAACAACGTCAACTAGCACACACCGAAACAAAAGCAGTGAGCCAACACTCTTTTGATATTTAAGAAGGGATGTGAATACAAGTATCAACTACGGAAATGTACAGATGTCCTCTCAACAAAAAATGATTCAAATGGCTCTGAGCTCTATGGGACTTAACATCTGAGGTCATCAGTCCCCTAGAACTTAGAACTACTTAAACCTAAGTAACCTAAGGACATCACGAACATCCATGCCCGAGGCAGGATTCGAACCTGCGACCGTAGCGGTCTCGCAGTTCCAGACTGAAGCGCCTAGAACCGCACGGCCACACCGGCCGGCGTCCTCTCAACAAAACGCAGATATGAACACCAGCATCTCACCTCGCAGACGCAAACACAAATCACCAGCAACCAAAACAAGAGCGTGGCGACGTGCAGTAGCCCGGAGGCTACGACTTGGGCTGATGCTGACCACAGACTCTCCAACGGACATGAATCCCCTCAATAGTTGTAACATTGTGCGAGAAAAATATGTTAGCCTAACAGATTATATCGACGATGCGTGTTTCTACGGCGCCGTGGACTACACTGTGGCGAGGCACGTCAAACACGAACTTCTCCAGTAGACAACAAACGGGGACCTTTCTTAGAGTAGAAGAACTGGAAGAGGGAGCCCTGAGTGAAGAAGAACTTAAAAACAACACGCCACACACAACAGAAGTACATAAATATGACGATATAAACCCAAGATATGGTCATGCCCACCGAGAGCAGGACCATAACGCAGTCGTTAAACACAACACAACACACTTAACAGAATTAACCGAGACACCGTCAGTCCCATGCAGAACAGGCTAACGACACAGCCATATAGCCAGTACATCTGGACACAAACGTAAACTAATTCTTTCCTCGCCGGAGGATAGGTTACCGTATAATGAAACAAAAAATTCGGAAGAATATCAATATGACACATCAAAATGTAAACCATACATGCAAACTATACGTTTAGTTTATGGTGGCAATACGCACGAAAAGACAACTCAAGTGCAAGAAACAGTTATCAATGAGAAACAAACACAAACAGAAAACTTCAAACAACAAAAAGTGATCACACACCATATGGATACTAAAAACAACATGAACACACTAAAATCTCACACTAAAAAATTACAACAATCTTCAACTGACGGAACATCAAATCATCCTAAAGCGGAAACTACACCAACAGATAAACACCACGACCCAGTCAATTAAACAGAGTTACAAAACCATGAAGTAAGAAACAAAATAGACCACGATGACATCGAAGAGAACTTGCACCTAAGTCAACTGGAGAAGAAAGGAGTTTTTCAAACTGCACTAAGACTGAGAACAAGACTGAATCACCTACTGGGCGACACTATATACTACCCCGCAACTGAACAAACAGACAAAGTGATTCTAGAACCGAAAACCTACTAACAGATAAACTCGAATTATGCAATTTTTCGCCTAAATCATGTGAACGAAGAAATGAAGAACTAAACCTTGACAATGCCTACAAGGATCTAGTAAGGGCGCATGGACGCGTGTTCTTCGATTACACTCAGAGCGGGCCGGAGTTCTTTGTTTTTACTAAATTTCCATAGTGAAAGTCTTGCAGCTAAACGGTATGGGCATCACAACGGTGGCCGCAGAGCTTGGTAGGCTGGTGAACGAGGTGTACGCGGACATATTGTGTCTACAAGAACCGTACACATGATGTGGAGAATACCAGGCCTTCCGAGGCAGTACGTGCAAATCAAAGGCACGAACAAGGCCAAGCCTGCAATCATTGTAGAAAATAATAACATTACAATAACACGAATTACGCAATTATGCACACAACATACGGCTACAGCCGAAACAGGGAGACATGGATCATCTCGTCGATACACGACCAGTACTCATTTGATGTAGAGCCTTTTGCTGAAGTAATAAAAGATATTGCACATTTTCCGAATGCCAGACGACTACTTAACAGACTAAATGCTAGGTCAATTATCTGGCACTCTGACAGAACGGACGTCAGGGGACAAATAATAGTCGACGTTACAAACGAGTGTAATCTTTTCGTTTTAAACAAACCAGGCCAGCCATCAACCTATCACTGAAATAGTGGAGTATGCAGCAACATAGACATTTCTCTGGCAAACAGCGCATCATTAATCCGGGTAGCGAACTGGCAGGTGCTCGATAAGAAAATACCCAGTGATCATAACGCAATAATGATATAAACTAAAACACACACAGATATAAACACACACACACACATTACAATCCGTAAGGTCCTGCCACGTAAAGTAAACTGGCAAAAACTAAGGCAAGTAATTAAAGAGTTTCCTCTATGCGGCACCCAAAGAAGCATACAGAGCTAACGTTCTTACAGACGTTTTACAGAGAGCACAAACTGCAACAATACTTGCAGCACGCGGCGAACCCAAACAAAGGACACTGTGGTCAGTACTGTTAACAAGACTAAGGAAAGACACTCTTGGTAAACGGCGATATTACCAAAAATCAAAGACAGCACAGGAAAGACAAATTAGACTTCAACATTATATGACGCTAAAACACGACACAAAGACGAACTACATACACTATGTGATCAAAAGTATCCGGACACCTGGCTGAAAATGACTTACAAGTTCGTGGTACCCTCCATCGGTAATGCTGGAATTCAATACGGTGTTAGCCTACCCTTAGCCTTGATAACGGCTTCCACTCTCGCAGGCATACGTTCAGTCAGGTACTGGAAGGTTTCTTGAGGAATGGCAGGCCATTCTTCACGGAGTGCTGCTCTGAGGAGAAGTATCGATGTCGGTCGGTGAGACATGGCACGAAGTCGGCGTTCCAAAACATCCCAAAGATGTTCTATAGGATTCATGTCAGGATTCTGAGCAAGTTAGTCCATTACAGGGATTCACTGTCGTGTGTCTCCGTCACAGTCCGTGCATTATGAACAGGTGGCACGATCGTGTTGAAATATGCAGTCGCCATCACCGAATTGCTCTTCAACAGTGGGAAGCAAGAAGGTGCTTAAAACATCAATACAGCCTATGATGTGATAGTGCCACGCAAAGCAACAAGGGGTGCAAGCCCCCCCCCCCCTCCATGAAAAACCCGACCACATCATAACACCACCGCCTCCGAATTTTACTGTTGGCACTACACACGCTGGCAGATGACGTTCACCGGGCATTCGCAATACCCAGACCCTGCCATCGTATCGCCACATTGTCTACAGTGGTTCGTTAGTTACCCGACACAACGTTTATTCCATTGTTCAGTCGCCCTATGTTTGCGCTCCTTACACCAAGCAAGACGTCGTTGGGCATTTACTGGAGTGATGTGTGGCTTATGAGCAGCCGCTCGATCATGAAATCTAAGTTTTCTCACATCCCGCCCAACTGTCATAGTACTTTCAGTGGATCCTGATGCAGTTTGGAATTCCTGTGTGATGGTCTGGATAGATGTCTGCCTATTACACATTACGACCCTCTTCGACTGTCGGCGCTATCTGTCAGCCAACAGACGATGTCGTCCTGTACGCTTTTGCGCTCTACGTGTCCCTTCGCGTTTCCACTTCATTATCACATCGGAAATAGTGGACCTATGGACATTTTGGAATGTGAAAATCTCACATAAAAACGTATAACACAAGTGACACCGAATCACATGACCACGTTCGATGTCTGTGAGTTCCGCGGAGCGCTCCATTCTGCTCTCTCACGATGTCTAATGACTACTGAGGTTGCTGATATGGAGCACCCAGCAGTAGGTGGCAGCACAATGCAATTAGTATGAAAAAGGTATGTTTTTGGGGGTGTCCGGATACTTTTGATCACATAGTGTAGGACCAGGAAAGACCGCTGGGACACATATGTTAGGACAAACTTACAGAACAACATCTGGGGCGGGGAGGGGGGGGGGGGGGAGGGGGGGCGTTTAAACTGCAGACTGAACGTACTAAAGACGCCTACAGTATTATCAACGCTGAAGAAACCAGATGGTACCACCACAAGAAGCTGGAGATACACAGCACAGTATCTCCTCAACAAACTACTTCCTGACGATGACCACACTCAGGATCACGAACTTCACACCGCCCTTCGGAGACTGCTTTATGACAAATACGTAAACGAAGGTATTACCATCCCCTTTGCTCACGAGGAAGTTGCAGTGGCAGTACACAAAACAAAGAACAAAAAGCCTCCTGGACCTGATGGCATCCACCGCGATACCATCAAACAAACTGCTCCACTTGTAAGTAGGCTGTTTATGTTTTCTCTATGTAAGTAGGCTGTTTATGTTTTCTCTATGTAAGTAGGCTGTTTATGTTTTCTCTATGTAAGTAGGCTGGTTAGTTTTTTTTTTTTTTGGTAACGCCAACTCTGTATGAAAATCACTGGCTGTGCTGTGTGCAGTCTGTGGCTGCTTTGCATTGTTGTAATACTCGCCATTGTAGCATTAGGCAGCTGGATGTGAACAGCGCGTAGCGTTGCGCAGTTGGAGGTGAGCCGCCAGCAGTGGTGGATGTGTGGAGAGAGATGGCGGAGATTTGTAATTTGTCATGAACTACTATATTTATATATGATGATATCAAGGTAAATACATTGTTTGTTCTCTACTAATATCTTTCATTTGCTAACTATCCCTATCAGTAGTTAGTGTCTTCCATAGTTTGAATCTTTTATTTAGCTGGCAGTAGTGGCGCTCGCTGTATTGCTGTAGCTTGAGCAGCGAAGATTTTTGTGAGGTAAGTGATTTGTGAAAGGTATAGTTTAATGTTAGTCAGGGCCATTCTTTTGTAGGGATTTTTGAAAGTCAGATTGCGTTGCGCTAACAAAATATTGTGTGTCAGGTTAAGCACAGTATTGTAAAATTGTTCAAAGGGGACGTTTCATATGTCGACCCTTAGCCTAGGATACCTCACTGCAATCTTCTGATTTTTTCTTGTAGTTTGTGTAATTAGTGTAGATTTTGTTTATTGCTAGCGCGTAACTGTAGAGAGAATCTCCTTTGTAGTTGCAGTCTTTCATTGTTGTACAGTAAAACAGGTGTGGCACGCATGTAGATTTGCACCAAGTATTTCGCAGCTGCAATTAACTAGATATTATTTTCAGTGCTATGTTAATGTGTTCTCTTATTTTTGATCTTCAAATTGTGTTTTTCTGTGTTGTCGTGTGAAATACTGTGACAATAATGGCGTGTGAAAAACGTAATACAAGGCTCCAAAGTAAACTGAGAAATGACAGTGAAAATGAAAGCAGTGTGTTAGCGCCACCGAGTAATGAATTAACTGATGTTCAAAGTAGTAATTTGGTAATTGTGCATAGGGAAATGGAGCGGGCTGCAAACAATGGTGTAGACAGTGAAACAGGTAGTGAACAGGGAAGCATTATCGATCAATCGGTTGGCAACAGCTCGCCTCAGGAATCCGAAATGACAGGACACGATCTCGCAAATACTGTAGATTCAGGTTTTGGATCCTCACCGTTTTCTCAAATAGGTCAAGACACATTTTCTGCTTGTCAAAATGTGAATGTTGCCGGTGCAAATGCACTGCCGAAAAGCGTAGAGAAACAGATTCCAGACACTAATACATTATTATTGCAATTAATGCAACAAATGGAGCAAAATCAGAGACAAATGGCACAAAATCTTAAAAAGTTAAACACAGTGGAACAAAATCTTAAAAAGTTAGACACAATGGAACAACACCAGAGACAAACACAGCAACAGTTAGACGCAATGGGACAAAATCTTCAAAAGTTAGACACCACACTTGAACAAACACGTGAAGATTTAACTAGTGAGTTACATAACATTGAATCGAAATGTCAAAAAGTCTGTAATGACGTAAAAACACAAATTTGTGAGCATTTTCAACCTATTTTTTCGCGGCATGAAAATGCATTACAGAATCACGAAGCAGCCATAAAAGAACTGCAAATTATTGTTCATGAAAATCATGAGACCTTGCAAGCTAAATTTGACTCAGTTGCATCTACCGATTCGGTTACGCAACTTGCAAAAAATCAGGAAAACTTAAAGGACACAGTAGATACTCTGAAACTTGGTTCAGAAAAACACACTGAGGAAATAAGTACACTATCGGAGAAAGTAGCCGAACTTTCGGATCAGTTCACTAATTTATCTACGAAGGTAGATGATGATCTGAATGACACAACACCTGTAGCCTTCACGGACACTGAAGAGTATGAACAAATTAGAAAATTCAAACAAAATCAAAATCAAATCAATACACAGTACAAAAGAGAAATCCGGGAAGTGCAAGATCAGCTGACACAGGTAATACAAGAATTACGTATTTCAGAGGACACTCGCGCTCCAACACGGGAAGAGGGACTTAGAAACCCGGAAAAGCCGCAAAATAATAACACAGGGCATTCCGGAAGTTATGAAAGAAATTGGCAATGTGCACCAAATTTTGAGATGGAACGGCCGACACGACCTAACAATGACCGATATGCGACTCGCCGACATGATGATTTTGACTATAAGCTGTTCATTACTACACGTAAATTCAAAACATTTAAGAATTCTGGCAACGACATTCATCCACAAGCATGGCTCCATCAATTCTCTCATTGTTTTTCTCCCAACTGGTCGTTGGAACACAGATTAGAATTTATGTGTGGCTACTTGGAGAATGAACCAGCTGTAAGAATGCGATCGGTAATTCACGATTGCCACAGTGAAGGAGAGTTTTACCATGCCTTCCTCTCAGCATATTGGTCTCAAGGCACACAAGACCGAGTAAAACATAGCATCATAATGATGAAACATTTCGAACAATCTGAATTTTCCAGTTTTGTCAAATATTTTGAAGACATGTTACATAAGAATCAGTATCTTTCAAACCCATACAGCCCCTCAGAACTCATCCGCATTTGCTTAATCAAACTGCCTGAACATTTACGACATATTATTTTGGCAGGACGTTGCAAAGACGACATTGAAGCATTTCAGGGACTCTTACAAGAATTAGAAATTGACACTGACAATCGCGGAACGCGAAACCAGGAACACAACAATTACAGGTCACATCCGTCGCAAATCTGCGATGAAAGAAGTAATAACTGGACACGACAAGGCTATTCTCACAACACAAATCGTGACCAAAACAGACACCACCCGTATGACAACCGTTGGCAGAGTAGTAATAACTACAGGGAAAGATCACCTCTCCGTGGTAATGACTATCACAGAGACAATCAGAGAAACAGACAATATGGGAACCAAAATAAATACTATCAAGGGAGACAGAATAACTTTAGACGCAACGGACCAGCGTGCAGTTACGATTCAGGGAGAAATTCTCCACCACGTGACCGACACGAAAGAAACTATGTAAACTACCGACAAAACGACAGACGTGAATTTCATCAGAACTGGCGGAATTCTAACAGAGCTGGGCCCTCTCGGCAAAGCGAATTTGTAGAAGTTAGGTCTCCTAATCCCAATAACAACGCGCGCCAACAAAGAGACAGACAATGACTCGCGCCGCAAGCACCCACGTGCGCCAGGTGGCTCAGAGAAAAATAACATAGACGCTAACCTTGAGAAAAAATTCCAGTATTCTTTACCGACGTATACCGCCTGACAATTGCATTCAAGTTCAAACTCTGAGTACTATGAAGAGTAAAGGATTGCACCACACTTCACATGTAAAACCGCTTATTGAGAGATAATCTGCTTCTTAACTTTGTCATTGCCATAAAACTTTTCACTTTACATTACTAGTATGCTGTGTCAGACTTAAGAAACTGTTAACATACAACTATGTTTGAAGTTAAATATCCAGTGTAGAACCTAGGGAACATTTTTAAGCAGAAATTACGAATGCATTGTTATAGTGAACAGACGACACAGTGTTGTATTTGTACATTCTTGCTTGTTAGTTGCACGATTACGTAACGACTATAAGGCTCACATACTTAGAACATTTACCAGTACTGCTAATGAGATTTTAATGCAACATTTTGGTTTACTTGAAAATACATTCTGGATTTAAAGTACTTTCTGTGAGATACCAGATGACACAGTGGTTAGTTCATGTGACAGCTACACGATTTTATCACGACGCTACTAATGAGTGACAATATACAATGTTGCTTTTGCGGTGTTTCTGTTTTATATCTGCACAGTTTTTCTGTTTTATTCTAGGAAGAAAAACATGTTTTAGTAGTAACTTTTGTGGTATAGCAACAATGAGACAGCCTTTTTCGTGGCATAACAATATGTTACTGTACAGTACTTTCTTCATCACGCCAATAAGCATAATAACTACGATATCTATATGCAAAGCATTTCATTTTTGTTTATCATGTGGTAAGTACATTGACTTCCGCAGAACTTAGCTTTCGGAGGACGATAACTACGACACTTCCACACAGATTATGTTGCAACAAGACGCACATTTAGCGCTACAGTACACGTATTTGAGTGATTAATTTTGTACTTAAAACATTTATTTTTAAAGGTTTTTTGAATTACAAAGAAAGTTTTCCGTGATACATTTCATTCCATTGCTGTAATCTATAACACCTGAGGGTATAATTACATTAATCCTCAGGGGGGTACACGCCTACTTTGTGTACCATGTGTTTGGCAAGCACAAGGAACCCTAGCTAATATGGTATTTGCTTATACAACTTTACACATCGGTACCATATTTCTCTAAAACATAAATTACACAGCGATCTGATCATTTAATTGAGAGATAAGCATGTTTTTACTACGTCAGTGACACATGTTTACGTAATTACACAGTTGGATAACTTCACACTTATGAAATTGTATTTTGTCTGTACTTTGTGAAATGCTCATATTTTTTTCAGAACCATTGTGATACTATGAGAGCTTTTAATGATATATTTGGTAAGGGAGCATGATTTTAAAGTACGTTTGAGGCAGATGACACTTTTGACATGAGCAGAGAATTTTCTTTAGGTTTGGAATTATTGCAGAAAGCTACGACGTTTTTGAGATTTGACTGAGGTGTTATGATGTTATTATTACGACGATGATGTGTATTATGCTATTGAGGTATGTTTATGTCAATAAGATGATGCTACCATATATGAGGAATAAGAAGTATGTTGGAAACCAAGAATCGTACTTTAAGAGTTATGAAATGTGCGTAAATGCGTGACTGTATCACAATGCTGACGAATATTTTATTTGAACACTTATATTTATAGGATTTTCTTTCTACAGATTTGCAACGCTAATTCTTGACCTGTGAAATATTTTTATGTGAGACTGTCACTGTAGCGGAAACTGCTGTCGTAAATATTTCCGTAAGAAAGTTAAGTGACCACCTGCACGTAATGCGTTGCGGGCACCCACCTGGGCGACAGCCGCCCGAAAAAAAAGCCATTAGGGTGTGCCTTTCCGGAAGCACAGGTAGAAAAAAAAAAGAAAAAAAGGCAGGCCTTTATCCCTGCCGTTGACATTCCTTTAGAGAAAATATTGCAAATGCGACACCCTCATTACTTCCATTAACCTTGCTATTGACATTCCTTTGTAGAAAGCATCGCAAATATTACACGCTCATTACCTGAAAACATATGATTACTCATACTTTGTGCTAATTACTGAAATGCTTATGAATTGATGGGAAATATTCGTACATCTGCACACCTGATTATGACAAGTGTCTTTCTACGAGAGTTGAGAGCTACTGACACGAAATGCCACATAGCTATTGAATGATATTTTTATGCTTTGGTTTGCGTAATTGCTTATTTCATTTGACATCTGGTTTCCAGCTGTGTTGCAGCATTGCTTTTATAAAATAAAATGCATTTGCTATTGTGAACACTTTCTGTCTACAGATCTATTAAATGATAATTTTGTAATCCACATTCTTTAAAAAAGGAGCACTTGGAAAGGAAAGAACAATAAGAAGGGACTAGTAACAGTACCTGGACACATAATTTTCTTTTCAAGTACTTGGTAACTTTTTGGTAGAATAACTTCTTGTGGTGCACCACTTTAATTACATAGACATTAAGATGTGAATATACATTTCCCTTGTCTGCAGTGTTGTCTTTAGTGTACTATTTTTTATGCTTGAGCTTTGTCATGCTTAGGTATACGTCATAGCATTTGCTGCTGCTGTTTGCCAGGCATAGTGTTACTGAATTTGACTTTGAGTTACTCTTCTAAGCTAGTTTTTCTTGTTTCCTGCACAGTGCCTTATATTAGTTGTAATTTTGCATTTTTTTTGTTAATTTAGATTTACTGTAGCTTGCTTTGCAATTTTCCATTTTTTTGGTCATTGTTGTTTGTGTTACTTATTTTGTACTGCTGCATTGCCTCGTTCCTTAGTTTAGCATCTGAGCTCAGTAGATTTAAGTTAGCTTAAGAGGGGGTAGCCTCTAAGAGAATGAGTTTCGATGAATTGGAAGAAATGCATAGAGAAGTTATACAAAAAAAGTACAGAAAACAGGTTTAGGTAGGATTTTCTTGGAAATAAATGTTGAGGTAAGAAATGTGTGAACATATAAATACAGAAAGCATGCTTAGATAGAATTTTTTTGGTGGAAACAAAGGATGAAATAAGAGGAAAGATATATGAAGTTTTGGGTTGGACTGCAGTACCACATGTTACACTGAAAACGAACCCTGTCCTTTCCTATTGGTGTTATCCCGCTATATGTTTGTGTACCCTTGTGTATTTATGTTCTTCCTGTATTTATATGTGTATCTGACAAGATTTATGTTGTAGAATTTTTTCTTCTTCTAATACTAAGCTACATTCACTATGATGAGGAATACAGTTATCCTCATATATAATTGGCATTAATAACATGTTATTTACCTTGTAAATATGCTTAGACATTATTTATTCTGTTTTGTTTTAATGCTCATGTGTAAAGTTGATGTTTCAAAAGTTATTCTGATCTTTTATGTATGTACTCATGTTATAATTCCTGTAACACTGATGTATATGTTTATTTCTATTCTTTTGTAAAGTCTGTATTACTACAAATGTTATCTGTATTATTATGTTTTTAACGATGTTTTCTGTGTCTTTGTAATTGTATTCTCATGTTATTAAATTGTAATTGTCACCAGTTCATGATATTATTAACTTGTTAGTTACATTTCACTGCACACGTTTCTGTTGGTCATAGTATATGGACAATATGTGAGAAGTTGGGACTGTTAGTGTTTGCACGTGTGTTAATAATTCAGCAAGGGACTGGATAACAGCATTGCTGGTTCTAAGGACAATTCCAAACACTTTATGAGTGCACAAGTGGTGGTTATGGACTTGCTATATTATCCGCAAGACTCTTCAATGGTGATTGTGCACCTGCACAGTCACAACAGATGGCTGCTGGCCATCTCTACAAGGACTACAGTGGGTCTTCATCTTTGATGACCCACCAATACCATTATTTCCACAAGGACTACAGTGAGTCTACACCTTTGCTGACTCACCAATACCATTATTTCTACAAGGACTGCAGTGGGTCTGCACCTCTGGTGGCCCACCAATACCATAATTTCTACCAGGACTACAGTGGGTCTGCTCTGTGATGACCTACCTATCAATACTCTTCGAAACTTCGACTGACTCTGCTGTGGGTTTGCTCTGCTGTCTTTCCGTTGGAAGGACAACACTACTTCTTCAAGACTGCATGGAAATCCACTACTTCTGTGTGCATTTTCTTTTACTGCTCAGACTTTGAGAAAAACTCTGCATTTTTACTGTGATGAACAATCTGGACTGTCTTTATGGACTGTGAAAAATTTTTTACCTTTTGACCAACATTGTATCAATAAGTGTGTGCATTTGATATCTTTGTTATTGAAATTATGAAAAATTTTTTCAAATCTGTATTGGCCACTGCCCCACCCAATTTGTAAAATTTTTTTTTGTGGGAAGCATGGGGGCTATGTAAGTAGGCTGTTTATGTTTTCTCTATGTAAGTAGGCTGTTTATGTTTTCTCTATGTAAGTAGGCTGTTTATGTTTTCTCTATGTAAGTAGGCTGGTTAGGTTTTTTTTTTTTGGTAACGCCAACTCTGTATGAAAATCACTGGCTGTGCTGTGTGCAGTCTGTGGCTGCTTTGCATTGTTGTAATACTCGCCGTTGTAGCATTAGGCAGCTGGATGTGAACAGCGCGTAGCGTTGCGCAGTTGGAGATGAGCCGCCAGCAGTGGTGGATGTGTGGAGAGAGATGGCGGAGATTTGTAATTTGTCATGAACTGCTATATTTATATATGATGATATCAAGGTAAATACATTGTTTGTTCTCTACTAATATCTTTCATTTGCTAACTATCCCTATCAGTAGTTAGTGCCTTCCATAGTTTGAATCTTTTATTTAGCTGGCAGTAGTGGCGCTCGCTGTATTGCTGTAGCTTGAGCAGCGAAGATTTTTGTGAGGTAAGTGATTTGTGAAAGGTATAGTTTAATGTTAGTCAGGGCCATTCTTTTGTAGGGATTTTTGAAAGTCAGATTGCGTTGCGCTAACAAAATATTGTGTGTCAGGTTAAGCACAGTATTGTAAAATTGTTCAAAGGGGACGTTTCACACTTATCGTACTATACCTGACACATTTGCTGAATGATGCCCTACTAGAAGGATGAATACCGAATAATTGGAAGACGGCAAATTCAGTTATAATCAAAAAAGCGGAGGGCAAAGAATCGACTGACCCTAAGACATATAGACCAATATGCCTCATTAACATTCTAGCAAAGGAAAAGGAGAGATTGCTGTGCGAGAAACTTTAGTCGCACCGGCAGCTCTTCGGAATTGGCCCACATCAGTTTGGTTTTCGATCACATAAATCCATCGACGACGCAGTAAAAGGGCCATAGAAATTACACAGACAATACATGACAAATACATAGTAGCAATCATAATTGACATAGCTGGTGCTTTCGACAACCTTTGGTGGCCGGCGCTGTTTGCAAAAGTTAGAGAGGTGAATGTTCCACTGGCTCTATACAACAGCCTTAGTGATTATTGTAAAAATGGAATGGAAGACTGTCCGCCAAAAGGTTGTAAAGACTGTAACAAAGGGGTGTCCACAAAGATCCATATGCGGACTGATTTTCTGGGACAGGGGCGTAGAACCACTACCGAATGCACTAGAAGACAGCGACCTGGATAACCGGGTGATTGCGTACGCTGATGACCTCACGTTCATGGTATCTACAAACGCCAGGTCCCAACCAGAGAGTAAAACCATGCGGCTCCTCGCGTTCATCGGTGAATGGTACACGAACAACAAACTCACAATATCAAACAAACAAAACTATTTACCCACTTCAAAGAAGCACGCTGAAAAGAAATCCAGTTATAAAGTAGAATACATCTATGAAAAGGAAAGCTGTGACAAGACATTTTAGCATTTACACTCCTGGAAATGGAAAAAAGAACACATTGACACCGGTGTGTCAGACCCACCATACTTGCTCCGGACACTGCGAGAGGGCTGTACAAGCAATGATCACACGCACGGCGCAGCGGACACACCAGGAACCGCGGTGTTGGCCGTCGAATGGCGCTAGCTGCGCAGCATTTGTGCACCCCCGCCGTCAGTGTCAGCCAGTTTGCCGTGGTATACGGAGCTCCATCGCAGTCTTTAACACTGGTAGCATGCCGCGACAGCGTGGACGTGAACCGTATGTGCAGTTGACGGACTTTGAGCGAGGGCGTATAGTGGGCATGCGGGAGGCCGGGTGGACGTACCGCCGAATTGCTCAACACGTGGGGCGTGAGGTCTCCACAGTACATCGATGTTGTCGCCAGTGGTCGGCGGAAGGTGCACGTGCCCGTCGACCTGGGACCGGACCGCAGCGACGCACGGATGCACGCCAAGACCGTAGGATCCTACGCAGTGCCGTAGGGGACCGCACCGCCACTTCCCAGCAAATTAGGGACACTGTTGCTCCTGGGGTATCGGCGAGGACCATTCGCAACCGTCTCCATGAAGCTGGGCTACGGTCCCGCACACCGTTAGGCCGTCTTCCGCTCACGCCACAACATCGTGCAGCCCGCCTCCAGTGGTGTCGCGACAGGCGTGAATGGAGGGACGAATGGAGACGTGTCGTCTTCAGCGATGAGAGTCGCTTCTGCCTTGGTGCCAATGATGGTCGTATGCGTGTTTGGCGCCGTGCAGGTGAGCGCCACAATCAGGACTGCATACGACCGCGGCACACAGGGCCAACACCCGGCAATTTGATGTGGGGAGCGATCTCCTACACTGGCTGTACACCATTGGTGATCGTCGAGGGGACACTGAATAGTGCACGGTACATCCAAACCGTCATCGAACCCATCGTTCTACCATTCCTAGACCGGCAAGGGAACTTGCTGTTCCAACAGGACAATGCACGTCCGCATGTATCCCGTGCCACCCAACGTGCTCTAGAAGGTGTAAGTCAACTACCCTGGCCAGCAAGATCTCCAGATCTGTCCCCCATTGAGCATGTTTGGGACTGGATGAAGCGTCGTCTCACGCGGTCTGCACGTCCAGCACGAACGCTGGTCCAACTGAGGCGCCAGGTGGAAATGGCATGGCAAGCCGTTCCACAGGACTACATCCAGCATCTCTACGATCGTCTCCATGGGAGAATAGCAGCCTGCATTGCTGCGAAAGGTAGATATACACTGTACTAGTGCCGACATTGTGCATGCTCTGTTGCCTGTGTCTATGTGCCTGTGGTTCTGTCAGTGTGATCATGTGATGTATCTGACCCCAGGAATGCGTCAATAAAGTTTCCCCTTCCTGGGACAATGAATTCACGGTGTTCTTATTTCAATTTCCAGGAGTGTATATAGACGAACATTTACACTTCACCGAAAATGCCAGACTGACAATTAACAAAGGGACGAAACTGATGCATAAACTTGCAAGACTGAACACTATAAGACACAGATTACTCCTTCAGACAATGAAGACATATTACAGAGCACTCTTTGAGTCAATAACTCGTTTGGCGGCTATTGCTTGGGCACATCGATTATGCGTAGGTGCGCATAAAACCATTGGGATGTGCGGCCAGAGGAGTGTTCTACTCAGAATCTCGGAGGCTTTCGGCACGACCTCGATTGAGGCACTGTGCGTGGTACTGGGAGGTTTCTCTATAGACATTCCAATTCGCCACAGAGCAGCTACATTGGAAACCTCTAGAAGGGTGTACTAATTTCTTTTCGGACAGTGTGATTGCGGACGTTGCCTGGAAGTGCTACTCTTAGATGAAGAGGATAGCACACGGGAGAAAGTCTTGGCGGACGGCTGAAACCAGCCGAAATTCTGACAAAAAACTTAAAAAAAATACAAAAAGTATTTTACCGAAAGAAAGTGGAGATAGTCGTGTTCGTTGAAGGCCAGTTACTGACGAAACATTGACAGAGGCTTTGACATACAGAAGCGGCACTAACAGCTAACGACAGCAATTACTACTAAATTAGCTAATTACACGACTGAATATGTAATTAATGCACCATCCTCTTCCGCTATTTGTTATTTGTGGACTGACTGTACAAGAGCGTACCCAGAATCTGAGCTGATGAATGGGGTTGGAGGAGGTGGCGAGTTGGTGGAAGGCTACAACTAACATTAGTTTTGTAGTGAATAACGAAATATTTTTCAAATTAGACGAAAATAGCTTTGCATGTACTTCCTATTTGGGCGTTATCCGTTTATAATGTTCTTGCTTTGGGCCTTGAGCACTATGGAACTTAACTTCTGAGGTCATCAGTCCCCTAGAACTTAGAACTACTTAAACCTAACTAACCTAAGGACATCACACACATCCATGCCCGAGGCAGGATTTGAACCTGCGACCGTAGCGGTCTCACAAACGCACAACCCATGCCCGAGGGAGGACTCGAACCTCCGCCGGGACCAGCCGCACAATCCATGACTACAGCGCCTTAGAACACTCGGCTAATCCCGCGCGGCCTCTTGAGCAATATCAACAAACGCAGTATTTAATAAAAAAATATACTGACAACAATGTGCCTAGGCCACAATTGTTCGTAACTTGCATATACAATATCGTCTGCCTCCACAGCTGAGTGATCAGCGCGGCAGAACGCCAGGCGAGAGGCCCGGGTTCGATTCCCAGCTCGGTCGGAGATTTTCTCCACTCGGGCGCTGGGTGTTGTGTTATCATCGTCGAGACGCACTGGCGTCACCTAGAAAGACTTGCACCAGGCGACCGGTCTACCAGACGAGCGGCTCTAGCCACGCGACGTATACAATATCAGAATATGTAAGGTGAAAGTATCGTATACAAATTAAAACATACATGTATTTCAGGCCGCTGATACTGCCTTAATAAATTGAGGTGAAACGTATCTAGCATTATACAGTTGCATAAAGACGCTTCTAACCTAAAAATCATTAACATAGTATATTCCGTCCGTCCATGTAAGCGATGTCAGCGCAGTAACTAATGTGTCAGCGTGAACTAACAACTGCAAACAACAGATATGCATTCGACCAGTCAGCTGTGAGCAGGCAGGGTTAAACAGTGGACGTGCGAGCATAGTGTGCCACCGTTGTGGTGTCACAAATAGCAACGGAGTAACGTCTATATATTAAGTATGGCGTTATAGCTGAAACAACCGGTTTTCGTTTGTGTCGTTTTTTTTCCACTCGAACAAGGACTGAAAAATTTTGACTTTGTCAGTACAAGATACATAGAATGAAAATATTAAATTAAATGGACGAATAAAACGTAGTCCGTCCACCGTTCGCTTCTTTTATCGAAAAGTGTTAAGTGGTTGAATACTACAAAATTGTCCTATTGATTCTAATCTTTTAAAACTCTGCTCGAAAATCATGTTTTAATTGGGAATCATATCACTATTTGGGCATTACGAATAGTCGGTTGTAAATAGTGGAAAACGAGGTTGAAGAACTCTGTTTTTCGTGTTAATTTATCCGTTTTCAAGGGCTGTAAGCAGATAAAAGCATATTATGTAGACACAGGCAGCAGATCAGGTACCTTCTGTTTTTATTGCGTTCTATGTTACCATAACTTCCTTCGTCTTTTATTATTTCGTAGAAATGCTAGACAGATCTTCAATCTTTTAAATACAATGAAGCATTGTACTGTTTTGTTACGTCACTTTTTTAAAAAATATTTCCAGGCTAGGGCTGGTGCCGTTATGCAATAAAACAGGTGTCAGGCGACGACAGCAAGATACTGCCGTATAGGCCAGGTGGAGACAAGTGTTACACGCTGCACGTAACAGCGTGCCTTAAGCCGCAAAACACGGCAGCAGGGACATTATTGTCTCTGCAACGCTGTGCCATTTCGTATGCCGCGTGTCTGTTGTTCATGTCTGTCGGCGTTGTTTCTTACGTAGCACTGATCGCTTTTCCCCTTCTCTATAATAACGCAATATTTCAAACAGGTACAAATTTTACGAATAAAAATTAATCCTTTTTTTAAAAAATGTGTTTTTAAAAGAGATAAATTTTAGTACTGATGCTACGGTTAATCGATTTTTTTAGTGCTGTTGTCAGTAAAGAACAATGAACTTGCTATAGCCGAGACAAAACAAATACCGAAAAATACTGGTTATTCAGAACTAAGATCCCTATATCAGTTGGTCGGTTTCTCCCGTCCCTATTACACTACGGGCCATTAAAATTGGTACACCAAGAAGAAATGCAGATGATAAACGGGTATTCATTGGACAAATATATTATACTAGAACTGACATGTGATTACATTTTCATGCATTGTGGGTGATTAGATCCTGAGAAATCAGTACCCAGAACAACCACCTCTGGCCGTAATAACGGCCTTGATACGCCTGGGCCTTGAGTCAAACAGCTTGGATGGCGTGTACAGGTACAGCTACCCATGCAGCTTCAACACGATACCACAGTTCATCAAGAGTAGTGACTGGCGTATTGTGACGAGCCAGTTGCTCGGCCACCATTGACCAGACGCTTTCAGTTGGGGAGAGATCTGGAGAATGTGCTGGCCAGGGCAGCAGTCGAACATTTTCTGTATCCAGAAAGGCCCGTACAGGACCTAGAACATGCGGTCGTGCATTATCCTGCTGAAATGTAGAGTTTCACAGAGATCGAATTAAGGGGAGAGCCATGGGTCGTAACACATCTGAAATGTAACGTCCACTGTTCAAAGTGCCGTCAATGTGAACAAGAGGTGACCGTGACGTGTAACCAATGGCACCCCATACCACCACGCCGGGTGATACGCCAGTATGGCGATGACGACTACACGCTTCCAATGTGCGTTCACCGCTATGTCGCCAAACACGGATGCGACCATCATGGTGCTGTAAACAGAACCTGGATTCATCCGAAAAAAATGACGTTTTGCCATTCGTACATCCAGGTTCGTCGCTGAGTACACCATCGCAGGCGCTCCTGTCTGTGATGCAGCGTCAAGGGTAACCGCAGCCATGGTCTCCGAGCTGATGGTCCATGCTGCTGCAAACGTCATCGAACTGTTCGTGCACATGGTTGTTATCTTGCAAACGTCCCCATCTGTTGACTCAGGGATCGAGACGTCGCTGCACGATCCGTTACAGCTATGCGGTTAAGATGCCTGTCATCTCGACTGTTAGTGAACGAGGCCGTTGGGGTCCGGCACGGCGTTCCGTATTACCCTACTGAACCCACCGATTCCATATTCTGCTAACAGTCATTGGATTTCGGCCAGCGCGAGCAGCAATGTCGCGATACGATAAACCGCAATCGCGATAGGCTACAATCCGACCTTTATCAAAGTCGGAAACGTGATGGTACGCATTTCTGCTCCTTACACGAGGCATCACAACAACGTTTCACCAGGCAACGCCGGTCAACTGCTGTTTGTGTATGAGAAATCGGTTGGAAACTTTCCTCATGTCAGCACGTTGTAGGTGTCGCCACCGGCGCCAACTTGTGTGAATGCTCTGAAAAGCTAATCATTTGCATATCACAGCATCTTCTGCCTGTAGTTTAAATTTCCGCGTCTGTAGCACGTTATTTTCGTGGTGTAGCAATTTTAATGTCCAGTAGTGTATAAATCAAGTGTTCGTGACTTTCGTCAGAATGTTTAGAAGGAGAGGAAAGTGTGTGTAAAGCTTTTGCGGCGCACCTTGGTTCTCGAACAAATAAGCCTGCCGCGACTTCATTGAATGGCACGACACGAACAGTTATTTTCTGGAAAAAATCAACACAGCTGACGTGACCAGGACTGATTTAATGCTCAAGCAACTCAAGATGCCGCTCGGGGTGCCATGATGAGAAAGGGGCAGAGGCGCCACAACTGTCAGATTTCTGCACAGGACGTGTCACAAATATTACTAGCGGCCACGTAAGGCGCCAAGCGGAGAGGGCTGCCACAGGTGCCCAAGTGCATGATTTTTATACAGTGCGCCTCACAATTAGTAGCGACTGACACTTGATTTTTATACAGTGCGCCTCACAATTAGTAGCGACTGACACGGTGGAAGTGTATGAGGGAAAGGGGCCGAGAGTGGGGAGGGGAGCCAAACAGTAAGTCGCTTGTGTAGAAAAATATTCTCGAACCGGTCCTGCCCCTACTGCAAAATACGTACACAATGTCTTTCCTAATTATCTGGCAATTATCTGGCCCTTGTGTGGAAAAATGGAGTGTGGTAAGGGGGGGAGGGGAGGAGGGGTAGGTCATGTGCCGCTTGTGTGGAAAACTATTTCAAAATTTTAAACATGGCTGAAGCAACAACTGTTAAAAATCTTCACGGTAAATGATAACAGCCAGACAGTTGCAGGATAAAGATTTATTGAAATCCTTGACCACGGTTTCGAGCCGGCCGCGGTGGTCTAGCGGTTCTAGGCGCTCAGTCAGGAACCGCGCGACTGCTACGGTCGCAGGTTCGAATCCTGCCTCGGGCATGGTTGTATGTGATGTCTTTAGGTTAGTTAGGTTTAAGTAGTTCTAAGCTCTAGGGGACTGATGACCTCAGATGTTAAGTCCCATAGTGTTCAGAGCCAACCAACCACGGTTTCGATGTATCTAAATATACCTTCATCAAAAACAAAAATACACCTGAACATTAAGACACCTTCATTAGCAAAAAACTTAGAAACATAACTGAGATAGAAGAAAAAACAAACACTTATAGCTTTAAGTAACCATGAAAATTACCAAAGTATTACAAGCACAAAAACTTTTAGTCACTTGCTAAAATCACACCCTGCAGTCGAGACGCATAAAATAATCGTGACAAAGGCGTCACCAGTAGCTAAAATTAAAATATCACCTCCATCTGTACAGCATAATTATGAAGAGATGGTCGATGCGAACGCGGCATACTTAAAGCTATAAGTGTTTGTATTTTCTTCTATCTCAGTTATGTTGCTAAGTTTTTTGCTAATGAACGTGTCTTCCTGTTCAGGTGTATTTTTGCTTCTGATGAAGGTATATGTAGATACACCGAAACCATGATCAAGGATTTCAATAAATCTTTATCCTGCAATTGTTTGGCTGTTATCATTTATCGTGAAAAATGTTCTTGAGTCGGCCTTGGACTAGACATGGTCTTGTTACGATATACAAACCTACCACAAAACAACAAAGAGCAGAAGTTCACATAAAGGCCCAATGCTTTGACGGCATAATCAACATCTAAGCCAATCTGACGCGCGAGTTGAAGAACATTCCGAAGGAGGAGGTTCCTGACAGTTTCACATGGCTGCATGATTATGTGCGTTGTACTCAACGGGAAGAGACTATGTAGATTACCTGAAGCATTAAAACCAGCATCTTAACTTTTCTCGATTTTTTATTAACTAAATCTCGAAAGTTTTCGACTGAACTGATATAGCCTATCTGTCTGTTTGGCGGGGGAGTTACTTTCGCGAAGATTTTATTTTCGCTTCGGAGGACGGGGGAAAGGATCATCTGCCCTCACCTGCCTCTCGCCGGTTACACCCTTGTAAAAATGGCTCTGAGCACTATGGGACTCAACTGCTGTGGTCATCAGTCCCCTAGAACTTAGAACTAATTAAACCTAACTAACCTAAGGACATCACACACATCCATGCTCGAGGCAGGATTCGAACCTGCGACCGTAGCAGCAGCGCGGCTCCGGACTGGAGCGCCTAGAACCGCACGACCACCGCGGCCGGCTACACCCTTGTACCTATATGAAAAACACGGCTGCTACTTTTAACTCTATCGGCATGTTCGTCACTGACTGTACTCAATTCACTCACGATATTTAAATGTAGTTTTTCCTTGGCGAAACTCTCAGTACCTACGTTTACATCGCCTCTTAATAAGATACACACGTCCTTATTTCTCTGAATATATTCATTAACACGTTGCTTTATTGGCTTCCAAAATAGTTATTTATTTTTATTACCTCTGCAGTGTATATGCCGTTGACAAATGTACCAGTTGTTAGGTAGAACTGAATCCAACCAATGTACTACATATCGGAACATTTGCCAGCCACGTGCTGAATTCGCACAAATGTTTAATTCCAAACGAAGATACAAACGTGCGATGTTACTGCCCGGTCTCCGAATTTACTTCCGCCAAACTCTGTGGCTGCGAACACCAGGTGTGTCCCGTACCATCACAGTTTGCTTACGAAAAAGCTGCCGCGCCCGGGCGCAATATTGCTTGGATGCATATTTTTCCAACTGTGCTTACCGAGTCCATAAAACGCTAGCTGAGCGCGCTCCCACACACGTACACACACACGAGCGCGCGCGCCTACAAAAAAGGGAGAGGCCGGAGGTACGGTACGGGGGCCGCGGCCCGTCCTGCTCTACATGTGTATCGCCAACGTCAACATTTCAGTATTTCACCCGCGCCGCACCATCCTTTTTTACTTCGTCATGTTCCACACTGCCATTAGTTTTATTAGAAAGCAAGTCGGCGCTTTGTGTTACATTCGTATGTACCTAATGTTCCGGTAAACAGTGTGGTATTAATATCAGCGGGGGGACGGGATGCGACGGCTGCGCGCATGCGCCGCGAAAGTTTTACGCGATGAAAGGTGATCAAACAAATTTTTAATGCCCCCATACGCAGCGTCCCAACCCTTTATCCGTCCCTCTGTCTGCCACCTACTTTCTTTCTCTCTCTCTCGCCACGGGCATTTATCCCTTTGTCTCGGGCACGTAAATATACTGAGGAGCGCTCGCCCCGGATGTTGTTCAGTGCATCCCTTGCGGCCGGCAGCTAGTCCGGCCAGAAATGCGGCCATCAACGTGACGTGTACGCCGCCAGCAGACCAGACGAGAGGAAATAAAAGAACGTAAAGGGAACGCAGCAACAAGTTTATTAGCTCAGCGATCGAAAACTGTAACTCAGACCGGCCTCGGGTTTCCAACCGTATGGGCGCACCTGTTCAGCTGGCGTCCATATTCCAAACAGCGAAACCTGTCAGTGTAAGGAACAGGGTACGGGCTGCAACGGAAATGTTCGACCTAAATTTAAATAATGTAAATGATCTTGTTATCAAGCGGTGAACTAATCTCTTTGTACGACTCTGAATGGATTTAAGTGTGTTAGTTAACACACAGTTGATATTGTGATCAAAGACTGGAATAAAAAACATTTGACAGTATTGGTTCACCGTTCGTATACACGACTATATCGCAGCTGGTGAAATTAGTTAACACTGATTAATTCCACGTTTTTTATTCTGAGTCAAAATAATGAAATTAAATTTATTGTGCAGTTCAAAAGCAATAAAACTGTACTCACATGCTAGCTTAGTACCTTTACTCAAACTTGCAAAATGTAGGATTAAGAAAATTAAATATATATCATTTTTCTGGCATTATATATAAACTACTGGCCATTAAAAACCCTACACCACGAAGCTGACGTGCTACAGACGCGAAATTTAACCGACAGGAAGAAGATGCTGTGATATGCAAATGATTAGCTTTTCAGAGCATTCACAACAAGGTTGGCGCCGGTGGCGACACCTACAACGTGCTGACATGAGGAAAGTTTCCAACCGATTTTTCATACACAAACAGCAGCTGACCGGCGTTGCCTGGTGAAACGTTATTGTGATGCCTCGTGTAAGGAGGAGAAATGCGTACCATCACGTTTGCGACTTTGATAAAGGTCGGATTGTAGCCTATCGCGATTGCGGTTTATCGTATCGCGACATTGCTGCTCGAGTTGGTCGAGATCCAATGACTGTTAGCAGAATATGGAATCGGTGGGTTCAGGAGTGTAATGCGGAAGGCCGTGCTGGATCCCAACGGCCTCGTATCACTAGCAATCGAGATGACAGGCATCTTATCCGCATGGTTGTAACGGATCGTGCAGCCACGTCTCGATATCTGAGTCAACAGATGGGGACGTTTGCAAGACAACAACCATCTGCACGAACAGTTCGATGACGTTTGCAGCAGCGTGGACCATCAGCTCGGAGACCATGGCTGCGGTTACCCTTGACGCTGCATCACAGACAGGAGCGCCTGCGATGGTGTACTCGACGACGAACCTGGGTGCACGAATGGCAAAACGTCATTTTTTTTCGGATGAATCCAAGTTCTGTTTACAGCATCATAATGGTCGCATCCGTGTTCGGCGACATCGCGGTGAACGCACATTGGAAGCGTGTAGTCGTCATCGCCATACTGGCGTATCACCCGGCGTGATGGTATGGGGTGCCGTTGGTTACACGTCTAGGTCACCTCTTGTTCGCATTGACAGCACTTTGAACAGTGGACGTTACATTTCAGATGAGTTACGACCCGTGGCTCTACCCTTCACTCGATCCCTGCGAAACCCTACATTTCAGCAGGATGCACGACCGTATGTAGCTGTACGTGTGCACGCCATTCAAGATCTGTTTGACTCAATGCCCAGGCGTATCAAGGCCGTTATTACGACCAGAGGTGGTTGTTCTGGGTACTGATTTCTGAGGATCTATGTACCCAAATTGCGTGAGAATGTAATCACATGTCAGTTCTAGTTAATATATTTGTCCAATGAATGCCCGTTTATAATCTGCATTTCTTCTTGGTGTAGTGTAGTTGACACAAGTATATCGTACCAGTGTCACGTGACAGAAAGTATGCATGCACCCAGAAATGCAATGTCAATCGAACTTCACTGAGAAGGCTAACCCATGCAAAATGCGTAATATTGTAAACAAACTAACTCAAAACACGTGTGCATCAGCTGTCAAATTCGAATACAGTGCGGTATGCGATTCTCGGCCAGTCAGACCAAAGCACACTTGTGATAGGTATATAATGGCGTGCTGCAAAATCTCTTCATTTGAAACATTTATTTCTTACGTGAAAAATCAGAATTTTCCAAACTTAGCAAGGTTAATTTCCAAGATCACTTTTTATAAATTAGTTATACAAACGTAACCTCTAATTGTGGAAAAGGTAAATAACCTACAGAAATGTTTGATACACTACTGGATGCAGTATAACTTCAAGTTTAATTTCCAGATGTTTAACGCGACTACATTTTGTAACATGACCAATGCCCCATCTGTAATCAATTTCTTGCCAAATCCTATGAAGCAAGTCTTAACGTATGGTGGTATCTGCTTGTATTATCTGGTGTCGCAGCTCGTTGACGTTTCCTAGAAGCGGAGGAACAACGACTCTGCCTTTAATGTAACCCCCATGCATAGAAGACTTTTGGGGTTCAGTCAGGTGATAAATGGTGGCCAAAATATTGTTTCACCACTTCCAGTCCAAGTATGCAGATTCCTGCAGAGAGACGCGACGACTTCACGATCCCAAAGTGATAGAGCGCCATCCTGCTGGAAAATAAATTCTGTGTCCATCTTGTTACAGCTTTCCTTAGTCGAGTCTCGCACATATTCGATTACGTGACGTGGTTTCTGCTCACCACATATCTGAACATTATGCCGATTCACTTTACCGCAGGTACGGAAGGTGGCTTCGTCACTAAACACAATTTTATTAACAAAATCATTTCAAATCTACATTTTGTTAAGCATTTCTGCACAAAACTCAGCTTTTTTCTCTCTTTCACTTAAGGATTGCAACTGTTCCAATTTGTAGGGTCTGAACGACTAGTGTTTCCATAATGTTTCCTCACTGTAACACTAGGCATATTCAGTTCTAATCTGGCACATCTCATTGATTTACCCGGATTAACAAAGCCAGTTTCGGTGAAGCGATTCTACCTACCAGTTAATAATAGTTTGTTTTTGAGGTTGTGGCTTGTGATATTTAGTCTTGAATTGTTTCTGAACTGTAGTATCGGATATGGATTCATGAAACCATAAACAACATTGCGCACACTCTACATTATTATATGTCACCATGATGACTCATTCGCGCGTGACACCCAGCAGAAAAGTCAGGAACTATCAGTGTCAGGTGGGAATTAAACTTGAAGATATACTGCTCAAAATGCTTCAAATGGCTCTGAGCACTATGAGACTTAACTTCTGAGGTCGTCAATCCCATAGAACTTAGAACTACTTGAATCTAACTAACCTAAAGACATCCCACATCCATGCCCGAGGCACGATTCGAACCTGCTACCGGATGATATACTGCATGCAAATATAAGTGTATAATACTTTGAGAGGTTAAACAAGAGTGAAACAAGAAAAATAAGTCCAGTAAACATGGTTCTGGAAATGTGTCGGCAGGGTATAATGATGTCTTAGTCACAGTACCCTACCTGCCATTACGTGGTCTGCAGGCAGTTCTCTGATTCGAGTCGTGTTGAAGGCTACGTTACTTTTCGTCGTGTTTGTGTGCCTTATTGTAGTGTTGTCAACTTTGAGTACGTATCATGTTGTTTTATCTTCTTCCAAACCCGGATTGACTAATGTGTTTACTGTTATTGCGCTATTTGTGCTTACAAATGGTGCAGTACATTTACGTTTTCTCTCCCCCCCCCCCCCCTCCCCACCCCTCTTAGAAACGGAACCTAAGCTCGTCAGGTGAAATAGAGCCTGCGAGTTCGTGCCCTCTTCGGTGAAAAATTTCCACAGCACAGAGTGTCCTCTGGTAAGTTGTTCGGCAGACTTTTCCAGCGTCTGAGGGACACAGGTACCCTTGCACCTCGGAAGACTGATAGTGGAAGGCTCAGAACAGTCCGTGCGCCTGACGTGGAGGAGCGTGTGCTACTTTCAGAGGAAGAAACCTCTGGGACCAGTGTGCGACGATCAGCAGCAGCAGAAAGAGCGTTGTGAGCGACGTAAG
The DNA here is from genome assembly GCF_021461385.2 of Schistocerca piceifrons. NCBI lineage: Eukaryota > Metazoa > Arthropoda > Insecta > Orthoptera > Acrididae > Schistocerca > Schistocerca piceifrons. Next base: position 392,230,342 of record NC_060142.1, read on the forward strand.
ACATGTGTATGTGGTGAATAACTGTGTATATAGTTGTCTTTATTCTGAAATACGATGAACCAGTCTTTTAGTCTGTTATGGCTCTGCAAGTTTGTGTGAAAGGATACTTTTACTTATGTTTTAAAAAATACGCAATAACCTTTCTGTTGAGATCTGAAGATGATAGCATTGATTACCGAAACAGGTTTTGGAGAATAAACGTTATTAGAGTTCTTCCCTAATAAATGGTAGAAAAATAGTAGCGAAAGAGATGGAGCATACGCTACATTTATATGTCGGTAATGTTACAAAGACACTTTTGTCGTCGATCGATTAATTATAATCCCACAAATGCAATAATTTTGTATTTTAAAGAAAAAATAGTACTACATTACTTTTGCCACGAAGAGTCCGATTGTGTTTAACAAAAATCAAATGGCTCTGAGCACTATGGGACTTAACTTCTGAGGTCATCAGTCCCCTAGAAAACAAAAATGGTTCAAATGGCTCTGAGCACTACGGGACTTAACTTCTGAGGTCATCAGGTTTTATCCAGGTATAAAGCAGATCGCACGGTTCACAGCTTACTCAGTATTAATCATCGTATTTCTGCAGTTAACACGGTATGGTGCATTGACTAGTTTAAGAGTTTCCTTCGTGTCTATATGCACGAAGTGCAACACGACAGCCACGCAACAAGTCAACAATCAACGTTATTCTTCCGTCACTGTCCTAGCATTCAATTGTTCAGTCTCGACAGTTGGAAACACGCTGTCCTATAGCAGACGTATGCGGGGTGTAAACGAGAAATGTTCACAACGTATCACAGTGGTGTAGAGGAAGTCGAGGCGAACGATTTTGATGAAGGACGTTTTTTGTCTATCAAGTCGGGAAGCTACCTCAAATTGGCCTACAAAAACCACGTAAGCTCCAGTGCATGCATCTTGAGCGGGGTTTTTAATATTCTGTCGCTCCATTCGCGCAAACTATTGGTCTTAGAGAAAAATGAATGCGACGCTTTTTGTAGAAAATGTAATGTATTTACATTTTTTCTTGGATATGTTTTTGGTAGAGGCTGCGATTATCGAGTTATTCAAGAGAAAGGTAAAAAACCGGTTGTCATTTTCTTTCGTGTGTTCCATGTGAAGATGGAATTATATACTTAACCTTCTCTGTCTCTAGCCCTCATCGGTATAGTGCTGCTACAAAAACCTTGTGGCTATTCTGAACTGTCGTTCTCATTCCGAGTTACTACATGTTTACTTTACGGTGTAGAAATAGCTGCAGTTGCTTCATCACAGCCAATGAAATTCAGTTATGCGCTGCTCATTCCTCCCGGCTGAAAAGCTGTACATCTTCAAAGCAAGAGTTCTGTCACACTTTTGTGAGACTGCCTTCCGAATACTTCAGTGGTGCAGCGTAAAATTTGGGTTAAGTGGGGTTTGGGTTGAGGACTGTGTAGGCGTTGTCTTAATCTTTGATTAAACATAAAAGATTCTTCTTGTCAACTGACAAATAGTAACATAAATTAATTTGCATCCCATGTATGGTTTCTTAAGCCAGGACATAAAAACAACCCAATAACAGCATACAATTTATTGAGCCTAATGATAAATTTAAATTAGACTTCACATCAGTAGTATTAAATCTGGGACTATAAAACCAGCGCAATGCTTGACAATATACGGTTCTTTGCCGCAATACACTAACGTCAAATAAAAATGGCTTCCACAAATACTCTCGTACGAGCAATAAATCAGAAAACAGCCCTCCCACTTAGTTGGGCTTTCTTGGATTAGCACTGCACTCAACTAGACCTAGATCCGCTATAACTCGGAACACCAACTACTCTAAAAAATGGCTCTGAGCACTACGGGACTTAAATTCTGAGGTCATCAGTCCCCTAGAAAACAAAAATGGTTCAAATGGCTCTGAGCACTACGGGACCTAACTTCTGAGGTCATCAGTCCCCTAGAACTTAGAACTACTTAAACCTAACTAACCTAAGGACAGTACACACATCCATGCCCGAGGCAGGATTCGAACCTGCGACCGTAGGGGTCACGCGGTTCCAGACGGTAGCGGGTAGAACCGCTCTTCCACCCCGGCCGGCCCACCAACTACTCTCTCAGCAACCCTACAGTCAACCTATGCAAATGTAATAATTAGAATTTCTCTGTACACTGACATACACGGTTTCAGTTATGCTCACAACGTAAAAATAACAAGCTCAACATTGCTCTCGCATTGAGAAAACAACTGCACGCCCTGCATGCCTGCAAAAAATAACCTAAATACGCCACAATGTACACACGGTCCTCCCATGGGGAATATTATCGATACTTTCTCACACTCAATGCATGGCCCTTGCCCTTCACTGCACAGTGGTGTGCATCAGTCAAACAACCAAAATACCACTGTCAGTCACTGGAACTACTGTTAATGCACCTTTTGTAATCTCGAAGCTCCTGTCCTCGTCTCTAGAATCGCCATCCTACCCCAAGAGAAGACGCCAACTGCGCCTCTGGCTTGTGCCCACACACACAGGCGCCGCGCCCCACGCTAACCGTAATTGAAGTCCCGATCTCGGTGTGGTGTCACCGTCAGACACCACACTTGCTGGGTGGTAGCCTTTAAATCGGCCGCGGTCCGTTAGTATACGTCGGACCCGCGTGTCGCCACTATCAGTGATTGCAGACCGAGCGCCGCCACACGGCAGGTCTAGAGAGACGTCCTAGCACTCGCCCCAGTTGTACAGCCGACTTTGCTAGCGATGGTTCACTGACAAATTACGCTCTCATTTGCCGAGACGATAGTTAGCATAGCCTTCAGCTACGTCATTTGCTACGACCTAGCAAGGCACCATTATCAACTGCTATTTATCTTGTGATGCATGTACCGTCAGACCGATGTTCACCAATTATGGATTAAAGTTAAGTATTCCACAGCTACGTCCTGTTTTTGCTAGTTCATTTCCGTGTCCTGTTCCAGACCTCACGCTAGCCTGCGTGAGCTTTAACGCGTGCCTTTCGGCTACACCTCGTAATGGCTTGGCAGTCTTGCCAAGTCACAACACTCGGCTCTTCGGCGCACCAGCTCTGGAGGAAGCTTCTTGTTGTTGGCTGTCCAGCGACTCACTCTCCTCTCTCCCCTGTCCAGCAGCTGAAACTGCGCCCACAGCGACGCCTTCGGCATGGTACGCTGTCTGAGACGAGTGGCGCCATCGCTTCAGTTGCGGTCCGACGCCTCGCCAAGACTCGTCAACCGCTGAACCGCGGCTACCGGTGGTGGCTCTCCTCGTTGTCTCCATCTCCAGCTCCGCTATCCCCACCTTCAAGGATAGCTCGCTTCAGCAACCTCGACCGCCGCCCCCAGCGCCGGACCACGCCCCGAGTGACTACTGGCGACGCCGCAAGTTTCCCGACCGCTTCACCGCGGTCGCGGCACTAGCTTCTGGGAGGTGTGTCTACTAGGGCCGTTGATAAAATATCGATATATCGATATTAAAATACCAAAATAGAGTGTCGATATTTTCATTTTATACGTTTATTTCACAGTTGTTGCTAAATATGTAAAGCTGTTCTTTCGAAGTTGTAGTAGAACAATTTTCCTTTCACTGTGTGAAGAGGTCTTACCACTTTTGAGTTCTCATCACGCCCAGTCTCTTTCGTTTGACTGTGAGAAGCAAGTATATTCGGCACAAAAGAAGAAGTCCGACTTTACTGGGGGACGGCGGTGTGAATGGAGTAGTAAGATTTCCGGTGTTTAGATTAGACTAGTTTTTCGTTCCATAGATCCGTGCTGAGGAGATCCTCATGGATGTGGAGCATGTCATACTAATAGTATGAGTATATACAATACATTTTTTTCTTTAAGCTGAAATAACAATACTAATAGTATGAGTATATACAATACATCATTTGTTTCTATTAAAAATTCGTCAATGGAGTAGAAGGAGTTGTTGGCCACTAGTAAGTCTTTCAGGCTCCTTTTAAACTGATCTTTATTTGTAACTAAATTTTTTATGTTTGCTGGCAAATTATTGAAGACGAGTGTTCCTGAGTAGTGGACCCCTTTTTGAACTAAAGTAAGTGCTTTTAAATCCTTGTGCAGATCATTTTTGTTCCTGGTATTGTATGTATGAACTGAGCTGTTTGTTGGAAAAAGAGATATATTATTTAGGACAAATTTCATTAAGGATTAAATATACTGAGAGGCAGTAGTTAGTATATCCAGTCCTTGGAAGAGGTTTCTACAGGACGTCCGTGAATTTAGTCCACAAGTAATACGTATTACACGTTTTTGGACTCTGAAAACTTTTGTTTGACTTGAAGAGTTACCCCAAAATATTATATCCTACCATATAACATTATGGAATGAAAGTAGGCAAAATATGTAAGCTTTTTCATTTTTATGTCGCCTATGTCTGCTAACACTCAAATTGCAAATACAGATTTGTTAAGGCGTTTCTGCAGTTCTGTGGAGTGCTCCTCCCAACTGAATTTATTATCAAGTTGTTATACCAGGAATTTAAGACTGTCAACCTCTTCTATCTGCTGTTCTTCATACTTTATGCATATGCTGGGTGGAAACCTCTTACAGGTTCTGAATTGCATATAGTAAAGAAATAGTACACCAGTTGCGTCAAAAAGTAACTTTTAACGCAACTAGTGTGCTATTTCTTCACATCGGCATTCTCCAGAAACAGTTGCTGAAAATGATGAACAAAATCTAAATGACAAGACTGGTCTTTCGGTGGGTGGAGGCATGAGAGGGGAAATACTGACGTAATCGGCGTCCAGCGCTACCAGCAGCAACCGCAACGTTAGCTTCAGTACGCAATTTTGACACAGCAGCTGCTAGGTCGCTGGCGCTGGCAGCTATCAAAAAACAGGGAAGTCGACATTAAGCGTTCCTGACAAGTCCATTGTACGACGAAGCCTGACGGGGGACCCATAGGACACCTTTTACTGTGAAACTTACATGCAGTTACCACTGTTAGCAAAGTGGTGATGCCAAGCGTGAATGTGCATTGTTTTCCTTTCAATTTTCGCTCTAAGGGGATAGGCAGGCTACTAGCCCGTTGACGTACAGAATATCTAAAAATAAATCGGTACTTAAACATACAGCTCTTAAACCGGCAATATATTTACAATGTGCAGACCATATGTTTATAGGGAGGTATATCGATACTTTATCAGTCGATGTATCGATGGATTCCTCCGACGTATTGACGACCGATAACGATAATTTCTAAATATCGAGTTTTAAAAATATCAAGAGTCGTAGTGTCTACGGTGACAGCGGACTAGCTGACACCCCGCCTGCCGTCTCGCATCGCTCCTGGCCAGCTTCGAGCGGCGCTAGCTGTCGCACAACCAGTGTGACCACGCCCTCTAGCCAAACACTTAATGACAAGCATCGCTGTCACTGCCGGCTGGGTTCGGCGGGAAGTCAGATTTGCCGCGAATTTCAATTTCACTGCAGACACACACACTGCAGTGCCAAAGAAACTGGTATAGGCTCGCGTATTCAAATATAGAGATATGTGAACAGGCAGAATACGGCGCTGCGGTCGGCAACGCCTATGTACGACAAGAGTCTGGCGCAGATGTTAGATCGGTTACTGCTGCTACAATGGCAAGTTATCAAATACAAGTGAGTTTGAACGTGGTGTTATAGTCGGCGTACGAGCGATCGGACACAGCATCTCCGAGGATGCGATGAAGTGGGGATTTTCCCGTACGACCATTTAATGAGTGTACCGTGTATATCAGGAATCCGGTAATACATCAAATCTACGACATCCCTGCAGCCGGAAAAAGATACTACAAGAACGGGATCAACGACGACTGAAGAGAATCGTTCAACATGACAGAAGTGAACCATTCCGCAAATTGCTGCAGATTTCAATGCTGGGCCACCAACAAGTGTCAGCATGTTAACCGTTCAACGAAACATCATCGATATGGTTTTTCGGAGCCAAAGGCCCACTGTATACCCTTGATGACTACACGACACAAAGCTTTACGCCTCGCCTGGGCCCATCAACACCGACATTGGAGTGATGGTAACTGGAAACATGTTGCCTGGTCGGACGAGTCTCGTTTCAGATTGTATCCAGCCGATGGACGTTTACGGGTATGAAGACAGCCTCATGAATCCGTGGACTCTTCACGTCAGCAGCGGATTGTTCAAGCTGGTGGAGGCTTTGAAATCGTATTGGGCGTGCGCTACTAGAGTGATATAGGACCCCTGATGCGTCTAGATACGACTCTGACAGGTGACACATGCGTAAGCATCCTATCTGATCATCGCTTCCATTCATGTCCATCATGCATTCCGATGGACTTAGGCAAGCGAGACTCCACACGTCCACAATTGCTACAAAGTGGCTTCAGGAACGTTATTCAGAGTTTAAACACTTCCAATGGCCACCAAACTCCCCAGACTTAAACATTATTGTGCATATCTGGGATGCCTTGCAATGTACTGTTTAGAAGGGATCTCCACCCCCTCGTAGTTTTACGGGTTTATGGATAGTCCAGTGTGGTCTGGTATTGTCATACTGAATGATAGGGTGCCCAATGTGTGAACTAAATCTTGCAAACTCGACTACAGCAGGCTGTTTCTTAGGCAGCAATGAAGTAAAGTTACACACCGCCTATGTTACTCGCTACAATTTAGAGTCCTGTAGCGGCGTGACCAGCAAATATGTAGAAATGGAGAACAGAGAGCCATCTACTATTTCCGTTTATACCAGTTGGCGTACGGAACCCTAAAAATAAGAACAAAAAAAAGGGCTTGAGAATATGGAACGCAGAGGTAGAAAAAAAAGCATATTAAACTCTCTTACGAAACGGAACATGAGAAACAGAGCAACAGTACAAGAACGAGGGAAACAACTCTAAACAAGTAATAAGAAGAGCACACTAAGAGTCTTGGGATAAAATGATTACAAACATTGAACATGACATGCATGGAACGTAGAAAAACTTAAATCAAATGGAAAGAGACAAAGTTAAAATGAATATAGTAAATAAAGAACAATCGATAAAACCTTATAGAAAGCTGTAGAATAAGGAAACTGATCCATAAAGTCGGTACTCACCAATACAATAAGACAATTGACTCAGTAACCTTAGACGAGCTCCAACAGCTATCAAAAAGCGAAACAAAATCGCAAAACTAACGGTCCAGATGGAATAAATATAGAACATTTGAGTATGGAAGGACGCTGCGTGAGTTAAAGATTTTATATTTATTCAATGAATACTGGAAGACCGTACAGGTAATTTCTATTTTTAAAACAGTATTAAGAAATGTATGTGACAATTACAGGGGTCTTTCAAACTGAAGATTAAAAAATTTATTATAAAATATCAAAAAATCGCTTGAGAGTAATAGAAGATGCATTCCGGGGAGAAGAACAAAGTCGATCTGTGAAAGGAAGGTCCTCGAACGACAATTTCTCAGCATTAAAATATTCTAAAAAACGACCTGAAGTCAACCAGAACACAGAGAAAACTTTGACTCGGTTATTAGAAACACAGTATGGACAGTAATGGAAGAAAGAATCCCTCAGATATGATACAGATACAAACTTACACTTATGTTTTAAAATTACCATATAGACAGGCAACTTTAAAACAGAAGAGGCGAAAACAAGTCAAGGCGTCAGTCAAGGATATATAGCCTGTCATCGACACTCTTTCACACATTAAGGATCTTTTAATAAAATGGGAGACTCACATGAAGGTGTACAACTGAAAAGAAGCCATCGCCTGAACGCTATGCTACGTGCAAATGATGTAGTCTTTATACAGAACGCGGAAGCAAACTTAAAACATTTGACACATAGATCATAGGAATCAGGAATACAATGCTGCGCCTCGAAAATACTCGTATTCACCACCAAACCTGAAGTTATGACCCACTATGGAAAACTCCCAGTCTTAGCAAAATTTCTATTGAAGACAAGGCACTGGAACAAATTTCTAGTTATAGATATTTAGGGTGTGATATGAACTTAAATATCGACAATGAAGTAAAGAATGAAAGTGATAAATTTCAACACGTAAGTGGAACTATAAATAAAGCCCCAAAGAACAAGACAGTGAAAGGCACAAAATTAAAGTTTTGCAAAACAATAACTGTGCCTGTCATGTTCTATGGCAGTGAATCTTGGACTGAAAATACGAAAGACAAAATAAGCATACAACTGGATGAAATGAGACTTGCAAGATCTGTCGAAGGTTGTTGAAGGAGAAATCTTACAACCAATGAGGATAAACGAGAAGATTGAGAAATATCCAAGTTAAACGACGAAGTGGGAGAATACAGGGAGAACATCTTAATCACATGGAAGCACGTGCAAGAAGACGGAGAGTCCTTTATTGTAAACAAGTACAGCGTCTCAGGAAAAAGAGACTTTGGAAGACAGGAAAAATGATGGTCTCAAAAATCGGAAGTCCGAACAGGCATCATGCCAAAACCTTGCAGTCAAGAAGAAGACCTGTAAAGCGAGAATTATATTTCCTATTATGACTACCGTTCAAAAATGGTTCAAATGGCTCTGAGCACTATGGGACTCAACTTTTGAGGTCATTAGTCTCCTAGAACTTAGAACTAGTTAAACCTAACTAACCTAAGGACACCACACACATCCAAGTTCAAAAAAATGGTTCAAATGGCCCTGAGCACTATGGGACTTAACATCTGTGGTCATCAGTCCCCTAGAACTTAGAACTACTTAAACCTAACTAACCTAAGGACATCACACACTCCCATGCCCGAGGCAGGATTCGAACCTGCGACCGTAGCAGTCGCGCGGTTCCGGACTGCGCGCCTAGAACCGCTAGACCACCGCGGCCGGCACACATCCAAGTCCGAGGCAGGATTCGAACCTGCGACCGTAGCGGTCTCGAGGTTTCAGACTGAAGCGCCTAGAACCGCACGGCCACTTCGGCCAGCAACTACCGTTATTAATTTCGTTTTTGTCAAGCTAATAAACTTTGGAAACTATTATTATGTGACAGTTTTTCCCAGAACTGCTGCATAACCTAATAATAAGCCATTACTCAAATTAGACTACCAAATTAATTCAAACTACTAGCAACGCATGAAAATACGGGTGTGAGTGAAACAAACACCATTGATTGCTAATCTAATAAGTACTTCTTCATTTCATTTCCATACGATCAAGGATAAGTGTAATGTTTTTCTGTAAGCTGGTTCCAATGGCTGACTGGGAGCTTGAGGACCTCAGGGGTACCCCTGCAAGTGACTCGTACATTTGTTCCTTGCTTAGAGGCAGAGTCCTGACAAGGTACACACTGAACGGACATGCGGTGTCTGAGTTGGTGTCCCACGTTCCTCCCAGGACGCAGGAGGTAGCATTCGGCATGCTGTAAACTTTCACTGCGGAAAACAGAGGAAAGAATACTTTCTGAAAAGATGGGGATCCACAGGGCGATGGGAAAACACGAGGTACACCGGATGAGAAGAAATTTTTAAGGGAGCCCAGGATTGGTTCACTAGAACTACTCTCCTGGAAATGGAAAAAAGAACACATTGACACCGGTGTGTCAGACCCACCATACTTGCTCCGGACACTGCGAGAGGGCTCTACAAGCAATGATCACACGCACGGTACAGCGGACACACCAGGAACCGCGGTGTTGGCCGTCGAATGGCGCTAGCTGCGCAGCATTTGTGCACCGCCGCCGTCAGTGTCAGCCAGTTTGCCGTGGCATACGGAGCTCCATCGCAGTCTTTAACACTGGTAGCATGCCGCGACAGCGTGGACGTGAACCGTTATGTGCAGTTGACGGACTTTGAGCGAGGGCGTATAGTGGGCATGCGGGAGGCCGGGTGGACGTACCGCCGAATTGCTCAACACGTGGGGCGTGAGGTCTCCACAGTACATCGATGTTGTCGCCAGTGGTCGGCGGAAGGTGCACGTGCCCGTCGACCTGGGACCGGACCGCAGCGACGCACGGATGCACGCCAAGACCGTAGGATCCTACGCAGTGCCGTAGGGGACCGCACCGCCACTTCCCAGCAAATTAGGGACACTGTTGCTCCTGGGGTATCGGCGAGGACCATTCGCAACCGTCTCCATGAAGCTGGGCTACGGTCCCGCACACCGTTAGGCCGTCTTCCGCTCACGCCACAACATCGTGCAGCCCGCCTCCAGTGGTGTCGCGACAGGCGTGAATGGAGGGACGAATGGAGACGTGTCGTCTTCAGCGATGAGAGTCGCTTCTGCCTTGGTGCCAATGATGGTCGTATGCGTGTTTGGCGCCGTGCAGGTGAGCGCCACAATCAGGACTGCATACGACCGAGGCACACAGGGCCAACACCCGGCATCATGGTGTGGGGAGCGATCTCCTACACTGGCCGTACACCACTGGTGATCGTCGAGGGGACACTGAATAGTGCACGGTACATCCAAACCGTCATCGAACCCATCGTTCTACCATTCCTAGACCGGCAAGGGAACTTGCTGTTCCAACAGGACAATGCACGTCCGCATGTATCCCGTGCCACCCAACGTGCTCTAGAAGGTGTAAGTCAACTACCCTGGCCAGCAAGATCTCCGGATCTGTCCCCCATTGAGCATGTTTGGGACTGGATGAAGCGTCGTCTCACGCGGTCTGCACGTCCAGCACGAACGCTGGTCCAACTGAGGCGCCAGGTGGAAATGGCATGGCAAGCCGTTCCACAGGACTACATCCAGCATCTCTACGATCGTCTCCATGGGAGAATAGCAGCCTACATTGCTGCGAAAGGTGGATATACACTGTACTAGTGCCGACATTGTGCATGCTCTGTTGCCTGTGTCTATGTGCCTGTGGTTCTGTCAGTGTGATCATGTGATGTATCTGACCCCAGGAATGTGTCAATAAAGTTTCCCCTTCCTGGGACAATGAATTCACGGTGTTCTTATTTCAATTTCCAGGAGTGTATTTTTGTTGAAGGGACGAAGACTTGCGAGTGCACCGCTATCATTGGCCGAAGTGCGCAACCATCCTCATAGTAGAAGAGAATTTCTGCTTTCTGCCCCGCACTAAGAGAGAAATGTGTATTACTCGTTAATCACAGCAGATTCTTTACGAGAACGAAGATTGTTGATATTTTTATCCATTTTCAATAGTCAGAAATCAGGCATCTAGTAATTGGCTAACGAAAATTTGCTGCTTGCAGAATAAACAAGATTTTTAGAAGGAGAGTGGATAGAACATCCTTTTTTATCATCAGAAGGAGAGATGTCTTCGCCTTAGAACTGCAGAGAGGCAGGAAGGACTTCATCCTAGAGATGATCATAGAGGCGGGGGGTGAACTTACAACTCTTCTCTGTCACTGCGATTTAGAACGATAGTCGTGAGCCGCTTTTGTGTACATCGCAACGAAGGGACCATGAAGTCATTTGTACGTTGTTAGAATTTAGATTTTCTGCATTAATTCACGCAGACAGCTATTTCAATTCAAGATTAAATCAGGCAAGGGAACTGATACTTTCCTTTAATCTGCTAACTACTTCGGCAGTCATTGGCAGTTTACGTGTACACAAATGGTTCAAATGGCTCTGAGCACTATGGGACTTAACATCTGAGGTCATCAGTACCCTAGAACTTAGAACTACTTAAACCTAACTAACCTAAGGACATCACACACATCCATGCCCGAGGCAGGATTCGAACCTGCGACCGTAGCGGTCGCGCGGTTCCAAACTGAAGCGCCTAGAACCGCTCAGCCACACCGGCTGGCCTTACGTGTACGCAGCTGACTGTATCATTCGAATTCCCATTCTTCTAACCTGTGGCAAGATACAATAGTATCTGATTAGCAATTCATGTCAAATTTCGTGCACTTTATAATTATTTTTATTGCTTATTCAATGATTGGAAACAAGTTGGTGACTCATAGTAGTAAACAGGAGTTAACCGTGACTATTAGTTTCATCCCGCAGTTTGATGACACTCTTATGTTAGCTATGGTACCCATATTTCGTGTTTAAGAGGGCCACAGCTGTTTAAATTCAGACGTTCAGTAGCTTCCGTTGCTTGACTTCGTCTTAACATTTCACATCTGTTCGATGTATAGGTTACTGGGTTCAGATCTTGTTAGTATCACTGGGTTATGTTTAGTGGTCAATTAGAGTCTCACGTTGAAACTTCTATTTTTAATGTAAAGAAAGACTGTGCTGGTAAAATTCTATGTTATTTGATACTGAAACAGCTGAGTAAAACTGAACGTACTCAGACAGTTTTCTCTTTACTTATTCTGATCATTTCTAAACTGACACACAATATTTTAGCGCAACGCAATCTGACTTTTAATAATCCCTACAACAGAATAGCCGTGAGTAACAATAACCTATACCTTTCATGAATCACTCACCACACAAAAATCTTCGTTACTCGAACTACTGCAATACAGCGAGCCTCAATGCTGCCAGCTAAACAAAAGATTCTAACTACTACAGGCACTAACTACTGATAGGCATATAGTTAGCAATTGAAAGATTTTGATAGAGAACAAACTCTGTATTTACCTTAATAATGTTCAAAAGTCATTATATATATATTCGTGACATCCTGTGTAAGAATTTTCCTTTTTCTGACGGACACACGTCCAGATTGTCCACTCATATTAACATCTCAAAACTCTGGCATCTCTATCCCCACATCCATCTCTGCTGGCGGCTCACCTCCAACTGCCCAACGCCACGCGCTGTTCACATCCAACAGCCCAACACTACACTAGCGAATAATCTAACAATAAGTCCAACCAGCTACAGACTGCAGACAGCGCTGTCAGCGATTTTAATACAGAGCGCTATATGATGTCACCAACACAAAAACCTAAACAGCCTATTTACAACGTTAGCTTAGCTTGTTCTCATCCATCGAGCTTGGTGGTATTCATGACAAGTTTCGCATCAGAAACTAGTTAAATAGCACTATTCTGACCTAGTGGAATTTCAGTGTTACAAGTGGCTAGCACACTGGACGCGCATCTGGGAGGACAACGGTTCAATCCCGCGTCCGGCCATCCTAATTTAGGTTTTCCATGATTTCCCTAAATCTCTCCAGGCAAATGCCGGGATGGTTTCTTTGAAAGGGCACAGCCGTCTTCCTTCCCTAATCCTATGAGACTGATGACCTCGCTGTCTGGTCTCCTCCCCGAAACAACCCAACCCTCAGTGTTACATTTAATTCCCTTATTTAAAGTGATAAGTTCTGCTTGGTCATTTTTATGTGAGCCACAGGCGCACTTCCCGCACGTTGAAGACAGCTCATAAACATCCACTGTGGCCCCCCACATGCACCTGCACCAGAGTTCTTAATCTGCTGGCACTGAAGTCTACATTTAGCCGACTTGCCTCGTGCTTCTGACAACTTGTTTCCGGCTGCCAGCTATGTCTCCATGATACTGGAAAGTACAATGAACTGGCGCTGCGCCATTGATCCCCGACCCCACCATCAACTTTTAATAAATGAAATTCTGTAACAAATGTTTGTCATCTCCCTTAACGAAAGATTTATGTAGACACTTGATTGACGGTTGAGCCTTTTTATCTAATGCGTAATTTGTTATGTACCTTAGGCATACCTTCTGTATGGTTTTAAAGTATTCCTTGCTGCTAGTTCGCCTGTTTGACTCCATATAGACAGGGTGACAATTATTGAACTATATGAAATGAAAACGTAAATTAGCTACAATCTATTGCGTGCACACACTTTATTTAACATGTAAACGTCACTACAGATATTCGGATTTAGGTTATGACATATTCGATATCCTGCCATCATTCGCGATAGTGTGGCGCAGACGAATAGCGAAATTCTGCATGATCCTCTGGAGTGTCAGAACATCGATGACCTCCTGATTGGCTGTTTTCAACTCAACAATGGTTTTGAGGTTATTGCTGTATACTTTGTCATTAATGTAGCCCCACAAAAAGGAGTCACATGTGTTCAGACCTTGAGAATAAGGCGGTCAATCGAGACCCTTGCCAGTAGCCTCTGGGTACCCAAGAACCATAATGCGGCCCCATAGTGCTCCTCGAGAACATCAAACACTCTCCTGCTTCGGTGGGGTCGAGCTCCGCCTTGCATTAACCACATCTTTGCGAAATCAGGGACACTGCGGATAATTGGCATGAAATCATCTTCCAAAACCTTCACGTACCGTTCGGTAGTCGCACCGATTATTCCGTGACTGGATATTGCACACCACACAGTCACCTTTTGAGGGTGAAGATACTTCTAGATCGCGAAATGCGGATTCTCAGACCCCCAAATGCCTCAATGTTGCTTATTGACAAACCTGTCCAAATGAAAACGGGCTTCGTCCCTAAACCAAACCATATTCACATCAAAGCCCTGTTCGTCAATTCTGTTGTCGAAACACAACCGCTATTCCATGGCCCTGGGGCTTAACGGCTGACGGATTTGAATTTTGTATGAGAAGAGATGCAAGTCTTCAACAACAGTTTGTTGCAGTGTCTCCCGGTTGATTACCATTTGTTGTGCAACTCGTCTGATCGATTTCCTCGGGCTGGCCTGAAATACAGCGCAAGTCTTCTCGATGTTTTCAGGCGTTTTCACTCTTGGTGGACGACCGACATTGTCAGCACTGTCATCACGAACACTACCCATTCTTTCAAACTTGCCAGTCAAATTCTTGATTGTTAGCTCTCTTGGACGGTTACCTTCACCGTGAACTCGGTCGCAATCTTCGTTTGAGCCGCAGTTGGGCTGTTATTGTTCCCGTAGTAGGCCTTTTCATGTGCAAACGGCTGGCAACGACAAGGCGCGTGCGCATGCGCACACTAATTCTCCTCACGCGCAGCGGCCAACCGTGCAGTTTGAACGTCCTAACGCAAGCCGTTCAGAGGTTATGATGATTTTATTTCATAAAATTCAACAATTGTCACCCCGGTAATGTGACTAATACACTCCAAGTTATCAGTCTGTGGCTGCAGTCACCGCATACACTATGTGTTGTAACGAGGCCGTGTGCGGGCGGCCTTACTATTTATCACCCTGGTCGGAGAAAGAAACAAAATTGTGCAATGTGAAAAACCAATGTTTCAATCAGCCATATCCTATTTCCTTTATAATATTTGCTTTCGTAATTTTTGCTCTAGTCTTCTTATAGTCCGGGAATTAAGATGTAGATAAAACATTGTTCGCAAGAGACCAGTCTCAGTCTACGCAGAGGTGACCCAGTTTCCATAAATTGTGGGCCAGTGATGTGTTGTCAAGTGAGACATCAACATCAGTTTCCACTGTATCAATAATTCGGCCTCGCTGCATGGACAGTTATTAATCTTGAATATGCCATTGCCGATGGGAAAGACATCAAGCACGAAGGGATGCAGATGGTCCACAAATTGTTCGTAAAGTTCCAGTTCTTTTTTTCTATTCGCACTACATGCATGTATGTAACCTGAAGTTATGCCCTGAATGAATGCTTTCTTCTATCTAAGGTTTAGACCCAAAAATTATATTTTAACGCTATCTGCCTCCCCCCATGAACCATGGACCTTGCCGTTGGTGGGGAGGCTTGCGTGCCTCAGCGATACAGATGGCCGTACCGTAGGTGCAACCACAACGGAGGGGTATCTGTTGAGAGGCCAGACAAACATGTGGTTCCTGAAGAGGGGCAGCAGCCTTTTCAGTAGTTGCAGGGGCAACAGTCTGGATGATTGACTGATCTGGCCTTGTAACATTAACCAAAACGGCCTTGCTGTGCTGGTACTGCGAACGGCTGAAAGCAAGGGGAAACTACAGCCGTAATTTTTCCCGAGGACATGCAGCTTTACTGTATGATTAAATGATGATGGCGTCCTCTTGGGTAAAATATTCCGGAGGTAAAATAGTCCCCCATTCGGATCTCCGGGCGGGGACTACAAAGGAGGACGTCGTTATCAGGAGAAAGAAAACTGGCATTCTACGGATCGGAGGGTGGAATGTCAGATCCCTTAATCGGGCAGGTAGGTTACAAAATTTAAAAAGGGAAATGGATAGGTTAACGTTAGATATAGTGGGAATTAGTGAAGTTCGGTGGCAGGAGGAACAAGACTTTTGGTCAGGTGATTACAGGGTTATAAATACAAAATCAAATAGGGGTAATGCAGGAGTAGGTTTAATAATGAATAAAAAATAGGAGTGCGGGTTACCTACTACAAGCAGCATAGTGAACGCATTATTGTGGCCAAGACAGACACAAAGCCCATGCCTACTACAGTAGTACAAGTTTATATGCCAACTAGCTCTGCAGATGACGAAGAAATTGATGAAATGTATGACGAGATAAAAGAAATTATTCAGGTAGTGAAGGGAGACGAAAATTTAATAGTCATGGGTGACTGCAATTCGTCAGTAGGAAAAGGGAGAGAAGGAGACATAGTAGGTGAATATGGATTGGGGGGAAGAAATGAAAGAGGAAGCCGCCTTGTAGAATTTTGCACAGAGCATAACTTAATCATAGCTAACACTTGGTTCAAGAATCATGAAAGAAGGTTGTATACCTGGAAGAATCCTGGAGATACTAAAAGGTATCAGATAGGTTACATAATGGTAAGACAGAGATTTAGGAACCAGGTTTTAAATTGTAAGACATTTCCAGGGGCAGATGTGGATTCTGACCACAATCTATTGGTTATGAACTGCAGATTGAAACTGAAGAAACTGCAAAAAGGCGGGAATTTAAGGAGATGGGACCTGGATAAACTGAAAGAACCAGAGGTTGTAGAGAGTTTCAGGGAGAGCATAAGGGAACAATTGACAGGAATGGGGGAAAGAAATACAGTAGAAGAAGAATGGGTAGCTCTGAGGGATGAAGTAGTGAAGGCAGCAGAGGATCAAGTAGGTAAAAAGACGAGGGCTAATAGAAATCCTTGGGTAACAGAAGAAATATTGAATTTAATTGATGAAAGGAGAAAATATAAAAATGCAGTAAATGAAGCAGGCAAAAAGGAATACAAACGTTTCAAAAATGAGATCGACAGGAAGTGCAAAATGGCTAAGCAGGGATGGCTAGAGGACAAATGTAAGGATGTAGAGGCTTGTCTCACTAGGGGTAAGACAGATACTGCCTACAGGAAAATTAAAGAGACCTTTGGAGATAAGAGAACGACTTGTATGAATAACAAGAGCTCAGATGGAAACCCAGTTCTAAGCAAAGAAGGGAAGGCAGAAAGGTGGAAGCAGTATATAGAGGGTTTATACAAGGGCAATGTACTTGAGGACAATATTATGGAAATGGAAGAGGATGTAGATGAAGATGAAATGGGAGATAAGATACTGCGTGTAGAGTTTGACAGAGCACTGAAAGACCTGAGTCGAAACAAGGCCCTGGGAGTAGACAACATTCCATTAGAACTACTGATGGCCTTGGGAGACCCAGTCCTGACAAAACTCTACCATCTGGTGAGCAAGATGTATGAGACAGGCGAAATACCCACAGACTTCAAGAAGAATATAATAATTCCAATCCCAAAGAAAGCAGGTGTTGACAGATGTGAAAATTACCGAACTATCAGTTTAATAAGTCACAGCTGCAAAATGCTAACGCAGACGAATGGAGAAACTGGTAGAAGCGGACCTCGGGGAAGATCAGTTTGGATTCCGTAGAAATGTTGGAACACGTGAGGCAATACTAACCTTACGACTTATCTTAGAAGAAAGATTAAGAAAAGGCAAACCTACGTTTCT
Organism: Schistocerca piceifrons; assembly: GCF_021461385.2. Lineage (NCBI taxonomy): Eukaryota > Metazoa > Arthropoda > Insecta > Orthoptera > Acrididae > Schistocerca > Schistocerca piceifrons. The sequence goes on from NC_060142.1 coordinate 392,248,053, forward strand.
AGCATTTGTAGACTTAGAGAAAGCTTTTGACAACGTTAACTGGAATACTCTCTTTCAAATTCTGAAGGTGGCAGGGGTAAAATACAGGGAGCGAAAGGCTATTTACAATTTGTACAGAAACCAGATGGCAGTTATAAGAGTCGAGGGGCATGAAAGGGAAGCAGTGGATGGGAAAGGAGTGAGGCAGGGTTGTAGCCTCTCCCCGATGTTATTCAATCTGTATATTGAGCAAGCAGTAAAGGAAACAAAAGAAAAATTCGGAGTACGTATTAAAATCCATGGAGAAGAAATAAAAACTTTGAGGTTCGCCGACGACATTGTAATTCTGTCAGAGACAGCAAAGGACTTGGAAGAGCAGTTGAACGGAATGGACAGTGTCTTGATAGGAGGATATAAGATGAACATCAACAAAAGCAAAACGAGGATAATGGAATGTAGTCGAATTAAATCGTGTGATGCTGAGGGAATTAGATTAGGAAATGAGACACTTAAAGTAGTAAAGGAGTTTTGCTATTTAGGGAGTAAAATAACTGATGATGGTCGAAGTAGAGAGGATATAAAATGTAGACTGGCAATGGCAAGGAAATCGTTTCTGAAGAAGAGAAATTTGTTAACATCGAGTATAGATTTAAGTGTCAGGAAGTCGTTTCTGAAAGTATTTGTATGGAGTGTAGCCATGTATTGAAGTGAAACATGGACGATAACCAGTTTGGACAAGAAGAGAATAGAAGCTTTCGAAATGTGGTGCTACAGAAGAATGCTGAAGATAAGGTGGGTAGATCACGTAACTAATGAGGAGGTATTGAATAGGATTGGGGAGAAGAGAAGTTTGTGGCACAACTTGACTAGAAGAAGGGATCGGTTGGTAGGACATGTTTTGAGGCATCAAGGGATCACAAATTTAGCATTGGAGGGCAGCGTGGAGGGTAAAAATCGTAGAGGAAGACCAAGAGATCAATACACCAAGCAGATTCAGAAGGATGTAGGTTGCAGTAGGTACTGGGAGATGAAGAAGCTTGCACAGGATAGAGTAGCATGGAGAGCTGCATCAAACCTGTCTCAGGACTGAAGACCACAACAACAACAACAACAACGCTATCTGACGAAAAACATTTTAAGGAAAAAACTAAAGGAAAAAAGGAAGGCTTACTTTGCGCAAAATAATAATAAGTTATGGGCAAAAAATGAAAATTTCACTGAAATCTATGATAGTGTTAAATTGTATTGAAGTCATTGCCTTACTTCAATGATGCATAAATAATCCAGCTTATAGCTATGTTACGTGCAGTGTTTGGTTACATTTGTTAACTTGTTTTTCCTGGTCAGAAACCTGAAATTTAAAGACACAAAGCAACCATGGTGTATATAAAATGATCAACCAACAAACCAACAGCTCTCTCTCTCTCTCTCTCTCTCTCTCTCTCTCTCTCTCTCTCTCTCTCTCTCTCTCTGCAACTCCACTGCTCTGACTTATATTCTGGCCTGACAAATCATTCAGAGAAATATTCTAGGCGTGCTACTGATTGGAGTTTTGAGAAACGTGTATGCTGATTGGTGTAGTGGTTCTGTATGATTGGTACCTCTGCTGGGGCAGGACACATTCAGCATTAGAAAAGATAACTTGATGCCTATAGCGAAGTGCATACTTGATTGCAGTGATATTAGAATTTTAAAAACAGTGGTAAGGAATCACGAATAAAACTTTAGAACCTTTGATCTAGAACATTTAATTGTAGTCAAAGCATAAAAATGACCATTATAACACACATAACACCCGAGCATGGAATACACGGTACAATAAATCACTACAAGTGCAAGATTTTGACAAAAAGTTTACAAAATGCATTGGAAGGTCTTGAAAAAATTCGCTATACCAGGATTCGATGAATTCAAATGCCAATATCGGATGGCCTAATGTAAAACCGATTCTGTAATGTGTTTCTAAAACTGTCCCTCTCACCGAACAACGAAACTCACCTTTTAACATAGGTAAGTGCTCGATAATGCGCTGATGATGCTGTAAATACCACTACGCCAAGCCTTACAATACTAACCAGAAAACAGACACACATTTATAGTATGAGATCAGACAATGAACGCGGGAAACGATCTTCAGTTCTGTTTAAAATGGCTTCAAATGGCTCTGAGCACTATGGGATTTAACATCTGAGGTCATCAGTCTCCTAGAACTTAGAACTACTTAAACCTAACTAACCTAAGGACATCACACACATCCATGCCCGAGGCAGGATTCGAACCTGCGACCGTAGCAGCAGCGCGGTTCCAGACTGAAGCGCCTAGAACCGCTCAGCCACACAGGCCGGCAATTCTGTTTAATATCTTACTCACCCATAGTAGCGTCTCTGCACACCAACACATGCGGACCGACGCCCTCGAACTAGACTCTCCTAGCGCATTCAAACTAGAATATTCCCAGTACACCAAGTGAAGTGTTCATCCCTGTTTGGTCGCCATAGAACCCACACCCAAATGTTTCCCCATGCACACCTAGTGAGTGTGTCGAAGACATTTACGCTTTCAGTGATCGCTTGGTGGGTCAAGAAAAAAATCTTTGCAGAGTGTCTGCGGTTTAGCATACGCGAAATAAAAGTCACTCCTAAAAGCAAGCATTGTGATAGACAAGTAACATGTTCAGGTAGTCCACAGCTGTCATGGGGCCTTTGATTATTTCCACGCGACCCACGGAAGGGCAAATGTCACGCATAGCATAATACTGTTCCCATCTGACTGGGTCCGTGTTGTGGTACATTTTTCGAATATCCTTTCACCTGGACGACGGATTTTACGCAGACGATCACCGACTTTGTTTTACAACGCGATTCATCTGATCAGGCGACACACTATCACTGATTCATACTCGAACGTCGATGTCCCGCATCCGCTGCAATGGTAATTGATCGTAACGTTGTGTAACACAGGTAGGAGTAGGGGCCACCACCTGAAGAGTACCATGTTGTTCAATGTGTGCTGAAATTTGTTCTCCGAAGCGTTTGGACCTGCTCCAGCACTGTACTCTGTAGTGATTTCTGACACAGATTACCCTTATCCCACTTTACAGAATGGACAAGCCTCCGATCTCCACGTTATGCGATGATGAGTGGACGTCCACCACCCTGTCGCCTGTTCGTGGTTTCACTGTCCTTCAACCAATATCTTTAACGCTCAAATATACAGGTGGCCAGGGTAGGACATTGCACTGAGATGACAAAAATCATGGAGTAGCGATATGTGAATATACAGATTTTGGCAATATCGCGTACACAAGGTTAAAAGAGCAATTCGTTTGTGAAGCTGTCATTTGTATTCAGGTGATTCATCTGAAAAGGTTTCCGACGTGATTATTGCCGCACGACAGGAATTAACAGTTATTGAACGAGGAATAGTAGTCGGAGCTAGACGTGTGGGACATTCCATTTCGGAAATCGTTACGGAATTCAGTATTCCGAGATCCACAGTGTCAAGAGTTTGCCGAGAATACCAAATTACAGGCATTATCTCTCACCACGGACGAAGCAGTGGCCTACGGCCTTCACCAACGACTGAGAGCAGCGGCGTTTGCGCAGAGTGCTAACAGACAAGTAACACTGCGTGAAATAACCGCAGAAATCAATGTGGGACGTACGACGAACATGTCTATTAGGACAATTAGGCGAAATGTGGCGTTAACGGCAGCAACAAGTGATGCGAGGTGTTTGCTAACAGCATGACATCGCCAGCAGCACCTCTCCTTGACCATATCGGTTGGACCTTAGACTGGAAAACCGTCGGGTGGTTAGATGATTCCCGATTTCAGTCGCTAAGAGCTCACGGGACGGTTCGAGTGTGGCACGGACCCAAGTTGTCAACAATGCACTGTGCAAGCTGGTGGTGGCTCCACAATTGTGTGGATTGTGTTTAGATGGAATGGACTGGGTCCTTTGGTGCAACTGAGTGGATCACTGACAGAAAATGGCTATGTTCGCCTACCTGGCCATTTTCAATCTTTCATGGACTTCACGTTTTCAGACATTTCATCAGGCCACAGTTGTTCGCGATTTGTTTGAAGAACGTTCTGGAAAGTTCGAGCGAATGATATGTTCACCCAGATCGTTGGCATGACTCACATCGAACATTTATGGCACATAACAGAGAGATCATTTCATGCAAGACATCCTGCACCAGCAACACTTTCACCATTATGGACGGCGCGACTGCTACGGTCGCAGGTTCGAATCCTGCCTCGGGCATGGATGTGTGTGATGTCCTTAGGTTAGTTAGGTTTAAGTAGTTCCAAGTTCTAGGGGACTGATGACCACAGATGTTAAGTCCCATAGTGCTCAGAGCCATTTGAACCATTATGGACGCGTATAGAGGCAGCATGTCCGAATATTTCTGCAGGAGCTTTTAAACGACTTGTTGAGTCCATGCCACGAGGAGCTGCTGCACTATACGGGGCAAAAGAAGATCCGAGACGACATTAGGAGGTATCTCATGGGTTTTGTCACCTCAGTGTAATACGGACATAGTGAGCGGTTGTAGTGTTAGTGATTGATTTGTTACGGGCATCAGCGATCACAAGGCGCTCTGAAAGCCTGTCTGTGCGCTCCTTGTTTGGACTCAGCTGGGCGACCAGTGTGTGCAACATTCAGTCTAGGGTACAACCACACCTCGCCGACGATAACGTACTCCTGATGAACAGCTTCAGCCATTTGAACAGCGTCGCGTTAGGGGTCTGCGGGAAACTGGATAGTCATATCTATCAGTTGCTGAATATGTCGGGTACAACGCACCGGTGCTTTCAGGAGTGTCTGTGGATCATTCCCACACCCATTCCGGGCGTCAACGAAATACAGACGGAAATCAAGATCGACACGTTATGAGAGCAGCAGTGGTCGACCGAACGTCATAGAGGGAGCAAACCTGGATACATGTTGCACTTGATATCTCACCACGGACTACTGTAAACAATCCGCTTACAGTAGGAACAATAGCATATGGGACTCCGGCAAGGCTTCCGCTGAAACCACGACACCACTAAGAATAACCACTCTGATATCGTGAAAGAGTCGACAGGATAGTTGAATGGCACCCCGTTGTCTTCAGAGATCAGAGCAGCTTCTGCCTGCATGCGAGTTATGGACATACATGTGTACCAAGCGGATCTGACGAGGGTACTATTTCGGAGTACATTCGCCTACGATACATCGTTCCCACCCAGACTATGTGATGCCATGTTTGGTGTTTCCACACGGTAAATTAACCAGTGCCCGCCACATTTCCAGGGCTGGCTCTAGGAGGCGGTGGGGCGGAAGCGGGAGGGGGAGGGGGCGACGCCGAGCGGTTCTAGGCGCTTCAGTCCGGAGCCGCGCTGCTGCTACGGTCGCAGGTTCAAATCCTGCCTCGGGCATGGATGTGTGTGATGTCCTTAGGTTAGTTAGATTTAAGTAGTTACCAGTCTAGGGGACTGATGACCTCAGGTGTTAAGCCCCATAGTGCTCAGAGCCATTTGAACCATTTTTGCAGAGGGCGAAATGCACCGCTGCCCAGAGTGACAAAATCTTCAAGTAATATGGTTCAAAGAGAATGAATCAGAAAAGACAGTGAAAGGCTTGTTTAAATGACGAAGTCTGAGAATAACTAGGAAATACGAACCATTCAGTAAATCTAGTGTCTTACTGAAAATATTCTACTGTATTGTGAAACAGATATAAAAGCTGGAGTTGGGTCACCGTGGTTGCGTCTTTCAACAGAGCACAGTTTACTAGTGGCAATGTTGCCAACTCAGTTCCTAAGAATTGCTTAAAGAAGATGTGAAATGTACTTGGATTAGCTTGAAAGCTCTACAGAAGCCAAAATCTTCACGATAAAAAAAGGTAATGATAGACCCTGTCAGCAAATGCTGGCCTAATAGCCCCTCAAATGTTTATAGCAGTATCGCAGACAAAAACTCTTTGTAATAAACATATAAAAGTAAATAAGGAATAAGTAAAATACGCACTTACCGTCACATGCCATAGTTTTTTGAAACCAGACTTAGTGAATAAAGGGCGTTTAGTCGTGGAAAGACGAAGACTGCCACTCCAGCACCACTCCCTCTCCTTTCAATTAAAATCATTTATACTGCTCTTCACGTGACGCTTCTCCAAATTATTGTTTCCTGCTTTGTCTGAAATTTCTTTTTAGTTTTCCTTCGTTCCCCTTTCTTTCTCGTTTTGAACCGTAATCAATATATATTAATATTAACATGATATGGAAAAACCTACCAAAACTTATTTTGGAGCTGAACCAACTAAACTGCATCGTACGAACTGTTTATCAGGTTCCGTTTTATTTCAGACTGTTTGCGTTTCAACAACTTGAGTTAGAATATAACGTTACTTTTCGCTACAGTAAATGAAAATATTTTCGAAACTACATTTTTTGGACTTGCTCGTGGCGTGTCGCAAAGCACGTCTCCTCAATATTCAATCATAGCCGTTTTCCCTTTATGCACTATGAACACACTAAATAGACAGAGACGATTTATGTATTCTTCTTAACAAATAAAGCATTTATATGTAAGTGACTCGCTGTCCTATGACCTTCTCCTTTGTACATCAGAAGCGATAACGTGCCGCTGACAATGGAGCACTCAAATGTAAAGGTTCCTACAGATTTCACAGCACACGTTCCTCTCTGCAGGGAACGAGAAAAAGTGAACAGATTTTGGTTATTTAGTCTGCGACTGAGGTAACTTAACTTTGGATGCATAATTAATTTTGTTGTTATAAGTCAAAATGTATTGTACTGAAAACGTTTCTCTTCACGTTTACTGATAGGTGTTCCATACCTGGCTCTGATCTTAAAGGCGTAGTGACGTCAAAATGTTGTATGAGGAAGTGTGATACGTGAAAATAAGACGTCATGAATGACATTTTGAAAAAGGTTGACCGGGTCGGATCTGCAAGTTAGGATGTTAGGATATGGGGGATGGGGGGGGGGGGGGGTGGTGAGGGAGGAGCTGTGGCGGCGTTTGAAAATTCCACACGGGGCGTCTAATATTGTTGGATTTCAGCTACTTTGCATGTGAGATATTTGTCATTAAAGAAAAGGACAGCCAACGAGCTGTAGTTCGTATAGATGCTAAGCATCACGGCGCGAGAGTAAAGAGATGAATTTTTTTTTTTTTTTTAATGTGCGCCTATACTAGGACGCGCGTCCAGCGTCTAAATACTCTAAATAAACACTATGACCCGCTGGGCGCAGATATTTAAAATCATTGCCGCAGCGCTTGATAGCAAGAAGCTGCGAAACAGAAGAAAGAACAATCTACGTTTTGTCAAGAAATACTCTATAGAGATTTCATTCTCCCTTATACTTTTGGTCGCCGACGTGTTAAGACGTACTACATAGCATTGCTACAAATTGTATTTTTATTTTGTGTAAAAACTACGAAACGACGAACAATCATTTAGGTAACTCGGGTGTGGATACAATGTACTTACGCACACGCAAGGACATTTAATTTTAAGAATGAAAGGACTGACAAAGCAGCGATTATTGGTCTGCGCCATCCACAAAATGAATATCAAATGTATGTCATGTATTTATTGTGTATTTGTCAATGTTTATAAGTTTAATGCCAATTTGTTCAAAATATATATTAATATTTTAAGATGCAGTAATTTTCTTCTTATTCTTTTCTTTCAGTAACCAAAAATGATGTTCAAATTCTATATGAGCTCTGTTACAGGTTCGCTCTTCATCGCGGCGTCTCGATTGTATTTGGGAGACCACTAATGTGTTCAACTTGCGATCTGTTAATCTTTCTCTTACGAAATTCCACTAATTTGCTTTCATTTCCATTTTTATATTCAAATAGATCCCTTAGGTATTTTCATCGAAGATTCTGATTGCGTGAAGGCAATCTGGGTCAAAAGGTCAATTACTCGCGCAATCAATCCGTACGTCTCCTGAACGCAATCTAGAACCGACGCATCGGTGATCAATTAATAATCTCTTTCTCTTTTCAAGTCGTACTGAAAAACGGACACAGGATAGCCGTAAGTACGCAATCTGGTGTTAGGTTGCATTTTGCCAGTAAATATTACCAAACAATAGTGACAGCATCACTATTATTAATAAGCAAGTTCCTAAAACCAGAGGCGGAAAATAGTTGGAGCCATTGCACAGGTTATTACCCTCGTACTACTGATATTTGTGCAAGGATGGTGGCGTATTGTGAAGGAAAGGAATGCCACAATTCGTCCGGAGACAATAAAGAATAGTCACACGAAGCTAATGACGACAGGTTCGGTAAAGGATGCAGAAAAACAAGTTGTTCACCCAGGTCTCTGTGTCCTGAGAATGTGGCGACTGTACATAACACGATCAGTCGTAACCCGGGAAAATCAACAGGCACAGGTAGCTCGCGATAGAGGTCTCACAAGGCACGCTGTGCGTCAGGTGTTTCATAACGAATTAAACTTTTGAGCCTGGGAACCCTATTACATGCAGCAGCTGACACCAGAAGACTATGATCGCAGAATTGAGTATGGGGAGTTGATGTTGGGTTGGCACGAAGATTGGCCTCAGTTGTTTCCCAACATCCTCTGGAGTGACGAGGCAGTGTTCCGTGTGGGAGGTTTCGTCAGTCGGCGCAAATTCCATTACTGGGCGGCACGGGATCCTGGAGTTACGGTGGAGAAGATGCATTCTCGTCCAGAAGTGACCGTGTGATATGGAATAGCGGCTACAAATGTCATCGGCCCACATCTCCTGCGTTACACAATGAACGGTGAACGCTATCTACAAATCCTTCAGAATTACGTTTGGCCCACGGTATCTGGATGCAAGACGGCGTACCGCCCTACTTAGCAAATGTCTCGCGGTACTGGTTGGATGAGAAGCTTCCAGGACGTTGGCTGGGGAGACATGGGCCTGATGAATGGCCTATGAGAAGTCCAGACCTGACACCCTGTGATTTTTTTGCGTGCTGGGCAAAAGAGAAGGTGCATCGGACTAAACCCCGCACAGTGAACGAGTTGGAAGCACGGATTCGGTAAGTTCTTACCGAGATCCCACACAACTTCCTCCGGAAAGCTGTGATGCCATTTCAGGTTGTTTGAGGAGACCAGTCAACGCCACAGGTGCCTACGAAGAAACTTAATGGATTTCAAACGTATACAATCATATTCCCGTTGCATATGTATTAATTTCAAATAAATTCCTCCGCAAAGATAAAAGTTATACGTCAATTTCAATACCTAGTTACTTCTCGTCCATCCTTGACGTCTACATACGGCTGCTGGGACTCAATGTGCTCTTCGCTGTGTACAATAGCTGTCCTGGCCAGCTGGCCGGTGTGGCCGAGCGGTTCGAGACGCTACAGTCTGGAACCACGCAACCGCTACGGTCATCCTGCCTCGGGCATGGATGTGTGTGATGTCCTTAGGTTAGTTAGGTTTAAGTAGTTCTAAGTTCTACGGGAAATATGACCTCCCCATAGTGCTCAGAGCCATTTGAACCATTTTTTGTCGTTGTCAACACGATCACAAGAGCTTTCGCCAGTTGAACACATGTGCGACTTAGTGAAGCGAGAGCTTACTCGTTCTGCAGAGCCGGCTTGGTACAATATATGACAACTTGGTAGAATATATCAGAGGATGTAATTCGGCACCTTTAGGATCGTTTGAATGCCAGAATACACGCATGCGTTCTCACTAGAAGGGTGTACAGCATATGTTTCATGTGGTCTAAATTGCCTTGAGGGTGTTGCGTGTTTCCGGCAGTGTGCTTTCCTAACCACTTCACTTTCTGTCATCCTGTGGCATTTAATCTCGGGCGGAGGGGAGAGCAGTGATCATAATAATTTATCTCGTCAGTGTATTGCTGGTATACTGTGGTACCAGTCTTCCTAATTGGGATTAGCCCGTGCTCTCTTTTGGAACATTTCAGTTTGCACATTCGCGAGTGAAATTTACACAGTGCCGACATATGCTCCGATTGACGCTGTACTCTTATAAAATCAGGACGCGCACTCTGGCCGACCAGCGCGTCCCGTGGCAGCGCCAACAGCGCAGCCACCTGGCTCTCCCGGAGGACGGCCGGAACTTTGATCACACTTAGCGGGGGCGGCAGCGCGGACGGCGCGAGATCAAAGCGGCGGCGGACGCGGGAAAACTGTAATCACGGCTCCGTCAACAGCGGCGGCGCCACCTGTGTTTGCGCGGACCGGGGCGGCGCCAGGCCTGGGGCCGCGGCCGGGAGCGGAGCGGGGGCGGGAGGGGGCGGGCGGCCTGACCGGCGTAACGAGCAAATTATACGCGCGCGTTTACCGACGGCGGCGGCGCGTGCGAGCGCGTCACGCCTGCGGTGTGAAAGCCGCCCCCTGGCGCTGCCGCATTAATTACATCCCCGCTTTGAAACCGCGAGGGTGGCGCCGTCTGGGGGTGGGCGCCACGGCCGGTGGGGCCGGCGCACCCCGTGGCAGTAACCGCGTCGCTGGGCCCTAAGGGTGCTAGGAGGAGCACGGTCACAGGAAACTGAGGGCGTCCACAGAAATTTATCCCACCGGGGGCTAGAGGCTACACTTACTATTTTTGCTACAGTCACACTCGGGTTTAAGTGAGATTTTCAGACAACAGAGCAATAACATACGATATACACTATTCAAATGAATTACACTGAGTCGGGCTTTCAAAGGGCCCAAAAACGCTGTGTGGCTTTCGTGAACCTCTCGGCCGCCTATGATACCATCTGGCTCGACAGACTCATACTCAAGCTGAAAAAAAGCGATCCCCTGCCGCAAGACAACTAACCTTCTGGAAAATATGTTGAAAAATCGCTACTTTAGAGTGAACGTAGGTCAATCTACGAGTAATTCTTGAGTTTCTCCTGGCGTATTTGATAATCAAAATATCCACGGGTGTACTGCCGGTCTACAGTGTCCAACGGACACAATATTTCGGAGATCATACATGTCGCCATCATCAGGTGAACTGACGGACTGAGCTCCTGTGAACGTGCCGGTACGGAGATCCGTACACTATGGCTGCTCAGGAGGAACTGGGTTCGGTCGCGGTGGCGCCCGATTTAAATACCCTCCGCCCGCGGCGCACTCCCTCTGCCGTCCACGCCCCGCGCCACGGTCGCGCGGTGGAACAGATTGCGACGGTGTCTGAGATGACGTCGGTGTGATGGCTCTGTCCGCCGTGGTCGTCACAACTATACGTCTGCTCGATTTACTCTTGAATAACCCAATCGCTGGTTCCCACGCCTTGCTAAGATTATAGCCACAGTCACGGTTTATGAGGTCGTCATTGGTGCAAATTTCGATGGCGTCTCTAACAACACTGTCCCAGTATCTCGACGTCTGTACCAGAACCCTCTTGCGTTCATACTCCATAACGTGATTTTCCGACAAACAATGTTCAGCGACCGCCGACTTGCTCGGATACATCAGTCGAGTGTGCCTCTGGTGTTCACGGTATCGATCCTTGACGGTACGCATCGATTGACCAACATACGACTTGCCACATTGACACGGAATCTGGTACACGCCGGCCTTCCTCAAACCGAGGTCATCTTTGGCGCTCCCCACCAGTGCACGAGTTTTATTCGGAGGACAAAACACAGTTCCGACCCGGTGTTTCTTCAAAATGCGGGCGATTTTCCCCGAGAGTGCGGCTGTATATAGAATAAAAGCAGTGCCTACCTCCTCCCTCGTGATTTCATCCATCTCCACAGGTTGTGCTGTAGTGGTTGGGTGGAGAACACGTTGAATCTGCGACTATGAGTACCCATTTTTTCTAAATACAGTTCTCAGATGTTCCAATTCCTGGGGTAGACTCTCTGCGTCAGAGATAGTGCGCGTCCTATGTACTAGAGTTTTAAGTACCCCATTCCTCTGTGAAGGGTGGTGGCAGCTGTCTGCATGCAAATACAGATCAGTGTGCGTTGTCTTCCGATACACCCCATGACCAGTCTACGAGTAAATCCTATTCAATAAACAATGGGCTACCACAGGGATCAGCGTTGGATCCCCTTCTCTTCAACCTATACACGAGTGACGTGCCAGCAACTAAATCGCAAAAATTCTGCTATGCAGATGACATTGCAATAGCCACTCAGACCAAGACATTCGAAGACGAGCCACTCTGTCAACGGACCTTCAACTTCTTAACCAGTATTATACGAAATGGAGACTCTGCCCAAATCCAAATAAAACTGAGGTAAGCGTATTTCACCTGAACAATCATGAGGCAAGACGAGAGTTACAAGTAACATTCTGCAGTGAGTGATTGACGCACAACAGCCATCCAAAATATCTAGGAATCACTCTTGACCGGTCACTAACCTATAAAAAATACCTAGAAATAACCAGTCAAAAGATAAAAAATCGAAATAACATATTAAGAAAGCTGAATGGAACCTCCTGGGGAGCTAACACCCTACGCACCGTAGCACAATCTCTTGTTTACTCGGTGGCAGAATACTGCGCTCCAGTCTGGTACAAAAGCACACACACGAAGTAAATAGATGTCCAGTTTAATACCACCATGAGGATTGTCTCAGGAGCTCTGCAATCAACTTCACTTCCCTGGCTTCATACCCTTTGCAATATAGCTCCTCCCTCCCTCAGAAGGCAACAAGCAGCTATCCGAGAACGGAAGAAAATTAATGACCCCTCTGTCTCTGAAGATATACCTATCCGAAAAATATTGGACCATCTACCAACTACCCGCCTAAAATTCAGGAAACCTATATGGGAAGACGAAGTCCTCAAATTCCCAGAAAGGTACGACATAGCAAGGGAATGGAGGCAATACTGGTCGCTGAATAATCACCATCCTCTCGTCACTGATTCTGATCCTTCGATACCGGTGGAAGGATTGCAAATGCCCAGAAGAACTTGGTGCCGACTTAATCGTGTGAGGACTAACCACAGCAGGTGTAAGGCCATTCTCCGCAAATGGAAACTCACTGTGGTGCAGAAGAACAAACGATTTGTAAGAAGGCTATTTAGGTTTTCTTATTGGTAACTCCACGTAGCGCTGTGTATGAAAATCACTGGCTGTGCTGTGTGCAGTCTGTGGCTAGTTTGCATTGTTGTCTGCCATTGTAGTGTTGGGCAGCTGGATGTTAACAGCGCACAGCGTTGCGTAGTTGGAGGTGAGCCGCCAGCAGTGGTGGATGTGGGGAGAGAGATGGCGGAGTTTTGAAATTTGTAAGACTGGATGTCATGAACTGCTATATATATATTATGACTATTAAGGTAAATACATTGTTTGTTCTCTATCAAAATCTTTCATTTGCTAACTATGCCTATCAGTAGTTAGTGCCTTCAGTAGTTTGAATCTTTTATTTAGCTGGCAGTAGTGGCGCTCGCTGTATTGCAGTAGTTCGAGTAACGAAGATTTTTGGTGAGGTAAGTGATTTGTGAAAGGTATAGGTTAATGTTAGTCAGGGCGATTCTTTTGTAGGGATTATTGAAAGTCAGATTCCGTTGCGCTAAAAAATATTGTGTGTCAGTTTAAGCACAGTCACGTATAATTGTTCAAAGGGGATTCCCCACCTGATCTTCGAATGTCCTGCGAGGAGCTTTGAAGGAGAATGGAGGGATATCATGAATGCTACTCCACGTGCTGTTCAAATGGTTCAGATGGCTCTGAGCACTATGGGACTTAACAGCTATGGTCATCAGTCCCCTAGAACTTAGAACTACTTAAACCTAACTAACCTAAGGACATCACACAACACCCAGCCATCACGAGGCAGAGAAAATCCCTGACCCCGCCGGGAATCGAACCCGGGAACCCGGGCGTGGGAAGCGAGAACGCTACCGCACGACCACGAGATGCGGGCGTGCTGTTCAATAGGTGACCTGCTTAGATGTGGACTTGTAATGGCTGCAGTGGCTGTCTCCCTAATCTTTCGCATAATGTTGTTTGCAATCAATCATTTAATAATATATTTATAATTCGTTTATTATATTAATTAATAGTATGTGTACAAATTTACTCTCTAGATGCCATACACTAAATAAATAAAATTCAAATGAATTTATATGACTCCAGAGACCTTCTCAAGTCTAAAACATCTATGATGTACAATCGCACCCTGAAACGATGAATAAATCTTTGTACAAGATTCTAGCCCAGGTCTCCTGCTCACTATGCAGATGCACAAACCACTGCGCCACCTGGGCACAGTGGATTTCCACAACCTCATCGATTACACTAGCATGCCCTCCTCCTCAATCCCAATTCCCACTCACCCTTCAGCCCACTTGGTACTCCCCCTCAACTCGAGCAGCGTTGCAGAGTCACTCCAGCTGTCTGAGACTTGAAAAGGTCTCTGTAACCATATGGCTTCATATGATTAAAGGACCAGGATCCTCAGTTTCGTTCGACGCTGAGGTGCTATTCCAATACAGTTGTAGAACCTCTGCAATGCTGTTGGATTTAAGGGTGAATACCATCTGGGCTGAGGCGTGAATGGAAATTTGGATTGAGGAGGAAGACGCGCTAGTGTAATCCATGCAGTTGCGAACAGCCACTATGCCAAGGTGGCGTGGTGGTTAGTGTTATATCCTAGCCAGTAATGCCACCCGAGCCCGCTGCCAAAAGGTTGGCAGCATCAAAGTCCGGACGCCGTCCGCATAAGCAGCGCCAGCGAGACAGGAAATCGCCGCAAGTCTGCGCGCGCCACCGCTGGCTTCTGGTTTCTTAAGCGCTGGAGTCGCGAGCGCTAGGACAGTTCTGTATTCGCCGCTCAGTTATATACTCGCCACCGAATTGTGTACTTGCTAGTCAGTTGTGTGTTCATCGCAGCAGAGTTGTTGTTTGTCGTCAGCCGACGCTGACCTAGCCGCTCCGACTCGAACCAGACAGATTTCTGTAGACACGGAGTTCGCTACTGTGTTTCTGTATCTTCGTTAATAAAGATAAGTACCGACTTTTATTTAATCAGAGTGTTTGGGTTTTCATCTTTCTGTTCACTGTTCCAGCGGACCGGTCGGCCCGCTATTAAAAGTGTGGCGGTGACTTCGTAAGCCGTTTCTACAGCGAATTGTTTGTCGCTACGAACGCCGCCACAAAACTGG
Source organism: Schistocerca piceifrons (assembly GCF_021461385.2). Taxonomy (NCBI): domain Eukaryota; kingdom Metazoa; phylum Arthropoda; class Insecta; order Orthoptera; family Acrididae; genus Schistocerca; species Schistocerca piceifrons. The sequence goes on from NC_060142.1 coordinate 392,263,138, forward strand.
CGACGAGGGCTTCCGAACTCGTGTGCAGGGCTGGTTCAACTTGTTTCTGGTTGTACTAATTATAGCGATAAAATTTTGGGGGCTGGTTTAATTTGTGTTTACTATGTCTGCCGAATTACAACAGTTGATCTTGTTACAGAGTCAGCAAATACAAAGTCTGGTGGAAGCAATCGCCAAACAAGCGGCTAATCCTCCAACACAAAAGGAACACGCACAGGCAGCACCACCTTTCCGTGCTTTTGATGCATCAAGAGAAGAATGGCGAGAATATTTCGCGCAGTTGCAGGCGCACATGACAGTCTACAAAATCACGGGTACTGAGCGGCAGCTTTATTTAATTTCCACTGCAGGCGTGGAAGTCTATCGACTACTTTGTAAGTTGTTCCCGGATCCAAGCCAGAAGCTTTAGACTATGACGTTGTTGTTAACAAGCTTGCTGAGTATTTCGAGTCGCGAGTTCATGTGGCAGCAGCCAGATTCAAGTTCTTCAGATTAAAGAAACTGCCACATCAATCTAATAAACAGTGGTTAACAGATTTACGGGGCCTCACCCGTCAGTGCCGATTTAATTGTGTGTGTGGAGCTTCCTACAGTGATGTCATGTTACGAGACGCTATTACTCAAAACATTGCAGATTCTCGTATTCGTGCTGCTATCTTAAAGTTGCCTGACCCGTCATTAGAGACTGTGATGAACATCATTGAAGCCCAAGATACTTTTGACTATGCTGAGTGTGAGTTAGATCAGCCATGTATTTCTCAAATTGCCTGTGCTAAGCAAGTTATGTCACGCCCGCGGCCCCACCGGCAGAGTCAGACTGTAAACACTAGCCGGCCGCGTCATGTTAAACACATTCGTCAGCCGCGTGTGCAAAATGATAGAGTTAAGTCTTGCCCTAAGTGTGTTCTTGCTCATCCTCGTGAACGTTGCCCGTTAAGAAACGCGGTTTGTCACTTTTGTCAAAGGAAAGGACACATCCAGACTGTTCGTTTGCGTAAACGCAAGAACAATTCTAGTGCTGCCCAGCCCATGGATATTCATGTTCTTCAACGCCAGCCCGCCCAGAAGGTCGCGTTTAAAGACTCTTCCACGGTTCATGTGGGTAATAAACTTGTTCGCAATAAGCCACCCACCCAGCCCTCTGCTATGCGACCCAAGCGTAACTCAAACCCTGTAAAAAGTAATGTACAGACTGCAAGTGAAGCGGGAGTTGTTGTTCCACCCGCCCAACCCACGAGTTGTCGTAAGCAGCGAACACGCGCTAAACGCGCTGATTTTGTGTCTTCCGCCTCCACTGCACCGATCCAGAGACAGTGTAATAAACTATTTGTGAAGCTACGCATCCAGGATAAGACCTTCAATTTTCAATTAGACACTGGTGCGTCTGTGACTCTCATAAATAGTGCTACGCATGTGGCTATCGGCCGCCCTAAACTTTCAGCGGCAAAACATTCTTTGGCTACTTATAGTGGAGAACAAATTCCTGTGTTAGGTGTATGTAGCGTGCCAGCCACATTCCGTGGCAATACAAAAACAGTTTCATTCACAGTGCTCCGCGCTACAGACAGTGTAAACATTTTCGGATTAGACTGTTTTGACTTGTTTGGCCTGTCTATCCAAGACAATGTGTTGCAAATTAATTCTGTTGTTGTTCCTCAAGACAGCATAACCGATTTGTGTAAACAATACAGTGACATATTTAAAGACGAACTAGGTTGTGCTGCGAACTTTGCCGCTCATATTACGTTAAAAGATAATGCTCAGCCTCGATTTTTTCGTGCTCGTCCAGTGCCTCACGCCCTCCGGGCACCTGTAGCAGATGAACTTCGTCGTTGGCAAAACAACGGTGTTATTCAACCCGTTTCAGCGAGCCAGTGGGCTTCTCCCTTAGTTATTATAAAGAAACCGTCTGGCAAGTTACGTTTGTGTGCTGATTTTAAGTCGACAGTTGATCCTCAGACTGTCATTGATTCTTTTCCTTTGCCTAGACCGGACGAGCTGATGGATAAGTTAGGGGAAGCTCGTTTCTTTTCCAAAATTGATCTCCGTGAAGCATATTTGCAATTGCCCCTCGACGAGCAATCACAACAGTATTTTGTCATAAACACGTCGTTGGGGTTGTTCCGTTTTCTGCGTTTGCCTTTTGGTTGTGCGTCAGCTCCAGCTGTTTTTCAGCGTTTTTTGTCACAACTTCTGGCTAATGTGCTATCGTGTTGCAACTATTTAGACGATATTGTTGTGTCCGGTCGGACGCCTGCTGACCATTTCCGTAATTTGGAGTGTTTGCTTACAGTGTGGTCTCAGGCAGGCCTACGTTGCAACATCGATAAATGTTCATTTTTCCTTACGGAGATGGAGTATCTGGGACATGTTATTAATGCTCAAGGCATTCATCCCTCCCAGTCACATTTAGCAGCTATTCGTGATTTGCACGCCCCTCGCAATCTGCATGAATTGCAAGCAGCTCTTGGCAAATTGACATATTATATTAGGTTTATACCTAATGCATCACAGATTGCTGCACCGTTGCATCGTCTCCGCCGTAAGAATGTTCCGTTTGTGTGGTCAGCTGATTGCCAATCAGCCTTTCAGCAGCTTAAAGAGGCTTTATTGAATGATCGTTGTCTGGTCCATTACGACCCTAACAAGCCTCTGGTGTTAGCTTGTGATGCCTCTTCTTTCGGCCTCGGTGCTGTGTTGTCTCACCGAGTCGGTAACACCGAACGTCCTATTGCGTTCGCATCTAAATTGCTAAACAAAGCTCAGTGTAATTATAGCCAATTGGACAAGGAAGCGTTGGCTATTGTGTAAGGTGTCACAAAATTCCATCACTACCTCTATGGTCGACCATTCTATTTAGTAACAGATCACAAGCCCCTGACGTCACTGTTTCATCCGTCTAACCCAGTTCCTCACCGGACAGCTCAGAGACTACAACGTTGGGCTCTTTTGTTATCACAATACCAGTATGAGATACTGTATCGCCCTACAGCTCAGCATGCAAACGCTGACGCGCTTTCTAGATTGCCGATTGCTGCGGATGATGTCTTCGATTCCTCTGACGACTCTTGCCATCAGATTGACGCCGATGAGCATCAATCCCTCCGGGATTTTCCGATTGATTATCGTCAGGTGGCACGTGAGACAGCTACGGATCCTCATCTGAGTTTACTATTACGTTTTGTTCAACGTGGTTGGCCGTCCAAGGCAAAGGACATATCGGATCCTGTGGTTCGTCGCTATTATCCGCAACGTCATCTGTTGTCTGTTTCGCACGGAGTTTTGCTGTTACGCACCGAGAATGACCAGCTTCGTGTAGTGGTTCCCCAAGTGCTCCAATCCAAGGTCCTCGACTTGTTGCATCAAGGTCATTGGGGAATGGTCCGCACCAAGCAGCTTGCTCGCCGTCATTGTACATGGATCGGCATTGATAAGCAGATTACGCAGATGTCTACAGATTGTTCGACGTGTGCCGAACACCAAGCTGCTCCGCCTCAACGCTATTTTGAGTGGGCACGCCCTGCCGGTCCCTGGCAGCGAGTGCATATTGATTTCGCTGGTCCATATTGGAATTCTCGTTGGCTCATCGTGATAGATGCATTTAGTAATTTTCCGTTTGTTGTGCCCATGCAGTCTACAACGTCTGCACAAACTATACAGGCGTTGACTTCAATTTTTTGTATTGAGGGTCTTCCAGAAGTTTTAGTGTCTGACAATGGTCCACAATTTACCTCTGCTGAATTTGAAAGTTTTTGTTCTGCCAATGGCATTCGCCATGTTCTTACTCCGCCGTTCCACCCTCAATCGAATGGTGCGGCGGAACGTTTTGTACGCACATTCAAGGATCATATGGACCGCCTTCGTGCTACGCACTCTCGTCAGCAGGCCCTCATCACGTTCCTGTCGTCGTACCGGACCACGCCACGCGACGGCCCTTCGCCGGCGGAGCTTCTCCACGGCCGTCGTCATCGCACCCTACTACGGTTATTGCACCCCCCGGAACGACCCGCCGCTTCTGAGCATCGCACGCGTTTTCAGCGCAACGACGCCGTTTTTTTTTCAGAGTTTATCACGGTCGCCGTCGTTGGGAACGTGGTACCGTGATAAGTGTCCAGGGTCGCAGTTTTTATACTGTTCAAGGTGCTACTGGGGTGCACAGGAGGCATCAGAACCAGTTGCGCCGCGCTGGCCGCCCGGATTCTGCCGCTCGTTCTTTGTCCACAGATTTGGTCCGCGGCGGGTTCCAACCGCGCCTTCCGACTTCGCTGCCGCCCCCAGGGCAGCAGCAGCAGCCGTCGCCGCTACCACGCCGACAGCCCGTCCCGTTGATGCCTCCCGCGCAGCTTCATCCGGGAGCGCCCCAGGTGGTCGCTCCGGCGCCTGTGGTCCCTCTTCAGTCGCCACCGCCTTCGGAGCTGATGGACGTCGACCCCTCAACCGGGCCGCCTTCCCAAGCGGTGGCTGTGCAGCCTGTCCTGCAGCCGCTTTCCTTGGGCACCCCCAAGGAGTCTGACACCGCAGCGCCTTGTCCGGCGCCCACTCAGCAGCCGTCGACGCAGCGTCAGGAGACGCTGCCTCTCTTCGTGGGTCCCGACGCCCCGTCGCGTCCAGTACCAGAAGCTGCGCCCGTGGTCACAGGCGTGCACCCTGACCTCGGTTTTCAGTCGGTGTTTCCCGAGGCCCCGCGCAGCCAATGCTTGGGTGCGGACCGGGGACTGCCACCGACAACAGTCTCCGCCCCGGTCTCTTCTGCTACGCCTGCGGCCAGACCCCTCCCCCGCCGTCGACGCTCGCCACGTCATTACTCAACGACGGTGCGGCGATTTGGGGGGGAGGAGTGTTATATCCTAGCCAGTAATGCCACCCGAGCCCGCTGCCAAAAGGTTGGCAGCATCAAAGTCCGGACGCCGTCCGCATAAGCAGCGCCAGCGAGACAGGAAATCGCCGCAAGTCTGCGCGCGCCACCGCTGGCTTCTGGTTTCTTAAGCGCTGGAGTCGCGAGCGCTAGGACAGTTCTGTATTCGCCGCTCAGTTGTATACTCGCCACCGAATTGTGTACTTGCTAGTCAGTTGTGTGTTCATCGCAGCAGAGTTGTTGTTTGTCGTCAGCCGACGCTGACCTAGCCGCTCCGACTCGAACTAGACAGATTTCTGTAGACACGGAGTTCACTACTGTGTTTCTGTATCTTCGTTAATAAAGATAAGTACCGACTTTTATTTAATCAGAGTGTTTGGGTTTTCATCTTTCTGTTCACTGTTCCAGCGGACCGGTCGGCCCGCTATTAAAAGTGTGGCGGTGACTTCGTAAGCCGTTTCTACAGCGAATTGTTTGTCGCTACGAACGCCGCCACAAAAGTTAGAGGATCTTCATCGTCAGTAGGAGACCCAGTTTCTAGTAGCGGCCTTCGTACAAATTTCCATTCGTCGCGGCAGTCTGCATATACAGATCAGATATACGCCATTGTTTCTGAAAACGGCGGTGTCCAGAAGGAACAGTTTAAATCACTTCAGATTTAGAGGCTGTGTAGAACAGTAAAACTGTACTAAGGGAGTAGAATTGTAGAGAAATGGCACGTATATGGGCCCAGAAGCGCCCTCGCGCACTTTTGTTTCAGCCGACAGGCCAGTGTTAAACCGTCCTCACAGCGAACGAGTTAGCTGACGTTTACGTGGAGCTGTACGAGTTTTGTGATGCCACTTCCTATTACTTCACGTTGAGGAGGCATTGCCATGCGTGAAACACAAAATAAGTTCTGCGATATTTCGGCAACGTGGTACGAAACACTGAACCAAAGCTCTCTACGTCACAAAAGGAGACATCATACTGGAATTCATGTTTTCAGTAGAAGCCTATATTTGGTCGGTTTTACGTTATAAGTTACGTCCTGTGAGCATCTGTGTTTGAAAGCAACAGTACACTGAGTACATCCCTAAAACGTGTCGTTATTGGTGCGATTTCTTCTAATAAACGATGGGAATGGTCAATTTGTGGTTAAAGAGATTTCGTATTCAGTTATTTTCGTATTGTAACTTGCATGTCTCTCCACCGACTACCACCTCAAAGTTGAATAGGGGGGTGCGGGCGGTGGGGGAGGGGGGGGGGAAGGTGATCCGCCGAGTTACGCTGGAATGAGCAATGCTCCTGGCAGAGTCACCAATGCCAAACTGGTCAGTTGGTGAAGATTTCAGACAAAGTGTTGTCCCCCTATGTGGGTGACAACGACGTGGACCCTTAGCTAAGTCTCACAGTACTTCCACTTTCTTCTCCCAGGCTTTTTCTGTTTTTTTCTTTTTTTTATGTCGACATTCCTTGGCCAGCTCTTGTTTTTTCGACCCCAAGAGTATCGGGTTTCGAGGCCTGAGGTTGTTTCATTTTCCTTTAGCTTTTCTATCCATAACGCTTAAAGGTCGGCAAAGGAGTTGAGAGTCTGTTCAGGTTGTCGATACCAGTTCAGAATCAAAACTCTGAGAAAGGTCCACTGAAATTTGATGATTGAAGCTGATCATGAAGAAACAAGGCTGCTCTGCCAACAAACTCCATTCCCACGTCCAAGAAGACAGGAGTGGCGTGGCCTCTGCTAAGCGCGTAGCGTACAGTGGCTGTACTTTATGTACTCAACGAGAGAGGATGAAAGGCCAGTTTTCCGGTGCCTTGATATAAACAGAACGTATCGGCTAAGGGGGATAACCCTAAAAGAAAATCTTAGTCCCGCTAGAAAAGGAGTTGAGCAGATGGCTCGCAACCGACTCTCGTTAAACACACATTGCTTACAGTGCATCAACGAGCCTCAGAAACTGGATGGTTTCAATTAGAAAACGAAGCAAAAGGAGAAAGGAAAATGGATCAGGGGACGTATGAATTTCAGAAAATGAAAATGAGAGGTAACAAGTATGTAGCCGACTACATTACATTCTGTAGTGGAGTCGAACAAAACGAAACAGCAAGCAGAGGTGTAGCATTACTGCCGCATAAAAGAAGGGATAAATATGTATATAACATATTGCACCCACAAAAACGAAAGAATACTCAAAGTCAGAATGAAACTGAGAAGAGGCAACGCCACCAGTAAAAGCGTATATGCACTAGAAGAAGGAAAAATGAGTCTAGAACCTCCCATGAAGAACTACAGAAGACTCTGAATAACTATAGTGCTACTAAAAAAGAAAAAAAAATGCCATGTGGCTAGGACCTCCCGTCGGGTAGACCGTTCGCCTGGTGCAAGTCTTTCGAGCTGACGCCACTTCGGCGACTTGCGTGTCGATGAAATTATGACGAAAGACACACAACACACAGTCATCACGAGGCAGAGAAAATCCCTGGCCCCGCCGGGAATCGAACCCGGGACCCCGTGCGCGGGAAGCGAGAACGCTACCGCAAGACCGCGAGCCGCGGGGATAGTGCTACTGATCAGTTATTACGATAGATGAGTTCAATGTCACAATAGGAAATATCCCAGTAACGAATATTATATGGTCTGTTGGAGAATGGTTACGTAATGAAAATGGAAAAATACTGAGAGATTTTGCCGATAACAATAATCTAAAAATAACGAACTTACTTTTTAAGAAAAGAGATATACCAAAGTATACCTGGGCCATTAGAGATCTTAGATAAATTAGCTACGTTTTGGTAAATTATAAGCCAGTAGGTCAAGTAATGGAGTTTATAGAGGACAAGACATAGAATCAGATCGTTTTCTAGTAATCTACTGAATAGATCTTTTTTGCGAAATGGAAGAAAATGACAAAACAAATAAGTAACAAATGATAGCAGACTTTATAAAGTATACTTTCTTGAAGAGCACAGCATCAAACATCTTTACCAAAGCAGATTAAATAAAGAGCTAGCTAATATAGAAGATGAACGGTAAAATCTAAAGAATGTGATAGACAGAGTAGCAACAAAAGCTCTCGATAAAAAGAAAAAAAAACAGGAAATAAAGTGGCTGAAACTTTGGTATGAGGATATAAGAGAACCTGTTAAAGAAATACGTGATGCACACATAAAATACTTAAGCAACCCCACAGCTGTAAAGATGCAAACATATAAGGAGAGAAGAAATATTGTTAAATGTGTAGTAAGAAAAGCACAACAAGAGCACTGGAATAGATTTATTTCTAATATAGAGAAGGATATTCATGGGAGACAGAAAGTGACCTATAAGGTCTCAAAAACTTTAAACAGAAAATAAAAAGATAAGATACAAATAAACTATTCGAAGAAGAACAATGAGTAAATTATTAAAAAGTGTTTTGTTATAATACAGCATACTATACTGAGATTGAAACAGTAAGTGAGAAGGGATTACAGTCTGACGAAATAATATCTGCCTTAACATCACTCAAGAACAGAAAAGTGGCAGGAAGAAATAATATCTGCCTTAACATCACTCAAGAACAGAAAGGTGGCAGGAAGAGATGGTATTAATGGAGAATTGCCAAAATATATAGGAATGATGCTACATCTAAGAGTGCTACATCTCTTAAACGATTGTTGGGAGAGCAAGAGTGTCCCCAAAGAATGGAAGATTGCTAGAGTGATACCAGCTTTTAAAAAAGGAGACAAAAGCCTTTGTAGTAGCTACAGAGGAATAAGTCTACTGGACTCAGCATACAAGATATATGCTAATATTTCAAAAACAAGATTTTAAAATGTAACTGAAGTAGTACTGCATGAGGACAAATGAGTTTTAGGAAAGGACACTCTACGAGAGATGCAGTTTTCGTTCTACAACAGATAATACAAGAACGCAGAGAAAATAAAAAAGAAACAGACATCGCCATTACCCATTTTAAAGAAGTTTTTGACAATGTTAACAGACAGAAACTTTGGAAGATAATGTCGGATCGCTGATATCCAAAACATCTCATAAATGCAAAAATATTTGTATCAGAACCCGGCTATCACTCTAGATCTCAACGGAAAAATGACTAATGAGATACCAAGTAACAAAGGAGTACGTCAAGGCTGCCGTATATCCCCAAATTTCTTTAACATTTGCATGCATGAAAAATGCATATATGGAAAACAGACTGCAAGAAGGCATATACATAGACAGGAGGACTCTTTTAAATAACTTATTATGTACCGACGATGCAGTGGTCCTACCAGATAAAGGACCCTCAGAAAAGAATTTACTTACTAAACAAATAAGTGCTAAATTTGACATTCCAACAGAATAAACTAAGAGAATGGTCTTCGTTGGGAAAGAACGCATTAGAACCAAAACAATGCTAGATCAGAAGATTTTAGAGCAAGCAGTCCACTTTAGTTACCTAGGATGTGAGGTGACGTACGGCTACACCAAAGACACAGAAATTACAGTTAGCAAATTCAGCCGGTTATGTGGGACACTTAACGGAAACCTGACGCTCAAAACTAGGAAAGGTAATCAAATTAAATTCTAACGAACAGGTCCAGCTCCCACATTGCTCTATGGAAGCGAGACCTGGGTGATAAACAAAAAGCAAGGAAGATTCATCATTCGTAGGATTTGTTGTAATCAAATTCAGTTAATAATACATCACTGATTAAATCGTTCAGGAGATTGTGGCGTATAATACAAGGCCATCTTGCGCAGATAGCGGTGCCACGTTACGAAGTGCTGTATACCTGGTTCGTATTTTACTGCCCCAAAGATCGGGGTACTTTCTTACTAACGTAACATACTTTCTGTAGTATCTGATGTTATGAACATATAAGAGCACTGTCTCTTAAATGAGGGCTTTCTTCAATTTTGTGTAGTTTTATAATGACTGGACATGGAACATCACTTCTCTTATAAAATGTTCATGGATACTGAAGTTTTTATTTATCCAGCTACAGACAGATAATGGATAATGTCGGTATTCTGCTTGCGTCCATTTTCGGAAACAAACTATGTGGTTTGCGGCCAGATTCAGGCGACATCTACCCCTAGAGGGTTATGTCGCACATCCAATGCGACGCAGGTGTTGCGTCTCGTGTAGATGATTACCCGTCCGCGTCCGTCTCAACGTCAGCTGCCTCGTCCCATATCAGGACGGTTCTACGACACGCTCAGTCGGTGCAAAGCCGCCAAACTAACAAGGGGAGGTCGCCAATTGTGAAATTCAGATTCGATTCATACTGCGCATAATAGAAGCTCATGGCCAGAGGTGTAATGTGGCAAAGCACCAAGATGCACTTCTCAGCCGTTGTCGAGAAAATCGACAGTTAATAGAAACCGTTACGGTGAAATACTCTCTACGATTTATAATGTCCTACAGCGTCGTGGAGCAGCGGAAGCGATCGGGTTCGTAATCCGAAGGGCACCGGATCGAATCTCGCGCCATGCAACACTTTTTTTAGTATTTGTTTTTTGTAATTCATATATATATATATATCGTGGGGTCTCTACTCTAATTCGAACGTTTGACTTACACTATACGTATTCGTTTCGGAATATCTTTTCTACGTCTTCCGTTAACTACACATGTAAACATTATGAAGACAATTAATAACATTTGTGAAATACAACTTTGTTTGCGGAAAACGTAATCATGTTCGAAGTCGCCAGTTTTTCCACGACAAACGACTTTCAACAACTTATTATATGCATAATTGTTGCAACTGGTTGCCGGGAATATATATATATATATATATATATATATATATATATATGAATTACAAAAAACAAATACTAAAAAAAAGTTGCATGGCGCGAGATTCGATCCAGCGACCTTCGGATTACGAACACGAGCGCTTACCGCTGCGCGACGACTCTGTAGGAAACTATACATCGTAGAGAGAATTTCACCGCAACGGTTTCTTTTAACTGTCGATTTTCTCGACAACGGCTGAGGAGTGCATCTTGGTGCTTTGCCACATTACACCTCTGGCCATGAGCTTTTGTTATGCGCAGTATAAATCGAATCTGAATTTCACAATTAGCGGCCTCCCCTTGTACAGGGTGTTTCAAAAATGACCGGTATATTTGAAACGGCAATAAAAACTAAACGAGCAGCGATAGAAATACACCGTTTGTTGCAATATGCTTGGGACAACAGTACATTTTCAGGCGGACAAACTTTCGAAATTACAGTAGTTACAATTTTCAACAACAGATGGCGCTGCAAGTGATGTGAAAGATATAGAAGACAACGCAGTCTGTGGGTGCGCCATTCTGTACGTCGTCTTTCTGCTGTAAGCGTGTGCTGTTCACAATGTGCAAGTGTGCTGTGGACAACATGGTTTATTCCTTAGAACAGAGGATTTTTCTGGTGTTGGAATTCCACCGCCTAGAACACAGTGTTATTGCAACAAGACGAAGTTTTCAACGGAGGTTTAATGTAACCAAAGGACCGAAAAGCGATACAATAAAGGATCTGTTTGAAAAATTTCAACGGACTGCGAACGTGACGGATGAACGTGCTGGAAAGGTAGGGCGACTGCGTATGGCAACCACAGAGGGCAACGCGCAGCTAGTGCAGCAGGTGATCCAACAGCGGCCTCGGGTTTCCGTTCGCCGTGTTGCAGCTGCGGTCCAAATGACGCCAACGTCCACGTATCGTCTCATGCGCCAGAGTTTACACCTCTATCCATACAAAATTCAAACGCGGCAACCCCTCAGCGCCGCTACCATTGCTGCACGAGAGACATTCGCTAACGATATAGTGCACAGGATTGATGACGGCGATATGCATGTGGGCAGCATTTGGTTTACTGACGAAGCTTATTTTTACCTGGACGGCTTCGTCAATAAACAGAACTGGCGCATATGGGGAACCGAAAAGCCCCATGTTGCAGTCCAATCGTCCCTGCATCCTCAAAAAGTACTGGTCTGGGCCGCCATTTCTTCCAAAGGAATCATTGGCCCATTTTTCAGATCCGAAACGATTACTGCATCTCGCTATCTGGACATTCTTCGGAATTTGTGGCGGTACAAACTGCCTTAGACGACACTGCGAACACCTCGTGGTTTATGCAAGATGGTGCCCGGCCACATCCAGCCTCTGTTTCATTTGCGAATGGAACCTGGAATGAATGGTTGCCTGCAACCCTCTGTACTAGCTCTAATTTTTGGAATTTTCTCGTTGTAATCATTTCGCTAGACATATGTGGGAGGAAGTGTTATGTAGCTCGACTCTTCCCGCAATGTACTGTCTCGGAATTTCTGTAGCAAAACTCTAAGTGATGCACAACGCCTCCCTTGTAGCCTCTACCATTGGAGCTTGTTGGGCATCTCTGTAACGCTCTAACGCCGACTAAATGATACCTTGACGAAGTGCGCCCTGTTAGTTGTCGCGTCTCTGTCACTTCTATTAGCCCTATGCAGTGACGGTTCTAGAATAATTCTAACCATTTCTAAAATTGTGTTGTAGTAGATCTGTGGAAAAAAATTGTTCGAATCGAATCATGTCTCCTTTTTTGGTGGCGTATTTTTCACAAACATTACCGTATTTTTGGAAAAATGTTTTATGCGAGAGCTTTTTTATTTTTTATTTTTTTTTTTTTTTTTTTTTTTTTGTCATCAGTCTACTGACTGGTTTGATGCGGCCCGCCACGAATTCCTTTCCTATGCTAACCTCTTCATCTCAGAGTAGCACTTGCAACCTACGTCCTCAATTATTTGCTTGACGTATTCCAATCTCTGTCTTCCTCTACAGTTTTTGCCCCCTCTACAGCTCCCTCTAGTACCATGGAAGTCATTCCATCATGTCTTAGCAGATGTCCTATCATCCTGTCCCTTCTCCTTATCAGTGTTTTCCACATATTCCTTTCCTCTCCGATTCTGCGTAGAACCTCCTCATTCCTTACCTTATCAGTCCACCTAATTTTCAACATTCATCTATAGCACCACATCCCAAATGCTTCGATTCTCTTCTGTTCCGGTTTCCCACAGTCCATGTTTCACTACCATACAATGCTGTACTCCAGACGTACATCCTCAGAAATTTCTTCCTCAAATTAAGGCCGGTATTTGATATTAGTAGACTTCTCTTGGCCAGAAATGCCTTTTTTGCCATAGCGAGTCTGCTTTTGATGTCCTCCTGGCTCCGTCCGTCATTGGTTATTTTACTGCCTAGGTAGCAGAATTCCTTAACTTCATTGACTTCGTAACCATCAATCCTGATGTTAAGTTTCTCGCTGTTCTCATTTCTACTACGTCTCATTACCTTCGTCTTTCTCCGATTTACTCTCAAATCATACTGTGTACTCATTAGACTGTTCATTCCGTTCAGCAGATCATTTAATTCTTCTTCACTTTCACTCAGGATAGCAATGTCATCAGCGAATCGTATCATTGATATCCTTTCACCTTGTATTTTAATTCCACTCCTGAACCTTTCTTTTATTTCCATCATTGCTTCCTCGATGTACAGATTGAAGAGTAGGGGCGAAAGGCTACAGCCTTGTCTTACACCCTTCTTAATACGAGCATTTCGTTCTTGATCGTCCACTCTTATTATTCCCTCTTGGTTGTTGTACATATTGTATATGACCCGTCTCTCCCTATAGCTTACCCCTACTTTTTTCAGAATCTCGAACAGCGTGCACCATTTTATACTGTCGAACGCTTTTTCCAGGTCGACAAATCCTCTGAATGTGTCTCGATTTTTCTTTAGCCTTGCTTCCATTATTAGCCGTAACGTCAGAATTGCCTCTCTCGTCCCTTTACTTTTCTTAAAGCCAAACTGATCGTCACCTAGCGCATTCTCAATTTTCTTTTCCATTCTTCTGTATATTATTCTTGTAAGCTGATTGTGCGATAATTCTCACACTTGTCGGCTCTTGCCGTCTTCGGAATTGTGTGGATGATGCTTTTCCGAAAGTCAGATGGTATATCGCCAGACTCATATATTCTACACACCAACGTGAATAGTCGTTTTGTTGCCACTTCCCCCAATGATTTTAGAAATTCTGATGGAATGTTATCTATCCCTTCTGCCTTATTTGACCGTAAGTCCTCCAAAGCTCTTTTAAATTCCGATTCTAATACTGGATCCCCTATCTCTTCTAAATCGACTCCTGTTTCTTCTTCTATCACATCAGACAAATCTTCACCCTCACAGAGGCTTTCAATGTATTCTTTCCACCTATCTGCTCTCTCCTCTGCATTTAACAGTGGAATTCCCGTTGCACTCTTAATGTTACCACCGTTTCTTTTAATGTCACCAAAGGTTGTTTTGACTTTCCTGTATGCTGAGTCTGTCCTTCCGACAATCATATCTTTTTCGATGTCTTCACATTTTTCACGCGGCCATTTCGTCTTAGCTTCCCTGCACTTCCTATTTATTTCATTCCTCAGCGACTTGTATTTCTGTATTCCTGATTTTCCCGGAACATGTTTGTACTTCCTCCTTTCATCAATCAACTGAAGTATTTCCCAACTTCTGTGATGGCCCTTTTTAGAGATGCCCCATTCCTCTTCAACTGTACTGCCGACTGCGCTATTCCTTATTGATGTATCTATGGCGTTAGAGAACTTCAAACGTATCTCGTTATTCCTTAGTGCTTCCGTATCCCACTTCTTTGCGTATTGATTCTTCCTGACTAATGTCTTCAACTTCAGCCTACTCTTCATCACTACTATATTGTGATCTGAGTCTATATCTGCTCTTGGGTACGCCTTACAATCCAGTATCTGATTTCGGAATCTCTGTCTGACCATGATGTAAGCTAATTGAAATCTTCCCGTATCTCCTGGCCTTTTCCAAGTATACCTCCTCCTCTTGTGATTCTTGAACGGGGTATTCGCTATTACTAGCTGAAACTTGTTATAGAACTCAATTAGTCTTTCTCCTCTTTCATTCCTTGTCCCAAGCCCATATTCTCCTGTAACCTTTTCTTCTACTCCTTCCCCTACAACTGCATTCCAGTCGCCCATGACTATTAGATTTTCGTCCCCCTTTACATACTGCATTACCCTCTCAATATCCTCATACACTTTCTCTATCTGTTCATCTTCAGCTTGCGACGTCAGCATGTATAGCTGAACTATCGTTGTCGGTGTTGGTCTGCTGTCGATTCTGATTAGAACAACCCGGTCACTGAACTGTTCACAGTAACACACCCTCTGCCCTACCTTCCTATTCATAACGAATCCTACACCTGTTATACCATTTTCTGCTGCTGTTGATATTACCAGATACTCATCTGACCAGAAATCCTTGTCTTCCTTCCACTTCACTTCACTGACCCCTACTATATCTAGATTGAGCCTTTGCATTTCCCTTTTCAGATTTTCTAGTTTCCCTACCACGTTCAAGCTTCTGACATTCCACGCCCCGACTCGTAGAACGGTATCCTTTCGTTGATTATTCAATCTTTTTCTCATGGTAACCTCCCCCTTGGCAGTCCCCTCCCGGAGATCCGAATGGGGGACTATTCCGGAATCTTTACCAATGGAGAGATCGTCATGACACTTCTTCAAATACAGGCCACATGTCCTGTGGATACACGTTACGTGTCTTTAATGCAGTGGTTTCCATTGTCTTCTGCATCCTCATGTCGTTGATCATTGCTGATTCTTCCGCCTTTAGGGGCAATTTACCAATGTTTGATTTTGGGTGACGACTGTGTAGACAAGAATTTACAGAAATCTATTACATAAACTCATGACGGGCGAAGCAGAGAGGATATACAAAGGAGACCAGCACAGGCAAATAGGGCATTGCTGGCCAAAAGAAGTTTTCTAGTATCAAATATCGGTCTCAATTTCAAGAAGAAATTTCTCAGACTTTACGTCTGGAGCACAGTGTTATATGTACTGACGGGAAAAAATCGCAACACCAAGAAGGACTTGTGTGACATAATTGAAAGTTGATGGACGTGTTTCTACATCCGAAAGATCATATTTATTCAAATTTAGCACAAGTTGCGCAAGAGTGGCGCTACTACACTCCTGGAAATGGAAAAAAGAACACATTGACACCGGTGTGTCAGACCCACCATACTTGCTCCGGACACTGCGAGAGGGCTGTACAAGCAATGATCACACGCACGGCACAGCGGACACACCAGGAACCGCGGTGTTGGCCGTCGAATGGCGCTAGCTGCGCAGCATTTGTGCACCGCCGCCGTCAGTGTCAGCCAGTTTGCCGTGGCATACGGAGCTCCATCGCAGTCTTTAACACTGGTAGTGTTATATGTACTGACGGGAAAAAATCGCAACACCAAGAAGGACTTGTGTGACATAATTGAAAGTTGATGGACGTGTTTCTACATCCGAAAGATCATATTTATTCAAATTTAGCACAAGTTGCGCAAGAGTGGCGCTACTACACTCCTGGAAATGGAAAAAAGAACACATTGACACCGGTGTGTCAGACCCACCATACTTGCTCCGGACACTGCGAGAGGGCTGTACAAGCAATGATCACACGCACGGCACAGCGGACACACCAGGAACCGCGGTGTTGGCCGTCGAATGGCGCTAGCTGCGCAGCATTTGTGCACCGCCGCCGTCAGTGTCAGCCAGTTTGCCGTGGCATACGGAGCTCCATCGCAGTCTTTAACACTGGTAGCATGCCGCGACAGCGTGGACGTGAACCGTATGTGCAGTTGGCGGACTTTGAGCGAGGGCGTATAGTGGGCATGCGGGAGGCCGGGTGGACGTACCGCCGAATTGTTCAACACGTGGGGCGTGAGGTCTCCACAGTACATCGATGTTGTCGCCAGTGGTTGGCGGAAGGTGCACGTGCCCGTCGACCTGGGACCGGACCGCAGCGACGCACGGATGCACGCCAAGACCGTAGGATCCTACGCAGTGCCGTAGGGGACCGCACCGCCACTTCCCAGCAAATTAGGGACACTGTTGCTCCTGGGGTATCGGCGAGGACCATTCGCAACCGTCTCCATGAAGCTGGGCTACGGTCCCGCACACCGTTAGGCCGTCTTCCGCTCACGCCCCAACATCGTGCAGCCCGCCTCCAGTGGTGTCGCGACAGGCGTGAATGGAGGGACGAATGGAGACGTGTCGTCTTCAGCGATGAGAGTCGCTTCTGCCTTGGTGCCAATGATGGTCGTATGCGTGTTTGGCGCCGTGCAGGTGAGCGCCACAATCAGGACTGCATACGACCGAGGCACACAGGGCCAACACCCAGCATCATGGTGTGGGGAGCGATCTCCTACACTGGCCGTACACCACTGGTGATCGTCGAGGGGACACTGAATAGTGCACGGTACATCCAAACCGTCATCGAACCCATCGTTCTACCATTCCTAGACCGGCAAGGGAACGTGCTGTTCCAACAGGACAATGCACGTCCGCATGTATCCCGTGCCACCCAACGTGCTCTAGAAGGTGTAAGTCAACTACCCTGGCCAGCAAGATCACCGGATCTGTCCCCCATTGAGCATGTTTGGGACTGGATGAAGTGTCGTCTCACGCGGTCTGCACGTCCAACACGAACGCTGGTCCAACTGAGGCGCCAGGTGGAAATGGCATGGCAAGCCGTTCCACAGGACTACATCCAGCATCTCTACGATCGTCTCCATGGGAGAATAGCAGCCTGCATTGCTGCGAAAGGTGGATATACACTGTACTAGTGCCGACATTGTGCATGCTCTGTTGCCTGTGTCTATGTGCCTGTGGTTCTGTCAGTGTGATCATGTGATGTATCTGACCCCAGGAATGTGTCAATAAAGTTTCCCCTTCCTGCGACAATGAATTCACGGTGTTCTTATTTCAATTTCCAGGAGTGTAGTTCCGCTAAGAGGATGCAACCGAGATTTGCTTTAAATATACGCTGTGACGGTCGTGAGAGTTAATTGTCTTTGAGATTGGACGTGGTGGGCTTATGTTAGGCAACAATCACTTTAAAGCGACAAGGACGCCATTTCAGCACCTCACTAAGTTTGAACGAAGCCGTGTAATAGAGCTGCAAGAAGCTGTATGTTCCTTCTACGATATTGCAGAAAGACTTGGCATGAATGTAGCCACTGTACATAATAGTTGCAGAGGTGATCAACGCAAGAAGACCGGGCTCCGGATGGTCTGTGGTACTGCCGAGAGCGAAAACCATCGTGTTCGGCGTATGGGTGTGGCACATCGTACTGCATATGCAGCAACAATCTGAACATCAGTTGGCACCACAGTGACACAACGAACTGATACAAAACGATTTCATGTGACAGCAGAAACCCTCTCGTGGTTATCCCACCCTGGCCTCAAATACACTATGTGATCGAAAGTATCCGGACACCCCCAGAAACATGTTTTTTCCATATTAGGTGCATTGTGCTGCCAACTATGGCCAAGTACTGCATATCAGGGACCTCAGTAGTCATTAGACATGGTGAGAGAGCAGAATGGGGCGCTCCGCGGAACTCACGGACTTCGAACGTTATCGGGTGGTTGGGTGCCACTTGTGTCAGACGTCTGTACACGAGATTTCCACACTCCTCAACATCCCTAGGTCCACCGTTTCCGGTGTGATAGTGAAGTGAAACGTAAAGGGACACGTACAGCACAAAAGCGACAGGCTGACCTCGTCTGTTGCCTGACAGAGACCGCCGACTATTGAAGAGGCTCGTAACGTGTAATAGGCAGACATCTACCCAGACCATCACACAGGAATTCCAAACTGAAGCAGGATCCACTGAAAATACTATGACACTTAGCCGGGAGGTCAGAAAACTTGGATTTCATGGTCGAGCGGCTGCTCATAAGCCACACATCACATCGGTAAATGCCAAACGACGCCTCGCTTGGTGTAAGGAGCGTAAACATAGGACGATTGAACAGTGGAACAACGTTGTGTGGAATGATGAATCACGGTGCACGATGTGGCGATCCGATGGCAGGGTGTGGATATGGTGATTGCCCGGTGAACGTCATCTGCCAGGATGTGTAGAGCCAACAGTAAAATTCTGAGGCGGTGGTGTTATGATGTTTTTCATGGAGGGGGCTTGCACCCCTCGTTGATTTGCGTGGCACTATCACAGCACAGGACTACATTGGTGTTTTAAGCACCTTCTTGCTTCCCACTGTTGAAGAGCAGTTCGGGGTGGCGATTGCATCTTTCAACACGATCGAGCCCCTGTTCATAATGTGCGGCCTGTGGTGGAGTGGTTACACGACAGTAACGTCCCTGTAATGGACTGGTTTGCACCGAGTCCTGACCTGAATCCTATAGAACACGTTTGGGATGTTTTGGAACGCCGACTTCGTGCCAGGCCTCACCAACCGACATCGATACCTCTCCTCAGTGCGACACTCCGTGAAGAATGGGCTGCCATTCCAAAAAACACCTACCAGCACCTGATTGAACCTATGCCTGCAAGAGTGGAAGCTGTTATCAAGACGAAGGGTGGGCCAACACATTACCGATGGAAGGCGCCACGAACTTGTAAGTCATTTTCCGGCAGGTGTCCGGATACTTTTAATCACATAGTGTATGTGCCTCAGCCTGGTGATTCGACATATTGTGCTGCCATTCATGAACAGCAGTCGAGGGGGTGTTTTCCAACAGGATAACGCTACTCCATATACCGCTGTACTAATCCAACATACTGCACAGAGTATTGACATGTTGTCTTCGTCTGCTCGATCACCAGATCTGTCTTCAGTCGAGCACATGTGGAGCATCATCGAACGACAACTCCAGCGTCATCCATAACAAGCATTAACCGTCCCTGTATTGAGGGACCAAGTGCAACAAGAATGGAAAGCCATTCCACAAACTGACATGCGGCACATGAACAACACAATGCATGTACGTCTCCATGCTTGCAGTCACCATTCTGCGCTTACACTGGTTATTAACGTACCAGCATTTCACATTTGCAATGACTTATACCGCGCATACATTAACCTGTGACCTTGAAATGTTAATCACCGAAGTATGTTACCTAGTCAAATGCATTCCCAAAATTTCATTACTCTACATTAATTTTTTTGGTGTTGCGGTCTTTTTAACTGTCATGGTACTTGAGGGAGCTGTAGGGGAAAACAGAGATTAGACAACACCAAACAAATAACTGAGGCCTTTTGATGACACAGAAAAGGAATCCGTGGCGAGCCGCATCAAACCAGTTAGAAGACTGCACCCCCAAAATATCACCACAGTAATACGAAATAAAACGAATAACAAGGGTAATTCTTGCTTGGGATGAAATCGGTAGTGTAAACGAAATTGTCTTACTATGCTGCTCCAACCCAGTAGGTATGGCGGTTATTGCAATAAACCGGTTTTCCGTAATAGACGTATAAATCTAGCGAAGATTAAGAAAATTCGGCTCCCTAGGTTTCGAGATACGTAGAATAAAAATATTAATTAAACAGGGAAATAAAAGGAAACTTAGTCTGTTCACGGTTCGCTACTTTTCTCGAACTGTGATAATTGGTTGAATAGTACAAAAGATCATCAACATTCTCGTGCTGATCCTAATTTTTGAAACCCTGCTCAAATATCATATTGTAATCAAGGATCACACCACAATTTGGTCATTACGAATAGTTAGTGCGATAGATTGAAAACAGAGGCTGAATTACTCTATTTTTCGTGTTAATTTGTCCATTTTCAGGGCTACAAACAAATAAGGATAGATTTGGTAGACACAGGCGGTAGATCCGCTATTTTCTGTTTTTGTTGTAAACTGTCAATGAATTGTAAAGTATTAAGTTTTCTCCTCATATGATGACATATTTGTTTTGACTGTTCCCGTTTTCAATCATTTAAAGCTAAAGAAGCGATTTACATCGCAAAATACTTCCAGCTTGGGATGGTGTCTTTCGGTAACAAAACTGACATCCAATGATGACAGCGAGAAACTATCATATAGACGAGATGGGGCGAGTCTTGCACACCGCTTGTACACGGGTACCTCCTAATGGGCCATTCAGCATGGTAATAGGTACAATGTTGTTCAATAATACTGTTCCAGTTCTTGTGGCGTGTCTTTGTTGCTTGTTTCTATCTGCATTGTTATTAAAACAGCACTGATCGCTTTTCTGTTTTCCTGTAATAATGAAATATTTCAAAACTATGCAAATTTACGAATAAAAATTACTTGTTTAAAAACAAGTTTCATTTTAAAACCAAAAATATTTGCACTGATGTTTCGATTTTTACTCGGCTATTAGAGAAAATATACACCATTTATAACCGTGACCAAACAAATCCAAAAAATACGGGTTATTCAAAACTAAAATGCCGCTATCGGCTTTAACCGGCTGGTTTTGCCATTTCCACGACCACGTTACTCATCGTATCATGCGCCACATTGAATCCAGTCTCAAAATAGACTGCTCCTTTGTTCAAAGAAGACCTTCCCATAAAATTCACTCATATATGAATCCAAGTTTGTTCGTTTAATGCACTGGTCTCCTACAGAAAAGGATAGTCCTTTCCTAAGCCTAATGTTTTGTGTTATTTGAATAGTTGTCGATATTTCTGGCCGTGCCTGTTGGGAGACGGAAATACGTTTCTTGATGTACTTCTATATCTGGTTGCTGAAGCTGGCCACTGTATGTTCACATGCTGTTTCAGGAATCACATTTTCTACAGGAATTGTCTCTCTACCCTTGCCCTCTGAAACCATCTACAGAATTTGGGATTGTAGCGGATTTTTACCGGGTTTCTTTCAAGAGAGAACCAGCAAATTACTCACATTCCCCCATTCCACACTTAACCCCGAGTGACTCGGCTTTGGAGTATTTTTGAGAAATTTAGAGCCCTAAATGAACTTAATTTAAGATCTAAAATTACATCCAGATATGAGCCAACGAGCTAAAAAGCGCTAGAAAAAGTGTTCACAAAAGATATTTTTATTCAAGTAGTAATAATTTTAGATTGATACCGAAAATTAAAAGTATGGTACGAAAAAAAAGAAAGAAAAAAGAAACAGCCCATTTGAACAAATCCTGTTGGATATCAACAATAATAACCATCAAAATGTATCACTGATTAATACTCCTGAAAGAGAAGAAACAAAAAATAAACTTAAAATAACGCTTATTCAACTCTGATACCGTCGATAGCAATTTTTTGCTTACGTAAATAATTTTACATCTGATCATCTTAATGGATGTACTGCAGTTTCCATGCCTTCTGTTTTTTAATGTCGACTAGCATGACAAAAACTAGACAAAATATTTTTCTTAAAGCTACATTTTTACGTTGTTTGGGTAAGATGTGAGCTAGAGCTACGAATGGGCAAGGCGAAGATGTAAGATTTTCCAAAACAGCTCTTATATTGTCCTATAGATAGGCGTGGATCCAGGTTTGCGTTCCTCCTCCCTCCCGCCTCCAAGCTCCAAAATACAATTTGCTATCAGTCTCATTTTTAGAGTACCACAGTTGCCTTATTAACGCATTAATAACAACGACATAGTTTAAACTGTTTTAGTGTAAAAATAGTAATGTGCTTACATTGTTTGCTTGTACATCGCTTTAGCATAACTTACGAGAATGAACACAGGTCTTCCGATTATGGCTCTGAGAGCGTGCATATGAGGTAGTTTCCGCCTACGATCAGGAAAGGCACAGTATCTGTCACTTTTGTCCTTAGAGGAGGGTCTTTTCCTTTCTGTCTTGCCTTTGTCAACTTTCTGTGATTTGTCCGTTCAACTTATGAACTCAAGTAATGAGTCAGATTTGTTGTTGGCGGCAGGTATGGTCAGCCAGTGAACGTGCGTCTCTTCCTGGCTGGAATACTCTTTGCAGTCGGTGAGTCTGCACCCAAGTTATTGTAGGATGGCCCAAAAGCGGGCAACTGATATGTGTTGTGCGTTAAACTTAGCTTGTAATCTTCTACAATTTCTTGTTATTTTTAGACTATGTTCCATGTTTTATTTTCTGAAACTTACCTGAGAAACTCCGAAACTGGTATTCACAATAATGAAAATCCTTTTAGTAAGTATTCTTTGGGAGGGATAGGAGCGGGGAATAATCCCCAAGGCCACCCCTCCCCTTCTTGGATCTGCGCCAGTCTAGAACCGATTCTGCTTAGGACTGAACCAAGATGATCCCCACCTCACTAGTTCGACATGTTATTGTTAAGCCATGCCTAGAGGACTGCAGAAAACCTACCTCTACAAGAGTATATTGCGCTGCATTGCACTTAATACTTCTAGATAAGGTTCCAACTTCTTCAATGGACGTGTTTTCAATCTTGAAATTTCTCAGTTTTGCTCTCTCTCTTCTAGTGCAGGAAATGGTACTTTTTCTTTGCGACTCGTGCATTTGGGTCCTTAAATGTACAAGGGCACTTCTACAGCTGAGCACGCTCGTATTCTCCAGTCTGTTACAGTCAATCTAACGTGTGAAATTTAATGCAGTCTTAGCAGGCGTTGACGAGTCGTATTTGTCCAGAGACAAACGCTGAACTACTGTTGTGATTAAGTCACGCAACAGGGCAAGATGAAGTCCTTCCGGGACCTGGGAACAGATGTCGGGCAGGTGCACTGCGTTCATATTTACTTTGTTCTCGGATTGCCACTGAAGCTTTCTCCAGCTCGATACCACATATTCGAGGAGGCGACAGAGAAGAGATTGGGGACTCTACCGTGTAGATTCACATCACTACGAGTTCAAAACAGCATCGGAACCGCCGCCGTATCAAGGAAACGGTACAATTTACCGTGGACACCCTGGCAACTAAACAAACCAAAGTAATGTAGAGCTTGTTGAAGATACAGTTTTTTTCGGTAGCACTCACTAATGGCGAATCTGCGGTTTAGTAGCATCACAGGCACTGTATGAACCCTCTGTACAATAAGAAGTCTATACCCTAAATTCTAGGGGCGAATAAGTGTTCCCTCTAGCCTCCCCCTTGCGGATGCTAATGGGAATTCCTCTCATGTTTTAACATGAACCACAAATAATAATGGTCTTTACTAGATCAGACTAGGGATGTGCGATACCGGAAAATCATTGCTTCTGATCACTATTTCATCGTCGACATCTAAACATCAATGGGAGATATTAATCGACTCCAAAACGTCGATATTAAATGATGAATCCATAGAAGTATAAGCCGACACACAAACGCGTCTAGTATCATATTTATCGGTCAATAAATACCCCATTAATTAACATTTCTTACCCCATACCTTTATGTCTACAGGCTGTAAATGTAGCAGTTTCGAGAGGTTTCCCATTGCATTGTAAACAGGGAACTTATTCTGCCTTTGAAAAGAGTAAACAGCTGATAACGTGGTTACACATCTCAAATATTTAAGTGCAATTTTTTGCAGCATTGAAGGATGTCGTTTAAGATCTAGTAGTCGATTTTTCAGATGATAAATGAACTGTGATGTTATATTCGTTTCTGTTCTCGCTTGCAAATTATTTTCCTTAGCTATTTGATAATGTTCTCTGCATAAAGCTGTGGTATCGCGTATCGATCCCACCCCACCGGCGACTTTAGGTTGGCAACAGAATGGCAGGCCTCCGTCAGACGTCAATGGCGTGCGCCCACTGAGCCACGCCCCCAGAGGCTGTGGACTGCGAGCGCCCTTTGCCGCCGCGGTATACGTCAGCCACCCTGTAAATGTAGCAGTTTCGAGAGGTTTCCCATTGCATTGTAAACAGGGCACCATCGTTCGTGCTTAATTTATAGAGCCTCATCCCAGCTGACACTGAGACAGCTGCACTCTGTTCCTTGCAGTGTGAGTCTTCTTACACTCGGAGTAATATAGATTAAGTAAATCTTCTGTTAGCTGTGTTGCCGCGCGGGATTAGCCGAGCGGTCTTAGGCGCTGCAGTCATGGACTGTGCGGCTGGTCCCGGCGGAGGTTTGAGTCCTCCCTCGAGCATGGGTGTGTGTGTTTGTCCTTGGGACAATTTAGGTTAAGTAGTGTGTAAGCTTAGGGACTGATGATTTTTCAATTGACTCTGAGTACTATGGGACTTAACATCTGTGGTCATCAGTCCCCTAGAACTTAGAACTACTTAAACCTAACTAACCTAAGGACATCACACACATCCATGCCCGAGGCAGGATTCGAACCTGCGACCGTAGGAGTCGCGCGGTTCCGGACTGAGCGCCTAGAACCGCTAGACCACCGCGGCCGGCAGGGACTGATGACCTTAGATTTCACACACATTTGAACCTTTTTTTTCTGTGTTATCTTGTTCGCAAATAATTTATGCCCCTGTCCAACTTTCCTATGACGACAGTTGCCGCACCACTCTGTTGCCCATCTCTCCTTACAGAAGTGTACGAAGTCGTACACAACAAAATCAAATTTGTTTTCTCTGTTTTCCTGTAACGTATCAACATGTTGCCCATGTTCACTGACAGATGTGTCAGCAGCTTCAAGCAATTCCTTGATAGTTTTGATACACTTCGAGCATGCTAAAAGTGTATTTTTCTGAATCTAGGGTCGAGCAGGGTTGATATGGCTAATATGTTAACAAGCTCACATAGTAGTAAGCGCTTTTTGATTTTTGTTATGATGTTACTCTTTTCCAGTACTCTATATCAGTTTCCAGCCAGGTATCTTGTTAATAAACAAGCTAGTTCCTGGGATTGCTTTACTGCTTGCAAAGTATTTTTCAGTGTGCATTTCACAACTGGTCACTTCTACATGCCGCACAGTGTAACAAACGTCTGACAGTTCTGCAATGTTTGTGGCTGTTACCGTTGGTAGTGCACGAGTATGGAAATTAATGATATTACTGAGTATCGGACGTAGCTGCAAAAATCTTTCAGTCATATAGAGCAATGAATTCCAACTAGTGGATAATTCGTAAATTAGTTTAAGTCTGATTCTTTTATTATATCATTACCTGCCACTACGCATTGTTTAAAGCGTACTTACATAATTCGAAGCATCCTTTCCAGCAATAAAAATAATTACAAAACAAAACTGGTTAACGCCACTCGACACCTCGAAAACATAAATTGAATGAACATTTAAAGGCAGTTCCACCCTCTCCTCATTGGTGAAGATTGTGCTCATACAAACCTTCAACTGAAAACGGTTTGAATTTTCCTTGGGTTCGTATTTCTACTGTGGACTCCAGCAGTTGTACGATTTACGTAAGCCCGGGTATGTGCAGTGTGCGACAGTACAGGAAAGTCAAAGTAGAATTTGTGTTATGTTTTCAATAACGACATGTTTACGTGACTGGTGTAATTGAACACGTCTGAAGAAGACGAAGTGGGATGCTGAATAAAAAATATAGACTGATATTTAAAAAACCATTGCTGTTCATAGCTTCGTAACGCACAAACACACAGTAAAAACAATCATGCTGGTATATGTTCCTCTGTTTGCTAAACAACGCTGCCTTGACTTCTCAGTTCACTTCTTGAGAAAACCTTATTTGAGGGGCTAAAGGCCGGAGTGGCCGTGCGGTTCTAGGCGCTACTGTCTGGAGCCGAGTGACCGCTCCGCTCGCAGTTTCGAATCCTGCCTCGGGCATGGATGTGTGTGATGTTCTTAGGTTGGTTAGGTTTAATTAGTTCTAAGTTCTAGGAGACTGATGACCTCAGAAGTTAAGTTGCATAGTGCTCAGAACCATTTGAACCATTTGAGGGGCTAAAGACAAACTCCACGCCCTGTAGGGCTATATCACTAATGATCTCCTCGACGACCAGACGGTATAATAGAGCTTGCCAGACACTATTACAGATATACAACTACTACGAGAGTAGCGTTAATTGTACTTTAGTTTCCAGCGCTCATTCTCAGTACGATAATAACACCCGTCTTATAGGTGGCCGTCGGCATTGGACAAACTGTCTAGTTACTATAGACTACTAACTAAATGAACTGTATCTTTAAAATTGACACGTGCAGCAGGTTCATCGAACAACAAAATATAACAGTCTGAAAATCGACTCTTCTAACCTCCTGGATTATGAAAACCTGCATTTTGTATTTTAAGTAAATCACTGTTTTAGATTGTAATCATTTCCCTTTCTTAAACAATTCTGTACCGCGGATATGAAAATGATTCACACGTATAGTTAATTCCACAATGTCTATTCATTTTATTTACTAGAAACTTACATTACTTAAGAATGCTTTCCAAATAGCTATACTGACAGTTATAAATTAGACGTTTCCCGATAAATATTTTCAAGATATATTTTAACTCATCGACTCAATAAGCTCTAGTGCTGACGTAAGACTAAGAAAAATCAGTTGCACAACTGAGAGTCTTAAAATGGCGGTTGTGTCTTTTATATTTCCTAATAGACAGCTAGCAGAACGAAAATGATTAAAGCGTTGTTAGGACTAGATGTGCAGACCTTGTTGAATCTAACTCTTCCGACAATCACAGATATGGTACAATATCTCCAAATAAAATGATATGTTATACGGGGAGTCTTAAATTTCCTGTTTTTGTTTGTGTTTAGTGAAACAGGAACAGATCCGTGATCTGAATGGAGATGCACAGTTTCAGACATCAGTGAAACACTGTATGTTAAATAGACTTCTATTATGAAGAAAAACAACGGATTACAATTCTTCCCGTGTCCAGCGGTAATGGAAGGAAGTAAGTAACATCGAGGTCATTAGAAACAGAGCATAAGGTCAGTTTGGAAACGCTTGGACCGACAAATTTGTCACAGCAGAAGCCATCTCAGAATTCAGAGGAAAAATACATAAATACTTTCTACATCTACATCTACATCCATACTCCGCAAGCCACCTGACGGTGCGGTGTGTGGCGGAGGGTACCTTGAGTACATCTATCGGTTCTCCCTTCTATTCCAGTCTCGTATTGTTCGTGGAAAGAAGGATTGTCGGTATGCTTCTGGTGGCTCTAATCTCTCTGATTTTATCCTCATTGTATCTTCGCGAGATATACGTAGGAGGGAGCAATATACTGCTTGACTCTTCGGTGACGGTATGTTCTCGAAACTTTAACGAAAGCCCGTACCGAGCTACTGAGCGTCTCTCCTGCAGAGTCTTCCACTGGGGTTTATCTATCATCTCCGTAACGCTTTCGCGATTATTAAATGATCCTGTAACGAAGCACGCTGCTCTCCGTTGGATCTTCTCTATCTCTTCTATCAACCCTATCTGGTACGGATCCAACACTGCTGAGCAGTATTCAAGCAGTGGGCGAACAAGCGTACTGTAACCTACTTCCTTTATTTTCGGATTGCATTTCCTTAGGATTCTTCCAATGAATCTGCTTTACCAACGATCAACTTTATATGATCATTTCATTTTAAATCACTTCTAATGCGTACTCCCAGATAATTTGTGGAATTAACTGCTTCCAGTTGCTGACCTGCTATTTTGTAGCTAAATGATAAGGGATCTATCTTTCTATGTATTCGCAGCACATTACACTTTTCTACATTGAGATTCAATTGCCATTTCCTGCACCATGCGTCAATTCGTTGCAGATCCTCCTGCATTTCAGTACAATTTTACGTTATTACAACCTCTCGATACACCACAGCATCATCTGCAAAAAGCCTCAGTGAACTTCCGATGTCATCCACAAGGTCATTTATGTATATTGTGAATAGCAACGGTCCCATGACACTCCCCTGCGGCACACCTGAAATCACTCTTACGTCGGAAGACTTCTCTCCATTGAGAATGACATGCTGCGTTCTGTTATCTAGGAACTCTTCAATCCAATCACACAATTGGTCTGATAGTCCATATGCTCTTATTTTGTTCATTAAACGACTGTGGGGAACTGTATCGAACGCCTTGCGGAAGTCAAGAAACACGGCATCTACCTGGGAACCCGTGTCTATGGCCCTCTGAGTCTCGTGGACGAATAGCGCGAGCTGGGTTTCACACGACCGTCTTTTTCGAAACCCATGCTGATTCCTACAGAGTAGATTTCTAGTCTCCAGAAAAGTCATTATACTCGAACATAATACGTGTTCCAAAATTCTACAACTGATCGAATTTTGGAACACGTATTATGTTCGAGTATAATGACTTTTCTGGAGACTAGAAATCTACTCTGTAGGAATCAGCATGGGTTTCGAAAAAGACGGTCGTGTGAAACCCAGCTCGCGCTGTTCGTCCACGAGACTCAGAGGGCCATAGACACAGGTTCCCAGGTAGATGCCGTGTTTCTTGACTTCCGCAAGGCGTTCGATACAGTTCCTCACAGTCGTTTAATGAACAAAGTAAGAGCATATGGACTATCAGATATGAGATATTGCAGCCGTTGACGCCATCTTGCAGCGATAATTTTCACCTGTCTCCATGTACCATGCGGGTGTTCGTTAAATAATAAACTGGGCGATATCATAATATATTATTTTTCGGTTAAGTCTGAATTGTACCAATCAATTGCTTCAGTACTTCTGTACTTCAAAACTTCAAAACACACAATTTTCATTACTGCCATGTACTACTGCTATCCGGCGGTCTTCCACGCCTAAAGCTTCGATAGGTACGGAGAAGCGTTGCGTACTCAAATGTCATCTTGCAATGTAGACCAGATTCTTTGTATCTATGTTTGACAAATCCAGTTTCGTTTTGGTTAAGAATGGGCTACACATACTTTGGACAGTTTTACCCCTCTTCGTTTTCTACGGCGTAAATTTCATGGATTTAACCGATGTCTTTGTTTTCCTTCTTCCGTTTTTACCAAGTACGATCTATGTAATTGTGCCATTGTTTTTCCACTGATATCCATTCACGTATTTCTCTTGCAGAGTATTTGAGAACGTCATAAGGTGGGAACGGTAGTATAAAACCAATATATAACAGTACAGTGGTCAAGACTAATACCAGTTTTTGAGTGCTATCAGAATTTGCCTAGTATTGTTTAGGTAAATCGCAGAAAATCTAAATCAGGGTGAGTGGAAGAGCGTTTGAAGCCTGCTCCGAAATCAGAGCTGTTAAACAGAATTTTAACAGTAAATCAAGGCTGTACAGTATCACATTTTCATTTAAACTTACATATTGTCTATAATGAAATGTTTTGATATTTCGTATTTAATTTTTTTACAGATTTTATATCAATCATGTTTACAACATCATGAAGGGGCACCGGAAGAAGGGAGGGAGTTGATGACAAGTGAGTGAAGAAAGTTTGAGGTATGAAAAGGGATCTCTGTGCCTTCCCTCAGTTTGCTCATCTCATAATCTTGTTGAACTCATGCATGTAACGTTATATTTGATGCATGTGTACAGTTGTTCTTCACTTTTAACAGAAATCGAATAATGACAACAAAGCCGTGTACTCCTCTGTAAATTAAGTTTAACGCGTTACTTTGTAACATGGGCAGGTATTTCAGTGTTTGTAACTGGATATTATACAGGGTATCCCAGAAGGAATTGTCAGTATTTAGGTGTATAACAGGAACGATCATTCAAAGCAAAATAGTCTAGTAAACATGAACTCCAATATATATATATATATATATATATATATATATATATATATATATATATATATATATATATATATAATGGCTATGCGCACTACATCTTCTTAGATATAGTGAAACAAACCGGTTCTACTGCAGGGTCTCTGCTCTCCCTATTTGGAAAGCAAACCAAGAAAAAGTTTTCTAATAAACATGTGATCTAAAACGCTTACCTTAAGAGTAGAAGAGATGTGTTTTACAGTGCTCATAGTTCTTAAGGTATGCGTTTTAGAGCCCATGTTTAACAGGCATGTGTGTTTCGAATGAGCATTCCTGTCACATCCCTGACACCATGCGTATTATGTTTCTACCGTGTTTAACTAATGCAACAAAATAGTACCTTCTAGTTGTGCATCAGGATATTTTGCAGTTACGAAGGTGGAAATAATGACCTGAAATAGAAACTATTTGTAAAAAATAAGTGCGCTGTGGAACAGTAAAATAAATAAAATTTTGAAGCGGACTAAATTTGAGCTACCTTAGTATATATATAATAGCCGTCCGAAGTGGCCGTGCGGTTAAAGGCGCTGCAGTCTGGAACCGCAAGTCCGCTACGGTCGCAGGTTCGAATCCTGCCTCGGGCATGGATGTTTGTGATGTCCTTAGGTTAGTTAGGTTTAACTAGTTCTAAGTTCTAGGGCACTAGTGACCTCAGCAGTTGAGTCCCATAGTGCTCAGAGCCATTTGAACCATTTTATATATATATATATATATATATATATATATATATATATATATATATATATATATATAATTGTTCTAAATATATTTGTGGGATGTAGTAAAGTTCAGTGAAAGGCAGGTTTTCTTATTCGGATGGCCGGATCGGGGTTTATACTTGCAGAAGGGAGGCAGCTCTGCCAAGCCACGTGCACGTCAACGACCCAGGAATTAGCCGCAGCCGACATCTGGGGCTGTTTACGCAGCAGCTACTTTCCGATCACGGTTGTGATGGACGCCGCCATCTGCTGGCCGTGTAGATTTCCAACGGCTTCGATAACATTTGCGGGCTACGGACGGATGAAAAGGCTTGTCACCAAACGGACGGATGTGTTTACTGGTAGCTTTTCTTTGCTCTTCCTACGACGACTCGTATTCTTCCTTTTTCTTCTCGCTGCGTTATGTTTCACATTTCTGTTTACAGAAGATCTAAAACTCCAAGTGTCGGCTTCCCCAGCTGAACTAAAGAAATTCTGAACAACTCTTCAGACAGTCCGTTAAATAATTTGCAAATACTGTCACCCTGGCCACGTCTGTGTACTGAAGCCTGCAAGCTGATACCGCTAAGGCCGCCGCAATGTTTTGTAGCCACGCAGGACGACAGTGAGTTGCCGAGCAACACTGTTTTGACGCTCCGATAAATGTGCTTCAGGCATTACCGCAGACAGCTCAGCTAAGATTAGCTCGCTCTCAGATCAGTGCAGTGAAGGTACGACTAGCTATACAGCGAGTGACTGATAACTGTTTACAGTGTGCTACATTAATTCAGGGAAGTCTAAACGAACAATTCGATGTAGGACACTTGTGGTCTATCGATTTTGGAAATGACCTCAAATTAGCCTAGAAGGAACGTAAGCTACAGATCATGCGCGTCGCGCTAAATGTTGGCTAAAATCGTCCTTATATAGTTGAAACTAGGTTGGTAGGTACTCAGAGAGCGCACAGGATAAGGTTATGATTGTGGATGGGGCCGTAAACAGTTACTGTCAGTTGTACAACCAAACACACAACTTTATTTTTCTAAGAACCACTCATTTACACATTGCTTTAAAAGATCACAACTAAACAATACGGCTGAAGGCCTAGTTAGAGAACTTGAGATGCTTTCTGGGCTGAAGCCCCAAAACCACACCAAAAACAAGAATGGCTCAAGGTCTGGCTTAGAAATCAAAAGCAATTAAAAATAAAAGGTAAATTTCTTTTTCCTTTAAAAAACATGCAATTGAAAACAATTATAGGCTGAAGGCCTACACTACACGTCTGTACAACTATAATTAAAACACATTAATAAACAATTTTTTCAAACAAGAAATTTCTTTTTTAACTTACAACAGAACGGCCGAAAGGATAACTAAAGAAATATTAACTTATTGCAAGGCTGAAGGCCACAAACAAATTTGAAACAATGGCTGAAGGCCCGAACAACAAGTCAGACAAACAATTTAAAATAAACCCCTTCCTTTTTATAAAAAAAATTTTCTTTAAAGAATACACACGGCTAAAGGCCTTAATAGAAGGGGTTCACGTAAATGCTCGGCTCAAGACCACACATAACACATCAAACAACTAATGACTTAGGGCCTGGATTAGAAACAATTTCAGATAGAACCAATTTTAAGGAATTTTTTTTTAAATAAAATCAATCTTCAAAATTTTAATTTTACATGGCTGAGGGCCTTTATGTAAAATTTAAAAAGAACTGAATTAATACACGGCCGAAGGCCTCGCACAATACTTCAAACTAAAATGAAAGTCACAATCTAAAACAAACAGAACAAGTGGTGCTCAGAAGTTTTCCAAGGGTCGGCCTGAGAAGTTAGCTCAAACGTAAGGTGAGGTGAGACAGGCAGCCAAGAGTTGAAGTTAAATAATCGGATGGCAACCCAAACTAGGTACGGCCCAAGGACCGACCAACAATTTAACCAATTCCCTTCTGTCCGACCAACGGCACAACGATAGAAAATATCGGCCGACTACGAGGATACGAACTGCACAACGTCTTCAGAAATGAGCGTCTAAAACAGCTAAGGGGACAATAAGCACTCTAAGCAAATATAAACCAAACAACTTAAAAGTCTGTCGAACTACACGCCGTGCAGGACAGCATAAACACGACGTGGAAAGGCACACTGCCAGAAAAGTATGCTAACGACCAGGGCAGGTAACTGGGGTGTTAATGGCCACAGGACAGAAAATACTTCACTGGTAAGTAAAAACCAATTTAATAATTAATCACAGTATAGGAAGACAGCTGCAAGATTTCGCCCACCCCAACACATCCTACGTTGCTGCTAGCCCGAACGGCCGAGGGAGCAACAACCAGCAAATGAACGAAGAGATGTCACAACAGTTGAGGCCTCATAACAGGCTAACTGATCGCTCAACTTCAGCGTCCAGGTTCGGAGGGCAACGAACTTTGTCGCTCTCGCAGGTAGCGCCTCACGATCCGACAGCGTGTGCACGCCGCCAGCGGTCCCGGCCTGGCCTAGCGCCGCGGAGGCTTCCACGCTGCTCCGTCCCAACCGACTGGCCACCACACACACCACCACCACCCGGAAATACTAGCGGTCACATTAAAGATAGTACGACAGTACCAGTATCGATAAGCGCTGCTGCTGCCACTCAAGGAGGCAAGGCAGCAACTTCGTTACGCCAGTAAGTAAGGAAGAAACAAAACGCCACTCGATCTCGATGTGACAAAATGCCAAAGAACCAATGGCATGAACGCGAGCCGGACACGGCTCAAGAGTCCTTGTTCTTGCACTTTTTTTTCTTTCCTTTGGTCATCAGTCTTCTGACTGGTTTGATGCAGCCTGCCAAGAATATCTCTTCTGTGCTAACCTTGAAAGGTGGCTACACTGTGCCACTGCGCCAGAGATTGCGCCAAAGAGTACTATTAAGCCGCCTCCACAGTGCTTGTTATGAGATCGGAGAGGACAGTGTGTGTTAAGAGTTCGTGGCAGTCAGTGATTGTCGAGAGTTCATAGTAGTCAGTGTTTGTCATGAGATCGTAGAGGACAGTGTGTGTTAAGAGTTCGTACCGAGATGTGCTAGTGTGCACTGCTTGTCGTGAAGTCGGAGTGAGATGTGGTAGTAAAGAGTGTTGTTCCATGTTTTATGCAGTTATTTGATGGGAGAGATAGCAGATGTTATTGTAATGAGTGCATTTCGTCAATATATATGAAGGTAAAAACCACAATGTTCTTTGATTATTTGTGTGTCTGAAATAATGCGTCACTACAGGTTCAGTCAACAAAGCATCTGGCTTGTGTTCTGGTATTAGAGTGAATTCTGGTTTTCTTGCGTAATTATAGTTTTTCTAATTTTCTTTTGTCACGTCAGTATAATTGGTATTTAAAAATTCTTGTCGTGTCGGAGAAGAACCGTGCCAGATGTGGACGTTGAGTCACACTCCCACATACAGAACAGTTACTCTTGTGCTTGTTGGCTTCGTAGATTTTATAGTTGCTGGGGACTTAATTAATTAACTGTGTTTACGAAAATTTTCTTACATTGTTTGTTGCAGTCAGATAGCGTAAATATACTAGTCAGGGCCAGCCGTTTACGAGACTTACGTAATCGGACAGACATAAAAAAAACTAAAATATATTTTCAATCATTTTGTATTTAATTAAGCCCCCATGCACGTGGCGATCCTGCCAGGATTCGAACCTGGAATCTTCTGATTGTGAAAATTGTAGACTGTAGTATTGTTGTAGTAATTTGTAGTTTAGTAATTGTAGGTTATATTGCATGTGTAGATTTGGTAATTGGCATTCTTCTAATGATATTTTTTTCTCAGAATTTGATTTGTTGTCTTGTATACGCGTTTGACAATTTAGTGCAATTATTTCAATTGTTCGATTGATCGTGTTTGAGGGAGACATTGCATGTAAATGGTATTGTTGGAAATAAGGAGTCCTTGTGTGTAATTTTCGTAGAGTGTCGAATTTTTTGTATGTTTTGTAAATGATTACGCGATCTATGAAAAAGGCAAAAATGATGACTAGTGAGAATAACGAAATTGTTAACATGGCGAACTCGCCAACAGAGGAAAACAGTATGATGGATAATGAAGTGGAAAACAATGTAATAAGTCGGGAAAATAGTCCGGAACTATTTCAAAATTTTTCTCAATCAGAAAATTCACAGAATCTGAGATTAACGAGAGAAGATTCTGGAATAGTATCGAACACAGATAGCCTAATGGCTATGCAGAAGGAAGTTAGTTTTGCGGGAAATGTTAGGGGCGAAAAGAATTCTGAACAATTTAATATGGAGCAGTTGATGAGTGCAATATTAAATTTGGGATCTCGGTTAGACTCACAAATGGGAACAATGGAGCAGTTTCGATCTGAATTAAAAACAGATAGGGGAATGGAAACACGGTTAGACTCACTGGGATCACAGTTGGGATCACAAATAGGAACAATTAAAACAGAGATGGAAACAATGGAAACAAGGTTAGATTCACGAATAGGGATGTGTTTCAAAAATATGAAAGATGAATTAAAGAAAGAAATCAGAGAAGAAGTACAACCAATTTTGAATGCTCACAATAATAGATTAGTTGCAGTAGAGATTAGACAAAGGGAACAGGATAGAGAACAGGAAGAAAGAGATCGCGTGATCGTACAAAAATTTTCAGAGTTAAATTTACAACGTGCAAAGGATAAGGAAGAAATATTTGAAAGAATCGAGGAATCCGTACCAAATGACAGAATAAATAATCTAACACGACAATATGAACAGTTAACTACCAAATGTGTCAATACTGAAACCCGAGTCGCGACACTTACGGAAGATGTAAACAAACAGAAAGAAAAAATAGGTGACTTATCGGAAAGAGTTGAGGAAATTTCAGATAAATTGACAAATCTTAGTTTACATGGGGACAGAGATTCAGATGATACAGCTCCATTGCCATTTGCAGAAACCGAAGAGTATCAGAACATAAATAAGCATGTTGAAAATCAGGGAAAATTTAATGAACGCGTGAAAAAGGAATTTGAGGCATTACGGAAGCAAGTCAAGCAGATCGAAGGCGAAATTGTAGGAAAAGATAGCAGAAGAAATTTAGAATCACAGTTAGCAGAAGGGTTTGAAGAAAATAATTTGTTTCATTTACGGGATGCAACAAGAGAGCGCCAGGCGCGCGAACTTTACAATAATAGACATTCGGACTGGGACAGACGCGGTAGGTCTTTGTCGCCACGGGGCGAAAACTTTGACTATAAACACTTTTTGACTGTCCGGGAATTTAAGATCTTCCGCAATTCTAAGAATGACATACATCCATGTGCATGGTTAGATCAATTTATGTACGCACTTCCACCAAATTGGCCACTAAGTCACAAACTGGAATTTATGTGTGGATATTTAGAAAACGAACCGGCGACGCGGATGCGTGCACTCATTAGAGATTGTAATAATCTAAATGATTTTTATCATGCATTTCTATCGGCATATTGGTCCGAAAACACACAAGACAGAGTCAAACATTGTCTGATTATGCAGCGTAATTTTAAACAGTCTGAGTTCCGCACGCCGGCAGAGTACTTTGAAGACATGATTCGAAAGAATCAGTTCCTGTCCAACCCTTATAGCCCGACTGAATTAATTCGCATTTGTTTAACTAAGCTGCCACAATCCATAAGACAAATTGCTTTGGCCGGAAGATGTAAAGACGACATTGAGACTTTTAAGACTTTGTTGCAAGAACTTGAGTATGACAATGACGACGGGACCTCTTGTAACATTTTCAGTAACAGTAATTACAATAGATTTTCAGAGAAAAGTGATAGTGGTCGGAACGGACGTTATAGCGGTAATTTTGAGAATGACAGACGTAACAGACAGGACAACAGATACCAGCCTTATGATAATAACAGACGTTCTAACAGAAATTACACAGACAATAGCGGTAATTCGTACCGGAATGATCAATCATACGGAAACAGTAATCGGTATCATCAGGACAGAAATTATTCATACAATAATAGAAATTTTTACTACAGGAATAACCAGGGTAGTAGATTCAACAATAATTTCAGAAATGACAGTCGAAATTATACAAGAAGTAGTTATGCAGACAGACAGGAAAATAGAAATTTTAATAACAGACACAACCCAGAATTTGCATCTAACAGACAGGAGGGACCTAATTGGCATCCTCCACGTGACAGAACTTCTGAGAGACAAGTGCAAATCGTAGAAATTGATCCGCGAAATGACGCGAATAATCAAAGACGTGACGCAAACAATCGACAATGACTTGTAGCTTCGGCTTCTGGCAGCAATATAGACGGTTCAGAAAGTAATGACACTACGACTTTACACTACGTACGCCTGGAAGACATGAGAGACATTTTGTTAGACGAAAAGGAAAATAATGTAGACGCATTTTTACATCCTGTTATTGAAGTATGTGTGGGTAAGAATAAGTTCACTGCAGTTTTAGATTCTGGGAGCCCATTGAATGTCATTAGTGAATCAGTTTTTCGTATATGTGAAAGAACTATTGCCTGTCCTGTGTTACCTATTTCTAAAACTACAATCCGAGGTGCGATTTCTGGAAAAAGTGTGGAAGTCAAACAACAGACCAACTTAAATTTCATTTGTCAAGGATACGAATTTTCTGCTAATTTTATTATTGTTCCATTACTCAGTACACAAATTATATTAGGTATGGAGTTTCTTAACGCACATAAGGCAATTTTGAACTTTAAAGAAGGAAGTGTAAATTTGACTGTTGCTGGAATGCCGAAATGTTTAAAATTTTTCGAGTGTTTAACAAGATCGGAGTCAGATACAAGATGTTTAAGGTTTCTTACTTCTGATGTTTTCGTTGAGCATTATGACGACAATGTGTTTATTCATGATAATGACAATAGATACAGAGACGCGATGGATGATATAATTAATAGCGAAGAATTAATTAATGAAAAGGTTAAGAAAGCTGAAGTGCCAGATGACGTTGCAAGAGAAGAGCTGCACCACATTTTGACTTCACATGCTACAGTGTTTAGTCATCACACAGGAACTATACAAGGCTTACAATATTTATTTAAAGTAAAAGAACACACACCATTTCGCGGGAAAACGTACGCTATTCCTTTGGCTTACAGAGACAAGGTTAAGAATGAACTTCAGTACATGTTAGATCAGGGCATTATTGAGCCTGCAGTCAGTCCTTATACTAGCCCATTACACGTTGTTCTTAAAAAGGATGGATCAATTCGTCTGGTTCTGGATTCCAGACAGATAAATAACATCATCATTCCTGAAACTGACCGCCCACAAAATTTAGATGAACTTCTTCAACATTTCCATGGAATTAAAGTTTTATCCACGATTGATATGCGCGCAAGTTTTTGGCAAATAGAACTCCACCCTGACTGTAGAAAATACACCGCCTTTTTAGCCTTTGGTAACTGTTACCAATTTCGGAAGTTACCGTTTGGACTTACTGTACCTTTAGCAGCATTCATTCCTAGTTTAAACGAAATGTTACCTGTTTATCTTCGTGACAATATTACTTCATATGTTGACGACTTTCTTATTGCTAAACATTCTTGGAGTGAGCACAACAAAATTTTGGACTCATTATTACGTATCTTTGCAAAAGTTGGCATTACAGTAAACTTAGAAAAATCTGAATTTGGTCGTTCTCAGATGAAAGTTCTCGGTCACATTATTGCTAGAGAAGGTATTCTTCCTGATCCAGAGAAACTAGATGCTATTTAGTTCGCAATGACATTCTTTTTAAACGAAAATCGGTCGACAACTCTGTTTGGTTAGTTTGTATTCCTGATGAGTGGGTCAATAAATTGATTTGGTATACGCATTTCAGTTATGCGCACTTTGGTCCCAGAAAATGCTTTCATAAATTACGAGAAAATTGTTACTTCAGTAATATGGAAAAACGTATTCGATCTGTTCTTGCCAAATGCAAATTATGTCAAATGGCTAAGCCTCCAACGATTTCTCACAGAGCACCGTTGTTTCCCATCATTCCAGCGAAATTAAAGGAGATGGCTGCAGTCGATTTGTTTGGTCCAGTGGTTCGTTCTACTAATGGTTTTGCGTACATTTTCGTAGCAGTGGAACTGACATCAAAATATGTGTGTTTTACACCTTTACGCAAAGCAACAGCTCGTTCAGTATCTAACGCTTTCATCAAACATTTTCTTAAAGAAGTTGGTCATGTTGATAAGGTTATATCAGATAATGGATCACAGTTTCGTTCTAAAATTTGGCTTCGTACTCTACAGCGTCGTAAAATTAAACCAATCTTCATCTCACTTTTTCACCCTCAATCTAATGCTTCAGAGAGATGGATGAAGGAAATCAATAAATTGTGTCGTCTTTATTGTCATCAGAATCACAGAACTTGGGATCAGTATCTTCATATTTTTCAAAACATTCTGAATGAACTTCCTAATGACTCAACTTCTTTACCGCCTCTATTGATATTAAAAAATAAAGTACCAACAAATCGCATTTCTGAAATCGTTCCTTTTCCGCCTTCACGGAAACTGCGACATTCTGAAGTTGTCAACCTGGCTCTACGAAATATTGCATCTGCGGCTGCTAGAAGAGAGAAATCAGCTAAGCATCCTGGTCGTTCAAAAATCTTGTCAGTTGGTCAAAAGGTGTTAATTAAGTCTCATCGTTTATCTCACAAAGGAAAAGGCTTATGTCGCAAATTTTTTCTGCTTTATAACGGTCCATACAGAATTCGCAAAATCATTCATGATAACACTGTCGAAGTAGAAACTCTTAAATCTCGACGCTCTAAAGGAATACATCATATATCTAACGTAAAAATTTTTGTGGAATGACATATTTGTGAGAAACTAACAGCTACATGTAAACACGCAGAGAGTACAAGGATACCGCGCTGTGTTTTGGCGGCGGCACATACTCAAAGCAACAGTCAAGTCTGCGCGCCGCACAAGGCAGTCGTTGACCGCGAACAATTGCTTACTACGTCACGCGCCTACAGCTGATCGAGCGCTCAGTGCGAATGCACTGACAGCCGTAAACAAATACACAGTCTGATTTCTCCGACTAAATTCAGTATAAAGCTATAGTGACTTGATGAATTCTGTTATTAACATTCAGTATTTTTCAGGATACGGTTGTATAAAATATTTAAGAACTTCAGGTAAATTGTGTGCGTGTCCGACGTTAAGACGACTTGCTATCGAGAAACTTTCAGGAAGAATGTAATTTCCAAGAAGAAACTAATAAACTAAAAAGGTGACTATTAACTGAGTTCATTTTCAGGTAACATATTTCCACTTAGGTGCGTACTTTAGACGTAATTTGCTGCTCGCGATTACGTGATTCATACTTTGTGCTAAATTTCATGTTCTATGAATTTACGTGTGAAGCGACGTGCTTGCGTACATTAACTGATTTTGACAATGATTATTAATGAACTGGGTTGTAACTTGTGTATATTATGCATCGCTTGGCTGCAATGCTTTTTCACTGATGTCATATTTTTTTAATTATGTGCCTGCTGTGCTTATTTATTTAAATTATAATTGTAACCTGATTTATTGTGCTGATATGTTTAGGTATGTAAGTTATACTTTGTGATTTATCTGCTTGCGCCCTCATGTTTACTTATTAAGATGATACATGAACATTTATTTACTTATGCTGATATGATGCTAATGACCTGTTTATTACGTAAGATATATGTTTACTGCTATGCGTATGGATTACATATTTACACATTTCTGTTTTGTTGCCATAACTGCTCTTTAATTTGGTGTATAGAAATGTAGAGATAAGGTGTACGAACAGAGAGTTTAGGTCACACTATGGTATTAATTATAGATTGTTCACTTGGCAGAGCCTCGTTGTAGGGATTGTGCTGCATCCACTTGTTGACATTCTGTTCTCCACTGGTATATTTACTCGCTATTGCATGTTTTGCTTACGCTCAGTGCCTTATATTTTTAAGATAAGAAAATGAACTGCTATAATTCGACGAACGACATTGGTACAAGGAACTTCGTTGAAGTCACATGAGCTGAGGTTTTATGGAAGCTGTATAAATTTATGCTAATAGGAAGGAAACTAACGACATGACATACCAAAACTAGGTTTAGACCATTGACAGTATCACACTGCATTTTCGTGAGCAATTGAAATAGGAAGTGACACTTGATACAAGAAATACTCCACATGTTTGCTTCTGTTTGCCATAATTCTTGAAGTGGTGTACACACTGTGAAATATTATGATCATTCACACTCCGTAATCGTACTTAATTACTGAGAGTTATTCGAACTAAGTCTGTTAGAGGTCATGTATGCATTTCTTTGTTTATAATTTATAATGAGTAGAAAATTTGGGTCAGATGGATTACACAGAGGTTGTGTGTGGACACTGTGTCTTCAGATTGTATGGGATGCTGAATTGAAGTTGCATTAGGATTTTATCTGTACTTGTTCAAGGAGACTGACTAGAGGAAAGAGTTGTTATGGAAGTGAAATGATATTGGTGCTGAGGTTTATATTTATCGATGTATTATTGAGGTATTGAGAGTATATGAAGTAGATGATTATTGGAGTTTTTGTGGACAAGAGGTAAGATAAATGATATTGATGATAAGAGTTATATGTATCGACGTATTGAAGAAGTATTAGTGACGTATTGAGATTATGTGATGCTGATGATTATTGGAGTTTTGGTGTATAAGAGGTAAAGTAAGTGAGGAGCATATTTTTTTTGTTGGTCTTATGGAACAAGGAGGATGAAGATAGCAGACTAGAACACTAAAATAGAAGGAAGATAGTCTATACACACACTTTGTTAAATAACTAAGCAGTATATACTTTTTTTTTGGAGAGAGGAAGTAATTGCATATCTTGGCTCACTGACAGTTGTTCAACAACAGTACATTTGATCTGGCTTGGCAAACATTGGTCTTGACATGATGACTATGACGTTGACCTAACTATTATTGACTG
The DNA here is from genome assembly GCF_021461385.2 of Schistocerca piceifrons. NCBI lineage: Eukaryota > Metazoa > Arthropoda > Insecta > Orthoptera > Acrididae > Schistocerca > Schistocerca piceifrons. The sequence continues at coordinate 392,305,129 of NC_060142.1, forward strand.
TTATACATTGCTGCCAGTACTACTTGATACACATGATGAACATTAAATTTTGACAGAATTGCATTTACATAATTAACACTATTCAATTACACAGTAGTACTTAATGTGGATGAAAGATGAGTGAGTGTGTTTTGTGTGTTTTCCTTTCCTAATCCTACCCACCTATCTCGTAATTATTATTTTATTTGTTGGTAGTGGCTTGCACTGACTCCCATGAATATTATAGGTTTTCTGATATTTGAGTATTTATAATAGTTAATAGGACAATTATCTGATATCATTTGTGTGTTTGTTATGATTTGTATGTTACTGTAAAAGCATTTGTATGTGAATTCAAACTATTGTTCATGCCTGAACTGTCTGATTAGTGAAGATAAATATTCTGAACTGTTACCTGCACTTTTTCAACATGATGTGTGACATTTAGTCAGGTTTAATTTCTGCTGATGAACTGTGTGATCAGTGATTGTAAAAAAAAAATTATGGACTGTTACTTGTACCTTTTCTACATGATTGGTGCCACTAGGACATGTTTAATTTCTGCTCATAAACTCTGATGAACAGTGTGATCAGTGCTAGTGAATTTTATCGAACTGCTTCTGCTGAGAGATGTGACTTTTTGCTGTCTGCACCTACTCAATATTGCTGGGTGCCACTGATGGACTGCTTTTACTGAAAAGATGTCCCCTGTTGCTGTGTGCACCTGATCAACATTGCTGATGCCACTAATGGACTGCTTCTACTGAAATGGTGTCACTTGTTGGTGTCTGCACCTGCCCTCAACATTGCTGGGTGCAACTGATGAACTGTTTCTACTGAAATGAAGTTACTTCTTGCTGTCTGCACCTGCTCAACATTGCTGGGTACAACTGATGGACTGTTTCTACTGAAATGATGTCACTTGTTGGTGTCTGCACCTACTCAACATTGCTGGGTGCTACTGATGAACTGCTTCTACTGAACTAATGTGACTTGTTGCTGTGTGTACCTCTGCAACTTTACTGGGTGCCACAGATGGAACTGCTTCTGCTGAAATGATGTCACTTGTTGGTGTCTGCACCTACTCAACATTGCTGGGTGCAACTGATGAACTGCTTCTACTGAAATGATGTCACTTGTTGGTGTCTGCACCTGCTCAACATTGCTGGGTGCAACTGATGGACTGCTTCTACTGAAATGAAGTCACTTGTTGCTGTCTGCACCTACTCAACATTGCTGGGTGCCACTGTTAGAACTGTTTCTACTGAAATGATGTTACTTCTTGCTGTCTGCACCTGCTCAACATTGCTGGGTGCAACTGATGGACTGCTTCTACTGAAAAGATGTCACCTGTTAGTGTCTTTTTTTTTGTATAAACTAATCATTGAAAGCATTTTATGTGAACATTTGTATAAACTGATTTTTTTGTATATTGTGTAAACTATTATGTAAAGTCACATGTATGAAAAGAAGTTGTATTGCTTACTGTATTTCATATATTAGGTTAGTGAAAGGTCAGTGCAAAGCCAAAATTTTAACTAATCATGTGATATTTAGGTATTAATATTATCTTTTATTTTTGTCTGTATTTTTGTGGACGAATTTGGTGGTATTTTCACCACCAATGCTGGCAAAAATACCATCAAATTCTGGCCTGTGGAGGAGGGGCATATGAAAGGTGGCTACACTGTGCCACTGCGCCAGAGATTGCGCCAAAGAGTACTATTAAGCCGCCTCCACAGTGCTTGTTATGAGATCGGAGAGGACAGTGTGTGTTAAGAGTTCGTGGCAGTCAGTGATTGTCGAGAGTTCATAGTAGTCAGTGTTTGTCATGAGATCGTAGAGGACAGTGTGTGTTAAGAGTTCGTACCGAGATGTGCTAGTGTGCACTGCTTGTCGTGAAGTCGGAGTGAGATGTGGTAGTAAAGAGTGTTGTTCCATGTTTTATGCAGTTATTTGATGGGAGAGATAGCAGATGTTATTGTAATGAGTGCATTTCGTCAATATATATGAAGGTAAAAACCACAATGTTCTTTGATTATTTGTGTGTCTGAAATAATGCGTCACTACAGGTTCAGTCAACAAAGCATCTGGCTTGTGTTCTGGTATTAGAGTGAATTCTGGTTTTCTTGCGTAATTATAGTTTTTCTAATTTTCTTTTGTCACGTCAGTATAATTGGTATTTAAAAATTCTTGTCTTGTCGGAGAAGAACCGTGCCAGATGTGGACGTTGAGTCACACTCCCACATACAGAACAGTTACTCTTGTGCTTGTTGGCTTCGTAGATTTTATAGTTGCTGGGGACTTAATTAATTAACTGTGTTTACGAAAATTTTCTTACATTGTTTGTTGCAGTCAGATAGCGTAAATATACTAGTCAGGGCCAGCCGTTTACGAGACTTACGTAATCGGACAGACATAAAAAAAACTAAAAAATATTTTCAATCATTTTGTATTTAATTAAGCCCCCATGCAACCTCTTTGCCGGCCGAAGTGGCCGTGCGGTTAAAGGCGCTGCAGTCTGGAACCGCAAGACCGCTACAGTCGCAGGTTCGAATCCTGCCTGGGCATGGATGTTTGTGATGTCCTTAGGTTAGTTAGGTTTAACTAGTTCTAAGTTCTAGGGGACTAATGACCTCAGCAGTTGAGTCCCATAGTGCTCAGAGCCATTTGAACCATTTTTTTGCTAACCTCTTTATCTCAGAGTAGTACTTACACTTATAAAATGTAAAATTATGTGCACTTTGCCTCAAAACATTGAGAATTTTAACAGCATAAAATTAACAGTTTAATGGTTTTGTTTCTTTAGCCTTCCCACTGTACTTCTAATGGTTAAGTTTCGATCTAATTGTGAAAGTAATCAGTTTTTGATTGACGTGGATAAAGGTCTTTTTTCTTTCGTTTGAAACTTCCCCTTTGAATGTAAAGAATGACTGTGCTGGAAAAACTCTTACGTTATTTGATTTTCAAACAGCTGAGCAGAATTGAACGTACTCAGACATTTCTCTCTTTACTTATTCTGATCAACACTAAACTGACACACAATATTTTTAGCGCAACGCTATCTGACTTTCAATAATCCCTACAAAAGAATGGCCCTGGCTAACAATAACCTATACCTTTCATGAATCAATTACCTCATAAAAATCTTCGTTACTCGAACAACTGCAATACAGCGAGCGCCAATACTGCCAGCTAAATAAAAGATTCTAACTACTGAAGGCATTAACTACTGATAGGCATAGTTAGCAAATGAAAGATTTTGATAGAGAACAAATAATGTATTTACCTTAATAATGTTTAAAAGTCATCATATATATATATATATATATATATATATATATATATATATATATATATATATCAATTCATGATATCCAGTATTACAAATTTACTCTTTCTGATGGACACACGTCCAAATCGTTCGCTCTCAAAATTCTGCCATCTCTCTCCCCACATCCACCACTGCTGGCGGCTCACCACCAACAGCGCAACGCTACGCGCTGTTCACATCCAACTGCCCAACACTAGAATAGCAAATATTCCAACAATGCAAACCAGCCACAGACTTCACACAGCACAGTGGTTTTCATATAGAGCGCTACGTGGCGTTACCAACATAAAAACCTAAACAGCCTACTTACACATTACCCTCATAGGAAATTTTAAATTAATAATGTCAACGAAAAAGCTGCTTAAACCGGTGGTGTGAAAGAGGGAAAGCATACCGAAAATTTCGCCCGACGCATGCGCTGTAGATTATTAGGTGGCTTTTGCAGGTCAGTGTGCGGTTATATGAATGTGTGCTCGAAGGAAAAGAGAGCACTCATTCATATAACTGATTATCATAGATGGGCAATAATCCACCTTATTCAGTGCGGAGGCAAAGTACGTCCGACAACATGCGGGAATCTCAGAGTAGCGAGCATGGAGGAAATGAACAGGGGCTGCGGACAGGTGGCGCTGGGTGGGAATGTGGTTCGGCCGTGAGACGGATCGAGATATTCCGAGCAGGTCGTATAACGCTGTGCCTCGGATGGTGCAGTGGTTAACACAGCGTGCCTATTAAGCATGAGATCTCGGGTTCGATTCCCGGTCCGGTACACATTTACACTCGTCCCTGCTGATTATGCTTAACGTCGCGATGTAGGTGGCATCAGCCATCCGTTTCCTTTCCTCTCTGCACCCCTCCGGCTTCAATTCACATACAACGTGTAGCTTGCTAGATCACAATTGTCGTACATGAAATTGTTCGGCGTGGCTTCCCCTACACCACTGTCGTACGTTGTTAAACAGTTATGTGACTGTGTATTAATACAGGATATGTATTACAAATTTTAGTGTATCTATCGTCCCGAGATAACTAAAAGCTTTTAACAAAGCACTCAACCATTATACGTGAGACGTGGTACTTACTGGAATTAAGGAAAACGTGGAAGGTAGGACCCACCAATATTACTTTCTTTTCACACAACCTGTTTATTTAACAGTATACGAGGGTCACTCCAAAAAAAATGCACGCTATTTTTGTAAAAATACAGTTTTCATTCAGCATGTGTGAAAGTTTTACAGTGTGTAGATACATCCTTCCCGCTTGTTTATAAACGTAGTTCAACCTGTTCCCGTGAGTGGCGCTGTCACAGCATGTCTTCAAGATGGCTGCTACACTTGACGTTCGTCAGAAGCAACGTGATGTCATAGAATTCCTGTGCTGTGAAAACGTGACAGTGGGAAACGTCCACAAGAGGTTGAAATATGGGTATGGAGATGCTGCTGTCGATCGCAGTACAGTTCGTCGGTGGGCAAGCAGGTTAAGTGATGAAAGCGGGCACGGCAATATTCAGGATTGTCCTCGCAGCGGCAGGCCTCGTACTGCACACACTCCAGACAATGTGCAGAGAGTTAAAGAATTGGTGACTGCTGACAGACGCATCACAGTGAACGAATTGTCACGCTACGTTGGGATAGGGGAAGGAAGTGTTTGCAGAATAATGAAAGTGTTGGTGTTAAAAAAGGTTTGTGCCAGGTGAGTTCCCAGGATGTTGGCAGTGTCTCACAAAGAAACAAGATAAACGGTACGCAGCGAACTTTTGGAACAGTACGAGAATGGTGGATATGAATTTCTTGGAAGAGTTGTGACAGGTGATGAAACATGGCTCCATCATTTTTCACCAGAGACGAAGAGGCAATCAGTGAAGTGGCATCATGCAAATTCACCCATGAAAAAAAATTCAAAACTACACCTTCTGCTGGAAAAGTTATGGCTACGGTGTTTTTCGATTCCGAAGGATTCTTGCTTGTGGACATCATACCAAGTGGAACCACCATAAATTCTGATGCATATGTGACGACACTGAAGAAACTTCAAGCTCGACTGAGTCGTGTTCGACCACATCGGCAAAAGCAGGATGTTTTGCTGTTGCACGACAATGCACGGCCACATGTGAGTCAAAAAACCGTGGAAGCGATCACAAAACTCGGATGGACAACACTGAAACACCCGCCTTTCAGTCCTGACCTGGCTCCATGTGATTGTCATCTCTGTCTCTCTTCCTGGAACAAGGTTTGAAGATGATGACTCCCTTGTGCATGCTACCAAACAGTGGCTCCAACAGGTTGGTCCAGAATTTTACCGTGTGGGTATACAGGCACTGGTTCCAAAATGGCGTAAGGCAGTTGAGAGGGATGGAAATTACGTGGAGAAATGAAAATATTGTTCCTAAAGGATGTATCCACACACTGTAAAACCTTCAAACATGTAGAATAAAAGGATTTTTTTAAAAAAATAGTGTGCATCTCTTATGGAGTGACCCTCATATATAACCATAAAATTTTCTTTAACAAAATGAACAAATTTGCAAAATTATTTTGACCTTAAACCTTAAGTTGAATAAGCTTTTAAAAAAGAAATCTGAAGTGCTGTATTGCAAAACAACAAACAATATGACAATGATTACAAGACGGCCGGACCTGCAGCCCGGCCATTATCGGGTGAAACAGCGGTGTTTACTACCGCGCTGGACGCAGCCTGTCTTACTAAATGCCCTTCTTCAACACATGAAAACTGAATAAGCACCATTGATGACAAGAGTGATTCAACTACTCCTAACAGATGATGTAACTTTTAATTTGAATGCTGTATGTCGAAAGGTTCGGGGTTAAGATGCGCACCTGTGCTTAAAGGTTAAACAGATTAGGAAACAATATGAGAATGATAAAGCTTACCTCAAAGCAACCAACCTCTTATTTTCAGTCGGCAACCAAGGTGCGACTGGATCACAACCTGACCCTTCTGACGATTTTATTTTGACTAAAGCCCTGGTGACAGTTGGCTGTTTATATTTTCAACGTTAAACTGATTGTCAGTTATTAAGACCGCTCTGAAGGAACGTCTTAAAACATTACTTGTGAACACTTATTACAAGAGAACTCACTCAGCTGAACCAAAACATCCAGCTAAAATGCATCTTTAATGACCCGGTCTTTCAAACACAGCAATGAACAGCTTTGTACAACAGGTTGTTCAGATTATAACTAATGAGTAAGAAATGCAATTAAAATCAATGAATTGTACCGGTTAACATCTAAATGTAACCACAAGGTCCCTCTTTTGTGTAACCACTGCCTTAGTACAATTATTCCGGCTGTATTTACGACCAGCAACTGAATCATTGGAATATTAATGATATGTATAAACCAGAAATCTGAGGCAATATAATAGCAGGACGAATTTTCAAATGAGGAATAGTTCCTTAGTACAATACTACGCCCTTTATTTACGACCAAATAGCCGGCCGAGTAAAACTCTGAGGGTCGTGTATAAATCAGAAAATAATAATGAGGAGGGTAGGTAGACAATGACACAAATCACCACAAGGATTACAGAATGTTACTCCCCTTTATCAGCAAGCAGCTCCATGGATCCACGGTGTGTTCCCAGCGGTTACTGAGTGGTGCCGATGAAAGCCAGGTAGAAGAGGGCAGCCAGACCACGAGCGGTCGTTCGATACAAATGTTGCCAACCATCCGACGGGATGTTGACCTGCTGCATGCAGTCGACGCTGACCCCGGTGAAGTACTCCGGTATCTTCGCTCTGCGCAGGCCCTCCTTGCGCAACTCGTCACTTCGACCTCCTGATCACCTCTTGTCGCGACGCTACCGCCAATCCCCAAACTTGGTGACTCCCTCTGGGACCAGCGAACTCCGTATATACACTCCTGGAAATTGAAATAAGAACACCGTGAATTCATTGTCCCAGGAAGGGGAAACTTTATTGACACATTCCTGGGGTCAGATACATCACATGATCACACTGACAGAACCACAGGCACATAGACACAGGCAACAGAGCATGCACAATGTCGGCACTAGTACAGTGTATATCCACCTTTCGCAGCAATGCAGGCTGCTATTCTCCCATGGAGACGATCGTAGAGATGCTGGATGTAGTCCTGTGGAACGGCTTGCCATGCCATTTCCACCTGGCGCCTCAGCTGGACCAGCGTTCGTGCTGGACGTGCAGACCGCGTGAGACGACGCTTCATCCAGTGCCAAACATGCTCAATGGGGGACAGATCCGGAGATCTTGCTGGCCAGGGTAGTTGACTTACACCTTCTAGAGCACGTTGGGTGGCACGGGATACATGCGGACGTGCATTGTCCTGTTGGAACAGCAAGTTCCCTTGCCGGTCTAGGAATGGTAGAACGATGGGTTCGATGACGGTTTGGATGTACCGTGCACTATTCAGTGTCCCCTCGACGATCACCAGTGGTGTACGGCCAGTGTAGGAGATCGCTCCCCACACCATGATGCCGGGTGTTGGCCCTGTGTGCCTCGGTCGTATGCAGTCCTGATTGTGGCGCTCACCTGCACGGCGCCAAACACGCATACGACCATCATTGGCACCAAGGCAGAAGCGACTCTCATCGCTGAAGACGACACGTCTCCATTCGTCCCTCCATTCACGCCTGTCGCGACACCACTGGAGGCGGGCTGCACGATGTTGGGGCGTGAGCGGAAGACGGCCTAACGGTGTGCGGGACCGTAGCCCAGCTTCATGGAGACGGTTGCGAATGGTCCTCGCCGATACCCCAGGAGCAACAGTGTCCCTAATTTGCTGGGAAGTGGCGGTGCGGTCCCCTACGGCACTGCGTAGGATCCTACGGTCTTGGCGTGCATCCGTGCGTCGCTGCGGTCCGGTCCCAGGTCGACGGGCACGTGCACCTTCGGCCGACCACTGGCGACAACATCGATGTACTGTGGAGACCTTACGCCCCACGTGTTGAGCAATTCGGCGGTACGTCCACCCGGCCTCCCGCATGCCCACTATACGCCCTCGCTCAAAGTCCGTCAACTGCACATACGGTTCACGTCCACGCTGTCGCGGCATGCTACCAGTGTTAAAGACTGCGATGGAGCTCCGTATGCCACGGCAAACTGGCTGACACTGACGGCGGCGGTGCACAAATGCTGCGCAGCTAGCGCCATTCGACGGCCAACACCGCGGTTCCTGGTGTGTCCGCTGTGCCGTGCGTGTGATCATTGCTTGTACAGCCCTCTCGCAGTGTCCGGAGCAAGTATGGTGGGTCTGACACACCGGTGTCAATGTGTTCTTTTTTCCATTTCCAGGAGTGTATGTAGGCAAGCAAAGACCATAAGGACACAACCCACAGATACCAATTTTTCCTCATAGGTATTGGCAATGGGGCCGCAAGAGGGATAGTCGATACTACACCTGAACCAGTGGCGCCAGACAGAACAAACTCAATGGCGCCACGGCTCAATATGCTTTGTCAGTGGTGGTGAAGAGGTGTATGCACCGGTTCACTTCAGGCTAACGAAGTTAAGCACAGTACTTGGATGAGTGATCACCCGGCGGAGCTGAGTTCTATTGATAATTCTCCTTTTGCCTTTATGGTGGAGGGGACAGGAGGAATGGTGTGGTAAAGTCCTTGATCTCCAGTCTTCCCACCAATGTCCTGGATCCAATTCCAAACACCTCTGTAGTGTCTCTCTAAGTGAGTGCAAGCGACACTGTCCATGGTGACATGTCCGTCGAATTGGAACATTAAACTCGGTGGCCACCATGAGAGGAGGAGATTATGTGCCGGCACAGGGTTTTCCCATCTCCTTTGTCTCGTCATCTTCAGCACGAAGATGAGACTACGCTACACTACACACATACATCACACTTGCATACACAGCTCTGGTACTCTGCGACGAAAAGATATTTGCAGACGCGAAGGATACAGAAACCTTCCTAATTAGGCGGCAGAACGTGCCCTACTGGGTCGCCCAGTCATTCATGCCATACGACTTTATTATATGCTGTAGTTTTTAAACCAGTATTATTCGTATTTACGACATTTATGATTTAAAAATTATATTAGTCTGCCAGCATACGTCCGTAAGGTAATTCAGTCACGCGCATTTTAGAAACTAGATGTTGACATGCACTATCGGAAAAAATAGTACATTCTTTTAGTGGTTTCAATTCACTCAAGATTTATTGTTGCAACTTTGCATATGGAGTACATGAAATGACTGTATTGACACATCGATAGCACAAGCGGTTCTGAGATACCAGTTATCGACCCATCCTGCAACACACGTATTAGTATGTGGTTGAGCCTCCACGGGCGGCAATGCAGGCGCTGATTCTGGCATGCAGTCGATGGTACAGACGGTGAATACTATCCCGGGATACGTTATGCTACGCCTGCTCCACCTGTTCACATAGTTCTGTAAGACTTGTTGGTTGGAGAGTTCCGCGAGTCATTTCTCGTTGCATCATATCCCACATGTGCACGACTGTAGACAAGTTCAGAGATCTTGCTGGCCAGGAAAGCTGCTGCACATCTTGCAGAGCACGTACAGTTTCACGGGCAGTGTGTGGACGAGCATTGTGCTGATGAAACAACATATCACCTTCTGTAACAATAACGGCAAAAGAACGGGTATAACAATATTCTGCACGTACAGAGCGCTGGTTAACGACACCTCCAGAATAGACAAAATGTGAGCGAGAGTTGTAGCTTATCGAACTCCAGACTACAAGGCCTGCAGTGGGACCAACGTGTCTAGGGCGAATGTACTCTACCAGATAGCACTCACCAGGTGTAGGTAATACACGCAGACGACCATCACTTGCATGCAGGCAGAACCTGCTTTTATCGCTGAAGGCCACGGAGCGCCGTCCAGGTAATCCTCTGACGGCACCATTTGATCTGTACACGTCGATGTCGTGGCGTGAGTGGAAGACGTGTGCGTGCCCGTAGTTCCACTACTAATAACTGTTCTCGTTGACACTCCTGGGCTCACAAGCCCTCTTACCTGTGCTGTGGTAGCTATACGATTTACCACCGCTGTCCTTGCAATGCGACGGTCCTGGAGGATGTCTGTGCAGCGTGGACATCCAGAATCTCGTCTGCGGGTGTGAGAATGTACACGTGACAACTAATACCTGCATCGTTGCACAAATGATGCAGCACTTCCTACGTGTGCAGCAATTCTCCGCAAGGAACGTCCTACCATTGGGAAGGTTAGACTTTGACCCCTTCAAACTCGCTGATACTAGACGTTTCCATCGATGAATTGTGCAGCTCCTGAGCAACACACTGAGTGCCAACATCTAGACTCAACTCTAAAGCTATCCAGTATCTCATGTGATGAGAGCACACTAATGGCGATCTGTCCTGATCGAAACGTTTTGATCGAGGCCTCTGTTAGTATTTCCAACACACATAAGCCAACTCTGTTTCTGTGTTTCACCCTCTCACTTCGTTTAATCGATTGAGGGGGGTACAGCTGTTGACTCATGTTCGTCGATTCGAGGGGCGGGGCTGAAGGTCTCTTCCGTCATTCAGTTTTAGGTTTTACGTAGTTTCCCTAAACCATTTCAGGTGAATGCAGCTACGGTTCTTTCAATGTCCTGCAGCCATTGTTATGACTACGAGCTAGTGATTCGTCTCTAACGACTTCTGCGTTCACTACGCATTCAGCCCTTCATGTTCCTTCATGTCGGAATGCACAATGGACATGAAAAGATGCGGGTGATCCAACGGGATGCTTACGTCCGTGTCACATGTCACCGTCTTATCTAGATGTATCATGGGTCCCATATCACTCCAACTGCACATGCCCCACACCATTACAGAGCCTCCACTAGCTTGAACGGCCCCCGGCTGACATGCAACGTCGATGGATTCATGAGGTTGTCTCCATACCCGTACACGTCCATCCGTTCGATACAACTTGAAACGAGACTCGTCCGACCAGGCAACATGTTACCACTCATCAACAGACCAGTGTCGATGTTGACGGGCCCAGGCGAGGCGTAAAGTTCTGTCTCGTGCAGTTATCAAGGGTACACGAGTAGGCCTTCTGTTCCGAAAGCCCATATCGATGATATTTCGTTGAGTGGTTCGCACAATGACACTTATTGATGGCCCAGCATTGAAAGCTGCAACAGTTTGCGGAAGGGCTGCGCTTCTATCACGTTGAACGGTTCTCTTCAGTCGTCGTTGGTCCCGTTCTTGTAGGATTTCTCAAAATCACAGAACACTCGTGACATGGTCGTATGGGAAAATCCCCACTTCATCGCTATCTCGGAGATGCTGTGTCCTATTGCTCGCGCGCCGACTATAGCACCACGTTCAAACTCACTTCAGTCTTGATCACTTGCCATTACAGCAGCAGTAACCGATCCAACAGCTGCGCCAAACACTTTTTTTCTTATATAGGCGTTGTCGATCGCACCGCCGTATTCTGCCCGTTTGCATAACTCTGTATTTTAATACGCATACCTATACCAGTTTCTCTGTCGCTTCAGTGTATAATGGTACGTTCGGAAAGTAATACCTCTTCACATATGAGCCAGTCTATCCTCACATTCTCATGTGTTTGTTACGTAGAAGCAGACACGATAGGCAGTGCTGCAAGGGGTTATCGCATATCCTGACACATCCTTCAGCCCTTCTTCGCAGTGAGTCATGCGCTGTTTCAGATACGCCTGACACCAATCCGACTGCATCATGTGCATGTCGTTGAGCTTACACGAATGCCTTTAAATGCCCCCATAGCCCGAAATCCAACCGATTCAGGCCCGGTGAACGGGGAGGCCATGTTACCGTACCTCCTCGACCACTGCATCGCCAATGAATAGTTGCGGTGAGGCACTGTCACACAACCCGTAGAAAATGGAGTAGTGCCCTACCGAGCTTAAGCAGCACCCGTTGTCTGTCTGCAAGGGTGACGTTCTCCAGTAGCGTTGGTAATCTACGCCCAGAAATCGGTGATAAGCAGCACTGTTAATCTGTTTGGAAAAATGTATGGCCCTATGAGTCCGTCACCGACAACTGCTGCCCATACATTGATACTGGAGCGATCTTCCTGCCTCACCTCAATCACTGCTCGAGAATTTGCATTTGCCCACAACTGAATATTGTGGTAATTTAATATGCCTTCTCTTGCGAATCCTGTCTCACTTGTAAATTGACAACCAAAAACTTGGCTATAACATCTCAAAGGACGATTATGATAACGCTCGCCACTAGGGTCTCGGCAGTCTGTATCAACCGAAAAGTTCCGTGACGGGTACACTACGAATTTCGACTACCTCGGTATAATTCTGCCAGAGCCCACTTCCGAAGTCGAGGAACGAGGTAGGGCTGGCAACGTTTAACTAACGACCAGAATATATTAGTGTATAAAACACCATTGTCATCTCTCGGAATGCGATGCAGTATATATAAGCGGTATGTCAACAATAGGTTGTTCTGATCGGAATCTGTAGTAGCAAGAGTGGGCAACGCCGCACGCTCTCGTCGGTCAGAATGTGTTCAGCCGCGTGGCTATGGATTGCCGAATAGTGAGCAGGCCGATGCACAACGAGATCTCCGTGTTTCAAATTAAAAATTCCCGACCCACCGACACATTTATTTTGTTTTTTAAATGCCAGAGCACAAAGCGCTCTCGGTGTTTAATTTCATGAGAATATAAATTCATGGGCATGTCGGTAAAGGGGTCGCAAAAAATTCGTAATTTATTTGAAAAAATTCAGGTGGCTGATTACCTGACGGGCGGGCCACGTGTGGATATCTGGAGCAACCGAGTGTCAACCCCTCCGGCGCTATTGTTAACTGCAGCAGGGGGTTTAATGACGTTAGTCTGAAGTGAAGGCTTTTATTTCTTCCGGAAGGCGTAAATGCGCACACGTTTCAAATTTTTCACAACATATGAGCAAACAGGTGCTATGATGCAAGCAGTATACCGCATTACGCCATCAACGGTGACTTTTGAGAAACTCCAGTGTTTTCGAAATTCTGCATTCATAAATAAGTGGATATGAAAGGAAAAACTTAGAATTCGACCACAGGGGAGATCGGTTTGGATTTTGGAGAAATTTACAAGTGAGGCAATACTTGTCTTAGAAGACACGCTACAGAATGGCAAACCTACATTTCTAGCATCTGTAGATGTATAGAAATCTTTTGTCAATTTTAAGTGGATTTCACTCGTTGAAATTCTGGAGAGTAGGAGTACGTAGTACCCTTTGTACCAAGGCCAATTGACTAGCCTCCGAGAGGGAACTCGCTCTCCTCTGAGCTACACCATGACTCTCCTCTTCCCTGCACCCTCCAAACTCCCCTCCCATTTCCCCCAACGCGCTCCTACCCTCTCTACCATTTATAAGCCATTCCCCTACCTTTCCTAAAGCACATCTATTTTTTGAGAATAGATCACTGGGCTTCAAAGCCAAAACACATTTTGCTGTCCCATCACGCTTCTCAACTCCTTTACACCCTTTCTTGAAAACAGACCAATCAGAGAGCCTCTAAGCCAACAGAAAAATTTTTCTCACCCCAATAATAGCTCAGTGTTTTACTATCTAAAAACGATTATCAACTTCCTAAGCCATGGTCCCTTATTCGAAATACTCCAATCAGAGAGCTTCTAAGACAATTACAGCTGGGTGTTTTACTCTTCCATTGCATTTCTCAACTCTGTAGTCAGCCGCTGTCTTGAAATGGGATAATGAGAATCTCCTAAGCTAACACATGCACATTGTGCAATACAATGAAAGGGCCACTTTTTCGAATCCCCAACTGTCTCCTATTGTGATGCAGAAGTTTAAAATTTGACTCAAAGGTGCCTACGACCTTCCTCTATAGCGGTACAAAAATGAGGCGTCCTGCGACGTTAACATCGGGCTCGCCGCGGCTTCAAACAGTAAGATGTCGACACAAGTGAAAAGAGGCCAGAGCTCAGTAGTTCATGTGAGATGTAAGATGGGTTAATGATGCCAAAATGACGCCAAAATTCAACACAATTCTTCCCGACGCAACCATGGTCGTGTCAACGATGGGAAGGTCGTCACGCCCCTTCTTAACCACATAGCACCCCTCTTCTGTCGCATGTGAGATGGAGGTCAACGCCCGGGGTTGAAGTCACTCGGTTTTGTTACGACAGGCCAAGGAAACATTTTAGACACACGCTCAGTATCGATAGGAATAGGTCTCAGGGTATGGCATAAAGGGCGTCAACGAAACTACCCCCATCCCTTGAGACGTTGAGAACCACACACTGCGCGGTCGAAAACGACAGTTCGCAGTGAAGTGAACAATAGGACGAAGTTCTTAACAATCTTTGACACTACTGACACACCCTGGACGATTCAACCCTTCTCTAAGCGTATCGTGGGTTTTGTAAAGGCCTCGCCTCTACTGTTATGGGGGCCGAGTTGACAGTTATGGTATGCCGAGACTGAGAGTACGTGAAACGCCGTCTGGTGCAGTACGCCGCTAAGACAATTTCTCCCTGCCACTGTTACACATCTACGCCCCAGGGTCAGGTAATAGGATAGGAGAATGTAGGTTCTACAACACTCCAACAAAGTCACACAAATGACTTCAAAGGATTACTTCTCTTTGTGATTTGTTGAATTATTAAGTCTGTAACACTGCTTATAATATAACACAAAAAAGGCCCTCAATGGCTAAGTGCAGTTAATCGTAGGTACACTTCACAGTACACAGCAGATGCAATTTAAAACAACTGTCTGTTAAGAGTTCACTAAACGACGTTCCCTGTATAACTCAGCTGTGGACGGCGATATATAACCAAGTGGGCGAGAGGTGCTCTTCTATCTATCGAGAAGGCTTCTGTCCGTTGTCGTCCGGCTTTTGGCGGATTGTACTACGCCGGCAATCATCCTCACCGCCGCCCGTGGCGCAAGTGGCGAGTCTCTATGGCACTGACACCACCTCCGATCCTTGCGCCTGTGGTGCTTTGGTCCTGGCTGTGTCTTGTTCTGACGACACAGCAGCGGGCAACACCCCTGAGCTGAACAGCGCTACGTCGCTGAAATACACGCATCAGAAAAAGCTTTGCATCACCTCGGTTCCGAGAGTTATGGAATCTGTACAGAAAATTGGAATAGAGATCAACATAAACATCATTTCCGCCCTTTTTATTGCTCATGAAAACCACACATTGCACGTTGTACCACCATACAGCGAGACCTTCAGAGGTGGTGATCCAGAATGCTGTACACACCGATACCTCTAATACCCAGCAGCACATCCTCTTGCACTGATGGATGTCTGTATTCGTCATGGCATACTATCCACAAGTTCATCAAGGCGCTATTGGTCCAGATTGTCCCCTTCCTCAACAGCGATTCGGCGTAGATCCCTCAGAATGGTTGGTGGGTCACGTCGTCCATAAACAGCCCTTTTCAATCTATCCCAGGCACGTTAGATAGGGTTCATGTCTGGTGAAAAGGCTGGCCATCTAGTCGAGTGATGTCGTTATCCTGAAGGAAGTCATTCACAAGATGTGCACGATGAGGGCGCGAATTGTCGTCCATTAAGACGAATGCCTCACCAATATGCTGCCGATATGGTTGCACTATCTGTCAGAGGATGGCATTCACGTATCGTACAGCCGTTACGGCGCCTTTCATGACCACCAGCGGCGAACGTCGGCCCCACATAATGCCACCCCAAAACAGCAGGGAACCACCACCTTGCTGCACTCGCTGGACAGTGTGTCTAATGCGTTCAGCCTGACCGGGTTGCCTCCAAACACGTCTCCGACGATTGTCTGGTTGAAGGCATATGCGACACTCATCGGTGAAGAGAACGTGATTCCACTCCTGGCATGTTGTTGGACCCATCTGTATCTCGCTGCAGGGTGTCGTGGTTGCAAAGATGGACCTCACCACGGACGTCGGGAGTAAAGTTGTGCATCATGCAGCCTATTGCGCAAAGTTAGGCTGCACAAAAAGCATTATTCAACATGGTAGAGTTGCTGTTAGGATTCCTCCGAGTCATAATCCGTAGGTAGCGATCGTCCACTGCAGTAGTATCCCGAGGGCGGCGCGAGCGAAGCATGTCATCGACAGTTCCTGTCTCTCTGTATCTCCTCCATGTCAAAACAACATTACTTTGGTTTACCCCAAGACGCCTGGACGCCTCCCTTGTTGAGAGCCCTTCCTGGCACAAAGCAACACTGCGGATGTGATTGAACCGCAGTATTGGCCGTCTAGGCATGGCTGAACTACAGACAACACGAGCCATATACCTCCTTCCTGGTGGAATGACTGGCACTGATCGGCTGTTAGATCCTCACCGTCGAATAGGCGCTGATGGTGCACGGTTGTCTGCAGCTTTGGGCGGTATTAGTGACATCTCTGAACAGTCAAAGGGACTGTCTGTGATACAATATCCACAGTCAATGTGTATCTTCAGGAGCTCTGGGACGCAGGATGATCCAGAATTTTTTAGCATCTGCTGGCCGCATGCGAAGGCGAAGTGGTGTCGAAAGGGATGGCTGCCATTCCGGCGCCTAGAGATCAATGGCTGACCGCCTCTGTAAAGGAACATTTTTAAAGTGCCAAACGAAGACAGGCGGGTGGTACCGAGGATGTGACCAAACTGGGTTCTCAGAGGGACCCTTTTCTGTTTTATTCACGCATGTGTCAACGTCGCAAGCCCCTCCCCCTCCCTCCGTGATCACGCCAAGGGGAGCACGAAACAAAAGGGGCTAAGAACCGCATAAAGATCCTTTGCTGCTTCGAATAATTTTGAGGTTTCTTCGATCAGTACTGAAAGTTCCCTAGTGCCATCAGCCTGTGCACAAGAACAAAAACTGCAAATGTGTTGCACTCCAAAGGGCTGCGAGCACGTTCAGTGGCGTTACGGGTCCACGATGTCCATAGAGGACGATTGAATCATCCGGGGTGGGGGAGGGGGGGGGGTCAGCAGTGTCAACGGTTGACAGGAACGTCGCATTGTTGTTTATTTGTTTATCGCACTGAGAACCGTCTGTCGTCTTTGACTACGAAATCTATGGGAATCGATGCCACAAGGGAAGGAGTGGTTTCTCTGACGTCATTTATGCCCCCCCCCCCCCAGAACCCTACTCATGTCAACACCGAGCGATGGTGTGTTTGAAATGTTTTCCTTGGCCCTTCATAACGGAACCGCTTGGTTTCAACGCTGGGAATCGTGGTTCTAACCACCGTCTTAGAGGTGTCAAAAGAACGGGCGAAATGTGGGTACGAAGGGGTGTGACGACCTGGCCATCGTCTGATAGGTTCACAGTGGCGTTGGGCCGAAGTGCGGATCAACGATCAACGCACCTTACGCCTCTCATTAACTTCCGAGCTCTGGCCTTTTCTTCGCACAGTGTCGACACCTTGCTGTTTGAAGCGTCAAAGATGCCGATGGTGGCGGCGCAGGGCACCACGCTTATACATCGTTACTGACGAAGGTTGTAGGCCCCTCTGAGTCAAATCCAAACTTCTGCGTTGCAGTGGGAGACAGTTACAGCGTTTCAAAAAAGTGATACTTCAACTGTGTAGCACAATATTTAGATCAGCACAGCTCAATATTTCAGTGTCGAATCTTATTTCTCATCCCCTTCCAAACGCCACCTCTTACTTGGAAATTGGCGAAACAGACCTTTTAAGTCAACATACATACTTAACTCTCCCAATAATAATTCATTATTTTACTGCACGGTCACATTTTCAAGTCCTTCTTGAGCCACACCCTCATTCTTTGAACTAGGACAATCAGAGAGCATGACATTTTCTAGTTATAAGGAAATATAATGGTTTAAATGATGGACGTTATCGTATTAATTTCGAGAACTATATCTGTATTCGATCCACTGTACTGTAATTCAGCAATAAAAGGAGAGGTAACTTGAAAATCATCATCTGCTACATGAGAATAATTACATATTGTGGTTTAGCTGAAATGCTTGCTTATAAGCAATTCAGATGCTGATTAGTCTGCGGCTGTCAACAAAAGCAACATGCTTCTCAATTTCATTGGGTGAAAGATAGATCTTACAATTCAAGTGTTGAAAGTTCACGGAAATATCCTCAAGACTCCTGCAAAAAATGGAATCTAATACTGTGTCTCAACTGGAAAAAGTATTCAGACGTTTTTCTCAGCTGGTACAGAAATTGATTCCAGGAGGCCCGCTCTTTAGAAAGGAGAAGAAAGGCCAAGATGAAGAAAACGGTGATGTTAAACCCAAAGAAAACCACGTGAAAGTAGAAGGCAGAAAAGAAGGGGGAGGTCATAAAGGTGAAGAATGCGCGGAGGAACAAGAAGGAGGAGGAGGAGAACGAGGAGGAAGAGGAGAAGGAGGAGGAGGGGGAGGAAGAAATCAAAATGAAGTGCGAAGGATAATTACAGCAAAGACAGAGTAGAATGGCATCATTTTTAATAAACCATTACACAAAATGCGTGAAAGTGTATGCAGCAGCAGATTCGAACAAATAACAAGAGTGTTGATGATTGGTTATTCACCGGTATATGTCGATCGATATGACTTAATTCCGTGCCGGAAGCAATTAGTGCACACTTCAGAGGCGTCCATTTTACTCAAGATTTATTGTTGCAACAGTGCATATGTAGTACATGAAATGATTACATTTACACATTAATAGCACAAGGGGTTCTGAGGTACCAGTTACCGACCATGCTAAAACATCGATTTAGGTACCTGATGTA
Source organism: Schistocerca piceifrons (assembly GCF_021461385.2). Lineage (NCBI taxonomy): Eukaryota > Metazoa > Arthropoda > Insecta > Orthoptera > Acrididae > Schistocerca > Schistocerca piceifrons. The sequence goes on from NC_060142.1 coordinate 392,324,141, forward strand.
AGCTACACGGGTGGCAACGCAGGCGCTGGCTCTGGCATCTAGTCAATCGTCCAGATGGCGAATATTGTCCTCGGATATGTTACGCCACGCTTGTTCGACCTGTTAATGTGGTTCTGTAAGACCTTTTGGCTGACGAGTCACACAAGTCACTTCAAAAGGACAGGTCTATCAAAATTCTGCACGAGCCAAGCTCTGGTTAGCATCCCCACCAGAAACACGAAAGGTGAACGCGAGTTGCAGCTAATCGCACCCCAGACCATAAGGCCTGAGTTTGGGCCAGTGGGTCTTGGACGAACGCCCTCTACTTGGCAGAGCGTAAACGAACATCACTTGCGTGCAGGCAGATTCTGCTTTCATCGCTGGAAACCACGCCACGCAATCTAATTGTCTAAGTGATCATCTGACGGCACCATTCGAGCCCCGCACGTCGATGCTGTGGCGTGAGTGGAAGACAGGTGAGAGGTGTGCGTGCCCATAATCCCACTGCTAATAACCAGTTCGCAAAACGTGTCGACACGTCTGGGCTCAGAAGCCCTCTTATCTGTGCTGTGGTACCTGTACGATCTGCCTTTGCTCCCTTACGATACGAGGATCCTTGAGGGAATCTGTGCTGCGTCGACGTCCAGAACCTCGTGTATGTGGGCGAGAATGTTCACGCGACCGCTGAAACCAACATCGTAGCACAACTGACACAGCACATCCAACTGGTGTGCCGATTCTCCGAAAGGACCATCCCGTCATTGGCAAGATCACAATCTGACCCGTTTCAAACTCGCTCAGTTGGCTGCCTGCTTTCTTCACAAGACTGCACTACACTGAGCCTTCGGACTCTGAGCATTCCCTATGAAAGGGCAGACACAGATGACGTTCTGGTACCTATGCCGCTACGCTTTACGTTGGCGGACGACGTTGATGTCGTTAACAGTACATCCACTATCCGCCATGTGACATATGCCGTAATCGGATCAAAATAGACGTCGTCTTCCCATCAGTACTAATATTTTTTCGCTTGTGTAGTTCACAATCTAACATACGGAGAAACGAGAATATTACATAATCTGTCGGTTAAACTTAAATCCACGAAGGAATGTTACAAAGAGTGAGATTTTTAAAATCACGTTGAAGTTATTAGGGCTACCGATATTTAGATTCGAAGTATCTTTCCTGTAGACGTGTAAATTCCAATCAGAGACTACAAGTATTGCTGTTTCGTGAAGCCTGCAACAGGTGAAAAATGGTTCAAATGGCTCTAAGCACTATGGGACTTAACATCTGAGGTCATCAGTCCCCTAGACTTCGAACTACTTAAACCTAACTAACCTAAGGACATGACACACATCCACGCCCGAGGCAGGATTCGAACCTGCGACCGTAGCAGCAGCGCAGTTCCGGAGTAAGGTGCCTAGAACCGCTCGGTCACAGCGGCCGGCCAGGGATGGGTACGCCGCAGGAAGTGGGCTTAACTTAGTACTGGGTAAGAGGAGAAGGAGGAGGAGGAGGACGAGGACGAGGAGGTGGAGGAGGGGGAGGGTCCCCTCAGACGCTAGACATGTTGATGTAGTCCAAAGAATACTCTACATTCTTACTCTGAAGGTTGCGGGGATAATATACTGTTAGGGAAAAATTAAATACATCTTGCACAGAAATCAAAAAGACGTGAAAGTGAAGCAATGTTTTAGAAGGAGGTAAGTCTGTTTTGTAGTTCACCACTATTTTTATGCACCACAGATTTTATTCGGCCTGTCGCCTGAGCAAGCTGTAAGGAAAATCAAGGGGAAATTTGGGAATCGAATTAAAGTTCAGTCAGAAGAAATAAAAACTGAGATTTGCCACTGACATTGCATTTGTGTCAGGAAGCAAAGTATTTGGAAGAGTAGTTGAACGAAATGGATAGTCTGTTGAAAAGGTATTATAAGCCGAATATCAACAAAATTAAAACAATAGGAAGGGTTGTAGTCCGATTAAATTACTTGATGCTGAGGAAATTAGTTTAGGAAACGAACACTAAAAGTAGTATATGAATTTTGCTTTCTGGACAGGAAAATAAGTGACGCTGGTCGAATTAGAAAGGATATAAAATGCAACTGTCAAAAACAAGAAATGCGTATCTCAAAAAGAGAAATTTATTAAAATCGAATATAGGCTAAATTGTAGTTGATAGGGACAGGTTTGTCTGAAGGATAGCCTTGAAACAGAAGTGAAACATGGACCATAGCCAATTCAGACAAAAAGACAAGAAGGTGGTAGATCAGAGCTTAATGCTCGTCGACATCGAGGTCATTAGAGACGCAGCACAAGTTCGGATTACAGACGAATGGGGAAGGAAGTCGTTCGTATCTTTTTTAACACGAACCATCCGGCATTTGCCTTAAGAGATCTAGAGAAATCACGGAAAACCTAAATCTGCATGGCCGGACGGGGTTTCGAACTGCCGTCTTCCCGCATATCAGTCTAGTATGCTAACCACTACGCCAGCTCGCTCGTTAGGAGAGTAGAAGGTTTCGTAACGTCGTTCTACAGAAAAACGCTGAACATTAGATGGGTAACTCAACTCAACTGGGGAAAAATAAATATGCGGTAAAATTTGAAAAGAGGGGATCGGTTGACAGGATTTATCCTGAGGCATTAACGAATTACATGTTTGCTTACAGAGGAAAAATTGTAGAGGGAGATTATAGTTTGGATACAGTAAACGGGTTCAAACAGATGTAAATTGTGGTTGTTAGACAGAAAGATGCTTGCACTGGACAGACTAGCTTGTCGAGGTGCCTTCGAACTGCATAGCGTAACAACTAGTGCAACTGTGAGAAGTCATGTGATGTTAACAGCAGTGCAGCGTTTCACAGTTATGTAACAAATTCAAGGCGTATTAGCCAATTTCGTATTCTGTACAAATTCTGTTGTTTATTTCGAGTACACATCAATAAAGATTCGTGCTGGAAACCAGTACTGCCAAGAAATAGCCTTTCCAATTCTAATTCTCACAGTATTTGGCCTGCCATTATAATAGAAACACCAGGCAGGTAAACTGACTGATGACCATAAAACAAATGGGTACAACTCACAGAGAACGCTCAAGGCTCGGCCCCTAATGCGTGTTTTGATGTGCTCAGTAGAACTGACACCAAGTGACTGCGTCAAATCGGCTATCCCCACATCTCTGGAATGTTATCCGGAACACTCGTAACAAAATAGAGGAATGGGGTTTGAAAGTATACATGTCCAACCGCGTTACAGTCATTTGCCATTCCTAATGGTAAGACTTGTGGAGATGGCAAGGGTGTATTCTCTCCACCATAGCAACTATCCATTAAGAAATGCAGTGTTGTTTTATACGACACTTGAATACTAGTAAAAAGACTCTGTGAACACCTCCGTTGGTTCTGTTATCTTTTTACAATTATTTATCTTTACTGCTTGTTCAGTAACAAGCTAACTAAGTAAACTGTTTTCTTTACATTACATTTTGAAAAAAGTCGTACGAAAATACATTCTTGAAGTACCTAGAACTGTATGTGTCTTCGTTCGCTACTGGCGGAAAAGTGTTCCAAAAGCGTGCGTTGCTCTGCATTTCCTTCTTATAAGAATTAACTAAAAGTTAATTGTACTAATTTATACGTGAAAACGTCATTTCTTCTGTTTCCTTGTTGACTTCAATTGTAACTTCGTATGCCTATTGACATTATATACACATTGACTGACTTCTGATGTGATATGGGAATTTATTATTGTGCGGAATTCCATAACCCTGTCCAGCAAACTTTTACGTTCTTTTCTAGTTGCAGTCTGCTGTTAACATTGGCTCGTGACAAGGGATCTTCATCAAACGCAATTACTCCCATTGCTTCGGGTTTTCCTTGTAGGCTGCTCATAAAGGGTTCGAGGTTAGAGGCCCAAACTGTAGATCAAAGTACAGAGCCCTGAGTACAATTTTGCGCGATTGTTTTTGCCATATTCCTACAGCAGTCTATAAAATAATTTGTAAAGGAGGGCCACCAAAGGTTGGCAAAGGCACCAGTTCGCCGTTCATATCGAACGACATGGTTCTCTGAACCATGCACCAACTCCAAATCGTCCAGTACAGTATCCTCAGTAAATTTCCGCTTTCTTCATTCCAGTTTCACCTCTGAAAACGTGAAGCCTTTTTGTTGGCACTTTACAAACATTTTTTCAAGAACATTCCGTATGCCGATGTGTCTCTAAGACATTGCACGGGCAGGATATTCATCGCTCCATTTTTGTGCATCGTGGCCCCTGTAGAATTCCACATGTTTGGAATTTTTCCTTGGGAAAGGCACTCATTGAACAGGGCAATTAAAGAGGAAGAAATGGTTGTATCAAAATATATTCATATCTCGACAGTAGCTCCATCCAGACCTTATTCCTTCTCGACTGAGAGGTGGTTTGTAAGGGGCAAGATGACATGGTGTGAACTGTATTCCTCATTATTTGTCACATTCCTTACTAACTTTCAACGGGAAACCATGAGAGTTTCCGTAATGATAAGATGCTGAACTATTATTTGTGAGGGCGGTGACTGAAACTGCTGTCCCACCATGCATACCTATACGTAAGTTTTCCATGGACCTTAAAATCTCAAAAGACAAATACAGGAACAATTCATTCAAAAAGGATGCAGGTGATTTTATTCCATGTCCTACCTAATATCATCTCATGCTTCATCTCATCGTCGATGGGATGTTAGACCCTAATCTTCCCTCCACCCATGAAACATGTCTTAGATGCAATAAGTAAGTAAGCTCTCTAACAACTTTTAAGCGTTCTTTTCATCTGTTAAATTCGGATTACATGCAAATGTGTAACCTGAAACATGCCCTGAATTGAATTGCCTTTCACACATGGTTAGACCCATGAATCAATATAATAACACTATCTGATTGCTTCTTTAAGGAAATATGACAAAAGAACAGAAGTAGCTTGTTTTGCACAGTCTGTTATATATACAGGGCTATTACAAATGATTGAAGCGATTTCACAGCTCTACAATAACTTTATTATTTGAGATATTTTCACAATGCTTTGCACACACACACAAAAACTCACAAAGTTTTTTTAGGCACTCATAAATGTTCGATATGTGCCCCTTTAGTGATTCGGCAGACATCAAGCCGATAATCAAGTTCCTCCCACACTCGGCGCAGCATGTTCCCATCAATGAGTTCGAAAGCATCGTTGATGCGAGCTCGCAGTTCTGGCACGTTTCTTGGTAGAGGAGGTTTAAACACTGAATCTTTCACATAACCCCACAGAAAGAAATCGCATGGGGTTAAGTCGGGAGAGCGTGGAGGCCATGACATGAATTGCTGATCACGATCTCCACCACGACCGATCCATCGGTTTTCCAATCTCCTGTTTAAGAAATGCCGAACATCATGATGGAAGTGCGGTGGAGCACCATCCTGTTGAAAGATGAAGTCGGCGCTGTCGGTCTGCAGTCGTGGCATGAGCCAATTTTCTAGCATGTCCAGATACACGTGTCCTGTAACGTTTTTTTCGCAGAAGAAAAAGGGGCCATAAACTTTAAACCGTGAGATTGCACAAAACACGTTAACTTTTGGTGAATTGCGAATTTGCTGCACGAATGCGTGAGGATTCTCTACCGCCCAGATTCGCACGTTGTGTCTGTTCGCTTCACCATTAAGAAAAAACGTTGCTTCATCACTGAAAACAAGTTTCGCACTGAACGCATCCTCTTCCATGAGCTGTTGCAACCGCGCCGAAAATTCAAAGCGTTTGACTTTGTCATCGGGTGTCAGGGCTTGTAGCAATTGTAAACGGTAAGGCTTCTGCTTTAGCCTTTTTCCGTAAGATTTTCCAAACCGTCGGCTGTGGTACGTTTAGCTCCCTGCTTGCTTTATTCGTCGACTTCCGCGGGCTACGCGTGAAACTTGCCCGCACGCGTTCAACCGTTTCTTCGCTCACTGCAGGCCGATCCGTTGATTTCCCCTTACAGAGGCATCCAGAAGCTTTAAACTGCGCATACCATCGCCGAATGGAGTTAGCAATTAGTGGATCTTTGTTGAACTTCGTCCTGAAGTGTCGTTGCACTGTTATGACTGACTGATGGGAGTGCATTTCAAGCACGACATACGCTTTCTCGGCTCCTGTCGCCATTTTGTCTCACTGCGCTCTCGAGCGCTCTGGCGGCAGAAACCTGAAGTGCGGCTTCAGCCGAACAAAACTTTATGAGTTTTTCTACGTATCTGTAGTGTGTCGTGACCATATGTCAATGAATGGAGCTACAGTGAATTTATGAAATCGCTTCAATCATTTGTAATAGTCCTGTATAAAGCAGATTGTGTATGTCTGGAATCTCCTCCCAAATTCCCTGATGTATTTCACCCAAATTTAAAACAGATATAACAGGTATCAAGAGTATCAGCACACTTGGATTTATAACTGCCTAGGTCAAATGGGGGGGGGGAGAGACATGGGTAAAAAAGCATGCTTTTACAGCCTCTGCTGTATAGGCTCCCCAAAACGACAGGTGTATTGTGTGGGAATAGTTTAAGCTTGCCTTATTGACCTGATTGGCAAGGCAGTCTGTATGGCCACAAACCTTTTCCAGCCCCCCGCGTAAGTGATGTGTTTTAGTAATATCAGCCTACTTCATCAACCAACAGAGAGGGGCAGCCTGCATGTCAGTGGCAAAAAACGGCTTTCAAGCCCCTTGCATGTTGGCTGCCCTGCACGACAGGTGTTTTGTGCAAGTAGTACCAGCCTCTTTATCAGCCTATTCTGCAAGGGCTACACATACAGAAAAGCATGAGTTGGGACAGGATTGAGATGGATATAGCTGGAATGGACAGGAAGAAGTGCCAGGAGGAGATGAATGGGTAAATCTATTAAACAATTATTTACAACCGAATTCGCTGCACAGTTTCTGACAACTGTTTAATTATACACCTTTCCTTTTACAATTTCTACTCATCTCTAGTGTGTGATTGACTTTGCTATTACGTTTGTTGACCACATGTTGTTCCTCCTATGGAATATTTTGTAATAAACGATGGTCTGACTTACTGTTTCTTCACTTCACTATTTAGAGATAAACTCCTTGATCCCTGTTAGCACTGTTAACCTCAGTAAGAACCACATGTTCTTGTCAGGGCCATTTCCTTTGAGTGCAGTTTGTTAAATACTTCTGTGTCGTAGGAGAGTCATTTGCGTATTGAATGGGTTCATTCGACTCAGATCAAAGGCATTATTTATATTTGGCCTTAGCCTAGTGGCGTCTTGCAACTGTACTATGGGATAAACGCTAGGAGGGAGAGAAGGAGAAAAGTATTTCTTAGGTATTTTAAATGTGTTTTCGTGTGAGAAGGTGTTTATCTAAACCAATAACGATTCTTGCAGGTAAATTCCAGTGTTTTCACTCGTGGATATGCTTCAGAAGATGAATTGTTGTTAAAAATCGGCTAAAAGATGTTAGAAATGAAACATTAATTTTTGTGTTTCATAGATTATAAAGTAACAAAAGCTTGTATGTTTTTGTATCATCAAAACTAATTTTAGATTTGGAGTGCTGAAGTGCAAATAACATAGTTTCCTGCTTGTGTTTACAGAGTGGGAATCAAAATTAGTCCATACTGAAATTATCTTTCTTGTGCAGAAGGTTGATTTTTCAGAAATGTGGATGATCTATGGTAGAAAACTAGATTTTGCATAGCAGCATAAACTAATAAATAGTGCAGACGTATCGAATCATTCACGTAAACTTTTTCTAACTTATAGCAATTGCAGAAATTACATTGTCGGTCAAGAGATGTTTTTGAACAAGAAGAAATTTATCTCCTATGGCACTACCCGTTATTATGGGTTACTAGTTTCGACTTGTTATTTAACAGGTGCAGCAAAAGAAGCGTTTGTTTACGCTGCTTGGCCAGTGCTATATTTCTTGATTTCCGAGAGATAACCTTGTTCATTGCACAGATCATTAAGACATGGTCGTCACCGTGACAAGTGCAGCGTTTATATCGCCATAATATATTAATAGTTGCAATGCACTGACTGATAGCACAAGTTTCAAACTTCACAACGTTCACTTTTCACTTCATTTCTTAATTTGTGATTTACGACAAACATTAAAATAATATGTTCGTGCAGGGGAGTACACTCGCTGTCAACGCTCACAAACTTTTTTTTATTTCTATTTTTGGAGTCTTTTGCTCGTTATTGAACGTTGGGAACGACGGTACAATTATTCATTTATGTCGTGGGAAAGAAACTTTTACTTCATCCAGTTGAATAGATGTCAAACCTGTATCTATATGGTATGGATCATACTGATAGCTGCTTGAGGTATGTAAAGCTCTTTGCGTTGAATGCAATGTGGAACGGGGTGACAGAGAGAAACTCGACACCACCACAATTTACTGCGGATTAATACCTAGTAGTGTGTCAGATCATAGATTGCGCTGAATGTATTTGACAAAAACTGTGCAGTACACAGTTTTGAACCATTTGAACCATTACCTGGTTTATTTAAACCACGTATCACCTACCAGTTCCTGTTGTATACAATCATCACTGGATGTAAGGTAAAACATATCAGTTAAAAACATATATCATTTTCCTCTTAGGCTGGCACAACTTCAACCTTGTCACAGTGAAACCAACCAAACAACTGTTTTACCTTACATCCAGCGATTATGGTCTATGACCGAAATCGTTAGATGGTACAGAGGTTAAAAAAACAGTTGATGGTTACAATGTGTTTTCTAAAGTACCTAATGGCTGTTTGTTCTCACCTGATGAACATATTAGACACAATTTTCAGTTGTTTCATATAATCAGAAGTTACTCACGTCCTAATGCCTTAAGAAAATGAAAAGGACTTTTTAATTTAACTCTGGACATTGATACATAATCCGTCGATATAAAATTATATGGCACCATATCTCTTTCCTTTGCTGATCAAGTTCGGATGATTGTCTTTTTCATTCTTGTACACGTTTCTATGATTCGAACCTTCTGCATCCGAGTTGATCACTATTCTGGTAGTATACGTTAGCAATCCTGCTAAACTGAAGAAGTTTTCCTTGATACGTGAACATAAAATTCAGCAAATTTACGGAGCATTTGAGACTAGTTTCATCATATTCTGGAAAGAACATATTTCGATTAAATCATTAACTAAGGCAGTGGGTACATAGATTTGTTGCTGCATTTGTCCATGAGCACTGGTGGAGGATATGACATAGATGGAAAAACCACAAAAATAGCTGAGGTTTCTTTGGCACACTATTAATTTAAAGGAGCCAAGATAGCAAATACGTTAACTAGATGTTATAATTAAAGCTCACAGGAAATGGTCCAATGACAGCAAAAGGGGGCCGAAAAAATGTTGTCTCGTAAATAGGAGAGCAAAGCAAATAGGAGCGGGAGCATATGTAAATAAGAGACGAACAAGTGGATAAATAAGCGAAAGTCATATATCACCGGGTGTAACTATTTGCCCTGAGCCGACAAACACAATTAATGTGTAACACATTGGTCGACATTAGGGCGGTGAAATGAGCTCGCAGCCGAGAAAGACGCGGCCGTAAAAATACCGGGCGGTGACAAATGACGCCAGCATCTGCCGCAGCACCAGGCCCCGCCTATGTCGGCAGTGGGAAGGGGTGGCAAGGCAAGATCTCCTTCTTGGATGACTACTCAGTAGGCTCGAACTCCTTAAATGTTTTACTTGTCTTCCAAATGTGGTGAAAGCGATGTAGGCCTTAAACGAGAAGCTGCAGTATAACTACAGAGGAACGGAATTTCATTCAAAATTTGACATTGATCTGTGCCCTCGAGTCTCCGAAAATATCAAAGGGGAATACGTGGCAACATCAGAATTGTCTAAATCTAAATGCCGACCAATAATTCGAGAAATCTAACGCAGATAATTGGGGTACAATGACGTACCTGGTGACAAGAGTTTAAATGTAAAATGATCATACACCTTAACAAAACTAAAATACAGGCGTAATAAGGAAATTGAATAGCGAATATAAGTGCCAAGATTGCTGCAATAAACGGTGGGCAGAAGACAGATACAATTCTACGTAATGTCCATTTGAAGACAATTAACAGGGAAGATAACAAGGACCAGCAATTTCAATAAAGATGAACGAAACAGTAAAAATGTAAAAACTCAGGAAATACGCAGTGAAACTAAAAGATTCGTAAGTTGCTGGAATGACTACAGAACAAATTAAACTGGCACTATATAAATTAAAAACAAGAGTTTTATGTTTACATATTAAATGTTTAATCTAGAAGAGAGAGCTCTAAGGGTGGAGACGGTCCATGTCACATACACTTTTGCAACAAAGCAAAACAGGAAATTACAGAATCGTTTTGCCACAGAAGATTTTCAACAAATAGCGTTTGAACTAAATTAGATGTCCTTTTTTTGAGTTTTAACGTTATGTTGACAGGGTACCAGCAACTTTATTAAATTCTATAAAGCGTTTATTAACGAATCTGTCAACAGCTGCAGTCTTATATTTGGCCATCAATTTCAAACTTACAGGTTCATATTCAAGCCTGGCCTACTGAGGCTGCATTGTAAGTGCCTGAGCTTAACAATGAACTTTAGAGTGGTAACGCACACTTTATAAAATGTTTGCAGAATGAATGGCACGGTCACACGTCCCTCTTGTTGATTTGCTAAGGGACACGTCTGGAATGTGCCGTTATTTCTGCAAACATTTTAAAAGCATGTGTTGCCACATTGATGCTCATTATTAAAATAAGCTACTTTCAGTGCTGCATCAGTAGGCCAATCCTGTTTAAAAGTACAGGTAATGAGGAGTGATTAAAGCGGAATCAAATTGTCGTAGAAATCCTTGATCGGTCCAAATACGTCCTCGAAAACCACAATATTGAAAGAATTTGAGATTGAAATACCTTTCGTTTGTTGGGACTCGTTTCACTTCTCTTGCCACTGATTTTTCTGTGGCTCTTAATCGCACTTAAGTAGTGTGCATGCAACAATTTCAAATCGAGATCAGTTCCTATAGATGCTGCACTAATACGTTAACTTTTTCAATATAGCATATGCCAAAGTGGGAATGCACCCACAGAAGATGCCCTTGCCGCCGCCCCCCCCCCTTCTTACTGCGAAGATATTCGAGTGTAATCACGTTATCGGCTTAAAAACCACCACTAGGATAACCTATTATAGATGACGAAAGCGTTTCAGGAAGACACACTGAGAAGCTTGCATCAGATATGTACCCAAAATATATCAATGCTTGAACAGAACACAAAACAAGACTTCCATAATCTGTTGAAAGACACCCTAAACCCCTGCTGAGAAAGGTTCGCCAAAGGCGACCACAAAGCTAAAATAAGTAGTTAAGCACTATAAAGCTACATGAGCTAATGATCTATATTTCAGACACACTGTCGTGAAATCAAAACCGTTAGGGAAATGAGAGAACTACAATAGTTAAAAGTACACTTGTGTTCGAGAGTATTGCTGGGTGCACTACATCTTCCCTCCTGCCCGCATCTCGTGGTCGTGCGGTAGCGTTCTCGCTTCCCACGCCCGGGTTCCCGGGTTCGATTCCCGGCGGGGTCAGGGATTTTCTCTGCCTCGTGACGGCTGGGTGTTGTGTGATGTCCTTAGGTTAGTTAGGTTTAAGTAGTTCTAAGTTCTAGGGGACTGATGACCATAGATGTTAAGTCCCATAGTGCTCAGAGCCTCTTCCCTCCTCTCGCCATACGACGGTACGTCCGGCTTTGTCGGACGTCCTTCTTTTGCTTGTCAAGGTGTTAATGGTAAGGAGAGCCATAAGGATTCGTGAGCGTACTGACCTCCAAATATTTGACCACGGTACTCTCGCTTTCCATGCTTATCTTTTCACTGGTGTATTTCGTCGTGTCTTCATCTTTATGGATGACATTGCACGACCTCTTCGAACAGCGCTGAGATGCGTTGGTAAGACGTACTGCAGCACGTCCACTACAGCTGCCAACCGCACTGGTGAGGGAATGGAACGCACTACCACAAGACAGCTTACCGCCCTTGTGGTCAGCGTGGCACAACGTTGCAGAACATGCGCTGCTGGCCGTGGTGAAGACACACCCTATTAAGAACGACGTCCCGCCTCTTGTTCAGGGGACCATCATGAACCGCGGAGACTTCATTGTTTCTTGAAGAGGTTGACGGAGGAAAGTGCTAAACGAGAATTTAATGAGGGTTACTCTGCTCACGTTATCTTTTGTTTCCGAATGGACCATTTACTGATAACAAGTAGTTTCGTATGTACCGCTTGAAAGCACTGTCTGTCACACAAACTGTTTTTTAATTTCATATTTATGTTGTTGTTGTTGTGGTCTTGAATCCTGAGACTAGTTTGATGCAGCTCTCCATGCTACTCTATCCTGTGCAAGCTTCTTCATCTCCCAGTACCTACTGCAACCTACATTCTTCTGAATCTGCTTAGCGTATTCATGTCTTGGTCTCCCTCTACGATTTTTACCCTCCACGCTGCCCTCCAATACTAAATTGGTGATCCCTTGATGCCTCAAAATATGTCCTACCAACCGGTCCCTTCTTCTTGTCAAGTTGTGCCACAAACTCCTCTTCCCCCAATTCTATTCAATACCTCCTCATTAGTTATGTGATCTACCCATTTAATCTTCAGAATTCTTCTGTAACACCACATTTCGAAAGCTTATATTCTCTTCTTCTTCAAACTATTTATCGTCCATGTTAACTTCCATACATGGCTACACTCCATACAAATACTTTCAGAAACGACTTCCTGACACTTAAATCTATACTCGATGTTAACAAATTTCTCTTCTTCAGAAACGCTTTCCTTGCCATTGCCAGTCTACATTTTATATCCTCTCTACTTCGACCATCATCAGTTATTTTGCTCCCCAAATAGCAAAACTCCTCTACTACTTTAAGAGTCTCATTTTCCAATCTAATTCCCTCAGCATCACCAGACTTAATTCGACTACATTCCATTATCCTCGTTTTGCTTTTGTTGATCTTCATCTTATATCCACCTTTCAAGACACTGTCCATTCCGTTCAACTGCTCTTCCAAGTCCTTTGCTGTCTCTTACAGAATTACAATGTCATCGGCGAACCTCAAAGTTTTTATTTCTTCTCCATGGATTTTAATACCTACGCGAAATTTTTCTTTTGTTTCCTTTACTGCTTGCTCAATATACGTATTGAATAACATCAGGGAGAGGCTACAACCCTGTCTCACTCCTTTCCCAACCGCTGCTTCCCTTTCATGTCCCTCGACTCTTATAACTGCCATCTGCTTTCTGTACAAATTGTAAATAGCCTTTCGCTGCCTGTATTTTACCCCTGCCACCTTCAGAACTTGAAAGAGTGTATTCCAGTCAACATTGTCAAAATATTTCTCTAAGTCTATGAATGCTACAAACGTAGGTTTGCCTTTCCTTAATCTATCTTCTAAGATAAGTCGTAGTGTTAGTATTGCCTCACGTGTTCCAATATTTCTACGGAATCCAAACTGATCTTCCCCGAGGTCGGCTTCTGCCAGTTTTTCCATTCGTCTGTAAAGAATTGGTGTTAGTATTTTGCAGCCATGGCTTGTTAAACTGATAGTTCGGTAATTTTCACATCTGTCAACACCTGCTTACTTTGGGATTGCAATTATTATATTCTTCTTGAAGTCTGTTTATATTATATTTCCCGAATTTAACCAAACATACAAAGATGAGCGAAAACATTATGACCACTTGCTTTATAGCTTGCTTGTCCGTCTTTGGAACGAATTACATCACTGATTCTGCGCATCAAGGATCCGACAGTTTGTTGGTAGGTTCGTGGAGGTATGTGGCATTAGATGTCTATGCAAAGGCCATGTAATTCGCCTAAGTAACGGGTCGCTAATTGCGTACGCGGTGATGGCGCCCGATAGCGACCCAGATGGGTTTTATAATATTTACATCAGGCGAATTTGGTCGCCGAGACTTCAACGCTAGTTCACTATAATGATCGGCAAACTTCCGTAGCACGGCTCCGGCTCCGAGACACGGACAGTTATACTGCTGAAAGATGACATCGATGTCTGGAAAGACAGCAACCATGAACGGATGCAAGTGGTTTCACAGCTGTCAGCGTGTTTATGATTACTGCCACACGTACCATGCAACTGCAGGAGGATGTCTCCCGTAGCAGCGTACTTCTCTCGTGAGCCTGCGTCCGCGGCGCGCTGCACGTTCCGAGCCGCCGTTCACCTCAATGGCGGCATTTGTGGAGACTATGTAGTGTAGCGAAAATGTGATTCACCCGAAGAGCTATCGATTGGTGGTCGAATCCCGATGGTCCCGTGCCCACTGTAATCGTAATTGACGAAGTCGTTGCGCCAACATGTGAACACGTAGACGGTGATCTGCTGCGGAGCTCCATGTTCAATAATGCACCATGAACGGTGTGCTCCGAAAGACTTGTGCGTACACCAGCATTGTGCTCTTTCAACAGAGATGCCACAAACCACTATCTGTCCTACGTTACAGAACAGAGAAGACTCCGACCCCAAGTTCTGTTAACAGTCATGAACGCCCATCCATTTGTCTTTCTTCATCTTGCTCACGACAGTAGCACGTGAACATTCGACCAGCTACACCGTTTTCGTGATACTCGTTCACAGGATGTGCGTACTAATAATCTGTCTTTTGACGAAGTCCTTTATGTCAGTGGATTTCCCCATATGCAGCGCACATCTTCTCCAGGGCGATACCCTATCCGCCTCTGGTGCGCTGCGCTGACATGCTTTTCATGTCGCTTCAGGTGCCCGCAAATTCAGCAGGTGGCATTCGACGTTGCGCTGGGCACTGCTCATAATGTTTTGATTGCTCAGTCTGTAGCACATAATAATTAGAAATACGCTCTTGTAGGTTAGCACTTTCATTCACCGGTCCCTCGCATTAAATATATGTACGCTGATGAACGAAGTATGTTATTTATTTTGGCTTTGGGTAGCACAGGCCATACATCCAACAATAGTTACGGAAGTGCCATGTTAACATGTTTCAATTTCCAAAGCAGAATAACAAATTGAGTTCAGTGTACAAGCATAAGTTTTTAATGTAAAATAAAAACACTAGAAGATTAACACCATACAGCCAGCGATAGTTAAAACAGTGCGAAGTTAACATTACTGCAATCTTCACAGTAGAACAATAACACACGTATGAAGTATCGAGATAAGTTCGTTGTATAAATTGTGAAACCCAAAATTAGACCGAAGGTTCGAACAAGGCCGCTTCCAGAATAAAATAACCACACCAAAATTATAACTGAAAGCTGGGTAACAGCGTAGTTTACAAAGGTAAGTTCTTAACGCAGAGTAAAAACGCAAAGAGACTTCACCGTTTCGAACAGGGCTGCTTCCAAGAGAGGAGAAGATCCGCACAACAAATAGGTCAAAGCTGGCTTCTGACGTCTTTCAAATAGTTTGCGAGCAAGTAATACCTATATACAAGGTGATTCAACTGCCGCTACCCATTGGTTGTATGCAACCAGCAACACCTTCAAATACCATGGGCAAGATTTTCATATTCTGTCGATCACTAAGCACAAGCTATTAGTCATACGGAAAAAATAACAGGACATTTTTGGGGAAAAATTAAGGTAGTTAAATTTTGTACTAGGACACATTTTCGCTCGAGGCCATAGTTTTCAAATTATTCAAGAAAACCATATGAAAGTGATCTTCAGACGCGGTTTTCTTGAATAAATCGAAAACCGTGGTCTCCAGCGTAAACAAATCACCGTACAACATTTCACTACATAAAATTGACTACAAAAAGGCCCTGTTTATTTCTTCCGCATGACCAGTAGTTTGGACGTAGCGAGCGAGAGAATGTAAAGATCTTACATGTGGTTTTTGAAGGCGCTGCGGGCTGTGTAAAACTACTCAGAAGAGGCAGATGATTGACCCTGTACAAAGACGCGCTGAAAAAGCAGTTACACTTGTGGGGACGGGGTAGCACCCAGCAACCGATCTTTTGTACAAGAACGCATGTGCGACCGAGAAATTCGTACACGCCAATATGACGTGGTTCAATACTTTTATCGGGAATGGTGTTGCAGCTTTCGTAATGTTGGTATTTCTTCACTGGTTGTTAGTGGTTAGTCGTCGTTAATGTTGGTTTCCTTCTGATATCTGGGCGTGGTAATTGTTCGTTTTCCTTGTGAGGAGACACCACAATTTATTGCCTTAAACTTCATCATAACACACGCTTTGTAGTGGAACTGAATATTTCGTAGTATCCTTCTATCTTTAACTTTGTTGGATTAATCAATGAATGAAGGCTATAATCCTTGAGCAAGTCCTGCCCATATTAATTTTACACTCTTGCACGTAAGTCAAAATCATATCAAACGTTATTTTTGCGAGTTATGGTAAAGTCAGTGTTCATTAAAGCTGGCAGTCGAAGATCCTAACCCTACGTTAACTTTTGTTCGATTTGATGAAAAAATGATCCCTTCGCTGCGCTGCGTAATGCAGTGATCAAAAACAACTAAAGGCCTCACTATTTGAACTTTAAAATTCATTCCTGTCTACTGAAACTCCCTATGTCACTTGCCTTAATTCACTTACAAATTAATTATCAGTTCTTTTTAATAATAAAACTTTTCCCTTTCACAAAGATAATTACTTTCAGGTCAGGTGGAAGGTAATTCTGAAATTAAAGTTTTAAATATTTCCACACTATGTATTTACACAATTAGAAGTCATACAGACAACGTGAGACAAGATGACCTGAAACAAAATGACAAAATGAGGGCGAGACGCTATTATCTCGACTATTTATGGACAAAACAAAAGTTAACACAACTATAACTTCTTACACCTAGAAGTTCTTAGTATACTACTCTTCTTTTGAAATGGTTATTCTTAAATAATTCACAATTGTACAAAAATATTAACAAAATTGTTTAAAATCATGGCTTATGGCCGTATAATAGTGGCTTCATTAGCCACCCGTACTGGGGACAGCGAATAATTGTTTCATTGGTCTCAATCCAGAACGGGCCATGATATCATACTCATTAATTTTTAGGCTAAGCCCCCGAAGTTATTTGTGAACGTAACAATTTACTCTCTTAAAATTTTTAATTCCATAATTAATCTTAAATATTCCATCTTGAACATTAATTCACTGTGAACCTCAATTATTTCAAATTTTACAATTATTTTTTTTCGTTTTTCTTTTATGTCTCTTCTTGTGCTGCCTTCTTTCTGTAGGCAGGCGGATGATCTCGGGAATTTTGAATGCATAGATGTACCAACCCACTTGGGTCTGCGGCTGCCGGTTTAAGAACGGAGTCCAGTGGGATTATTTTCTCGAAGATCATTGAGTGCACAGGTGTTCCAACCCACTAGGTCTGTGGTTAGCGGCTTAAGAACGGAGCCAACTGAGATCATTTTCTCGATAGCTTCTGTTCTTCCAGGCCGCAACCGGTTGTATGATCGGCAGCCTGTGGTGGACAGTTTTCGGTACTCCAGTATATGAACATGTAACAATCGAACGTGACATAAGACGGTTATCAAAGCTCACAACACCTGGAAACACGTAAAGTCATGGATTAGTCTCCGCTATTCCAAATGTGTACGTTTTCCTGCTCATAACATTTATCACGACGAAATAACATCTAGATGCGATCCGTTCACTGCTTTACTATTACAGAATACACAAGTCTCGTACATCTGTCGGGACGCTGTGATCACAGTTTCCTCACTTCATGTCACCGAGACTTGCTACCGCGGGCCAACGACTCACGCGTTGTTGCGATGCGTATCAGTAAAGTCTTTTTCACGAGGAATGTTGCGGAGTGTATCAACGAGTCATTTTGCAGGTTTTTTACATGTTGTTCACAATTAATCACTTTATACTTAACGTAACAAGATTCTGACCATAAATGGTTAAATACACATGAGTAATGACATTGCAAATGGTTCATCGAGAACTTAGCAGACGCCGAAATTTGTGGTCAGCCTTTACCGGTATATACTGCAAGCAAGACTACTAGCCTCGACCTGAATAAGAAACAAAAACCTAATCTCAAAACACCTTGGGCCTAAGGCCCTCATTTGATTTTACATTTGGACTTTAATCGTCAGTTTGTCAACGACATTTCTATTCACAAGCGCAACAAGTGCAGTTTTATAAGATATTACTGGTACACTTTTGCTTTGCAAATGTGCATATCAGAAATATTCAATAATTAATTTATAGCTATTTGACCTAATAGCTCATCGGTTTACGGATACTAACTAGTATCAATAAGAGCGTAAGGCTCTGTAGAACGAAATCATCACCAAGTTTCTGGCGAGCTTAAGGCTCTTTTAAGAGAAAGTTGTTAACACTTCGTTATACAAGCTAGTGGTTCATGAAAATAAAATCATTTTTGTCTAAAAAGATACTGATGACTTTTTAAAGCAGCATAGCTGTTATATTTGAACATAGCTATTGCTTTGTAATACAAGCTAAAGGCTACTGAAAATAAAATTATTATTATCTGAAAAGGAGCTGATGGCTCTTCAAAATCCTAATTGCGAAAGAATAGTTCATTAACAGAAAAACCTTGAATACGAGCTGAAGATTCAAAATTCATGGACATTTCACTTAACTTAAGGCTGACACATGGAATATAATCTTTTATTAGAAAACAGGCGCCTACATCCAGATACCAAAAGACAAAAGAAACATTTTACTTAAAAAATTGCTTTATTGCTAATCAGCACATCTGTAACACAAGAAAATAAACATTTTATTCATAATATGTTTTGATATCCTTACGAAGATATAAGTCTATTACCTTTTTAGTTTCTGGATAACTAAGTAAATAGCCCCCCTCATGAGGGATGTCTACAACAATGTATGATCCAGGATGAAGAGCTTGCCACTTTTTTTATCTTTTTTCCAAAGAAGACGCTTTAGGGTGCGTTCTGACGAGAATCTTGTCTCCAATTTTGTACTATGTTGTTTGTCATAGCCTTTTATCAAACTGAGATTTTTCTCTTTTGAGCATTACCTCACAGTTCTTGTAAAGCTCTGTGTATCTGCTCGTATTTGTTGGCGGCTAACTTGGGTACTTTAGTATTGGGTCTATCCATTCATTCTTTCCTATTTCTTAAACATTACCTCATACGACGTGTGTTTCGTAAGGGTAAATTATTAAACATATTTTCACATACAGTTATGTATTATTCCAACTGCTGTTTTGGATCATATGATCTTATAAACCTATTAAATTCTCTAAATACCCTTCAATGGAAATGGCTTCAGGGTTAAAGTAGGATATTAAAATATGCTTAATACTATGTCCTCTCATAAAGGATTTAAATTTATGACCTGTGAAATAAGACTCGTTATCTGACAAGATAGCGTCGAGTTTTTCTACCCGTGGAATATAATCTTGTATGATTCTACTACCGATGAATGTAGCTGTTAGTACTATTATAGAATATAATTTAACATGTTTAGAAAACAGATCATATAATGCTATTATATATTTAATGCCACCTCTGGCAGACATCATAAAACACTAGCTGTAAAGCTTTCGTAGGAATTACGGGATGTAATTGCATCCTACCGCATCTGTTCATTGGTTTAGCCTTTTGACATACTACCCAAGTTCTTAGTACAGCAGTTACTTTTCTTTTTAGATTGGGGGTAATTATAATGCCTAAGCATTTAAGCTGTGCATTTATTGGATCCAAAATGTCCCCATACATAATGTGCAAACCAAATAAAGCTCAAAAGCAACTGTGGTGGAATGCATACTTTCCAAGTTTTTACCTCGTCACTACTCTTATGCAACATTATTCCAGAAGACAATTTCTATTTTCCAGCAACAGCTTGATCATTACCCTGGAGTAAAGCTTGCTTAATTTTACTCCATTTAGGATCGACGTCTTGTAAATTTGGCATGTTTTTGCCCATGTTCGTATCTTGTTGCCAAAATGGGGAATTTTTTACTATAAAATTTTAAAGTTGGACGACTGTTCAACTATTTCGCACAATTTCGTCAAATTTTGAGGTAGTCTCAAAAGAACGTTTGCTGCTACATTGTGTTTTTCTTTGACATGGATTAATTCTGTAACATAATTTTGTAAAACTAATAGCCATAGGGCAAACCTGACATGTAATAATTTGCAAGATAACAAGAAACTTACTTATTGATGATCACAGTACACTTTAATTCTTTTCCCGTACACATTAAATTTCTTCAAAGCTCATTTCACAGCTATTACTTCTAACTCAATTACAGAGTAACCTATCTCACAGTCGGACAGAATCCAGCTGGTAAAACGTATCATTCATATTTCTTGCTGCTTGTCTGCCTTTGCCGGCAGGAGTGGCCGTGCGGTTCTAGGCGCTACAGTCTGGAACCGAGCGACCGCTACGGTCGCAGGTTCGAATCCTGCCGGGCATGGATGTGTGTGATGTCCTTAGGTTAGTTAGGTTTAAGTAGTTCTAAGTCTAGGGGACTGATGACCTCAGATGTTAAGTCCCATAGTGCTTAGAGCCATTTCAGCCATTTTATTGTTGGGGTATCGAAAATTTCTAATAGCATCCAACATATCTGGATATGGTTTTATTCATACCGGGGTGATAATGCGACCGAAAAACTTAATCATATTTTTGCCAAACTTGGATTTCATCAGATCTACAGTAACGCCATATTCAGCAAACTTTTCAAATACTCTTTCTAATAATTTAATGCCCGCATCTCGTGGTCGTGCGGTAGCGTTCTCGCTTCCCACGCCCGGGTTCCCGGGTTCGATTCCCGGCGGGGTCAGGGATTTTCTCTGCCTCGTGATGGCTGGGTGTTGTGTGCTGTCCTTAGGTTAGTTAGGTGTAAGTAGTTCTAAGTTCTAGGGGACTGATGACCATAGATGTTAAGTCCCATAGTGCTCAGAGCCATTTGAACCAATAATTTAATATTCTCTTCCCGCTTTTCCGTGGCTATTAGCAATTCACCTACATAGGTGACTTTGTCAAGGAGTTCTGGTCCCAATATCATATCCAGCACCGCTATGAAAATGCCTCTGCTCACGGTCAAACCAAATGGCACCACTTGAAACTGATAACTTCGCCCAGAGAAGATAAAGGTTGTATACTACTCGGATTTTTTGCGTGATTTGATCTGCCAGATCTATGGCAGTTAATTATTTCACTCCATATAATTTTTGCAATAATTTTGTTAAGTTCTCTGGTAGCGTACGGACAGGTATAGTAATTTTGTTAACGTTCCCCACGTCCAGAACTAAATGGTTTTTTTCCACCTGGCTTGGCTACTGTGAGTGGCGGACTACTATAGGCATAACTGGACGGTTTGTATGTCTGCTAGTCCGATACCTTACGAATGTCTTAGTCACTGCTTCTTTTTTGACCAAGGTACTGAATAAGACGATAGACAAAATTTTTTATGAGGGTACACCTCCAAATAATATACATAAACCTTAATAATGCCCAGCTTTTCATCAAATACCTAAACATCATTTTTTAATGAATGAAAGTTCTCTTTGTTATTCTTCTGTCAGATACATGGATTCAGCTATTTTAATTTTGATGAGATCTATTATTTCTTCTTCTTTGCTCTGGTCTGAATAGTACAAACTATTTCCATTTGCCATATGCAGTACCACTGGACTAACACATCTGATATTAATTAGCTGACAATATTCACCGTGAAGTTCCGACAGCTTCTCTAGGTCCAGTTTTATACAGTTACAATTACTTTCTAATACTAACATCCCTAACTTTGGGTCCATTATGCTAGTAATGTCCCCAGCATCTGTAATTACATCAGTAGGTACAACATTAATTGTTGACTTAACCATGGCTTGTATCATTTTGCCCTTACCTGGATTGCATTCTAGATTTCCTTTACTTAATCCTCACGAATTTTCTCACCGTCATTGTATCTTAGCTTTAGAATTCGGTTTCCACATTTGCTTCCCTCCGCTGGCTGGAGTGGCCGAGCGGTTCTAGGCGCTACAGTCTGGAACCGCCCGATCGCTACGGTCGCAGGTTCGAATCCTGCCTCGGCCATGGATGTGTGTGACGTCCTTAGGTTGGTTAGGTTGAAGTAGTTCTAAGTTCTAGGGGTCTGATGACCTCAGATGTTTTTTTGCTTCCCTCTTCTGCGACCAGCCTCGGAAGGCAAAGATTGGTCTTATTCAGTTTTCCTGGGTAATTGGTGCGTTATGGGATTCCTCTACAACGTCGACTATTCTCACACTATGATTATTCTGCGATTAAAATTTGGATGGGTATACCATAGGTGTTGGATTTTTACATGACTTTTCCTCTGATGTTGCATTTGCAAATGCTGTTCAGTCGCAACAGCAGCAACAGAATGCTGCCGAGAAGCTGCATTATTATTATTATTATTATTATTCCACTGAGGATTCTTATTTCTGTTTTATCGTAATTACCGGCGTTGCACTTGTCATTATACTCTCTTTTTGTCATTCTTTTTTGTCATTATGTGCATACTGATTTCGGTTTTGGTGATCGTAAGAGCGGAAATTAAGACTGAAATTTACAGGCGGACATGAATTAAACGTAAAATTTCCATTCCCATTTCCTTTAACCCAAGCATTTCTGTTTCTCTTGTAATTCTAACTTTTCCTATCGGAATAGAAACCATTATTGCTGTTATTATGACTGTTATACACGGAAGTGCCAAAGAAAGATACACCTGCCTAATATCGTGTAGAGCCCCAGCGAGCACTCAGAAGTGGCGCAACACGACGTGGCATGGACTCGAATAATGTCTGAAGTAGTGCTGGAGGGAACTGACATCGTGAATTCTCCAGGGCTGTTCATAAATCCGTAACAATACGAGGGGGTGGAGATCTCTTCTGAACAGCACGTAGCAAGATGTCCCAGATAAGCTCAATAATGTTGATGTCTGGGGAATTTTGGTGGCCAGCGAAGTGATTAAACTCAGAAGAACGTTCCTTGGGCGACTCTGTAGCAATTCTGTACGTGTAGGGTGTCGCACTATCCTGCTGGAATTGCTCAAATTCGTCAGAATGCACAATAGTCATGAATAGATACAAGTGATCAGACAGAATACTTTCGCACGTGTCACCTGTCAGAATTGTTTCTAGACGTATCAGTGGTTCCGTATCACTCCAAGTGCCCACGCCTCACACCACTACAGAGCCTTCACCAGCTTGAACAGTCTCCCGCCGATATGCAGGGTCCATGGATTCATAAGGTTGTCGCCATACGCGTACAAGTCCATACGCTCGATACAATTTGAAACGAGACTCGTCCGACCAGGCAACATGTTTCCAATAATCAACAGACCAGTGTCGGTGATGACAGACCCAGGCGAGGCGTAAAGCTTTGTGTCGTTCAGTCATCAAGGGTACACGAGTGGGCCTTCGGCTCCGAAAGCCCATATCGATGATGCTTCGTTTAATGGTTCGCAGCCTGACACTTATTGATGGCCCAACACTAAAATCTGCACCAATTTGAAAAAAGATTGCACCTCTGTCGCGTTGAAAGATTCTCTTCAGTCGTCGTTGATCCCTTTCTTGCAAGATCTTTTTCCGGCCCCAGTGATGTCGGAGATTTGATGTTTTGAGGGATTCCTGATATTCACGGTACACTCGTGAAATGGTCGTACGAGAAAATCCCCACTTCATCGCTACCTCGGAGATGCTGCGCCCGACTATTAACACCACGTTCAAACTCACTTAAATCTTGATAATCTGCTATTGTAGCACTAGCAACCGATCTAACAACTGCGCTTTTTTTATGGCCAACACGAAAAGTCTACTGCCATGTCTGCGTATTGATGTCTCGCAGAATGTGGCTACTGCGATGTTTGTGTGTGTCTGGTTATGTTTAACCGTTAATACGCGCTCATCTGGAGATACGTTGCGTCGAAAATTGAAAGAAGGGTAGCGGTTTGAAGGGCAGAGGGGAACAAAGTGCCAAGCCAAGAGCCGGGTTGTGAGAGCAGTAGCGCTTTTCTTGCTGCCTGCGACAGGTGATGCAAGGGTAGGCTTTAATAGTAGTGGGTATCATGCAAGCGGATACCTTTGACGTTGTGCGGCGGCATTACTCGTCGGCTGCAGCTAGGTGCCCGTTTTGACTTCTCGGTTAGCGTTAGCACACCTGTAACAGGTTCATCATCGTTCAGTGTCCGATAGGTCACGTATCAGATTCACAATGTAGGGTAGTGTTGGCGGTTTGTTTGTGCGTTAGTGCGCGAGTTTTTCGGTTTCCCTGCTGTAGCCTGTTGGTCGGCTTTAATAGCAGCTGGCATATCTAGTCCATATTACTGATTTGCAGGGGCTTGCCGATGTTGTCGCTTGTGGGCGTATGATAGCTCGGCATAGCCAGCCGATTTGGTCGAGCGGTTCTAGGCGCTTCAGTCCGTCACTACGCTGCTGCTACGGTCACAGGTTCGCTGCCTCGGGCATGGATGTGTGTGATGTCCTTAGGTTAGTTAGGTTTAACTAGTTCTAAGTCTAGGGGACTGATAACCTCAGATATTAAGTCCCATAGTGCTCAGAACCATTTGAACCATTTTTTGTGAGCTCGGCATAGGCGGTTATGCCTAGTGCCTGCGCCAGACACCTGTCGTCCCATATAGGTGTTGCGTCCGCAGCTCTGTATTCTGCCTGTTTACATAGCTGTGCCTGTTTACATGTATCTGCATCTGAATACGCATGCTTACATGCTTATACCAGTTTCTTTGGCGCTTCAGTGTTTATTGGTTGTAAGTGGGGATTGATTGAAATCAATGCCAACTTACAAGCAATGTCTGTAATTCCTTTGTGTCTCTCTGCGTCTTAATAAATGGGTATATATATATATATATATATATATATATATATATATATACTAAGATGGTATCTATATAGTTAAGGCTCACAGGCCGCTTGATCATTTTCTTCTTCTCTGCGAATGCACAAACAGTGCTTGAACTCTTACGGGAATCGGCAACGCGCCGCGAGTAATGAGTATAATGGGCGGGGGCACTACGAATAAAATGGAAATGTCGTGTGGCTAGGGCCTCCCGTCGGGTAGACCGTTCGCCTGGTGCAGGTCTTTCGATTTGACGCCACTTCGGCGACCTGCGCGTCGATGGGGATGAAATGATGATGATTAGGACAACACAACACCCAGTCCCTGAGCGGAGAAAATTTCCGACCCAGCCGGGAATGTAGTGCGGGGCAATACGTTGAGAATGTGGGTTTCGCAGGAGACGTGCCAGAGATAAATCCCTGCAGTCGCGCTATCCTCTGTGTCCTCGGTGGCTCAGATGAATGGTTTAACTACCCGCTGTAATTAAAAAACTGAGTAAATAGATCAACGAAAAACCTGAATGAGTGTCATCGGGCGTCCGCCACGAACAAATTCAACGAACAATATAGAACAAAATGAGATTAAAAAAAAAGCACAAAAAAAGATGGATAGAGCGTCTGCCATGTAAGCAGGAGATCCCGGATTCGAGTCCTGGTCGGGGCACACATTTTCATCTGTCCCCGTAGACGAATGTCAACGCCTGTAAACAGCTAAGGGTGTTCATTTCATTGTAATTTAATAAATGGGATTGGCCGTTGCGATATGCGTTAAACGAGCTGTTTCGTTTTAAGTTGCTTCTACGTTCACGCTAATATTTGTCGCATTGCCCCTGATAACCAAGTAAACGTAGCGTGACTGGTGTGAACGATACGGGGGGACAGACGGGAACTCGGCGTACGTGAGACCCACTGACGCCGGCGCCTTTCATCCGATTACTCGGCGGCCGTGTTCCGGCGCTCCCCGGCCGGAGAGAAACATTTAGCCCACATGTCAGGCGACGGATTCGGCGCCGGCCGCCACACGAGACGCGGCTCGGCCGCTTCTTAGTGACGGGTAAATATATACGCAGCACCCCGCAGGCGCGGCCACTGCCGCTGCTGTTGATGTTGATCCGGCGGGACGGGCGCGCCGTTTTCCCGGAATCGCCGCCGTCGCCTCCGCGCTACGCATGTTTACTCAGGCTCGTCCCGACTCTACTGGGACGTGATTTAGGGGTCCCCGGCTCTGATGCTGCTACTGCTGCTGCCTAGGCCTCATACAGCCTAATCTGCCCGCCGCGCCGTATTTTAAACGGGACGCCGCTCTTGCGTGTGTTGTTTCACCGGCTCGGATGCAAGTTTAGAAGACATTTGAGACATGTCTCGACGTTAATTCCTATTGCCTTCACGAATCGTTTCGTTTCCTGAAGAAGGACGCTTCGTCTTCTACAGCACCATATTTCAAGAAATTTATCTGAATTCTAATCAGCGTATGTAAATGTCAGGTTGTGAAAAAAATAGTTGTATGCTGACGCATTAGCTCCATACTTAACAATCATATACAACCGTTCCCTCGACGAAAAAAAAAAAAAATGGTTCAAATGGCTCTGAGCACTATGGGAGTTAACTTCTGAAGCCATCAGTCCCCTAAAACTTAGAACTACTTAAACCTAACTAACCTAAGGACATCCACACACATCCATGCCCGAGGCACGATTCGAACCTGCGACCGTAGTGGTCGCGCGGATCCAGACTGTAGCGGCTAGAACCGCTCGGCCACCCCAGCCGGCGCTCGAAGAAAGATCCGTACCCAAAGACTGGAAAGTTGCACAGGTCACACCAATATTCAAGAAAGGTACTAGGAGTAATCGAGTACATTACAGGCCCATATCGTTAACGTCGATATGCAGCAGGATTTTAGAACGTATATTGTGTTCGAACATTATGAATTACCTCGAAGGAAACGGTCTATTGACACACAGCCAACATGGGTTTAGAAAACATCATTACTGTGAAACACAACTAGCTCTCTATTCACATGAAGTGTTGAGTGCTATTGACAAGGGATTTCAGATCGATTCCATATTTCTGGATTTCCGGAAGACTTTTGACACTGTACCACACAAGCGGTTACTCGATAAATCAGTCTAATCTAAAAGCCGTAAATTCAACTAAATATCTTGGTATTACAATTATGAACAACTTACATTGGAAGGAACACATAGAAAATGTTGTGGACAAGGCTAACGAAAGACTGCGTTTTATTGGCAGGACACTTAGAAAATGTAACAGACGTACTAAGGAGACTGCGTACACTACGTTTGTCCATCCTTTTTTAGAATACTGCTGCGCCGTGCGGGATCCTGGAGTACACTGAAAAAGTTCAAAGAAAGGCAGTACGTTTTGTTTTATCGTGAAATGTGGGAGAGAGTGTCACAGAAATGATACAGGATTTGGGATGCACATCATTAAGAGAAAGATGTTTTTCGTTGCGACGGAACCTTCTCACGAAATTCCAATCACCAACATTCTCCTTCGAATGCGAAAATATTTTGTTGACACCGACCTACTGAGGGAGAAACGATCACCAAGATAAAGTAAGGGAAATCAGAGCTCTTATGTAACTATACAGGTGTTCATTCTTTCACCCTGCTATACGAGATTGGAATAATAGAGAATTGTGAAGATGGTTCGATGAACCCTCTGCCGGGCACTTAAATGTGATTTGCAGAGTATCCATGTAGATGAAGACGTACGCGGAAGCAAAAGTGATATGACGATACTGGCAGTGAGATTTCAAGGCAATATACTTATTGTATACTAGTGGTTAAGGATGTACTCGCATATCAGTACCGTGTGGTTACAATTAAACTTTCCCTTTTTAACATTTTATAACACGGGAACTAATCACCGTACCAGTACCAAACTTGTAGCATTAAGCCGGCGGGTGTGGCCGTGCGGTCTAGGCGCTTCAGTCCGGAACCGCGTGACCGCTCCGGTCGCAGGTTCGAATCCTGCCTCCGGCATGGATGTGTGTGATGTCCTTAGGTTAGTTAGGTTTAAGTAGTTCTAAGTTCTAGGGGACTGATGACCACAGATGTTAAGTGCCATAGTGCTCAGAGGAATTTGAACCATTTTGTAGCATTAATGTCCAGAATACATGACGCATGATTTCCATGCGTCACTGCCCCACCTCAAAGTTCCAACTATGGCCACCAGGTGCCGTGATCAGTTATCGTGATTGATAGTCTCACACACCTGAATCGCAATGCACTTATTGACGTGTCAACATGACCTTGGACAGAAGGAGCAGGGCATTATTGGAAAAGCTCTATTATCAAAACAACAGTAACCTTGCAGCTGTTCTTCGAGAATATCATCGGCTGAAAGGATTACGGAAAGCGATGATGATGTTGATGATGTTCGGTTTGTGGGGCGCTCAACTGCGCGGTTGTCAGCGCCCGTACAAAGTCCCAACATATGCTCAGTCCAAATTCGCCGCTTCCATGAATGATGATGAAATGATGAGGACAACACAAACACCCAGTCATCTCGAGGCAGGTGAAAATCCCTGACCCCGGCGGCAATCGATTACGGAAGGGTCCTCTTTCTCCACCTGGTGTGCGGGGTGTGACAAAGTTCGAATCAACTGGAGAACTGTGCTTCCCTCCGGGAAGAGGCCGACGACCGATTGCACCACAGATAGTTGATGAAATCGCTGTTTCTGTGGCAGATAACGCTGCGCGCAATTCCCGATCGTCAGACAGTGCGCACGCTGTGTCTCGACAGATGAAAATTATGGGGATATTCACCTCCAGTCACTGTCCGTGAAGTTCCTCTGTATGGTGAACGTGTCACCGTATCGTGTGTTTCACGGCTATGTCCATCACGGGCCCATTCTGTTTTGAACAGGTAGGCGCTTAAGGCCAAAGAGGTTGTAAGAGGTCTGAGCAGATGTAATTTCGGTGTATTGCTCATGCGCTGCCTGCGATATGCAAAGTATAAGAGAATCGCTGACCAGAGAGCAGTGTTGACTGCAGTAGGAACTGTGTAGCTGTACCAGTAAGTTGCTAGTGGTTGCGATTCTGCGCTAGTCTGGTGTGGAGTCTGCTCTGGTCTGGTATAGTGTATCGTGTTGGCTGGGCCGATAGCGGTGCAACGATGCCGGAGCCTGAGTATTAACGTATAAGGTAAAAAGCAGCCTCGCGCATATCTAGTAATGATAGAGAACTCTCATGTAAACGTTTTAAAACTGTCCTAATAATAATCTTTGTCATATAAAGTAATTTCTAACAAACATTCATTTCAATTTAAAGAATTTACTAATTTCTTCAATCCATGATTATTCCTATTGTTGCAAAAGAAAAATCAGTTGCTTCCTTTCATAAATGACAAATCTATCGGCCAGCATTGCACAGAGCTGTGCCGGAAAAATTTTAGGTAAGAGCAGATATATTCGCCTTTTTTATTGAGGTAAGAATTTTTTGCTTTTTTTATTCAGAATGATTTTACAGGGCAATGACCAAAATTTACCAGGTTACTGAATTTATTTTTTTATTGCGAGGTTTAGGAATTTTCCTGTTTCGAGCTTACATTAAATGAAAAAAGAATTTTGTGGGTACATTAAATGTGAATGCATTTCTGTACGGAGATTATAAATGGGAACCAATTTTGTTCTGTGAGGTTCCACTTAAATTAGAATCATTAACCAAATAATATTTATTCATTTTTATTATTTTTTGTGGGGAGGTTACACTTGGCGACAACCGGCCAGGATCGTATTTCTTTATGAATCTCTGAAAAGTAGTCATATATCTGCTCTTATTTACGTAAATGTAGTTTGCATCTGGCGCAACGCATTTACTAATTTGTCACTTTTTCTTTCACAGATCATCGGCAATTTATTGCTCTTTGTTGTAATTGTGTTTGTTCCATTTCGCTTTGTCTTTGTTTCATTTTGTGGTTAATTTTCATTTGTGAAAAATGCCGCGAAAAACTGTTAACAGTACATCGCGATGTGCAATGAGTGAAATAGTCGACTCGAATAATTTGACCGATAATAGTTGCGACACTCAGTGTAATAGTGATAATCGTCTAATTACAGATAATCAGTGACTACCGATCACTTGTAATGATTTTAATTCTAATGATGAGCAAACAAATTCAACTATGTCCACAGTAAATGTAACAATTGATGATGCGGCACGTTCCGTTACACTGAACGCTGCTCAGTTTGTCACACCCGGTTTGCAAAATTTGAATTGTGAGCAAATAATTGTTTCTAACGAAGGTGAACAATGTACTCAAAGTACGTCAAATTTATTTGATTCCGATTTAGCGACCAACAGTGCACATCCGATAGGCAAACCTTTTTGTGAATCAGAGAATGACCAAATGGCTACACAAAACGTGACAAATGCAGATACATCATCACACAGCACAGAGAATACAGTAGGTAATATTGGCATGGATCAAGTTATGGCATTATTGCTACAACTTAATGAAAATTCCAAACAGTCGAAGAAAGAACAAGATAACAATTTCAAACAACTTAATGAACAGAACAAACAACTTAGTGAACAGATTACAGCCGTTGCCGCGCAATGTCATGATACGAAGGAACAATTACGTGGGGAAATTAAGGCTTGTGCTAGGAACAGTACTGAAGAAATTAGATCTGTGGCACAAGAATTAAGCAGCTACAACGAAATTACTTAGAGATGAAATTAGTGCAGTCGCTAAACAATGCTCTGAAAACGCAACACAGTTACGCGACGAGTTTAAATTAATCTCAGCAGAACTTTCACGCACACTGGATGCGAAAGTAGACACGAAATTTGACCAAGAGAATAGCGAAATTGACGAACGTTTTAATCACCACCTACAAAACAGTGAAACGCGTTACCGTACATTTACACAGGAACAGAATAAAGTAAAGCAACAAGTCATGGAAACAATTACTGCACAGAGACAGGAAGATAAGCGTAAATTGTTTACGAAAGCAAAAACATACGTAGACAACAATATTGCTACAGTATCAGACGAAATTAATACTATCAAACAGTTGAACACCGAATTGCATGATGAAATCTCCGATCTTAAAAAAAAAAAAACAGACACACACACACTAGACTTTCAGACAATGACCAACAGACTTGAAAAGTTGGAACTAATACAGGATCCCGATGCCATCAAGGCAGACGATAAGGAATTGAACAAAACCACACGTAAAATACAAAAACAAATTAATGCTTGTGATACTAAAAACGATGATCAGGTAAAAGTACTGACTCAAAAATATGATGAATTTGCCAGTCGTATTGACGTTATCGAAAGTAATAATGACACCAAATCAGACAATTCGTCACCAGTTTCGTTTAATCAAACACCCGAATTCCAAAATTTACAGCAGACGATCAGTGAGATAGGTTGGTCTAATAATACATTACGTAGAAAATTGTCATCTTTACAGCACGAAGTGACGGAGATGAAAAATATTTCAGCCTTTAACACATCACAGCATACGCCACTTTCCGAACATTTGTCAGACTCACACAGCCAGTATAATTTAGGTAATTTACAGAGAGTACGTGAGTTAGATTCCGAACAGTTACAGACAAATAGATTCTCATACAATCCTGAACCTGTTCAGACATACAGAGACGATAATTTTGATTACAAGCATTTTCTATCCGTGAGAAAATTTAAGGTATTTAAAAATGACAGAACACAGATCCACCCCTTGGATTGGATACAACAATTTAGCTTTGCTTTTCCACTGACTTGGCCCGTAACACACAAACTTGAATTCGTTTGCAGTTTTTTGGAAGGCGAACCAGCAACTCGTATGAGACCGATCGCGAGACAATGCTATTCGGTAGAAGAATTTCAGAATGCTTTTCTGTCAGCGTATTGGTTGAAGATGACACAGCGCGGAATTAAGGATCAATTAATTAGTTTACCGAATTAAGAGAACTCAAATTTTTCACTGTCACGCAATTTTTTGAACACATGGTCCAACAAAACCAGTACTTAAGTGAACCATACAGTGAATCTGCATTTATTGAATTATGTATTTCTAAATTACCACGATCATTAAGAGCATCATTTTTAACGGGTCAGCAGAAAGAAAATATTTCGGCATTCAGAGATCTGTTACAGCTTTTGGAAGTTCAGCAATCAGATTATTCCTTCATAAACAAAAATTTTTCACATAATAACCAAGGTCAACAAGGATACAGCAATTACCATCAGCCACGCTATTTCAATAGCAAAGCTAATAGACGCAGTGTTGCCAACTCTAAAAAACCCGAGTCGCTAGATTCAATATCAAAAGTCGCTAGAAAGTCGCTAAAACTGATTTTACTAGTAGTATACTGAAAATTTCGTGCTGTGAAAGGTGCAATAAGCCGGGGGGGGGGGGGGTATAAAATATTAATAAAAATTGTCTCTCATACGTAATTGCTATATTGTCTTAATTAAATGACGCATCGCTTGCAACAACATACATATAAAATACGCTAACGTTTAATTAAACATGTTATCATAATTGACGCAACACATAAATTGTTTCAATCACAGTAGTCAAATATACTAGAAATATACAACTATATTTGCAACAAAAGAAAGCAAGAACTCAAATTAGGTTACAAAATATATACTTACCTGTATGTGAGCTATTCATCGTCGTCACTCAGAAGATCGAATAACTCTTCTGTTTCATGCTCTGACAGAACTGTAGTTGATGTAGAGGGTTGAACGTCGCTCAAAAGATGATGTGCAGTTCGACTGGTTTTGTCGCAAAAGAGTAACTTTTGTTCGCTCCAAAAAGCTCCAATACGTCTGACGGTATGTCAAAAGATGCACAATCTTTATTTTGTTTCTTCAGCTGGTCTCTCAATATGATCAAAGCATTAATTGTCTTTAACGATAATCTGTTACGTTGTTTGGTTTTTATAATGTTCATAGAACTGAATATTCTTTCCACTTCTGCATTTGAATGCGGTAGGCATAGAACAGTCATTGCTAGCTGTGAAATAAAAGAAAAAGGATTCTCCCCTGCGGCATTTTTATACTGCAAAACCTCACTCCAAAATCGAACAGTGTTAGTAGTGTTGTTCCACCTAATGAAGTTGAAATTATGCCATTCTTGCAGCATACCGTCTATGAAATCGCCACTAAAACCCAATTCTTTGGCTACATCCGCTACAGCATTATTTTTATTCACTTTTAGTGTTTCTTCAACATTCAGTATTGACATTTTTTTCGGGATCGTAACGTTACTTGGTAGTCTTTGTTGAATTTCTTTTATGAGTTCCAGACTAAACTGAATGCATCTCTGTCGCCTTGGTGGCCGTGCTGTTCTAGGCGCTCCAGTCCGGAGCCGCACTGCTGCTACGGTCGCAGGTTCGAATCCTGCCTCGGGCATGGGTGTGTGTGATGTCCTTACGTTAGTTAGGTTTCAGTTGTTCTAAGTTCTAGGGGACTGATGACCACAGTAGCTGAGTCCCATAGTTCTCAGAGCCATTTGAACCATTTTTTGAATGCATCTCTTCTTCAAATAAACTTTATTTTCTTCAGATAAACTTGACTCAGCCAATTTCTGCTCAAACATAAAGCCAAGGTTCGGATTTGCGTACATACATTCTCTTGGAACTGGTGTTGTCAACAAATCAACAATTGGAAAAACTATGTTTTGTCCGAGTGACTGCATAAGAAATAAAAGTGTATCTAGTAATTTAGTGGGGTCATTGTCTTCTCCTTCAAAAGCTTTTATTGCTATTTGTACGTTTTTTAAAGCATGTTTAAGATAAAACATGTAAAGATGATTTGAATCGTCACAATACATCTTGTACAAAAAATCGGCAGTGTAACAATTGTCTTGAACCATAGCAAGTGAAAAATGTAGCTTTAATTCTTCCCACTGCTCCAGAATTCTTCGTATTGCTGGTTCAATTGAAATCCAACGTGTTGCACAGACCTTTAAAAATTTTAGTGGCTGTTTTCCACAATTTATTGTCTCATAAACCTTTTCATATTCCTCTTGTCTTTTGGGTGAAATGGAGAACCAATTGTAAGTTTCCCGTACAAGAAACTCTATGTTTCTAGGTATTGTATTCACTGAGGCGTGCGAAACTGCAAGCTGAAGAGAGTGACAAATGCAATGGATCAATACCAAATGCTTCAAACCATATTCTCTCTTGAGCTGTTCGAAAAGCCCATTGTTTACTCCAACCATTGCAGAAGCATTATCTGTGCCAATTCCTACCATATTAGCGATTAGAAATTTGAGATCTTCCAAAGAATTCACAAGAACAGCAGCCAGACTTCTTGCATCTGCAGTTTCTACCACAACGAGTTTCAGAAATGCTGATCTAATGGTTTGGTTGTTTACACTATAGTACCGTATAACGATACCTAGCATTTTAGATATTGATACATCTGTGAATTCATCTATTAGTACACTGTATTTTTGGTTACCTATATCTTCAACCAATGATTGTGTAAAATATGGAGCCAAAACTTCAGTTATAATGTTAGTGCACCTTGTACGATGTAATTGCTTGTTTCTAGCGCCCTCATCACCGGAAAACACCTTCTTGCACTGTATTCCAAAATGATCTACAGCTAAAATACAACGATGTTCAGCAATAAATAAAGGAAGGGCCCCTTCCGCTCTGCTTGCTATTCTAACTGTAGTTTTCGGAACAGTTTTCACAGGTAAGGTGGTTTGTGTTTCTTTAAATCAATATTTTGTTTATGCTTAACAGTTTTCGAATGCTTTCTAATATCACACAATTTAGCATAAAACTCTGTTGCACATACTTGGCATCTTGCCTTGGATAAGTCTGCAACGACTGGTTTCAGCCAACCATTGAATTAAGGTTCTGCTTCCCACGCATCCCGATATTTTTGAGCGTACTGCTTCTTCTTTTGCGGTAAATCCATTATGTAAGCCAACACAACATAAGTTTCACCAATTTGTAATCACTGAAAACACATTAAAACTGAGGCGAACTAGAGGCCATCAAACAATCTACTCATTCGGTAACTCGATATCAGTCCTATTGTTCATTGTTTGAAACGTAATAATGTCTGAGATACCCCCACCGAATTGTTCTTGCGTTACCACTGTGCATGTGGTAATAATTTGACTGCGAGTTAACATTTCGAAAAATTAGAG
Organism: Schistocerca piceifrons; assembly: GCF_021461385.2. Classification (NCBI taxonomy): domain Eukaryota; kingdom Metazoa; phylum Arthropoda; class Insecta; order Orthoptera; family Acrididae; genus Schistocerca; species Schistocerca piceifrons. The sequence goes on from NC_060142.1 coordinate 392,359,162, forward strand.
GTTGCTAGACAGAAATGTATTTTATTATACTTAATATTACGTATGTTTCTTGTCAATTCGAAAAATAAAGGGAGTTCAAAAGTTGAAGAATTATAGATCTATACGCTATCGACGACAAAAGGCTAGTGGGTAATGAATAATGAATTGTTCTATAGTCAAGGTTTTCTTGCTCTGTAAGCAATTCCCACATTCAGGTTTCCTAAATGCTGAACAATGCTACATGATCTGCTAAGAACTTAATTTAACTTAGTAATCTAGAATAAAGTAAGTGTAGTATCCATTCTATAGTTAATATCTTAGTTTTGTTAATGAAAATACTGGCCCAAAATAGTTTTGATTTGTACTTCAAAAGTCGTCAGTACTCCAAAAGTCGCCAGATAAGTCGCTAAATAATTTTTGTCGCTAAAAAGTTTTTTTTTTGTAGCTAAGACGAAGGCAAAAGTCGCCATTTCTAGCGGCAAAGTCGCTAAATTGGCAACACTGAATAGACGCTTCAGGACTGACAACCACCAGAACTTTAATAATAGACAAAATTTTAATTATCAGTATCGTCAAAATTATCAGCAACAGGAACTACATTTTGGTAGCAATAGAGGTTTTTCCCAACAACAGCAACAAAACCAGCCGGTTATCATATTTACCCGACAATGTAATGTGCAAGGTAAACCAAGCTTTAGTGTTTCGCCGCCTGCACGTATAGCATCGGCTCCGCCACATAGTAACGCACAGCAACAAAGAAATAACTACGTGCAGAAAACACACCATTTCAACTCATATCGCAATGCACCGCATAGAAATGACTATCATGACAGACGTAAAAGTAATGAGCACAGTTTTCAGCGTACGTTTTATAACAGTCGGTCTTACCAGCAGCAAAATCATCCGCAACAACAGATTATCATGAATTAACCAGACAGTAGATATCATCCCGAACGTAATACGTCAGGACGAAATAACAGAACAGTTCAAATAGTTGAAATGCCATAGCATCCTCCTGAAAATAACAGCACGTCAGAAAGAATTTGACTAGATACAGTACAGGTTGCATCTTCCAGCGACGCAAGCAATACCTTTGACACACAGAACCTTGTTCACGAAAATGTTATTACTTTTGACGACATCCGAGACACGCTTTTGCAGGAAAAACCAGTTATTCAAAAAACCATTTCACACCCTGTCATTGAAGTAAAGATTGGATCATCCAAATTTTCAGCAGTAATCAATTCTGGATCACCTATGTCAGTTATAAATGAGGAAACTTTCAACGAATGTAACAAAAAGAATACCTATCCTACGTTACCATTAGGCAAAACTAAAATAAAAGGAGCAGTATCTGGTAAAGGAGTAGATGTAAAATTACAGACACACTTATCATTTTGTATTGCAGGTCATACATTTCACTGAAATTTCTGGATTGTTCCCTTATTGACAACAGACGTTATTTTAGGTACGAATTTTCTCGTACAACACGACGCAATTATTGACTTTCAAAATTCCTATTTAATGTTAAAGGATGAAAATGTACAACTGGCATTAGAATTTCAGCACTCTTTATCTGCAGAAGAACAAACAATTAATCGTACAGAGATCATTTGTGCTTCACGTATCATAGACTCTCATTCCACATTGTTCACAGATACGTACGTACACAACTATAATACTCCAGACGAAGCCGACTATGACGTTATACAGATGATTTCTGATAAAGTTAAACAGAGCAGTGCCAAATACAGACGACGAACGAACAGAGCTACGCAAAATTTTTTTACAGCAAGCTCCAGTTTTTGACAACATCCCTCGTACTATGTCCGGTTTTATGCATGAATTTCAAGTTAAACAGCACGACACATTTAAAGCCAAACATTATCCCATTCCGTATATTCACAGAGAACAAGTTATGGGAATAATGTTACCATTAGAAACCATTACACTGAACGCAATAACATTCTGTTTCGCCGCTCTCACCCTGACAGCAACAATTGGTTATTATGTATTCCTGATGAGCTTGTTAACAAATTAATTTGGTATACTCATTTAAGTTACATTACGGAGCCAGAAAATATTTTCTTATACTGGGACAGAACTGTTATTTTGCCAATATGGAGAAACGTATTCGACGAATTTTAGCGTCACGTAAAATCTGCCAGAAAGCTAAGTCAGATACGACTTCACATATTCCTCCATTACATCCCATTGTACCTGTTAAATTGAGACACATTGCCGCTGTAGATATTTTTGGTCCGATTCCCAGAACTAATAGGGGTTTTTGCTACATCTTTGTCGCTATTGAACTCACTTCGAAATTTCTTACCTTCACTCCGTTACGCAAAGCTACTGCTAAATCTGTTTCGAAAGCATTTGTAAAACATTTTCTATTTCATGTAGGGCATGTATTGAAAGTCATTTCCGACAATGGACCACAATTTCGATCTGCTATATGGACACGTATGTTACGAGCTAGAAACATTTCTCCGATTTATATATCCAGGTACCACGCTTCTTCGAACCCTTGTGAACGACTAATGAAAGAAATTGGTAAACTATGTAGAATATACTGCTATAAAAAACATATTGATTGGGACATACACATACTCTCATTCCAGGATGTAATTAATTCCATACCAAATGAATCTACTATGCTATCTCCGACTGTTATACTGAAAAATGTTGAACCACCTAACAAAATTAAAGAATTGGTATCGTTTCCTACATCTCGTCGACTACGACACCATGAAATAATTGACATTGCGCTGAACAACATCAAACGTGCCGCAGAGCGCCGGAGAAGACAGCAAAAACAGGTTTGTACACGCCGTGACTTTCACATTGGACAGAAGATATTAGTACGCACACATTATTTATCCAATAAGGGAAGAAGTAGATGCAGTAAATTTGAGCTTCTATACGCAGGTCCATATCGAATTCGCAGCATTCCTCACCCCAATGTAGTACACGTCGAAACTCTGAGAACCAGAAAAAGTAAAGGCAATCACCATGTCTCCAAAATTAAACCCTTTATTGAATGAATATACTTTATGATTTATCACACTGTAATGCCATTTGCAGATATTTATATGAACACTGACTGATGATTATCATATTTTTTCTTGGCAAGTGCCCGGCAAGGTAAGGTTAGCAGGTCGCTTTTCTTGTCGTTATATATCAGACCGTGCACATTTTCCATTTTTCGTGTATGTATGATTGTTTTCTTGTTTTGTTTGTATGCACTACGAAATCTTTAAAATATAACAAACACCAGTTGACTTTGACATTTTGCCTTATGATATCTCAACATCGTGACTTTTTTACATTTTTTTTTTTTTTTTTTGCTACTACGTTATGATACTCTGTGTACATTTTTTGCACCTGAACACTGTCTATGTTTTTGACATAATACGTTTTCTGTCATGCTATGCTGTATGCCTAATTATATCACTAGAAACCAGTTTTTATTTAATGGGCATATGATTTAAATGCAAGATATTAATCCTTATTCATCATTTTCAGAAAGCAATAACGCGTAAAAGAAATAAATTAAACAAACCACAGAGGATTACTATGAAATGGGAATTTCACCTTCGGAATGAACGAAAGAAGATGCAATACCTCGTCACGAAGAGTAAATGGATCAGAATTAACAAACATTAACAAGAATATACTATACACATCATGTGATAGCAGTGTTAACTAATTATTTTTTTTCAGTATACGAGGCGATTGATGCAAGCTGTCAGACAGAACTACACATCTTAGTTTTAGTGATGAAATATGCTAGAAATAAGAAACTCTATACTATGAATAGTTGTATGAAGTAAATGGTAATATGAATAATGAATAATGATGTGTCTTTTTTGCAGATGATAATGAATGGTGATGGATAGTTATATGAAGAATACACTAATATGAATAATGAAGTTTTTCTTTGCAGGTGATGATAGTAATGCAGTTATGGTAATATGAATAATGAAGTTTTTCCTTGCAGATGAGAATAATGATGAAGTTTATATATTTACTATTAGTTAAGAGATGCTATGTAGTTATTTAAGTATTTGTTGCAGTTCGTTTTGACAGTATGTCTTATGTCGCATGGTATAATGACTGAATGTTTTGGAAAGGACAGCTAGAGTACATACATATTGAGTACGCGTTTCATTACCTGTTAATTCGAAGTTCACTACTTTTCAGCATAATATGCGTTTCTTCTTTGAGCTTAATAATCCATTTTGTATTTTTTCCAGGAGAAGCTATTCATGAAATTAATGTGCTATATGCAGTTAATTATTAAACCTGTTCTAGTACTTGCATTTTCTTTACCTATTTGTGTGTGTCATTCATGAATGTGATCACATATACTTAAATTGTTTCATAACCTTGCTACAGCTGACTCATGACAAATGACAATTAATTCTTCTTTCCAGCGATAAGTCAAGAGCAAATATTTTCATGCCCCAGCAATTAACTATCGATCCCAACGCAATGCATTGCTAGCACAAAAAAATGTATTACCAGTCCCAAATAATGCTGCCAGTTTAAGAGAGTTCTGAGTAATACTGAATGATGTTTTCTAACCACAGACCTTGAGTAATAGTTACAGTGTGTTACATTTTAAATATGTCCTATGTCACTTGAATGATGAGTTCTGAGTAATGCTGAATGGTGTTTTCTAACCACAGACCTTGAGTAATAGTTACAGTGAGTTACATTTTCAAGATGTCCTATGTCACTTGAATAATGGGTCCTGAATAATACTGAATGATGTTTTGTAACAATGTATAAATGCTATGCCGATAATTTCTGTAAATAATATTTTTGTTATACTCTATAAATGCTATGCCAATAATTAACTATCATTTTGAATGATGACTTCTGAATAATACTGAATAATGTTTTATAAAACGATATGAATACTTTGTAACTGGCCAATGAGTGCCAATAATTATTTTAAATGTGTTGTATGTCATTTGAATGATGAAAAATCTTTTGTAATATTCAATACTTGCTACATGTTTAGTAACTGGCCAATGAATGCCACTGTTTCTTATATTTTAAATTTGTCTTATGTCACTTACATGATATCATATATGAATACCAGTAGCTTGATGCTACACTCATTAGCTTCTGTTTTGAATGATGACTTCTGATGGTTTGTAACTGACCAATGAGTGCCAATATTCACTGTAATCAGATGACTTAGGAATAATATTCTGTAATACTTCATACATAGTACAGAAATGTTTAGTAACTCGGCAATGAGTGCCACCAATTACTCAAATCGGTTGATAGAGTAGTGTAATTCTCAATAATGACTAGCATAAGACTTAATGTCCTTCATCTTCTGACCTAATTACCAGAAATTATTGCAATATCCGTTTGTCGTGTCCATCCTCATGATCATGGAGCACTATATTTGGTTTTTGCACTAATTCTATGTTGGTGTAGCCTGTAGGAGTGTGGTGTTGACACGACATGCTGTCCACCACCTTGAACGATGGAGATGTTATTATGGTCCCACTGTTTGGTGTACCTAATGTACTACCAAAATGATAAAATTGAATACGACATTTCAGTGTCTTGGCTACACTGATTAATACTTCAGGGAAGAGAACTTCAGATTGTCTCACTTGGTGCTGTGTTTCTGTAGAAAGATATGGACTTTCAGTGCAGCTATGTGCAACCTACTGTGCTACAACCATGATGCAATCCTTCCCTTTCTTATCCTAGTTCTTGTAAAATGGTAATATATATATATATATATATATATATATATATATATATATATATATATATATATATATGCGTGTGCACTTTATGTCATTTGTTAATATGTTTTGTACTCATTGCATATACTAGTTCTTGTAAAATGATAAAAAATATATACAGTGCGTGTGCACTTTATGTCATTTGATAATGCATTTTATACTCATTGCGTATACATTTTGTCATTGCTTGATATGTTCTATACTCAGTGCATGTGCACTCTATTTCATTTTATGTTCTGCGCTTATATATATGTATATACTCTGTGACTGTAAACTTAGTTAATTAAGAAAAATGTGTTGCTCATGGCTAGTCCAATTCACTCACCATCGCTGCCAAATTTGCCCCCCCCCCTCCCCCGCTCCCCAGTGGAGGGTTATGCAAGAGGTCCGAGCAGATGTAATTTTATGTAAGAGGTCCGAGCAGATGTAATTTCGATGTATTGCTCATGCGCTGCCTGCGATATGCAAAGTATAAGAGAATCGCTGACCAGAGAGCAGTGTTGACTGCAGTAGGAACTGTGTAGCTGTACCAGTAAGTTGCTAGTGGTTGCGAGTCTGCGCTAGTCTAGTGTGGAGTCTGCTCTGGTCTGGTATAGTGTATCGTGTTGGCTGGGTCGGTCGCGGTGCAGCGATGCCGGAGCCTGAGTATTATTGTATAAGGTAAAAAGCAGCCTCGCGCATATCTAGTAATGTTATGTGAACTCCCATGTAAACGTTTTAAAAATGTCCTAATAATAATCTTTGTCATATAAAGTAATTTATAACAAACATTCATTTCAATTTAAAGAATTTACTAATTTCTTCAATCCATGATCATTCCTATTGTTGCAAAAGAAAAATCAGTTGCTTCCTTTCATAAATGACAAATCTATCGGCCAGCATTGCACAGAACTATGCCGGAAAAAATTTAGGTAAGAGCAGATACATTCACCGTTTTTATTGAGGTAAGAATTTTTTCCTTTTTTTATTCAGGATGACCTTACAGGGCAATGACGCAGCACTGCTGTCGTCCAAAATTTACCAGGTTACTGAATTTATTTTTTTATTACGAGGTTTAGGAATTTTTCTGTTTCGAGCTTACACTAAATGAAAAAAGAATTTTGTGGGTACATTAAATGTGAATGCATTTCTGTACGGAGATTATAAATGGGAACCAATTTTGTTCTGTGTGGTTACACTTAAATTAGAATCTTTAACCAAATTATATGTATTTTTTTATTATTTTTTGTGGGGAGGTTACAAGGTGCAGTGTGACTGGCCAGCGTGACTGCGATATGCTTCGCCAGCATATCATACCCGCCCTACCGGAGAGACACACATTGAACTCACCAGTTTTCATGCAGTGTGGGGCCCCACCGCACATCGCTCATGCATTTCACCTGCTTCTCGGAAACATGTTTGAGATCGATCGAATTATCAGCCGAACGTTTCCAGATGCTTGGCCACTACGATCACCTGATCTCACTCCCTGTGATTTCTCATTGTGGGGCTACCTGAAGGACGGGGTTTTCCAAGGGAACATTCACATATGTGCTGATCTGAATCGCAGCGCTTCAAGAGAGGTAGCCAGTATACCTATGGACATGCTTCGTTGTGGAGTGCAGAATGCAATCTTCCACTTTCAGATACTTCTGGACACTGATGGGCGCTATATTGCGACCCTGTAGTAGCATTAATGGTAGCGGTATGTAATGTTGTAATGTGCCATAGCAGCACATTAAAAGTGTTTCAACTGAATTGATTCTTTATTATTTCTCTTCCGCATGTCCTTGATTTTAATGTTAAAAAGTTTGGTCCTCGTACGGTAATTACTTTCCGTGTATAGCGTGTTAAATAGGGAAAGTTATGTATAACCACCCGTTATGTTTTCGTCGGAAACTGGTGTCACGTACACGAGGTTTCTGAAATGCCTCCACAAGCAACTGTACGCTATCTTGATCAACTTATGGTGCGTATACTTTGATTGCCCCAGTTGTTCGCGACTTTCCAAACCTTTCACGGGATCAGTAATATTTCCAAGACTATAAGTTCCTATTCCAAAGGTGTAATTCGACTCCTGTTTCAGAGACTTCTATTTCTACGAAAAGGAAGGAGGATTGGGTTTAACGTCCTGTTAACATAGACGTCATTAGAGACGGAGCACAATCTCGGATTGGGTCAAGAACGGGAAAGGAAATCGGCTGTGTCCTTTGGAAGAAACCTTCTCGGTATTCGCGATGCAGTGATACGTGTACCTAGTTTTGTTGAAATCGGTCCAGTGGTTTCGGAACATACATACATACGAAAAGGTATCTGTCTGTGGAAGATCTGGTTGGGGATAGGTGCTCGTGATGAAGGTATCCATAAATATAAGATTTCTATTAACATGGAAGGCGGAAAGACCGTATCTGCATATACTTGAAAGAAAAACCTTTGATGTGTACACGAACTGAGTTGCCCGATATGTACATTAATGATAGTCGAATAAATATTAAATAAATTGGCCATATTTATCTCTTGCGTAACGGATAGGAGTAGCACTTAAAATGGAAGATCGCGAGGGAATACGTCAGCATATGCTCTGGTAAAAACATCACGTTTATTCAGGAACAGCTGAACAAACCAATAAGCTAAACAAATAATAAATGGAATCGTTGCTGTTCTTTATAACACTCTCGGCTGAGTTAAAAAATTTGATTTACAGCTGCGTCTTGGAGGCCCCAGCACGATTTATCATTAATTATTAATCATGGAAGGGTCAGAGGAATCTTTCAGTGACATCCACGTACATATTCAGGACAAATATAAGAATAAAGAAAAACTTCTTCGGTATGCAAGTGGTTGGCAAACGGTCGTTCCGTTGGCTCGAGTGTACGAAGCAAGTGAACAAGAATTCATCGATAAGAATAAACTGTTAATATTTGCACCATAGAAGAAGTTCAGAAACTAATTTGGAAGCTTTGCCCCGAGAATTAATAACTGTGACATGTACGATTCTCACAATCCACGAACACCTAATATTCACATACAAAAATTCTGCATTAAAATGAGTGGTATAATTCAGAATAGCTGACCAAATTGGACAGGATGCATTACTGTGAGACACGATCTGCGAACTTAAGGCACTCATATCCGTACTTAACAAGTGCTGAAACAACAAAGGCATGTAGAAACTAGATTCCGAACTGAAATCGAAATTAGCGACGTTTCAGAAATCTATTCGGTTATACTATACTCGTGAGATCACTAACGAACTGAATCAGAATGAACTGAGAAGATACATCACGAGTTTACATGTCTGAACAGAGGTAGAGCGCCGACCGGTGTGTCCGAGCGGTTCTAGGCGCTTCAGTCTGGAACCGCGCGACCGCTACGGTCACAGGTTCGAATCCTGCCTCAGGCATGGATGTGTGTGATGTCCTTAGGTTAGTTAGGTTTAAGTAGTTCTCAGGTCTAGGGGACTGATGACCTCAGATGTTAAGTCCAATTGTGCTCAGAACCATTTTTAGAGGCAGAGCAGAACAATGGCTTGCATGTATGGCCAATTGCAACTGATTATAACGTTCCGAAATTAACCGGAAAAATTCTGTATACCGTTCAACGAGCAATGAGCGATGAGAGCAAGACGTTAATTTTGACTGGAGCTGAAATCTACAAAAATAAGATAATGAATCCACTATAAACAGGCACACTCACACTTGATTGGTGTCGCCCGTCTCGCGTCTCCCGGAACACAGCCTAGCGAACTCTTTTGGAACCCATGCGCTCCGTTCCTCCGGAAGTGCCCAGAGAGCTCCCTTTTGTGTGGTCCCAACTTGTACAAGAGTTTCGTCCAAGGCGCACAGAAACCTCCTTGCTACCTGGTACGTGCTTTATTGGGTTGGCTATTCTGCCATAGTAGCAGACTACTCTGACTCCCACACATCTGGATACTGAAATTTACCTTTACACTCTCATTCCCGTTTTTCATTCATCAGTTGAGAAGAGAAAAGGATGTGTATATAGACATACTGCACGTAGATGTATTGAATATGCGTGTGGGCTCCAATGATTAATTTTAGTAAAATTTAATGTGAAATGAAGTTAATATACCTTGTGGTCACAAAACACACACTCACCTGTTCAGACTTTTTTGTGTAATATACAGTTTGTGCTCAGAATTGAGGTGCCAGATGTGGGTACATTAAGTTAAATGTGAAACAAAATAATGAAGAGATTCATGTAGAGAGCCTTCAATACATACATAAATTTTTATAATATATGTGCATATCTTTCTTTCCATCATCCGATTTTGATTAAATAAATCCTTTACGGAGCCCTAAACTATTCTCAAGCAACCGGCGAAAAACTCATGAAAATTCATCTAGCAGTTTTGTAGATTACCGTGTTCAAGGACAAACAGACGGTCCCGATGCTTTTACAGGTTTATTATTAGTTTAGTTTAGTTATCTTCAGCCGGCCGGGGTGGCCGAGCGGTTCTAGGCGCTTCAGTCTGGAACCACGCGACCGCGACGGTCGCAGGTTCGAATCCTGCCTCGGGCTTGGATGTGTGTGATGGTCTTAGGATAGTTAGGTTTAAGTAGTCCTACGTTCTAGGGGACTGATGACCTCAGCAGTTAAGTCCCATAGTGCTCAGAGCCAGTTATCTTCAGTGCCTAAACTGGAATATTGTATTCACAGTAAATGATTTTTTTAACTGCGCCTGTTTTCTGTTGTCGAGTATAATGCTGCGTTGCGTTGTGTTGTTGATGATGTTGATGTTGAAAGTAGAGGCCGGCGCGTGGTACCACCACAGAGCCTTCACCTGTCTGATAGAACCAGAACAGTATCAGTGGTTAATGTTTCCATTCGACGATTGGATAACCATCAATGAATGAAATTTTCACTCTGCATACATACATACATTAGTCCTTGTTCCACAGATCATGAATACGACATTTCGTAACGATGTGGAATGTGTCACTTTAACATAGGTGTTCTTTACACAAAATAATAAATTAATTATTTTTTTACAGTTACTATTTCGTATCTAAGAACTGATCTATTGAGTAGAAGGAGTTGTCATTCAGAAATTCTTTTAATTTGCTTTTAAATTTTGGTAGGCTATCTGTTAGACTTTTAATACCATTTGGCACATGACCAAAGATTTTTGTGGAAGCCTAATTCACCCTTTTCTGTGCCAAAGTGAGATTTAATCCAGAATAGTGAAGATCATCATTTCTTCTAGTGTTGTAACTATGCACTTCGCTGTTATTTTTGAATTGGGATGGGTTATTAACGACAAATTTCATAAGTTAATATATGTAATGCGAAGGTACTGTGAATATTCCGAGTCCCTTAAATAAATGTCTGCAAGGTGATCTTGGATGGGCTCCAGCTATTATTCTGATTACACGTTTTTGTGCAAGGAGTATTTCCTCCCTTAATGACGAATTGCCCCAAAATATAATGCCATATGAAAGTGAATGAAAATAGGCATATCGGCTAATTTACTGATATGTTTATCACCAAAATTTCCAATAACCGTAATTGCATAAGTAGCTGAACCTAACCGTTTCAGCAGATCATCAACGTGTTTCTTCCAGTTTAATTTCTCATCAATGCACACACCCAGAAATTTTAAGTGTTCTGCCTTAGCAACAGACTTCTGCTCATAGTCTATATTTATCAATGGTGTTATGCTATTTACTGTATAGAATTGCATAAACTGTGTTTTCTGAAAATTTAGTGAGAGTCCATTTGCAGAGAACGACTTAATAATTTTCTGAAAGACATTATTTGCAATTTCCTCAGCTGATTCTTGCTTGTTGGGCGTGATTACTATACTTGTATCATCAGCAAAAATAATTAGCTTTGTGTCTACATGAATATAGAGTGGCAAGTCTTTAATAGATATTAAGAACAATAAGGGACCCAAGACTGAACCCTGTGGGACACCATTCTTGATACCACCCAAGTCAGAGGTCTCTGCTGGTTTTTGGAAATCATTGGTACTGTTAATTTCAACCTTCTACATTCTTCCAGTTAAGTATGAATTAAACCATTTGTGCACTGTCCCACTCATACCACAATACTGGAGCTTAACTAGAAGAATTTCATTATTCACACTATCAAAAGCCTTTTAGAGATGACAAAATATCCCAATGGATGATGTTCGGTTATTCAATGCATTTAATATTTGATCAGTGAAAGCGTATATAGCATTTTCTGTTTAAAAGCTTATCTGAAAACCAAACTGACATTTTCTTAGTACTCCTTTTCTAAAAATACGTGATGCTGCTCTTGAATACATTACTTTTTCAAGAATTTTGGATAAAACTGTCAGAAGTGAGATTGGGTGGTAGTCGTTAGCATCAGATACTTTTCTATGCAAAGGTTTAGCAATATCGTATTTCAGTCTATGTGGAAACATGCCCTGTTTCAGTGAGCTACTACATATGTGGCTGAGAATCCTACTTATTTGTTGGGAACAAGCTTTTAGGACTCTGTTGGAAATGCCATTAATTCCGTGTGGGCTTTCACATTTGAGTGAATTTATTATTTTCCCAATTTCAGTAGGAGAGGTGTGTTGAATTTCAGTTTTATCAGACTGCATAGGTACTGCCTCTTCCATATACTGCCTTGCATTTTCTAATGAGTAGCTGGATCCTATTTTCTCTACAACACCAAAAAAAACGATTATTAAAATGTTTTCTCTTTCTGACTTTTTGTTAACAAACTTTTCATTGTGTTTGATAGAAATACAGTCTTCCTGTGCTTTCGATTGCCCTGTTTCCCTTTTAACAATATTCCCAATTTTTTTAATTTTATTATCAGATGTGCAAATCTCAGATATAATGCACATACTTCTGGACTTTTTAATAACTTTTCTTAGTACAGTGCAGTATATTTTATAATGTTTCACTGTTTTGGGATCATTACTCCTCCTAACTATAAGATACATTTCCCATTTCTGTTTACAAGATATTTTTATTATTATTAAGCCATGGCTTTTTACATGGTTTCTTACAATTATATTTCACTGTTATCTTAGGGAAACTGTTAGCAAATATACTCACAAAGGTATCACGAAATAGGTTAAATTTTAAATTGGCATCATGTTCCCTGTACACATCATCCCAGTCTAACTGTTGCAAACTTTCCCTAAAATTTTGAGTTGTTAAATGGTTAGTTGAACGCACTATTATGGAGCACTGTTTTGCATTACTGTATGGAGCTGTAACATATACTGTAAGTAGTTGTGCAGATTGTGCGCTGATATGAAGCTTCCTGGCAGATTAAAACTGTCCGCCGGATCGGGATTCGAACGCGGGATCTTTGCCTTTGATAGGCATGTGCTCTACCAACTGAGCTAACTGAACAGGGGAACTCCTGTGAATTTTGGAAGGAAGGACATGAGGCACTGGCAGAAGTAAAGCTTTTGAGGATGGATCGTGAGCCGTGCTCGGGTTGCTCAGTTGGTAGACTGCTTGCTCGGGTTTTAACCTGTGAGGAAGTTTTACAACCATCAACGATATTAAACAGCATGTGAAATGCTGAGATATCTGAAATTTAATACAGCAAACTCCCCTACATAACGGTGACGATGAAATTTAGGAACAACACCTCCTTATTCCGACCAAATTTCGGTGGTGATTTCTTTCTTGCATTATTAATCAGCTAGGTGTAGACCAAGCGCCATGGCAGGCACTGAAGTTGCCGTCTGGGAGACTGGTAATAGTGGCAAGACAGAATAAAATCCTGGAAACATCTGAACGCTGCTCGTACGATTTAAATGCAACTGTCAAATTTATCTAAAACTTTCACATGTAAGTTATCCAACCTATTTCTCGATTTCGATCAGCTCATTGTTTAGATCGTTTCTTATTACGAGGAATTCACCAATAGCTCCTTATTTCATGTCTAGTCATAGGTTACAAAGCGACATAAGGCTTTTTGTGTTTGATAGTTAAAAACTTGTTCTCGGCTTTGTTTAATGTATTAATTAGTTAAAGTGGACTTCCTCAGACCACAGAACGTTTGAAGCCAATAAGCATGAATGTTTCATTTCCTTCTCCTGAAACCAGTTTAAATAATAAGGAAATCATCTGTCAGTGGAAAATTTAAACACTCTATCAAGATAAATTATAATTTCAAGAAATCATGAAGGCTATATCTTATTGCAAAAATCATATTTCACTTGTAACAATATTCTTAGAATTATTGACGCTTAAGTTCTTCTTGTAGTTTTGGATCACTCGGTTTCAATTAATTTAAGTTGTAATTATTAAACATTCGTATGATGTTGATTGATTTTCCTTGATTATGAAGAATTTTGATCGAAATTACGTTAGTGACCTAAATTCAATTGCACTGTTTCTTCTCCTGCAACCTAATGGCTAGGGTAATCTGCGAAAGGGAAACTGACTCCCAGTCTAGTATTTTACATGAGCTAAGATGCTGTAAATACGGTTCTCGGGAGAGACGTCGGATGTTGTGAAATTTTTACAATATTTCGTCGACGCAATTGATCGACATCTTCAGGTGCCGCGAATATACTGCTGATAGTGATCGAAGCCTTCTGTTTATTACAGTTCAGATGGTTCAAATGGCTCTAAGCACTATGGGACTTAACATCTGAGGCCAAAAAAAATGGTTCAAATGGCTCTGAGCACTATGGGACTTAACATCTATGGTCATCAGTCCCCTAGAACTTAGAACTACTTAAACCTAACTAACCTAAGGACATCACACACATCCATGTCCGAAGCAGGATTCGAACCTGCAACCGTAGCAACAGCGCGGTTCTGGACTGAAGCACCTAGAACCGCTCGGTCACAGCGGCCGGCTTTATGACAGTCTGAGAGCAAACTACGCAGGCGTGAAAGCGCCAAATTCGGTAATCAATAGCGCAGATTTGCTCAGCGAATTTGCACGTTCATGCCTGTGCAATTTCTTCTCATACTGTCATATATAAGAGGCTTCGGCCATACTGTCAGCAGTGTGTTCGCCGCACCAGACGATGTCGGTCAATTGCTTGGATGAAATATTGTGAAAATTTCAGACATCCGACGCCTCGCCCGAGAACCACATTTACAACTGCTCCGTCAGGTAAGCCTCAAGCAACACAGCGAAGATGCTCTTTATGAAAGTAATGTTTGAGTACTATGTACAACTGACAATATTAAGCGGAAAGATAGTCTGGACTGGTGGTGGTGGGTAGCGATAAGTTTCCATGGGACGAAACTGCTGAGGTCATCGGTCCCTAGGCTTACACATCAGTTAATCTAACTAAAACTGGCTTACCCTAAGGAAAAGACACTTACCTACGCTAAGGAAAACACACACACCCATGCCCGAGGGTGGACTCGAACCTCTGACGGGGGAAGCCGCATGAACCGTGGCAAGGTGCTGCTGACAGCGCGGATTCCCCGCGCAGCGAGTCTGGACTAAAATCCTTAATACGCAGTTACACTACTGGTCACTAAAATTGCTACACCAAGAAGAAATGCATATGATAAACGGGTATTCATTGGACAAATATATTATACTAGAACTGACATGTGATTACACTTTCGCGCAATTTGGGGGCATAGATCGAGAGAAATCAGTACCCAGAACAACCACCTCTGGCCGTAAAAACTTCTTTGATACGCCTGTGCATTGAGTCAAACAGAACTTGGATGGCGTGTAAAGATACAGCTGCCCATGCAGCTTCAACACGATACGACAGTTCATCAAGAGTAGTGACTGGCGTATTGTGACGAGTCAGTTGCTCGGCCACCATTGACCAGATGTTTTCAATTGGTGAGAGATGTAGAGAATGTCCTGGCCGGGGCAGCAGTCGAACATTTTCTGTATCCACAAAGGCCAGTACAGGACCTGCAACATGCGGTAGTGCATTATCCTGCTGAAATGTAGGGTTTCGCAGGGATCGAATGAAGGGTACATCCACGGGTCGTAACACATCTGAAATGTAACGTCCACTGTTCAAAGTGCCGTCAGTGCGAACAAGAGGTGACCGAGGCGTGTAACCAATAGTACCCCATACCAGCACGCCGGGTGATACGCCAATATAGCGATGACAAATACACGCTTCCAATGTGCGGTCACTGCGATGTCGCCAAACACGGATGCGACCATCATGATGCTGTAAACAGAACCTGGATTCATCCGAAAAAGTGGCGTTTTGCCATTCGTGCACGCCGGTTCGTCGTTGAGTACACCATCGCAGGCGCTCCTTTCTGTGATGCAGCGTCAAGGGTAACCGCAGCCATGGTCTCCGAGCTGATAGTCCATGCTGCTGCAAGCGTCGTCGAACTGTTCGTGCAGATGGTTGTTGTCTTGCAAACGTCCCCATCTGTTGACTCAGGGATCGAGACGTGGCGTCACGATCCGTAACAGCCATGCGGACAAGATGCCTGTCATCTCGAATGCTAGTGATACGAGGCCATTGGTATCCAGCACGGCGTTCCGTATTACCCTCCTGAACCCACCGATTCCATTTTCTGCTAACAGTCATTGGATATCGACCAACGCGAGCAGCAATGTCGTGATACGATAAACCGCAACCGCGATAGGCTACAATCCGACCTTTATCAAAGTCGGAAACGTGATGGTACGCATTTCTCCTCCTTACACGAGACATCACAACAACGTTTCACCAGGCAACGCCGGTCAACTGCTGTTTGTGTATGAGACATTGGTTGGAAACTTTCCTCATGTCAGCAAGTTGTAGGTGTCGCCACCGGCGCCAACCTTGTGTGGATGCTTTGAAAAGCTAATCATTTTCATATCAGAGCATCTTCTTCCTGTCGGTTAAATTTCGCGTCTGTAGCACGTTATCTTCGTGGTGTAGCAATTTTAATGGCCAGTAGTGTATATCGAAAGACATGATTGGTAAGACGATTAAATTATCTTCTGTACAGAATGAGTGTACCTTCTAGAATCCAGTTGCGAGCGGCGGAACTAATTTCGTGTGCCGTTCAATCTTACTAAAAAAATCGAAATTGCACATGTAGAGAAATATGAATGGCCGTCTTAGTTTTGTTGATCGGCAGTCGGGACTCTCGGTCGAATGCAGCAGCAGCCTCGACAAAAGCCAGCTCGCGAAACCTACGAGAGGCAATGCCGCCGTTTCTCCCACGTACTCCTCTCCAAAGTCTCAAAGAATCATGTAAACGGCAGACACTCGAATATCCTTTATTTTGTTGTTAGCGGACTCCGGCGGGGAGGGGGGGGGGGGGGGGGGGGGGGAAGCGGCGGGTCTCCAAAGTCTACTCGCTGCTTGCTGGGAGCGCGGCGATCAATGCTCGGTTGGCGGCGGGCGTGGGGGCGGGCGGTCCACCCTCGTTTGTCCGCCGGCGGATCCGAGGTGGGCCGCCGCCGCCCGCCCCCGCCGCCGCCTTTGTCAGGGACGCTGCGGCCCGCGGGCCACTCGCACGCTCCGCCGGGGCCCGCGATACCTATCAGGGGCTATCGAAACAATTAAGAGGCCGGCCGGCCTTGCCGAGCACCCTCTGCGTAATGGAGGGCTCGCCACTCCACGGCGTCCGGCTACACACTGCCTCACACACACCACCCTACGGCCCGCTCCGCTACCTACGCGACCTCCTGTGCCCGCTGTTTTTCTCGCTACCTCGGCAAAACAAACGTGTGTGAGAAGGGGTACACAGCTAGTGAAATCCGGTTTCGCAGGACAGAGCGGATCAGGTTATGGAAAGGGGCCCAAATCAGTTGCTGTTAGTTTCACAAACATACAAACGTTATTTTGCTAAAACACTTAATTACACATGCTTGCCGGCCGGAGTGGCCGAGCGGTTCTAGGCGCTTCAGTCCGGAACCACCCGACCGCTACGGTCTCAGGTTCGAATCCTGCCTCGGGCATCGATGTGTGTGATGTCCTTAGGTTAGTTAGGTTTAAGTACCTCTAAGTTCTAGGGGATTGATGACCTCAGATGTTAAGTCCCATAGTGCTCAGAGCCATTTGAACCACACATGCCCTTAAAAGAATTCAGAAACAATACGGTTGAGGGCCAGAACACAAGTTATTAAAATTGCCTTAAGGAATACACACGGCTGAAAGCCCTAGTTACATTGTAGAAGAAGGCCTGGATAACAAGAATTTCAGTAAGAAAATTTTAAAAAGTTTTAAACAAATCACCTTTCAAATTGTAAGTTGTCTGAAGGCTATATAATGAACATAAAACAACTCAAGGCTTATGGCATGGATAAGAAAATGAAGATAGAGAGGAAAATTCTCAAATTTTCAAATGATTTTTCAAATTTTAATTTAATTCGGCTGAAGGCCTTATCTTAAAATATTTCACGTAGAAGTTCGGCTGAAGGCGACATACTGAACATTAAAACAAACTTAATTAATACACAGCTGAAGGCCTCGCACAGTACTTGAGACTAAAAGAAAGTCACAATCGGAAACAACAGAACAGTGGTGCTCAGAAGTGTTCCAAGGGTCGGCGTGGGGAGGAAACTCTAACATAAGCTTGGTGAGACAGGCAGCCAATTGGATGGCGACACAACAACCTAATCAATTCCTAAGGTTCTTAACATGGCTGTCAATCAGAGACTGTTGTATAATACAAAATTTTGAAAAATACAGCCCTCAGTCGCGAACACAATTAATTTGTAACCTAGGTTTCGGTGCCACAAGGGACACCTTCTTCGGACAAAATTAAAACTAAATTGAAATCGTAAGTGCCGTCCCCACCATTTCAATTTAGTTTTAATTTTGTCCGAAGAATCTCTCCCTTGTGACACCGAAATACAAATTAATTGTGTTCGCGACTGACGGCTGTGTTTTTCAAAATTTTGTCTAATCAACTCCCTTCCACGCGACCAACGGTACGACAACCTAAAATATCAGCGAGGACGAAGATACCAGTAGCACTACGTCTTGACAATTGGCGTCTATATACAGTCAGGCACAATAACCACTCAAAAATAAGAAAAAACACAGGCTGTCGAACTACACGCCATGCCGGACAGCATCAATACGGCGAGGAAACACACACTCGCTGCTCTGTCCCACCCGACTGACTGCCTACTCCAGTACGTAGACAGCATTAACGTAACTGCTCAGTCGAAATTACGCAAGCTAGACACAGTTCCACGAAAACACTTCCACAAGAACTCGAAAAATCGTAAAAGCAATCACTGTGGAACAACCAGGACAAATGACAAGTCGACACACACAGAGAAACCGAAGCCGTCGGCGACCAAATATACATCGTCCGATGAGACGACCGATCGAACGACCAACCAACGGTCCTCCCTGATCAAGTCTCTTTCCGTCTGACAGTGCATGTGGGTCGCCACTGCTCGGGCGAGTACTGGCTGTGCAGACCTCACTGGAGCTCCATCCCAACTCCGTTCCGACGCACAACGACCCGGAGACACTGGCTCGGCCCCAACCACGCACAGGGAACACTTGCCCATTGGCCATCCGACACCTCTGGACAAGGAAGCAACCGACCCAAGTCGCGCAAGATGACCAATTGAAGGGTCCCAGAAGCGATCGGAAAACCAAATATACGTCGGCTGATGAGACGACCGACCGAACGACCAACCAATGGTCGTCGTCGCTCAAGTCTCCTTCCGTCTGACAGTGCATGTGTGTGTCCCTAGCCCTCACTGGAGCCCCATCCGGACTAAACCCCCGACACACGACGAGCCGCAAATACTAGAGGTGGCTTCAAAGATAATACGACAGTGCTCTAATCGATACGCGCTGCTGTTGATACTCACGGGCAGGCAAGCCAGCAACTTAGTGACGCCAGTAAATCGAATAAGAAACGAGGCGACAGTTCCGTAAAGAGAAGCTGTCAAGCAAGAAACGGCACGAACACGAGCCGTGCACGGCTCAGCTAGGCACAAGAAATGGAGTTCCCAGAAGAGGAGAAGGAGACAGAATGAATATTCGCGTGTTGAAAGGGGATGTGATTACAGAACGAACACAAATTTACAAAGAACTTGACAGTATGGATAGACTTATATGAATGACGTTGCTACCGTCTGGCTTGGATATAAACACTGTTTCGGTTGGAATGGATGTCAGAAATCCGTTGTCGTCTCTCCTGAGTCAAGCTGGATCACAACTGAACTGGCTCTTGATATGTTGGATACTCGGATACTGGCACTGGGATGCAGCTGACGTCCGAGCTGGTGCCACACATGATCTGTGGACAAGAAATCTGGACAAATTGCTGGCCACGGGAGTACATCGATATCACGCAGACAGTTGACAGAGATCCTACCATATGTGGACAAGCATTGTCCTGTTGTAGAATGAGACCGAGATACTGTCGCAGGAGAGGTAACCTATGACGAAACAGGTTGTTCGTGACGTACCGTTGTGCCATCAGAGTTTCCTCAGCCACTTCCAGCCATAACCTGAAATCACACCCGATGACTCTCCGTTCAATGATGCCAGCAGTAACAATACTATGTCCTCAAAACATTGGAAGAATGGAACCTCCACCTAGGTCGCCACCATACTCAACAACGATGGTCATCCGGCGAAGTGCAGAACTGCAATGTATCGCTGACCACAGTACTCGTACTACGCCATTCACCAACAATCCATGTTCCCCGGTGGCGGCGCTACTCCAAACAGCTGTTTGTGTTGCAGTGTTAACGCCAACCTACACGTAGGTAGGCGCTTATCTCCGACCAACGGTGCGAGATGACAAAGAACTTTGCACGGAGTCCTTTACTTGTTTTCGGATGGCAGGTACAGATATAAACGGGTTACGGTATGCTTGGTACACAATACGACGATCCTCACATGTGGTGGCCAGACGTGGTCTACAGGAAGCTCAGCGACGAGTATACTTACCCTCACGTTCCCATGCAGTCCAACATAGGGGCACTGTCACATCCAAATGCCTCACAAATCTGGATACTAGACTATTCGAGAAGTCGGCAAACGGAGACTCGCAATGAGGCCACATTCCAACTTTGACAGGTGCTGACAACGCTGTCTCGCATGAGTATACAATATCTCCGGCCTTCACAGCGATTACTCAACATCTGACGCTGTTCACGCCTCTTATGTACTCTAGTAAGTCTGGAGCAACACTAAACAGGAACAACACTCACACACTCTCTCGACCTGTCTACCTGTCAGAGTTAATTGCAACTCTAGTCAATTATAAGGAGCAGCCAAATGAAAACTAAACAGATGTAAAAAAGTGAGTCAACTGTTTATTATTTCAGTAATTTCCTCGAATGAAAAAAGCCCACAGTTGCACTAAATTATGTTTATTTGAAACCTTGACCATGGTTTCTGCTATAATAATATAGCCTTCTTCAGAAGTACTACAAAATGATCAAAATGACTTCTAGACCAGTGATACAATCTACACATAAATTTGAAAATTACGTAACTGATAACATGTTACTTACATACACAATAATAAATGAAAAATGTCTTAGCCTAGCGGCTGCGTCAAGACCAGGACTTACGTCTGTTGAAGTAATTTTACTGCAGTACTCACTTGTAGTTAGAAAAGCGTCCTGCTAGCTCTTTCTCGCACACTGTATAGGGAAGTAAACCTGTTAGCAGCAGTCCTGCCCGTTCGCCTGATATGACAATAGGCTGTTTTATCCAGTTTAAATGTGGGGTGTATAATAAGGATATGCGACGCTCGATACTAACGTTGTATGTTGCTTTAAAGCTAGGGCCGCCAATTTAGATGCCCGACGAGATGAGCTGACTACTATTTCTGCTACTTGTTCTTAATTTCTGTCGTGTGCACTTAACAATTGTTTTGAACAAAAAATGTTACAGTACTTTTATGAGTAACACGGTACGATGAAGGCATTTTCGGAACATTTTCTGGTCTGAATTGCATATTTAATACAGTAATACGACACATTTGATCTCATTAATGTAAATTTCTTTTTGTTAAACGTTTCGAATAACCAAGAAGAGACGCATGTGACAAGAGAAGGTAGATTTCTAATCAATCATTTTCCTTGACATGGACCAAGGAAGCATAAGTTTGGTCAATGTCATCTTCACACAATTGCTGTGAAAATATTTTGCTATGGTTGATCGGATTCCAGTCATTCCTTCGCACAGCATTCACCCATTATGCTTTTCGATTTGGATTAATAGGAAATCTGAAGTCAAATGACAGAAATAATCACTACAGTAGAAGTAGACAGCGCAACGAAAATTTATGTATATAAGAGCAAATGTCACTCAATGAGTACATTTACGAATGATACGTGATTCTTTTTCATTTTAAACTGTAATCTGAATGATCAGCACACCCGAAAATGACAAGCTGGCATTTTTGATCAGAACACTTCCACCAGAAGCTAATGTTTAGGACAACTAACATGTCGAACGTCGGTTTCCACTTTGTGGCGTCGTGACAACTCCCCTTATGACTCCTCCATGGGAGTATACTCACAGTTGACGTCTCAGAACAATTTTCGATGACCCAAGAGGAATTGAAACATCACATTGTTGCAGAGTGGGCAGTGACACCGCGGGAATCTCTTCAGTCTGTCCAGAAGTCCTTACAAAAGCGGCTGCAAATGTGCGTGGCAGTAGATGTTGGATATTTCGAACATCGATGACATAAATGAAATTTTAAGGAGTGCTAGTAATCACATTCTCTTTTATTTCTTTTTGTTACTCCTGCTGATGTAATTTTGCAACGTAAGTACGTATCTTGACAGCAAACAGAAACTAGTACAACATCGTACAAATACACTACTGGCCATTAAAATTGCTACACCACGAAGATGACGTGCTACAGACGCGAAATTTAACCGACAGGAAGAAGATGTTCTGATATTAAAATGATTAGCTTTTCAGAGCATTCACACAAGGTTGGCGCCAGTGGCGACACCTACAACGTGCTGACATGAGGAAAGTTTCCAACCGATTTCTGTTACACAAACAGCAGTTGACCGGCGTTGCCTGGTGAAACGTTGTCGTGATGTCTCGTGTAAGGAGGAGAAATGCGTACCATCACGTTTCCGACTTTGATAAAGGTCGGATTGTAGCCTATCGCGATTGCGGTTTATCGTATCGCGACATTGCTGCTCGCGTTGGTCGATATCCAATGACTGTTAGCAGAATATGGAATCGGTGGGTTCAAGAAGGTAATACGGAACGCCGCACTGGATCCCAACGGCCTCGTATCACTAGCAGTCGAGATGACAGGCATCTTATCCGCATGGCTGTAACGGATCGTGCAGCCACGTCTCGATCCCTGAGTCAACAGATGGGGAGTCCGCAGCTCGTGGTCGTGCGGTAGCGTTCTCGCTTCCCATGCCCGGGTTCCCGGGTTCGATTCCCGGCGGGGTCAGGGATTTTCTCTGCCTCGTGATGACTGGGTGTTGTGTGCTGTCCTTAGGATAGTTAGGTTTAAGTAGTTCTAAGTTCTAGGGGACTGATGACCATAGATGTTAAGTCCCATAGTGCTCAGAGCCATTTCAACCATTTTTTGAACAGATGGGGACGTTCGCAAGACAACAACCATCTATACGAACAGTTCGGCGACGTTTGCAGCAGCATGGACTATTAGCTCGGAGACCATGGCTGCGGTTACTCTTGACGCTGTATCACAGACAGGAGTGCCTGCGATGATGTACTCAACGACGAACCTGGGTGCACGAATGGCAGAACGTCATTTTTTCGGATGAATCCAGGTTCTGTTTACAGCATCATGATGGGCGCATCCGTGTTTGGCGACATCGCGTTGAACGCACATTGGAAGCGTGTATTCGTCATCGCCATAAAGGCGTATCACCCGGCGTGATGGTATGGTGTGCCATTGGTTACACGTCTCGGTCACCTCTTTAAGCAATGGACGTTACATTTCAGTTGTGTTACGACCCGTGGCTCTACCCTTGGTTCGATCCATGCGAAACTCTACATTTCAGCAGGATAATGCACGACCGCATATTGCAGGTCCTGTACGGCCCTTTCTGGATAAAGAAAATGTTTGACTGCTACCCTGGCCAGCACATTCTCCAGATCTCTCACCAATTGAAAACGTCTGGCCAATGGTGGCCGAGCAACTGGTTCGTCACAATACGCCAGTCACTACTCTTGATGAACTGTGGTATCGTGTTGAAGCTGCATGGGTAGCTGTACCTGTACACGCCATCCAAGCTCTTTTTGACTCAATGCCCAGGCCTATCAAGGCCGTTATTACGGCCAGAGGTGGATGTTCTGGGTACTGATTTCTCATGATCTATGCACCCAAATTGCGTGAAAATATAATCACATGTCAGTTCTAGTATAATATATTTGTCCAATGAATACCCGTTTATCATCTGCATTTCTTCTTGGTGTAGCAATTGTAATGGCCAGTAGTGTATTTGCTCTGATACGTGCTAAGACTCGTGACGTCTGCCAACTTATCTCGGAAACTTTCGGTCGTTTCATTATCCGATGCATGTGGGATATGGAGTTGGCAGGTCCACAGCATATGTACCAGTGGAGCATTGGGGAGCTGCCTGTGTTTCACCACTCCATTTGTGCTGCACGGCTGGGAACATTCAGCCTCAAAATAAGCTCCGAGCTCCTAGGTGCCCCCTCTTCTCAACTGTTTGTAAAAGGCAGAGAATCGCAATACGGCAGAAGTTCTGCAGGAGATACCTGTCGAGCAGTTGGCGAGGGCCGGACGGCGCAGCCCCGGGGCAGGCAGCGCGCTGGCGGATCGGTTTCTTCCCACGCGCACGCCCGCCGCCAGCACCTGATGCCCACGACCTGGTCCTACCTGCGCCGCACCGGCTGCTCTGAAAGCAGCCGGTGCGGCCGCATTGTGCAGCGTTGCGAACATACGCGGGAGCGCAGATGCCCCGCGGAATCGTCTACTCGCAGCTGAACGGGGTCGCCGGACGCGTGTACAAAGCCCGCCCCACCCACCACACTAATCTCCGGCTCAGCTCTTCAGGCTGAGCGCCAAAGCGTCTCTGCATACCGCTGCACTGAGGATCAAAGTCGTATTATCCCGTTTCACGGTTCTTAGTGCTCGCGTTTTTGCACTGACGAAAAATACGGGCCACTTCCATGCTTGAGTATCTTCTTCTTTTTGCTTTGCATTTGCCTGAAAATTGATGTCAAGAGCATGAAAAGCAACTAAAATACCGATCTCCCTCTTTTACATTTCCTTTGTATCATGAAAGGAACAACTGCGATGATACACGTTGCAGAACGTCTCACCGCTAGATGAATGACGAATTGTAATTGTTTTTCTACATAGAGGGTGTCTCGAATTAATAAGGAGGTAGAGAACATCGAAACAAATACACTGAAGCGCCAAAGAAACTCGTATAGGTTCAAATGGTTCTGAGCACTATGCGACTTAACTTCTGAGGTCATCAGTTGCCTATAACTTAGAACTAATTAAACCTAACTAACCTAAGGACATCACACAAATCCATGCCCGAGGCAGGATTCGAACCTGCGACCGTAGCGGTCGCTCGGCTCCAGACTGTAGCGCCTAGAACAGCACGGCCACTCCGTCCGGCAAACTGGTATAAGCATGCGTATTCAAATACAGAGATATGTAAACAGGTAGAATACGGCACTGCGGTAGGCAACGCCTTTATAAGACAACAAGTGTTTGACGCAGTTGTTGAATCGGTTACTGCTGCTACAATGGCAGCTTATCAAGATTTAGGTGAGTCTGACCTGATGTTATAGTCGGGGCACATAGGACACAGCATCTCCGACGTAACGATGAAGTGGGGATTTTCCCGTACGACCATTTCACGAGTGTACCGTAAATATAAGAATCGGGTAAAACATCAAATCTCCTAAATCGCTGCGGTCGGAAAAGGATACTGCAAGAACGAGACCAACGTCGCGCGAAGAGAATCGTTCAACGAGACAGAAGTGCAAACCTTCTGCAAACTGCTGCAGATTTCAGTGCTGGGCCATCAACAAGTGTCAGCGTGCGAAACATTCAAAGAAACATTATCGACATGGGCTTTCGGAGCCATTTTTTAGTCATGTTGCAACAAAATGTCACAAAAATTGTTTTTCTAAAGCATTGGATGACTTGTGTACCACTTCAACATAAATAGGGAAGCACTAACAATAAAACTGTGTTCGGTACACACATAAACCGCACTATGCATAAGACACAAAATACAGAACCACATTTGGAAGGAAAGCATATATCCCCAAAGAGTCTTCCCTTAATATACCGGAGGAAGCTGAAATTTTCGTGCATCACTTGAAGAAGGAAGAAGAACTCTCAATAAACAAAACAATATTCAGATGCGCAGCTTTCTTTTGACTTTGTAAAGAAATTTTATGCATACGTGTCACCACAATTAGACCACTAGTATGCTTAAAGTGGTCGATGGAAGCAGCATGGCGACGATTAAACCAACCAATAGCGATGACATAACCGAGATACGAAAAACGACGCCTCCTGGCGGAATACACGTAAAAAAACACGCTGAAGATGCAAGACGGAAAGAAGTGTGTTACAGAAGTAAACTATGGGATTTTCTTTCATTCTAGCTTGTAGCTTTATGTACTGATCGCTATTGTATCTATATAACTGTTTTAAGCACAGTGACTTCTTCATGTTGATGTACCACACATTCTTACCCGCACTCTTTTATAATTTATGGCATTATAATTTATATACAGTAGTGACTTCTGGAGGTTAGGCATAGAACAAAAAATTGACGGGTTGATCTGCAGCTGCAATGGATGTCATACACACTACTGTATTTATCATATGAGTGTTTCAGATTACCTCTGTAAGATCAAACTTAGCATGTATTTTATTTGTTTAACAGATTTGAAAATTTTTCAGAGTACGAGTGAAATCGGACTTCATTACGAAAGCAATACACTCGAATAATAAATATTAGAATAATAATTCAGTTGTCCACCTGACATGTCAAACTTTCCTAACTACCTTAGAATTTTAGCAGTTATTTAGTTGAAAAAAAATTGTTTCTTTGGAAACGATTTCAGTAAATGACATACTTCTTTAGCATAAGTTAAACTGCAGAGAACGAAACCGGGCATTGAAAATTTGGGATATTTCCAAGCAGCTTGATGAGTAGGTGATGAGCGGAATATCTCAGCGACCCAGGGTAGAATACCATCTTTCTAACGTGTACAGAACAAGTATTAAAATATGAAACTACTACAGTAAATACAGAAATTATGGATACCACCAGAATGACCAGTCGAACCAAAAGTAAAAATACTGTGACTATACTAAACAGTTTATGGTGCGAACAATTTCCTGTCACCGTGAGGAACGGACTCTTGACTCATCAGTTTTAAAACGTACAGTATTCTTGTGAAACATTCACAATACACCTGTAGTTTGGCATCATGGCTTGGGTAGTCCCCAGCATTTCTTTTCCATACATTCCCTTCCTCGCCCATTTTGCGGAGGACTTCTCCATTCCTTACCTTATCAGTCCACATAATTTTCAATATTCTTCTGTAGCGTCACATCTCAAGTGCTTCTATTCTCTTCTGTTCCAGTCCTCCCATAGTCTGTCTCACTGCCATACAATGTTGTGCTCCAAAAGTACATTCTCACAAATTTCTTCCTCAAATTGAGAGTTATGTTCAACACTAGTACTCGTAGCCTTCTCTTGGCTTAGAATGCCCTTTTGCCGGCCGGTGTGGCCGAGCGGTTCTAGGCGCTTCAGTGTGGAACCGCGCGACCGGTACGGTCGCAGGTTCGAATCCTGCCTCGGGCATGGCTCTGAGCACTATGGGACTTAACATCTATGGTCATCAGTCCCCTAGAACTTAGAACTACTTAAACCTAACTAACCTAAGGACAGCACACAACTCCCAGCCATCACGAGGCAGAGAAAATCCCTGACCCCGCCGGGAATCGAACCCGGGAACCCGGGCGTGTGCCTCGGGCATGTATGTGTGTGATGTCCTTTGGTTTAAGTAGTTCTAAGTTCTAGGGGACTGATGACCTCAGATGTTAAGTCCCATAGTGCTCAGAGCCAATGCCCTTTTGTTCAGTCTTACTCCACTTTTTATGTCCTCCTTCCTCTATACGTCATGGGTTATTTTGCTGCCTATGTAGCAGAATTCCTTAACTTCGTCTACTTCGTGATTCCCAATTGTGAAGTTAAGTTCCTCGCTGTTCTCATTTCTGTTAATTCTCATTACTTTTGTCTTCCTTCGATTTAATTCAAGTCCACATTCTGTACTCATTAGACTGTTAATTCCATTCTACAGGTCCTGTAATTATTTTTCACTTTCACTCAGGATAGCAATGTCATCAGCGAATCGTATCATTGATAACCTTTCACCTTGAATTTTAATCCCATTCTTGAATCTTTCTTTAGTTCCGTCATTGCTTCTTCGATGTATACATTTCACATTAGTGGCCAGAGAGTACATCCCTGTCTTACACCCTCTTTAAACCCTGCACTTCATGCTTGTTCCTCCACTCTTATTGCTCCCTCTTGGCTCTTGTATATACATATATTACCTATCTTTCCCTATAGCTTACCACTATCTTTCTTAGAAAGTCGAACATCTTGCACCATTTTACATTGTCGAACGCTTTTCCAACTCCAGAAATCCTATGAATGTGTCTTGATATTACTTAAGTCTTGCTTTCATTACCACCTGCAATGTCAGAACTGCTTCCCTGGTGTCTTTACCTTTCCTAAAGCCAAACTGATCGTCATCTAACAGATTGTCAGTTTCCTTTTCCAGTCTTCTGCACATCATACTTGGCAAAAACGTCGATGCATGAGCTGTTAAGCTGATTGTACGATGATTCTCACACTTGTCGGCTCTTGCTATCTTTGGAATTGAATGGAACATATTTCCAGACCTCTTTCAAATTATTATTCTAACAGTGCATCTCCTACTCTTCTAAATCGACTCCTGTTTCTTCTTCTATCATGTCATCTGACATGTCCTCCCTCTCATAGAGGCTCTCAGTGTACTCTTTCCACCTGTCGACTGTCTCCATATTTAACAATGGAATTTCCATTGTACTCTTAATGTTACCGCCTTTGCTTTTAATTTCAGTAAAGATTGTTTCACTTTTCTATATGCCCAGTCTATCCTTCTGACAGTCATTTCTTTTTCTATTTCTTCACATTATCCATGCAGCCATTTTGCACTTCCTATTTATCTCATTCGTAATGACTCATATTTCTGTATTCCTGAACTTCCCTGAACATTTTTGTACTGATAATACGTCAGTTATACGTCCTCCGTACAGGCTGTCCTCTCATCCCCCACCCCGACGAAATACTTTAAAGCATCTACTGATCAACTTTTGGTGGAAGGAGTAGGTAGGCCATCTGTATTTATGGTACCGAACAGACAAGACGGAGTGTGTTTATTAGCGGACTGTAGATAATTAAATAAAGAGGTAGTACCTCAGCTGTTCTCTTGCCTGACCTTCGTTCATGTTTTGGGTGGTTTCAGAATGCAAGGGTATTTACCACTCGCGACCTTAATCAAGTGTACTATCAAATTATTTTGGTTTTAAATAAGGCTGCTACTCAGCAATCGTATAATAGTTTCAACACAGCAATCATACAGCCAACAGGTTACAAATAAATGTTTGGTACTCTGACCTAGGTTTCGACACCTCTAAGGATGCCTTCATCAGAATTAAATTTTGAGAAACCGTAAAATTACATTGAGAGAAAGCAATGGTCCGAATTAGGGGCAGATATGCTGAATTCAAAAAATAAAATAAGGCTGGAAAGTGTTTCATTTCGTACAGTACCTGTAGGATTACCGACAACACACCGAACTTCGCCTCCGTAGCCGGCCGCGGTGGTCTCGCGGTTAAGGCGCTCAGTCCGGAACCGCGCGACTACTACGGTCGCAGGTTCGATTCCTGCCTCGGGCATGGATGTGTGTGATGTCCTTAGGTTAGTTAGGTTTAAGTAGTTCTAAGTTCTAGGGGAATGATGACCACAGATGTTAAGTCCCATAGTGCTCAGAGCCATTTGAACCATTTTTTCGCCTCCGTAACCTCTTTAAGAATTTATTTCGATGCGGGAATGTGTCGTACAATGACCATCCTGTATTATCCAAATAGGTCGTTCACAGAGAGGGTTAACCGCAATTTGCGCATCTTTCTTATTGCGTACCATCATGTGGACCATACACAGTGGGATTCGCCATTCTTTTGGTCGGACACACCTGCAATATGGAAGTGCATGAAGCTCATAAGCAGGCCCTCGTCGTCCTCGTGTTTCCATTGAAACACAACAACGCCCCTCTCGAATTTGCAGTGACTGAACGATTTACTGATAAAATGATCGTCGCTGTGCAGATTAGAAACAAATTGAAAGTGCGCTTAAAAACCTGAAGCTCGCCCACGAGAGGATGGCGCAGAAGTTCAGTACTGGAAGGTGGTCGACATCGCTTTGGACAGGGGACAGTGTGTGGTTTAAAACTTCAGTGCAGCGAGTAGGAGATCGGATAAAGTGATGGTGAAGCTACTACCCAGGTTTGTGGGTCCGGTGGCGCTCTTGCGTTTTATGATGCCTTTCACCTTGCTCCTGAGGGATCGTACCAGGTGAATACTGAGAGTGCATCTGTCTCAGGTGAAACCATTCAGGAGTCGTACGTAGCCCATATTTTGGTTTTAAACGCCAAAAAGGGGGAATGGGTGCCATTTGTCTTTGGTGGAGATGTTTTTACGCGTGTTTCATGATAATTCAAGTTCCTCGTGTAATCTCAGGAAATTGAGTCTCAGCGATTGTTGCGATGATGTACGTGTGTTTTTGGATGCAACCCTTGACTCAGGTCAGACACTAATATTTGATGTTTTCAGCTCCCGTGTGCATCCTGGACCTCAGGACCTAGAGTGTGGAGGAGGGGGGACGGAAGGTACCAGCCATCGCCACGCGCGACGATTTGAAAATCTCCCGGCTACCCGTGCTGTCGGAAAAGCGCAGAGCTGGACCTAACGCCTAGGGTCGCCGTAGCGACTGGCGTGAGAGGGGGGGGGGGGGGGGGGGGTTGCGCTGCGCCGCCTGGAGAACGGCCTCTGTGCGACAGTGTGGGTCTCATGGTGTGCGGCAGGTAACGAGTAGACATCGCCGACCATGACTGAGGCTGCAATTAGCAGTTCGGCGGCAGCGAGAAGGTGTTAATGGCTTGGGCTGTGCTGATGGCCGCCAAGGAGTTTTCACTTGGGGTCGGTACGTATTTGAGTGGGGAAGCGTTATGCACATGTAGATTTGTGAACCTTGTGGCCCCAAATAATTTGGCCCGTTCGTTCGTTGGTGTGTGTGGTCACCAATATCTCCTCTTCTTTCGTCCGGTGGTTAATCATTGACGTCTCCACCGGTTGTATAGTTTCGGTGCGCTGCAAGTCGGTGGGTGTCTGTGGAAAGTCTTTGCAGCTAATGAAAGTGATGAAAAAGTGTTGTGATCGTGGCTGGTTAACTAACTAATGCCTAGTGGGAAAGCAAGCAGGCACTCGCGGGTTCAAGTCTATGAGCGGGGCTGCTGCTGTTTTGAGCTTGCGTGGCAGTGAGAGCTGTGAATAGTGGCTCTTGAACTGGGAAGCTGAGCCTATCTTTCTACGTGCGACACGCCTCGTGCCCTCCCCCGCCGACTCGTTCCTTGATAGTCATTGACGAAATTTATGATTTATTGCTGTACTTCTATTGTGTACTTGGTCACCGCATCCCCCAGACGCGCTTAACCGCTTGCTGTTAACTTTTGAAACGCGCGAGTAACCGTTAGCGGCGTGAAGCGCCGGTCTGATAGCGGCGTGAGGCTGGCGTAATGTTCAAATAACAACTGAAGCTGCAGCCTGACCAGCGTTTGTGCCTTTGTGTTAAATCTTGGGCTGATCCTAGTTAACTGCACTCTCACTTGAGAATTTTGCTACGCATCTTAGGAGCTACTTCAATAATCATTGAAGCTGGCGTTCGACCAGTATTTGTGCTACTGGGTTTAATCTTGTAGCGATTTCTAGTTAAATGAACTTCACTTGTGAATTCTGATACGCAACTTAAGTGCCATTCAGCTAATAGCTAAAGCTGGAGTTCGATCAGCATTTCGCCCACTGGGGTAAACCTTGTATTGCCTGTGAGTATTGCAAATGTTCAAATTGTGCCTTATATAATCCTAAAAGTGACTTGAGTTTAGAAACTCCTTATAAATAGTGTTACTACCAAATTTTAGATTAAAGGGGTGATTATATTGTAAGACAATTGTGTGTTTAATTGGAACTGTGATCACACCCCCTTGGAGTGGGAATTTTTTTGTCTATTTGTGAAATAAAAACGATCTTAAAATGGTACATGTGTCTCAACCCAGCATCACCGCTCCACAATGACTAGTTATGCACAATCGTTTGTGTCGCACCCTCATTTCAGGACACCGCCTTAACATAGCACTGTCCGTGTAAGGTTTGATATTGTATTGTGAAACAAGAAAACAGGAGAGAGCGAAGAAAATGATTGCCATTTACGTACCTAAGACATGGAAAAAGAGAATTACTGGGTATGTTTATATAAATGAAGGAATTATAGTTTTAACTATTGAAGAGGAGAGACAAAACTTGGCTGTAATTGCAGTTTACGCACCAGGGGAGGGAGAAAAGAGGAGTCGAATTACAGAGCTCTTTCACAAACAGCAATCAGTTTCGTTCAAGTTGTTGTATGTCGTGGAAAAATTGCGATTTTTGAGTATCGCGGAATAGTTATTGGGCGAGCAATTGCGGTATTTTGCGCTAGTCGTGCATTGTTCTCCTTCGTGCCAAGTACATGTTCTGAATCCATTATCTGAAAAATTTAAGAGATATCCTGGTAGTGTACTGCATAAAAGTTAGACGTGGACTTATTTAAGGCACTCGTACTCCATTTTGTCTTTACCAGTTGTCTACAGAGGAGAACTTCACGCTGGCCGCAGTGGCCGAGCGGTTCTAGGCGTTTCTGTCTGGAACCGCGCGACTGCTACGGTCGCAGGTTCAAATCCTGCCGTAGGCATGGATGTGTGTGATGTCCTCAGGTTACTTAGGTTTAAATAGTTCTAAGTTCTAGGGGACTGATGACCTCAGATGTTGAGTCCCATAGCGCTCAGAGCCATTTGAACAATTGAGAACTTCACTTATTCGTGAAAACAATACATGTCTTTGTCGTACAGTGAGACTATTATGAACGATTAATTACCCTACGTTTCCACAAGATACGTACTTAAAGTGTGGCATGGTGATTACTGTCGGTCATGGTAAGGCGTCAGATTAGCTTCAAATTCAGTGCCGTTTTAAATCTATTGACTGGTAGTGACTGAAAATTACTCACGCCAGCCATTAGCTAAACAATTGAGCTCGCATTGCACGATGCGTAACTTTGTGCTAGGCCCCGCGAAGGATAAAAGCTGATGTCAGTAATATAATTAAAAACTCAAATTTCAATAATCTTATTCTTTCATCGAGCAAGGAAAGATATATTTCACAATTTAACAACGATCAATAAATCATATTGATAAGAGACTTAAAAACAAGGGTAGGGAATAAAATCGTCTGTAGCGACTATGGGAGAACACATTATTAATAACAATGCAAGATTGCTTAGAGATTTTGCTTCTTTTAACAACTGAAAAAGATAATCAATACTTTCGTTCGTAGAAAATATCCATAAATGAAATTCGGCTCGAGAACTGAAGTCTCTTATTGACTACATTATTATTAGCGAAATCTGTATGGAAAGGTGTAGGACACTAGAGTGAAGGGCATATAAAGTAGGGTCTGACAATTTCTTGTTGATATCTCAAATAGATATGTAGACCATATGGAAGAAAGAGACAAAAATTAACAAAAAAGATGAAGGAAAAAATTTACAATCTACTAAATAAACATAGGATACCAGATCTGTACCGGGAGAGACTTAAACACAAATTAGAGCATAAAAAAACGGTAGTAATATAGAAAGGATGGAAAAATATAGAATATGAGGTTAAGAAAGCAGCTGAAGAAGTCTTAGGAAAAAACAAAATGATGGGGAGGAAGTAAGTGTTAAAATTTGCACATAAAGCTATAAAGAAGGAACAAGATGTTTATCTGAAATGTATCAATGAACTAACAGAGGAGAACCATCAAATTTAGAAACAAGAGAGCAATGCAGCAAATCGGACATCCAAACAAGTTCATCAAGATTCGTGAATAGGTTTATAAGCTTAGCAGAAGACGATGTTCACGGAAGGGAAATGGTTGCTTGTAAAACAATGTAATGTTCAAACAGAGAAAGAACAAACTTAAATAAATAACATCCAACCAGAAAAAACGATAAAAAATTACACGAACTTGTGGTCTGAAGGAGAATTTCCACAGAGAATAAAGAGAATGGAATTGAAAGAGGACGTTAACATGATTTATGTATGGCTGAACTAAGAAAAATCTCATCCCTACAAATAATAGACAAGAGCCGGCCGCTGTGACCGAGCGGTTCTAGGCGCTTCAGTCCGGAACCGCGCTGCTGCTACGGTCGCAGGCTCGAATCCTGCCTCGGGCATGGATGTGTGTGATGTCCTTAGGTTAGTTAGGTTTAAGTAGTTCTCAAATGTTAGATCCCATAGTGCTTAGAGCCATTTGAACCATTTTAGCCATTTTTAATAGACAAGCTACTAGCAATGCATGGTATAAACTTGGAACTGTCCTAATGTGGAGGCAATCTATTTCGAACACTATAATATTCATTCAATATTTGCTGAAGAAATAGAGGTATTCCAGAAATATGATCATAAGCCGAGACGATATCACTGTTTAACAAAGGAGACAGCGGTAACTGCAAGAAGTATTCAGGAACCAGCTTACCTAACACCGCATACATAGTTTGTGTTAGAATAGCAAACAAGAGATCAATGATTATACGAGGGGCGTTCAATAAGTAATGCAACACTTTTTCTGATAGCAGATTGGTTTTATCCAGGATTTCAGTATACCATATTATGCCCCGAGCCAACAGTGGTAACATCGGTTCCCATCAGATCACCGAAGTTAAGCGCTGTCGGGCTGGGCTAGCACTTGGATGGGTGACCATCCGGTCTGCCGAGCGCTGTTGGCAAGTGGGGTGCAGTCAGCCCTTCTGAGGCAAACTGAGGAGCTACTTGATTGAGAAGTAGCGGCTCCGGTCTCGGAAATTGACATACGGCTGGGAGAGCGGTGTGCTGACCACATTCCCCTCCATATCCGCATCCAGTGACGCCTGTGGGCCGAGGATGACACGGCGGCCGGTCGGTACCTTTGGGCCTTCATGGCCTGTGCGGGAGGAGTTTAGTTTTATATTATACCCCACTCTTTTGCCACAAAATTTTATTTTTCAACATAATCTCCGTCCAATGCGACGGTCTGTGTGTCCGGCTGCACCACTCTACTGGTCGACGTCGGAGCCAACGTCTTGCAGCATCAATAACCTCCCCATCACCCACGTACTGTTTCCCGTGGAGTGCATCCTTCACTGGGCCAAACAGACGGAAGTCGGAAGTGCGAGATCCGGGTTGCTGCGTGGATGAGGCCAAACAGCCAAATTCAGTTTTGTGAGCTTGTCTCGGTGGAGCAGACACATTGTGTTGTCACGAAGACGGAGGGGTTTGTTTACATTTCTGTGGCAACGAACACTCTGAAGAAGTTTTTTTTTTCAATTTCCTGAGTGTAGCACAATACAGTTCCGAGCTGATCGCTGCACCATGAAAAACATCAAACAGAGTGACCACTTCAGAGTCCCAGGAGACCATTGCTGTCATTTTACTGGCTGAGTGCGCGGCTTTGAATTGGAGCACTCCATAGATTATCCTTTTGTTTCCAATTCAGAAGTGATGAACCCATGTTTTATGGCCTGTGACGATGTTCGACAAAAAACTGTCTCGGTCAGCCATGTAACGCGCAAGCAAATCCACACAGATCGTCCTGCGTTGGTCTTTACGGGCTTCTGGTAAGAGGCGACGAACGCGAGGAACCCAGCGGGTTACCGACACCAGTTTGAATTTAACATACAGAGCCGCCACCTCCTCCCGGAACTTCGTACAACAGTAGGGGCCGATGCGGGAGTATTCCACGATGTCCTACAACAAACTCTGCGCGTTTTCAGCCGAAATTGGCTAAAAAATAGTTTTTACTACATGTTTAACGTCCCTGGTAGCTGAGAGTTTATTAAGCGAAGAAAAATGGGATTCCGGAGCGGATGGTCGACAGCAGGTGCAGTGTTTATAATTAAATAAGTAATGGAAAAGCAGAGAGATTGTAATAGGGAAACCCGTTTAGCATTTATTGATTTTATTCAAGCAGTCGATAATGTTGATACATACAAACTGTGGAGAATTTCCATAACTCTCCGCAGTTTCTATGTATCAATAGAGGATATCCACAACATACAACAACATATAACAAACATTTAAAGAGTATGTACAAAGAAATGACTGTGATTTTAGATATAAATCATACTTTAACAAAGCTGAAACTACAGACGAAGCAGTTACAAAAGGGTGTAACATTTCAAACTCGCTGTTTATTTATTTAGATGATGCAGTCCGGAAATTTAGAGAGATTCTTGATAGGGAAATTAAGATTAACAGAAATTTCCGCCTGCATCGTCTTTTATGTGCAGATGACGCCACATTGTTGGCGAAGTATGAAGAAGATCTACGAAGAGAAATACATTTATAAGGCAAGATTTGTGAAGAGAACAGTTTGACGATTTCAGGAAAGAAGACGACATCGCTGAGTTTTAAAGGAAAAAACACTGTACGGACAACAATTGCGATTAATAATAGAACGGTTCTAACAGTAGTTGTGTTAAGACGCCACATATGAGTATCACGTAGATACAGAGAACAAATTAGCTAGGTTTGGTAATATACTTTCACCAATAAACATATGTCTAAATACAGAACTAATGGAAACTCATAGATGTGCAAGACCAAATAATGATATCCATATTTTTGCATAGCTTCCATGGGTGATATGGCAATACTAAAAGATT
Source organism: Schistocerca piceifrons (assembly GCF_021461385.2). NCBI lineage: Eukaryota > Metazoa > Arthropoda > Insecta > Orthoptera > Acrididae > Schistocerca > Schistocerca piceifrons. The sequence goes on from NC_060142.1 coordinate 392,395,848, forward strand.
TAGCCTCCAAGTATGCTTCCAAAACATCAAGAATATCTATTCAAAATAATCTACTCAAAACCTCATCATAAAACACGGACAAAACGAGAGAGGTTACGGTAAAATCTAGAACATCTACGACAAAAAAATACGTGCCACAAACCAGGCACTAGAACAGTCATCAAGCCCGAAGTCTTGTACGATATTGAAAATGTGACCTGGAACACAGCCTACAGGAAGAACGCAAAGTTGTAAGACGTACTCAGCCCCAAACGAACGCCTAAGATGGATACGGACGACAATCCCGAAAAAGAGAAAAACTATCGAATCTCGAGGGAAATATAAGAAAAAGTAGACTGAAATTTTATCGGCGTATCCACAGATTCTCAACAGCAAGACTGACTCATAAAATTGCGAAGGACATAGAACAAATGAAAAACATACTCTGGATCCAACAACTCAAGGAGGATTTAAAAAAGGCTCATGTAAATCCATCAAACATTTTCAACAGAAACTTATACAGACAAAAAATTAGCAAGTGGGAAATACTACCAGAGAATGAAATCACCACCAGACAAAGGACAAAGTGGACTGCAAGAAGAAAAAGAATCCGCAGGTAAATAATGACAGCACCTTGAAAACTCCCAGGATTGAAACATAATAGCTTTCCGCGATCCAGTAGGGAACAACTGCACCCAAAAATGATATAAGGAAAGAAACAAAATTGAAGATTCATAAGACAATGGCAGTTCCAATGCTTGTTTACGAAAGCGAATCGTGGGTTGTAAATAAAGCCAAGAAAATGGCATGCAAGCAACAAAGATGAGGCTTCTAGAAGTAAAAGGATATACAAGAGCTAACAGAAAGCGAAATGTGGAAATTAGAGACGACCCGAAAATATTTAATATCGTCAATAAAATACAAGAAAACAGAAGATACTAGGACGAACATCTCGAAAGAATGAAAGTAGACGTTATAAGTAACCGAATTGGGACAAGACACCAGGGAACGCCGTAACAGATAAAACAAACAAAAGGGTCTTCTCCTTAAAGATGATATGTAGAGAAGGAGTTACCATCACCAGGCTTCATGGTCCGTGCGTTATTTTTTCGAGGTGATAACTAAACCCATATGAGTTCCTCTCTTAACCATACTACAGCGAAAAGTCAATCAGGTCTCTGCAAACTGACGTATTTTATAGCTAATCGACTCCTACGTTTGTGACGCTCTTAGTACAATGATTGTATTTGATGGTTATTATCTGATAATTCAAACTGCACGTTATTTATTTATTTTCATCGCAAGTTAATATACGGATGCCAATTTACGCAAATGCTTGCATGCAGCAGTTTACATATACTCGTTTGCGCCCGCCTTCAGTCAAACAGAGCTCTCGCATTAACCCATATTATTTGACAAATAGAGCACAACGATCATGTTTGGCAATACCACATGGCAAACAGTTGCGTGTGGGCTGTGTTTGCAGCCACGTATGCTTTGTAAGTAAATGTGACTCGAACATGACAGGTAATTCAAATATACTGCACGCAATCACTCATTCCTGTAACGGATACATTGATTCTGCGCGGACTCAAAATAGAAGTTTGTTATTTGCTAACTTCCGTATAGAGAGCTGTACTGCGAACTAAACACGAAGATGACGCGGGACACGCGGAATTCTGGTGGGGTGAGATCCAACAACGTGTTTTTAGCGCTCCTCCCGCTCAGGGAAATTCAATTAAACATTTTTCATCCGCCAAATTGTTCGAACACACGATGCGAGCTCTCCCGCATAGCTGCGATAAAAATGCATTCCGACGTCTCGGACATTCCAAACTACGTGACAATAGGAATCGAAGAATATGGTACGGAATAAACTCGTGTATATAGTAGCTGCGAGGGAGGCGAATTTAATTTAGAAGCGTTACCTACCGACTGCAGGGAGGGAAACGTATCTGTAGTACAGGACCGGAGCGAAGCGTCCGTCAGAGGACGCGGCGCGAGTCTTGTGAATGAACGGGCAGCTCGTCCGGTAATTAAAAATCTCACATACCTTACAGCGGCGGGTATTTGCTTTCATTGGTGCTGTGAATAAGTTGAGATAGGGGGCGGGGCGGATTTCACGTAACGGGGCCAGAAACAAGCCGTCAGACGGGGAAACAGTTTTTTTGGACGCCGTATCGCAACGACAGACGGCAGCGTTTTCGCGATAAATCTCAGTAGCTATTTGCTGCACTGGAAAAATGCTGTCGCTTAGTATCGTAAATTCATCTCGCGTGCAGTTACGTCTTCAAAACGAAGCTAGAGCTGGGGATAGATGTGAGGGTCGGAGATCTTCGATTGAGAACATGATTTTTGAAGAAAGGAACAAAAAGTTTAGTTAAACATTACTTATCCTAGGCATTTCTAGATTTTCTGTTTTACACTTTTCTTAACCGATCAGTTATTCCAACATTGGTGTTAACTCTTTTACACAAGCGTTCTTAATAATATCTCTGAACAAAGTATTTGATCCGTTGTGAATTGTTTGATCCGTAATGGAGGCAGTTGATCTCCGTGACTATCCCTTTATAGGGCGTAGAATAATAACAGAGACCAGTCACAATAGAAGGCGATTTTATGTAATGCACGGCGGTTTCGGTCTTGTGTCCATCTTCATGGGATTTTACAGTCAATTACAAGTTGCAGTGCTCAATGTTGGAGGTCACTGTGTAATATCTCTTTATATTCGATGAGTTATTCGGATACAATTTTACCCTTGAATGACATTTACTGATTTTCTATCTTCATACTCGCAGAATCGATGCGCAAAGTAGTTTCATACAATAGCTATGCCATGAATGCATAATTATTCTTTGTAGTACTCTGTCTGGTGGTTGTTAGAAAAAAAGCTTCCAAGATTTGTCTTCGTGCCGATTAGCCTGAGCATTGTTTGAAGAATTATAATCTGAATATTGAGATTTATGACAAAAGATAACTGATACAAAATTGTACGCTTAAAAGGGATATATATATATTGTTCCTTCATACAAAAGTGTGTGACAATTTACATTATTTGACATTTGAGAATTAATGATATTCATCGATATATTGCGTAGTTGTTAATCAGAAGGGAACTTCCTAAAGACTGGATACGAACCTGCATTTAATAATCCAAGAGCTCCATTACCTCTTCAGAAGGTTAAACTTCATCAAAGCCAACTATCCGCTTGATCTGAGGTTTCCCGACTGATTATACAAAGCTCCCAAAAATACGAGGCATTTTATTTGCACAGATTAGCAAACTGCCGCAAAGCACGAGCCTGCAGAGAAGAAGAATCATCGCCTGATTCCATTCTAACAAGTAAAATTTCTGAATCATTTTGAGTGACTGAGTTATTACTGTGTTTCCTATTATGAATGACTGATTGCTCGAACGAATTGAGAACTACATAACTACATAATTACATAGATAGGAGGAAAAATTACAACTGTTTAAATAAAAAATAAATAATGTGATGATGATTAAATAGATCCAACTGAAACAACTGAAGTTGCTAAGCGACATGTGTTGTGAAGTATTATACCACTACCATTACAGATGGAGTATCCATATAGTTTCCACATTACATTCATCACGATTTTTATAGGAATATCTGTATTCGTTGCACATTTACTATTACACATCATGATTAATGTTGGTGCTTCCACGTTACGCCTTGATACAGTAGATGCCAATAACGTCAGAAGCACATACACTGGCAACATCTGACGCGTTTACACACCTCTGTTTTTCCCATTTTAATGGATTACATGTCACGAGAGGAAGACCTTTCATTAAAATATTTTATGAATTTCCATTTTAAAAAAAATTTCTACATGGGCACATATGGAGGGAGGGGGGACAGGGAGGGGGAGGGCCGCTCTGTCCCCACTCCGTAAAAACTGGTCTCCACAAACTAAACTCGCATCCTGCCCTGCGACACAAAGTGATGTGCAATATCAAGCCAGTATAAATCTGAAGGCTGAATATATAATCGATACTGGTTGGTTGCAAGTGTACTCAGAATCACTAGTCGTGAAATCTGAAAGCCTATTCACTGCGAAACTAATGAGTTAGACTCCTCCCCTACACCTTCGGCTCTGATTAAAAAATGGCTCTGAGCACTATGGGACTTAACATCTGTGGTCATCAGTCCCCTAGAACTTAGAACTACTTAAACCTAACTAACCTAAGGACGTCACACACATCCATGCCCGAGGCAGGATTCGAACCTGCGACCGTAGCGGTCACGCGGTTCCAAACTGAAGCGCCTAGAACCGCACGGCCACACTGCCGGCCCGCTCTGATTCTGGATACGCTCTTGTTACTCGGTGCAATACTTTCAGGTTTCCTTCCAGACCTTTGACCTGAAAACTTCTATTCGCTTGTCGATCGAACTTCCTTGTGAGACGCAATACTGTTACATTCGAATCACTAATAACTACGAGACTAATCATGCGTAAAAAATGATTGAGCCCGCAACATATCTATACATCTTTATCGCACAGTATTTATTTTGGTTGTGACGTCATTGTGCCGGCCGTTGTGGCCGAGCGGTTCTAGGCGCTTCAGTCCGGAACCGCGCTGCTGCTACGGTCGCAGGTTCGAATCCTGCCTCGTGCATGGATGTGTGTGATGGCCTTAGGTTAGTTAGGTTTAAGTAGTTCTAAGTCTAGGGGACTGATGACCTCAGGTGTTAAGTCCGATAGTGTTCAGAGCCATTTGAACCATTTGAACGTCATCGTGCCAATGTAGACGCATGCGCGTGACTGTTACGAATCAGCTTTATGTAAAGTTATTAACTGGTGCAGGCTAGAAAGGCGTTTAGCTAAGAGATTGATTCGAGTGCCATTGTGAAAAGCTTGAGGAGCACAAGTAGCAGCCATAGTGAGAGAATAGAAATATTCACCTGAATACAAGCGAAAATCGGTATTAAACTTTGAACTTCAAAATAATGAAAGATGTTGTTTCATGTGTCTCATAAATATGATCGGAATAATAGAAAACTCACGTTAAAGAAAAGCTCGCGTCGAAAAGAATCCAGGGAGTCCAAAGAGTCCAGTGCTGAGCTAATGCGAGTGAAGAAACAGCGCAAAGCATAAGGCGGACAGCGATAGTCAGAAACGTCTACAAATCATGTACTGGGGTCTTTGGATGGCAGTTCTCTGTGTAACCATTGTATTAAAGAGATTAATAATAAAATTTGTTATGATGACGACGAACGAGTCGTCACCAATGTTGACTGGTGGCCAATGCTAAATAGAAACATAATAATCACGGCAGGTTTGTCAGCAACGTCGATAAGATACTGGCTGCATGGTCTGGATCTGCAACGACTAAAATAATTAGAAGCCGTTGGTAAAAAAATAATATATATTGTACTTAACTGGTTGTACAGGATTCTCGTTGGCTGCATGCATATAATTATAAACAGATAGCTATTGAGGCCTCACTTAGGCCATACGTTACTAAGCACCTTGTTAGAGGTTACTTCCTATCAGCTGAAGGCTGGCCGGCCGGTGTGGTCGAGCAGTTCTAGGCGCTTCAGTCTGGAACCGCGCGACCGCTACGGTCGCAGGTTCGAATCCTGCTTCGGGCATGGATGTGTGTGATGTCCTTATGTTAGTTAGGTTTAAGTAGTTCTAAGTTCTAGGGGACTGGTGACCTCCGATGTTACGTTCCATAGTGCTCAGAGCCATTTATGAAGCTGAAGGCTATGCTACTTTACTACTTGACGTCCCGAGCTAGAGTGGACGAGAGGTCGGTAGAAACTTGATACAAGCCGCGGAGCGGCGCTGGTCGCAACTCGCGGGTCCAACGATACTAATACGGACCGCGGTCGATAACTGCAACCCCTAACAAGTGTGGTATCGAACGTTGATACCACAAAATTATGTATTAATACGAAACACATTCCGATGTTTTCAGGGAAAATCTACGGCGCAAACTGCACTGCGTAGTGGGAACGTCATGCAGCATTACACAATTAGAGAGAAAGGGACGGACGGTGAAGGGATAACAATGACGGGAGCCCAAAAAGGACCATTCACCAGTTGTAATGGTTCTTTATTTACGTGACCATTAGGGCACTCCAACCCCAGTTCTCGATACCTGTAATACCGAACTACTTTTTTACGAAGTAACAGACATATTTTTGTGACAATATTCACATTTGGTTTTATTAAAATCGCTCTGAGCACTATGAGACTTAACATCTATGGTCATCAGTCCCTTAGAACTTAGAACTACTTAAACCTAACTAACCTAAGGACAGCACACAACACCCAGTCATCACGAGGCTATAGTAACTCCGATGTATCGATATATTACAGTGATATGGTTCTTGTGTTTATTCATTTCTGTGAGTCTGCCATAACCTTTGATTACTTGTACTCGTTTTGGCGTAAATGCGCACAGAGCAGTCTTTGTTTCACTTTGCAGAAGTTAAGTTGTTATTTCGCTTAGTAAAAGAGCAGTCAAGTCTTGTGTTTGGTTGAAGTGGAAATTAAATATATGAAGATTGATACAAAACTGTTTTCTTGATGATGTGACAATTAAAAAGAAGTATATGTGAATTTACAAGAAGTTTAGTAAAAATGTGGATCGTGAACACCAAGTCAAAAATTATTTCTACCATGCCATTGTTCTGATCTGGGATTGTTTGATCATTAAGAATTTCCTGAAAAACGCATTTGTTAGATCTTCAAATATTGCTAAAATACAGATCTGGACCTTCTAGCAGTCAAAGTGGAATCACCCTAGAATCAACAAGATGAGCATAACGACTTCGACGAAATCTACGCGGGAATCCATTCAAGATAAGAGCCAAATTAATGACTTTTTTTCAGTGACCTTATTATTTCGATTCTGACGACACCATCCACAATCAATGACTTAGTTGTTGCCCGATAAAGCGAACATATGCTGCCTGAGCAACATTATTAATCTGATTTCTAATCTGCTTTGCAAGTGGTGGTATTGTTAGACAGCGAATTAGTTCCCAAGGTTAAACAACCATGTCCATCTGTAGTGTGAATCTTTGTAAAATTTGTCAGTCTTAACGAATATGCATTTACACCTAAAGCACACTGACCGTAGAATCTTACACTGCTGACGGTAACCACTTCTAAGTGGGAGGATAGTGCTTTTGCCGTTGCACAGCTTAGTAGATTCTCGGAAGCATCTTAGCAAGGGCGTCGCGAGGGGGGGTTAGGCTGAGAGAGGCGCTTCCAAGCAACGCTGAAGATCGCTGTCTCGCAAGTTGCCGGCGGGACCCTCACGGTACCTAAACATTTTCCTTTAATTAACCCCAACAGTTTAGGTTAGCGCGAGTTGCCTCCCCGCGGGCGGAAACACGTCAGCGAACTTCAGCGTCGCTGCAGCCGAAATTCAGTCCTCCGCGGGTCTGCGGCGGCTGCGGGGCGTCGCTTATGGGCGACGGAGTCCGCGAAACTTGCTGCGGCTGCCGCTGCGACCGCACCAGCCGTGGCCGAGGCGTACACCGGCGGTCGCTCGCCTGCGACTGGACGTCCGCTCTCTGAAAGGGCCAGCACCGCGCCTAAGGTTACCAGGCGTGCGGTTTTAGCCCGGACAACACAGAATCTTCCCGTTTTGTTCCGAGTACGGTGCAATCTCTAAACCGTACGTCAAATGTTCCGATTTTGAACATGACGCATAATGCCACACTTTTAATCTTCAGTACCAAACTTTACATTGCAGGCTACGTTTTTCACGCTCGGGTGCCCATGTGATGATCACTGAAACTGATGTGACGTCAGAAGCAGAACCGCGTTGTGTACTTCCACACCATGCCAGAAGGCAAAGGGTTTCGTTCACTTCGGGAACAGGTTCAACACTTTCTCACAAGCCATCATGTATTTCACATATTAGAAATGGTTTATTTATAGAGGTAGTGTGTTCAGAATGTATGAGAATGTGACATATCTCATGAAAAGTAAATTAGATATTCAAACCAGCACACGCCGCAGTAGAAGACTGCAACTGTATCATTTCATCTGAGGAAAAAGAATTTCCAGAACTGCGGCCATTTGCAGAAAATGCATATAAAGCAAGTGATACTTTATCTGTTGGAAAAGCTGAAGAAATATTTTCCATTTCACACGGTGGTGAACCGATGTTAGGCATTGAAACCTGGTAGTCAGGAAAGGCAGGATTCGGTATGGATTGTGGACGGGGCCATAATCATTTACTTTTGGTTCCCTTTCGCAGTCACACACATTTATTTTAAAACGGTAAAGATATCACACGTTATTAATGAAGTAATCAACAATTGTGTAATTAATAGTGCTTTCAGTGAGTTACAGTTTACCAAATGAGCATAAAATACAGACACAGCAATTAATGTTTTAAAAACAAGCTAATGTGATCCCAATTAGAACTTTAAGGCAAGTAACCACAATCACGGCTGATAGCGCCAAGAATGGCAATTATAAAAAATTTAACGAACATACTGTAAAACAGCAAAGCAATAGCAAGGTTAATTTAAAAAGAGAGGCAACAGATCACCAAACGAGTGAGACAAAATCATGGTAAACTTGGTAGCACACACATTTAAACCTGCTGTAACGCCGAGAATGGCAGTTATATAAAAAATTTTAAAAAACATACAGTAAAACAGCAAATACAACAGCAAAGGTTAATTTAAAAGGACAACCAACTGATCAACAAAACGATGGTAAACTTCGCAGCACCATCATTTAAACCTCCTGTAACGCCAAGAATGGTAATTACATGAAATAAAATTAGAAACATACAATAGAACAGCAAATACAATAATAAAACACAAGGGCCAGTCACAGACGGTGCACCAGGAATCGACCTCTTAGTCGATCCGGCAAAAAAACACTTTTGCGAGCGATAAGATAGTCAGAGAAAAGTTTCATTCACTTCACAAGATGGTAACTCAAATCAGTGCCAGTTTAACGAATGACTAATGATAATGTTGCAGAGGCTACCTGACGTCCAATAGACCAAATGCAAAGATGTAAAAATACGCCAACCAACCTACAATCAAGAAAGCTGTCAAACTACACACCTCACCGGACGGCAGGGGCAAGGCGAGGAAACGTACACTGCTGTTACATACACTAAACCCCAGGGCAGGTAACTGGGGTGTTAGCGGCCACGAGGCAGGAAAAACACATCTGGCTGAACTTAACAAATAGTAACAAGCTGAATGCAATAAATAGTAATTAGAAGTCCAAGAAAGCTAATCAGATCCGCCTTCCCAAAGCACTCCACTTGCTGCTCTTCACCTGGGCAACACTACGAGCAGCAACACAAACCCAGGTCACTGGAGAATCGCAAGATCTCACAATGGTGGAGATTTCTCTACTTGAATCCAAATGCACTCAACTTAAAACTTGCAGGATCTGGTTTACGACGAGGTCGTGCACCCTCGTAACCACAGGCCTTCGATCCGGCAGTCCATGCGTGCCGCCAGCGGTCTCAGCGTGTTTTCGCACTGCACGGACCTGGCTCCTCCCGAGTCCCCAATCAAACTGCACGCTGACACGACCCGGAAGAACCACGAAGTCACCCCAAACATAGGGCCACAGTTAGTACATTTCGATAACCGCTACTGCTGCCACTAACTGACAGGCAACGCTTGCGAAACCAAGTGGCACCTGTCAACACGAGAAGAAGACAAACAACCGCAACTATGTCAACTAAACAATACGGTCTGGCCTCCAACAGATAGCAGAAACCTACAAATAGCACCAACGCGAACCGCAGCAAGGCTCAGTCATCATTTAAAGAGTGTTAACCACAAACGCAGACACTCAATATTTGGTACAAACAACGCTGATGAAAAGTCTCTACAAGTGGACTCTGTTGATGTAAACAAGGTACGTAATAGATGCAAGCTAATTTCAACATTTCTCGTTTTCAAGGTAGTAACAGGCCTATTTAGGAAAGTATAAAAAGACGCAATTAATAGTGCTTTTTTCGTTTCAGATAACTGCGTCTGAGCTTATATTCGCATTTCACGCAGTTAAAAATCGTCTGGGCTGTGTCAGCATCGATTGCAATGTGAAAATATCGTCTCAGTTATTCCTTGATTCGTCAACTGCAAATAAAATCGGTGCGGTAAAACAAAATGTGACGCATTAATTACTGGCTTTTGGACGAAATGGCGTCAATATTTGCATCAAAGGTAAAGAATAATAAATTTTTTAGTGTTTGGTTTCATACTTCCAAAACAGGTAATCAAAAGCGTTATCCTATTTGCGTAAGGTAGTTTTATGTGGAAGCAGGTATGTCCCACAGGATTCTATATTTCAGTGAAGATTCTGGTGAATCTGCATCTGCAAAGTCTGAGCAGAGCTTAAAAAGGATCCCAAAACACAAGTTGAATTTGTCAAAGGTTTCAAGTTTTACAAACGCAAATTGAACTCGTAGCGAAGCGAAATCAAACTGCTGTGCACATACCTGTATAGTACATAAACACTGCAAATCTGTTATGAATGCTATGTTTATAGATACTGAAGTGTTAGTAATCAAGACTTTCAACTATTTCTCAAATTCAGCTGAAAGGATATCCAGTTGAAAGATTTCTTTAATTTTGTTGATATAGAATGCAATGCTTTGTTAAGATACGTATCTGCAAAGTGATCTTCCAGCAATTATACTTTTCTAGTGTAGATGATTGCCCTAGCTTCATTAAAAGGAACTTAATATATGTGTCCAGTTCGTAAAAACAACATATTTTAGTGGAATTAAACCTTCACATTTCCCTGCATTCAACAAACATTTTTTCCAAGGTTTTACTGAACTCAGAAAAAAATGAACTGGCGATTTGTGGAGTATGCCCTGTGATGGAGAAAACAGAAATGGAGTTATAACGTAGGATAAATCATCTGTTTTTAGATTATAAGCTGCAACAGCTGTTAAATTAATTGGATGACCTGATCTTACGTGAAAAACAAACACAACTGGAACAATGCAGGCATATGTATGAAGTGTGTCTGAAATATCACTTGAAAAAAAAACCTTTGAGTTTAAAAATATTTTGAATTAAACCGAATCACTTTTCATTGTTGATTTCTTTAGTGTGCATAATATGTATTCAGAGATCGCTATGGTTCCTGGTTGGTTTTGTGGGGAAGGGAATGAATATTTGAAAGCAAAGTTAGCTATTATGACTGTGGTATCGCTAGTTCCGATGTCACAGCGTAGGTGAACGCTCGTAGGTTGGCACTACGAGAGCGGACGAACTGCGCCGACCACAGCGCTCTCTAGCCGACGCTGTTGAGCTCAACGAGGGAAGCTCTGCTTTCTGCCCAGTTGATCAAGAGCACACGACCAAGCAACTTAGCTTCTACCTGTAGGGGGGGCTAGCCATTACAGACTTTGCCTTTGTAACTTCTAGTAACTGTTAGCTTTGATACATGAACGGCTTCGCACCTACGTGCTCACCTGTATCAAAGTTAAGTAATGTGTTTGTACATGTTTATACACCAGTAAAGGTGGTTTAACTTTATTTGAAGTAGCGAAGTGCTTTAGCTCACCTGCTCCTACTCGCTTCCTTCATTCGGCCTAATTTTCAGATCTCAGGAGCACACTCACGCGCTGCCTTCCAGGCGGGATACAAAAATGACAATACGACAGTGATAGGTCTAGATTATAGAACTAATTGTCGCATCAAAAATGTGCAGTGCTTTAGTTTTAGCTAAATCTGTTTTGAAAATATGTCCTTGAAATGCGTTGACGAAGAGAGTTTTCTCCATATGAACATTAAATGGAGGGATCAGGAAACGGATATTCAATGGATCTAATAAAAAGATTAATTGTATAGTTACTTAAACTACGACGAAAGTAGCAATGATTTTTGTAAGACTGTGCTGTATGATGACAACTGTGCTCTCCACTTAGGTTGATGAGTGTGTTGTGAAGAAAATGTGCAGTAAATACAGTTTTTAAAACGTCAGTGCCGATACATGTGCTCCTATTTTTCCTCACTGAAATCTGGCAACCCCAGCTGCACTCTAATGATACGGCTCCACTACTCTTCAGATATTACACGGGCAGTGAGGGTGGAAATTAGACAGCTTTGGAGTATTAGGCGCAGATGTCATGAAACATCGTTACGTGACCTGCCAGACAACATTAATGTACACTTTTTGTAGCTTGAAGACTTTTTTAAACTTTTTATTTTCTCAATTTAGAGCTGTTTGCAAGGTAATGCCCAAAAATTTCCGAAATGTCGAATATTGTGGCCAAACGATCAGTTATAGGAATGTCTGGCGCTAGGCGTCTCTAGTTGTGTCTTTCAACTGCCAAGGTGAGGTTGGACACCAGCGTTCCTTCTGGAGCCACAATATTGGGGCTAAAGCAGACGACACAGTGTAACGTCGTTAACAAAGAATTTACTTATTTTCGGCACTACGAAACCCTGCTTCCTCTCTGTGAAATTTAATTTCAAGTTTAAATAAATTTTGAATAAAATTCACAATGAATTTTATTAATTTCCAAATATGTACCCCGGATAAAGCAAAAATAAGTAAAATAAAATAAAATAAAATTGGTGGCCTGTCTTCTCGCTGCCTCACGCCGGTAAGTAGAGTTCACTAAGCAATGGTTTGCTGATTTGCGAGGCGGAGTGAACCTCGTCCTCTTCTTCTTTTTTTTTTTATTTGTTAAGAGTAGAGTGGTCAGTTGCGAGCAGGTGGAGACAAGGCGGGCAGGGCTCGAAACCCGAGACTTGACCGCGATGCCTCCCCCCTCCCATCTGAATCACTCCCTCCAAGTAGCTCTTTTTTATTTTTACTGGGAACAGGGTAAATAAACAAAATACCTTTATCGGTACAAGCTAAGATACAGCAGAAATGTCATCCTTCCGGCGGAAATAACACGAGACGTTAAACCCGAACAAGGCGAGCAAGTCTTTTTTATTAAAAAGGCGTAGGAAAAAAATAATAGTAATAATACTGATGCAAGCTATGAGGTATGAAGCAATAGAGAGTAGAGTTGGGGGAATAACCAGCGTGTTCTGCTATAGTGCATAAATGAAAGGAGGCGCGTGTCCAGGCGCTTACTCCACTTACTGAAAGAAGCGCGGAGAGTCTCAGATGTCAGCAGGGGGGCGGGAGTGCTGTCGGCGTGTGGCACCATCCAGCTGAGCGGGGTTGACCTAAAGATCGTGTGTAGGTAATTGGCGAAGAACGCGTGGTGGCGCGGTTGGTGTTCAGCTTCAGTGTGGGTGGTTTGTAAATACTGCCATAAGTCAAGGCGTGATTTGTCGTCATCATTATACATGTAGGCGATCGTCCATCCCTTGACCGATACAATCGCATGATTTTTGGCGGCAGGGAAATAAGTATCCTAAGGTTGGATAAAAGTCCATGGGTCAATGGAATCCGGCGGAAAGCGGAGGTAAAGGTAACGAACTGTTGCCAAGTTTCCAGACGCCACTGGTAGCAGCACGAGTCAGTTGGTGGACATCGTCATCCATGAGGAGGCAAATAGGAGCGGAGAGTCCGTTAGTCCGATGGCGTGAAGACGTTGATTTGTAGCGAATTTTCCACTTGCGACGTGGTACCATGTTGACCGGACGTTGGAGGGAAGAAAAGGCTGGTGGATATGACGTCAAACCGTGGGCCACCGCTTGGATGGATGTCTGAGTTCGATTTTGTTTCTGGATATGTAACGAAGCAGTGGGGTGTAAAAATCTTTAGGTCGAGGAGAACGCGTGGTCGGTAAGTGTGTGTGAGCATAACTGAAGTCGACGATGAAATTAGAAATGTGCGTCACATGGTGCTTGATGTGTCCGACTAGTACTGGTGGCGTTATGGTAGCGGGCATAAGAATTTCCAGCAAGCTGAGCGTAAGGGAGGGCCCCCGTTCCAATGCTTGTGCATGGTGGGCATGTACAAGGACGCTGCTCGGAGCTGCACATTGACAAGGCCGAGGCCTCCCGCTCGTGGGGGAAGGGTGAGCGTTTCGTAGCGGACCCTAAAGAGCGTACGGGCCTTAAGAAAGTACCCGAAAGCAGCCTGGGGGCTGCGTCCAGTAGTTGATGGCCGCGGGAGGACCTGCGCGATGACGACTATTTTGGACGCCACATGCTGACTGAGGAACTGGACATGTTGTAAACAATCCAGTTGGCGGAGGAGATTTTGTCGCACGGCCGTGCGGATAGTTTGGAGTGCACGTCGAAAATTGATGGCAGCGGAGCGGCGCACGGTGGAGGTGAAAATGATATCAAGGTATCGTAGATTCTCTATGCACGGGAGATGTGCTAAGTCATCGTGTGAGAGGCCGCGTCCAATGGATATCGCCGTGGATTTAGCCACATTCGTGTTACTGCCCGCTGCAGTTCCGTACGTTGATATCAAATCAAGCACCGTTTGTGTTTCATTGCATGAGCGGACCAAGAGGAGGAGGTCGTCCGCATACGCACGACATCGAAAATAGTGCTGTCGCAAAGTGAGACCAGAAAGGTGGCTCGTCAGACTCTCGATGAGTGGCTCCAGGTTTAATGGCATGGAGTAGGGTCGAAAGTGGGCAACCTTGCCTTACCTAACGCCAGATCGTCACTGGTCCCGCCACACGGCCAATGACCTGAATCAGTGATTCGACCGTGGTGTACAGGCGCCGAATTACATAGATAAAGGCTGGTGGAAAATCCATTTGGCTCATCACTGAGAACAGAAAACGATGCTGCACCCTGTCGAATGGGTTGTCAGAATCAATGGCAACCACCGAGGCGCGGAGTCTGCACGCCGCTGCCAGTGCAATTCAATCACGACATTCTCCCGTGGCCGTTTGTATGTTAACTGAGCCACCCGGAGTTGTCTGTTCTGGGGATAGAATGCTAGGCAGGATCTTGCGGCATCGCGTCGCCAGGAGGCATGTAAAAATTTTATAGTCCGCGTTAAGCAGAATCAGAGGACGGTAACATGCTGTCGTCACTTCAGGTGTCGGTTTGTGGATGGGTATGATAATTCCCGTGACAAAGGACGGCGGTACGGCGTTCCCCATCTTCATCAGTTCATGGAACAACGTCGTCCACCATGACGCCATTAGTGTGAGGAAAGCGCGATAGAGCTCTATCGGCAATCCGTCGACACCAGATCATCTTTGTTGATTGCATCGTGAACATCGTCACGCGCAACTGGCTCCATCAGCTCTTCCAGCTCGTCCTCTTCGTCGCTGGCGAGGGTGCGAGTTATGTGTGGTAACACAGACTCCTCAGCGTGGTTGTTGGTAGTCTCCTCCTGGTACATTGTGCGGTAGTGTTCTACAAAGGCATTGACGATTTTGGCCTGGCAAGTGACTTGCTGGGCGCGACAGGTGTAGATCTCGGTGATGAGTCGTTTTCATCGGTGTTTCCTATCAGAGGTGATATGATGCATGGTGGGATGTTCTTATTCCACCGAATCTTGACGTCGGGTCTGCACCATAGCTACCTGCAGTCGACGGCATGTCAACGTTACAATTTGTGCCTTAATCCTGCTGCGTTCCCTTTGAGTGTCAGGGGTGGGTGGTTGGGCGTCCAGGTCGCGGAGAACGGCGTAGAAATAGTCGGTAGTGTGCCGGCGCCACGCAGCTACTTCCTTGTCATACTGAATCAAGGTATGTCGAATGGCAGGTGTGGCACATTCTAGCCACCAAGTCAAGGCCGTGCAGTACGTAGGTAAGCGGCGTTCACAGGTGGCCCATGTCTCGGAAACACGTTGAAGACATTCGGGTTCATGAAGATGGGAGGTGTTTAGCTTCCATGGTGCACAACTGCGCCAGACCACTTGTTGGGGGAAGAGAATGTTGCAGATCTAGGCACAGTGGTTCGAATAGGCCAAGGACCAAAGTTCTGCACCTTCGACTGTGGGTGTGAGTTCTAGAGAGACGTAAATCCTATCAAGGCGGCTCGCGGAGTGACTCGTCTGGTACGTATGTCCAGGCGCGTTGCCGTGCGCGAACTTCCCAAGTGTCGCAGAGCAACAGATCACGGACGACAAGACGCAGTTCTTGACAGGTGTTGTAGGGTGCAGGACACAATTAAAATCATCCACAAGCAAGTAATGGTCACAGCATCGAAGAAACAAAGGGGCGATTTCTTCTGAATAGAAGTGTGCCCTGTCGCGTCTGCGGGTGGAGCCTGAAGGAGCGTAAATGTTGACAATACGCGTCCCCATGGCGGTGATAGCCATGCCTCTGGCGGAGGGGAGGTATGTGATTTCGGCCACTTGAATGCCTTCTCGGGCGTAGATGGCTACGCCGCGCCCCAGGTGGTCACCAGGAGAAGGATAAGTGTTATATCCCGCGACGTCTGGAAGTGTGGCCAACTGTACTACCTGTAGTAGTGCGATGTCGACGTCCGATGCCCATATCATCTCTCGCAGCAGTTGAAGTTTCACAGGGGAGCTAATGGTGTTAGTGTTGATCGTCGCTACTAGGTCGGTTTGGAGCCGTACCCCACCGTGGAGGGGAACTCCATTAGCGGAGGTTGAAGAGAGGCGAGGCAACGGCGCAATCATGCCGCACGCTACCTGACGGCGTTAGCGACGATGGAACTAGGCTTCTGTCTGGGGTAACTCTGTCCACAGCGTATGATCCGGGTCTTCGTCGACTTCGTCAATCAAGGCCATTGAAGACGCTGTCGTTATGATGTTCGTACGTTCCGCTGCGGTCGTGGGAGCGGAGGACGTCTCGGCGGCAGTCTCAACGGTGGAGTCCACTTGTTCAGGTGCTCCTGGGAGAGCCAGCAGAGTAGGCACCGGCACAGCCACAGTCGGCGTCATGTTGAAGTCATTCGTATCGTCGTGCAGGTTCTCCGAGGCCTTGTCGGGTCGGACGGCCTCTGAAGCATCAGGGAGAGGTGATCCGTCTCGTTCCGAGACCGTACGGCGCCTCCTTTGCGCCTTTTAGGTGAACGTTGTTTGCGTGTTCGTCCCTCTGTGTCGGAAGACGGAGGGGAGTCGCGGCGCTCTGGGAGAAAGGCCGTCGCGGGAACGATAAGTGAAGGGGCGTCCATATGATCATCCGGGCGGTGATCGGAAGTCGTCGCTGTTGGTAGAGGCACCGGAGTAGGCTCAGGCTGTGAGCGCGATGCGTCGACCCCGGCGGTATCCGTAGCAGCAGGAAGGTTCACCGGTACATGGTCCGACGGGAGGCAGGTGGTGGGAGAAGAGAGCGCCGATGCGTAGGTGATCGGTAAAACCGTCGTCGGAATCGGAGGCGCCACGGTAGCTGCTGGCAATTGGGTGATTCGTCGCTGAAGACACTCAGACCTGAGGTGGACTTCTTTCCCGCACCCGGAACAGGTCTTGGGTTGGCCGCCGTACATAACGACCACGCGGCACCCGCTAATTTGCAGGTAAGATGGCACTTGGCGATTGAGATCGATGGTGATCTGTCGTACGCCGTTAAGAACGGGGTACGTTTGGAATTGCGACAATCGTTCGGCAGTGTGGTCATGTACAGTGCCATAGGGGCGGAAAGCCGCTGTAACGTCTTCCGCTGGGAGCTCGAACGGGAGTTCGAAAACTCGTATGGTGCGCATTCCCAAGCCTCCTTGGTTGACAGTGACCGCACCGACATTTCCGTCGGCGCGGCAAAAGCTTAGTCCGTGTTTATGCCGCCGAAAACCGACCTTACAGGCACGTTAACTTCGTAAACAAGTGACTTGCGCAGAGCGAGCTTCTGCGCAATGTATGAATTTTGAAGGGGGTTGGAGTTCAAGGCGCCGATGCGTATCGATTTGTGGGTAAATTTGAATCGGAAATAAACCATGGAAATTATAAGAACCCGATACTGGAAATTAAGTTAGAGAGAAAGGAAACCTCCACGTAAAATTTTGTCCACAATATCGCTGTGTGGCTGTCACATTTGCTAATACAGCACAGGTAGAAACCGTCATAAGTACGGTACTGCATCTTTTAAATTGAGAAATTTGTGTTTTTCTTTATGAAAGGGAACATGTTCCGGCGATTAGGCTGCAAGGTATGTTTTCATAAAAAAAAATTCGAGTGTAACTTAGGAGTTGTATGACATTCATATCTTTACAATCTGCAGAGTGGGTAGTGTATATTTCACAGCTCTGTGGTAAAAAGAAAAATAAGTAGAAAATCAGTCGTAACGAAAAACTTCCTTAGTCATCACTTTTTATAAACATGTAGCATTTCGTGCATCTTCAGAAACTGTAGTATTATATAATGAAATAATAAGCAACCAGCTGCATACAAGAAATTTAATTTCTTGTCCGGTTTCGGGCACTTAGTGCCCTTTTCTGAAGGTGACGCCTATCATATTATTTGCGAGTGTCAATAACAAAGTTCATACAGCAAAATGCCTTGGTCCTAAAAAGTATATGTAGGACCATGACACTGCGCTGTATGCACTTTTTATTACTGACACTCGCAAATATTGCGATAGCCTTAAACTTCTGAACAAGGACACTAAGCGCCCGAAACCGGACAAGAAATTAAATTTCTTATATGCAACTGGTTATTTATTATTTCATTATATTTCATAAACATGATCACATTCAATACAGACAGTGAAAACATGATAACCCCAATAGCTCCATAAGTATAGCGTACTAATACGTTCTAGGGCTCCCTTGTAGAATCACTTTGCTCCCCATCTGTCTGTCCGTTTGTTAAGACTACGTTTTCTAAGGAAAAAGTAGAGGTATCGTGTTGAAATGAATGTGAAATACTAGCGTCTATAGTCCCTTGGCGGTGTACAAAATTTGAGCTTCTAAGTCAATGCAGTCAAAAGCTATGGATATTTACGTCACGTATTTCGATATTCGCAGTCTCACTCATCAAAACCTATAGATAAACTATCTATACATGTAACTAAGTTTGTACGGAACCCTCAGAACGCTATTGGTTGGTTGGTTGATTGATTCGGGGGAGGGGACCAAACAGCGGGGTCATCGGTCCTATCGGAGGAGGAAGGAAGGAAGGATGGCGAAGGACGCGGTTTTGAACTGTCGTTCACCCGAATGCAAGTCCAGTATGCTAACCACTGCGCCACCTCGGTCGGCGAACGCGTTTCCTACTCGCACTTGTCTTGTTTTTATTCTAATTTGGGCTACTGAAGCTGAATTACTGGAAGACCGAAAGGTTACCTAAAAATTTAATGCCTAATGTACAGACTTTTGGCAATTTAATAATCAACGGATTTTCCATTGCCTGAAGGGTACAGTTCATTGGTTACACTTTTAGCCAAACGCTGATAAACAGTCTGCTATTCCTACTAATTAGTATACTCCATTTTTGCCTTAAACTGATTGAGCTTTAACCAGTGTTTCAAAATATGTGGAATAGAAAAAGGTTCACGCTGAACTTATCAAATACTGGTACAAATTTTTATTGCACAGCGTATTTTTTCTTAAAAGCTATGCATTATAGTTTTACAGACCTAATTCCCCAAAGTAATGTAAATACTATTCACCTACCCATGAGTGGAGCTAATCTGTACTTTTATCAACAATACAGCTATTTCACAGCAAGTAATGCTGGAGTTATACTGACAACTCTAAGCAGATGAACTACTATAAAGTTTTCAGATTCCTTAAGAATTGAAGAAATATATTTTCATTTCAGGAAACTAGTGCCAACAACAAGAGTGGAACACCTGTTTGCCGATCTGGAGCGGGGCCACGTGGACTCCAGCTCTCTACCTTTTCTTTGGTCTGCCTACTTATCTTCTTCCGTGGGTGTAAAATCCATAGGTATTTATCAATCCTAATGACATGCCCCTTCCATACAAGCCGTTTGGTTCTCATCAGGCCTACAATATTTTGGTCTGTTTTAGATCTCAACCAGCTCAAAATTATGCCAAATACTCCATTCACCAGTGATCTCATTTTGTATCGGACCACTGAGTTTTAGTCCAGTCAAATAGTAGATATACCTTGCAAAAGGTGGGGTAGAAGAGTTTATTTTTTCAACTCTTTCATATGATTGGAAAGATTAGAAAACCGAGTTTTGCCAACAAAATTTCGCTTGGGAAAACTTTCTGCAGTCAAAAAACTTCTAAAATTTCGGACTTTTTTCAGTTTTTTCAAAATATCTCAGTTTCATTTGCTCCTATCGCTTTAACGTCTAGTTTCTTTTTTAAAGAGCATAAAATTCTCTACAAATTTGATTCTTGCCATTTTTTTATACTCCCAATATCTAAGGCGCTACAGCGCCTCAAAAAATACCAATTTTTCAAATTTTGAGCGTAGTGGCAAGATACCTTATTTTTGAACACTATTTTTTCAGTTTATGTTTGTGTAGTATAAATACATTATACATCATGTTATAAGTTGGAATTTACCACCTCACTTTCAGGTATTCAATTTCTCTGTGTGCAACATGAGGATTGCTGGGCACCCAACTATTGTGATTCTTACATCACTACCTGAAGTTCACTATGGGTCACCTCAGCCCTGGTATTTGTAAAACTATAAATATAAAAATACATCATTAAGAGACATAAACACACACACACACACACACACACACACACACACACACACACACACACACACACACACACGCACACACACACACATACACACGTACACAAAATAAATTGTCTCAGGAAACTGAACTATCATTAGCTGGAATAGGCAACCTAATTAGGTAGGTAATTATTCTTGTGTATAAAAGACACACAGTTCACATTAAAAATAAGTAGCTTTATTACAATTAAAATGCAGTGTCAGTTACTAAAAAATGTTGACAGTTCTTGGTGTGTAATACTTGTAATATTGCACTTAAGCGCACTTGAGACAGATATGAGCATCTCTTCCAACGTTTTGATGGGCCAGGTTCCTCAGTGTCACTAGAAATACCTTGAGTTACGGATTCAGGATCTGTACATAGAGTTGATCCCAGATTGACCTCTTCTTTAAACAGCGAGTCAGCCTCAGCAAGTTCGTTGGTTTCGTCAGCGGTTTCCTCAACATCCTCCATAACATCTTCTTCACTGTCTTCATATAAAAATTTTGGCACGTTTTCACAGTTGACCCCTATGCATTTCATGCAAATTGAAGAACATTTCAAACCCACTTTTCTGCAGGAGCACGCTCCGCCACAGTTCAGCCTGCAAGAGCATGAAACAATGTGAAGAAGTGCTTCAGGTGCTGTATCTTGGCTCATTATAACGGGTATTGGACCGTGGTCACTGTGATTCCAGCCCCATTTCTCCGGAGGTTCCCAGTTTCCCATCCAACTTTGGACTTGTTGGTAAGTCCGCAACGAATGATGTTGTGCAGCATCTTGTGTAGGTGGCAACCGTGCAAGATTCAGTTTGCTTTTTGTGGCAGACTTGGCGAATAGCTGGTACCGCAAATGGTCTAGTGTGTGGGAACTGCTGACACCTCCACTATACAATGCGATAGTAACCTGTTCTCCTGCAGTTATTATTTCTTCACGGGTAGCATGTGGTTTATTGAACGTGCAAAGCGCTGAGGTTAAGTGTTCATTTTTCGCAACAATATTGCAGCACTTAATTTTTCCTTGACCAAAAAAAGCAGATGTTGTATCACATCCGCTAAAGGCGTGAGTGAACAGAATATATTCACTGTCAAACTTGTAAGATGCAGTGGAAAACCACTTGTCTTCTGCATTTCCTCTTCCTGGCTTTAAGAAAAATAAGTTTTCAATGCCTTGCCGCCCGAAACCGGTCATGAGCACAAGCAGGTCAACATCTTCTCCTACAATGACAACACTTCCAAAATCTTTGGTTCTTAAAATGGCAGATGTTACAATTATAACGTCAGCATCTTCTTGTGCCTGGTGCACTTCAATGCTACACTCCAGAAATTCCATTTTAAGAAGTGTGATCAAACGCATCTTGTTTCGTTCGTTGTACAAGAACTTGTCCTGAGGGACTTGATTCACCATCTCTGATTCAACCACAACGTCAACCGAAGAATGTTGTTTGGACCTACGAATCCTCTCAGCACTCTTTGTGCTACATTTGTCTCCCTCACATGGATACCCATCAAATACAATAGCAAATTGAGATCCAAAATGAAGTTGCAGGTAAGAAACATAGCTCTGGGCTATTGACTTGAAGCAAACATTTCGAGTCCAAGTCACTTTGTGGATAAGGTACCCTCCATCAATGACAAAAAATTTACTCGGTCCACCTGACTTCACATCTTCCACTGGAACGAAGGCATTGTAGAATGAAGATTTTGTTCCTTTTCGCATGCCTTTTTCTGAGAATAGGGACATTGGGTAAGGAGCAAGTTCATATTTCAGAAAGGCTTTTAACTCTTCTTCACTTTGTTTCATTAAACAAATCCTTTGGAAAAGAGTTAAACGGTCAACAGGAGTAATTTTAGTGCTCCCAGCTTTTACAGAATTGAACGCAGAAAGGAGAGTCAAAACTTTATCTTTTCTACGGAACTTTACATCGTGGAAATTGTCACCAACTATTCTTTGCTCGAAATTTGAAAAATTGGTATTTTTTGACGCGCTGTAGCGCCATAGATACTGGGAGTAGAAAAAAATGGTAAGAATCAAATTTGTAGAGAATTTTGTGCGCTTTAAAAAAGAAAATAGACGTTAAAGCGATAGGAGCAAATGAAACTGGGATATTTTGAAAAAACTGAAAAAAGTCCGAAATTTTCAAAGTTTTTTGACTGCAGAAAGTTTTCCCAAGAGAAATTTTGTTGGCAAAACTTGGTTTTCTAATCTTTCCAACAATATGAACGAGTTAAAAAAGTAAAATCTTCTACCCCACCTTTTGCAAGGTACAGGCTTTTTTTCTGACAGTTTCACTGGATTATTTCGTGAATCTCTCGCGACTGGAAAAAAGCGCAGATGACTCCAGTATATAAGACAGGTAAAAGAACGGAGATGCAAAATTACAGACCAATATCCCATCTTCTATTTGCTACAGAATTTTTGAACATTCAGTTCGAATATAACTAACTTTCGTGAGACTGAGAAGCTTATGTCCACGAATCAGAAAACATCGCTCGTGTGAAACTCAGCTTGCCCTCTTCTCTCACGACCTACTATGGAGACTGCCTACACTACGCTTGTCTGTCCTCTTTTAGAATACTGCTGCGCGGTGTGGGATCCTTACCAGGTAGAACTGACGGAGTACACCGAAAAAGTTCAAAGACAGGCAGCACGTTTTGTATTATGCGAAATATGGGAGAGAGTGTCACAGAAATGATACAGGATTTGGGCTGGAAATCATTAAAAGAAACGCGCTTTTCGTTGCGACGAAATCTTCTCACGAAATTCCAATCACCAACTTTCTCCTTCGAATGCGAAAATATTTTGTTGACACCGACCTACAAAGGGAGGAACGATCACCACGATAAAATAAGGGAAATCGGAGCTCGTACGAAACGATATAGGTGTTCATTTTTTCCGCGCGCTATAGGAGACTGGAATAATAGAGAATTGTGAAGCTGGTTCGATGAACCCTCTGCCAGGCACTTGAATGTGATTTTCAAGAGTATCCATGTAGATGTCGATATAGATGTAGATGTAGATACTGAGAAACAAGGTTGAAGGGCATGATTCCATATTTCTAGGCTTCCGGAACGCATTTAACACGGTGCCCCTTTTGCAGGCTGTTATCGAAAGTACGAGTATATGGAATAAGTTCACAGATATGTGACTGGCTCGAAGACTTCTTAAATAATAGAGTCCAGTACATTGTCCTCGACGGCGAATGTTCATCAGAGAAAAAGGTATCGTAAGGAGTGCCCCAGGGAAGTGTGATAGGACTGCTGTTGTTCTCTATACATATAAATGATTTGGTGGACAGGTCGGCTGCAGTCTGTGGTTGTTTTCTGATGATGCCGTGGTGTACCGTAAGGTGTAGAAGATGACTGACTGTAGGAAAATACAAGACGACTTAGACAAATTCTCCAATCGATGTGATGAATGGCAGCTAGCTCTAAATGTGGAAAAATGTAAGTTAATCAGATGAGTATGAAGATCAAACCTGTATTGTTTGGATACAGTATTGATAGTGACCTGCTTCACGTAGTCAAGTCGCTTAAATAACTGTGTATAACGTTGCAAACCGATGTAAGGTGGAGCGAACATATGAGCATTGTGGTAGGGAAGGCAAATGGTCGACATTGGTTTATTGGCAGAATTTTAGGAAAGAGTGGTTCACCTGTAAAGGAGACCGCATATAGGACGCTAGTGCCACTTATTCTTGAGTACTGCTCGAGCGTTTGGGATCCGTGCCAGGTCGGATTAAAGAAAGACATCGAAGCAATTCAGAGGCGGGCTGCTATGCTTGTTACCGGTAGGTTCGAACAAGAAGTACGTTTTTCGGAGGTGCTTCGGGAACTCAAATGGGAATCCGCCACGCACTGTACGATGGCTTGTGGAGTATCTATGTAGCTGTAGAACTTTCCGCTCGAAAACGAGACGATTACTTAATTCGTTTTTCCTGGCTCTCCAAGTTTCGCAATCATATAGCCAAACAGGCCCCGGCATAGTTTTGTAGCGCTGGAGCTTGGAATTCCTTGAGAGACTCAGCGATCTAAAAATCTGACTCAGACTGAAATATGATAGGCTTGCGTCATCGATCCTCGTTTTTATTTGTGCTTCTGACGAAGCATCCTCTGTAAAAGTTACCCCAGACATTCAGAATTATTTGAATTACAGTGGGATCGGATTCTGACTACCAGAGGTTGGAGTGGTTCTACCGAACAGCCTTCAGTCCTTCTCATCACCAGATACTCGGTCTTCGATTTATTCACAAGGAGAGCTATCTTGCTTGTTGCCGCATTCATATTGTCGCTCATCCGCATTAGTTGTTGTTTACATCTCGACAACAGGGTCACGTCGTCAGAAAATTCGAGGTTTGTAATTTTCTCGTCTTCTGATTCGATAACATCGAAATTCTTATGAAATATTTCCTTCATTATATCTTGAGCGTCACGTAAACAACATCGGCGACACAACATCTCCTTGTGTCAAACCTGTGTTCATATTAAAGCTGTCCATGACTGGGTTCCCGAGATTCACTTTGCCTTTTGTACCAGTGAGACAAACTCGAACTTGGGTAGTCTCAACTCAGACAGTTCATCAGGCACTCCCGCTGGATGTAGTTGTATGGCTTTTTAAAATCTATGAAGAGCACAGGAAAGTATTCGCTGTATTCTCAAATATTTTCCGTGAGCTGTCTAAGTACATAGATGTTGTCCACATTCGAACGACCCTTTCTGGAATCGCCCTGATATTCACCAGTCGCTTCTCCTTCAAACAATTGATTCTATCCATTATACAGTTGGGAAAGATAGCATAGCAGACGTTCGGAAGAGCGATTCCTCTGTAATTGGTAAAATCTATTTTGTCAGCTTTCTTTTACACTGAGCAGATATGCGCTGTCTTCCAGTTCTCCAATTCTCTGGGATCTCTTCCACAATCCAGTTACTGTTTCTCTTCTTTTTTTTTCTTCATGAGTCTTTTTCTGACTGGTCGGATGCGACTCGCCAAGAATTCCACTCCTGTGTCAACCTCTTCATTTCAGAGTACCACTAAATTATTTCCTGGATGTCTTCCAGTCTCTGTTTTTCTCCACTGTTTTTAACCTCTAGAGCTCCCTCTAATACCATGGAGGTTATTCCGTGATGTTTTAACAGATGTTATACCATTCTGCCCCTTCTTCTTGTCACTGTTTGCCACATATTCCTTTCCTTTATTTTTCTGTAGCACC
Organism: Schistocerca piceifrons; assembly: GCF_021461385.2. Taxonomy (NCBI): domain Eukaryota; kingdom Metazoa; phylum Arthropoda; class Insecta; order Orthoptera; family Acrididae; genus Schistocerca; species Schistocerca piceifrons. Next base: position 392,421,520 of record NC_060142.1, read on the forward strand.
ACATCTTTAATGCTTCGATTCTCTTCTATTCCGGTTTTCACACCGTCCATGTTTCACTACCTTGCAATACTGTGCTCCAAACATACATTCCCAGAAATTTCTTCCTGAAATCAAGGCCTATGTTTGATACTAGTAGACTTTGAAAGTAGGCTGTTTAGGTTTTTATGTTGGTAACACCACGTAGCGCTGTGTATGCAAATCACTGACTGTGCTGTGTGCAGTCTGTGACTGGTTTGCATTGTTGGAATTTGCTATTGTAATGTTGGGCAGTTGGCTGTTAACAGCGCGTAGCGTTGCGCACTTGGAGGTGAGCCTCCAGCAGAGGTGGATGTGGCGAGAGAGATGGCAGAATTTCAAAAGCGGACGATCTGGACATGTGTCCGCCAGAAAGAGTAAATTTGTAATACTGGATATCATGAACTGATATATATATATATATATATATATATATATATATATATATATATATATATATATATAAAATGACTTTTGAACACTATTAAGGTAAATACATTGTTTGTTTTCTATGAAAATCTTTCATTTGCTTAGTATGCCTATCAGTAGTTAGTGCCTTCAGTAGTTTGAATCTTTTATTTAGCTGGCAGTATTGGCGCTCGCTGTATTGCAGTAGTTCGAGTAACGAAGATTTTTGTGAGGTAAGTGATTTATGAAAGGTATAAGTTATCGTTAGTCAGGGCCATTCTTTTGTAGGGATTATTGAAAGTCAGATTGCGTTGCGCTAAAAATATTGTGTGTCAGTTTAGTGTTGATCAGAATAGGTAAAGAGCGAAATGTCTGAGTACGTGCAGTTCTGCTCAGCTGTTTGAAAATCAAATAATGTAAGAGGTTTATCAGCACAGTAATTCATAAATTTTTCTAATGGGACGTTTCAACTTCTCTTGGAAACAAATGCCTTCTTTGCCAATGCTAGTCTGGTTTTTATGTCGTCCTTGCTCCGTCCATCACGGGTTATTTGCTGTCCGTAATTTCGTCTACTTCCCCAATTCCGATGTTAAGTTTCTCATTGTTCTCATTTCTGTTACCTCTCATTACTTTCGTCTTTCTTCGATTTACTTTAACTCCATATTCTCTACTCGTTAGACTGTTCATTCCATTCAGCAAATCCTGTAATTCTTCTTCCATGCAAAAGGAATGTCATCATCAAATCTTATCGCTGATATCCTTTCACCTTGAATTTTAAATCCACTGGTGAACCTTTCTTTTTTTCCGCCATTGCTTCCTCGATGTATAGATTGAACAGCAGGGAAGCGAGACTACATTCCCGTCCTATACCCTTTTTAATCCTAGCACATCGTTCTTGGTCTTGCACTGTTATAGTTCCCTCTCCGCTCTTGTACATATTGTATATTATACTTCTTTCTCTGTACGTACCCCTGTTTTCCCTCAGAATTTCGAAAATTGTGCGCCATTTCACACTGGGTAACGTTTTTTCCAGATAGACAAATCCTGTGGATGAGTCCATATGTTCCTTTAATCTTGCTTCCTCTGTCAACCGTAAGGTCAGAATTTCCTCTCTGGTTCCTTTACTCCAAATAAAGTCAAACTGATCGTCACCTTACACATCTTCAATTTTCTTTTCCATTCTTCTGTATACTATTCTTGTCAGCAACCTAGTTGTATGAGCTGTTAATCTGATTGTGAGATAATTCTTGCACTTGTCGGCTCTTGCAGTCTTCGGGATGTCTGATGGTAAATCGCCAGCCTCATACCTTCCACATATTAAAGTGAATAGTCGTTTCTTACCACTTCCCTCACTGGTTATTAGAAATTCTGATGGAATGTTATCATCCCCACTGCCTTATTCAGTTTTAAGTCTTCCAAAGCTCTTTTAAATTCTAATTCTAATATTGGATTCCCTATCTTTTCCGTATCGACTCCTGTTTCTTCTGCCATCATATCAGACAAGTCTTCGCCCCTCCTAGAAGCCTGCAAAGTACTCCTTCCATCTACATACATACTCCGCAATCCACCATACGGTGCGTGGCGGAGGGTACCTCGTACCACAACTAGCATCTTCTCTCCTGTTCCACTCCCGAACAGAACGAGGGGAAAATGACTGCCTATATACCTCTGTACGAGACCTAATCTCTCTTATCTTATCTGGTTCTCTAAATTTCCTCAGTATCGATTCACGAAAAGAACGCCTCCTTTCCTCCAGAGACTCCCACCCGAGTTCCTGAAGTATTTCCGTAGCACTCGCGTGATGATCAAATCTACCAGTAACAACTCTAGCAGCCTGCCTCTGAATTGCTTCTATGTCCTCCCTCAATCCGACCTGATAGGGATTCCAAACGCTCGAGCAGTACTCAAGAATATATCGTATTAGTGTTTTATAATCGGTCTCGTTTACAGATGAACCACATCTTCCCAAAATTCTACCAATGAACCGAAGACAACTATCCGCCTTCCCCACAACTGCCATTACATGCTTGTCCCACTTCATATCGTTCTGCAATGTTAGTCCCAAATATTTAATCGGCGTGACTGTGTCAAGCGCTACACTACTAATGGAGTATTCAAAAATTACGGTATTCTTTTTCTTATTCATCTGCATTAATTTACATTTATCTATATTTAGAGTTAGCTGCCATTCTTTACACCAATCACAAACCCTTCCAAGTCATCTATCTGATCTTCCTCTGCTTTTAACAGTGGAGTGCCGATTGGACTCTTAATATTACCACCGTTGCTTTTAATTTCACCGAGGGTTGTTGAGCCGTGTTCCCCTTCCTCTGGCGCATCGCCAGAGGGGTCTCCGTGCTTAGTCTGCGATGGCTGGCGGCTTTCGGAGAGAGAGGACGTACTAGGTAGGGTACGGGCAGTTTGTAGTAGGTGGCCCGCATGGACGGCCGCGTTTCGCGAACGGGATTGTATCGTACGGTGAGCTGTTTTGGGGTGGCAAGCCACGCCTCGTCGTGGTTTGTGAGGCAATGTGCCGTTTGTATTATCGAGTTCCCGGTTCCGGTTCCTTGTGGTAAGATTCCTCTTTCCTTATTGTAACCCCCCTCCCCCCCCCCCCCCCTTAAAGAAGACGTAGTGGTTTAAACTGTGGCCTGTGGCCATTGGTCTGTGAAACTGTGGCCGTTGGTATTCGAGGCTGCCTCACGCAGATTAGACTCTTGGTTGCTAGTATGTGCCGGTTGTTTGCTATTTACTTTGCTGCCCGCAAGGTTGCACCAGCGAGATTGCCTCCTGCTAGAGCGACGTTGAGTGTTCAAAGAGCGTAAGTCTAGGGGACATCAGATGTTAAGTCCCATAGTGCTCAGATCGTGTTTAGTCTTCTAATGTCTGACGCGAACTGCAAGTATTCAGTGTCAACTGTGGTTAAAGTGTATCAACTGTTTGACACTGTAAAAAATATGCTACAACACTGTAAAGTGCCCTACGACTTCTGCAAGCTGTTGAAAATCGTACAAATGCATCAACATCAAGTGTAAAGTGTGTTCCAAAAACATAAATAAGCGCGGCAGCCTGAGAGATTTATGTCTTGCTGTACACTGTTAAATTATTTTCTGTCTTCGATTTAAGTGACGCTGACCATCTTAGGCTCGCAGACTTACAATTAGATGACGTAAGTCAATGATACCTTCTAATATAGTGTCGGACCTAGTTTTGCCCGGCTTAGTGCAACAACTCCACGTGGCATGGCCTCAACAAGTCGTTGGAAATCCCCTACAGAATTATTGAGCCTTGCTGCCCCTGTTGTTGTTGTTGTTGTGGTCATCAGTCCTGAGACTGGTTTGATGCAGCTCTCCATGCTACTCTATCCTGTGCAAGCTTCTTCATCTCCCAGTACCTACTGCAGCCTACACCCTTCTGAATCTGCTTAGTGTATTCATCTCTTGGTCTCCCTCTACGATTTTTACCCTCCATGCAGCCCACCAATACTAAATTGGTGATCCCTTGATGTCTCATAACATGTCCTACCAACCGATCCCTTCTTCTAGTCAAGTTGTGCCACAAACTTCTCTTCTCCCCAATCCTATTCAATACCTTCTCATTAGTTACGTGATCTACCCATCTAATCTTCAGCATTCTTCTGTAGCACCACATTTCGAAAGCTTCTATTCTCTTCTTGTCCAAACTATTTATCGTCCATGTTTCACTTCCATACATGGCTACACTCCATACAAATACTTTCAGAAATGACTTCCTGACACTTAAATCAATACTCGATGTTAACAAATTTCTCTTCTTCAGAAACGCTTTCCTTGCCAATGCCAGTCTACATTTTATAACCTCTCTACTTCGACCATCATCAGTTATTTTACTCCCCAAATAGCAAAACTCCTTTACTACTTTAAGTGTCTCATTTTCTAATCTAATTCCCTCAGCATCACCCGACTTAATTCAACTACATTCCATTATCCTCGTTTTCCTTTTGTTGATGTTCATCTTATATCCTTTCAAGACACTGTCCATTCCGTTCAACTGCTCTTCCAAGTCCTTTGCTGTCTCTGACAGAATTACAATGTCATCGACGAACCTCAAAGTTTTTATTTCTTCTCCATGGATTTTAATACCTACTCCGAATTTTTCATTTGTTTCCTTTACTGATTGCTCAGTATAGATTGAATAATATCGGGGAGAGGTTACAACCCTGTCTCACTCCCTTCCCAACCACAGCTTCCCTTTCATGTCCCTCGACTCTTATAACTCCCATCTGCTTTCTGTACAAATTGTAAACAGCCTTTCGCTCTCTGTATTTTACCCCTGCCACCTTCAGAATTTGAAAGAGAGTATTCCAGTCAACATTGTCAAAAGCTTTCTCTAAGTCTACAAATGGTAGAAACGTAGGTTTGCCTTTCCTCAATCTTTCTTCTAAGATAAGTCGTAGGGTTAGTACTGCCTCACGTGTTCCAACATTTCTACGGAATCCAGACTGATCTTCCCCGAGGTCGGCTTCAATCAGTTTTTCCATTCGTCTGTAAATAATTCGCGTTAGTATTTTGCAGCCGTGACTTATTAAACTGATAGTTCGGTAACTTTCACATCTGTCAACACCTGCTTGCCTTGGGATTGGAATTATTATATTCTTCTTGAAGTCTGAGGGAATTTCGCCTGTCTCATACATCTTGCTCACACAGATGGTAGAGTTTTGTCATGACTGGCTCTCCCAAGGCCGTCAGTAGTTCTAATGGAATGTTGTCTACTCCCGGGGCCTTGTTTCGACTCAGGTCTTTCAGCGCTCTGTCAAACTCTTCAGGCAGTATCGTAACTCCCATTTCATCTTCATCTACATCCTCTTCCATTTCCATAATATTGTCCTCAAGAACATTCTACACAGAGTACGCGAAAGAACTTGCCCCCCTTCTAACAGCCGTGTACCGCAAGTCTCTGGAGGAACGGAGGGTTCCAAACGATTGGAAAAGAGCGCAAATAGTCCCAGTCTTCAAGAAGGGTCGTCGAGCAGATGCGCAAAACTATAGACCTATATCTCTTACGTCGATCTCTTGTAGAATTTTAGAACATGTTTTTTGCTCGCGTATCATGTCATTTCTGGAAACCCAGAATCTACTATGTAGGAATCAACATGGATTCCGGAAACAGCGATCGTGTGAGACCCAACTCGCCTTATTTGTTCATGAGACCCAGAAAATATTAGATACAGGCTCCCAGGTAGATGCTATTTTTCTTGACTTCCGGAAGGCGTTCGATACAGTTCCGCACTGTCGCCTGATAAACAAAGTAAGAGCCTACGGAATATCAGACCAGCTGTGTGGCTGGATTGAAGAGTTTTTAGCAAACAGAACACAGCATGTTGTTATCAATGGAGAGACGTCTACAGACGTTAAAGTAACCTCTGGCGTGCCACAGGGGAGTGTTATGGGACCATTGCTTTTCACAATATATGTAAATGACTTAGTAGATAGTGTCGGAAGTTCCATGCGGCTTTTCGCGGATGATGCTGTAGTATACAGAGAAGTTGCAGCATTAGAAAATTGTAGCGAAATGCAGGAAGATCTGCAGCGGATAGGCACTTGGTGCAGGGAGTGGCAACTGACCCTTAACATAGACAAATGTAATGTATTGCGAATACATAGAAAGAAGGATCCTTTATTGTATGATTATATGATAGCGGAACAAACACTGGTAGCAGTTACTTCTGTAAAATATCTGGGAGTATGCGTGCGGAACGATTTGAAGTGGAATGATCATATAAAATTAATTGTTGGTAAGGCGGGTACCAGGTTGAGATTCATTGGGAGAGTGCTTAGAAAATGTAGTCCATCAACAAAGGAGGTGGCTTACAAAACACTCGTTCGACCTATACTTGAGTATTGCTCATCAGTGTGGGATCCGTACCAGATCGGTCTGACGGAGGAGATAGAGAAGATCCAAAGAAGAGCGGCGCGTTTCGTCACAGGGTTATTTGGTAACCGTGATAGCGTTACGGAGATGTTTAATAAACTCAAGTGGCAGACTCTGCAAGAGAGGCGCTCTGCATCGCGGTGTAGCTTGCTCGCCAGGTTTCGAAAGGGTGCGTTTCTGGATGAGGTATCGAATATATTGCTTCCCCCTACTTATACCTCCCGAGGAGACCACGAATGTAAAATTAGAGAGATTAGAGCACGCACGGAGGCTCTCAGACAGTCGTTTTTCCCGCAAACCATACGCGACTGGAACAGGAAAGGGAGGTAATGACAGTGGCACGTAAAGTGCCCTCCGCCACACACCGTTGGGTGGCTTGCGGAGTATCATCGTAGATGTAGATGTAGATCAAACCTGTATAGACCCTCTATATACTCCTTCTACCTTTCTGCTTTCCCTTCTTTGCTTAGAACTGGGTTTCCATTTGAGCTCTTGATATTCATACGAGTGGCTCTCTTTTCTCCAAAGGTCTCTTTAATTTTCCTGTAGGCAGTATCTATCTTACCCCTAGTGAGATAAGCCTCTACATCCTTGCATTTGTCCTCTAGCCATGCCTGCTTAGCCATTTTGCACTTCCTGTCGATCTCATTTTTGAGACGTTTGTATTCCCTTTTGCCTGCTTCATTTACTGCGTTTTTATATTTTCTCCTTTCATCAATTAAATTCAATATTTCTTCTGTTACCCAAGGATTTCTACCAGCCCTCGTCTTTTTACCTACTTGATCCTCTGCTGCCTTCACTACTTCATTCCTCAGAGCTAACCATTCTTCTTCTACTGTATTTCTTTCCCCATTCCTGTCAATTGTTCCCTTATGCTCTCTCTGAAACTCTGTACAACCTCTGGTTCTTTCAGTTTATCCAGGTCCCATCCCCCTAAATTCCCACCTTTTTGCAGTTTTTTCAGTTTAAATCTACAGTTCATAACCAATAGATTGTGGTCAGAGTCCACATCTGCCCCTGGGAATGTCTTAGAATTTAAAATCTGGTTCCTAAATCTCTGTCTTACCATTATATAAATCTATCTGAAACCTTTTAGTATCTCCAGGGTTCTTCCATGTATACAACCTCATTTCATGATTCTTGAACCAAGTGTTGGCTATCATTAAGTTATGCTCTGTGCCAAATTCTACCAGGCGGCTTCCTCTTTCATTTCTTAGCTCCAATCCATATTCACCTACTACGTTTCCTTCTCTTCCTTTTTCTACTGTCGACTTCCAGTCACCCATGACTATTAAATTTTCATCTCCCTTTACTACCTGAATAATTTCTTTTATGTCATCATACATTTCATCAACTTCTTCATCATCTGCAGAGCTAGTTGGCATATAAACTTGTACTACTGTAGTAGACGTGGGCTTCGTGTCTATCTTGGTCACAATAACGCGTTCCCTATGCTGTTTGTAGTAGCTTACCCGCACTCCTATTTTTTTATTCATTATTAAACCTACTCCTGCATTACCCCTATTTGATTTTGTATTTATAACCCTGTATTCACCTGACCAAAAGTCTTGTTCCTCCTGCCACCGATCTTCACTAATTCCCACTATACCTAACTTCAACCTATCCATTTCCCTTTTTAAATTTTCTAACCTAACCGCCCGATTAAGGGATCTGACATTCCACGCTCCGATCCGTAAAACGCCAGTTTTCTTTCTCCTGATAACGATATCCTCTTGAGTAGTTCCCGCCCGGAGATCCGAATAGGGGACTATTTTACCTGCGGAATATTTTACCCAAGAGGACGCCATCATCATTTAATCATACAGTAAAGCTGCATGCCCTCGGGAAAAAACACAGCTGCAGTTTCCCCTTGCTTTCAGCCGTTCGCAGTACCAAAACAGCAAGGCCGTTTTGGTTAGTGTTACAGGGTCAGATCAGTCAATCATTCAGACTCTTGCCCTTTCATCTACTTCAGGAACCACATGTTTGTCTGGCCTCTCAACAGATACCCCTCCGTTGTGATGGCACCTACGGCACGGCTATCTGTATCGTTGAGGCACGCAAGTCTCGTCACCAACGCAAGTGGTTCATGGGGGGAGCTGCCTCTGTAGCCGTCCGTAATTACGAAAGAGTCGGGGGTGCAGAATTTTGTACGCGAAGTGACCTGTCGATTATGTCCCCTATGGGATTCATATCGGGTGAAGTACGTTGCCAAATCATTCGCTCGAACTGTTCAGAATGTTATTCAAAGTAATCGCGAACAACTGTGCCATGGTGACATGGGACATTGTCAGTCATAAATATTCAATCGTTGTTTGGGCACATGAATTCTATGAGTGCCAGCAAATGGTCTTCAAGTAACCCAACATAGCCAGAGAACCCAGCTCATTCCACGTAAACACAGCCTATACGATTATGGAGCCACCACCAGTTTGCACAGTGTCTTGTTGACAACAAGGATCCATGGCTCCGTGAGGTCTGCGCTAGACTCGAACCCTACCCTGAGCTCTTATTAACTGAAATCGGGACTCATCTGACTAAACCACGACCAACTGAATTTAAAATGTATCGATTACAAACCCTAGGTCAAGATCCAAAAATATTTTTAATGGTAACTAGTTTCAGCTCATTGACAAGCCGTCAGATCAACAGCTCTTATTAAACTGAAGGATTGTATAGGCAAGTAGGCCTACATAATGAAGCAGATTTCAAATAACAACTAAACTAAATAATGTGCTGCTCGGCAGTTCCGGATAAGCCAGTCGGCAGGCCAAACGTGAAACTGGGAATTCCCCAGCCTGTGAATACAAGGTACCTTACCCTGCAGCAATAAAGCTTTATACTCAACGGAAGATATTTTCAAGAGACAGACATTCATCTCCAAATACTGCATGTGAAGAGACCGAGGCACAATGATAGCACTATTTTATTGATTCAGTAAAGACCAGTCAAGTGATGACAGAAGAAGAAACTCTTACCATTATTGATCTCCTCTGCCCAAGAAAGTTGTATCATTTGAAAAAAACAAAAAAATAAGTTCAGTGTTTGTGATATTTGGAATGACAATTTATAATTAACAGTGAGAACCTTCCCTGTAAATTTATCAAATAATTGCATATTTTTTAAACATTTTAAATACAATGTAGTTGAACAGGTGCCGACAGCTGAAACCAAATAAATACAATCAAATAAAGCTTGTACGGAATATCTACAATTTTGTTGCGTCCTGTCTGTCTCCTTTCTTGCGAAACTGAACTATAACAAGCTCGTTCTTGTTCTGGATAATTGCTTGTCACATCCATTCCGTAAATAATTTTGTACATTCCTTTTGTATAACTTTTCCTCCAGCACTACTGAAATTTTCGCAGCATACACTGCGTTCGGGAATAATTCAATTATGAATCTCTTCGCAAAGTTTCTGATAGTTCAAACAGTTGCTTCGTCTCTGTAATGGGCCACGAATTAACAGAGATGATAATTTTAGGAACTAGATAGAAATAATTTCCTGTCAGCTATTGCCAGTTACGTAAACGCATCACTGGTTTTCGAAGAGTACCTCTCTCAACATGGACTAGCAACCAGGAAGTGGATAAAACAGCCGAAATTCACGATTTTTCTTTTTTGTAAGGAACGACATTTCCGAATAAAAGCGTCCTGAAGAGGACCGCTAAAAGTAGGTCGAAATGTCGGCAATTTAGTTGCTTTAATGTGTTATAATGACGTCGTCTAATACCCAGATCTATTTTGATCAAAATGACACTGGTCGGGCTGCTTGAAAGCGTATATTAACGACATTTCTGCCGAGCAGGAGACTAACTCATTGACTGTTTTGCAAGTCATTTAATTATTCAGCAGAATCAAATTTATTTCCAGCGACACAACCGGGTTCAGCTGGCATCAAGAATCATAACATACAGCCAATGTTTCTGTCTCATAACTGCGAAAAAAATATTGTCACTCATTGAATGAAAATACAAAAAAATTTCTACAATAAAATTGTCCATGAAAGTACAGGCTATAGTTCAGTTTCACCACTGAGGAAAAATCAATAAAAATGTACCATAAAATTACACAATAAACACAGGCTATGGTCCAGTCCCACTACTATGTCACGCAATGAAAATGGAATAGAAATTGTAGAAAAAATGTAGATCATGACATCTTCTTACCATTGTGGAAACGACGATATCACTGTCAGTGAAAACACAATAACATTCTGTACAATCTACATTTACATCTACATCTACATTAACATTCCGCAAGCCACCCAACGGTGTGTGGCGGAGCGCACTTTACGTGCCACTGTCATTACCTCCCTTTCCTGTTCCAGTCGCATATGGTTCGCGGGAAGAACGACTGTCGGAAAGCCTCCGTGCGCGCTCTTATCTCTCTAATTTTACATTCGTGATCTCCTCGAGAGGCATAAGTAGGGGGAAGCAATATATTCGATACCTCATCCAGAAACGCACCGTCTCGAAACCTGGCGAGCAAGCTACACCGCGATGCAGAGAGCCTCTCTTACAGAGTCTGCCACTTGAGTTTGCTAAACATCTCCGTAACGCTATCACGGTTACGAAATAACCCTGTGACGAAACGCGCCGCTCTTCTTTGGATCTTCTCTATCTCCTCCGTCAACCCGATCTGGTACGGATCCCACACTGATGAGCAATACTCAAGTATAGGTCGAACGAGTGTTTTGTAAGCCACCTCCTTTGTTGATGGACTACATTTTCTAAGGACTCTCCAAATGAAACTCAACCTGGTACCCGCCTTACCAACAATTAATTTTATGTGATCATCCCAAATGGTTCAAATGGCTCTGAGCCCTATGGGACGTAACATCTATGGTCATCAGCCCCTAGAACTTAGAACTACTTAAACCTAACTAACCTAAGGACAGCACACAACACCCAGCCATCACGAGGCAGAGAAAATCCCTGACCCCGCCGAGAATCGAACCCGGCAACCCGGGCGTGGGAAGCGAGAACGCTACCGCACGACCACGAGATGCGGGCTGATCATCCCACTTTAAATCGTTCCGCGCGCATACTCCCAGGTATTTTACAGAAGTAACTGCTACCAGTGTTTGTTCCGCTATCATATAATCATACAATAAAGGATCCTCCTTTCTATGTATTCGCAATACATTACATTTACCTATGTTAAGGGTCAGTTGCCACTCCCTGCACCAAGTGCCTATCCGCTGCAGATCTTCCTGCATTTTGCTACAAGTTTCTAATGCTGCAACTTCTCTGTATACTACAGCATCATCCGCGAAAAGCCGCATGGAACTTCCGACACTATCTACTAGGTCATTTATATATATTGTGAAAAGCAATGGTCCCATAACACTCCCCTGTGGCACGCCAGAGGTTACTTTAACGTCTGTAGACGTCTCTCCGTTGATAACAACATGCTGTGTTCTGTTTGCTAAAAATTCTTCAATCCAGCCACACAGCTGGTCTGATATTCCGTAGGCTCTTACTTTGTTTATCAGGCGACAGTGCGGAACTGTATCGAACGCCTTCCGGAAGTCAAGGAAAATAGCATCTACCTGGGAGCCTGTATCTAATATTTTCTGGGTCTCATGAACAAATAAAGCGAGTTGGGTCTCACACGATCGCTGTTTCCGGAATCCATGTTGATTCCTACAGAGTAGATTCTGGGTTTCCAAAAACGACATGATACGCGAGCAAAAAACATGTTCTAAAATTCTACAACAGATCGACGTCAGAGACATAGGTCTATAGTTTTGTGCATCTGCTCGACGACCCTTCTTGAAGACTGGGACTACCTGTGCTCTTTCCCAATCATTTGGAACCTTCCGTTCCTCTAGAGACTTGCGGTACACGGCTGTTAGAAGGGGGGCAAGTTCTTTCGCGTAGTCTGCGTAGAATCGAATTGGTATCCCGTCAGGTCCAGTGGACTTTCCTCTGTTGAGTGATTCCATTTGCTTTTCTATTCCTTGGACACTTATTTCGATGTCAGCCATTTTCTCGTTTGTGCGAGGATTTAGAGAAGGGACTGCAGTGCGGTCTTCCTCTGGGAAACAGCTTTGGAAAAAGGTGTTTAGTATTTCAGCTTTACGCGTGTCATACTCTGTTTCAATGCCATCATCATCCCGTAGTGTCTGGATATGCTGTTTCGAGCCACTTACTGATTTAACGTAAGACCAGAACTTCCTAGGATTTTCTGTCAAGTCGGTACATAGAATTTTACTTTCGAATTCACTGAACGCTTCACGCATAGCCCTCCTTACGCTAACTTTGACATCGTTTAGCTTCTGTTTGTCTGAGAGGTTTTGGCTGCGTTTAAACTTGGAGTGAAGCTCTCTTTGCTTTCGCAGTAGTTTCCTAATTTTGTTGTTGAACCACGGTCAGTTTTTCCTGTCCCTCACAGTTTTACTCGGCACATACCTGTCTAAAACGCATTTTACGATTCCCTTGAACTTTTTCCGTAAACACTCAACATTGTCAGTGTCGGAACAGAAATTTTCATTTTGATCTGTTAGGTAGTCTGAAATCTGCCTTCTATTACTCTTACTAAACAGATAAACCTTCCACCCTTCTTTTATATTCCTATTAACTTCCATATTCAGGGATGCTGCAACGGCCTTATGATCACTGATTCCCTGTTCTGCACTTACAGAGTCGAAAAGTTCGAGTCTGTTTGTTATCAGTAGGTCCAAGATGTTATCTACACGAGTCGGTTCTCTGTTTAATTGCTCGAGGTAATTTTCGGATAGTGCACTCAGTATAATGTCACTCGATGCTGTGTCCCTAGCACCCGTCCTAAACATCTGAGTGTCCCAGTCTATATCTGGTAAATTGAAATCTCCACCTAAGACTATAACATGCTGAGAATATTTATGTGAAATGTATTCCAAATTTTCTCTCAGTTGTTCTGCCACTAATGCTGCTGAGTCGGGAGGTCGGTAAAAGGAGCCAACTATTAACCTAGCTCGGTTGTTGATTGTAACCTCCACCTATAATAATTCACAGGAAGTATCCACTTCTACTTCACTACAGGATAAACTACTACTAACAGCGACAAACACGCCACCACCGGTTGCATGCAATCTATCCTTTCTAAACACCGTCTGTGCCTTTATAAAAATTTCGGCAGAATTATCTCTGGCTTCAGCCAGCTTTCTGTACCTATAACGATTTCAGCTTCGGTGCTTTCTATCAGCGCTTGAAGTTCCGGTACTTTACCAATGCAGCTTCGACAGTTTACAATTACAATACCGACTGCTGCTTGGTCCCCGCATGTCCTGACTTTGCCCCGCACCCTTTGAGGCTGTTGCCCTTTCTGCACTTTCCAGAGGCCATCTAACCTAAAAAACCGCCCAGTCCACGCCACACAACCCCTGCTACCCGTGTAGCCGCTTGCTGCGTGTAGTGGACTCCTGACCTATCCAACCGAACCCGAAACCCCACCACCCTATGGCGCAAGTCGAGGAATCTGCAGCCCACACGGTCGCAGAACCGTCTCAGCCTCTGATTCCGACCCTCCACTCGGCTCTGTACCAAAGGTCCGCAGTCAGTCCTGTCGACGATGCTGCAGATGGTGAGCTCTGCTTTCATCCCGCTAACGAGACTGGTAGACTTCACCAAATCAGTTAGCCGCCGGAAGCCAGTGAGGATTTCCTCCGATCCATAGCGACACACATCATTTGGTGCCGACATGAGCGACTACCTGCAGATGGGTGCACCCTGTACCCTTCATGGCACCCGGAAGAACCCTTCCCACATCTGGAATGACTCCCCCCGGTATGCACACGGAGTGCACATTGGTTTTCTTCCCCTCTCTTGCTGCCGTATCCCCAAGGGGCCCCATTACGCGCCGGCCTAAGTGGCCGTGCGGTTAAAGGCGCTGCAGTCTGGAACCGCAAGACCGCTACGGTCGCAGGTTCGAATCCTGCCTCGGGCATGGATGTTTGTGATGTCCTTAGGTTAGTTAGGTTTAACTAGTTCTAAGTTCTAGGGGACTAATGATCTCAGTAGTTGAGTCCCATAGTGCTCAGAGCCATTTGAACCATTTGAACCCCATTACGCGCCTAACGTTGGTGCTCCCAATTACCAGTAAGCCCACCCTCTGCGACCGCCCGGATCTTGCAGACTGAGGGGCAACCTCTGGAACAGGACAAGCAGCCATGTCCGGCCGAAGATCAGTATCAGCCTGAGACAGAGCCTGAAACCGGTTCGTCAGACAATCTGGAGAGGTCTTCCGTTCAGCCCTCCGGAATGTCTTTCGCCCCCTGCCACACCTCGAGACGACCTCCCAATCTACCACAGGTGAGGGATCAGCCTCAATGTGGGCAGTATCCCGGGCAGCCACAGTCGTAGTCCGATCGGGGTATGCGTGGGACGAGCTGGCCGTCCCCGACAAATCCCCATCCGGACCCCCACAGTGATGCCCATTGGCAACAGCCTCAAGCTGTGTGACCGAAGCCAACACTGCCTGAAGCTGGGAGCGAAGGGATGCCAACTCAGCCTGCATCCGAACACAGCAGTTGCAGTCCCTATCCATGCTGAAAAACTGTTGTGCAAAGAACGTCTCAACTAATCTACAGAGAGCACAAACAATTTAAAACGGTTATTAAAATACAATATTGCCTAATAGATGCAGTAATGCTGCTACTTGCGCACTACTGACACACTGCTCGGCGGCGGAAGGAGGCTACGCGATTTTACACTATTCAGGTACTAAAACGCGATGCTACACTCAAATACTATAACACGCCCGAAATTTATGAATTAAACAATGCAAGTACCAAAAACACGCAAAGAAATTAAGAATTAAACTATGTAACAAATAAGTGAGCCAAGAGTATACGACTTGCTGCTGCAGCTGCTTATCCAACGGCGGCAGGGAGCACAATAAAACACAAGCAGTGGTTATGTCCCACTATTGCGGAAACCACATTGCCACTCAGTCAGTGACAGTAGAATAAAATTATACGATAAAACACGGAACGTGCTTGTCCCACGACTCCAGAAACCATATTGTCACTCAGTCAGTGAGAACACAATAAAAATTTACAATAAGACCTTTGTTCAATGCCATCACTGTGAAAGCCACGTTGTCAGCAATGCCTGTATTTTACACTGAAGAGCCAAAGAAACTGGTACATCTGCCTGATATCGTATAGGAACCCTGCGAGCACGCAGAAGTGCCGGAACACGAGGTGGCATGGACTTGACTAATCTCTGAAGCAGTATTGGAGTGAACTGACACCATGAATCCTGCACGGCTGTCAATAAATCCGTAAGAGTACGAGGGGGTGGAGATATCTTCTGAACAGCACGTTGGAACACATCTCAGATATGCTCAATAATCTTTATGTCTGGGGAGTTTGGTGGCCAGCGGAAGTGATTAAACTCAGAAGAGTGTTCCTGGAGCCACTCTGTAGCAATGCTGGACATGTGGGGTGTCGCACTGTCCTGCTGGAATTGCCGAAATCCGTCGGAATACACAATGGATATGAATGGATACAGGTGATCAGACAGAATGCTTACGTACGCGTCAACTGACAGAGTCGTATTTAGACCTATCAGGAATCCCATATCACTCCAACTCCACACGCCCCACACCATCACACAGCCGTCCCCAGCTTGAACAGTCCCCTGCTGACATGCAGGGTCCATGGATGTATGAGGTTGTCTACATACCGTACACGTCCATCCGCTCGATACAATTTGAAACGAGATTCGTCCGATCAGGGAAGGTGCTTCCACTCATCAACAGTCCAATGTCGATGTTAGCGGGCGTAGACGAGGCGTAAAGCTTTGTCATGCAGTCATCAAAGGTACACGAGTAGGCCTCCGGCTGCGAAACCACATAACCATGATTCCATGATGTTTTGTTGAATGGTTCGCACGCTGACATTTGTTGATGACCCAGCATTGAAATCTGCAACAATTTGCGGAAGGGTTGCACTTCTGTCACATTGACCGATTCCCTTCAGTCGTCGTTAGGCCCGTTCTTGCAGGATCGTTTTCCCGCCGCAGCAAAGTTGGAGATTTGATGTTTTACCGGAATCCTGATATTCATGGTACACTGGTCGTACGGGAAAATACCCACTTCGTCGTTACGTCAGAGATACTGTGTCTCATCACTCGTTAGGCCCGTTCTTGCAGGATCGTTTTCCCGCCGCAGCAAAGTTGGAGATTTGATGTTTTACCGGAATCCTGATATTCACGGTACACTGGTCGTACGGGAAAATACCCACTTCGTCGTTACGTCAGAGATACTGTGTCTCATCACTCGTACGTCGACTGTAACACCATGTTTAAACTCACTTGAATCTTGATAACCTGCCATTGTAGCAGCAGTAACTGATATAACAACTGCGCCAGACACGTGTCTCATATAGACGTTGCTGACCGCAGCGCCGTAACCTGCCTGTTTACAAATCTCTATTTGAATACACATGCCTATAGCAGTTTCTTTGGGGCTTCAACGTGTAATGGCAGATATAAGCTGAAATTGATTACTTCGCTACAAGTAAATGTGATTGTTCCGGACAATTAATTTACTTTCAGAACTTAGCCTATGCAGCTAACGGTTTATATAATTTTGGCAAATTTAATAAAACAAGCACCTTGACATGATTTTATTCTCTTAAGCTGAAGCAATACGAGAAAAAAGTTGAAATTCAAAAAAGATGCGGAAGAACTCATAAGACATGTAATAGACGTATGAATGCGAGACGTACGGTTGAGTACAAGTATGACAGAGTCCCCAGCCGTCAGACAGAGTAAGTAGCGGCTAAACGATTCGCTCTGGGACGCAACGCCCGCCCGGCCGCCCCCTACAGCCGTTGTGTCGGCGCCTTTGTTGTTCCCGCATTGTGCGTCTCGGTAAATATTTAGGGCCGGCAGAGAAAAGAGCACAAAATAACACCTCTGGCCGCCGGCAGAGCGCGCGTTTCGCGTGCTGGGCGGACAGTGCGTAATTTGGCGGCGGGCAGCTGCGCCGCTGTCCAGTTGGACGTGATTGGACAATTGGTCGCGCTCCACCGACTCCGGCGGCAGACAGAGCGGCGAGTCTGAAAGGCCCGCCGCCTGCATTGTGCTGCCACTTTGCGCGGGCCGTCCCAGTGAAAACGTCACTAATGGCCGCTGTACTCGTTGCACGGCGCAACGTTGGCCGCGTGTATCGACAGCGCCCAAAATGACTACTGTGGCGTGTCTCAGCAGAAAGGCCAGAGGCTGGCACAGTGCAGCAGAGTACGTAGGTAAATCACATTAAGGCGACCAGCATTAAGATGATTCATTCTGTATACGAACTTTGAGATTCAAGTACCAAACTTTTAATGGCCGGTATATACAGAATGAAGCACATAAAGCGTAACACATCAATTGTTTCCAGAATGGAGTTTCACTCTGTAGCGCATGCTCTGCTACAGAGTGAAAATTCATTCTGGAAGCTATCGCCCCGGCTGTAGTTAAGCCACGTCTCCACAATCCTTTCTTCCAGGAGTGCTATTCCCACCAGGTCTGCCGGCCGGAGTGACCGAGCGGTTCTAGGCGCTACAGTCTGGAGCTGTACGACCGCTACGGTCGCAGGTTCGAATCCTGCCTCGGGCATGGATGTGTGTGATATCCTTAGGTTAGTTAGGTTTAAGTAGTTCTAAGTTCTAGGGGACTGATGACCTCAGAAGGTAAGTCCCATAGTGCTCAGAGCGATTTGAACCATCTGAACCCACAAGGTCTGCAGGACAACTTCTGCGAAATTTGGAAGGAAGTGATGACGTACTAGTCGAAGAAAAGCGGTGAGGGTGAGGACCTGAGTCGTGGATGGCTCAAACGGCAGAGTACTTGTCACGTAAGGTAAAGGTCCGAGGCTCGAGTCGCGATTCGGCACACAAAAAAATGGTTCAAATGGCTCTGAGCACTATGGGACTCAACTTCTGAGGTCATCAGTCCCCTAGAACTTAGAACTACTTAAACCTAACTAACCTAAGGACATCACACACATCCATGCCCGACGCAGGATTCGAACCTGCGACCGTAGCGGTCTCGCGGTTACAGACTGCAGCGTTCGGCACACAGTTTTACTCTATGAGGAAGTTTCAATTCAGAGTAACTCCGTTGCAAGGTGAAAATTTATTCTGGAATCAATTCCCTAGAATGTGGCTAAGCTACTTCTTCGCAGTGTCCCTTCTTCCAAAAGCGCTAGTCCCACAAGAACTGTGAAGGAGAACTGTGAAGTTTGGAAGGTAGGCGATGAGGCACTACCGAAAGTAAAGGTGCGATGGTGCGTCGTGAGTAGAGCCGTCAGCACACGGACCACGCATTCGAACGTTGAGCGTTGAGCGTATCGAGTTCCTGACATCATAGCCTGGGAAGAGCTCAGCCGCGCGGGATTAGCCGAGCGGCCTTAGGCACTGTAGTCAGGGACTGTGTGACTGGTCCCGGGGGAGGATCGAGTCCTCCCTCGGGTATTGGTGTGTGTGTTTGTCCTTAGGATAATTTAGGTTAAGTAGTGTGTAAGCTTAGGGACTGATGACCTCAGCAGTTAAGTCCCATAAGATTTCACACACGTTTGAACATTTTGAAAAGCATTTTGGGGACGCTACCGAGCGCGCAGAGTAATATCTAGCTTGACAGGTATTTTGAACGTGCGTTTGAACGTTGACCAGTGAGAAGGTAGAACGGCACCTACAGAGGTAGGCAAAATATTGTGAACATTGGCAGTAATAAAATTATTTAAATGGCTCTGAGCACTATGGGACTTAACAGCTATGGTCATCAGTCCCCTAGAACTTAGAACTGCTTAAACCTAACTAACCTAAGGACATCACACAACACCCAGTCATCACGATGCAGAGAAAATCCCTGAGGATGGTTGTGTTTGATGGTCAACAACGCAGGTAAGGCACGATTCGCGTTGGACAGTGTGTTTTCAGTGCGGAGTAGGCATCAGTGCAGGTCGTTTATGAGTCGTGCACACTTCGTGCCGGCCAGAGTGGCCGAGCGGTTCTAGGCGCTACAGTCTGGAACCACGCGACCACTACGGTCGCAGGTTCGAATCCTGCCTCGGGCATGGATGTGTGTGATGTCCTTAGGTTAGTTAGGTTTAAGTAGTTCTAAGTTCTAGGGGACTGATGACCTCAGATGTTAAGTCCCATAGTGCTCAGAGCCATTTGAACCACACTTCGTATTTGTATTCAGAGGCCGAGGTCGACGTGCAATGAAAGACCTAACGCAGTTCCAAAGAGGGCAGATTGTGGTGGTCCGAATAGCTGGAGCATGAGCAACCAAGGCAGCCAACTTACTCAATATTTCAAGAGCAACTGTTTCAATAGTCATACAGCCTACACAAAACATGGAAAGACATCATCGTGTAATAGTGGGGCAAATCAAAACTAAATGAGAGAGATCGTCGTACGCTAACACAAATTGTGCCAAAACAACACAAAACTACGGCGGCCAAAGTGACTGCAGAGCTCAGTAGCCATCCTCGAGAACCTGTATCTATCGACAATGAAAGCCGAGAACTCCATAAAACGAATATTCATGGACAACCTGCTATACCAAACCATTGGTGACGATAATCAAAGCAAAGAAGCGTAAAACATGGTGTCCAGAGCATAAATCCTGGACGACTGATCAGTGGAAACACATCACGTAGTAAGACGAGTCAACGTTTTCGTTATTTACAACATCGGGCTCGGTTTACGTCTGAAGTACGCCGAAAGAAGCCTACAGTCCCGATTGCTTGATTGGAACGGTTAAGCCTGAAGATGGAAGTGTAATGGTGTGGGCAGCCATATCATGGTATTCTGCTGACCCCATCATTACTCAACTGCCGTGTTACAGCCAACGATTATGTGAACCTTTTAGGTGATCAGGTGCACCCGATGTTTCGAATGTTGTTCCCCAACAATGATGCCATATTTCAGGACGATAATACACCCATTCACACAGCCAGGACAGTACACTCGGGGCATTAGGAGCATGCAACTCAACTGCAGCGTCTTCTCTGGCCAACACAGTCCCCGGAGTTGAACATTATCGAATCTTTGTGGGCGGTATTAGAGCGCAGACTCCGGAGCAGATTTACGCCTACTTCGTCACAACAGGAGTTAGAAGAGGTTCTGATCGAAGAGTGGCATAACATTCCACGGGAGCCTATACAATTGTTATATGCCAGTATTCCAAGAAGAATCGCAGCTGTATTTCGGGAAAATGGGTGTCCAACCCCTTATCAATAAACCATTCCCAGTTAAGTACATGGGGGACATGAGAGAAGCCTCCACGATGGGTGTGTCCTGACAACTAAGCCTTACACATCCGGGCGTCCCCTGGGCGTCTAGCTATACCTAGACGGCTGATTCTCTCACACCAGAAGCAAACAAACATGCGAGTAAATAAACGGTCCTTATCAGAGCCAATTTTAACTATCATATCTATAAATATTGAAGGCATATCATCATCCAAAGAACATCTGTTATCCAACCTATGCCGCAACAAAAATGCGACGTCCTGTGTATACAAGAGACGCATAGAGATGAGCGACAGAGACGACCAAAAATACCGTGCATGAAACTAGCTGCAGAAACACCGCACTCTCAGTATGGAAGTGCTATATTTGTAAGACCAGGTCTTCAGATAATCAGTGCTCACTGCACCGTAGAAAATAACATCGAAGTCATCTCAGTGGAGCTGAGTAACTGCGTGGTTACCTCTGTTTATAAGCCCCCTTCGGCTGCATTTTCCTTCACACCACCCAGAAACTTCCACAACAGCAAGACGTCTGTAGTAATCGGTGACTTTAACAGCCATAGTCATTTGTGGGGATACTCTGAAGATGACGAAAATGGGGAGGCAGTCCTCTCCTGGGCTGAATCCTGCCAGTTGTTTCTTATACACGACAGCAAGCTAACCCCTTCCTTCAACAGTGGCAGGTGGCAACGTGGATTTAACCCTGACCTCCTCTTTGTGAGTGAAGACATCACACAGCTTTGCTCCAAATCAGTGTGCTCGCCCATACCAAAGACGCAACACAGGCCACTGCTGTGTCAAGTTCTTCCAGCAATAAGGCCACAGGAGGTGAATTTCAAACGAAGATACAATTTCAAGAAAGCTGATTGGAAAAAATTTGCTAAGATGCTGGACAAGGAGATTAAGTCTGTCCGACCTATTCCTGAAGAGTATGACAGCTTTGTTCAAACTGTCAAACATTGCTCCCGGGCATCAATTCCAAGAGGGTGTAGGACAATGTATCTGCAGGGTGTGACACCTGAAACAGCTGCTCTGCTGGACGGATACTATCGACTATATGAAGAAAACCCTTATAGCGAGGAGACTTATCTGGCTGCGCAAAATACTCTCTCCTCAATCTCTGAGGCGAAGAGAGAACAGTGGATTAAACTGATGACAGAATGTGAGATGAGTAGAAGTAGTCAAAAGGCCTGGAGATTGTTACGACACCTTAACAATGATCCCTCCCAACCCAATACGCATACAAATGTGAAGGCAGACCAGATCGCACACCAGCTTTTGAAAAATGGTAAACCTGACCATACCAGTAAAATCGGGAGACGAACCCTGGAAAGGGAGCGCGAACAAGAGGGAAACACTCTGTCTCGACCATTCAGTTTGAATGAGCTCGACTCAGCTCTAAATAAGTGCAAAGTCGGGAAAGCAGCAGGGGTAGATGACATAAGAAGTGAACAGATCAAGAACTTTGGTCCAGGCGCAAAGTGTTGGCTACTCGAGCTAATGAATAATTATGTCAAGAGCGGCAAGATACCAAAATCTTGGCGGAAAGTAAAAAATTATAGCTGTACATAAACCAGGGAAAGACCGGGATGACCCCAAAAGCTATAGGCCAATCTCCCTCCTATGCCACCTCTATAAGGTATTGGAAAGGTTGAT
The DNA here is from genome assembly GCF_021461385.2 of Schistocerca piceifrons. Classification (NCBI taxonomy): domain Eukaryota; kingdom Metazoa; phylum Arthropoda; class Insecta; order Orthoptera; family Acrididae; genus Schistocerca; species Schistocerca piceifrons. The sequence continues at coordinate 392,443,743 of NC_060142.1, forward strand.
CCTCCAAAGAATTACAGATGTGATAGAACCATTACTGATCCCTCAACAGGCAGGATTTAGACAAGGGAAGAGCTGCACAGCACAGGTGTTGAATTTGACACAGCATATAGAGGACGGCTTCCAAAGGCGGCAGTTAACAGGAGCGGTGTTTATAGATCTTTCAGCCGCCTACGACACTGTCAACCACAGACTCTTGTCGCTGAAACTATACAACCTCACCAAGGACTACAAACTAACCTGTCTAATTAGAAATCTTCTGCAGAACCGAAGATATTTTGTGGAATATCAAGGACAAAGAAGCAGATGGAGGCAGCAGAAAAATGGGCTGCCACAGGGCAGTGTACTGGCACCCACCCTCTTCAATACATACGCTAATGACCAGCCGTTACCAGAAGGAACACAAAGCTTCATATATGCAGATGACCGAGCAATCACAGCACAAGATCACAGCTTTGAGAGGGTGGAGCGGAAGCTAACTGATGCTCTGAAAGAATTAACTGCCTATTACAGGGACAATCAATTGAAACCAAATCCTTCTAAGACCCAGACCTGCGCTTTCCACCTCCGAATCAGACAGGCTAGTAGAACCTTGCAGATAGATTGGGAAGGAACCACTTTAGAACACTGCAAGACTCCAAAATACCTCGGAGTCACTCTGGACCGTGCTCTTACATATAAGGAACACTGCTTAAAAACAAAGCAAAAAGTGGCTGCCAGGAACAATGTGGTTAGGAAGCTGACTGGAACAACATGGGGAGCACAGCCAGACACAGTGCGCACATCCGCATTAGCCCTCTGTTACTCTGCAGCTGAGTACGCTTGCCCAGTATGGTGCAGATCTACACATACAAAGAAAGTTGATGTTGCTCTGAATGAGACATGTCGTATCACTACGGGTTGTCTAAGAGCCACACCTGTGGAAAAACTGTACTGCTTATCCGGCATATCCCCCCCGGACATCCGAAGAGATACAGCAGCACGGAGTGAAATGAAGAAGGCATTAACATCCGAAGCCCACCCACTACATGGCCACCAACCGGCACAGCAAAGACTTGTGTCTAGAAAGAGCTTCCTTCACAGTACAGAACCACTCGCTGACACTCCACATCAACACCGGGAGAAGAGATGGCAGGTCAGATGCCAGCATCTGGAGGAGTGGCTGATCCCGCAAGAAGTTCTTCCCCCAGGCCACACAGAGAAATGGTCCACATGGAAATCACTCAACCGCCTGCGTTCTTCTGTCACAAGATCCAAGAGTAATCTGGAGAGGTGGGGCTTCCAGGTGGACTCTCTCCAGTGTGACTGCGGAGCTGCCGTGCAGACATCAACACATCTACTACAATGCACATTACCTCCAACTGTGTGCACCATGGAGGACCTCGTAAACGCTACACAAAGTGCACTGGACGTTGCAAGTTTTTGGGCATCCACTGTATAGATTAAAATTATCTTATGTTTGACAACACAATCTGTGTCTAATCATTTATTTCATTCTTGACTAGTTTAATTTATAAACCATAATGTATGTATGTATGTAGTAATGTATCTAATATTGTTTTTATTTTGCTTCTGACACGATAAATAAATAAGGTTAAGTACAGGTGTTCACATTATTTTGCCTACTCCCTGTACGTCACTTGCAAGCCATGTGTCTTCAGTACAGTCTCACAAGACACCATATTGGCTTTCAGTTGAAGTCAGTATGTATGTATACCTTCTACAAAGATCAGAAAATTGAAGATCTCCCGGAAACCCGTCGTTAATTGTGTAATTTTATGTAATAAAATGTCGGGAAGCGTCACATTTATGGTTAAAGAATTATTGTAACTTCCGTATTATGACAGTATGTCGTTTCAAGGCAACGCCACATAGAGGATCCATAAGACATACAATGTTTATGGTACACTTCGTTATAACTGAATGTCAGTTTATAACACTATCGTGCCGTGAAACACGCTTTCTGGACGGTATTACAGTGCAGACTCCGGGGCAGATTTCCACCTACTCTGAGAGGATTTCAAAGTTCGGGAGTGCGTGTGCCTAACGCAAAAGGGTATCGGATTATAATTTCGAATTTTGTGAAGTTGACAGTAAAAACAAACGGGCCTTAGCCTTGGGAGTTAACAGAAATGGGCCGGCCGTTGTGGCCGAGCGGTTTTAGGCGCTTCAGTCTGGAACCGCGCGACCGTTACGGTCGCAGGTTCCAATACTGCCACGGGCATCGAGGTATGTGATGTCCTTAGGTTGTATTGTATTGTATTGTATGTTAACTGGCGACCTAGAAACGACGGAAAGGCTCCGTCCCCGCCACTTCACCCCTCCGCCGCCCCACACCGAACCCACGGTTATTGTGCTGTTCGGCCCCCGGTGGCCCCCCAGGGAACGTCTCACACCAGACGAGTGTAACCCCTATGTTTGTGTGGTAGAGTAATGGTGGTGTACGCGTACGTGGAGAACTTGTTTGCGCAGCAATCGCCGAGATAGTGTAACTGAGGCGGAATAAGGGAACCAGCCCGCATTCGCCGAGGACAGATGGAAAACCACCTAAAAACCATCCACAGACTGGCCGGTTCACCGGACCTCGACACAAATCCGCCGGGCGGATTTGTGCAGGGGACAAGGCGCTCCTTCCCGCCCGGAATGCCGTGCGTTAGACCGCACGGCCAACCGGGCGGGTCGACTGTCCTTAGGTTAGTTAGGTTTAAGTAGTTCTAATTTCTAGGGGACTGATGACCTCAGATGTTAAGTCCCATAGTACTCAGAGCCATTTGAACCATTTAAAAGAAGCGGTAAAATTATAAATCAATGAAAAAAATGAACTGTCGCCAGCCTAATTAGGCACATTGATTTGGAAAATTTAAGAAAATTGGATATTAGTTATTGAAGTTGCTTTTGTTGAGATTTCCCTTTGAATAGCAAACAGGATACAAACTGACACAGTGCACTCTGTACTGTGTGTAGCAGCAGTTACCAATAATACACACACCAGTAAATTAGGGGGAGCAAAATTGCATTGAGCTCATACTAATGACGGCCACAATCAATAGCATTACTTAATCAAAATACTGAAAGATCACTGCATGAAGTGCAGAACTAATTTTGGACATGAGGGACTTCTATCTTGACTGGCATGAATAACACAAATAAAGATGAATAGCATCTTAAATACACTGTTTAAACTCCTCTGCATATAATAGTTTTTCTTAGTAACAGTAACAGTTTTTTTCTTCATAGGAGAACAATACGATGGGGACCCATAAACTGGTATAGTTTCACTAGCCAGGGTTCCTTGATTATTGTGAAAGTAAAAACTATCTCTAAAAGTTAATCATTCACTTAAATTACTTTTCAAGGTAATAAAATGCAACACTGGGCTTAACTTCAAAAGGAACCATTCATGATGGGTACCGAAACTACACGATCTCCTGATAGTACTACCGCAAGGGGGTTCATTAAAGATTTATATATACTTGTACTTAAATCACCTGTGAAGCAGGCACTCTTGGCAATAATATTTACACAGTCTTACTCTGTAATCCTACAAAATTATATTTTATGATAAACTAAGAATACTTTAGCAAAAGCCTATCCAACTTCACTTTTATGATTTTAGCTTTTAAACAATTAAGGTTTTCACTTTCCTATTGACTGATCTTCAAATTTTTGTACGTAAACTTCCTACCTTAACAATTTCAGTTGAAGTAGTCCAAAAACAAATCATCCAACTTTTACTCTTACTTTTGCTACACCTTTTACTTTGGACAAGAAATCACTTTTAAACACATGAATACCAGAATTGTTCATTTAAATCACGATACTCGGTTTTATAAGCACTTAGGTGAGGACCCTGTGCAGGATCGCGATCAGGATTGAAGTTATAGTTTCGACCACGAATTGATGTTTTATGTGGTTATTATTGAAACAACACACAAATTAACTGGTCCATGCCAATATCATTACGCAACTGAATGTATGAAGTCTGTGAAGCAGTGGCGAAGATTAGTGGCAGGCGAAATGGCGGATAACTGTACTCACGGCTCTTGATGTGCGAATACTCTATAAAATCTCTTCTTGGTGTCGGATTTTCAACATATTAGAGCCATTCCATTATTCCGTGAATACTAAATAATAGCCAGATCCACATCTGAGGCAAACCCCTTCCAATGCAGCTTCCAATTGCCTCTCCTAGCACCGTCGAAGTGTACCGTACTAAGGCCAGCCATACACTGCGTGCCGTTCACACAAAGGAGCCGCTCAGTTCGACCGCCGAACCCACCTTTCACATCGCGCCATGCCACTTTCGTTGCGGAGGGATTTCCCTACAGCGTTTACATGTTACCAATACAAGTGCCCTAATCATGAACCAGCTTTTAACAAACACACTTCTTTCATAAATATATTCATATTATAATGATTTAAAATTTCAGCATATTCTTTTGCTTTTTTCATATATTCATTACAAAACCCTAATTTTCTTGCCATACATCAAGGATTCAAGCAACACAGGCTGCACACTTCATAAATTGCAGATACTTAAAATAAACCTATTCCTAATCGATATAAGTCTTACATGTTACCCGGCGGGGTCAGGGATTTTCTCTGCCTCGTGATGACTGGGTGTTGTGTGATGTCCTTAGGTTGAGTTCGAGTCTCGGTCGGGCACACAGTTTTAATCTGCCAGGAAGTTTCGTCCTTAGGTTAGTTAGGTTTAAGTAGTTCTAAGTTCTAGGGGACTGATGACCATAGATGTTAAGTTCCATAGTGCTCAGAGCCATTTGAACCATTTTTTTCTTACACGTTAATAAGATATGTGTGATCAAAATAAATCTCTGTGCTCTACTTGTGAATTGGTGCGAAAAAGACTCAATGTACAGCGATGACTGAAACAACCCCCAAAACTGGTATATGCTTAGAAACTACAGAGTGTTAAAAAAACAAGAACTGCAGTAATGTTAAAAGATCAGGCTATACGTACCTGCCACTGATAATAACACGGTATCCTGCTGGCGTATTGTCCTCCACACTCCGCGCTCCCCGCCCCCATTTTCCTGTGTCTTCTGCCCCACTATTCCCGATCGCATTGCACCTAAGTGTGATCGCCTCAAAGTCTGAACTACAGTCACCCCCCTCCCCTTCCCAAACACGCAGACACTCACTTCACACACATTCTGGAAGGTACGACACGAGGTACAGGCGGAAGTAACGCTGTGAGGACGGTCGTGAATCGTGCTTTTGCTTGGGTAACTCAGTTGGTAGAGAACCTGCCCGCGAAAGGCAAAGGTCCTGAGATCGAGTCTCAGTCCGGCACACAGTTTTAATCTGCCTGGAACACTGCTCTTACATAAACATTGTAGTTCGCCGTGGAAGGAATGTGCCACAATGCTACGAGGAGCTTGTGGACGCGTTAGGAAATGGTGCTGTGCCCTGTCGAACGATTGCTCTGTGGTCGGTGCATTCAGGGGTGGCAGAGCTGCTACAGGGACGTGCTCCGGTCCGGACAGCCTGTCAGTGCGCACACGGACTGCTCGAACCCAGATCGCCCAATGCTTGGAGAACGACGGAAGATGTCACTGCAGGAATTACAGTGCCTTACTGGTATTCACAAGGCAGCAGTTCAAATGGTTCAAATGGCTCTAAGCACTATGGGACTTAACATCTGAGGTCATCAGTCCCCGAGACTTAGAACTACTTAAACCTAACTAACCTAAGGACGTCACACACATCCATGCCCGAGGCATGATTCGAACCTGGGACCGTAGCGGTCGCGCGGTTCCAGACTGAAGCGCCTAGACCGCTTGACCACAGAGGCCGGCCCAAGGCAGCAGTCTACAGCTTTTACGCGACGAGCTACACATGCGTCAGTTGCTGCAAAGCGGGTGTCTCGTGCACTAAGTAAAGTGGAAAAGTGGACACGTTACATAACTTGAGCGCGTCTAGCGCGTTACGAGGAGGAGGGAGACAATATGACTGCGAAAATCGTCGCCATAGATGAATTTTGGGTCAGTAAGTCCGCAGAATGGTGTCATCCAGGATCACCACGCAGGCAGAAATTTCGTCGCAGTCCCTCTGCTGTCTCGTTAATTGTCATCATAGCCTATGACATCAGAGGAGTGATTTTGTGCCATTTCGTCCCACACTGCCGGCCGCGGTGGTCTAGCGGTTCTAGGCGTGCAGTCCGGAACCGCGCGACTGCTACGGTCGCAGGTTCGAATCCTGCCTCGGGCATGGATGTGTGTGATGTCCTTAGGTTAGTTAGGTTTAAGTAGTTCTAAGTTCTAGGGGACTGATGACCACAGATGTTAAGTCCCATAGTGCTCAGAGCCATTTGAACCATTTTTTTTCGTCCCACACTTTCCTGCAACGACACCTACGATGGGCTATTCGGGAGAAACGTCCAGAACATCTACACGATGCATTAATTCTTCAGAACAACGCGAGAGCCCATACGGCTGTCTGTGTGCGGAATCTGCTAGCGCGATGTGGATGAGAACTACTGGAGCATCCACCATATCCGCCAGACTTATCACCTTGCGCTTATGACCACACGCCAAAATTGAAAGAACCATTACGTGAAACACGCTTTCGAATATGTGAACACATTGCTACGCCAATCACGCGTGAGATCCTACGATTCGCTAATGGTGAGGCCACAGGTATTCGGCGTCTTCCACAGCGTTGGCGATGTGTCATGGATTCAAAAATGGTTCAAATGGCTCTGAGCACTATGGGACTTAGCTTCTGAGATCAGTCCCCTAGAACTTAGAACTACTTAAACCTAGCTAACCTAAGGACATCACACACATCCATGCCCGAGGCAGGATTCGAACCTGTGACCGTAGCGGTCGTGCGGGTCATGGATTAGTTGGGAGACTATTTAGAGTGAATCTAACATGTCACAGGCCTATGTTCCTGCGCTTTACTATTGTGTACTGTTGCAATTGACAGTGAAACACGTTTGAAACAACAAAATTTGTTTCGTCTTTCTTTTCGTGCTATATCTTTATTGCGGTGTGCGTGTGTGTGTGTGTGTGTGTGTGTGTGTGTGTGTGTGTGTATGTGTTGTGAGCCTGTGTGTGTTGTGTGTGTGTGCCCATCCATCTCCCTACTTGTAATGTTTACGTATGAACTAACCTCCCATTTGCATAGTCCAGAACTTTTTAATTCGTTATCATTTTCGAGACAAAAAATAGTTGCCATGATTTTTAGATAAATTCTAGGGAGCTCTCCCAACATTTCTGTGTATTCGTCTTGTGAGACCACTCCAGTGCCATAACTGCTAATGTACCATCTATCACACGCGCATCCAGGGAGGATCATGGGGGTCATGATGCCACAAAGAGCATTTGGTTAAAAGCGTTTATATTTATACGTACATAGATTTCTATATTTCTCAGGTATCTTTTGGAGAATACAGTAGCATTAAAAATGTCTCAAGACGGCAAGTAATTCGATAAATTACAAGGTATGCCATGGTTTTAAAAACACACACACACCATGTGAAGCAAAGCAAGCGCTGTAACATGTGTGAGATACAGAGGCGAGCGAGTGTGCCGGGACCTACCCACCACAATTAACTGAGAAATTAAAAATCAAAATTTATGTCTAAAAGCTTTGTTAAAATATAATTTAGTGTAATAATGTTCAAAATATCAAGTCTTAATGTTCTGGACTTATTAGTTTCCGTAAAAAATTCTGTTTTAAGAGAAAAGTAAGTGACGCTAAATAATAAAGCTAGAAAGCCCGAATTTGGTCAGAGGTGTCTTTAGAACTCATAAATAAGTGGTGCAGGTTTCCAAAACCATAGAACAAAAATTAACACCGGAATCCACGTTTTTAGGAAAAATCAGAGCCGCTAAATAATGGACTTAAAAACATGAAAATTTGTTTTATGCTTCAGTTCACCCCAAAAATAATAACTGAAAGACCACGTTATGTTACCTCTTGTAGTTTTTGAGTAATTAAGTAAAAAATCAATTTTGTAACTAAAATATACGCAACTGTTGTAGATTAAGTACCTGTAATTTTAATGATAGAGAATTTTGGTTAAAGTGGATGATAAAATATAGCAAATGATAGAGCTGTACGAAAATTGAGAGTTGTAGTATTAATAACCGCTGACATAAGTTTTAGTAAAGATCTGGTTCAGAGGTAACGATCTACCGTTAGTTCCACTATAAAAATTCTAGAAGGCAAAATTTTGATTATAGCGAGCTGAAACTTTTTCGGTGATTTCAAACAAGTTAACTGAATACAAATAAGAAATTGAGAGGTTTCTGAAGTAATTTGTAACTATGTTATTAAAGAATCTGTGCCCGAGAAAGCGGTCGTTCGGAGGCTGCTGCAGTATGCAGATAGCCGTAGACAACAGATGTTACCTCATCCGTCAGCTCCGGCACCTATATAAATGCAGCCCGAGAGGCAGCAGTAAGGTTCACTTTGCATTCAGCTACCGTAAGATCCACGTGTGTTAAACGTCGGATCGCAGGGCGAAAGATAGTCAGGTGGGGACGCACCGTAGAGGTCGCCTCTAAACTGCTAAATGTGCTAAATTCAAATGGCTCTGAGCAAGGTCATCAGTCCCCTAGAACTTAGAGCTACTTAAACCTAACTAACCTAAGGACATCACACACATCCATGCCCGAGGCAGGATTCGAACCTGCGACCGTAGCGGTCGCGCGGTTCCAGACTGTAGCGCCTAGAACCGCTCGGCCACCGCGGCCGGCGCTAAATGTGCTGTCAGAATAGAAAGACTTGCTTTCAATTGAAAATAGTGAATTTCCAAGTGTTGTATGCGAGAAACTTTACGCAATACAATTTTGATTGGAACTTTATACATTTATTTTTAATCATAGTCCTGATCCCGCAAAGAAATAGGAGGATAGAAACGTTTCTTTCGGTGGGCTGGACCAGAATGTGACCGAGCAGACTGGAAACTAGGGTTTCTGGCTGACCACAAAATTAGTTGCCAGGTTCGCGTGAGAAAAAGGGCGAACAAACAAAAGATTAACTTTTACCCGCCGAGGGACGGCCGCTGTGGCCGAGCGGTTCTAAGTGCTTCAGTCCGGAACCGCGCTGCTGCTACGGTCGCAGGTTCGAATCTTGCCTCGGGCATGGATGTGTGTGATGTCCTTAGGTTAGTTAGGTTTAAGTAGTTCTAAGTCTAGGGGACTGATGACCTCAGACTTCAAGTCCAATAGTGCTTAGAGCCATTTGAACCGTTTTACCCGCCGACCCACACATGGCATTCCAAAAATTTTTAATTTATAGTATTACTTACCGTCCCGAGTCATTTTTAATGCTACTGTATTCTGCAAAAGTTTCCTGAGAAATACAGAAATCTATGTACGTAAAAATATAAACGCTTCTAACCAGATTCTTTTGTGGCATCATGACTCCCAAGATCCTCCGTGGATGCTCGTGTGATATACATGGAACATTAGCAGTTATGGCACTGGAGTGGTCTCACAAGACGAATACAGAGAAATGTTGGGAGAGCTCCCTGCAACAGCAGAAGCCCTGCTCGTGTGGGCGACGTGGCTAGCCTCACTGGCAGGCCGCGTTTGCCGGGTGTCCGGACAGAGCCAAATTGAGCCGCGCGCAGCCCGCAGGACAACAGGGGCGGGCGCCGTGTTTGGGGTGCGCTGCATTAATAAGTGAGGCTGGGAGGCGCCGGCTGTGCCGCCCTGTTGCGGCCGCCGCGGCGAATAATTCAGAGCCAGCAGGGTGGCAGGGTGCGCAGGTGGCGGCGGCTCCCAGCGCACAGTGGCGGCTGCCCAGCATGCCACTGCTCACACGAGCATCTGCATCTGCATCTACCTCTAAATATGTACACCACATGCCACCGTATTGAGTATGGCGGAGGGTTAGCATGTTCCACAAATAGTCATTCTCTTCCCTATTGCAAAAATGGAGCATAAAAAAATGACTGTACATATGCCTCCATACGGGCCCTAATTTCTCTTGTCTTGTCTTCGCTGTTCTCACCTTAAATGTACGTTGGCGCAGTAGAATCGTCCTGCAGTCAGCTGCCAATGCCTGTCCCCTACGCTTTCTCAAAAAAATGGTTCAAATAGCTCTGAGCACTATGGGACTTAACATCTGAGGTCATCAGTCCCCTAGACTTAGAACTCAAAAAATGTTGAAATGTGTGTGAAATCTTATTGGACTTAACTGCTAAGGCCATCAGTCCCTAAGCTTACACACTACTTAACCTAAATTATCCTAAGGGCAAACACACACACCCATGCTCGAGGGAGGACTCGAACCTCCGCCGGGACCAGCCGCAGACCGCTCAGCTATACACTTAGAACTCCTTAAACCTAACTAACCTAAGTACATCACACACATCCGTGCCCGAGGCAGGATTCGAACCTGCGACCGTAGTGGTCGCGCTGTTCCGGACTGAAGCACCTAGAACCGCAAGGCCACACCGGCCGGCTAAGCTTTCTCGACAGTGTATCACCTAAAGGATGTCGTCATTCCTCCAGATACTCCCATTTGACTTCACGAAGCATTTCCGTAACATTCGCGTGTTGAAGGAATCTGCCCCTAACAAATCCATCAGCACACTTCTGAATTGCTGCGGTGTCTCCTTTTCATCCGACCCGATGTGTATCCCAAACACTAAGGCGGTACTCACGAATCGGTTACACTAGTGTTCTCTATATGTTCTGCTATACAGAAGAGCTATAATTTCCCAACATTCTCCCAATAAACTGAAATCGAGCATTCGCTCTTCCTACTACCACCCTTATGTGCTCATTCCATTTTATATCGCTTTGTAACGTTACGCCTGCTATTAAATCTACGTGACTGTGTCAAGCAACACACTACTAATGTTTTTGTTAGAATATTACGCAATTTTTTTTCTACTCATCTCCATCAACACTCAGTTTTTACGTTTAGAGCAGGCTGCTCTTCGTCACACAAACTAGAAATATTCTCTAAGTCATCTTGCATATTCCTACACTCACTCCATGACGACACCTTCCCATGCACCACTGCATCGTCAGTAAACAGCCACAAATTGGTGCTCACCCTATCCATTATATGGTATCGTCCGAAGATTGCGGTGCCATGCCAAAATCGGCAACGCACATAGATACCGCAGACATTAGGGACGTCTCGCTGCAATCCCCAACGAAGAATGGGAGAGGCTAAGGAAGACACGCACTCTCTCTCAGCTCAGGACAGCAGTATCCTCGCATGGAGGTCAGTATAGAGCTGGGCTTCCAAGTGCTCTGCCCCATTTGTGACATCATTTGAAGCAGCCAGCATCATCGATTAGAACTGAAGACTTATTCAGTCTCAATGGCCGGCCGCTGTGGCCGAGCGGTTCTAGGCTCTTCAGTCCTGAACCGCGCTGCTGCTACGGACGCAGGCTCGAATCCTGCCTCGGGTATGGGTGTGTGTGATGTTCTTAGGTTGTAACTAAGTTGTTTCTACGGGTTATTAAGAGTGGGAATGGAAATACTTATTGATTGTGAAATTAACGTGAGAAGATTAGGGTCGCCACCGACTCGAACCATACAACTAATTAAAGGTTTGGCCGAGTCGGAAAATAAATTAATTTGATCACAGACCAAAAACTCATAAAAATACGTACGTCGTGATATCGCTCAATGGGATGCGATGTAATTAATAGTATTTCCCGTGCACTGTTCACGAGAATCAACCATTTAAAATAAAATAGTACGTGCATGAACACTGTGCAGAAGATCAGCTCCCAGCAACACACCTGAAAATGAGACTTAATCTAAAGCACTTGTTTTAAAATAAAAGGGGAAACTAATCACTGGACCTGTGCGTAAGGAAACGCGTTGGATGTGCTAACAGGAAAGCTACGAGGTGAGTGGCTTAGGTGCGAAAACGTAACTTCGGAAAGCAAGAGAAAATTGTGTATAAAATCATTTATTTGTAAGACAGGGATGTGAGGCATGTACACAATTTTCCTGATAACATTAATTCCTAAAACATTGAAGAAAAGCGTCGATACGTTCTCCGCTATAATCTACACCTAAAATCATTGGTGTTAATCATTCATACAACTGCTGTTGCCTGATAACTGATCGCAATAACTCGTGAAACGGTACACGTTTCGCAGTACACCCGCGTTCCCACGTGGTTTGTGAAGACACAATTTCTAGGTATAGTGCCCAAATTGCAACAATATCACATCACACAATCATGAACAGTTAACATTATTTAAAACAAACATGAGATCGGACAGTTAGTGATGCCGGTAGCCCAACAAACTATAATGTTCTACCACGTGGTTGGCTCCCCACGGACGAAAGACACATAAAGCCAGGAAAATTTACGAGAAGGCAAAGGTATAAATATTTAGAAAGATGAAAGCTTATACAGGCACAGCTGAAGGCAAACAGACATTCATACAGAAGCGAGTGCTCACTTCCTATCGACACCTTTGTGTGGCGCTCTTCCGGTGGATCTAAGTCTGCTATAGAAATTTACTAAAAGAAAAATCTGCCAGAGTTTTGCATTCCTTGCTACGACAAGGCAAAGCAATCTTTCAGAGTTGAAAAGCGAGACCAAAAGCTAACAAGCAACAACGCGCCACGCGGTCAGTCTAACTCACCCTCCTTCAACTGGTGCACAGCTGTGGATGCTTCCCGTACCGGCGGCAGACTGCTTCCCTTTTTCCTCTCCAGCCTCCTCCATGCTCCACGTGACCCGGAAAACCCAAGGATGCGATTTCCGCCACAAACCTAACGCAGGTGGATTTCTCACCAGTAGCGCAAACCTCTTTGCCTACTTGACCACTACGAGAGTTAGCTATTCCGTACAATAGCTGCTGAATCTGTATCACTATCGCAGACTTTCTGCAGCAGACTACGCCACCGTCTAGCAGCGTGACACACAACCACATTCATTCAATCACACCACTATGAGTTATGAGAAAAGATAAACAAGGAAAAGAAAGAGAAATGCTAGTGAAAATGGGCTACCGGACCAATGAAAGGTGGCTACAGGACCCTTTCAAGGTTAGTTAGGTTTAAGTAATTCTAAGTCTAGGGGACTGATGACCTCAGATGTTAAGTCCCATAGTGCTTAAAAAACCATTTGAACCAGTCTCAATGTTGAACCTGGTACTTCAAGAGAGCAGTTTGTTAAGTACTTCCTCAAATGATGCATGTAGATTACCATGCATTCCTGTGGCAAAGGATTCTGTCAAGTTAAGTAAATATTTTTACTCATTTATGTAATAAACTGAACTAATATTTCACTGACGATATTCTTGTCTCTGATGAATATTTGCCAACGAAGATAACGTAATGGGCTCCGATACGTAGCAGGTCTTCCAGCGATTTACGTATCTGAGAAACTACTCCGTATGCTCGTATCTTCGTTAACAGTCTGCAAGGTGGCACGAAGTCAAACACTTTCCGGGTTTCCATTAATCAAGAAGTCTTCGAGCCATTGACGTATCTGAGAAAGTATTCCGTATCCTCGGACCTTCGTTAATAATTTGCTGTGGGGCACCGTATCGAAGGCATTTCGTAAATCAAGGAAGATGGTATCTGCCTGTTGCCCTTCATCCACTGTTTGCAGGATACTGTGCAAGAAAACACTACTTGAGTTCCTCTTGCGTGAATGATTGTTTAAACGCGAAATTTAAAATTCAGATTTCATTTTGTTATATTCTGTTGCCACGCCAATGATCCAAGAATATCGTGATAGAAATCTTTCACCCGCTCAGTGATTTTACGTAGGACCAGAGTTTTCTTCGTTCTCGGCAAAATCCTTCACTAAGATATGACGGTACACGTTATTGTTTTCCTTCGTCCATTGATCTTTTTGCAGACGCACGAATCACGATTTAGGGTTCGTTATCAGCCCATCATAGTGGAACTAAAAGATGTCCATCGATTTTGTAAGTACGGTGGTAACAACAGCTTATGTACTCTTTTCAGATTAAATTCTCTCCCAGCCTTCTTGAATGATTTATTAACATCAGTAAGCATCGTCGCTGTGATGAGATCATTATCACTAGTGCCTGTTCCTGTACTGGCTCTGTCGATAAAGTCAGATCCGTTTGTAGCTACATGGTCTAATATATTTCCATTTCGTGTGGATTGCCGAACTAACATACCTGCGCTACACACACATAGATCTAGTTTCAGCAGTTCTGTACCACTTGCTTTCAGCAGTAGGTGGAACGATGCGGTTTGTCTCCAGAATTTTTGATAAGTACGGGTGGCACATGAAATGTCACAGTTTGTTTTGTACGTAATTTACGAGCGATACTAGATATCACATCGATCATATCAACAGCACTAGCAATAGATCTTGAAAAAACAAATGAGTTACGAAAGTACTGGTTATTCACGATACCGTTGCTAGGAGGCTAGCACTTAGAACGTGGCCGACAGTGGACAACTAACTACGCAGCAGTGATCAGCAGTTATATGACTTTTTCACGAAACGAAAAGTACTGTTGCGACTCAGAGGCGGTTTCGACACGGTGGGCCACTAGCAAGATAACCATTCACAGACTGTTAGCCGTGTGTGGCTTGCTTTCTTGTCGTTCATAACTTAGCGTCTTGTAATAACGGTAGTGGCATCTCGTTTCCTTCTTGTGTAAATGGCGCTACTGAGTTTGCTAGTAATGTTTGTCCACGAGTGGCAGCAGCAGTAGTTATCGATAGATGGTACTGTGGTACTATCTTTGGTGCAACCGCTTGTATTTCCGGATGGTCATGTGTGTCAGGCAGCTCAGCTTCGGACGGAGCAGCGAGGAGGTCCACAGCGCGAGGGCAGGCCGGGATGACTGATGGCGCGCAGGCACTGTCGGACAGAGGGGCTGTAGCCGAAAACCGAACCCAGGACGTTTGAAGTTGAGTGAACCTTATCCATTAATGAAACCTCCACTGTTTGAGATCTCGCTGTTGTTTGTGTGTTGCTGGTCCCAGGGTTGGTGAGACCAACCGCAACAAGTGGAATCTGTCAGGTTGGCGGAAGCTATTAGCCGCCTTCTACTGCTTGATAGTAGTTTGAATTTAGTGTTATTGTTGGTGAAGTGCAACCAGCGGTATCTTACTGCCTAGTGGCCGCTAACGCCCCAGTTACCTGCCCTGGAGGTTAGCGTAATTTGTGGCAGTGTAGTTTTCCTCGTCTTGCCGATGTTGTCTGGCATGGCTTGTAATTTTACAGCTTCCTTGATTGGGGTATGGATAATTGTTTTCCTTGTCTACCTTGGTTATAGTGGTTCCTTCTTCCTTTTGGTGTTTTAAACAGCGGATTATGGAGAAGGAAACGAGACACCACTACCGCTATTACAAGACGCCAAGTTATGATCGGCAGGAACGCGAGCCGCACACGGCTCAGGCTGTATGACCAGTTCGTATGGGAAGGATCGATAGCGGTGGCGTAGCGATCTCGGGCGAAGCCTGTTTGTTAGCCAGAGAATATTGAAGCAATACGTTCTGCTACGCAGAGGAGCTTCAGCAACTCGTGCAGAAAGGCAGCAGTGCAACTGGACATACCCAGCCACTCTGTTCAGCGGATTCTTAAAATTGACCTCCAGATGTACGTATCCAATACGACATCTGCTCAGAAGCTCACTCCAGAACGCAAGAGAGAGACAGTATTGTCTGTCCGGAGGTGGAGGGCAGGGAACAAAGTGTCAACAACTTTTGCTTTTCATAAGAGGATTAACAAACTAAATATACGCTTTTGGGCTACTGAAAATCCGCAAGTGGTTCATGAACGACAACACCATCCTCCGAGGATACGATGTGGGTCACAGATTTCAGTCACTGACTTATTGGACCTTGTTTTTCTTTGAAGAAACTGAACTGTGCGCGTTACTTGAGCATGCTCCGCAATAATTTCGTTCGACAGCTTCTTGTTACTACGTTCCCCTTCAACACGCCCAACAGGCCACATACTGCAAACAACGTGTTGGATCTCTTACACGAGCATTTCGATATGCGGGTCATTTCACTCAGATTTACAGGTCGTCAATGACGGACAATTTTGGCCCTCCAATAGTCCAAACCTCAACCTATGTCACTTCTTTGGGGGTGCATAAACGAAACAATTTTCCCGAAACGCCCAGATGATTTAATGGAGCTCAGACCCCTTATTCTTCAAGCTTGATGTGAAAGTGCGGAAGACACGTGCCGAAGGGTTATCGCTAAAGTCAGTGTTCGTGTGAAGGAAGTTAGGAATCAAATTAGTGAACATTGATCGTGCGCTGAGTTAGAACAAGCCAACGGCCTTGCCGAAGTGGTAACACCGGTTCCCGTCAGATCACCGCAGTTAAGCGCTGTAGGGCTGGGCTAGCACTTGGATGGGTGACTATCCGGTCTGCCGAGCGCTGTTGGCAAGTGGGGTGGACTTAGCTCTTGTGAGGTAAACCGAGGAGCTACTTCATTGAGAAGTAGCGGCTCCGGTCTCGTAAACTGACATGCAGTGTGCTGACCACACGCCCCTCCATATCCGCATCCGATGACGCCTGTCAGCTGAGGATGACACGGCGCCCAGTCGGTACCTTTGGGCCTTCATGGCCTGTGCGGGAGGAGAGAGAGTTAGAACAACTCCCCAGAGTGTTTTCCATGGTACTATATGTTCCTTCGAGTTTGTCTCGGCAGTAAAGTGTTTATTCAAATTCAAAATGGTGACACACTTCGTCCCCAACCTGTATGTTGATGATATGTTGAGACAATGGGTGAAAGTAAACAGAGTTTCACATCCAAACTAACACATGGAATTATCTAATGAAAACTTTTCTCGTGATCAACATTTTGTAACTGACATCAAGCACATGCTTCAAAAAGCCGTGTAAGTTAAATTTTGATTCATATTAATGATAAATGAAAACCACCACAGCTGTATTATATATTCATTGTACCACGACCGTCTTTATTCTTAGAAAATCATCAGCTTGCCTGCAGGTAAACAAAACCAATAAATTACGCTAAAGCTGCAGTATCTTAAAGAATAAAATAAGCAACTCACGTTACCAACAGTCTCATATAAGATCCTCGTCGAGTTGTGCCAATATCATGATATAAATGGTCTGATTGTCGTATGTGACGATGAAGACAAAATCTGTAAACAATGATCATGAACATTCTGCCAACCGCCTGGTGGAAGTACTACCTCACCATGATATTATTACGCTTGCCCCCCGCGGCCGTTATTGGAAACACGTGGTGACGTTACAGTACACAAGTATAGCGGTGACTAAGGAAAATGCATCGCACTGTGAATGATTTGAAGGCAGTTGTACATACATTATAAAGCGCTTCAGTGTGTCCTCGTGAAATACGAGGGTTGGAACTTAAATGGTGGCAACTATTTATTCACAACCGATACATAAGAGTTACATGTTTGTGCCTGTTACTGTCCTTCAAAGCAGTCACCAGCGTTGTGCAGGACCCGTTGCCAGCGATGTGGAAGGCGTAGTACACCGTTAGCACAGCCTGTTCTGTTGATCGTGCGAATGAATCGGTCTAAAATGATGGTGATTCTCGTGTACGACTATAATGGTGTTATCCTAACGCATTACGTTCCTCCAAGGCATACCGTCAATGCACAGTATTACTGTTCGTTTTTGGAGCATCACCTGCGACCAACTTTGCGAAAGAACCGGCGACACTCTCTGCGCAACCCACCCATCATTTTGCACGACAATGAGCGGGCGCCGGCCACGGTGGCCGAGCGGTTCTAGGCGCTTCAGTCCGGAACCGCGCAACTGTTACGGTCGCAGGTTCGAATCCTGCCTCGGGCATGGATGTGTGGTGTCCTTAGATTAGTTAGGTTTAAGTAGTTCTAAGTTCTAGGGGACTGATGACCTGAGATGTTAAGTCCCATAGTGCTCAGAGCCATTTGAACCATTTGAATGAGCGGGCGCATACAGCGCAAACTGTGGCTACTCTGTTCGGTCGATGGGACTGGGAAGTATTGTACCATCCGCCATACTCCTTGTGACTTTGATTTGATTCCGAATATGAAGGAACCACTTCGTAGCTTTCGCTTCAGAACTGTTCCAGAGATTCGACAGGCAGTAGACCACTCCATTCGCACCATCAACAGAACAGGCTCTGCTAACGGTATACTGCGCCTTCCACATTTAAGTTCCTACCCTCGTATCACGCTAGAAACTCATTAAAAGCCGACTGAAGGGCCTGAGGTGCGTCCAGGTGCAATAGTATCGCGGTCGACAAGTATGCCGAGCATACACTTATGCTGCGTACGGTAAACTGTGCGAACAGGGCCACTGAACAAACAGAGATAAACACGAAAACATAGTACTTGGCGTCACTAGAGTGCGATAAATCAATTGTGAGATTATAATCGTTTCAAGTAAGGACAAAACCTTTGGTGCAGAAATGATGCTGAAGGGTTAATAATAACTAAAAATTTCATTCAAACAATTAGAAAATTAGATACGAACAATGAGTAAATAATAATTGTGCACCATAACGAAGTAACAGATAACAGCGATCACACAAAGTTGCATTGTCATTACACAGGTATCACAGTAAATGAATACTTGTACAACATGTAGTTAAGTAATTAAGTAAAATTTAACAGAAACGGTATCTGTTATCTCACAGCATAATCACATCTCATTAGTAAGGTGGTTGCAAAGGAAGTGTTATGATTAATCACACCAAAGAGCTAAAAATCCAAACTGGCGGCTTTCTTCATATGTTGATGATAAAATTAAAAATGAGCTGTGTTAAAATTGCTGCAATTATTACAACAGGAGAGAAATGAATGCCACCTGTTATAGAAAGCTGTGTCGTCATTAGGTACATAAAACACTAAGAGACTGATCACACAAAAGTTCGTGAAGTAATTATATACAATATAATTTAAACAGTAATTGTGATCATAAAGGTGGCCGTGGTTAAAGAATAAAAGCAATTAACATAACAGCCAAGAGTTATAACTCAACATTCTCGACCGAAAGAACGAAAGTCATGGCTTTTGAAGCTCAAGCCACAGTCTCAAGCGAAATTGTAATAAACGACCAGAAAATAGAGTGAAGGAATTCAGCTTCTTGGGAAACACTATCTCCTTCACAAGCGAAAAAGACGTACAGAAACAACTGAAAGATTGAATTATGTTAGTAGGATCAAATATATAACAACCAGTAGAAAGGTGAGGAAAGATATCCCAATAAAGTTCTGCAAAATAATGGGAATACTGCCTATACTTCATGATAGTGACAACTGACCAGTAAGAGCTGGAAGTGAACGAAGAATACAAACTGCGGAAATGGTGTTTTTAAGAAGAGCAGCTGACTATGGACTATCTGACATAATAATGAGTAAGGCAGTCGGACAAGAAATAGGACTTGGAAGCATAAATAAACAAATCTAGGACTGCAGAAATAAATGGAGAGATGTCACTAGAATGACTCACAACATAATGCCTAAAATAATAATGAATTATCGACCAATAGGAAAAAGATCAATAGGTAGATCAAGGAAGAGATGATATGATTAAATAGTAACTAACCACAGACAATGGATACACTAAAAAAGGACGTAGCACGAAAATACGTAGCACGCGAAGAAAGGAGAAGAAGACATAAACATTCTGGTCACACTGACACGGCCACCAATTAATGACAATTTTCATTTTATTATTCATTTATTGTCTTTATTGCATCTAGCCCGTCACATGCTACCTAAAAAGGGTAGTGACACTCCCACAATTCTACGATGCAAAATTTTACTCAGTGTTGTATTTCATCTGTTTTATTTTGACAGTTATCACGCCAGAGCACTAGAGAAACCATCTGCACTGACCTGACACGGCTGTAGCATTTCAGCTGCTGCCGGAAACGAACTACCGCACGATACACAACTTTAGCAATAGGTTGCGCCAGTTCGTTTTGTATCCCCTAGCGGCTTGCTACAGTACTGTATCGGTGTGTACAAGGACTGCAGGCATGTATCAGCAAACAAACAAAAAATTAATGAGGTAATTTTGTTCTTTAGAGATGATAACTAACCTTTAAGATAACTCCATCCTAGTAGGAAAACAAACGGAATTCTGTGACAAAGAAAATAATTTAATCTAGAAGTGTATAAGCGAAGTGGCACTTTGACAGTCATTTCACTGAAATTCTCTCCTCACTCACAGACTGCGTGTAAATTTAGTTAATGTTTGTACCAACTAGCTAAACAAAGGACGAAGTTATCATTAACTTACATCTTTTTACTGTATGGAGGGAAAACATTTGATAGGTCAACTGAGTAACAAATGTATTGCAATCCATCTACATTCGGTTTGTCTGCTATAAGAGGGGACTAATACAGTCATTACTGCATAAAGGAGTAGATATTCTTCTATCACTTGGTAACTAGACTTTTGGGGTGTGATCGAAAATTGTGGGCGTTTCCACCACAATGCTGTGTTTTTCCAACACAGCTCTACTATTCCACTCTGACCTTTGCTTCTGTCTCGGACTAAAAAGAGTAGGTGGTTTACATTTGCTGTGCAGTACTCATAGTAAATTTACAAAATGAGAGATACGTAGTAAGAGAGCCACATTGAAACATCCTCAAATTAATGACAAAGGCCATGAGCACTATTGATAGGAAATTTATCAAACGAGAGACACGCAGTAACAGAATTACACTGAAACAACCACAAAATAATGACAACGGCCGTCCGCAATATTCGCAGCAACTTGACCAAATAAAAGGTAAATAACCCATCTCACAGACATTTACGTAAGCTAGTGACAGTAGCTATCTTCAATACCGACCAAGGGTACAGGAAATGAAAGACACGTAGTTAGGCACTGTTTGCTAATCACAGTTACCTGTTGTATACGATAGTGACAATAGTTTCTAACAAATGTCTGTAAGTACCGTGCTTAACAAGGAAATCATAGCATGCTCTCCGTCTTTGCCAGTCTAATCCAAAAGCGATCTTAGCTTTCTTCATTTCCCCAATAATCTCAGATTTCTGAAATACGCTGGACACTTAAACTACATTATTTTGACTTAATTGCCAATTGCTTTAATGAATCACAATTATCTATAAATGTGGATAAATGCAAGATAATATCCATAACGAAGGGAAAGAAGCCATTGTTACCGTACTATCAGCTTAGTGGTACATTTCTGGAGACCATTAAATCATCTAAGTATTAGGTGATAACACTAGAAAACAAAGAGAGACTAACACGTAAAAACAATAGCAGGAAAGGCCAATGGAATATTTTCATTTCTTGGAACGTTTCTTGGAGAGCGCAATGCATCTCCAAAGCAAACCATATATAAGAATGTTATTACATAATTCTCATGAACCCATCACTATCATCATTCGAAAATCGATAGCAAACACTTATGTACACTACTGGCCATTAAAATTGCTACACCAAGAAGAAATGCAGCTGATAAACGGGTATTCACTGGACATATATATTATACTAGAACTGACATGTGACTACATTTTCATGTAATTTGGGTTCATAGACCCTGAGAAATCAGTACCTAGAACAACCAACTCTGGCCGTAATAACGGCCTTGATACGCCTGGGCATTGAGTCAAACAGACCTTGGATGCTGTGTACAGGTACAGCTGCCCAAGCAGCTTCAACACGATACCACAGTTCATCAAGAGTAGTGACTGGCATATTGTGACGAGCCAGTTGCTCGGCCACCATTGACCAGACTTTTCAGTTGGTGAGAGATCTGGAGAATGTGCTGGCCATGGCAGCAGTCGAACGTTTTCTGCATCCAGAAAGGCCAGTACAGGACCTGCAACATGCAGTCGTGTATTATCCTGCTGAAAGTAGGGGTTCGCAGGGATCGAAAGAAGGGTAGAGCCACGGGTCGTAACACATCTGAAATGGAACGTCCACTGTTCAAAGTGCCGTCAATGCGAAAAAGAGGTGACCGAGACGTGTAACCAATGGCACCCCAAGCCATCACGCCGGGCGATAACGCCAGTATGGCGATGACGAATACATGCTTCCAATGTGCGTTCACCGCGATTTCGCCAAACACGGATGCGACCATCATGATGCTGTAAACAGAGCCTGGATTCATTCGAAAAAATGACGTTTTGCCATTTGTGCATCCAGGTTCGTCGTTGAGGACACCATCTGAGGCGCTCCTGTCTGTGATGCAGCGTCAAGGGTAACTGCAGTCGTGGTCTCCGGGCTGACAGTCCATCCTGCTGCAAACGTCGTCGAACTGTTCGTGCAGATGGTTGTTGTCTTGCGAACGTCCCCATCTGTTGACTCAGGGATCGAGACGTGGCTGCACGATCCATTTCAGCCATGCGGATAACATGCCTGTCATCTCGAGTGCTAGTGATACGAGGCCGTTGGAATCCGCACGGCGTTCCGTGTTACCCTCCTGGACACACCGATTCCATATTCTGCTAACAGTCATTGTATCTCGACCAACTGGGGCAGCAATGTCGCGATACGATAAACCGGAATCGCGATAGGCCACAATCCGACCTTTATCAAAGTCGGAAACGTGATGGTACCCATTTCTCCTCCTTACACGAGGCATCACAACAACGTTTCACCAGGCAACGCCGGTCAACTGCTGTTTGTGTATGAGAAATCGGTTGGAAACTTTCCTCATGTCAGCACGTTGTAGGTGTCGCCACCGACGCCAACCTTGTGTGAAAGCTCTGAAAAGCTAATCATTTGCATATCACAACATCTTCTTCCTGTCGGATAAATTTCGCGTCTGTAGCACGTCATCTTCGTGGTGTAGCAATTTTAGTGGCCAGTAGCGTATGATCATTGTTTCTGAATAAAAGTTCCCTTGTTGTCACTAGTATAGCGAAGTACTTCTTGAGCTGCAGGATGCGAACAGAGTACTCTTTGGATCAGATTTGATCTTTGACCGACAGGTTGCCTACATGCAGAGGTAACATATGACACCTGTATTCACATACGAACTCAGTAAACCACTGTACGGTGCATGTCGGAGGCTACCTTATACCACTACTAGTCATTACCTCTTTTCTTCCAATCGTAAATAGATCCAGGTAAAACGACTGTCCATAAACCTCCGGATGAGCCCTAATTTTTCATATCTTATCTTGTGGTCCTCACGCGAAATTTTCGTTGGCATCCGTAGGAACGTTCTGCAGTCGGCCTCGAATACCGATTCTCTAAGTTTGCGCAGTAATGGCTTGTGGAAAGAGCATCGTCTTCCATCCATTGCTTCCCATTTGAAGTCACGAATCATTTCTGTAATATGTACTTGCTGATTGAACCAACCAGTTACAAATCTAACAGCCCGCCTCTAAATTTCTTCGGTGTCATCCTTTAATCCGATCTGATGGGGATCGCAAACATTTGAATTGTACTAAAGCATGGGTCGCACTAGCATTCTATACGACTTCTCCTTTTATGGATGAGCTACACTTTTCCAAAATTCTCCAAATAAAACTAAGTCGACCATTCACCTTCCCTACTACCAACCTGACGTACTCAGTCTACTTACGTCGCTTGGTAACGTTACGCCTAGGTGAATCGAAATGACAGTGTCCAGCTGCACACTACTAATGCTGTATTTGAAAGTTACACGATTGTTTTTTCCCACTCATCCGCATTAATTTACACTTTTCTACATTTAGAGGAAGCACCTATTCATCATTACAGCTAGAAATTTTATGTACGTCACACATTTCTATAGTCACTGAACGAGGACACCTTCCTACCACCACAGTGTCATCAGCAAATAGCCGTAAACTGCTGTTCACTCTGTCCATTAGGTCATTTATGTATATAGAGAATAAAAGCAGTCCAGTCACTTTTCCTTGTTTCTGCTGAACAATCGCCATCGAGAACCATGTAATGGATTCTATTGTTTAAAAAGTCTTCCAGCCACTCACATATCTGTAAACCCAACCCGTATGCTCGTACCTTCGTCAGCATTCTGCAGTGGGGTACAGTGTCAAATGCTTTCCGGAAATCTAAGAATATGGATTATGCCTTTTGCCCTCCATCCATGGTTTTTAGGATATCATGTAAAAAAAGGGCAAGTTGAGCCATGCTTTTTAAATTCGTGCCGATTTGTGAACAGAAGGTTTTCTGTCTCAAAATTTTTGTATTCGGACTGAGAAAATGTTCACGAATTCTGCAACAAACCGATGTTAAGGATATTGGTCTGTAATGTGCGGGTCAGTTCTTTTACTTTTCGTATATACCGGGGTCACCTGCGCTCTTTTCCATTCGCGTGGGACCTTCCGCTGGGCGAGAGATTCGCAATAAATGCAGAGGCCAATGCCGTAGAGTACTGTCAGTAAAGCTGAACTGGGATTCCTTCTGGACCTGGTGACATATGTTTTCAAGCCTCTCAGTTGTCTCTCTGCGCCACAGATGTCAATTTCCGTGTAGTCCATGTGTGAGTCTGTACGACAGTCAGTCGACGGTATGTTTGTAGGATCCTCTTGCGTGAATGATCTATTACATGTACTCCTCCACTTTTCTAAGCAATGATCTCCATCCTTAACCACATACTTCTCCCTCCCCCTTCGCCTTCCAGCACATCCACCCATTTCTACTTAATTTCTTGGAAGTATGCCAATCAGAGAGCTTCTAAAATGGTTCAAATGGCTCTGAGCACTATGGGATTTAACTTCTGAGGTCATCAGTCCCCTAGAACTTTGAACTACTTATACCTAACTAACCTAAGGACATCACACACATCCACGCCCGAGGCAGGATTCGAACCTGCGGTATGTTTGTGCGATCCTCTTCCGTGAATGATTTATTACATGTACTCCTCCACTTTTCTAAGCGATGATCTCCCTCCTTAACCACTTACCTCTCCCTCCTCCTTTCCCTTCCGGTTCCAGATTGTAGCGCCTAGAACCGCTCGGCCACTTCGGCCGGCAGAGAGCTTCCAAGTTAACACACAAATTTAGCTCAGTCACAGTCCAGTATTTTATTGCCATATCAGCTCGTCTAATCACATTTCTCAACTCCTCCCTCAGCCACACCCGTTTCTTGCAGCTAGGCCAATCAGAGAGCTTCCTATGGCAGGGATGGGCGGGGCGTAACGTCATTCTCGTGCTGTATCCGTAATTACTAGTTGCATAATGCGGATGAGGACCAAGAAAAATCTGTAATGTTTGAATACAGTATTACTATTATCCTGCTTGACCTACTCAAGTCCCTTAAATATCTAGGAGTAACGTTGCAAAGCGATATGAAACGGAACGAGTATGTGAAAACTGTGGTAGAGAAGGTGAATGGACTTCGGTTCATTGGCAGAATTTTAGGAAAGAGCGGCTCACCTGTAAAGGAGACCGTATATAGGACGCTAGAGCGACCTATTCTTGAGTACTGCTGGACTGTTTGGGATCTGTACTACGTCGGATTGAAGGAATACTTCGAAACAATTCAGAGGCGTCCTGCTAGATTTGTTAGCGGTAGGTTGGAACAACGTGTAAGTGTTACGATGATGCTTCGGGAACTCAAATGGGAACCCCCGGAGGGATAGTGACGTTTTTTTCGCGAAACAGTTGAGAAAGTTTGGAGAACCGGCATTTGAAGCTGACTGACAAACGATTCTACTACCGCCAACATACACTGCGTGTAAGGAATACGAAGATACGAGAAATTAGGGCTTGTACGGAAGCATACAGACAGTCGTTCTTCCCCCGCTCGACTTCCGAGTGAAACAGGAAAGAAAATGACTAGGCGTGGTACAGGATATTCTCCGTCACGCGCCGTACAGTGGCTTGCGGAATATCTGTGTAGGTGTAGGTGTAGATAATGTCTCCATGCGTCGGACATATTTACGCCATCACCAACTTTAATGGAATTTTCGCATGACGTGGGGCTAAAGAGATGAAACGTTATACCGAGTGCAGTTTAATAGGACAATATTGGCTAATTTTTCTAGATTTTCTGTTTTCGATACAGAATTTGCGAGCTGAATTCGCCTAAACATAAGTGTGTTGATGATGTGGGCATCGCCAACTGAGTTATGAGTGGGCTAAATATGTGTTGGTTTAGAGGCACTTCGATTTGCATATTTGAAAGACAGTAAATAGCAAAGTTGGGAGGGGAGAGAAGGAGAATGGGGAGGGCGATGGAGGGGGTGTGTTAATGGCAGACAGTGTCGTTTAGGAAAGGGGAGCGGCATGATGGCAACATGTTAGCCCCTGTATGTAGGCAGCCGTTAGACCAAAAGTCACAAGCAGTCCTAAGCATACTTAGTTCTAATCCCATGGTCCAAAGAGATTTTTCCTCTCCTACTGTTCTCTATCCTAATTTTTCACATGTTACAAGCTGGATATAACGTAACATAACATACTGTTTTTACGACAACATTGTTTTGATTTCCATACTTTTTTTATTATTTGTGCCAGCCACAACATTATGACCACCAACCTACTATGGATACAAAACCGTCCAGGCCATAGTTGCGTCACCTGGTGACGAACGACGTCTACTCAGACACATGCACAGAGCATGCAGAATCAGTGACAGTGCTGTCCTTTGTGTAGAATGGGAAAGGCGCGCGGTCTATCTGAGTTTCACCGAGGGCAGATTATGATGGCCCGGAGGCTTGGCACGACCGTTTCGGAAACTGCACGACCTATTGGGTGCTCGAAGAGTGCTGTGGTGAGTGTCTTCAACATGTGGCGAAACCAATGTAAAACCACGTTCAGACATCGCGGTGTTGGGCAACCACCCCTCCTTGCCTATGTCGGACCTCGTAGGCTGGGCAGACTGGTAAAACAGCAGAGGCGACGAACTGTGGCGAAATTAACATCAGACGTTAATACTGAGCAAAGTGCAAATGTGTCTGAATACACAGAGCATCAAACACTCCTAAAGATGGACCTCTGCAGCCGACGACCCATGCATGTGCCAATATTAGCTCCACAACTTCGGCAACTACGACTGAAATGAACACGTGACCATCGGGACTGGACGTTGGCACAGTGACAGAGCTTTGCGAGGTCTGATGAATCCCGATACCTTCTTTATCATGCCGATCCTTGACACCTGTGCTGTGGGACATAGACAAGCTGACGGCGGGTCCAGTATGCGCTGGGGGACATCCACGTGGACATCGATGGGGCTAGTGGAGCTCGTGCAACACATCATGACGGTCAAGGAGTATTGTACACCGGTTGCAGATCACGTACACCCGTTCAGGACGATCATGTTTCCCGACTGCAGTGGCTTTTTTCAACAAGATAGTGCGCCGCGTCCCAAGGCCAAAATTATGGTGGAATTGTTCGAAGAACACACTGGGGAGTTGCAATTGATGTGCTGCCAGCCCTCCCCACCAACTGGGCACATCTGAACCCGATCGAACCCATCTGGGATATGACTGAACGTGATTCAGAGCTCATCGTCTCCTGCCCCGAATTTGGCGACTTGTGCGTGCACATGTGGTGTCAGCTCCCTCCAGCGACCTACCAAGGCCTCGTTGCTTCCGTGCCACGACGCGTCGCCGCTGTTACCCGTGCCACAGGTGGACATACCGGCTACCAGTAGGTGGTTATAATGTTCTGGCTGGTCAGTTATACATCTATTCAATAAGTTGTTATCATACGATGTTAATTTTCGTTTTGCATTTCCTTTTTAGAAATTATGCCTAAGGTTGGTAATATTTATTGATAGTTACAATCCTCTTGGAGGTACTTTAAAATATTTATCGTATACAGGGTGTTACAAAAATGTACGGCCAAACTTTCAGGAAACATTCCTCACACACAAAGAAAGAAAATATGTTATGTGGACATGTGTCCGGAAACGCTTACTTTCCATGTTAGAGCTCCTTTTATTACTTCTCTTCAAATCACATTAATCATGGAATGGAAACACACAGCAACAGAACGTACTAGCGTGACTTCAAACACTTTGTTACAGGAACTGTTCAAAATATCCTCCGTTAGCGAGGATACATGCATCCACCCTCCGTCGCATGGAATCCCTGTTGCGCTGATGCAGCCCTGGAAAATGGCGTATTGTATCACAGCCGTCCACTATACGAGCACGAAGAGTCTCTACATTTGGTACCGGGTTGCGTAGACAAGAGCTTTCAAATTCCCCCATAAATGAAAGTCAAGTGGGTTGCGGTCAGGAGAGCGTGGAGGCCATGGAATTGGTCCGCCTCTACCAATCCATCGGTCACGGAATCAGTTGTTGAGAAGCGTACGAACACTTCGACTGAAATGTGCAGGAGCGTCATCGTGCATGAACCACATGTTGTGTCGTACTTGTAAAGGTACATGTTCTAGTAGCACAGGTAGAGTATCCCGTATGAAATCATGATAACGTGCGCCATTGAGCGTAGGTGGAACAACATGGGGCCCAATCAAGACATCACCAACAATGCCTGCCCAAACGTTCACAGAAAATCTGTGTTGATGACGTGATTGCACAACTGCGTGCGGATTCTCTTCAGCCTACGCATGTTGATTGTGAAAATTTACAATTTGATCACGTTGGAATGAAGCCTCATCCGTAAAGAGAACATTTGCACTGAAATGAGGATTGACACATTGTTGGATGAACCATTCGCAGAAGTGTACCAGTGGAGGCCAATCAGCTGCTGATAGTGCCTGCACACGCTGTACATGGTTCTCCCGTAGCACTCTCCACACAGTGACGTGGTCAACGTTACCTTGAACAGCAGCAACTTCTCTGACGCTGACATTAGGGTTATCGTCAACTGCACGAAGAATTGCCTCGTCCATTGCAGGTGTCCTCGTCGTTCTAGGTCTTCCCCAGTCGCGAGTCATAGGCTGGAATCTTCCGTGCTCCCTAAGACGCCGATCAATTGCTTCGAACGTCTTCCTGTCGGGACACCTTCGTTGTGGAAATCTGTCTCGATACAAACGTACTGCGCCACGGCTATTGCCCCGTGCTAATCCATACATCAAGTGGGCATCTGCCAACTCCGCATTTGTAAACATTGCACTGACTGCAAAACCACGTTCGTGATGAAGAGCAATGAGTCGCATGTCAACACAAGCACCGAAGTCAACATTACCTTCCTTCAATTGGGCCAACTGGCGGTGAATCGAGGAAGTACAGTACATACTGACAACACTA
Source organism: Schistocerca piceifrons (assembly GCF_021461385.2). Lineage (NCBI taxonomy): Eukaryota > Metazoa > Arthropoda > Insecta > Orthoptera > Acrididae > Schistocerca > Schistocerca piceifrons. Next base: position 392,472,793 of record NC_060142.1, read on the forward strand.
AAATGAGCTCTAACATGGAAATTAAGCGTTTCCGGACACATGTTCACATCACATCTTTTCTTTATTTGTGTGTGAGGAATGTTTCCTGGAAGTTGGCCTTACCTTTTTGTAACACCCTGTATATCTATTTTGTAACAGAACTGCAGGCTGCAAGGTGCCAAGATTTATTTTGCATGTGAATTGATGGAACAAGTTATTTACTAACGTCGCTTCATATTAACCGATCTTAGTGAAATTTATGGCATCTAACATACACAACAAGAATTAAAATCAATTAAATTAAGTTGTGATCAGTGCAACACGCTACAAAATTAATCGGCCGAGCGCTTAAAGGCGCTACAGTCTGGAACCGCACGACCGCTACGGTCGCAGGTTCGAATCCTGCCTCGGGCATGGCTGTGTGTGATGTCCTTAGGTTAGTTAGGTTTAAGTAGATCTAAGTTCTAGGGGACTTATGACCACAGCAGTTGAGACCCATAGTGCTCAGAGCCATTTGAACCATTTTTGAACAAAATTAATCGCGTATTAATAGAGGTAAAAGGTAAGTCCACTTTGCCAGTAGATTGTCATGCCATTGTTTTTCATTCTTATAGAATTTAAATAGCACTTCTTCTATAAGAAAATAAGAGGGAAACAGGCGACTATTTATTAATTAGTAGCCATTTGTGGTGCAAATAGGTCGAAGCAAACGGACAGAATAACACACAACGAAACTGTTTTAGAAATTGCTGCAGATACTCATGAACTACAACCATTTTGTGAGTGGAATCTTGTGCATTGAATGTATGAATTCATGATCTTTGTATGAACGATAAACACACAGAGAGACAGTAATAAAATAGCTGAAATAGTAAAGAAGTCTATTGTCAACAGCCCGTCTCATTCTTATCATTTAAACTATTCCACAAAGAAGAATCGGTGCATTCTGCAAAATATTTGTCGCCTTAGTGTACGACTAGAGTTTACTAGCGAGACAAAGACGACATATGTAACCATTAATTCAAAAGAGCTCTAAAATTTAGTGACGTCGCCCTTTCACATCCGTACTTCAAAATTTAGGATCTTCTTCACGCTGGCGCGGATGGGTCGTATTTTCAGCTTATCTGGAAGTAAACGGAGTTTCCTCTGCCACGAATCTTCCTCTTTATTGCCCCTAACAACGGATCGTAGCCGTCAGAATCCATTATGAAGCCCCCTTAGGGCCAAGTTCCCGGCGTGAAACAGCAGTCGCTACGCCGTAATTGAGACCAGAGCCAAGATTGCACGCCATTTATTCAAAGTGCTGTTGGCAGCGGTTTCGCGAACTGATTTTGCTCGCCCTCTCGGGTAATTTTACGCGCTAAAGGACGTCGCGGATGGGCCTGCGGCTATAAAAGATCGCACAAAGGCTTTCTCCCTCCCGGAGCTGTCAGCGTTGATGCAGAGACTCAAAATCGTAGTCGTTTCTCTCTCTCTCCCTCTGCTCTTGGCGGCTTAACTGCTAAGAGTGATCGTTCCTCGCAGAAATATTGTCAGCACAAGGCGATGATGTAGGCGTCAGCTGTACTGAATGGAATGCCATGGAACGTCGTCTCCCATAAAGAGAATAATGGTGTTACGAGATGCAATGATTATTTCACTCTACTTGTGCATGGTGGTTGCTAATTATTTACAACGAACTTGTCCTCATGAACTAAATGTCTCGTAGTTTTTCTTCACGCACATTGCAGCTGAACGCCCAAAATTTTCCTTCAACATGGTTAAATTCTGGTTTTGGCGTGCCGACAGTAGTTTAAGTTATGGCACATGAAAAAAAAAAGACAAGACACATGAAGTTTCGATTGAAGTAACGCATTTATTACTAGGCGTGTTAAAAAAGTAAGCATACTGAGACCATAACGGGCTGTGGTTTTTTGAGGGTTGGCAACACTGATTGGTAGAGTGTGATCCCCTGAGCAAAGCAAGCATTGCAGTAACACGGCAGTACGTAAACTCACGTATTAGGGTCCAGCTGCGTGAAAGACGTTGATAAAAAACATCCCACCAAGTGCGAGCCACATGTTGTGATTCGCTTCCTACCCGCGGAAGGAACACCTACAGAGATTTTTCCGCGAACCAAAACAGTTTACGGCGAAGATATTATTAATAGAACGAAAGTGTTTTGGTGGTATAGGGAGTTTAGTAGAGGCGGAACATATGTTAATGACGAACAGAGGAGTGGAAGACCATGTATTTTGCCTCATGAGTTGGGGAAAAAAAAATTGAGGAAACAGTTCGTGAAGATTCAAATGGTTCAAATGGCTCTGAGCACTATGGGACTCAACATCTTAGGTCATAAGTCCCCTAGAACTTAGAACTACTTAAACCTAACTAACCTAAGGACATCACACACACCCATGCCCGAGGCAGGATTTGAACCTGCGACCGTAGCAGTCCCGCGGTTCCGGATTGCAGCGCCAGAACCGCACGGCCACCGCGACCGGCGTTCGTGAAGACCGCCAATTGTCTGTGGATGATATTTCTGCAATGTTTCCCTAACTCTCCAGGACTCTCTTATGCGAACCCCTAACAGAAACTCTGGGGATACCGGAAACTGTACTCCAGATGGGTCCCAAAACAGCTGAGAGAGCAGCACAAGAAAAATCAGGTTGATAGCGCCCGCGACTTTCTTCAGCGAGTTCAACTGAAAGGCAAGGAAATTCCCCGTACACCAAAATATTAAAAATCACAATTTCGGGAAAAATCCTGGCCTCACCGTTTTTGAAACGAAAAGGCATAATTTTAGTCGAATTTCTGCCTTAGGGGGAGACCACCAATGCACAACAGTATTGTGAGACCAGAAAAAAAAACTCAAAAGGAGCATTCAAAACAAAAGGAGGGGAATTCTGACGAGATGAGTGTGTTTGTTGCGAGTCAACGCCTGTCCTCACACTGCCTTAGCCACCTAGGTGGCCTTGGACTTATTTGGATGCGATGTTTTGAACCACCCCCGTATTCCCCTGACTCAGGATGTTCAGGACATAATCTTTTCACCTACCTGAAGGCAAATATGAGTGGAATTAAATTTTCAAGATGGAAAAGATGGAGAAAAAGGTTGTGAAGTGGGGGAAGTAGGTGGCGCGTGAATTCTTTGAGGAGGGCGTAAATAAGCTTGTACCACGGCTCACCACATGCACTGAACGGGATGGCGTGTACAAAGAATATCCCGTAATGTTTTTCGAAATGCACTTTTTCTCAAAAATATAAAGATCTATTACACTTACATTCTGAACAGGGCTTCGTAGATTCAAACAGATTAGTTAGAGGAAAGATTACATCTACAGTGCAACTCAGAACGGCAAAAATTTTAGGCTAGATTGTAGCTTCCTCGTTGTTATGACAGTCGGACTGCAAAAAATGAGCAATCATAGTTATCATTAATGGAACGTAGAAATTTTGTGTCGGACCAAGACTCCCAACGGGCTTTACCGTACCAAATGCGTTATCCGTGCACGCCTCAGCAACCAACTTAAAGAGGCAATTTCTCGTCTATACTTTTCGCTAGATTTCCATTTCTCGTTTTTGAAACAGGAAAAAGTCGGCACCAAGTGTTATGTGGTCATGTAATACTCAGAAAATTGAAGTATAACTTTCCTTAAAGTTGGTCGGTTCCAAGACAAGCCAAACTAACTTGAAGTCTTTCATGAAAAGCTACTTAAAACTTAAAATCACGACGTTACTTATTTGCATATTCCACATAACAGCGACGTTTTACCAGTATTATTTAACAAATAAAATTTGGTCAGTTACGGACAATTATTTGGAAGAAAGAAGCGCTTGCTTACGAATTGAACAACCAGGACTGAAAAGATACATCTGTACCACCACCTCCCGATCTTCCAGCAGGTTTCTATTTCAAAGGGGATTCCTGAAGATAAATAAGGTGTTAATATTCGAAAGTTTTAGTTTCTACTCAAATGGTCACAGCGTGAACGCTGAGAGAATATTATACAGGCAGTGGAAAACTTAGGCGCTGATTACTTCAAACCTTGTAGTCCACTCCTTAACTGGAACAACCAAAATATTATCAGCTTTGTAGGAAACGTTTATGGAAACTGCTCAGTGTTGCTTATTTTACTCCTCCGTGTTTATGATCAATAATAAATAATAGAGGCAATGTAATCTCTACCTCAGGTCCTGAGCTTCGCAGTGTTGCCAACTACACATGGCATTCGAAGTGTTCGGTTTTTCTTTGTATGTCTCTACATTCGACTGTTTTGTAATTATGCAATACCCTTTGCGCAAAATACAGTAGTTTTATTAAGGTATGTTATGTTCTCAAGTATAATACAAAAAATTGCTAACATGCATATACGGTTTCGCCCACTCAACGGAGCACAACATGCGTTTACCTTTCTGCCCTGTAAAGGAACAGGTTGCAGCCACAATGCCGCCGGCATTACTTGGCAGACCCTATCGCGAAAAGCGGGCGACAGCATCAATTGACAGCCTGGTACTGGGGCATGTGATTTCTTTTGACGATATGATGCACTTTTCTGAGAGGTTAAAACAAAAGTGTTCAATTGAGTTTCGTTCAAGAAACTAAATTGTTTTTAAAAGATCATTAGTATTATACCATTTTGTGAAACTAATAAAGATTACATGAGTTACCAATAACTACATTTTTCAAATACCAGCATTAATGCATTACACAATTTAGTAGGGGGTTACAGCTTGTGAAACGAATATTTGAACGCCTTCCTCACATAGTACACCACTACACATGTACTTTGTACATGTACTTGTGCATGCATACATGACAGGAAAACTGAGAGATATACGAGGGTTACCAAGAAAGTAATGCGTAGCATTTTTTTCTTTGACAATTCTTTATTGAAGATAGTGAGAAAAACACAGATGAGAGAATGGTGTTTTATCTACACATCCCATTTTTCCACGTAAACTCCATCCCGTTCTACGGCTTTCCTCCAGCGCGAAACAAGGGCGTGTATACCCTGTCGGTACCAGTTCTTGTCCTTGTACTTCACTATGTGAATCACCTCCTTTTCGTCCTCTAAATGTCTTCCACAAATGACATCCCTTAATGACCCAAACAAGTGGAAGTCTAAGGCTGTAGGGTGACATTGTCGGACCCATCTTGCACACACTTTTGAATATTCAAGAGTGCGGAAAATCGCATCAACACTTCCTTTGCTGACTGAGAGATGCGGCGCCAACTGCCGAGTCGTAATGCGTCTGTCTTCGTGAATGATAACATCAGTTCGCTCAAAACATGTCAGGTGTGACAGCCGTGGATGGTCTCACCGACCGCTGCAAAATCGTGGAGCTCCGCCGCAACGTGCCGGCCGCGGTGGTCTTAGCGGTTCTAGGCGCTCAGTCCGGAACCGCGCGACTGCTACGGTCGCAGGTTCGAATCCTGCCTCGGGCATGGATGTGTGTGATGTCCTTAGGTTAGTTAGGTTTAAGTAGTTCTAAGTTCTAGGGGACTGATGACCTCAGAAGTGAAGTCCCTTAGTGCCCAGAGCCATTTGAACCATTTTGTAATTATTATACGCAAATCAGCGCGCATTACTGGATCGCAAAACACACGTATCGTAGTTTGAAGAATGTCTGGGGACGGTTTCCCACGAGCATATATCCGTATTTTTCCGCGGAATGTCAGGCTTTGCCGACACAAATACACTGTGTAAGTAGGCTGTTTAGGTTTTTATGTTGGTAACATCGCGTAGCGCTCTGTATGAAAATCACTGGCTATGCTGTGTGCAGTCTGTGGCTGGTTGGCATTGTTGGAATATTCGCTATTGTACCGACGGGCAGTTGGATGTGAACAGCGCTCTATATGAAAATCACTGTGCTGTGTGAAGTCTGTGGCTGGTTTGCATTGTTGGAATATTTGCTATTCTAGTGTTGGGCAGTTGGATGTGAACAGCGCGTAGCGTTACGCAGTTGGAGGTGAGCCGCCAGCAGTGGTGGATGTGGGGAGAGAGATGGCAGAATTTTGAGAGCGGACGATCTGGACATGTGTCCATCACAAAAACGAAATGATCAGAATAAGTAAAGAGAGAAATGTCTGAGTACTTTCAGTTTTGCTCAGCTGTTTAAAAATCAAATAACGTAAGGGGTTTACCAGCACAGTAATTCATAAATTTTTCTAAGGGGAGGTTTCAGTTGTTCGACACTCACAAAATTAGTTGATCATGTCATATATCAACATCGAGCAACCGTTTGGGAAAACACACAGCCTGTTGTATGTGGCACAATATTTTACGTGTAAGGCACTTCTAATTTTAAAATGCTCCATTGTCGGCCAGGATTATAGACAGCCCGCCAGCGAAGGAGAGGGTCGCTCTTATATGAAACTCATGTAAATACAATCCGTTGTACCGGAAATAACATCCCACAAGCTTCAAATCTTCGTGGATGATTCCACCGCACGATGGAACTAAGTGTTGGTGCAGAGCGTCCTACTCTTAACCCGATGAGCACAATTCCCTTCCATCGATGTGGCTGGCGTAAGGTTCACCACGTTTGGCGGTCACTTTGTTGTTTTCCAGCTGCAGCCACTCATCTCCAGACCAACGCATGGTTTTCCTGACCAACAATGAGATTACAGCATGCACAAGAGTGGAACACTGAATCACAACCACCTCCACACATTTGTTCAGTTTCTTTGTCCGTTGCATCATTTCCCCACATCCCGACACGCCCCGGTATCAAGCAGTTAAAAATTAGGGACCTCTTGTTACTTATTTCCCATTCACAGTTTTGATAACATTTTCTGCAGATACATATATGTTTCGTACGAATTTGCATTTATACATGTTTCATATACATGGTGTTTGTTCTAACCTGAGAAAACTAAATGTCTCAGAAAAGACACATTGTATGAACGAAAAAAATGTTCCAGGTGAAACGTTAATATCAGCATAGGGGAGATCTGTCTACACCATAACTGGCCACTTCCTACCCACCACTCCTTCGTTGACGGGTCCAACTTCGAATCTGCAGGTGGGAAACCCCCCTTTTATTGCACATTCGGATTCTACGCCAAAAATTACGTCCGGTTTATTCAAACCAATGTTATCCATTATTCATAGACAGCGGTGTTATCGGCAAATATCAAGTGTGTCTATTTTTCCAATTAAGAGACAACTCATATGGTTCTACATTTCATTTACGATATAAATGTAAACTTTTATGTCCTAACGGTCGATATTTCTGTTCAAAATTTTGAATTTTAACTCAGCGAGTGCGCATTCCGATGGAGAGAGCTCATGTTCGAGGGTTACCCAGGAAGTAATGCACCGCATTTTTGATGTTTTCATTTGCGAGGACAGACGCAGTACGACTAGAGAAGACATTCTGAGGACGATTAGGAGGTGATTCAGGCGGTGAAGCACTGGCTCCACCACAAGGACAAGGATTGGTACCGACAGGGCATACAAGCCCTTGTTTCGTGATGGAGGAAGGACACAAAATGGGATGGAGATTACTTAGAAAAATAAGGTACTTACATAAAACACCATTCTTTCGTGTTTGTAATTTTCAGTATGTTCAATAAAGAATTGTTCAAGAAAAGAAATGCAGTGCATTACTTTCTGGGCAAACCTCGTAGTATCACGTTAAGCATGCGCCTGCGCGCCATAAATGAAGCAGTATTCGAAGACAGCGCGTAACTCTACAGAGGTCGCTCATTTAGCGACTGCTTTTGCGCATGCGCCTTCGCTCCTATTTTTGGTATAAAGATAGCGACATGATCCAGCAACCTACATGCTACGGCCACTAATAAAGTGTCATTCTAGGTACAACCACTGGATAGGTGTCAACCACCATATGAGCGCCAGTATCGGTATCTGTGTAGTTGTTTTACCTATTGCATGCCACCTTGAACTTCCACCATCAGGAGGTGGTATCAGACTTCAAATCAGTTGAATGGTTGTCAAGCAGAAATGTCGTTGTAGGAAATCGACGTTATTTGGCTGCAATCCCAAAATTTCATGGAATATCAATGACTTCTGTCCATAATAAAATTTTGTTCCCCATGGCACTATCTATCATTCCTAGAAGTTTTTCGCAAAGACTGAAACATCCTGTACAATGTCTAGGACTATTTGGAACTGTTGGTGAAACGAACAGTTTGGTAGATGTAAGGATCTATCCACCAATGAGCGCCGTCAGCCGGATGTGCATACCTGAAGGTACTGTATCTGTGGCTCTTCTAATGCGCCGAACAGAGGCTATTAACCCAAAGACATAATATTTAAATACCCCACTGGTTGCTGTGCAATCAGATTTAGCCCAATAAACACTAGCTAGTAATGACTGTATTACACGTGAGTGTTGGGTGCGATAAACCTCGAAACAGTCTCCGAAACAGTTTTGAAAACAGTCTGCCTTATTAACAACTCATTTGTTACCCTGCTATGCAGTTTCACTTCTTTTCCGTATTGTGTAGGACACACATAACACCTTGTCGTGACTTTTTTCTTCTCAGTTGGCGGTATATGTATCGGGAAATGAGCCCATGATTTTGCCTGATGTCTCATAGGAGGGAACTTACTGATACTTCCCTGCGAACAGAGTACTTAAATACCTGTGCACTCTCTATCAGTTTGTTTGCAACGTTGGTCCTGAACTCAGTGTAGAAGGATTTTTCTTTCCAATGATCTTTTAGTCAACAATGATGGTACTGAAAAGGCAAATATGAAGAACCTCTTCACTCTGCATCACATGGTTGGAAAAAGAGCTGTTATCTTGTTTTTAAGTTCTACGGCAACCACTTCCTTGTAATATTCAATGGCACGTTTAGATTTTATCGCCTCCTTTATTTGTGACTGACTTTTCTTTCTCCTCAGTTTGCCTGCTCCTTTCACATCAAAAGATTCATGTTCACTAGATAGAAAAAAGACGAGTTTATTACGATGCCACTTCCCACACAATATACACTGAGACGCCAAAGACAATGGTACAGGCATGCGGCCGGCCGGAGCAGCCGAGAGGTTCTAGGCGCTACAGTCTGGAGCCGCCCGACCGCTACGGTCACAGGTTCGAATCTTGCCTCGGGCATGGATGTGTGTGATGTCCTTAGATTAGTTGGGTTTAAGTAGTTCTTAGTTCTAGGGGACTGATGACCTCAGAAGTTAAGTCTCATAGTGCTCAGAGCCATTTGAACAGGCATGCGCCTTCAAATACAAAGAGATGTAAACAGGCAGAATACGGCGCTGCGATCGGCAACGCCTATATAAGACAACACGTGTCAGGCGCAGTTATTAGATCGGTTACTGCTGCTACAATGGCAGGTTATCAAGATTTCAGTGAGCTTGAACGCGGTGTCATAGAGGACGCACGAGCAATGGGACACAGCATCTCCGAGGTAGTGATGTAGTGGGGATTTTCCCGTACGACCATTTCACGAGTGTACCGTGAATATCAGGAATCCCGTAAAACATCAAATCTCCGACTTCGCAGACGAAGGCCCACTCGTGTACCCTCGATGACTGCACGACACAAAGCGTAAAGGCTCGACTGAGCCCGTCGACACCGACATTGGACTGTTGATGACTGGAAACATATTGCCTGGTCGGACGAGTCTCTTTTCAAATTGTATCGAGCGGATGGACCCTGCATTTCAGCAGGGGACTGTTCAAGCAGGTGGAGGCTCTGTAATGGTGCAGACCGTGTGCAGTTGGAGTGATAAGGGACCCCTGATACGTCTAGATACGACTCTGACAGGTGACACGTACGTAAATATCCTCTGACGGCAATCCGACACCCCATACGTCATGAGTTGCTACAGTGTGGCTTCAGGAACACTCTTCTGAGTTTAAACAGTTCCGCTGGCCACCAAACACTCCAGACTTGAACATTATTGAGCATATCTCCGATGCCTTGCAACGTGCTGTTCGGATCTCCATCCCCTCGTAGTCTTGCGGATTTATGGACAGCCCTACGGGATTCATGCTGTCAATTCCATCCAGCACTACTTCAGACATTGGTCTTGTCCATGAAACGTCGTGTTGCAGCACTTTTGTGTGCTCGCGGGGGCCTTACAAGACATTAGACAGGTGTACCAGTTTCTTTGGCTCTTCAGTGTACTGTTGGTTGTTTACTAAGATCAGGTAGCGCGTGGCACACATGGCTTGTGATTCGTTTACAATACAGTTAAAAGCCATCTGTCAGGTAGAAAATGATCGTTGTGCACTCATATAGTGAAGTGCGCATCTGGGAGATTACACTACTGCCCATTAAAATTGCTACACCACGAAGATGACGTGCTACAGAAGCGAAATTTAACCAACATGAAGAAGATGCTGTGATATGCAAATGATTAGCATTTCAGAGTATTCACACAAGGTTGGCGTCGGTGGCGACACCTACAACGTGCTGACATGAGGAAAGTTTCCAACCGATTTCTCATACACAATCAGCAATTGACGGGCGTTGCCTGGTGAAACGTTGTTGTGATGCCTCGTGTAAGGAGGAGAAATGCGTACCATCACGTTTCCGACTTTTATAAAGGTCGGATTGTAGCCTATTGCGATTGCAGTTTATCGTATCACGACATTGCTGCTCGCGTTGGTCGAGATCCAATAACTGTTAGCAGAATATGGAATCGGTGGGTTCAAGAGTGTAATACGGAACGCCGTGCTGGATCCTGACGGCCTCGTATCACTGGCAGTCAAGATGACAGGCATCTTATCCACATGGCTGTAACGGATCGTGAAGCCACGTCTCGATCCCTGAGTCAACAAATGGGGACGTTTGCAAGACAACAACCATCTGCACGAACAGTTCGACGGCGTTTTCAGCGGCATGGACTATCAGCTCGGAGACTATGGCTGCGGTTACCCTTGACGCTGCACCACAGACAGGAGCGCCTTCGATGGTGTACTCAACGACGAACCTGGGTGCACGAATGGCAAAACGTCATTTTTTCGGATGAATACAGGTTCTGTTTACAGCATCATGATGGTCGCATCCGTGTTTGGCGACATCGTGGTGAACACACACTGGAAGCGTGTATTCGTCATCGCCATACTGGCGTATCACCCGACGTGATGGTATGGGGTGCCGTTGGTTACACGTCTCGGTCACCTCTTTTTCGCATTGACGGCACTTTGAATAGTGGACGTTCCATTTCAGATGTGTTACGACACGTGGCTCTACCCTTCTTTCGATCCCTGCGAAAACCTACATTTCAACAGGATAATGTACGACCGCATGTTGCAGGTCCTGTACTGGCCTTTCTGGATACAGAAAATGTTCGACTGCTGCCCCGGCCTGCACATTCTCCAGATCTCTCACCAATTGAAAACGTCTGGTCAATGGTGGCCGAGCAATTGGCTCGTCACAATACGCCAGTCACTGCTTTTGATGAACTGTGGTATCGTGTTGAAGCTGCATGGGCAGCTGTACCTGTACACACCATCCAAGCTCTGTCTGACTCAATGCCCAGGCCTATCAAGGCCGTTATTACGGCCAGAGGTGGTTGTTCTGGATAACGATTTCTCAGGATCTATGCACCCAAATTGCGTGAAAATGTAATCACATGTCAATTCTGGTATAATATATTTGTCCAATGAATACCCGTTTATCATCTGCATTTCTTCTTGGTGTAGCAATTTTAATGGCCAGTAGTGTATTTCGTCATACGATTTAAAGGCCGTAGCAACTTCATGCGACTGCAGCTCGTAAATTGATGAGACTGAGTTAAGGTCAGGGTCGGTATATACACGGTACTAGCGCGATGTCTCCTGGTACTGACTAATTTTCTGTCCAGTGTGCTTATTAGGGAGGGATACGTGTTCGGCTGAAGGTGAGTCAAATAACACGCTGCATCACTCTAGATGTGGCGCCGCAGCCGGTTAACGGAAGCGCGAGAGGAATGCCGGGAATACGAGAGCGGGCAGGGTGCACGCGGTGGGAAGCGGCGCTGATGGGAGGCTGAGAGCGGGCGCCGCGGCCTAAGTGCACGGGCTGGCACGCATTCGCACGCGTGCGCCGCTTCGGCGGCACGCAGCACGCAGCAGGCAGCGGGCAGGAGGCGCGTTCGCACGCCGCCAAATGGCGTTCCCGTGTCGGCCGGCCGCAGAGCCACGCGCCCCGCTGTGGGAGTCAGCCAGCCCGGCTGAGGTGCGGCGTCGCCAGGGCCGGCGCATGCGGCGCTCCTGTCAGCCGCACGCTCTGGCGCTGCTCCTCACCCTATTTGTTTCCATTAAAGCCTCTCATTTATTTACTCTTCTCCATTCTTATTCTGCCGGACCGCCACGTCATTGACACTCAGTCATAGACCGCACCGTAACATCAGCAGAACCGCGGTTGTCGGCTTTTCAAACTAAAAGTAGAGGAGATTTTGGAAATGATGGCCGAAATAGTCCAGTCGTGGCATTATCGACATGTTTTACTTTTAAGAGGCCGTTAAGGGGGGTAGGACGTCAAACTGGCCGACTTGGAGCAGGAGAGGCACCACAGGACATTTTAATTTCCACTGTCTGTACTTTTACAAATAAATTCATAAAACTTTGTCAGCATGACCAGGAAGGGTTTAGGATTCACGCTCATAGCAGTGGAAGTTCAAAAATACAACAAAATCTATCTTTTTTTACATGTGAAATGTCATCATTTTTTCGCTTACTGTTGGCTGCATTCGTTGCTATAGATACACTTTTCTTCATAAGTTAGGCAGATTCTTCGATGAATTTTGCACAGCATACAAACCATACTTACAGATGTATGAAACTCGAGAATTTTCCAAATCTATTAAAAACTTTGCTAAAAATTGAGATAATTAACCATAAAATTTGAGTTTTTTCTAAACTTGAAGTTTAAAATGTAACAGCTCATTCATTTTTTCATTAATTAAATAAATCCTAGAGCTTCAAACATCTGTAAGTATGGTTTGTATGCTGTGCAAAATTCATCGAAGAATCTCTCTTACTTGTGAAGGAAAGTGTACCTACAGCAACAAATGCAGCCAATAGTAAGTGAAAAAATGATGAAATTTCACACGTAAAAAAATTTATTTTTTTGTACTTTTGAACTTACATTGCTATGATTTTGAATCCTGAATCCTTCCTGGTCGTATTGACAAAGTTTTATGATTTTATTTGTAAAAGTATAGACAGTGAAAATTAAAATGTCGTGTGGTGCCTCTCCTGCTCCAAGTCGGCCCGTTTGACGTCCTACCCCCCTTAAATGAAACTGTACGCCAACGACCTTGCCGCAGTGTAACAATGGATCCCGTCAGATCACTGAAGTTAAGCGCTGGCGGGCTTGGTTAGCACTTGGATGGATCACCGTCTGGGTCTGCCGAGCGCTGTTGGCAAGTGGGGCGCACTCAGCCCTTGTAACGTCAATTGAGGAGGTACTTGATTGAGAGAGGGTAGGAGAGCAGTGTGCTGCCCAAGTGTCCATCCACATCCACATCCAGTGATACCTATCGTCTGAGGATGACACGGCGGTCGGTCGTACCGTTGGGTCATTCGAGGCCTGTTCACCCGGAGTTAGTTATACAGGGTGAACATTAATAAAATTTACAAACTGCAGGGACGGATTCCTGAGTGAAAATGGAGGGAAAAGGTCCTATGAACATGCGTCCAGAAACGCATCGTTGCCATTATAGATGGCATTGACGAACGAGATTCCTGTGACCAAGTACCATGTGTTCTTTCCGTATTGCAGGCTGTGAGATTGACGCAGCGTACTGTAAGCAGCAGAATGATCCGGCACTCTTGTCAGGAGCAAGCCGATATTGTGTTAATGTACGACCAAGCAGACAGAAACCGTCAAGAGGCAGCACTGCTATACCGAAACAAGTACCCTTACAAACGCTAACCACATCACATATTTCAAGACCTTTCTGGACGTTTGTGTGATCATGAGTACTTTCAGACAGGCGAACGTGCAGAGAGGCGGAGGGCTGGTGCATACACCAGATTTGGAGGATCGTTTTCAACAGGATATTGACGGGAATCCTAGTACAAGCTCCAGGCAAGAGGCCCACCAACTTTGTGTAAGCCAAAGTACGATTATGTGCACTCTACATGACAACCCTTAGTATCCCTATCACCTGCAACCCCATGGAGGCCACTTTGAATATCTGTTGTGACGTGGATGCGATGCAGCTCTGTACTGTGTTCTGGGACGATTTGTTGTCGTTTTCGAACACATGTTCATAGGACATTTTTTCCTCCATTTCCAGTCAAGGACCCATCCCTGCAGTTTGTCGGTTTTATTAATATTCACTCTGTAGACAAATGTACGCGAAAGTATTCACAAATAATGAGTGTTTCCATAAACGCTTACATATTGAAACTTCTATTACAAATCAGGTTGCAAATTGACAAGAGCTCGTTATTGTATATGGTACTTAAAAATATTTAACTAAAACAACTTTCATAGCATTATGGCATGGTTCACGTTTACCGTAATATTTAATTACAACAACTGACATAGGATCATAGCTCCGTTTGTATTTACCACTTGCTTTGCACTTATTCACAAAGTGGCATCATCTTTCACATGTTAGAAAAACTCTCTGAAAGAAAGTTCAAATTTGTAATACAGCCTTAACAAGTTCAACAGAATGACAGTTTCTTACATCACTCCATTTGTTAGTCATCAGTGAAAACTCTCTATAGTTGCATTCTATTGATAACACGAATCACACTTATTCATTTACAATATTATAATGTAAAAGATCATCTTTGTCGCTAAATGAGTTTGAATGTTCGATGGTACTGCACTGGTAGAGGACACGACACAGTGCATTAGTGTCGTGGTCTTGAAATCTTCTGTCGCAGCCGAAGAAATTGCGTTTAACACCTTCCTCACTGCCGCATTCACATGAAGAAGGTGAGATCATGTCGAGGCGGGAGAGGTGTTCCCGGAATCAAGACCATTGCAGATGTTCCTTCCATGCTGATGCTAGTCCTTACAGTATGTAGGAGATCACCGGATGGCAGTTAATAGTTTTCTACTTAAACAGTGTACGTACACACCTCCCTTGGGCAGATCATCGACTTCTTCATTTCCCTTTATTTCGCCGATTTTCTTCACTCAGAACCTAATGGTAGTCTTTTCTTTGACACCACAGATACACCTAACATGACTATTGATTTACCTATACGGAGCATCTTTGGAATGACTTCTGTAATCTTAATTAATCGGGTATTGTCTTGTATGCTATAATTTTGATGAAGTTAATGTAAACATTGATCTAGATACATATGACTATGATTGGACACACTCCTGTTATTACTTTCGTTTATCTTTAGTACACATTATGTGGCGAATTTTATAAATACGATGATTGTTTTTGTTTTGTAACCACTGTGCCAAATTACAGCCGTTTTTATTGCATATAGATGCCTGAGAATGCGCTGATGTTTAGCTGGAACTAGTAGTTTTAACAAAATCACATGCAGATATTCTGTCAAAGACCAAACTTTCGTCACAGAAGCTTCAAGCTTACCGATATGAAAAAGAGAGAATTCAAAGATGATAAACTGAAAATCTCGTTTGTTGATTTCGGAACTATAAGCTTTGAATGATATGGAAATATTAGCAGAAATAAATAAAACTTTACGGAACACAAGGGAGAACTTTATCATATACGTCAAATACGTAGATGTGGAAAATGTTGACCCAAATATTAAGTTTTTTCACAGGTTCGGATAAGTTTTGTTTGTTTCGTGGGCCAACATTTGTGAAACTCTAATTCCTCTCTCTCAAACCCACCCTATGGAGAGAGAGGGAGAGTTTTAGTTTTACCGTAACCATTTTCCAAGCAAAAATGAGGAAATGGATTTTCTTGATTTACAGCGCGAACTACCAAGAATCAAAACAAATGTTCAACAGAAAACGTACGAAGTTTTTTATGTAGAATCTGATTCTGCAATAAAAATGAGAGTTCCCATTTGAAATTTTAAAGTTGCATCCCGCCCCAACCCCAGGGAGCTGGGGTGGCGGGCTAATTTTAGCAGCAGATGTCCCCCTCGAAAATAATCAACTTTGGATTCTAAACATTTTTTCGTGTGAAGCTTATTTTTCGAGTTATTCTGGTTTGTCAACTTAAAATTTATACCTTGTATACTAATCTCATAGGTAGTGACAAATAAGCCCAGAAATATTCGAGATAGGCAAGATATGTAATTCTAATGCTCTAGAGAACAAACTTAGTTACACGATCTGACTCGTAAATTAAGTAGAAAATCGTCACACTGTACTCATTTTCAAGAATGAGATGGGAGCCTGCATATCTAATAGTTACAGATTGCAGGTGAGGACACCGGTTCGTCAATAAACATGTTTCTTTTTCCGCTTGTAACGTCCAGCTGTGCAGTGAAGCTGTCTACACGTTTGTGTAAACGTGAATTCATTATATGGAGAACAGTTACTTTTCAGAATGACCATTTAAAAATTCTGACTGTCTTTGTACGTAGCATTATACTAGTTAAGTGAGGCAATACAATGTCGCAAAGCATGTCAGCAGCCCAGCGCATGGTGACTTAGTTTATGTTAGTACCTGAAACCTGATTACCAAGCAGAGAGTTTCTGTTCATTATTTTCATTATTATTATTATTATTATTATTATTATTATTATTACTTCTTCCCTAAATTATTACGTCTGAGTCACGACATATGGATGTCTTTTGTTAATATGACTTTGAGTTATGTTGTTAGTTTACTTAAAACAATAAGATGGCAGCCAGCCAACGTGGAACTTTCAGTCAGATTAAATAGAAGCAGTGATGTGGTTCTCGGTAAAAGGCAGTTGTTAGCAGTGAATTTAACAAGAAGTATATGATCAATAAATACAAAAAGAACACTTTACAACTCGTAGGGATATTTCAACCTAGGGCTTTAAGAGATAATTTTGCAAAGCAAAGCAACATCTCCGAAAAATGTGATTCTGGTTCCCAGAAAAATTAACAGCTACGTTTCAGGAGAGATAACACCTTTGAATTTATAATAGCAAGGCGTGAAACAATCCTATATGTGATGCAATAACCAGCTTCTATGCAGGTCGTAATAGCAACCTGTCAGTACTTATCACATGGCGCCAAAACACGTGACAGGATACCTCGTCCATGTACAATTAACCTTCGTCACAATAAATAAACTGAATTGGCTTGACTCGATTCCTTACGCACTGTGATGTCTGCTCAACAACGTGGGGCTCCGTCAGACAAAGGCGGCTTCCTCCTCAACATCAGAACACAGCATGAAGTGCATCTTCGACTTTCCCATACCAATTCCGAACCAGATATGAGTGGTCAAGAACAATGGCGAAGTACGTTTAAACTAGAAGGACCACATATCACAACACCCGCGAACGAAGAGTATTTTTCAAGAGCAGACCGACCTGACGAAGTCTTAAGTTTGTCCCGTTGGTCAAGCAAAGAGGTTGCTAAGGATCTTGTGTCGATAGATGGAAACTGGTTAGAGAAAGTTCTCCTAGACTGTATCAAGTATCACAATTCACGAATTGGCAAAATTTACTGGGAAGAAATGGAAATTCTGAGTAAACAGGTGCTTTTCCATCTTTTGCAGGGGGATGCAGACTTGTGCCCTGTACGAGATTAAGAGTTGGCCTTAGTCCGTGGAATCTGGTGTTTCTGCTTCACTACTTGTGCCAACATTACAAGAGTCAAATGTCATGCAGACAATATTGTAAGATCTGGATGTATCGAGAACATTTGTGATTTCGTTTTCTAATTCAGTGCACTATAACCCTCTGCTTCACTACTTGTACCAACATTACAAGAGTCAAATGTCATGCAGACAATATTGTAAGATCTGGATGTATCGAGAACATTTATGATTTCGTCTCCTAGTTCAGTGCACTATAACCCTCCTACTTAATTCTAGATAACGAGTACTTATTCTGTTGTCAGATAAGCACTGGTGTTCGAATTCTTGTCTACTTCCCAAGGGTAAGCGTTACTACTGTAGACTACGGTAGCAACCTTGGTTGTGAGAATAAGTACTGACTGCTGATTTAGTCCTATTTCCAAATTGTAATACAGAAGTTCATCCATTGTGTTTGCCAATATGAAGCAGCCACTCACTAAGTAAAGTTCGGCAATGAACATTTGAATTTCATATAACTCTGTGAACTTCAGAATTCTTTCGTGGAATAAGCTGAATTACAGCAATATAAACGACGATGCTTTACCCTTAGCATGTTTTTCAGAGTATTACGCTTAGCCTGCATTATAAAAGTTTTGAATCACATTAATACTACCTTTTCTTAAAAAAAACTACTGCTTTACCAAATCTGGAATTCCATTTCCCATTAAAAACACGCTCCAGTAAGAGATTTGTCATTCTATAAATGTAATCTTTCGAAATTCTTTAAGGAACAGATATCAAAATCCAACAAAATCTAATTTTTTTGCAGTCACCTAATGTTAGTTACAGAAAAACACATATTTGGGCCTTACCTGCGTTTTGATCTATAGATAATAATTTTATACAATGCAGAGAAGAAGAATACGGAAGTAAGCTTGAAAAATCAAAGAATCAGGGTTTTGTCCGTTGAAAGTTTTCTTATCAAAAATTATTATTACGGCAACAGACGTACGTAAATGCGTACAGCTCTGTCTCTCACAGTATTATCGTTATCTATACCTTTTCTCTAAAAATTGCTAGGCCATCTAGTGAAATTTTATCATCGTTATTATAAAATCTGATATGTAGCCTTACAACTTGTATTAAGGGAGCCCTTACTACGACATGTCAGTATTCAAACATATTCTGTAAGTTCCTACTACCGGACATGTCAGTATTCTGATAGAGAACAAAAAACATAAATTACTTACTCTTCCTATAAATCACGAAAAATCAATTCTCTTGTACGTGACTGCGTTTTTTAAAATTTTCTCTAACATGTCCAAACAGTTATACTGTAATGCTCCTGCACGCAACAGACAACTTACTTCGTCTTTCTGCTGCAACTCTATCAATATTCTGCATCCAGTAACATGCTAAAATAATTCAAAAGAAATATTGCGATTCATGCAGAGTTCAATGCTTGGTCACAACTGGTAATGTAACAACTATCATTTTTCTTTTTTACAGGCATTAAATTATCGGGAGGGGTTTAGTCAACAGTTAAGCGGTTTAAAAGTGAAAGGAATGAATAAAATCGTTTAATTTACTATATTCTGAAAGTTGACAATTCACACAGTGAGAGAACTTTACTCAGACCTTTCTTTTCCTTGGACAGTTTGATTAGCAAAAACTTCAATTATTCCACGTATCTGGTCACAACGAAGACACGAATATTCCTTTCAATGTATGAGCACACAAATTTGACAAAGTCCCTCCAGTGCGCAAGCAAGGCGAATTACCAAAAATCTTCGATTAGTACAAAAATCTCCTCTGGAGCCACTAGGACGGTCAGGGCAGGCTGCGACCTCTCCTGACCGCGGCTTCTCTCCACGCCAGGCTCCGTCCGACCACTCTCAACAAGTATTCGCTCTCTATCACTCGCGAGAATAATATTTCAGACTCAGAGTTGTATGCATGCAACAGCAGAATCAACAGTCAACTTCCGAAACTAAGATACGAACGTCCAACTTTCATCGTGTTTTCACAATATATTAGGTTTATAGTTTCCAGAGAAATAATTTTAATTTTGGACAAATATTTGATTTTTAAAAAATATACGACTCGCTCTGTTTGTCTGGGACCTTCCTTGTCTATCAGTGGCAAATCTTTTCTTGCTTATCCGTTTTATATATTGTAATCTTCGTTTTCTCGTGTAATATTCGCTCTCTACAATATATTCCAGTACTATGGACTGTTTCAGCATTTATTTCACCAAGCTGTTCGCTCTTAGTTACTTGATGTCTGTCTTTCTCGTATGATCTCTGTCTTACACCGTCATTTTTTTCTTTCCTTACCGGCTTTCAGAATGTCTAATGCATTTTCGTAATACTACGCACCAAGTGCTTGCAAGGACCTCTAGTTTTTCTTTGGTTTTTACTTCACTTCTATACGATTTTGTGATCTATATGTGCAGATTTAGACACAGTTTTCCCCATTTTAAGTGAACAGATGATATTAACAGAGCTGTTTCTGTGAAACACGTTTTCTTCGCCTGCATCAATCAATTTTGGCGTCTTGTGCAGTTTTTTCCTAGGACACACAGTTGTCTCTCTCCACTTCCGGTGGTTATGTTCGAATTACTAGCCTCTAGTAATGTTCTGTAGTTTCACTTTACCTTTGTTTAGGCTGCGCGGGTTAGCAGTGCGGTCCAGGGCGCCTCGCCACGGTTTGCGCGGCTGCCCCCGTCGGAGGTTCGAGTCCTCCCTTGGGCATGGGTGTGTGTGTGTTGTCCTTAGCATAAGTTAGTTTAAGTTAGATTAAGTACTGTGTAAGCCTAGGGACCGATTACCTCAGCAGTTTGGTCCCACAGAACTTACCACAAATTTCCAATTTTTACCTTTGTTTATCCTACTTTTCTTATTCCTACGAATAGCTTTACTTGTTTCTGACAGGGTTGTTCTCTGAGAGTCTTAGCTGCTGCGCATGTTGCACGTCTTCCGTAATAAGAAAAACTTGCCTTAATTTATTTTCCACTTAAATCCACTTCGATTTGTAGATGCCGCACATAACCTATCTGTCTCTGTATTTAGTTCGTAGTCCTCTGAGAATTTGGAGCATCTTACTGCGCCTATATTTGCAGCCAGATTCAAGATAACGAGAATTTACATAAGGGGATAAAACCTTAATGTAATTCAGCCCTCCTAAACAGAACACGTACACTTACTTCTGTCTTCCTCTTACCAATGTCGTCCTTTCGCACTTGGGAGATGAGACGGTTCCGACCATCTGCTGGTGTAGCTGTATCCTTTCGTGAAGGACTCAGCTGTAGGGATACGTTTACAACACATTCGCTAGTCCGACTGCGGCTACTCGCACCCCCGATCGGTTGGCAGGGATGAAAGACGCTCGCCGCTATCAGCGCGACCGATCTGCGAGAAGCAGCGACAAGTGGTCGCGGCGGGAGAGGCCGGTTCCCACAAGAACAGCCACCTGTCTGCCGCCGAGGTGGTCCGAGGACCACAAACGGCGCGGCTCGCTCCTGCCACAGGGTTCTCACACCTCTCGTCGTCGATGAAGATGTCGTAAGTTCTCCCCGACGAGACACTGTCCAATTCTGTTGTGTCTAGGCTAATCTTCTCAATGTGACGCCCCACAGGAGTGCCCTGTCGCTACTACGAGGCACATTTTTTAAACAGATTCGTTCTTTGATAAGAGGAAAATACTGTAAACATCATTAAATTCTACATCTACATACATATTCCGCAATCCACCATACGGTGCGTGGCGGAGGGTACCTCGTACCACAACTAGCATTTTCTCTCCCTGTTCCACTCTCAAACAGAACGAGGGAAAAATGACTGCCTATGTGCCTCTGTACGAGCCCTAATCTCTCTTATCTTATCTGTATGGTCTTTCCGCGAAATGTAAGTTGGCGGCAGTAAAATTGTACTGCAGTCAGCCTCAAATGCTGGTTCTCTAAATTTCCTCAGTAGCGATTCACGAAAAGAACGCCCCCTTTCCTCTAGAGACTCCCACCCGAGTTCCTGAAGCATTTCCGTACCACTCGCGTGATGATCAAACCTACCAGTAACAAATCTAGCAGCCCGCCTCTGAATTGCTTCTATGTCCTCCCTCAATCAGACCTGATAGGGATTCCAAATGCTTGAGCAGTACTCAAGAATAGGTGTATTAGTGTTTTATATGCGGTCTCCTTTACAGATGAACCACATGTTCCCAAAATTCTACCAATGAACCGAAGACGACTATCTGCCTTCCCCACAACTGCCATTACATGCTTGTCCCACTTCATATCGCTCTGCAATGTTGTTGTTGTTGTGTGGTCTTCAGTCCTGAGACTGGTTTGATGCAGCTCTCCATGCTACTCTATCCTATGCCAGCTTCTTCACCTCCCAGTACCTACTGCAACCTGCATCCTTCAGAATCTGCTTAGTGTATTCACCTCTTGGTCTCCCTCTACGATTTTTACCCTCCACGCTGCCCTCCAATACTAAATTGGTGATCCCTTGATGCCTCAGAACATGTCCTACCAACCGATCCCTTCTTCTGGTCAAGTTGTGCCACAAATTTCTCTTCTCCCCAGTCCTATTCAATACTTCCTCATTAGTTATGTGTTAGTTATATTTAGAGCTAGTTGCCATTCTTTACACCAATCACAAACCCTGTCCAAGTCATCTTGTATCCTCCCACAGTCACTCAACGACGACACCTTCCCGTACACCACAGCATCATCAGCAAGCAGCCGCACATTGCTATCGACCCTATCCGAAAGATCATTTATGTAGATAGAAAACAACAGCGGACCTACCACACTTCCCTGGGGCACTCCAGATCATACCCTCACCTCCGATGAACACTCACAATCGAGGACAACGTACTGGGTTCTATTACTTAAGAAGTCGAAATTATGTTTCTGTCCACATTCTACATGCATTTATGTACGAGGGGGAACCCAAAAGTAAAGGGAATTGGGCTACGGTGGGGAGGGAGAGTGGGGTACCCACTATTCGCCCAGGCGTCCGTTACGGTCTCGCCACCTGAGTCAGTGTGCGAAATTTTGTCGCTGTGAGTGCGTCGGTTCGCACATGAAAGCTTTTTTTAATAAAACAACTTTTTCCATTTCAGCGAAAACGGCACATTGTCTAGAGGAACGTGCGGCTGTGATATTTTATTTCCTGTTGGGGAAATCGGCCATGGAAACCGCGCGGAAACTATTGTAATGCATAAGACTGCTTATGAGGACGCTGCCATAAGTAAAACCAGAGTCTACGAGCGGTTTTCACGTTTTAAAAAATGGACAAATGTCAATTAAAGACCAACCCCGTTCAGGATGCCCCCAACGTCAAGAAGTAAGGAAAACATCGACAAAACCAATGACCTCATTTGTGAAGACCGTCGTCGAACCATTGATCAACTCTGTGAGATGTCTGGAATCAATTCAGAGGATTTTATCCGAAGATTTTCACATGACAAGGGTTGAAGCCAAATTTCTCCCTCGCCTTTCCACAGACGAAGAAAGGGCGCGTCGACTTCAGGCATCTTTTGAGCTTCAGAATCGGCTCAAAGAGGACCCTGAAATTTTTCCAAGGTGATTACTGGTGATGAATCATGGTGCTATGGATACGGCCGCGAAACAAAGGAGCAGTCAAGCCAGTGCAAGACAAGTGGCTCTCCCCGTCCCAAAAAAGCTCGCCAAGAGAAGTCAAACATCAAGACAATGCTCATTTGTTTCTTCGATTGCAGAGGTGCTGTGCACGCGGAGTCCACTCCCCCGGGTAAGACTGTCAACCAGGAACTCTACTTGGAGGCTTCGAAATGACTGAGGGAGAGTATCCGGAAGGAAAGAGCAGATCTTTGGCGCACAGGCGACTGGTTCTTCCATCATGACAACGCACCTGCCCACACCGCTCTCTCCGTAAAGCAGTTTTTGATCAGCCGCACGGGATTAGCCGAGCGGTCTTAAGCACTGCAGTCATGGACTGTGCTGCTGGTCCCGGCGAAGGTTCGAGTCCTCCCTCGGGCATGGGTGTGTGTGTTTGTCCTTAGGATAATTTAGGTTAAGTAGTGTGTAAGCTTAGGGACTGATGACCTTAGTAGTTAAGTCCCATAAGATTTCACACACATTTGAACATTTTTTGATCATAAACGGCATGACACCGATTGTCCACCCCCTATTCATCGGACCTAGCCCCTGTGATTTCTTTTTGTTCCCAACTCAAAAGGGACATGAAAGGATAGAGTTTTGCCACTGTAGAGGAGGTAAAGCAAAAGTCGCTGAAAGCGATAAAGAACATACCGATAAGTGAATTTAAAAACTGTTTCGAACAACGGAAAAATCGGTTGAAGAAGTGCGTTGTGGTCAATGGAGAATACTTTGAAGGTGATCAAAATCTGGTGTAAAAATATTAATTGTGAATTAATATTGTGATGAATTTTCCGTTTTTATTTGTGTCTCCCCTCGTACCTCTCTACATGATTTTCATTGTTTTTCAGATCTGGCATACCACTCTTGCAGTTTCTGTATTTCGACGACAAAGAAACTAGAAACCTTGACGCTTGTGATCAAACCCAATCCATGCGATGTAGTTTTCGCATCTTCGTCGTCGTTCAACTGTTAACTGTCAAGGATCTGCGCTAACTACTGAAACAATCGGAAATCAATGGGTTTAAGGTAAGGTGAATGATCCAGTCGTTCCCACTCAAAAGAAATTGTTACACCTTGTATTTGTGCAGAAACATATGGCCTCATACTGTAATGAAGCGACATCACAAGGGAAGACACCAAGCCGCGGGACTTGTTAGTACGACTTTATGGTACGCAGAAATTTTCTCAACGTCACAAGGATTTGATTGTTGTGGCTCTCGGCATAAAATCTACTAATGAATTCTTTTCCTGTCCTAAGAGACAGTCGCTATGCTCTTTCATGCTGAAGTTGTCTTTCACTCTGCTTAACGATGATGTACGTCGTCATACTATTGACTGTTTGCTAAAAACACTCAAGTCTCATGTCCTGTAACGATTTGGCCAAAAGTTCGTCTCCTTTCTGATTGTATAGAGTGAAAAACAACAAAGCGCAGCCCACTCTGCTCTGTGATGATCAGAAAGCAGTCTTCGAACCCGCCAAGATACAGTTTTCAATTCAGTTTCTCCGAAACAATGGTGCACAGAACTGACCTTGAAAACTGTGAAAAATCAATATTTAACTTTGAAATTGTCAATCGTAACCCCTCTCGAATTTTCCAGAAAGAGACAAGGTACTGTCAGAATTAAAGCTGTGAGGACGGGTCGTGAATCGTGCTTAGGTAGCTAAGATGGAAGCGTACTTGCCCGCGAAAGGCAAAAGTCCCGAGTTCGAATCGCGGTCCGGAAGTTTCCTCTCGAATTTTGTTCTCTCATCAGAAACCAAATCCTCAGAAATCAGAGAAGGTCGGACAGGTCGTGGCTTATCACGCTCATTTAGCCGCCCGTCCTTGAATATTCTCACCTACCTTCGAACTTGACTGTTACAGAGTCTACCAGTCAATACTGCCACACGACTTACCTTTTGTACTCATAGCATAAGCATCGTAAACTTCTTATATCAGACGGTGAATTTCCACTGCTGTGAAGTTGTTCCACTCAAGGATCAAATTACAGGTAGCATCTCACAGTCACCAGGCGACAAAATTTTCTTAAACATTGTAAACTTATGCAACTCAACACACAGGTAGGCGACACGTCTGCATACAGCGTCTAAACGCGCGCAAAGCATGATGGGCGCAGACAAGCAAGAGAACTAAGACGATCGCGTGTTATTCCGACTGTCATTCATAAGTGGACCCTATTTAAGAAATATCAGCCATTAGGAACAACATGTGCACCTAATGATAATGAAAGCACACTGTTCTACGTATCTAGTAGTTCATAAACAATTCGAAAATATTATAACTCTGGCACTACTTACCATACTGCCAGAAAATACCAAAGAATTTCTACGGAAAACGTTTAATCTCTGATCGATCAATAGAAGTATGGCAGCAACAGGTACAAGAATTATTATATGATGCGTCTTTTGCACTATAGCATGTAAGCAAACAGCATTAGTCTCCTACAACTACTGAAGCATAGCACAATGCTATGTGTTCTCGGTCGAAAGTTACTATAAGTGTGTACCATTCTCTTTCTTGTATTTTACACAGAATATGTATACCACGTCAACAGGAATTAACACAGCAAGGTGTACGCAATACACCTCCAAAGAATGTTGAGCTGCTAATTTTTAGACGACCGTACTTCGCCGACCAACACGTCCAAACCTAAAATTTAAAACCTCAAACTCAGCTGTTCTAAAAAAATCATTCTTATACTTATATAAACAATAAAAAACAAAGGAACTGCGCTTTTCAACAATTTCCGAGTGTGTGTAATGGTTATCTGCTGATTTTAGAGCTCCCAGCTTTGAGTTACAATTGGCCAGTTCTGACAAGCCACGAGCTCATTCTTTCCCCATAACGTTCTACAACATTTTAAGATCGTTACCATGTTAATAGACAATGTATAATAAAAGCGCAAGTCATGTAGCTCACAAAATATTTCATTAATATTCAGCCTCATATTTATTTGTACGTAAGATGATGAGACACCTTCCCTACGGAACGCATTACAATCTGCTCATTTGGGTCTGTCACAACAACAAGTTCGTAAGTCTATAAAAGGTTTATAAACTCGATATGTTGCAGAACACGTCATCATACTTTGATTCTTCAATTTTCATGTCCGTATTTGTCTTCCATGCATTGTGTAAGATTATTATTTAGAGTATTAAAAAGGAAAACACTTCATAATGTTCAGCAAAATTATGCCTATTTGGTCAGGAGCCGGCTTTCGGCTTCTCAGGGCATCTTCAGGTGACAACTGAAAGTGCAAACACAGATAAACATGATGTGCGACTTAACACAGATTTTATTTGTGCAGAAGATACAAAAATGACAAAGGTTTTACATGGGAAAGTATTGCAATATTGAGATTAACTAAAAAGGAGGTAAACAACGATTTTCTGTAGAAATACATAGAGGGGGTAAGCAAAATAATGTGAACACCTATACTTACTTGGAAATGGTTGAGTAATAATGGGCTTGGCCCCCATTTGCCCGTATTACAGCTGCGATTCTTCTTAGAATACTGGCATATAATAATTGTATAGGCTCCAGTGGAATGTTATGCCACTGTTCGATCAGAACCTCTTCTAACTCCTGTAGTGACGAAGTAGGCGTAAATCTGCTCCGGAGTCTGCGCTCTAATACCGTCCACAAAGATTCGATAATGTTCAAGTCTGGGGGACTGTGCTGGCCAGGGAAGACGCTGCAGCTCAGTTTCTTGCTCCTCATACCACTATTGTAGTGTCCTGGCTGTGTGAATGGGTGCATTATCGTCCTGAAACATGTAATCATTGTTGGGGAACAACATTTGAATCATGGGAACCTGGTAACCTAAAATGTTCACATCATCGTTAGCTGTAACACCGCCTTTGAGATTAATGATGAGACCAGCAGAATATCATGATATGGTTGTCCACACCATCACACTTCCACCTCCATGATTAACCGTTGGAATCAAGCAGTCAGGACTGTAGGTTTCTTTCGACGTTGTCCAGACGTAAACCGGCCCGATGCTGGAAATAACGATAACGTTGGCTCGTCGAACCATGTGGTGTGTTTCCACTGATCAGCCGTCCAGGATTTATGCTCCTGATACCATGTTTTACGCTTCTTTGCGTTGGTTGTCGTCACTAATGGTTTCGGTAGAGCAGCTCGTCCATGAATATTCGCTTTATGGAGTTCTCGGCGGACAGTGTCGATAGATATGGAGTCTCTAAGATGGCTATTGTGCTCTGCAGCCACTTTAGCCGGAGTAATTTTCTGTTGTTTCGACACAGTTCGTGTTAGCGTACGACGATCTCCGTCATTTAGTTTTGATTTGCGCCTACTACATTTACATGATGATGTATTTCCACTTTTGCAGTAGGCTGTCATGACTGTTGAAACAGCTGCTCTTGAAACATTCAGTTGCCTCTCTTGGTTACTGATGCTCCAGCTAATCGGACCACCACAATCTGCCCTCTGTTAGGTCTATCATTGCACATCGACCTTAGCCTCTGAATACAAATACGAAGTGTGCACTACTCATAAACAACCTGCACTGATGCCTAGTCGGTAATGAAGACGCACAGTCCAGCGCGACACGTGCCTTACCTCTGTTGTTGACCTACAAACACAAGCATCCCATTGCTACCACTGTTCACGTTATTTTGCCTATCCCCTGTATAACAAAAGACGAGAAATAAAATGAATTTACAGTCCGTATCTATTATTTGTAACGAAAACTTAATTCAACAAGAGAAAAAATTGAAACTGGGTCTGACCATTTAATACTAGGCTGACATTCTGTACCACGTGTTTGTTAATTTCCACTATTTCCAGTATGGTTATCTTCCTGTTTTATTTATTTTGCTGAATATATAACTTCACATTCTACGTCATATGGATGGTTTGTTGCTAAAGAATGATCAGCAAAGGTCGAATCTTTCTTCTTTAATCGCCAGTTTCTCCGTTTCTCCGCAGAGTCGGCGAGGAGAGGAACATGTCACAAACACTGACATTGACTTGAGACAGCTGTAGAGGGCAAAAACTGTATGGGAAGAGCCAGATATAACTGAGGACGTTGGGTGCAAGCACTACTCTCAGATGAAGAGTGTGACACAAGAGAGGAATTTGTGGAAGGCCGCATCAAACCACTCAGAAGACAGATGACCCATACAAATAACAATACAAAAAAATTAAGAAAGTTACATGGGAAACCAACTGATCGCTGCGCATATTGGTACCTTTCCTTTCTGATGTGCAACCACTGAATGTTAAAGGTGTACGTTAAGTGGCGATGAGTTGTGAGAGAGTGTAAACTTCGTAATTTTATGCTTATCCTCTCTACGATGAGGGAAGAATATGTAAGTTTCCTTGGATTCCAGTCTTCTCTAATCAGACCAAGCGCCTACCGATCTTAACTATCGCTCTGGGCAGACAAATCACAATGAAATGTCTAGGTATGCAGACCACGAAAAATTAGGAAAGGAGTTGGAATTTGTTTCTCGACATTGGTACAGAGTCTTTTCAATACTGATCCAAAACTAGACGTTTCTGTCTCTTGCAACCACAGTGTCTTGTTCTCTAAGATGATTACGTTTTCTGTAGGCACTCATACTGCTGAGACTTTAAAATATTTGTGGAAGAAGGCTTGTCCGCTAAATGTGGAACGAAACGACAGTTTGGTTCCTTGTCTCAAAATTCTATCACTGTTCCATTAGTGCGTCAACTATTTAGTTAGCAGGAACCTCTATATCGTATTTCTTACCTTCATCATCATTATTATAATAATGTCTGTCCTCTTGTCCGCATATTTGTGTCTATTAACAATGGAACAAATGCTAAAAACAGTGAAGAACATACACAGTCTATTTCCTGCGCGTTATATTTTTTGAAAATCAGAGTCAGAGCATTTTTACTGCTGCTCCTGTGGTCTCTTTCGCTTCCCTAGAACACCATTTATTTGTTTTACTTTGCACGAGCTTGCGTAGTACTTGTATTTTGTTTGGAAATTACGTCTCTTAGCACTGTTACGATACCAATGCACATGTCACCAAAGTGTACCGGAAAGCATATTAGTTAGCAAGCATGAATCCTTTCACCAAAGTTAAAGCTCAACAAGTAATCGTAGATAGACAACATGAGCCCATATGAATCGAGCTTTGTGCACAGCGGGCAAGTATATGTCTCAGGCGCCACCCTGATACAGCTGCACTCACGCAGACATTATTCCTAGAATTATGTATTTCCTCTGCATTGTATCTCGCGATTACCTCCAAAACTGGATTCTGCTCTCCTTTCCTCTTTGACATTTCTGCATACTAACTGATCAACACCAACGGTAAAACCGTTAGGTGACATAGAGCTGTCGCTTGCTGCCTTTCAACCAGTCCAGACAACGTGAATGCGTCATAGTTTGCAGCTCCGAAGGAAAGGACGCATTAATATTGGTCTCAAAAAATTTGTCAATATTGAAATCAATTTTTTTGTAAGAGAATAAGCAACCGAGTCTTCTTAGACAAAAACCAGTGAGCTCAGACACTGTGAGATTCTCTCTCTCCCCTTCTCTCTCTTCTTTTTTTTTTTTTTTTTTTACAATAAAACTACATTTCTCATTTTTTTACACAACTAGTCGATACGCAGTCAATAATTTGCTGGCATCATGTTACGATTCTACAACCACGCTGCAGCCCAGGTGATATCTTCCTTCACCTCCTAGACCTTTCTATACACAAGCACTTCTTTTGTGTTTCTGAAGTAGCTGTTTCCTGGATTTGAAACTAATTCATTGTCATCTGAAGATCATATTCTGCCGTTTTTATTTGTTCTTTCGTTTCCATGCTAAATCGCTCTGAACTCATATAACATATCATCTCTTTTTCCTGTTTTAGTTTATTTCCTCAGTTTCCACGTTATTTCTTTTTCAGTATTCTGTGTTTTTCATGTCAACCTTTGAAATTGTTTGAAGTGTTATATTATTCGTTGATAATGTAGCTGTTATGCTTCGCTGATCTTTTTACCTAGCCAATACATTCTACATTTAACGTCAACTTATCCGCCTCTGGTCTCAAATTTTTAACCTCCACAGCATATTTAAATTTCTGCCATTCTATGTTTCAATTCGTACAATTTGTGTAACATTTGAACTTTATACGATAATACCCTTCGGGAAATCGGATTAAGGGAGTTGTGTAATCGGAACCTTGCAAATTATGAGATCATCATGAGACTAAGAAGAATGCGTGTCCTAATAGTACATTTTGTGTCCTTAGAGAAAGGTTTTCGATAGCTCTCGGCACCCTCATGTTATTAATCTTGAGAAGTATGTTCTCGTCGACATGAGAGTACAGGAGTACAGTATTACAGACACCATTCCATTCGATCGACATATTTTAAATTATTATTTGTAGCACTTTATACTGAGAGACAACAGTCAGGATAGTCCTTGTAATGTTCAGTTGCTAAATACCATGTTTACTGTCTTGAGTGTAGGAACGATTGAACCGATTACGAACGATCAGTTTTGAAGTATGTGCCTCAGGACTGCCTTGGGAGCTCCTTTCTAATCCTCTTTCTTCCGTTACAGTATCAACTACTCAAGCACGTGCTGTTTCACACACTGACTCACATGGACCCTATTAGTGAATTTTGTTTATCACCTCCCGGACAAATTGCGAGATCTTGTGATGGTGACTCTCGTAATAGCGATTAAGTTATTATTATAAAGGTTTCGTTGATTATGACTAGCACTACGAGAACGGTGACCGAGAAACTACAGAATACACTGAAAGTTTTCTTTGTCCTCGGACAAACGTGTGGTTCCCGCATAGGGGCATCAGCCTTTTCAGCAGTTGCAGGATTGCGGGGGCAACAATCAGGATGATTGACTGACCTGCAGCATTGCAGTTCTAGCACTGCGAACGGCTGAAAACAAGGGAACACTACAGCCGTAATTTTTCCCGAGGGCATGCAGCTGTCCTGTATGGTTAAATAATTATGGCGTCCTTTTGAGTAAAATATTCCAGACGTAAAATAGTCTCCCATTTGGATCTCCGGGCGGGAACTACTCAAGAGGACGTTGTTATCAGGAGAAATAGAACAGGCGTTGTACTGATCAGAGCGAGGAATGTGAGATCCCTTAAACGTGCAGGTAAGTTGTTGTTGTTGTAGTCTTCACCCCTGAGACTGGTTTGCTGCAGCTCTCCATGCTACTCTATCCTGTGCAAGCTTCATCTCCCAGTACCTACTGCAGCCTACATCCCTCTGAATCTGCTCATTGTATTCATCTCTTGGTCTCCCTCTTCGATTTTTACCCTCCACGTGCCCTCCAATACTAAAGTGGTGATACCTTGATGCCTCAGAATATTTCCTACCAACCGATCCCTCCTTCTAGTCAAGTTGTGCCGCAAGCTCCTCTTCTCCCCAATTCTGTTCAATACCTGCTCTTTAGTTTTGTGATCGACCCATCTAATCTTCAGCATTCTTCTGTAGCACCACATTTCGAAAGCTTCTATTCTCTTCTCGTCTAAACTATTTATCGTCCATGTTTCACTTTCATACATGGCTACGCTCCATAAAAATACTTTCAGAAACGACTTCCTAACACTCAAATCTATACTCGATGTTAACAAATTTCTCTTCTTCAGAAAACTTTTCCTTGCCATTGCCAGTCTATATTATATATCCTCTCTACATCGACCATCATCAGTTATTTTTCTCCCCAAAAAGCAAAATTCTTTTACTACTTTAAGTGTCTCATTTCCTAATCTAATTCCCTCAGCATCACCCGACTTAATTCGACTGCATTCCAGTATCCTCGTTTTGCTTTTGTTGATGTTCATCTTGTACCCTCCTTTCAAGACCCTGTCCATTCCGCTCAACTACTCTTCGAAGTCCTTTGCTGTCTCTAACAGAATTACAATGTCATCTGCGAACCTCAAATTTTTTATTTCTTCTCCATGGATTTTAATACCTACTCCGAATTTTTCTTTTGTTTCCTTTACTGCTTGCTCAACATGCAGATTGAATAACATTGGGGAGAGGCTACAACCCTGTCTCACTCCCTTCCCATCCACTGCTTCCCTTTCGTGCCCCTCGACTCTTATAACTGCCATCTGGTTTCTGTACAAATTGTAAATAGCCTTTCGCTTCCTGTATTTTACCCTGGCCACCTTCAGAATTTGAAAGAGAGTATTCCAGTCAACATTGGCAAAGGTTTCTCTAAATCTACAAATGCTATAAACGAAGGTTTGCCTTTTCTTAATCTAGCTTCTAAGATAAGTCGTAGGGTCAGTATTGCCTCACGTGTTCCAATATTTCTACGAAATTCAAACCGATCTTCCCCGAGGTCAGCTTCTACCACTTTTTCCATTCGTCTGTAAAGAATTCGCGTTAGTATTTTGCAGTCGTGACTGATTAAACTGATAGTTCGGTAATTTCCACATCTGTCAACACCTGCTTTCTTTGGGATTGGAATTATTATATTCTTCTTGAAGTCTATTTCGACTGTCTCACACATTTTGCTTACCAGATGGTAGAGTTTTGTCAGGACTGCCTCTCCCAAGGCTGTCAGTAGTTCTAATGGAATGTTGTCTACTCCCGGGGCCTTGTTTCGACTTAGGTCTTTCAGTGCTCTGTAAAACTCTTCACGCAGTATCATATCTCCCATTTCATCTTCATCTACATCCTCTTCCATTTCCATAATATTGCCCTGAAGTACGTCACCCTTGTATAGACACTCTATATACCCCTTCCACCTTTCTGCTTTCCCTTCTTTGCTTAGAACTGTGTTTCCATCTGAGCTCTTGATATTCATGCAAGTGGTTCTCTTTTCTCCAAAGGTCGCTTTAATTTTCCTGTAGGCAGTATCTATATTACTGCCTCTACATCCTTACATTTGTCATCTATCCATGCCTGCTTAGCCATTTTGGATTTCCTTTCGATCTCATTTTTGAGACGTTTGTATTCCTTTTTGCCTGCTTCATTTACGGCATTTTTATATTTTCTTCTTTCATCAATTAAATTCAATATTTGTTCTGTCACCCAAGGATTTCTACTAGTCCTCGTCTTTTTACCTACTTGATCGTCTGCTGCCCTCACTACTTCATCCCTCAAAGCTACCCATTCTTCTTCTACTGTATTTCTTTCCCCCATTCTTGTCAATTGTTCCCTGATGCTCTCCCTGAAACTCTGTACAACTTCTGGTTTAGTCAGTTTATCCACGTCCCATCTCCTTAAATTCCCACCTTTTTGCAGTTTCTTCAGTTTTAATCTACAATTCATAACCAATAGATTGTCGTCAGAGTCCACAGCTGCCCCTGGAAATGTCTTACAATTTAAAACCCGGATCCTAAATCACTGTCTTACCATTATATAATCTATCTGAAACCTGTCAGTATCTTCAGGCTTCTTCCATATATACAATCTTCTTTTATTATTTTTGAACCAAGTGTTAGCTATGATTAAGTTGTGCTCTGTGCAAAAATTCTACCAGGCGGCTTCCTTTTTCATTTCTTCCCCCCATTCCATATTCACCTACTACGTGTCCTTCACTTTCTTTTCTTACTATCGAATTCCAGTCACCCATGACTATTAAATTTTCGTCTCCCTTCACTATCTGAGTAATTTCTTTTATCTCATCATACACTTCTTCAATTTCTTCGTCATCTGCAGAGCTAGTTGGCATATAAACTTGTACTACTGTAGTAGGCATGGGCTTTGTGTCTATCTTGGCCACAATAGTGTGTTCACTATGCTGTTTGTAGTAGCTTACCCGCACTCATTATTAAGCCTACTCCCGCATTACCCCTATTTGATTTTGTATTTATAACCCTGTATTCACCTGGCCAAAAGTCTTGTTCCTTCTGCCACCGAACTTCCTAATTCCCACTATATCTAACTTTAACCTATCCATTTCCCTTTTTAAATTTTCTAACCTACCAGCCCGATTAAGGGATCTGACATTCCACGCGCCGATCCGTAGAACGCCAGTTTTCTTTCACCTGATAACGATGTGCTCTTGAGTAGTCCCCGCCCGGAGATCCGAATGGGGGACTATTTTACCTTCGGAATATTTTACTCAAGATGACGCCATCATCATTTAACCATACGCTAAAGCTGCATGCCCTCGGGAAAATATACGGCTGTAGTTTTCCCTTGCTTTCGCAGTACCAGAACACCAAGGCCGTTTTGGTTAGTGTTACAAGGCCAAATCAGTCAATCATCCAGACTGTTGCCCCTGCAACTACTGAAAAGGCTGCTGCCCCTCTTCAGGAACCACACGTTTGTCTGGCCTCTCAACAGATACCCATCCGTTGTGGTTGCACCTACGGTATGGTTATCTGTGTCGCTGAGGTACGCAAGCCTCCCCACCATAAAGTTAGATGTAGTAGGAATTATTACAGTTCGGTGGCAAGGGGAACAGGACTTCTGGTCTGGTGAATATAGGATTATAAATACAAAATCAAATAACGGTAATTCAGGATAGGTTTAATAACGAATAAAAAATAGGAACGCAGATAAGCTACTACGAACAGCACAGTGGACGCATTATTGTACCCGAGAATGACACGAAGCCCACACGTAACACAGTAGTACAAGTTTATGTGCCAGCTAGCTCCACAGATGATGAAGCGATTTTAAAAAAGTATCGTGAGACAATTATTCAGATAGTTAAGGGAGATGAATATTTAATAGTCATGGAGGACTGGAATTCGATAGGAAAGGAAGATAAGGAAAAGTAGTAGGTGAATGTGGAAGAGGCCTTGATACACTGGAAGATTTCAGGTAGATTATATAGTGGCAAGTCAGAGATTTAGGAACCAGGTTTAAAATTGTAAGTCATTTCCAGGTTCAGATGTGGACTCTGACTAAAATATATTGGTTACGAACTGTAGATTAAAACTGAAGAAACTGCCAAAGGTAGGAATTTAATGTCATGGAACCTATATGATTTGAAAGAACCAGAGGTTGTAGAAAGTTTCGTATGGAGCGTGAGGGAACGATTGACAAGTACATGGGAAAGGAATACAGCAGAAGAAGAATGGGCTGCTCTGAGAGATGAAATAGTGAAGGCAGCAGAGTATGAAGTAGGTAAAAAGAATGAGATACTGAAATTAATCGATAAAACGAGAAATTATAAAAATGCTGTAAATGAAGCAGACGAAAAGGAATACAAACGTCTCAAAAATGAGATCTACAGGAAGCGCAAAATGGCTAAGCAGGAATGGCTAGAGGATAAATGTAAGGAAGTAGAAGCATATATCACTAGGGCTAAGACAGATGCGGCCTACAGGAAAATTAAAGAGAAAAGAGAAGTACCTGTATGAATATCAAGAGCTCAGATGGAAAGCAAGCCCTAAGCAAAGAAGGAAAAGTAGAAAGTGGGAAGGAATATATAGAGGGCCTATACAAAGGCGGTGTACTTGAGGGCAATGTTATGGAAATGGAAAAGAATGTTGATGAAGATGAAATGGAAAATATGATACTGCATGAAGAATTTGACAGAGCAGTGAAAGGCCTAAGTCTAAACAAGGCCCCGGAGTAGAAAACATTCCGTTAGAACTCCCGACAGCCTTGGGAGAGCCAACCATGACAGAATTCTTCCATCTGGTGAGCAAGATGTATGAGACACGCGTGATGCCCTAAGAATTGAAGCAGAATATAATAATCCCAGTTTCAAAGAAAGCAGGTGCTGACAGGTATGAGAATTACCGAACTATCAGTTTAATAAGTCACAGTTCCTAAACTCTAACACGAATTCCATACAGATAAATGAAAGCCTGGCAGAAGCCAACCTCGGGGAACACCAGTTTGTATTCCACAGAAATGTAGGAACACGCGGGGCGATACTGACCCTACGACTTACCTTAGAAGACAGGGTTGTAGCCTATGCCAGATGTTATTCAATGTGTGTATTGAGCAAGCAGTGAAGGAAACAAAAGAAAAATTTGGAGTAAGAATTAGAAGAAATAGCAACATTGAGATTTGCCGATGACGTTGTAATTCTGTCAGAGACAGCAAATGACTTGGAAAAGCAGTTGAACGATATGGACAGTGTCTTGAAAGGAGGATGTAAGATGAACGTCAACAAAAGCAAAACAAGTATAATGGAATGTAATGATGGCAAGGAAAATATTTCTGAAGAAGAGAAATTCGTTAACATCGAGTGTGGATTTGACTATCAGGAAGTCTTTTCTGAAAGTATTTGCGTGGGGTTAGCCATGTATGGGAGTGAAACATGGACGATAAATAGTTTAGACAACAAGAGAATAGAAGCTTTCGAAATGTGGTACTACAGAAGAATGCTGAAAATTTGATGGGTAGATCACGTAACTAATGGGGAGGTACTGAATAGAATTGGGGAGAAGAGGAATTTTTGGAACACCTTGACTAGAAGGAGGGATCGGTTGATAGCACACGTTCTGAGGCATCAAGAGATCACCAGTTTAGTATTGGAGGAAATCGTGGGGGATAAAAATGGTAGAGTGAGACGAAGAGATGAATACATTAAGCAGATTCGGAAGGATGTGGATTGCACTAGTTACTCGGAGATGAAGAGACATGGTTCAAATGGCTCTGAGCGCTATGGGACTTAACATATTAGGTCATCAGTCCCCTAGAACTTAGAACTAATTAAACCTAACCAACCTAAAGACATCACGCACATCCATGCCCGAGGCAGGATTCGAACCTGCGACAGTAGCGGTCGCGCGGTTCCAGACTGAAGCGCCTAGAACCGCTCGGCCACAAAGGCCGGCGAAGAGACATGCTAAGGACATATGGCGAGCTGCATCAAATCAGTCTTTGGACAGAAGACAATAAGCAGTCAGTATGGAACTTCAGGTCCTTATTAGCTGCATAAGACGTCAAACAACTTCTTCGTCGCCTTATTTGCTGCTCGTAAAGAAAAACGTTTGTGATCGCAATAGAACAGAAACGAAAGAAAGATTATTTGCACTTAGTAATTACGACGTGGCCGTTGTCCTTTATGAATGCACTAAAACTTTGAGTGACGTAGAAATTCAATACTTTTTGATGAAATTGTGCTTCTGCTAACAAATACAAAAGAATTGTTGTCGCACAAGATTCGGTTTCAACTGAAGTAGCAATGCGACAATAGCTTTTAGAGTTTAACAATTTAATAATAGAGTAAAAAATCCGCTTCAGTTGACCATTTCTATTTATTCCACGACGTTTTTCGAAGCCTTAAGCTTCATCTTCAGGTCCCACCAACTGCAAACCAGAGGAGGAGCTACTAGAGCTATAGAGTTATGGGCGTTGACACACCAAAAAGAAAGGAAAGCCGTGAAAATAGTGTACTTACACAATAATGGAAACATAAATGTGTGGCGGTCGGACCAGTCAAGTCATGGGGGTGACGC
Source organism: Schistocerca piceifrons (assembly GCF_021461385.2). Classification (NCBI taxonomy): domain Eukaryota; kingdom Metazoa; phylum Arthropoda; class Insecta; order Orthoptera; family Acrididae; genus Schistocerca; species Schistocerca piceifrons. Next base: position 392,510,347 of record NC_060142.1, read on the forward strand.
CCACGTCGGACAGACGCATGAGACTGGAACAAAGACGCTAACACAGAGGCAGAGCTCGGGACAAAAATGAATGGTGTGCTTCGATATACGTACGTCTGCACCGCCATTGTACTCCGTCATCAGATCTGACAGAGATTGCCGCCTGCCCTGCTTTAGAGAACGCGATAGCCTCTGTTCTCTACATTCCACGGTGATGTCGTGGTTCCAATATCCTTCAACCTGTTTTCTCAGTTGCCCGCGATAGTAGCAAGCGAACAGATGACCAGCTTTGTTCTTTCCGAGAGGTTTGTTCCCCAGCCCCGTGCCTTAGCAATGTGTCCTATCTCAAAGTCACTCATGCCAGTGGATTTCCCAATTTTAGGCCTGTTTAGTCGCTGGGATGACTCCCCTTTTAGCTGTGCTCGGCTTATACGCCTTCTCTACCGCATCACGTGTCTGCAGCGTCACCAGGTGTCATTCGTCTCGTAGTGGGCAGTAGTCTTAATGTTTTGGCTAGTCAGTGTGTTTCTATGAAACGTTCACACTGTTTAGTCACATCAACAAGAGCGTTACATCACCCCGATACGTCGTGCAGATGTGTTGCTATTGTGACTGTTCCTGCATCAATCGGATGACCACCCCTGACGGTGTTTGTAAATGACCGCTTCCTAGGGGTAGAACGCCGTACTCAAATGGTTGCAGCACTTCAGCTGAAAGTGCAGAACTAGTAGGGATCCCTTAGGGAGGTCTGAGAAACACAAAGTGAACATCCATCTTGCCATAAAGGACAGTCGCGACGAATGATTGGGTTCGCATCATCGAGTAATGCACAGAAGATTTGTCGTCCGGGGAAATAATTTGACATGACCACTGGGGTCGAAGTAATGCGGTGTGGACATGAAATCTGTTCCAATCGACAGGTAATGTTGAGGACTTAAACCGTACAGGCCGCCCACGTTCTTGAACTGCAGAGGATTAGCAATATCTACGACTGTTGAGTCAAAGGAAACATGGGCTGAGTGATTCAGAAATTAACTCGGCTTCGAAGACGCTGCAGAACGTCCTAAAAGTGTTTTCATGATACGACTCTCATGGCAAGCACCAAATCGTACACCACAACACAGTGGACTCCGTTGCAGGTAAGCTAGAAATCATGCAGAATGGTTGCCCAAGAACTGGTATCGGATGTTTTTTTACGGACTAAACTCGAATCTGTTCCTACTCTGATAGTCCCAAACAACGTGTTTGGAGATAACCCAGTAATATTGAACGCCTCCAACAATGTGTTCCACATGCGCAACAAGGTGCTGGTGGATTGATGTTCTGGGGTGGCATTACATGGGACCACCGTATCCGTCTCGCGGTTGTTCAGGGCAATGTCACTATCCTCCGGTACAGGAACTAGATTCTGCAACCAATGGTAAGTCCATATCACCAACATTCTGTTGAAAATGTTGTCCTGGAGGGTGATAACTCGTGTGCTCATTGTGCTGTTCTTGTGAATACGTTCTTTCATCATGTTAGCATCACTGGAATGGAATGACCTGCCTGTATCCCGGACGTGAACCCAGTTGAACATGTGTGGGATCGACTGAATCGAGCTACTATTGGACAGCGGCAACGACCACGTACTCTGCACTACTCACGCAGAAACACCACTGAAGAGTGGGATAATTTGGATCCGGTCTCGCTTCATGATCTCATCGATGGTATGCAACCGAGCAATGGGACGTTCCAGTACGTACTGACGTCGCTCTGCAGTGCTATGAAAAACCCCCGATGGGATACAGACGATTTTGTCTTACACAAGTGTTTGTTGTTTTGATTTGGTAATCTGGCCACATTGCGAATGAGTACCTGTGCATACCACAGGGCTAATTCCATTTCTTTTTTCTTTTTTTTTGTGCCATGAACATCGAAATAAAGGAGTGATACGAAACTTTTGTTAGTGTTCTCAGTAGCATTACGGTACATATATTATTTGTTTATTCTGCCTTGTAACTATGTAACGGAAGATACGTTTTATTCGTCACATTTTATGCTAATTACTTTAATTAAATAATTTTGTGAAACTCATCATTCCAACACTGAAATTTTAAAATTTTCTTATTCGTTTAATTTCCATCTAAAGATTTATGCGTTTCCCCGAAGTTACATTTCACAGGCAACATAGTTCTAAGACAATAGCCTTCGATTAACAGATTACTAACACACGCTAGTGGTGTTACGCCCACGCCTGGGATAGTCGGTTCCGTGCGTCGGAAGGAAGCTATCTAACATCGTGTCGGACCTCCTCCTCTTTTCCCGACGTAGTGCAGTAGCTCGACGTGGGATGGACTCAACAAGTCGTTGAAAGCCTCCTGCAGGAATACTGAGCCATGTTGTCCTTACAGCCGTCCACAACAGCGAAAATGTTGTCGGTGCAGGATTTTGTGCACGATATGGCCTCTCGATTATGTCTAATATATGAAGGGGTTATTTAAATAGTGGTACAAGTCTATTTTTGTTTATCTTGAGATACAGAGTCCTAAAGTTAAATGAGCGCTGAAAAATCTGCAGTTGAGATACCAGAAATATTCAAGCATATGGCTTCTTGCTAGAGTTGAACCTTTCTTTCTGTTTGTTTGCATCATTAATTTGAGAAGCATTATAGACAGAAAAGTGGAGGTAATGGACTTGTACCACTATTGAAATAAGCCCTTCATATATTAGATGGCATTCATGTAGGGCGATCTGGGTGGCCAAATCATTCGCTCGAATAGTTCAGAATGTTCTTCAAAGCAATGTCGTTATACTGTGGACCAGTGACAATTCCATCGTTGTTTGTGAACATAAAGTCAATGAATAGCTGCAAGTGGTCTTCAAGCAGCCGAACATAACCGGTTTCAGCCAATGATCGGTTCAGTTGGTCCAGAGGACCCAGTCTATTCTGTGTAAATACAGCCCACACCTTTACTGAGCCACCACCAACTTGTACAGTTCATAGTTTGGTGGGATGTGCTTAATACTCGAACCCTACCATCAACTCTTACAAACTGAAATCGGGACTCGTCCTACAAGGCCACGGTTTTTCAGTCGTCTAAGTTTCAGGTGATATGATCACGAGCCCAGGAGAGACGCTGCAGGCGACATAGTGGCCTTAGCAAAGGCATTCGCTTCGGTCGTCTGTTCCCATAACCGCTTAACGTTAAATTTCCCCGCACTGTCTTAACGGATACGTTCGTCGTACGTCTTACTCAATTTTTGCAGTTATTTCACGCAGAGTTGCTTGTCTGTTAGCATTGACAACTCTAAGCAAACGCCACTGCTATCGGTCGTTAAGTGAATGCCGTCGGCCACTGCGTTGTTCACGGTCAGAAGTAATGCCTGAAATTATTTCCGGCGCACTCTTGACGCTCTGGGTCCCTTAATATTGCATTACCTAATGATTTCCGAAATGGTGTGTCCCACGCTTTTAGCTCCAGCTACCATTCCACGTTCAGAGACTGTTAATTCCAGTCGTGCAGTAATCCCGTCAGCAGCCGTTTCACATGAATCGTCGGAGTGCAATAACAGCTCCGCCGATGCCTGCACTTTTATACCTTGTTTACTCGATACTACCACCATATGTCCATATTGCTATCCCGTGACTTTTGTCACCTCATTCTAGAATGTTAGTAATGTAGAAGTCGGGACGTTACCCCTATGATGGCAGGAGAACTGGCTGCTAGCAGGTCAAGGTGGAGTGACGTTTCCCCACCTAGTGGTGCGGACTGCTCAGCGAACTGTCCTAAAACATCCCTGATTACGAAGGTATCTTTTTCATACCAGTTACAGGGATAGAACTGTAGCTAGAGAAAACTTGGTTGTTCTACGTGACGTCGACAGCTGCGGCCGTGTGGCGTGCCAGCGTCAGCGGTTGTCCACAGGGGAAGCAGCACGTGCTGGTGGTCGCGGCCTTTGGACAGCGCGGCCATAAACAGCTGGTGCAAGGCGGAGTGCCGTCAGCGACCCATGACAGAGGCAGCCCCTAGCTGCTCGCGTACAACACACCGGGATGGCCAGTGTTTAAACTGCAGTGACATCTACATCTACATGGTTACTCTGCAATTCACACTTACGTGCCTGGCAGAGGGTTCATCGAACCATCTTCATACTACTTCTCTACCGTTCCACTCTGGAAAAGAGCGTGGGAAAAAGGAATACCTAAATTTTTCCGTTCGAGCTCCGATTTCTCTTATTTTATTATGATGATCATTTCTCCCTAAGTAGGTGGGTGTCAACAAAATATTTTCGCATTCGGAAGAGAAAGCTGGTGATCGAAATTTCGTAAATAGATCCCACCGCAAAGAATTTTCACCCCAACTTGCGTATCATATCAGTGACACTCTCACCATATGCGCGATAACACGAAACGAGCTGCCCTTCTTTGCACTCTTTCGATGTCTTCCGTCAATATTACCTGGTAAGGATCCTACACCCCGCAGCAATATTCCAGCAGAGGACGGACAAGTATAATGTAGGCTGTCTCTTTAGTGGGTTTGTCGCATCTTCTAAGTGTTCTGCCAACGAAGCGCAGTCTTTGTTTCGCCTTCTCCACAATATTATCTGCGTGATCTTTCCAATTTAAGTTGGTCGTAATTGTAATTGCTAGGTATTTAGTCGAATTGACAGCCCTTAGATTTGGATGACATCGCTCTTTTCTTCGTTTAGTGCCAATTGCCACTTTTCGCACCATTCAGATATTCTCTCTAGATCATTTTGTAATTGGAATTGATCGTCTGATGATTTTACTAGACGGTAAATTACAGTGTCATCTGCAAACAATCTAAGGGGACTGCTCAGATTATCACCTAGATCATTTATGTAAATCAGGAACAGCAGGGGCCTATGACACTACCTTGCGGGACGCCAGATATCACTTCTGTTCCCCGGCCGTGGTTGCCGTGCGGTTCTAGGCGCTTCAGTTTGGAACCGCGTGACCGCTACGGTCGCAGGTTCGAATCCTTCCTCGGGCATGGATGTGTGTGATGTCCTTAGGTTGGTTAGGTTTAAGTACCTCTAAGTTCTAGGGGACTGATGACCTCAGATGTTAAGTCCCATAGTGCTCAGAGCCATTTTTTGAACTTCTGTTCTACTCTATGATTTACCGTCTATCACTACGAACTGTGACCTCTCTGAGAGGAAATCACGAATCCAGTCACCCAACTGAGACGATACTCCATATGCACGCAATTTGATTAATAGTCGCTTGTGAGGAACAGTATCAAAAGCTTTCTGGAAATCTAGGAATATGGAATCGATCTGAGATCCCTTGTCGACAGCACTCATTACTTCATGAGAATAAAGAGCTAACTGTGTTGCACAAGAACGATATTTTCTGAAGCCGCGTTGGTTATGTATCAACAAGTCATTTTCTTCAAGGCGATTCACAATGTTCGAGTACAGTATATTCTCCAAAACCCTACTGCAAATTGAGGTCAGTGATATGGGTCTGTAATTCAGTGGGTTACTCCTATTTCCTTTCTTGAATATTGGTGTGATCTGTGCTACTTTCCAGTCTTTAGGAACAGACCTTTCGTCAAGTGAGCGGTTGTATATGACTGCTAAGAAAGGCGCTCTTGTGTCTGCATACTCTGAAAGGAACCTGATAGGTATACCAACTGGACCGGAAGACATGCCTTTCTTAAGTGATTTGAGTTGTTTCGCAACACCTAAGATATCTACTTTTATGTCACTCATGCTAACAGCTGTTCTGGTTTCGAGGACGCAAAACGCTGCGTGTCCTCATCCTGAGAGACAGTCAGCAACAATGTAGGCCTGCACGGGTCATAGAATAAGGACAATACAGCTAGGTACATCCGGTATTAACGACCACTACTACGTGTCTGAATACTTTTGATCCAGTATGGTAAAGGCAGCAGTTATTAGTTTGTGATGGGTGTACGACAAGTTGGTCTATGTACTCCTGGAAGATGAGATAGAGATCCATATTACTGAAAACTGTAGCTTTGTTCTAACTCCTTGAAATAAGTTGTGTTATTACGACGACAGGGGTATCGAGTAAAAAATGGGCGGTGCACGTGTCAGACAGAAACGACACAACATACATCATTTAACGTTTTCCACATACACTATGTGAGGATACAACATTATAAGAAACCACCAGCAGTCGGTGGAAGAAGGTACATTGTAGAGTGACGCACTATTAGCAAGTGACAATGGGACTGCCAACCGCTGTGACCGAACCGGTTCTAGCGTCTTCAGTCCGGAACCGCGCAGTTACTGCGGTCGCAGGTTCGAATCCTGCTCGGGCATGGATGTATGTGACGTCATTATGTTAGTTAGGTTTAAGTAGTTGTAAGTGTCGGGGACTGATGACCTCAGATGTTAAGTCCCATAGTGCTTAGAGCCATTTAAACCATTTTTGACAATGGGTCCACTCGGCGGCTGTTTTATAAAGTACTATTACTTGCAGGATTAAGTGTGCTACTTAGTATAAACAGACTGACTGATAAACTGGCTATGAGAAAGCGGTTTCTTGTTTTGCTTATTGTGTGAGTGTATAAAAGAAAGTTCTTAGGTTAGAGAACAAGAGCCGTAATTATCAAGTCTCTAAATGAGTAACCAAAGTGCATGTTTTATAAAGCTGGACATCATTATCACAATCTTAATAATAACATATTACTATTGTAAGAGACGTGTTACCAATGGGACCTTGTAACTTCACTTCCTTGCACGTTCTTTTCTCTCGTGAATTTGCTTCAACAACCTTTGTACAGACGTCGCAGATGTCCAGATTGTCGAATAACTCCTACGACAATACTGTCTCGTTACATGTATCAAGCTCTGTATGACTTCCTCCACCCTATTCGTCAGGAACGGCTATCATGGCTGCTGAGCAGAACTCCAAAAGGAAATATGTTTCATCATTTCTACCTTTTCAAAGGTTTCTTGTTGGACAGTAAGCCATTTGACGTGTCAACAAAAAAGTATTTGCTGGCGGTAGAGATTATGATCATACTGCTAACCTAATTCCTTCCAATCATGGGAAGATTTATGGATGAATGTTGAACTAGTTGAAACTGCTTTTTCTGAACATTAGATATTGTCATGGGCATTATTAAGGGAATAATATTGTGTACTTTGCTAATTCTCAGTGACGAGTGAACTTTAAACTGTAAGTTAGATCAGCAGTAGTGCCAAAAAAACTAGGTCAGCAGTAGTGCCCATGTAGGTTTTGCAATGTAGAGCAAATTCTTGTGCATTTTGATGGTACAAAGATCAAAAAATGATCATCAGTTAATCTACAATTTATTTCAACAGCGTCAATAAGCGAGCTGTGTGTATTTAAAAAAATAATACAGACGATATAGACACAGTAATATTTAGTTTGAAGGTCCAGTGTGCTGACAAAGTGTGCTATAGCGATCGAACTTCGGTCATGGTCGTGTGCAACTTAACCTAAAAGTTTTATTAGTAATGCCAATCTGCAAGTCATGTGTACTTTTTTAATATTATAGAACTTTTAATTTATGACAGTAGTGGTATGTTCTAAATCTTAAACGTTTTTCGAAATAATACAATTTCATTTTGCTGCAGAGTTTGAATTTTCGTTACGAATCAGAGATCGGTAATCATACTTGCATGTTACAATAAGCAACCTGCATGTATTTGTACTTGCTAAATAATAAAATTATTTATTTCAGAGGTGTAAGGGGCACGGCTTTTAACAAGATGGTGACGATGTCATTGACCATAAGGGTGAGGCTTGCTGCCACATTGGACTCGAATATCATCGCCTCTGAATTTAGCCAACCCGTACTAGTCCTTGGACTTGGTGTTAATAGTACTGCAAGGTTCAGTGCTGCATTTAAGTGAAAAGTGTGACAGAATTGGCATCAATACACTACAAACATACTATGGAAAAGATTCTTAGCAGAAAGTGAAAGAACAAACGTCAGATGCAACTTTAGGATAAATAATATTCTGAAACCGTGACTTAGACACGGAATAGGTAACAAACTTAAATTTTCAAGGTCAGGCATCTACAAATACATTGCGATAATTATTATAAATTTTATACTGGACAGAAAGGTAGAAATTTTAATATTAGTTTTAGGAAACATTTCACATCCACAGAACAAAACTCCATTTAGACTACACCTTGCTGAACACAAGCATACTTTAACGAACATATACAGTTCACAACATGCAAATAATACATATTGCGCCGAACATCTGCCTGTTGAATCTTGTGGAGGAAATGGAGATGTACAAGAAACAGCAATCCACCAAAATTCTGAATGAAAAAACGGAATTTATGTCGAACAGTTATTTTTCGCTGTACGACAGGCTGTTGTAGTTCTTGGCTGTCCTGATGTTTTGATTCTGTCCTTTAGTTTTCTGTCCCTGGACCCACACCGCCCACGTCTTGCTGACCCTGTTTTCGTGGGCTCGTTGTGTCCATGGTTTTCATAGGTTACGGTGTGCTGTTTTCAGTTAATTTCATTGTGTACTATACACATCGTAAACACCTATTTGACAGCTGGCATTTATAGTTTTCATTAATGTTTTAGTGTGGCTCCATTTTCACGCTCTAGCTCTTTTTTAATTTCATTTTTAAATTAGTGTATTTTGCGCATGTGGAATTTTAGACATCTTATTTGTAGCTTTTTAACACGCCATTGTGAACTGTGCTTACCGTCAGTCACACCTTATGGGTAGGTGCCCTGCAGCTGTAAGCACAGTGTGCTGATTGCAGTCTATATCGTGGGCCATTAGTGTTCGTCAGGTTTGTATCGTATTTTTATATTGTGTGATGCTGGCAGTCATGAATATAAAACTTATTTGCTTCTTTTACTAAGTTTAAGGAGACGTGTATGTTATTTGTTAAATACTACTGTAATTTATCTTAATGCTCTTACTCATAAATTTGCACATTCTTTTTAAATCATAACGTCATGCATTCCTCCTTGATTTCCTCATCCGTTTACCCTCCTCCACCAGGATCCTCTACCGTCTCATCAAATTCCTGCCCATCCTGACCCACATCGAACATGTAACTATCCGCAAAATGGATCAAGTAACCCTATTGTCTCCCCTCTGATAATCAGCACTGGTTGTTGAAGCGACATTACACACACATTCCACCATCCATACGCCTACACACACTACATGTCCTATCCCAACGCAACATCAACCGATTCTTTCTCCAAGAAATGAAATTCGTTCCTATATTTATCCAGTCAACCATCTGTAACACTTGCCCACCTTTTCCACTCCACACAAATGTTACCCCCTCCCTCTTACCTCTCCATTTCTCCCCATCCCTTCCTCTCCTGATGCGACGTCTCTGCCAACCTATCCAACTCATCCTTCCTTTCCGTCTGCCCACTGCCCAACCTACCAACTACCTTCTCTTCCACAAATACCACCAAAACCTTGTAAATTTACACCCACAACCATCCCTCCTACAAAACACCCAACATTTGATCAGTTACTGCTGCTACAGTGGCAGATTATCAAGATTTAAGTGAGTTTCAACGTCGTGTTATAGTCAGCGCACGAGAGATGGGACACAGCGTCTCCGAGGTAGCGATGAAGTAGGGAAAATCAGGAATCCGGTAAAACATCATATCCCTGACACCGCTGAGGCCGGAAAAGGATCCTGCAAGAACGGGACCAACGACGACTGAAGAGAAGCGTTCAACGTGACAGAAGTGCAACTCTACCGCAAATTACTGCAGATTTCAATGCTGGGCCATCGACAAGAGTCAGCGTGCGAACCATTCAACGAAACATAATCGACAAGGCCTTTCGGAGCCGAAGGCCCACTCACGTACCCTTGATGACTGCACGACACAAAGTTTTCCGCCTAGCCTGGACCCGTCAACACCGACATTGGACTGTTGATGACTTTGAAACATGTTGCCTGGTCGGACGAATCTCGTTTCAAATTGTATCGAGCGGATGGACGTGTACGGATGTGGACACTACCTCATAAATCTATGGACTCTGCATGTCAAGGCGATGGAGGCTCTGTAATGGCGTCGGGCGTGTGCAGATGGAGTGTATGGGGTCCTTGTTATGTCTAGATACGACTCTGACAGATGACACGTACGTCACCTGCATCCATTCATGTCCTTTGTGCATTCCGACGGACTTGGGCAATTCCAGCAGGACAATGCGACACCCGACAAAACCAGAAGTGTGGTTCCAGGAACATACTTGTGAGTTTAAAGTCTTGCGCTGACCTGCAAACTCCCGAAACATGAACATTATATGGCATATCTGGGATGCCTTGCAACGTGCTGTTCAGAAGAGATCTCCACCCCCTCGTACTCTTGCGGACTTTATGGAAAGCCCTACAGGATACACGGTGACAGTTCCCTCCAGCATTGTTTCAGACATTAGTCGAGCCCACGCCACGTCGTGTTGCGGCACTTCTGCGTGCTCGCTGGTGCGCTACACGACATTAGGCAAGCGTACCAGCTTCTTTGGCTCGTCAGTGTATCATCACCTAGTCTTTAAATTTTAAACATCGACAAATCTTGCTTCTAATGTCTACATTCATATTTTGTAAAAGCTCTTGTCTATACAGCGGAATACTGCGCTGCTGACAGCCCACTCCCCATCCATATGGGGCGAGAAAAAAAACTAAATCAATATTATGATGGTTATAACTATCGAAACAAATGAATAAAACAATTTTGCGACCAAAGACTGTTTCGTTTCCCACGTATTCTCAAAGCTTCCCGACTTCGGATCGACTTGTCCGGACAGAGAAGCCTACGGGAAGCGGCCGCGCGACTCGGAGGCCCTTCCTGATCGGCAGGTGTCCTCGCGCAGGCAACAGCCCGCCTGTCTATAGCGCAGAGAGCCACTTAGGCCCGCCTGTGCCTCGGCCCCGCGCAACTTGACGAAAATGCTAACGGAGCAGTTAATTTGCCTACCGAGAGTCGGCCGCGGCTGCATATTCATCGGAACATCCCTCGAGAATTAACACTTTATTCGGGCCGAGAGTTTGGCAAACAGCGGCGGGCGCGCCGACAGCTCCCCCCTGCGCGGCAAACACACTCAGCCAATACGGCGAGCCCCTGCGCTCTCCACGGCCGCCGCCTCTCGTGCGCGCCAAATGAAAAGCGAATCGCCGCATTAATTCGCTGCCTTCAACGGCCTCATTTCGGCTTTGTCCGGGACCAGAAGCCGTCTCCGAAATATGTAATTTCGCCGATCAGAGCAGGAACTAAACAGCTGTCAACAAACACACCCTTTCCTCTCTTTGGCACCGCCCAGCTGCGTTCACAACCCGTACATCGTGCGATGCTAAACCTGTCGAGGTACAGGTCTAGGTTGGTAACCGGCGCTCTAAGCGGAATTACTCCAGCTTATTAAATAAAGATCTCTTCTGTTCTTAGGAAGATAGCATCATTCACTTTCACTCAGTTATGGTAAAACGATCGTAGCTTGCCTTAACAGAATATTACCTTTTAGTAATGGCACACTATACACTCTTTTGTTGACAAAATCCGGTTCCACTATAATCTTCAGAAACATATAATAATCACTATTTTGAGAAATTATGCAGTATACTATATCTTTAAGTGCCTCCGACACGCAATTTTCTGCCAAATTCTCTTCATGGTCAGTCGTGTACTTTTTAACTGAGGTAAGATCGTCACAGCTATCTGCTTACCTGGGTGGTAACGTGCTCGCCTCCCAAGCAACCGGGCCCAGGTTCGATTCCCTGCCGGGTTGGAGATTTACTTCGTTCGGGGAGTAGGTGTTGTGCTATCGTCATCATCATTTCACCATCATCACCTGCGTGCAAGTAGCCCAATGTGGCGTCGACTGAAATAAGACTTTCATTTGGCGGCTGAACTTTCCCGAAGGGGGCCCCCGGCCAACGATGCTATAGCTCATTTCCATTTTTTGTCACAGCTATCCATGTTACATCGTTCACAATAAGCTAGTGGCCATTGAAACTGAAACACCATGAGGGTGGCCTGCAACAGTCGCGAAATTCGATATTGCAGTGGCTGTATTATTCTTATTATGATGCAAAGTTGCTTTGGTAAGGCGACTGCTCGCGATAAGTGGGAAATCCGGGTTCGAATCTCGGTCCTGCCCCGATTTTCATTGTCGTCATTCCATTCTACAACTGATTGTTGTTCTCATTAGCAGTTGTGAATACATTTAATGTTTTTCATAACGGCTGTAGTCGCCTCAGTGCCTGTTCCTTTGGACATGAATGCATGTCCAAAGGAATTTTGCATCGTAATCAGAATAACACAGGCACTGCAATATCGTATTTATCTGGTGATACCGGGCAATCTACTTTCAAGTACAACGTCTGACCTGTACGGGAAAATACATAATGGATGAACGAGTACATGTCGTAGATGCGTGGTTGACAGCATATGGAAGTTTCGGTCTGGCCGTGAGTCGTGCACGGATAACCAAATGGCACAGTCGTCCTTTGGCTGTGGAGCGGTGCGGTAGTCCCCGGCCGCTACGTGTCGCGTTTCCGGGTGTGTTTTTGTTTACTACGCCACCGCGCTAGTGTTGAATGTCACAGTTACGTTCCTGATATCCGATGGCTCTTTCGTATCGGAAAGCCAAGGTCAAGCTGCAGTTTGACACTACGTACTCTCGACCCAAGGCCCACGAAGTAGAGAGCGACCTCTATGGCAATTACGTATGTTGCGGTGGCGCGACAAGAGACGCCAGCTGTTTATGACGACCCTTCTATATTGGTGCAAGCCTTGGAAGCCCCTGCAACAGTAAGTTTCTGAGGATCCCCCTGCGTCTTCCAGCGGCGATGCCTTTGTTGCCCTCTCGTTGAGCCCAGGCGCATCACTACAACGACAAGCCGACGGTGCGCTGTAAGTTGAACAGGATGGCGCGTCCACCCCCTGCCCTGAACCGGACACAGGGACGTAAACAGAAATCGTCGAAGCGCCATAAGAAACGGTGCGTAACGACCGACGCAGTAGAACGGCCCGAGGAAGCAACGATGGATGCGTCAGCCGATAAACCGATCCGACACGGCCCGTACTAAGGTATCACACGGTTCGCTGTCTTCTCCCGCTACCGGAGGGTCCGCGCATTGTGGGGATGTGGGACATCACCGAAATCCCGCCCCTGGGGATGCACCTACGACTCCGTCTTCCTCTCGAGATGCCAGTGGTATCAGCCTCCCTGGGAGACTGGGCGCAGGAGATAGAGATGCAGGATGTATTTCAGAACCCTGACGATACAACGATGCCGTTGGCAACGTCTACTTTAAGGGCGACAGACGCCTAGACCAGCATGTCCTACACCCGTCACTTCCTGTCTATGCGCCCTGACGACGCTCCACCTGTAATACCAAGGACAGCCCCCACGACTTGATGGAACAGGCATACCGCGTCGCCACGATCAATGTCAACGGCGTTAGTTCTGCTCTCAAAACCCATATGTTGCAAGTTACGTTACGAGCTGCGGACTTGGATGTTGATTTCCTTCAAGAAGTCCGATGAGGACTCTGAATGGCAACTGATGTATCCTATTATCGCCGGCCCGGGGGGGCGCACTCATGGTTGGTACAGTTCGTCTGGTGAATCTGTATGCTCCCTCCGGCACCGACAGCAGGGGAGAGCGCCGCACCTTTTTCGCCGAAGACATAGCACTACTACCCAGCTTATGCGTGTGCTCTCACCATTCCCCGCCAACGGGTCCGACGAGGAAGAGGTCCGTGGCGCCTCAACGTTGCCATTCTTGATGTGGGTAATTGGAATCACTAATTTGTAGCAGATCCCACCGGTGTGTAATGTCCCTACGCAATTTAATAAGATTATATTCTGGCTCCGAGTACCAGCGATGATGCGCTACCGGAATTTGATATGACAACGCTCTTTGCTCTGACGACAACGCTCTTTGCTTATAGAAGTAATATGAAGTGCAGAGGTCAACTTGTAATCACAATCATCAAGATTAAAAAATTTAATTTGTGCAAAAGATAAATATCGTTTACGAACTTTTAGCGTGTTTACAACACAGTGCATAGTGATTTCTTCGCGAATATGCCGATGATGTGATGTTTGAAACTTCCCCTTTGAATGCAAAGAAAGACTGTGCTAGTAAAACTTCTACTTTACTTGATTTTCAAACTCCTGAGTGAAACTGAACGTACAGAGACTGTTCTCTCTTTACTTATTCTGATCATTTCTAAACTGACAGACAATATTTTAGCGCAACTTAGTCTGACTTTCAGTAATCCCTACAAAAAAATAGTCCTGACTAATAACAGCATATACCCTTCATGAATCACTTAACTCACAAAAATCTTCGTTACCCGAACTACTGCAATACGGCTTGCGCCAATGAAATGAAAGATTCTAACTACTGAAGGCACTAACTACTTAGAGGCATATAGCTAGTAAATGAAAGATTTTGATAGAGAATAAACAATGTATTTACCTTAATAGTGTTCAAAAGTCATAATATATATACAGGGTGAGTCACCTAACGTTGCCGCTGGATATATTTCGTAAACCACATCAAATACTGACGAACCGATTCCACAGACCGAACGTGAGGAAAGGGGCTAGTGTAATTGTTTAATACAAACCATAAAAAAATGCACGGAAGTATGTTTTTTAACACAAACCTACGTTTTTTTAAATGGAACCCCGTTAGTTTTGCTAGCACATCTGAACATATAAACAAATACGTAATCAGTGCCGTTTGTTGCATTGTAAAATGTTAATTACATCCGGAGATATTGTAACCTAAAGTTGACGCTTGAGTACCACTCCTCTGCTGTTCGATTTTACAATGCAACAAACGGCACTGATTACGTATTTGTTTATATGTTCAGATGTGCTAACAAAACTAACGGGGTTCCATTTAAAAAAACGTAGGTTTGTGTTAAAAAACATACTTCCGTGCATTTTTTTATGGTTTGTATTAACCAATTACACTAGCCCCTCTCCTCGCGTTCGGTCTGTGGAATCGATTCGTCAGTATTTGATGTGGTTTACGAACTATATCCAGCGGTAATGTTAGGTGACTCACCCTGTATAAATTCGTGACATCCAGTTTAACAAATTTCCTTTTTTCTAACGGAAAACTACAGTGGCGAATAACTTCCAACAACGAGTCTTAACCAGCCACAGACTGCACACAGCGCAGTAAACTATTTTAATAGAGAGCGCTACGTGGCGTTACCAACATAAAAACCTAAACAACCCGGCTGGTTGGACTCGTTGTTGGAAGTTATTCGTCACTGTAGTGTTGGGCAGTTGGATGTGGACAGTCCGTAGCGTTGGGCAGTTGGATGTGAGCCGCCAGCAGTGGTGGATGTGGGGAGAGAGATGCCGGAGTTCTGAGATGTTAATATGAGCGGATGATCTGGACGTGTGTCCGTCAAAATGTTTCATTTGATAACTATATGCCTATAAGTAGTTAGTGCCTTCAGCAGTTAGAATCTTTCATTTAACTGGCAGTATTCGTGCTCGCTATGTTGGTCTTTACTTAATGATACATTTGGGATTGTTCTCTTAGAAGTAGCCCTAATCATATTTCCTTCACCTTCATACATCTAGAGTAAAGTCAAAGTGGAGGCTCTTCCGGATAAAGAAATCTGCAGAGGATTGGCTGGTGAAGGAGAAATCAGTAGTAGGTTGTGACCTCCAGTAGGTATGTGGAAGGGCCTCGACAGGTTGTGAACAGAGGAAAGTTGGTGTAAAGCTGCACATGTAAATGTCGCAAGAGCCAGGGTCCATATGAGCGGTTGATGTTTAGTTTTTTAGTGAACCCTGAGATACATGAAATTCACAGCTTTCAGTTTGTGAGCTTACAGGCTACTGAACACTCCAACACAGAGAGCCCGACGCAAGGAAGCTTCTCGTATAAAGTGTTGAACACTGACAAAAACAAATAATAACCGCCGTTATTCGTTTATGTCATTCTTAATGATTCCACCATGGTCACCTACTTCCCCCAGGAGAACTAGTAATTTTAGGAGGTGGCAGTTCAGAGTAATTCGAATAAAACGTGACAGCCACCTCCGATATCAATGCACTTTAGAATACTCTTGACAACACCAGAGGCAGTTCTTCTGACGTAGTCTTGGGGTTCTTTTACCAGGACACCGCTATTCATAATCTGAAGGATCATTTCGGCTCTTGTGCTTACGTTTTCTTTGTAGACCTTGCCTCTTAAACATTCCCATAAGTAAAAATCTAAAGGGGTATAGTCTGGAGACCTTGTTGGCCAAGAAACAAGGCTATTTCCGCCGATAGAGCCTCCAGCGAATGTTAGGTTTAAATGATGTGTCACATGATGACTCTTGAATCTATCACTCAGTAGTTAGGAAACTTTCTACAGTGTTGTCTACGAGCAGCAACAGCGTTTCGTTTATGAAACACGTCCAGAAACATCATATCGGCATACTCAGTATTTGTAAATACATGTGGCGTGGTTAAACGATACAACAGAGTCACAATTCGAAAATTCAATCATGTAAACTCAAGCCCAACTTCACAGCATGAACTTTAAAACTAAACTGATAATCGATAAACAAAGCCATAACAGCAGGAGTACCAACATTTGAAATGAAAACTTGTCTCTGTAACCAGTTGTACCTCTGTCACCAATAAAAACTGGACATAGGTTATTTGGAATTTTCTACTTGAGTTGATGAGTACTCCTAAAATTTTTACTATTCCTCCTGAAATACCCTGTACAACATTGTATCAAAACAAACTGCAAACCGATTTAGAAGAAATATCTTAATGGTGCGAAAAGTGGCAGTTGACGTTAAATAACGAAAAGTGTGAGGTCATCCACATGAGTGCTAAAAGGAACGCGTTTAACTTCGGTTACACTAAAATCAGTCTAATCTAAAAGCCGTAAATTCAACTAAATACCTAGGTATTACAATTACGAAAAATTTAAACTGGAAGGAACACACAGAAAATGTTGTGGTGAAGGCTAACCAAAGACTGCGTTTTATTGGCAGGACACTTAGAAAATGTAACAGACCTAGTAAGGAGACTGCTTACACTACGCTTGTCCGTCCACTTTTAGAATACTGTTGCGCGGTGTGGGATCCTTACCAGATAGGACTGACTGAGTGCATCGTAAAAGTTCAAAGAAAGGCAACACGTTTTGTATTATCGCGAAAAATGGGAGAGAGTGTCACAGAAATGACACAGGATTTGGGATGGAAATCATTAAAAGAAACGAAGTTCCAATCACCAACTTTCTCCTCCGAATGCGAAAATATTTTGTTGATACCGACTTACATAGGGAGGAACGATAAAATAAGGGAAATCAGAGCTCGTACGGAAAGATATAGGTGTTCATTCTTCCCTCGCGCTATTCGAGATTGGAATAATAGAGAATTGTGAAGGTGGTGTGATGAACCCTCTGCCAAGCACTTAAATGTGATTTGCAGAGTCTCCATGTAGATGTAGATATAGATCAAATATTTACCAAAATTCAGATATCCAGATATTGCTTGAATTTCTATGCAGACGACGCATGCAGGTGATATTTGCTTAATGCAGAAAAAAGAAACAGCCAGAAGTCAATGACCGTTCGGTTGAGACTGTCAGTCTACTTTGCTGCACTGTTTTTATTAAGAAGTACTGAAATTATTTTAAGACATTTAGTTTGAAATATGACGATATAGAGCAGAGGCAGGGAATTGAAATATTTCCTGGAGAAATATTCGCATTCCATAGTCGGCAGGCATCCGCCTCGAGTTGACGCTCTCGGGGCAGCGGGAACGAGCGGGAAAGGATGCCTCCGTGTGTTGCAGGCGCATTCCTGCTGCCGCAAATGAGTGGAGGAGGACCGAGAGCGCGCCAAGACGCCGGAGAACAATATAAAAAGAATGTCCCAAAACAGTATTCAGGCCGGATTCTTGGCAGCGGCGCCTTAATTTGCATCTTATTTCCCGCTAAAGTAGTAGAAAAAACGGGAGGCCGGGGGAGCCCCGGGGTATCGTTAATTAATGGCCGCCTGGTGGGGAGTCACATCAAAGTCCCCCGCGCCGTAATCCTCCGCCTCCCTTCGTTTAGCACCTCACCTCATTCACTGGGGTGTGGGGTACCCGCCAAAATCTGCACCGAAGCTGAAATAGCGTTCTCCGAGCGGTTTTTACTGATAATCCCTTGTGTTTGTGGCAGTGCGTAAAGTTGTAATGTTTTGAATTTCTTATTCGTATGGACAAATATCCTGCATAATTGCATTATATCCCGCTTGACAAAGAAGTGAAGCACCCAATAGATTTTAGATAATTTGGATGACCTACGGTCCACCTAGCCTATTCCATACTGGCTGAAACTGTGTGCCGAACCGGGTTCGACTCCCAGCAGAGCCCAAGTTCCAGTCTGCCAGAAAGCATCAAAACAATGCACACTCCCGTCAGAGTCAAAGATTAGTTCCGGAATAAATCGGATGGGCTGTGGCTAAGCTATTTCTCCGCAGTATCCTATCTTCTGGGAGTCAAGATCTGCAAGAGAGCTCCTGTGAAGTTTGTAATGTAAGAAGGATACTGGCAGAACTGGAGCTGTGAGGCCGGGTCGTCATCATGTCTGGACAGCTCAGCCGGTAAGAGCAAGTGTTCCTGAAAGATGAAGTACCGGGTGCGAGCCCCGGTTCGATAACTGCATGACACCCAACGCGATTGTTTAAAGAGGCGTGATTAAAGCAGCATATACGGGAAGAACCACGACCAATCCTGATAAATCTCTCCGTTTTATTTAGATTTATCACTCTTCATTTTCATTTATATCAATGCGGGGAAATGCCGGACTGTTTCAGGACACAGGTACGCAGCCGACTTGTCGGTATATTCTTTACATGAGCCAGTGCTCCTTCTCTAACGGCCACGACATCGACAGTACATAAAGCTCTAACCTCCCTGTCCGTACTGTCTTCTGTAATAGCATCAGCTGGACTATACAAGGTGTCTCAGAAATGTTCCGACAAACTTCTAGGATTTGTAGGAAGTGTCTTGAGGAACAGATTGGGGATAAGAACCCGTGTCCGAAAGCGTCATCGCTACAAAGCGTCGAAGTTGCCACCCGTTCAGCAGCTCAGGTGACTTTATACGCTGACGGAACCATGGGCGGAACGTCTCGGGTTGTTGTTTGTTATTCAGTGGTCGCGGCTCATTCCACACGGAGAAGCTGGAGCTGTGTAGACAGGCCTTGCCTGCTATGAACACAGTGCTCTGTCGCCAGCGAATGTCGGTTCCACACACGGGTTTCCACCCACAGTTTATTTTTCTTCTGGAACCCTCTAAAATCTCCAATGATTTTTCTGTATTCAGGAGAAAAATAAATTGCAGATAGAAACCAGTGTCCAAAAGCATGATCCACCAAGGCAAGAGAGCACTGGGTTCATAG
Organism: Schistocerca piceifrons; assembly: GCF_021461385.2. Taxonomy (NCBI): domain Eukaryota; kingdom Metazoa; phylum Arthropoda; class Insecta; order Orthoptera; family Acrididae; genus Schistocerca; species Schistocerca piceifrons. Next base: position 392,529,711 of record NC_060142.1, read on the forward strand.
GAGACAAGGTCTGCCTGCGTAACAGCTAGCTCCATCTCCTCCAATGGCGATCGTGCCAATCAGTGACGATCACTGAAAACCAACTAGGTACCAGCGCCTGTAACTTCGTTTCCAGACACTGGTTCCTATCCTCGGTTTGCTCCTCAAGACACTCTCTACAATCCCTCGAAGTTTGTCGCAACATTTTAGGTACACTTTTTATACTGCCTGGCAAAGGAATGAAGCACCCAGAAGAGTTTCTCTGATGTCAATGTAACTTCGTACACATACACACCATAGGCTCAATGCACTTCTCTGTCACAGGTAGAAGAACGTTACGGTGCATTTGTAGTGTTCATGTTTACGGTTGTTACCAGAGCTACGCTCATGCTCATAAATTAAGGATAATTGCAGACTGTGGTGCCACACAACGCGGCACTACACGAAACTGGCGATAATAGCATAGGCACGTAGGGAACACACACGATACAGATCTGTAAGTCCGCGGTATTTGTGGTAAGTTGAGAAAACCGTCCCGAAACACGTGTGCTACAAAACGCCACTGTTTCCTGCGCATGTGCCCCAACATCGATATGGGATATGATCACCATGCACACGTACACAGGCCGCTCAACGGGTTGGCATACTCTGGATCAGGTGGTCGAGCAGCTGCTGGGCTATATCCTCCCATTCTTGCACCAGTGCCTGTCGGAGCTCCTGAAGTGTCCTAGGGGTTTGAAGACGTTCAGCGATACGTCGACTGAGAGCATCCCAGAATTGCTCAATGGAGTTTAGGTCTGAAGCACAGGCAGGCCACTCCGTTCGCCTGATATCTTCTTTTTCAAGGTACTCCTCCACGATGGCAGCTCGGTGGGGCCATGCCTTATCGTCCATCAGGAGGAAGGTGGGACCCACTGCAACCCTGAAAAGGCGGACATACTGGTGCAAAATGTTGTCCCGATACAGCTGACCTGTTACAGTTCATCTGTCAAAGACATGCAGGGGTGTAAGCGCACCAATCATAATCTCACCCCACACCATCAAACCACTTCTGGTTCCTGGTTCACGCCAGATGTAAACCCGGCGAGAATCACTGTTCAGACTATACCTGGACTCGTCTGTGAACATAACATGGGACCACTGTTCCAGTGACGATGTACTTTGTTCTTGACACCAGGCTTTACGGGCTCTCCTGTGACCAGGGGTCAGTGGAATGCACCTTGCAGATCTCTGGGCGAATAAACCATGTCTATCGTCTGTAGACTGTGTGTCTGGAGAGAACTGTTTCAGTGGCTGCAGTAAGTTCCCGAGCAAGGCTACCTGCAGTACTCCGTGGCCGTCTGCGGGCACTGATGGTGAGATATCGCTCTTCTTGTGGTGTTGTACACTGTGGACGTCCAGTACTGTAGCACCTGGACACGTTTCCTGTCTGGCGTAATCGTTGCCATAAGCTTGAGATCACACTTTGTGGCACACAGAGGGCCTGTGCTACAACCTGCTGTGTTTGACCAGCCTCCAGTCGCCCTAGTATTCTACCCCTCATATCGTCATCAAATTGTGTTCGTTGAGCCATTTTCAACACATAGTCACCATTAGCACGTCTGAAAACGTCTGCACACTTACTCGCTGCTCCATACTCTGACATGCACCAACACACCTCTGCGTATGTGGTCTGCTGCCAGCGCCACCGCGCCACGACCGCAGGTCAAATGCACCGCATGGTCATACCCCAAGGTGATTTAAACCGCAAACCGCCCACCTGAGCGTTGTTTCACCATGTATCAGCATTATCCTTAATTTTTGAGCATGAGTGTAATAGCGCATATAAGGGGCGTGAGCAGTATTATATGTCGAGCGATCACGGTGAAGGACATGGACATGTCTTGTGCTCAAATGAGACAGCGTTTTCACCTAGTAGAGTTTGAAAGAGTGATCATTGTAAGTCTCCAATTGGCTAGCTGGACGAATCGAGAAATTTGTGGGGCATTCGAATGTGACAGTGACCCGATGTTAGACTCTATGGGCTCGTCTCAAGGTTCCTGTCAGACACGTCTGATCACCATAATGAAGGTTCGTCGTATTGCGGACCAATCACATCGTAACTTCTTAACATCTATGTCTGTCAACCCAAAACATGTAACGGACTTCCTGAAGCATTCTGTCATTCCGCACCATTTGTTGGAGATTGGCAGCAAGATTAGGGAGTTACCATCCCATGCCTAGGCTGCGGGTAACACAGCTGAGTTTGGAATGACGCTGCAACTGACAGGCATAGAATGCTGATGAATGGATCGATTTGCGTTTAGTGCTGAATTGCGATTCTGCACTACCCGGAATAACCATCGTCGACTCGCATGATGGGTCTTCCGGAGAGGTACCTTTCTTAAAATATTTCGGAGAGGCAGTGATGTTACTCCTGTAGGCATGGTGTGGGGACAGATTGGGTCACAGGTGGTAGTGATTGAGGGAATTCCAGCGACACAAGGATACTGTATGGACATCCTACGTCCTCACGTGACAGCATCGTGGTACCATATTTCAACAGGACAACGCCCGTTCACATATGGCACTTGTCTCTATGAACTGTCCGTGTGATGTTTGACGAATTCCCATAGTCAGCAAGATCCTCAGATCAATCACCCATGGAACATGTGAGAGACCAGCTGAGATGTCAAATCCATCCCACTGCCAGTATGCCGGTTATGAAAGACCATTTACAGCAATTGTGGACCAGCATGCCTCAGGAGAGGGTACCCAGTGCATGCATTTAAGCCTGATTGGGTGCAATGCATACTGATATATGGACTCATACTGCCAAGTTCTTGCCGGCCAGAGTGGCCGTGCGGTTCTAGGCGCTACAGTCTGGAGCCGAGCGACCGCTACGGTCGCAGGTTCGAATCCTGTCTGGGGCATGGATGTGTGTGATGTCCTTAGGTCATTTAGGTTGAGAGGTGGCATGAGCCCCGTCTCATATATCTATCTTACGATTTTCCTCTCCAATTGCATGCGGTGTAAAGTTGCTACTCCTTCACACGTGGACTTCCCATGCAGCGTCTCTCGTCACCCGGGTGGTCCGGTGACAGGTGGGCTCTTCTGATCTTGAAAGGGTAAGCCAACGGGTGTGAGGGAGTCGAGTGAATGCATTCCAGACGCCGACATGGTAGAATAGCGGAGGAGACACGCTCGGAGGGGCCTGAAGTAGCGGCTGGGCTAGAGGTCCCGTTACTTCGCAGAAACTTAGCTAAAACACTTTCTGGCGGGCTACCAGCGAGGCGTGGGACTGGCTTGTGTACCCAGGCAGTTTTGGCGGGCAAATTCCCGCGCTTTCTGCAGAATCGTAACTGTGATTGGCTTGCTCAGGGCATAGCTCCATGACGTAGCAAAATCGGCGCAGAAATTGGCGCCAAGAATCTCCATTGGTGGCATGGTAGTGCTGCGGCAGTAGAGTGTAATTTTCCGCCGGTTTTCGAGTTGCTGATTGGAACAGTTAACAACGGCCACTGTCGTGGGGGCGGGAATGTTCTGTGTTCAGTTTGTACGGGTGCTCTTGTGGGTAGTCGGCTCTCGCCTTTTGGTCGAAGTAGGTTAGAAGACTGAGCTCTCGCTGCACGGGTCAGCCTGCCTTCCGTTGGCTGTCTAATATACTTTTATTTAATTGCAACTGTTTGACGAAGTTGCTGAAGTTTCGACTTCAATGTAACTTTCCGAGTACAGTTGGCAATTGAGCGTTCTGTGTACAAGAGGCCTATGTTGTCTGTCTTGAGCAGTTTTGGCTAATGTTGACTGTATCGGAGTTACTGGGTGACTTCGCTTGTTAAAATCAATCACTGTACCATCAGTGATTGTGTGGCGAGCCTTCTTCGTCTCCCTCAGAGGCGCATTTTTATTGCTAGGAAGTCTTTAGTCTGGAACAACCAGGCCAGGATAATTTGTTTCGGGCTATACTCGCGACATTATCATCACCACGACGGGACGTCGAAGCAACCAGCCATCGCTTCCAGTACGCCACATCGTGTCCTTGCAGCTAAAAAGACAGCTTGGTAATGTACGTCCGCAGCACCGGCAAAGCAGGCATTTTTGCTAGGCGATAATCAGAGCTCAGCAGAGCGCGCCTGTTCGTCTTTTCTAACTTTGTTCTATCTTGGGTGTTCATTGTCTGAGTTCTCACTAATGTAGCAGCAATTAATGTTGGGTTAGCGGTGTGTTTCTCTTAAGATTTGAGTGGCAAGGAATTGGCTCCACATACCACTTCGTCATAAACGTCAAAATCTAGTTTAGGGACAACTTCACCTTCACAGCGTTTGTTTGAGTATCCAATTTGAGCCAATTTGATACATTGTAGATGTTTCATGTGTTTTTGTTTATTATTGTGTGTTTAGTCTTAATAAATCATATTGTTATTTTGAACAGAACTTTCATTCTGTTAATCGATAGAGCAACCCTATCATTTCTCACTACGTTAATGAAACCTTCCTTTATTTAACTTATTTATCAAATTAAATTATTGCAGGTGACAAACTCTTTTCTACTCCACTTGCAGGGTTGATTACAGTCAGTTCGCGTATCTTTTTAATCCATGTGCAGCAGCGAAAGTCGGAGTTAGAATAGGGGGGTGGGGGCTTAGAGCATCATTTACATATGTAGATTCTAGAAGAATTTAGTGTTAAATACACTGCTAGCCCCGGCACCTCGCATAAAATGGCGACCCTTAGCCTCGGATCTTTCCTGTGAATCGCTGATAAGCAAGCAGTAATATTAGTAGGGACACTCAGAATTTTTTTTGCTTAATTTTTTATTGATTAATACCCAAGTTTTTTTCTGGTAGTTCCGCGTTTAGTTTTAAGTAGCGGGGCATGATTACAGGTTTTGTTTTCAGTGTATATATTTTTTTTGTTCATAGTTTTTTTTGTGTTCCTTTGATGGTTTGTCTGTACCACATCACACTTTGTCGGGTTTGTGTGCGGTTTCTGTACCACAACAAATCGTGCGTATAATTACAGCGTTGGAGCGTCGTTGTTGAAATTTTATGTCTATGTGTAAAAATATATGGAGTAGATTAATTTTATTGTGCATTTTAGATAAATTTGTTTTTCATGAATGATAACGAGAAGTAAGGTACGACTATTATCGAGCGAAGCTAAAACAAAAGAGGATAGCATAATGGATAAGGGGCAGTTTACTGGCGGGAATAGGTTCGGAGATGAGATGGGCACATTTTTAGCAGGACAGGACGCCAGGGTCATTGATGAGGAAGGTGATTTGGACGCGATCTTAGAGCAGCGTTGCGGCCGTGATTATGATAGTGAAGTAGAGGATGAAACAGAGACAGGCACACAGGTCGAGGTGGTAGCAGAAGTTTATAATCAAACGAACGAGAGCAGACAGGGGCTAGCTCGGCCACGTCAGAGCTCTAGCGCCCAGGTGTCCAGAGTTACATCTCCCACGTTTGAAGAGGATCAAAAAGATGACGTAAACCCAATACTGAGCTTCCTACGATCAATGAAAGAAGAAGCTGACGAACAACGCAAGAAGGAGAAGGAAGAAGATGAGAAACAACGTAAGAAGGAGAAGGAAGAAGCTGACGAACAGCGTAAGAAGGAGAAGGAAGAAGATGAGAAACAACGTAAGAGGGAGAAGGAAGAAGAGGAGAAACAACGTAAGAAGGAGAAGGAAGAAGCTGACGAACAGCGTAAGAAGGACACTGAGGCAATAATTTCACATATAGGGGAAATTCGTGGGGAATTACTAACAATAAAGAAAGAATGTGGAGAAGTAAAACAAATGTCAATGGCTGCACAAAAAGTAGCAGGCCTGGCCAAAACGGCAGCAATAGGGGCAATGAAAGTCGCGGAAGGAACTTCTAAACTGGCAGGGCGCTTGCGACGTACAACACAATCCAACTCAAAATCCCTTGCGTTCTTAAAAACTCAGGGTAATATCGCGGTTGCGAACACCACGAAACGAATGGAAGAAGTAGAGAGTCGGATAGCAAAACTAGAGCAAAACGGGCACACGAGCACTGCGCGTTCGGATACCAATGATGGAATACACAGAATTTTGTCTCCGAGGAAAAGCCCGCCGTGCTCTAGCCCAATGACCGAGTGCGGAATTAACAATGCACACGCAGAAACAGCGAGTAATAGCTCCAATAATTATAGCCCACTTAGGAGAGTGAATTCTGATTGCCACTTCCACTGTGATACAGAGGTAGCACATCACAGTTATCAGCAAGCTAGAACAGGACACTCAGCAGACGTGCAAGTATCGGAAACGAGTGACAACACCAGTGCGAGGATCAGACAGGATTTTGATCACAATCACTTCCTGTCGATACTAAAATTCCAGAAGTTCAAAGAAAATGGAGGGTCGATGCATCCGAAGAGCTGGGTGATGCCGTTTACAAATTCATTACCAGCATCATGGCCAACCCAGGCAAAATTAGAATTCATGTGTGGACACATCGAAGGCCAAGCCGCGGAAAAGATGCGGGGTGTGGCAGTGACGTGTCGGACTTATCAGGAATTTGTTGGCGCATTTCTGCGGACCTACTGGTCAAAGGAAACGCAAGACAGGATTAAAGAGGAAATAATATTTTGTCCTGAACTGGAAGTGTCCGGGCATAGGAGCGCAACCAAATTTCTTGATGATTTTCTCAAGAAGAATCAATTTTTAGATAGTCCATATAGCAACGGAGAAATCATTAAATTTTGCTTTTCCAAATTGCCAGTTAGGTACCAACAAACACTTGTCGGGAAGTGTGGATCTGACATAGAAGCATTCAAGAGTCTATTGCGCGAACTCGAAGTAGTCTTTGATAAACAAGACGCAAAGGACAGGAAGAAGGAGCAAAGTAACAAATACCACGGGCCAGGGAGGGAAGACGACAACAGATCGCATAATCGCACTGGTCAGTTAGGAAACCAGGGTTACGGAAGTCAAGGTTACGCTATTCAAGGTTATGGAAACCAAAGACACGGAAACCAGAACGTCAGGGAGCAGGGTCAATGTAGACAAGGAATCTGGGATAGGAGGAATAACGAACGGCAAAGCGACCATAATTGGAGAGAGCGAAACCAAGGGCAACAGTGGAGCCAGGAGATTGAAGCTAGACCCGCAAATCCTAATGAACGTCAGAGGAGGGGGAGCTTAACAAGGGATTGACGCCAGACTAGTGCAAACACAGGCCGCCGGAATTTCGCACGTAATCTCGGACCTGGCCAACTACGGATGATAAATTACGAAGATTTATCAGAAATCCTGCTCGAAGAACATAAAACAACCCTTGACAGGGTCGGCAGCCTCTTATCACAGTAGCAATAGCTGAAAAGAGTATGAATGCGATAATAGATATTGGAAGCTACCTAACAGCAATATCTGAGGCAGCATACAAGAGGTGCTCTCAGGAGATGGACTGGCCTGTCCTATCGGTTAAGAAAACCAAAATAAAAGGGGCATTAGCGGGTAAATGTACGGAGGTCACCCAACAAACAAGACTGGAATTCTCCTGCCAAGGACACAAAATAGAGTCTAACTTCTGGATCGTGCCAAATCTGGCGATCGACATGATAATAGGAACTGACTTCCTAAATGAACATGAAGCGATAGTTGATCTAGGACGAGGTGAAGTGGTTTTGAGGAAAGGGAATCCCGTCCACATTAAGTTCGACGACCAGCTGATCCCAGCTCAACTACCGTCTAACTGTGTACGGATAAACTATGCGTGCCTGAAAGACAGAAAGGAAGAACAGGGCGATGTTGCGGGTAGGGGAGAGGACACGGGTGAGAATGAAGTCGGAATAATGGGAGAAATAAAGGAGAAAATAGGAGAAAAAGTGGAAACAATAAAGAATATAAGGTGCGACCACCGCAAAGAACTTCATAAATTACTAGTAGAACATGCTGAGGTCTTCATTCCCAAGACAGGATCAATAAAGAACTTCCAATAAGAATTCCGTGTACGTCCGCACAACCAGTTTCGAGTGCCACCCTACCCAATCCCCTTGGCATATCGACAGAAAGTAGCAGCTGAAATTACGCGAATGCTGAGTGAAGGAATAATAGAACCTACGGCTTCAGCCTATAATAACCCGTTAAGAGTAGTCGAGAAGGCAGATGGTAGTATTCGTTTAGTCTTGGACTCGCGACAAATTAATACCATAATAGAACCCGAAACAGACAGACCGGAACGATTAGAGGAACTCTTACAAAACTTCCATGGAATATCAATCTTCTCATCAGTTGATCTAAAATCGAGTTTCTGGCAGATCGAGCTCCATCCAAATTTTAGACGGTACACAGCCTTTTTAGCATTTGGAAGATGTTACCGGTTTCGTCGTCTACCATTTGGTTTGAACATTTCGTCTGCCGCATTCATTCGGAGGCTGGACGGCCTACTAAGCGATAATTTGAAACGTCATGTCACCTGCTATGTGGACGATTTGCTGATCGCGGAGAAATCTTGGGGAGAGCACAATGCGGTCCTCGGTGAACTCCTTGCGACATTCAAGGAATACGGAGTGACTATCAATATCGAAAAATCGAATTTTGGGACGTCCTCTGTCAAATTTCTAGGACATATCATCACCAGTGAGGGCATTGCGCCAAATCCCGAAAAGATCGAAGCGATTGAAAAGTTTCCCATTCCTACAACAAAGAAGCAGTTAAGGGGGTTCTTGGGGATCATAAACTTTTACAACCGCTTTATACATGTCAAAACTCAGAGCAGTCCTAGGTTGAATCAACTTACAGTAAAGAAGATTCCTTGGGAATGGGATGAGGCGGCCGAATCCGAATGGAAAGCATTAAAATTCGCATTATTACAAGCACCCATCCTCTCACACCCTAATTTAGCAGAAGAGCTTTGCATAGTAACGGACAGTTCATACTCAGGTCTGGGTGTCATGGTGTTCCAAGACTATGTACATGAAGGAAACTGGGTGTGGAAGACAATTGCGTTTGGTAGCAGAGTACTAGCCAAAAGTGAGAGGAATTACTCAGTAACCGAGTTAGAGGCGCTGACTATTGTATGGGCGTTTGAAAAATTCAGATACCTTCTGTTTGGCCGCAAGACGAGGGTCTACACAGACCACAAGGCACTCGAGTTCCTGATGACTGCAAAGCTTAATCACAGGCGGCTCATTAGGTGGGCATCATATCTGCAGCAGTACAACTTTTCGATAGAATATATCCCCGGCAGTCAGAACATTATTGCAGACGCCTTATCACGGTCACCGATCGGATTTGAGCACAACATGGAAGAAGATCTGGAGGAAAATCACTACTGCCTTTTCTATATGCAGAAAGTAGCCTTTGAAAATTTTATTACCTGTAGTATGCAGGACATCAAGAAGGAGCAAGACAAGGACCCTGCCCTAGTGTTATTGAAACAGAAATGGATAGACAGAAGACACGCCACCATCAGGCAGTTCTACCTCTTGCGGAAAGGCATAATTTTCCACCGAAATTATGCCAATGACACTGAATGGGGGGTATGCATCCCTGAACACCTAATAAACAAGGTTATATGGCATACTCACCTCAGCTATGGACACTTCGGACCACGCAAGTGCAATCTCAAGCTGAGGACCATGTGTTACTTTCGAAAAATGGAGCGTCGAATTCGGAGGGTACTGTCGGTGTGTAAAGACTGCCAAAAGGCTAAGCCCACCACTGTGAGCATGCAGGCACCATTGTACCCCATCGTACCGACCAAATTAAGACAACAGATTTGATGGGGCCTTTGCCAAGAACAAGAAGAGGATATACTTACGTATTAGTGTTTGTTGAACTAACGTCCAAATACGTTACCTTTAAGCCACTGAAGAGGGCGACAGGGCGAACTGTATCACGAGCCCTAATCCGGGATTTCCTACCACAGATTGGTCATGTGAGCAGAATTATTTCTGATAACGGGCCACAGTTTAAGTGAAAAACATGAAAGGAGACGTTGCGTGGATGTAAAATTGATCCCATTTTTATATCTTCACACCATCCAAGCTCGAATGCTGCAGAACGGGTTATTAAGGAACTCGGAAACTTGTGCCGGTTGTACTGTAACAAACAGCACACGACATGGGACGTTTTCCTTAAAGACTTCCAGGAGGTGATCAATGAGGCACCCCATGGGACGACGAAATTGGCACCCATTACAGTACTGAAAAACCGGATTCCTAAGGACTTGATAACCGAGGTCGTAAACTACCCACCAAGGGCGCGAACGCAGCACCAAGCCATAGTGGATTTGGCTCTCAAGAGGATGCGGGCTGCAGCAGAGGTCAGGAAGAGACGTGCCGACAGAGGAGCTCGTCTACGGCACTTCCAAATTGGACAAAGGGTGCTCGTGAAGTCTTTCCGACTTTCGAACAAACAAAAAATGAAAAGCCAAAAATTCTATTCTGTTTACAACGGCCCGTACCGTATAAGGAGAGCAGCTCACCACAATGCTTATGAATTGGAGACGCTGAAAGAAAAGAAGTCCATAGGACTCCACCACATCTCTCACATAAAGGAGTTCGTGGAATAGTAGTAGTGTAAGTGGTTTACATAGTAGAATGGGCAAATACATGAACCTTGCTATAGTAGTAGTGTAAGTGGTGTACATAGTAGAATAGGCAAATATATGAACCTTTCTTCGGGGAACAATAATCGTTGCATTAATAGATTAAAATTGCTAAAGTATTAACACGCTGCGTTGTCTCGCATAAGAATTTACTGCTGCTATCCTTTTTTGTTTCTGTTCGCGACTTCCAATGTCGGTGGAGTAGCAATGTTTTAGTCCTTTCCTGTCTGGTGTCCATGTTGAGGGATAATGATGAGTGAGGAGATGTCGCACAAACGGGAGCATACAAGAACGTGCTCTTAGAAGCGTTCTGAAAAGTCGTGAAACGCTCCATAGCGGCCATAACCAGTTCGTGTGACGTTCATACCAATACTTGCAGGCACGCGTCAGTGCACTGCAAGATTGTGGTATATTGCGTGATTGCGAGGATGAACATGGGCAGTATAGTTTTTACAGTGATGTGCCAGCACCGTTGTCTTGCAAGTCGGGGTGAACCTGTGAGCATTTGACTCCAATGGTGCCCTAGGGCCTAGACGGTAGAAATGCGGGCATAAAGCCTACCATGCCAATGTGCTGGTTGAGTATTTAGCGTGCTGCTTGTGACTGTCACAGATGAATAACCAAAGAATTATACTTGGAGATTCGTGACATACTGTGTAGCTGGTGTGTGGTGGGTGACGGAATCCTCAACAGTAACCAGTCCTGGCTTGGTCATATTACATTGCCTCTGGAAAGGTGTGCTTTGATCGCGAATACCGCATAACATAGAAAAAGAAGTTGCAACTATAAATTTATTGTCTTGTATAGCCATGGCTAACCCAGTCTCTGGAGTTTCAGTGAGGTGTAGTGAGAACTCGGAGGCCATGTCGTACTGCGCGCATCACTGTCGTCAATACCGGCGAGCAGCGAGACATCTCAGCGTAACAGGAATTATGTAAGAGTGTCGTATAAAAAAAAAAGAAATAAATAAAAAAAAGAGAGAGAGAGAGACAGAGAGTACCGTATACTAGGATAAGTTAAACTTAAGGAATTAACAATAACTAGATCCTTAATATTGTGGTGGTTTTCTACCACAAGTGTTTGGCGCGCGCCTGTTGGGATGCTATTTTTCAGGTCACCAAACCACAGACCCGAGATGGAGGGACGATGGGCGAGCGAAAGTAGAATAGTTGCATGTTCTTTATAGCACAGTTAAACTTAGACCAGCGTAACAACATAATTTAATTAAAAGACATAGAATGTAGATCGTTGGCAAATGGTGGTTAATTCTTGAGCATGTCTACTGTCGATCTATATAATTAATAGTAATATTAGTGCGGGCCCGCACATTTAGTTGTTCATCCAATACATAGCATCAGTTGTCACATACCGTATACAATAGTGAGATCGGTCTCTACACAAATATCAAGATAAATTATTTCCATGTCTAGATTAGATACACCAAGATTTTGTTATAATGATAGCCATAGATTAATAACTATAAAAGTAAAATAAGAGTGTCTGAAATGACAGACCATCAATGTGTCGTTATGTAAATTTATTATAACATAGAAGGTCATGGGAAAAAGTTAGGCATAAGATTTTTGTCAGAATTGTGCAGATGACGGGTATCGAGGCAATGCAGAGGCCAGCCGGAGCAAAAACAAGAGGTCTTTGGTTACCTGCAAGAAGGGGAGCGTCAGCGCGCCACCTAACGAGAAGGACGCGTGAATGTCCTGTCCTGCAAGCTGACAGTCACCGGGCCGTATACCTGAGGGATTAGGCGGGATCCTCGCCAGGCCACAAGCGAAAGTGAGGCTAGCCGTTGACACTGACACGCGACCCACATGCAACAGCCAGCTAGCTCTCTGGACGCGGCAGCCGTTTGGAGGGATTCCCTGCGGCGGACCACGTTGTTGAGAGTACACGAAGAAGATCACATATGGTGTCAGAACCTACTACTCATGTTCCTCAGGACAGAAAGGGACGCTATATACTCACCTGTTTGGGTTTTTACAACTCACTAGCATTGGCTGATCTGCATACACAAAGCAGTATCATGCCAAAAACTCTAACAAATGAATTGTCTCATTTCTAACTTCTCCTCTCTATTAGAGAGCAGTTGTAGCAATCGTTGCTCCTAGTTCGATCCTGTCTGGATGACCTCACACACTTGTGGAGTCACTCCACGTGCCATCATCCCCCGTCGAACTTCAATATTGGGAAAGGTAAAGTACCGTCCAGGGAGAGAAGAGATCTGGACTAGTGATGCATCCCAACTAGCAGGCCTCAGAGACATTTAATCGACATGAGGAGAGCCTATCACTATGTCTTCCTACCGTACTGCCGTTATCATATGCGTGGGTCTGACTGCAATCTCCACAGCATACTGCAGATGCTCCAGCACTCCCTATTGCTGTTGCAACAACATAGCAACAACACCCGACGTTTAGCCCCATGTGATGTCAGTACTGTGGCCTCATCCCAAAAGCCCCCCTCCGATGCTCAAGACATGGAACCACGTGCATCAATGCATATGACTCAACATACCAACCCCCTCAGAGAAACTAAGGAATTTGTGAAGTGCTTCGAATATTTCTAACAATGTGATTTAGTGCCTCATTCTCAGCACAGTCGTGAACATTGTGCAATGTGCACGCACAACTTGGCGCCCCATGAACCATGTTTTTTTTTTTAAATTTCTTTCTCTAGTGTTGTTTTTGTAATGTATGTTATACCTTGTATGTGTTTGTGTTTTACACTGTAATCCTTATGTAAGTGATAAAGCAGGGCGCACAAATTACAAATTACTGTATTGTTCTCCACAACATGTTGTTTTTTTGTATTTTGTATTTATTGTTGTGTGTATGCAAACAGTGTGCCTGAAGTCCCCATAAACTGAAGCAGATACCGCCACTGTTATTGAGAATGGACCATCAGTTCAGGAAACATTTTGTAAAGGTTATTCTTCCCGCAGGGAGACAGAATGAATTGGAGGTTGTAATTAGATTCTGAAAGCTCATAAACAGATTGTTAACTTAAATAGTATCATGTGTGAGTGAGTTCAGGTTAGTTTAATGATTCAAATTGTTGTAACATCTTGGGCATTTAATTGCAGAGCACTCCAACTCTGATTGTAAAGAATAAACTGCTCCATATTTGGCTCACATACCCAGGCCATATTTAGTGCGTGAATGTATGTGTGAATCGGTGTTTGGAAGGGGCTCCCTGGGTATGGATGTGTGATGTGAGTGTTAGAATTCCATATTAAGAAGGTGAAGTTGGCTACATCATAAATAATCCTCCCTCTACGAGCTGCATTTTTCAGTTGCAGTGATTTTCTTTATAGAGTGCGGCATGTGGAAACAGTTTGCAAGATTGTTCTTGGGCGATTGACTCACTACCTTGCTCCTAAGTGAGCCAACCGCTCACCAATTACAATCTAAAATGGCGCAGGGGCTATGAGAGGTGGCATGAGCACCCTCTCATATTTCTATCTTACGATTTTCCTCTCCAATTGCATGCGGTGTAAAGTTGCTATTCCTTCACACGCGGACTTCCCACACAGCATCTCTCATCACCCGGGTGGTCCGGTGACAGGTGGGCTCTTCTGATCTTGAAAGGGTAAGCCGACGGGTGTGAGGGAGTCGAGTGAATGCTTTCCAGACGCCGACATGGTAGAATAGCGGAGGAGACACGCTCGGAGGGGCCTGAAGTAGCGGCTGGGCTAGAGGTCCCGTTACTTCGCAGAAACTTAGCGAAAACACTTTCTGGCGGGCTACCAGCGAGGCGTGGGAATGACTTGTGTACCCAGGCAGTTTTGGCGGGCAAATTCCCGCGCTTTCTGCAGAATCGTAACTGTGATTGGCTTGCTCAGGGCATAGCTCCGTGACGTAGAAAAATCTGCGCAGAAATTGGCGCCAAGAATCTCCATTGGTGGAATGGTAGTGCTGCGGCAGTAGAGTGTAATTTTCCGCCGGTTTTCGAGTTGCTGATTGGAACGGTTAACCACGGCCACTGTCGTGGGGGCGGGAATGTTCTGTGTTCGGTTTGTACGGGTGCTCTTGTGGGTAGTCGGCTCTCGCCTTTCGGTCGAAGTAGGTTAGAAGACTGAGCTCTCGCTGCATGGGTCAGCCTGCCTTCCGTTGGCTGTCTAATATACTTTTATTTAACTGCAACTGTTTGACGAAGTTGCTGAAGTTTCGACTTCAACGTAACTTTCCGAGTACAGTTGGCAATTGAGCGTTCTGTGTACAAGAGGCCTATGTTGTCTGTCTTGAGCAGTTTTGGCTAATGTTGACTGTATCGGAGTTACTGGGTGACTTCGCTTGTTAAAATCAATCACTGTACCGTCAGTGATTGTGTGGCGAGCCTTCTTCGTCTCCCTCAGAGGCGCATTTTTATTGCTAGGAAGTCTTTAGTCTGGAACAACCAGGCCAGGATAATTTGTTTCGGGCTATACTCGCGACATTATCATCACCACGACGGGACGTCGAAGCAACCAGCCATCGCTTCCAGTACGCCACATCGTGTCCTTGCAGCTAAGAAGACAGCTTGGTAATGTACATCCGCAGCACCGGCAAAGCAGGCATTTTTGCTAGGCGATAATCAGAGCTCAGCAGAGCGCGCCTGTTCGTCTTTTCTAACTTTGTTCTATCTTGGGTGTTCATTGTCTGAGTTATCACTAATGTAGCAGCAATTAATGTTGGGTTAGCGGTGTGTCTCTCTTAAGATTTGAGTGGCAAGGAATTGGCTCCACATACCACTTCGTCATAAACGTCAAAATCTAGTTTAGGGACAACTTCACCTTCACAGTGTTTGTTTGAGTATCCAATTTGAGCCAATTTGATATATTGTAAATGTTTCATGTGTTTTTGTTTATTATTTTGTGTTTAGTCTTAATAAATCATATTGTTATTTTGGGCAGAACTTTCATTCTGTTAATCGGTAGAGCAACCCTATCATTTCTCACTACGTTAATGAAACCTTCCTTTATTTAACTTATTTATCAAATTAAATTATTGCTGGTGCCAAACTCTTTTCTACTCCACTTGCAGGGTTGATTACAATCAGTTCGCGTATCTTTTTAATCCATGTGCAGCAGCAAAAGTCGGAGTTAGAATAGGGGGGGGGGGGGGCTTAGAGCATCATTTACATATGTAGATTCTAGAAGAATTTAGTGTTATATACACTGCTAGCCCCGGCACCTCGCAAGGTTTAATTAGTTCTAAGTTCTAGACGACTGATGACCTCAGAAGCTAATTCGTATAGTGCTCAGAGCCATTTTTGCCAAGTTTTTTGTAAACACAGTAACATAGTATACTCTATTAACCCGTGAGGTTTCGTTTCCCCCACCGTTTCTGGGTGCTTCACTTTTTTTTCAGGCTTATTTTGAAATTATAAAATTAATAATTCTAGATAAATTCCTGTTTATCACACTCAACCAATGTGATATCGTTTGTTCTTTATCAAATTCGATTTTCTCTCATTTATTTGTTAGTGGACGTTACTGGCTATATCACGTTTTATGTAACTTATGGTAGAGTAAAAAAAATTTAGACTACTTTCAGATTTAAAACTACAATAAAGAGAAACAAAAACATTAGTTATTTCCTAAGTTTTAAGATTTTTATAGTAATGTATGAAAGTAAGACATACATAATAGCTCAAACGCGGCCCTTAGGTTTGTTTCATTATACGGTACAATTGTTTCGCGTTCGCATTTACTGGCTTGCGGCATCCCCAAAGATGTGCGCTGTATTGGCACCAACCGGACTGTGAACTGTACTCTTTTCGACCAAACTCGGGCGTGTGACAACAGTATCTTGGCGAGAATCTATTCCGCACCTGCATCTAGTTTAACTAGCGTCTCTAAAACGAAACCAAGAGTAAACTCTCGCTTGTACACGTCTTTTGTATTTCTTGTCACGAAATCTGGCAGAAAATCCAAAGGGATTCTGGTTGTATGTAAAGTATGCTACCGGCAAGACACAATCAGTGCCTTCTCTGCGCGATAGTATTGGAAGTACTATCAACGACAGTGCTGATAAAGCAGGGTTACTAAACACAACCTTCCGAAACTCTTTCACAAAACAAGACGAAGTAAATATTCCACAGTTCAAATCAACAACTTATGCCAACAAGAGTAACGTAAAAGTGGACATCCTCGGAGTAGTGAAGCAACTTAAATCAACTAATAAAAGCCAGTTTTCCGGTCCAGACTGCATACCAGTTAGGTTCCCTTCAGAGTACGCTGATACAATAGCTCCACACTTAACAATCATACACGAACGCTCGCTCGACGAGGGATTCGTACCCAAAGACTGTAAAGTTGCACAGTCACACCAATATTCAAGAAGGGTAATAGGAATAATCCACTAAATTACAGGCCAATATCAATAAGGTCTCTATGCAACAGCATTTCGGAACATATATTATGTTCGAACATTATGAATTATCACGAAGAGAACGGTCTATTGACACATAATCAACACGTATTTAGAAAACATTGTTCTTGTCAAACGCAAGAACCTCTTTACTCACATGAAGTTTTGTGTCCTATCGACAAGGGATTTCAAAATGATTTCGTATTTCTAGATTTCCAGAAGGCTTTTGACACCGTAACTCACAAGCGGCTTGTAATCAAATTTTTTGCTTATGGAATATGGTCTCCGTTATGCTACTGGATTCGTGATTTACTGTCAGAGAGGTCACAGTTCGTAGTAATTGACGGAAAATTATCTAGTAAAACAGACGTTATTTCTGGCGTTCCCCAAGGTTATCGGGCCCCTGCTGTTGCTTATCTATATAAACTATTTTTGAGACAATTTAAGCAATTTTCTTAGGTTGTTTGCAGATGATGCTGTCGCTTATCGTCTAGTAGAGTCATCAAAAGATCAAAAGAAATTGAAAAACGATTTAGAAGGGATATCTATATGGTGCGAAAGTTGGCAATTGACCCTACAAAATGAAAAGTGCCAGGTCTTCTACAGAGGTGCTACAGGAAATCCGTTAAAGTTCGGTTGCACAATAATTCTGTCAAATCTGGAAGACATAAATATAAGTAAATACTTAGGACTTACAACTACGAACGACTTAAACTGGAAAGAACAGATAGAAAATGTTATGGGAATGTGGACCAAAGACTGGGTTTTATTGACAGAACACTTAGAAGATGCAACAGATCTAATAAAGGGACTGTCTACAGTACGCTTGTCTGTCCTTTTTTGGTGTGCTGCTGCGCTGCGTAGGATCCTTACCAGATAGGATTAACGGAGCACATCGAGAAAGTTCAAAGAAGGGCAGCACGTTTTGTATTATCGAGAAATAGGGGAGAGATTGTCACGGACATGATACAGGATTTGAGATGGACATCATTAACAAAACCGAAACAGCTGCGTTTCTCGTTGCAGAGGGCTCTTCTCACGAAATTTCAATCACCAACTTTCTCCTTCGAATACAAAAATACTTTTTTGACGCCGGCCTACATAGGGAGATCATCATAACAAAATAAGGGAAGTCAAAGCTCTCATGGGAAGATATAGGTGTTCATATTTTCTGCGCGCTGTTCAAGAATGGAATAATAGAGAATTATTGTGAAGATGTTTCGATGATCCTCTGCCAGGCACTAAAAAGTGATTTGAAGAATAGCCATGTAGATGTAGATGTAGACATTTCGTATATTTGTAGCCAAGACGCTCAATGAGAGAGTCCTTATAACTTTGTTTCTCTTTGTGTATCTTATCACGTATTTATTTACAAGTGTTATTTGGAACACATATCTGAGATAAACTTTGTTAATGAGCTTTTCTCGTTCACTGTGACTGTCTGAGTTTGTGCATTTTTAAAAGCAGACTACTGCATATTTCAGGTTATTCCCTTAAAATTTGATAGTGATACTGATTCCCTTCCCAGCCGGCGTATCTTGATGAAGGCGTCGAGCAACTCTTCCATTTCCGTGAGCTTCGCCGTTGAGAAGGATCATGTCGATGTATTCTGCAAACGTATACTCAGCCATGTTGCTCTGACACTCACAGACAGACTGGAACCAGTTCTGAGAGGTAGGATAGGTGCCAAATTGCACTAGCAGATCCGACGCAACCGCCCCCCCCCCCCCCCCCCCCCATGACCACCCTGTTGCATACCTACCAAGCAAACATGTTTTCAAACGGCTGTAATATGAAACGGTACGTTTCCTGACGTGGGTTACTATTATTCAAAATATTATGAGCTCACTTCCTTCCACACATTCTAGAGGTTTGTAACGATAAATTCCGTCCACAGGTAGAGTACGCTAAGGTAATGTCAGATAAAGTACGAGGGAAAATCGGAAAACACAATAATTTTAGTACCGAAAAGTTCAAAAGATAACAAAACAAAAATGAATGGCAACTTAAATCTTTTATCTACTTTTTTGCTTTGTCACCAAAGTTCGTAACACGTTTCTACCGTCGTGGTGCTAGTTTCAATAAGTCTTGTTCTTAGAAGTCTGTTTGGTTGGAGTAAAGACATCAGCGGACTGCTGATTTCACTTCGGTGTATGTCGCAAAGCGTTGGGCGGCCAGGAATTCTTTCACGGGACAAAACAGTTGAAAGTTCGAAGGTGCAAGATCTGGACTGTATGGTGGATGCTGGAGCACATCCCACCCAAATCTGGCGATTTTCTCGAGAACAGGATAAGCAAGATGGTGGCAAGCACTGACATAAAATTTGACACCGTCGGCATCAATGTTACGGTGTTTGTCATGAAGGGCATACAGGAACGTAACTAGAGTTTTAATGTAGACTGCAGCACTCACAGTGGTCCCGCCTTTAGCAAAATGCATCGATAATATGTCATACATATCCCACAACACTGTCATAACAACTTTCCCAGCACATTGAGTCACTATGAACTTTTTTCTTATTGAGGAACCAGCATGTTTCCAGTCCATAGAGGCTTGCTTGGTTTCGGACGTGTAATGGTACGCGCATATCTCATCACCAGTGACGATTCTTTTCAGAAAGTCATGCCCTTCTGCTGCGTAAAGCGTTAAGGATCCAAGTTTGTCGTCATTTGTTGGTCCTTGTGGTTGTCTGTCGCGTTCTTAGGCACCCAGCGAGAAATAACTTTTCGAAATTTCAACATGTCATGAACAATTTCTACACTCCACCATAGGAAATGTTGAACTGCTGCGTTAAAGTTCTCAGTTGCACAAGCCGGTGGTTCAAAATTGCTGCCTCAAAGGCTCGGACATCTGCGGGGCTTCATCAGTTACTGGCCGCCCGGAGCGTGGTGAATGACCAAGGTTCAAACGGCCCTCTTGGAAGAATGCACACACCTGGGGATATTGCTGCTGTGCATACGGTCATCCTCATACACGCCACGCATGTCCCTGTGAATTTCGCTCGATTTATGCTCTTTGCCCCACAAGTACCCATCTACGCATCTCTACTTAGGCAAGCTGACGACAGTAACTTGCGCGCCATATTTGTTTCGTTGTTCAGGCTTCTCGTGGTAGGGGTGCACATCAAAACACG
This sequence comes from Schistocerca piceifrons, assembly GCF_021461385.2. NCBI lineage: Eukaryota > Metazoa > Arthropoda > Insecta > Orthoptera > Acrididae > Schistocerca > Schistocerca piceifrons. Next base: position 392,549,746 of record NC_060142.1, read on the forward strand.
ATACCCTCCGTAGCGCAAACATCAAACTACAACTAAGCACCAAAGAAACTGGTACAGGCATGCGTATTCAAATACAGAAACATACAAACAGGGAGAATACGGCGCTGCGGTCGGCAACGCCTATATAAGACAACAAGTGTCTGGTATAGTTCTTAGATTGGTTACTGCTGCTACAGTGGAAGGTTATCAAGATTTAAGTAAGTTTGAAAGTAGTGTTACAGTCGGCGCACGAGCGGTGAGACAAAGCATCTCCGATATAGCGATGAAGTAGGGATTTTCCCGTACCGTGAATATCAGGAATCCGGTAAAACATCAAATCTCCCACATCGCTGGGGCCGGAAAAACATCCTGCAAGAACGGGATCAACAACGACTAGAGATAGTCGTGTAGCACGACAGAAGTGAAATCCTTCAGCAAATTGCTGTTGATTTCAATGCTTGCCATCAACAAGTATCAGCATGCGAATCATTCAACGAAACTTCATGGATATGGACTTTCGGAACGGAAGGCCCGCTCGTGTACCCTTGATGACTGCACGACACAAAGCTTTACGCCTCGCCTGTCAACACCGACGCTGGACTGTTGATGTTTGGTAACAAGTTGCCTGGTCGGACGAGTCTCGTTTCAAATTGTATCGAGAGGATGGACGTGTACGGGAATGAAGACAACCTCATGAATCCATGGACCTTGCATGTCAGCAGGGGACTGTTCAAGCTGGTGGAGGCTCTGTAATAGTGTGGGGTGTGTGCACCTGGAGTGATATGGGAGCCCTGATACGTCTAGATACGTCTCTGGCCAGTGACACGTACGTAAGCATCCTGTATAATCACCTACATTTATTCATGTCCATTGGGTTCCGACGGACTTGGGCAATTCCAGCAGGACAATGCGGCACCTCACACGTCCATAATTGCTACAGTGCGGCTCCAGGATCAGTCTTCTGAACTTAAACACTTCCGCTGGCCCCAGACATGAACATTATTGAGCGTATCTGGGATGCCTTGGAACACGCTGTTCAAAAGAGATCTCCACCCTCTGGTACTCTCACGGATTTATTGGACAGCTCTGCAGGATTCATGGTGTCAGTTCCCTCCGTCACTAATTCAGACATTAGTCGAGTCCACGCCACGTCGTGTTGCGGCACTTCTGCTTGGTCGCGGGGCCCTGCACGATATTAGGCAGCTGTACCAGTTTCTTTTGTATATCGTCATGAAATTTCAACATTCCAGCTGCAATACCAGGGGAGGAAACATTATTGTGCCTTACTTTCCGCTCCTCGCTCGCAAGCCTGACACACCTTGGAGCAGAAGGCGCCTCCACAAGAGAGCTCAGCCTACGGTGTCGGCCAGCGGGCACCTGGGTACCTGTGTGCAGCCGGCTGTGTGGACGGTCGGCCACAGAGCGCTCGCAACTTTTTGCGGCAGCGGCCGCTGACGCTGATCGATCCGGCGCCTGATTACTGTCGGCGGACCCCCTCCCCTCCCGCCCCTCTCTCCACTCTCTCTCCTCTCCGCCTGCAGCTTCCTCCCCCTCACCCCTCACCCCTAGCATCCGCTGCCGCCCTCAATTTAACTTTTAATTGCGTACGTTTTAAAATGGCCAAATCATCATTTGCGCCCGGTGGCGGTCGGTCCAACTTTGAGCGTCTTCGGCAGCGCGACGACTGCCTCCTATCTCTCCGAGTGCCGCACTGTACTTCCCAATTGTCGGCCTCATCCGCTCTCCAAGTTTCAGCCGTGCTATGCCGTGCAAGAATTCGAAGTAACAGGTTCCGACGATGTAGTGCAGGTTTACCATCTTATTTCAACCTGTAGGTTCGTGTCGATTGACTCAATCCGGAATTGTCACGGTTCTCTCTTAAGGGTAACGAAGTCATCTGGATTGGCCTGACCCAGCTGCAACGTTTCCGCTGCAGCCGAAGAAGAAGTACTCGACTAAAGAGCTATGAGATTTTGCTTTGTCGCATCTAGTGGCGTGCTACAGTAATGTCGCGTATGAGCTTTCAATGCATGGCAACGGCCTTGCCGCAGTGGATACACAGGTTCCCGTGAGTTCACCAAAGTTAAGCCCTGTCGGGCGTGGTCGGCACTTGGATGGGGACCATCCAGGCCGCCATGCGCTGTTGCCATTTTTCGGAGTGCACTCAGCCTCGTGATGCCAATTGAGGAGGTACTCGACAGAATAGTAGCGGCTTCGGTCAAGAATACCGGGAGAGTGGTGTGCTGACCCCACACCCCTCCTATCCGCAACCTCCACTGAGGATGACACGGCGGTCGGATGGTCCCGGTAGGCCACTCGTGGCCTGAAGACGGAGTGCTAAATAAAAAATAAATAAATGGCTCTGAGCACTATGGGACTTAACATCTTAGGTCATCAGTCCCCTAGAACTTAGAACTACTTAAACCTAACTAACCTAAGGACATCACACACATCCATGCCCGAGGCAGGATTCGAACTTGCGACCGTAGCAGTCCTGCGGTTCCGGACAGCAGCGCCTAGAACCGCACGGCCACCGCGGCCGGCAATAAATAAATGAGCTTTCAATGTGTTCCAGGAATCCAGACACGAACATGTAAACAAACAAACGAAAATTACTTAACTTCATTTTCCAGGTTATTATTAACAAGAGCTCAGATGGAAAACCAGTCCTAAGCAAAGAAGGGAAAGTTGAGAGGTGGAAGAGGTATATAGAGGGTCTAAACAAGGCAGATGAACTTTTAGGCAGTATTATAGAAACGGCAGACGTTGTACATGGAGATGAGGTAGGAGATATGGTCTACGTGAAGAATTTGGCAGAGCACTGGGAGACCTAAGTCGAAACAAGGCCTTGGCAGTAGACGACATTCGGTCAGAACTACTCGTAGCCGTGAGAGGGCCAGCCACGACAAAACACTTCTATTTGGTGTGCGACATGTACGACACAGGCGAAAATTCCTCAGACTTCAAGAATAATGGAATATTAGTTTACCAGTGTTGGGTTATAGGCCGACGATCTTTAGTAACTACTTAACAGGAGGTGAACTTCTTAGCGAAGATCTCTTGTAAACAACCTTTATTGTTGTAAATAGTCTTCACGGGTTTGCCGACGGATGACGTGCAAATTCCACAACATTTCCTTGGAGCAACTGTCCGAATTCTTCAGGTGGTCCAACCTTGCTGATGGTTAGGGAGGATTGACGGTATCCGCACGTCAACGCGCTGTATATAGAACATGCGCGTGAAGAATGCGCAGGCACGGAAATCACGCATGCGCTGGCACGTAAATCACGCATGCGCAATGATTTGCAGGTAGATGGTGCCATATTAAAACGCTGTATATACAGCGCGTCGACGTGCGGATACCGTCAGTCGTACCTAGCCACCAGCAAGGTTAAATCACCTGAAGATGTCGGACAGTTGCTGCGAGGAAATGTTGTGGCATTTGCACAACGTCATCCGGCGGAAAACCCATAAACACTATTTATAACATATCCGCCGTGAAAGCTTGAAGAGCCACAACCTTTATTGTTGATTACCGCTTTCATTAAGCATTGTTACCACCTTCAGATTTCCATAAAGGTTATTACACCTCTAAAGACAGTAACACACTTACAGAAACCGCTAATAAACAGTAAAGGTTGTTTACATGCGATCTTGCATAAGAAGTTCACCTTCTCTCAAGTGAGAATGTAGTAATTCCAATTCCAAAGAAAGCAGGTACAGGTGGGTGTGAATGTTATCGAACTATCAATTTAGTAATTCGTGGTAGTAAAATATAGCACGAATTGTTGACTAAAGGGAGGAAAAACTGTTAAGAGTCAACCTCAGGGAAGATCAGTTTGGATTCCAGGAGAGATGTAGGAACTCGCGAGGCAATACTGATCCTACGACTAATCTTAGAAGATACCGGTAGGTTAAGGAAAGGCAAAACTACGTTTATAGCATTTGTAGACTTGGCGAAAGCGTGTGACACGTTGGATTCTGAAGGTAGCTGGGGTAAAATACAGGAATCGAAACGCTATTTGTTGCTTGTACAGAAACCAGACAGCAGTTACAAGAGTTTAGGGGCATGAAAGGGAAGCAGTGGTTGAAAAGGGAGTTAAAAAGGGTTGTAGTCTATCCCAGATGTTAACCAATCTGTACATTGAGCAAGCAGTAAAGGAAACAAAAGAAACATTTGGAGTGGGAATTAATGTTCAGGGAGAAGATATGAAACCTTGGAGGTTTGCCAATGACATCGCAATTCTGCCAGAGACAGCAAAGGACTTGGAAGGGCTGTTCAGCGGAGTAGACAGTGTCTTGAAAGGAGATGGAGTGTGAACATCAACAACAGCAAAACGAGGTTATTGGAATATAATCGAATTGTATCAGGTGACGCTGAATGAATTAGATTAGGAAATGATATGCCTAAAGTAGTACGGCTTTTGTTATTTACGCAGCAAAAGGATGTAAAATGTAGACCGGCAATGGCAAGAAAAGCTTTTCTGAAGAAGAGAAATTTGTTAACATCGGATATCCAATTAGGTGTTAGAGAGCTTTACTGTAAGTGTTTTTTTATGGACTGCCACCATATATGGAAGTGAGACATGGACGATAAGCAGTTTAGAAAAGAAGGGAATAAAAGCTTTCGAAATGTGGTGCTACAGAAGAATCTTGAAGTTTAGATTGATAGATGGTGAACCTATGAGAAGGTGCTACATAAAACAGGGTAGAAAAGAAGTTTGTTTCACAACCTGACTAGAAGAAGGGATGGGTTGGTAGGACACATTATGAGACATCAAAGGATCACCAACTTAGTATTATAGAGAATTGTCGGGGTGGGAGTGAGGATAAAAATCGTAGAGGGTGACCAAGGGATGAATACAGTAAGCAGTTTCAGAAGGATGTTGTTATGGTATGAAGAGGCTTACATAGGATAGAGTAGCTTGGAGAGCTGCGCCAAATCAGTCTTCGGACTGAAGACCACAACAGTAACACTGTTAAAGCTTCGACTACCCGTAATGCAATTAATGAAACCTCATTTCCATCTCTATCAAGGGTCAAGGGCCTTAGCCTCGTTGATACAGAGTTTACATCACGTTTAATTTTCCCTTCTTTTACGGTTGATCACGCGTTGCAGGTACCTCGTAAAATTCCAAAAAATCCTACCATGCCGGCTGGAGTGGCCGACCGCTTCTAGGCGCCACAGTCTGGAACTGTGCAACCGCTACGGTCGCAGGTTCGAATCCGGCCTCGGGCATGGATGTGTGTGATGTCCTTAGGTTTAAGTAGTTCAAGGGGACTGATGACCTCAGATGTTAAGTCCCATAGTGCTCAGAGCCATTTTGATCCTACCATGAACATTCTCGATGAAACTGAAATTTACATACGCGTAAGAAACCAACCGCAAGATGTATTAAAAGAACAGACAGATCTTAAACACAAACAGGTTTTTTTAATTATTAAAATACTCGAAAAAGAAAATGGATAAATTCAAAGTGCAGAGCACTGCCAAAGATGATACATAGCAAAATAAAAGCATTGTTGCTCATAACATGCTCTGCAAACATATGTCATAGTATCGTTGCAATACGTACAAGAATGTCATAATTTACGATAAATTACTGAAAACAGAAGTTAATAAAAGTATACGTGTTGAATAAAAACTACTACCCAGTAAACCACCATAAATGAATAAAATTGGAAATTTGTGGTAAGGACTGTGGGACCAAACTGCTGTGGTCATCGGTCCCTAGGCTTACGCACTACTTGATCTAACTTAAACTAACTTACGCTGAGGACAACACACACACCCATGAACCTCCGACGGGGAGCATAAATGATTAGCATCTACGAACGCTGTAAACATAGATACTACAAACATACGGCAACCACATATTTATGTGCAACCAAATAATGTAGCCTATGTATCATCTGTTTGACAGTGCTTATTCTTTGTAAAGGTATGACATCGTAGTGCCAAAACTGACACATTACTATCGTAACAAATTAACTAGAAACTTCATTCAGCAAAAATAGAGCAACAGCCAAAATACAGTTGTTACATGTATGTCGATCCATCTAGACAATATATGCTTAAGTAGCAGTCCATTCATAATGTTCTAACATAACATAAATATGTGTAATGAAAATGTAACCCAAGTTGTACTGCAGGTCACTCGATAATGGCAACCTTAGCACATCAGCAACTTTGGATACTCCTTATAAATTCGGCCATTACTTGCTGTAAGCTATGTTTCTATCATAAAGCGAGCGATAGTTATCTAGAATAAGGTCTCAGTAGAACATGAGGAAGCGGCGGACACTGATGCCAGCGTGGCATCCCGGCCACAGTTCGCCTTCTGGGCAGGGCCCAGTTGTAACACAACAGCCAGCAACTCCCTGACTCGACTTGGTGCCCAGAATCCGTGAAGACAGAAACCTTAGGCTCCAGGCGGCGCTGGCAGCTTTCTTCGTAGCATTCTCTGCTTCACCTGTCTGAAATCTAATCCATTGTGCTTTCCCAAGCACACAAAAATCATCCAGAAAACAAGCCATCCCAGCACCACGTTAAATGTAAGGAATTGAACATAGAAAGAGGGGAGTGTGACCATTCATTTTCGTTCGATATATGCTAATAAAAATGTCCAAGTCATCCACACCGTTATCTCCCTCTAATTACCTAATCATCCTCGACCTGAATGAAAAAGTCATGAAAAAATGCTTGCCACATTTCAGTCTAACTCGGTGACAGTTCTTGAAAACTTTGTTTCTTTTTTGTCGATCTTTTGCGTGTAATACAGAGGCGTTTCGGCATGGCATAAACCTTCAGTACCGTAGGTACAAAACATCAACTTTTTACGAAATTTACGTCGGATTCCAGTTCGGTAGTTGTCATTTTTTCCGTCACTCAGACAGAATGCATAGTAACCTTGAAAAGATGGAAAATAAACGTCAGTAAAATGCGTTTGTTGGAGAGCAACACAGGTCTTAGAACAGATGGAAATTAGTAGGTATAGTTCTGACATGTGGCAGTATACTATCTACATCTACATCTACGTGATTACTCTGCTATTCACAATAAAGTGTCTGGCAGAGGGTTCAATGAACCACCTTCAAGCTGTCTCTCTACCGTTCCACTCTCGAACGGCACGCGGAAAAACGAGCACTTAATTTTTTCTGTGCGAGCCATGATTTCTCTTATTTTATCGTGATGATCATTTCTCCCTATGTAGGTGGGTGCCAACAGAATGTTTCAGCAATCGGAGGAGAAAACTGGTGATTGAAATTTCAATGATTGCCACTCCAATTCACGTATCATGTCTGTGGCACTATCTCCCCTATTTCGCGATGATACAAAACGAGCTGCCCTTCTTTGTACTTTTTCGATGCCAGCCGCCAGCCCCACCTGATGCGGGTCACACACCGCACAGCAATACTCCAGAATAGGGCGGAATGCTTGCGTTAAGAATGTCCCCATTTCTGCCACAGACTCAAAACTGCCACAACTAGAAAGTTGGAAGGTCCAAATGTATATCTGATGAACACTGGCCTTCACTGCATTGGTCATCTGGATATGCATCTATAACATCTCATGTTTCCAAAAGATTTCTAAATCATTGCTGATGAATGTAGGTGTGATTACTTCATGAGGTGCATGAGAATATTTTGCTGACTAAGGTTTAGAATCGACAGGCTAGAGAGGTCTGCTTTTACGACTTACATTACACTCCATACGGTGGCTTACGATTGTCAGCAGATTGAGTGCGGTAGTAAAACAGTGCTACAATGCATTCTTCCAGGTGTCCAGAGGTATAGGACATAAAATGCTTTACGCAAAATCTAACGATACAGCACGTCCTACAACAGCTGCACTAGGAGGGTAAGATATGGGGACGTATGGAGGAACAAAATATTTAGGAGAATAGTTGGGTATGTATAGCGGTACTTCATCTCAACTACACTGGGTTTATGTATTTTGTTGGTGGTATACCCTACACATCTTCAGAAGTCTTGAGAATGGTACTTCATCTCAACTATACTGGGTTTACGCATTTAAAAATTGCTTTCAGTTTTAACCAATGCCTACGGTGAGATGCCGGCTTTTCACAGTACGTTATCAGTATTACTTACAAAAAAAACCGACTATTATCAATATACATCTCAGTAGACAACGTGATGAAACGGGGCTCCTTTTCGGGAATGTACAAATGCAAGGCATCAGCGTTTGTGGTCCAAAGTTAACGATATGCGGCTGATATTGAACTAACATCGCAAGCGAGAACAGAGCAGAACACTAGATTACATCTACATCTACAGAGATACTCTGCAAATCACACTTAAGTACCTGGCAGAAAGTTCATCGAACCATCTTCACAATAATTTCTGTTATTCCAATCTCGATCAGCGCTTGGAAGAACCGAACGCCTATGTCTTCCGTGCGATTTCTGATTTCCCTAATTTTATTATGATGATCGTTTCTCCATGTGTAGGTCGGCGTCAGCAATATATTTTCGCATTCAGAAGAGAAAGTTGGTGATTGAAATTTCATGAGAACATCCAGCCGCAAAGAGAAACCCCTTTCCTTTAATGATGTCATGTCCGTGACATTCCCTCCACTATTTCTCGATAATACAAAACGTGCTGCTCTTCTTCGAATTTTCTCAGTGTACTCCATCAGTTCTATTTGGTAAGGATCCTGGACCGTGCAACAGTGTTCCAAAGAGGACGGACAAGTGTAGTGCAGGCAAACTTTTTAGTATGTCTGTTGCATCTTCTACGTGTTATGCCATTAAATCGCCATCTTTGGTTCAGCTTCCCCATAAAATTTTCTATGTGGTCCTTCCACTGTAAGTTGTTCATAACTGAAATTCCTAGGTATTCAACTGAATTTACGGCCTTTAGATTTGATTGATTTATCGTATAGCAAAAGTTTAACGGATTCCTTTTAGCACTCGTGGGGATAAGTTGATACTTTTCATTATTTAGGGTCAGGTGCTAATTTTCGCCCCATATACACTCCTGGAAATGGAAAACAGAACACATTGACACCGGTGTGTCAGACCCACCATACTTGCTCCGGACACTGCGAGAGGGCTGTACAAGCAATGATCACACGCACGGCACAGCGGACACACCAGGAACCGCGGTCTTGGCCGTCGAATGGCGCTAGCTGCGCAGCATTTGTGCACCGCCGCCGTCAGTGTCAGCCAGTTTGCCGTGGCATACGGAGCTCCATCGCAGTCTTTAACACTGGTAGCATGCCGCGACAGCGTGGACGTGAACCGTATGTGCAGTTGACGGACTTTGAGCGAGGGCGTATAGTGGGCATGCGGGAGGCCGGGTGGACGTACCGCCGAATTGCTCAACACGTGGGGCGTGAGGTCTCCACAGTACATCGATGTTGTCGCCAGTGGTCGGCGGAAGGTGCACGTGCCCGTCGACCTGGGACCGGACCGCAGCGTCGCACGGATGCACGCCAAGACCGTAGGATCCTACGCAGTGCCGTAGGGGACCGCACCGCCACTTCCCAGCAAATTAGGGACACTGTTGCTCCTGGGGTATCGGCGAGGACCATTCGCAACCGTCTCCATGAAGCTGGGCTACGGTCCCGCACACCGTTAGGCCGTCTTCCGCTCACGCCCCAACATCGTGCAGCCCGCCTCCAGTGGTGTCGCGACAGGCGTGAATGGAGGGACGAATGGAGACGTGTCGTCTTCAGCGATGAGAGTCGCTTCTGCCTTGGTGCCAATGATGGTCGTATGCGTGTTTGGCGCCGTGCAGGTGAGCGCCACAATCAGGACTGCATACGACCGAGGCACACAGGGCCAACACCCGGCATCATGGTGTGGGGAGCGATCTTCTACACTGGCCGTACACCACTGGTGATCGTCGAGGGGACACTGAATAGTGCACGGTACATCCAAACCGTCATCGAACCCATCGTTCTACCATTCCTAGACCGCCAAGGGAACTTGCTGTTCCAACAGGACAATGCACGTCCGCATGTATCCCGTGCCACCCAACGTGCTCTAGAAGGTGTAAGTCAACTACCCTGGCCAGCAAGATCTCCGGATCTGTCCCCCATTGAGCATGTTTGGCACTGGATGAAGCGTCGTCTCACGCAGTCTGCACGTCCAGCACGAACGCTGGTCCAACTGAGGCGCCAGGTGGAAATGGCATGGCAAGCCGTTCCACAGGACTACATCCAGCATCTCTACGATCGTCTCCATGGGAGAATAGCAGCCTGCATTGCTGCGAATGGTGGATATACACTGTACTAGTGCCGACATTGTGCATGCTCTGTTGCCTGTGTCTATGTGCCTGTGGTTCTGTCAGTGTGATCATGTGATGGATCTGACCCCAGGAATGTGTCAATAAAGTTTCCCCTTCCTGGGACAATGAATTCACGGTGTTCTTATTTCAATTTCCAGGAGTGTAGATATCTTTTCTAGACCTCACAATTTTCATTATTTAGCGTCAATTGCCAATTTTCGCACCATACTGATGTCTTCCCTAAATCGCTTTGCAATTTGTTTTGATCTTCTGGTGGCTTTACTAGACGGTAAACGACTGCGTCGTCTCCTAACAACCTAAGACGGTTGCTTAGTCTCCTAAATCAAGAGGGTCTACAACACTACCTTGGGGAACGCCAGAAATCACTTCTGTTTTACTCGATGACTTTCCGTCAAATATGACGAACTGTGATCTCTATGATAGGAAATCACGAACCCTATCGCATAGCTGAGACGATATTCCATAAGCACAAAATTTGATTACAAGCTTGTGAGGTACACCGTCAAAAGCCCTCTAGAAATCTGTACATACGAAATCAGTTTGAAAACACTTGTCGATAGCACTCAGCACTTCGTCCCAGTAAGGAGCTAGTTGTGTTTCATAAGAACGATGTTTTCTAAATCCGCGCTGACTGGGTGTCACTAGACCATTCTGTTCGAGGTAATTCATAATGTTTGAAAACAGTATACATTCAGAAATCCTACTGCATATCGACATTAATGATATGATTAGGTATGGAGTTAATGTATAAGCAGATTCTGAAAGGAACCTAACTGGTATACAGTCTGGATTGGTAGACTTACTTTTATTAAGTGATTTAAATTGCTTCAGTACTCCAAGGATATTCATTTCTAAGCTCCTCATGTTGGCAGCTGTTCTCGATTCGAATTCTGGAATATTTACTTCGTGTTTTTTGGTGAAGGAATTCCGGAAGCCTGTTTTTAGTAACTCTGCTTTAGCAGCACTGTCATCGATAGTATTTCCATTGCTAATGTTCAAGGAAGGCATCGATTGTGTCATGCCGCTAGCATACTTCACATACGTCCTAAATCTCTTTGGATTTTTTGCCAAGTTTGGGGGCAAAGTTTCGTAGTGAGGACTATTATAAGCATCTGGCATTGAAGTCCGCGCTAAATTTCGAGCTTCTGTAAAAAATCGCCAACCTTAGGGACTTCATGTTCGTTTAAATTTGGCGTGCTTTTTTCGTTGCTTCTGCATTAGTGATCTGACACGTTTTGTGTACCAGTGCGGATCAACTCCGTCGTTTGTTAATTTATTCGGTACACATCTCTCAGTTGCTGTGGATACTATTTCTTTGAATTAAAGCTACGTCTGGTTTACACTCACATAGTTAATTAGGAAGGCGTCAAGCGAATTTTTACCTGATTTTTTTGAATAAGTATATTTTTTGTTTATTTTTGGAGGATTTGGGAGTTATAGTATTCAGTCTTGCTATGACAACCATGTGTTCACTATTCCCAGTATCCGTTCTGATGCTCGTTATTAGCTCAGGATTATTTGTTGTTGAGAGGTCAAGCGTTTTTCACAACCATTTACTGTTCGAGTGGGCTCAAGAACTAACTGCTCCAAACAATTTTGGATGATATTTTATGCGTACCTCCGGATTTAAATATATATTTTCGACAAGATATCGAAGGTAAATTGAAGTCATCACCAACTATAATTGTATGAGTAGGGTACGTCTTTGAAATTAAACTCAAGTTTTCTTTGAACCCTTATGCAATTGTATTATCTGAGTTGGGAGGTCGGTAAAATGATACAATCATGCCAAGAACTACATCTACCCATAGTAACTCATAGGAACTATTGAAAGTTTCCTTTAAAAATTCTTTTGGTTTGAGATTTCGTACGGGCTTAGTTGGTTGGTTGGTTGGTTGGTTGGCTGTGACTGTGCTGTTGTTTAGCCTTGGGTAACTTTGTGCATTTCTAACTGCGAGAGATACCAAATCTATCTGCCAGCGAGAATACAACAAGAATTTGGACCTGTTTTATAATTTTTCTAAAGAAATGTACAAGGTGATTAAATCCTGAACTTAACTATTAATCTCTTTAATTAAACAAAGTGGTCCCTGTGCGTTAATGATCTGCCTAATAATGCTGTTCATGAAATGGTTCCTGTGTGTTGATAATTTTCGTAGCTGTTTTACCGATAGTTACTATCTCTACGTTCCTGCTGTGTTCGATCAGCACACTTTGAGACTCAAGCCCTGTTTGTGATTTCCTGAGTCCCTCTAATCTAAAACACCGCCCAGTCCACGCCACACAGCCTCTTCTACCCTTGTAGCCGCCTCCTGTGAGTGGTGGACTCCTGACTTATTTAGCGGAACCCGAAACCCTACCACCACATGGCGCAGATCGAGGAATCTGCAGCGTACACGGTCGTGGAACCGTTTGAGCCTCTGATTCAGACCCTCCACTCGGCTCTGCAACACAGGTCCGCAATCGATCCTGTCAACCATGCTGCAAGTGGTGAACTCTGGTTCGTTCTCGCAAGCAGGACTGGCAGCCTTACTACTTCTGATAGCCGCTCGAAACCAGAGAGAATCTCTTCCGGCCCAAAGCGACACACATCACTGGTACCGACGTGAGCCACCACCTGCAGCTGATTGCACTCTCTGTTCTTAATGGCTTCCTGAAAGACGAGTTCCACGTCTAGAACGATTCCACCCAGATGCACACGGTGTGCAACTTGGTTTTTTCCCCTTCCTTGGCAGCCATGTCCTAAGAAGCTCCATTACGCGCTTAACCTTGGAGCTTTCAGTTTCTCTCTCGCTTTCATTGCGAAGTAAGTGGCTGCAGAAATGTGCGCATAGTACTGGCAAAATCTCACCAGTCCCTGTCACCGAATCAAAATCGTTGCGGCTATGAAACTGAACGATTCGGTTTCTAAAAAATGGTTCAACTGGCTCTACGCTCTATGGGACTTAACGTCTGAGGTCATCAGTCCCATATATTTGGAACTACTTAGACCTAACTAACCTAAGAACATCACACACATCCATGCCCGAGCCAGGATTCGAACCTGCGACCGTAGCAGCAGCGCAGTTCCGGACTGAAGCGCCTAGAACCACTCGGGCACAATGGCCGGCGATTCGGTTTCTATCCAAGATGCTAACAAGTATATCAAATTTAAGAAGGAAGAGTCTTTTTGAGAGTTTGATACAGCTTTCCACAGTACGGCATTCCCTGCAATTCATCTACACATAACTTCAATACTCTAAACCCAGTAGCACACACAGTTACCAGAGGAGGCTGCTGGCGTGTCCTGAGTGCTTGTATTACACCGCCATTAATGAACTATGCACACCCTCAAACCAATGCAATACGATTCGACCCATGCACCACAGACACTCATTCTGTTGAAAGACAAAACATAATTCACTATACTAGACTCTGAAGGTCCCACATCTCAATATACACAAACGACAGACATTGTCAAATGTTTCCACGGGATTTCTGAACCATTTCTGATAAAAACTAGTGTTAGCTGCGTTGGTCTGTTACGTACACATATATTCATTCGCTCACACCACATATTAGTTCACAGTGAAAACTCGCTTGTAACTGGTTACTACATCACTCCGCAACGAAAGTTCGTTTGTGATCGATTGTTTCATACCACCCACACCTCATCAAACCACTGTAGCACGACTTCAGCCCACGTTGCCAAGATTGTTTCCAACACACTGCAGAACTATTACTGGGAAGCTCTAACACAACCTCTATACAGTCCCAATCTCTGTCCGTGCGGTTTCCATATTTTGGAGCCCTGGAGAAAGACATTCGCGGTCGTCGATATGCTTCGGACGAAGCTGGGCGCAATCATGGTTGCGTAGGCAACCGCAAAAGTTGATCCATGAGAGCATTGATATTCATCTTCTTGTCTCACAATGGGATAAATAAATTAATAGTTATCGCGATTACTTTTGAAATAATAAGCAGTTTACTTGCTGTTTTCCATCTGTCGGCCACCAAGCCTAGCTGACTTTCTTTTTTTTTTTCATTTCGGTTCTCGCCTCTTCGCCGTTAACACTGGCAGCACTACACCTCTCGGAGGACTTGAATTTTTGTGCACCATCTATGCAACTCCTGTATAGCTGCATCTACTCAGACATAAAATGCACAGCTACTGAATTTCAGCGTTGTTTCCTTGGGATTTCTTTTTTTCCGCAGATTTCCTCAATTATCCGAGTCTAATACAGGTGTCCAACCTTATCATACAAGATGCAGCCGTGTGAAATGTTATTTTTAATTATGGACACTGTCGAATCTGAATTAGCGGAGAGGCACCTATATACATTTAGTTTCTTCATCAGTATTAATTGATTTGACGAAAGATGGGCGCTGTCTGTAATTTCTCCACAAAACAGTCGAAATGAATTAATTTCATATTTGTTCAATGGACTGACACGCATACAAATCCTGTTAGTATGAATTATCCCATACCATCTTGGCGTGGTAGTACAGAAACTTCTATCGCTACTATTTCAAAAAACAGTGGTAGAACGCAGAATATTCTTTATTACCTTATGTTAAAAAATAAGAATTTTTCTGTCCGTTTTCTGATGATGCCCTATCCAGGCGAAACGTTCTTAAGTTAATAAAGAACATTCTGCGAGCTACGACTGTTTTTTAAATAATTCCTAATAGGATTACAGCTCTAGACTCTATATTTACTGTTAAACGAAACTTCACATCCATTACAACCCTTCGATTAAACACTTAGCAGTGGGACAGGTGTTTAGGGCAGGATCGTTGCATATCTTCAGGTAACCAGTCGACTAACAGCTTTATACATCCCCGCATAGTTCGCCACACAAAAGAAAACACGCCACACGGCGTGAAACAGACTACCCTACTCCAAGTGGGTCGGTAACAAAGGAAACTCGATAGAAATTTACAAATAACTACAGCGAGAACGGGAAACAATTTAGATTGCCTTTTGAATTCACCTAACTCGTCATAAGATAACACTGTAGAGGATCCAATCGGCATCATATGTGATATGAGACACTGTCTAATGCTACGTGTTGGTAGTCACAAAGAAGAATCAGTTAATTACGAAAAATTACGAACGTGATTCATTGGAAACGTTAAAGAACTTCACTGAATTGATAGAGGAAACGCACTGGGTTAATTTACTGTCAGGAGGTGACGGAACACTGATTAGGACCACGTGAAAACAATCTACAAAGAAAGGTTGGTTAAAATTGCAAAAACCAAGATTACGAACTATCGGCAATGCAACATAAACATTATTCAAAGAAAAACATTGTACGAGCCTGACTGATGCTACAATACATCACAACGGCCTACATTCTCACACATGGTACCAATCAGAAGGACTCGTAGTATGATTCAAAAAATTATGAAAATAGAAACTTTGTAAAGGTGAACAGTCTTCATTCGAAGAAGACTAGGCTGTCGTTAATTAAATCTATCTAGCCTCACATCCAGATACAGTGCTGCTAGAACTTAACAATATCCATCTGTCTTGGACCAGACCTCTAGTAAAAGTGCCTGGGTTTTTTCTCGTAACGTTGGACACCACTATCCCACAGAGAGAGAAAACTCTTCAACAGTCACTCTGATCAACATGACCTCTACCAGCCTCTGCTATTCAACGAAAACGTTTGATTCCTCTGGCCATATGTCTGTCTACCCACAGAACCAAAGCTCTCCCGTTTCTTAAGACTATTGTAAAGTGGCGGGTTTTTGAAAACGGTCAGCTAATTGTCTCACGACTTCTGCTCCTTAAAGACATAAAAGGGCGGGGTAAGTATGCCAAGGGTAAGTATGCCAACTACTTACATATATCAATCACTTCTTCTATTCATACAAGCTTCTTCTCTTTCAGAAAAATATTGAGGGTTAATCTTCCATCTAATGAAGCGAGTCTGACTAAATCTTGGCAGACACGTTTCGGCGATACACAGCCACCTCAAAGTTTCAACGTTGAAATTTACGAAACATTATAAACTTCAACAGGCACTTGGTGCTAATATTTTACTAGCGCGATGCGTTTCGGCAGAACGCTGCCATCATTAGGTACATTTACAGTTACTTTTACACTGTAATTAATATGAAATGAGGTTAGTTTCCTTTGCTGTATGTGTGCCGAAAAAGATGCCTGTTCAGGAAGAAAAATATGTTATAGTGTGCACATTATGTGATAGAATGATTTATCATTTTGCTAATGCATACACATATATTTTTGTTGGGAATTTCTTTGCCTGGTATACAGAGCACAGTAACAAGTACATTACAACTTAAAACTTTCACAATCATTTTTGTACATCAATCCAAATAGTCTTGAAAGGTAAGATAAACTATTTTCTGTTACTAAAACAGCACACACCGAAGACGAAACATTTATTTGTAGATATATTTATGTCAAGGCAAATATTAGGTGAGTAGTTAGTGAAGACAGTTTTTTTTCCTTAAAGGAGTTGATTTTAATACTTTCAAGTTTATCAGTTAGTAAGATGTCTCCATGTATTAAGCCATGAATGAGTATCTCCAGTTCTTCATATAAATCCTTTTGGTGTCCCTTGTCTATTTTATGTGAAGATCATGTGCAATATCATGGAATAGGTGACCTGTATTTTTTGTGTGTGGTTTTTGCTCATTTATTACGGTTGTTTGTGTAGTAGATATTTATAGGTTCGTCGTATCTTTTTTGGAAGTCTCGCCCAGTTTCGCTTACATAGAGGACTTTGTAGGTACTACATACTATTTTATAAATGCCTATTTGTGAATGTTTGTCTGTATGTATGTGTTAATATTGGTTCTCAGTGTGTGTTGCAATTTACGTGTTGTGAAGGCGATGTTGATGTTGTGTGGCCTGAAAATGTTTGCTGTTTTGTAGGAGAGTTTTCCTGTGAAAGAAACGCAAGCAGTGGATTTATTTTTCATTTTCTGCACGGAAGTCGGTCTAATATAGTTTTTTTTCTTTTTTGTGTGAGCTGTCAATTAGTGTGTCGCCATAACCATTTGCTGTAGCCGTTTGTTTGATTTTAATGAGCTCATCAAGTTTTGCATATTTACCCATTAGTACAAATGAGAACATGTTTATTACCCACTTTGAGAAAAAAAGCTATGCTATAAAATCGAGCTTTAGGGATAAAATTAATTAACACAGATGTTATGTTGATGATACATTGCTCCTGGTAGATGTTGATACAAATTATATTAATAACACACTAGATGCATACAATAAAGAGGACAGAAATATCAATTTCACAATTGAATATGAAAACAATGGTAGCATCAATTTCCTAACCTTCAACATCAGTAAAGAAAATAATTCACACACATTAAAAGTTTACAGAAAGACAACAGCAACAAATACTACCACACACAGCTAATCTTGCCACTCCACGACACACAATCATGCTGCATACACAGCATTGGTTAACAGGACCAGCGGTTTACCGATGGATAAATATGAATATGCAAGGCTTTTTGAGCTCTGTGCAATCAAACGAACAGGTACAGCAAACGGTTATGATGACACACTAACTGACAGTCTCATACAAAACAGGAAAAAACTAGCTATATAAAACCATTCTTCCACACAGCAAATGAAAAAAAACTCAATGTTTGCATTCCTTTCCCAGGCAAACTCAACTACAAAACAGCAAACATTTTCAGACTGCACAACATCAATATCGCCTTCACAAAACATAACAAATTGCAACACAGACTGGAACACAATCCAGATAAACACTCACAATCAGGCATTTATAAAATAGTATACGGTACCTACAATGCTCTCTATATAGGCAAAATCGGGCGAGACTCCCAGAAAAGATACAACGAGCATATTAATGGCTACCACACTAACAACTATAATAAATCAGCAATAGCCACCTACATAAAAAACACAGCCCAGCCATGCCATGGTGTTGCACATGATTTTTACATAAAATTTGCAAGGGACACCAAAAGGACTTAAATTTGAAATACTGATTCATTGCACAGTACATGGATACATGTTGCTATACGATAAACTCGAAAAGTAATAATATTAACTTCTTTAAAAGCTTCTGTGATTTGAATGCGGTCCTTGGGAAAAATTGTCTTTACTAACTACTCACCTTATATTTGCCATGACATAAAAAATCTAGATATAAATGTTTCATCTTCGCTATATGCTACTTTAGCAATAGAAAATAGTTTATCTTAGCTTATAAGACTTTTTGGGTTGCTGTAAACAAATGATTGTTAAAGTATTCAGTTGTGATGCACTTATTACTGTGCCATACAACTAATTACCGACAAAAATGTAAGTATATGCACTAACAAAATGACAAATCATTATCATCACATGATGTACACACTATAACACATTTATCTCCCTGAACAGGCGTCTTTTTCGGCAAATAACCTCACGGTCACATACGGTAAACTAAATTAACATTTCATATTAATTATTACTTAAAAGTAAATGTTAATATATCTAATGATGGCAACACGCTGCCAAAACGCGTAGTGGTAATAACATATTAGTAACAAGTGACTGATGCAGTATATATTTCATATAAATCTTACAGTACAGTCACAGTCCTCAAATAACATTCTTATAACTTGGGTAAATGCAAGGTTAAAAGATAAATGTTGACCACTCGCTACACCTAACGGTAACGCACAAACCTTCTGATCACACCATGATATTGATTATGCATACGTACATGATGGATTTTGAAATACACAGTGCATCAGTGAGTATGCCTTAGAAAGCAGTCACATCTGTATCGATTTGATGAAATACGCCCCTGCATGGGTACCCGATAACCACCAGAAGACGTCCACACAACTTTACAATGTAGGTGAAGTCCGATACAGTAAAACAAAAAGCATAAACAAAAATTTTTTCACACATTTTGAGTGGTTTTCCGTGCATGTCTTTCCTATGTGGTGAAGTGAAATGGAACTGTACCCTTGGTTATCATTCATCCATACATGGGTGTACGCTTGGTAACGAAAGAAATGGATCACCTAGAAGATATGGTATGGTGTCAATGTAACTTCGCACACATCATGCGGTGCGGTTTTCACAGAATGGATTGGTAGTCCGGGCTCTGATTGTTAGCCAACCAACGGATTGTAATAATACTTAGAAAGTGTATTTTTTTGTGCAACTTCATTAAATGGAACAATGCCTATTCACGTTAATAAACTGAAAGTAGGGTAAATTAGAATGTCGGTGGTGTTTGTTGCAGGATTCTATTGCGAGTCGTTTACGAAATGTGTTCTGAAAAGTTTCCACGCCGTCACTTGTGTATGCCTTTCAACTTGCGTCGTTGCTAGATACGATGCTGTTAAGTTTGCTTACAGTGTGCTTGTGTATTCCTTGAGTGCGTTGCGACTTGCTAGTCAGTTAGTGTGTGACAGTCCAAGCGGTAGGTCGTGAGTGAACGATGTGATTTACAAATGGAGAAAATGCCGACATGCTCATGACGTGTGAAGAGTGCAGGAAGAATGTAGTTCGTTCTCATCCGGTGTACGCAGCAAGGTATCCCAACAGGCGTCAATCATCTCGACAGTTATTTAACAACCTCTTCAAAATCAGTTACGTGAAAGTGGTAGTATAACAACTAGACAACGTAACAGAAGGAAACAATTGACGACAGAAGAGGGGGAAATTAATGTTCTTGCTGCTATTGTAGTTGATCCGCACATTCGCTCCGGCGCAATCGCACAAGTAAGTGGCTTGAATCAGGCAAGTATTCTACGCATAGGTTCCATCTTATCACATCTCGTTCCATCAGGAGCTGCATGGAAACGAGTATGAGAATCGTGTTAGCTTCTGTACGTGGATATTCAGACACGATACTCCAGATGTATCATGCATATTGTTTAGTGATGAAATCACATTTACCAATCATGGCCACGTAAACCGCCGAAACACGCACTATTGGTCTGTTGACAATCCCCGTTGGCTTTATCAGGTGGAACATTAGCGTCCATGGAGTGTAACGTGGTTCGTAGGATAGCGAACCATCAGCTCATAGGCACGTTTCTCATAGATGGAACACGGGACGCTAACAAGTATCGCAGCCTCCTAACAGACCATCTTCCACCGATACTAGAAGACGTTTTCCTGAAGACTATGTGGAACATGTGGCACCAACATGATGGATGTCCGGCCCATAGTGCACGAAGGGCTACAACACGTCTTAACGAATTCTTTCCCAATCGTACGATTGGATGCAGAGGATCTGTACCTTGGTGGGCCCATTCCCCTGATTTGACGTCTGTAGACTTTTTTTCTGTGGGGAAAGGTGAAACACGCTGTCTACAAGAACATGTCAACTACACCCGTGATATGCAACAACGTATAACTGCATTCTGCACGGACATGTCCACTGAAATTCTAGCACATGTGTGGCAATCATTCCATAAAGCGTGTATCGCTGCTGCCGGTGGTCATTTTGAGCACAACTTGTGATGGTCAGTTGTCTCGTTACTGGCCAGCATCCACGTAACGAGTGTATCAACTTGTGCTGCTTTTTGCTGTGTGCTATCACAGGTATTATACGAATGTCGGTGTGGGAACTTTTCAAAATACGTTATCTCGTAAACGACTCGCACTGGAATCCTGCAACAAGCACCAATCACATTGTAATTTACCCTAATTTTAGTTTATTAATGTCAATAGGCTTTGTTCATTTTAGAAAGTTATGTTTGGACAAAACATACACTTTATATTATTACAAGCCTCTGATTGGCTAACAATACGAGCCCCTGACTAACAATTCATTCTGCGAAAACCACACATCAATAGCACTTTCAATTTCCGCAATATTTGCGGTTAGGCGATTCGCCCTTTGTAAGAGGTCCCAACAAAGTCAGATGAGTGATCACTGAGAATGACATACAGATGCTGTCTATTCGTATCAGATGATCTTGTCAGCACTTTACAGAGTTTGAAAGGGGCCCCATTGTAGGTCTCCATTTCGCCAGCTGATCGAATCACTAGTGCGGCGCCTCGTTCGGTTCTACGGTCGTCTAGAGACCGATTAAAATTACTCGATAGTTGACACTTGTCACTTGCCTCTACGGTGTTGACACTTCAGCTGCCGGCTACCGCTCAGTTATAGGCGACACACAAAAGCGGTGGGTCACTTCACAAATGATGCAACCGGTCGCCGCGAGAAATGACGGAAATGGCAGATGCTCGGTCGATAATTGATTTTAAGTCACCAATGACCGAACAGCGGCAGACGACACGTTTCGTTACCGTGAATTGAAATTCGTGTATTAATCTAACCACAATCTCGTGATGAGTAAAGAATCATAGAAAACGGCGATCAAGAGCCTGCGGCAGAACTAAATCACGATTGCTTCGTTCACGGAGTTTAAGGTTGATGTCTACGAGCACACTCAAGACAGAAAATTTTCAGTTTCAGCGGTAGAAGTAAACTGTAATATCACGCCGTCATTGGTTACCTGAATCCTGGCATTGGCTACACGGGCTGCCGCGTTACCAACCGATCAGCAGTCCTGCTTGGCACATGGTTGCAGGTTGTAGGCAACACAGGCAGAAGTTGTTGTTGTTGTTGTTGTTGTCTTCAGTCCAGAGACTAGTTCGATGCAGCTCTCCATCCTACCCTATGCTGTGCAAGCGTCGTCATCTCCGAGTAACTACTACAACCTAAATCCTTCAAAATCTGCTTAGTGTATTCATCTCTTGGCCTTCCTCTACGATTTTATCCCCACGGTTCCCTCCAGCAGTACTAAACTGGTGATTCGTTGATGCCTCAGAACGTGTCTTACAAATCAGGGAGGCGGGGGGGGGGGGGGGGGGGGTTGATGAGAAGAAAAATAAGAGCAAATAAAAGATGATAAAAATGACACGCCAACGTATTAGAATTACAAAAATAAATTTAAACTAGTTTACTGAATAAAGTAGTAATCAAAGAATTTTCACCGAGCGAAGTGGCGCAGTGGTTAGCACACTGGACTCGCATTCGGGAGGACGACGGTTCAATCCCGCGTCCGGCCATCCTGATTTAGGTTTTCCGTGATTTCCCTAAATCGCTCCAGGCAAATGCCGGAATGGTTCCTCTAAAAAGGGCACAGCCGACTTCCTTCCCTGTCCTTCCCTAATCCGATGAGACCGATGACCTCGATGTTTGGTCTCTTCCTCCAAACAACCAACCAACCAAAGAATTTTCATAAGATTTAGAGAAGTTAAAAAAATTCTCCTGCTTTTGAGGAGATTCGAACCTACTACCTTCTACACAGGAGGCTTTTTTTCGTCTGATTCAACTGCAGCTTTTTTTATTTTTCAACCTGGGGTTTAAAGGAGAGAATGAGGGGGCAGAATGGGCAGTGGTAGCAATCAAAGGCCTGACCATGGTGGTCACACCTCGAGAGAAAGGGAGAGCAAGGGAAGTATGTGGCAAACCAAAAACAAGGACAAGTGTAGTAGTTTGCAGCCATAAAGAAACAATTATGTCATTCCAGAATGGGATTTTCACTCTGCAGCGGAGTGTGCGCTGATATGAAACTTTCTGGCTGATTAAAACTGTGCCGAACCGACACTCGAACTCGAACGTCCCGAGTTCGAGTCTCGGTCCGGCACACAGTTACAATCTGCCAGGAAGTTTCAATTACGTCATTCTTTTATATTTGTATCTTATTTCTTTTTATTTTTATGTATGCATGAAGATCCAAAAGGGAAGACCTATGGCACTCCGTGGAAGGGAAGAACTAAATGACGCTTCTAGCGCGTGATAGACACTGAGGAGAAAAACGAAAAACAAAATAGTGGCAGACAACGGCGGCAGTGATGCACCATGGACCTTGACTCCGTGTCACCCGGCAAATTTGTGCCGGACCGGGATTTCAACCCTCGCTACCCTAGTACACTGCCACAGGTGACCAGGTTGCAATGATTAACTGGAGCCTTCTAAAATTCGGCTTCAGGGAATGTCGTGTGATGCGTAAGCATCTGATATGAGTCGATGTCTGTGATCATAGCAACTGCATATGTGACGCTGAACAGTGTCTTGTGCAGAAGGATCCAGTAGTGTTTGGTTAGTGCTGTTTATCAAACATGTGCGCTGTATTCCGTTAGCATTGTTTTGTGTGTTTGTGTGTGAGTGTGTTTGTATGGATCTGTGTGTGTGTGTGTGTGTGTGTGTGTGTGTGTGTGTGTCTTGTTTTTGGTGTGGTTCAAATGGTTCTAAGCACTATGGGACTAAACATCTGAGGTCATCAGTCCCCTAGACTTAGAACTACTTAAACCTAACTAACCTAAGAACATCACACACATCCATGCCCGAGGCAGGATTCGAACCTGCGACCGTAGCAGCCGCGTGGTTCCGGACTGAAGCGCCCAGAACCTCTCGGCCACCGTTTCCGGCCCTTTTGGTGTGGTTATCATGTATGATTGTGGTGTGCGTACTGTAAGACCTTCGGTACACACACTATCAGATTATTTGACTTGTCGCTCTAACGAAGTAGGCAAGTGTCAGCAATATGTCTCGTGGTCTTATCGTGGCGTGTTTATCTTCTGCCGTTAGGTCAGACGATAGAAATGCCACTTGCACGCTTAGAGTAGCAGATTGACAGTGACCAACTTTAAACAGAACTTGATTAATTTTCACACACATTTATTAAAATAATAACAAGCATAAACATTACGTAACTTGATTCTGGATGCTATTTACAATTGACAATCTGAAGTTCCTTTGGTCTTGGAACGTTAATCTTATTCTCAAATATCTCTGATACTTGATAAAGTGTCTATACATTTACCTTCATGGCTATGTACAGGAATATGATAATCTTCTTAGGTGCAGACTGAAACTTGACTACAGACTATTGCAGACTGGTACAGACTGGTGCAGACAAATGCAGACTGACTAGGCGGAGGTCTGTACACTCGTTATAATACCTCGCACGTTCAGGTATCACTGCGTGAGTGTGATCCACGAGGAGAAAAGGTTCTACATTAGCAGCAGTCTCATTGGCTGCGTTGCATATTAATACGTGGATCGGCGGAATCAGAATTTGGTCCGTCTCTAAGTCAGCGCCATCTCGTAGTGCGGAGATGGACGAGCGCTGCGCCTGCGCTGTTGTGCTTAGCAGGGCGCGCTCTAGTGGGAAAGTTGTGTACGCGCTGACTACGCGGAATTATGTACACAACAATGATGAAATTACCCACCAGGGCAGCGGAGAGCGCTAACGCGCTGCTTCCTGGACTCAGGTAGGCGCGCCGGCCCCAGATCGAATCCGCCCGGCGGATTGACGGCGAGATCCGGTGTGCAGGCCAGCCTGGATGTGGTTTTTAGACGGTTTTCCACTTCCCAGTAGGTGAATACCGGGCTGGTCCCCACGTTCCACCTCAGTTACACAGCTCGCAGACATCTGAAACAGATTCACACTATTTCACGGATTCCACTAGACACAGACAGTTGGGGTACACTAATTCCGTCCTGGGGGGTACGGCGTGGCGTCAGGAAGGGCATCCGGCCACCCCTTAAACATTAACATGCCAAATCCGATTAACCATGGCCGACCCTGCGTAACCGCGGGACAAGGCGCAAGTGATAGAATCATGTATGATGAAATTCGAAATAAAAGGGCCAGAGCCAGGATTCGGGGCCCAAACAGATCAAGAAAGAAAGCCGGATGTGAAATTGGAAGTAAACAAATTATTGTGGCAGTTGGACAACGGCGAACGGTCCGTGCGTGACGTTGGGCGCTCTGATTGGAGGAAATCAGCTACAACGCAGTTAATGTCAGCTATCAAGTAATTGCTATCGGACTTCGCGGTGATGATTACAGTGCTTCGAACACAAGCTAATATACGTCTGCTAGTAATAAGAATAATCGCTTGTCTGCTCATGGCGATTTCAAAATTTCGAGCTCGGGCTGAGCTTCACGACGAGTTGTAGCAACTAGAGCGTTGTCGTCTGCGTATCGGCGGTGGTTGGCGTATTCACGTCGAAAGAGGAAAGGGGAGACGGCAGGGGCACACAGAGAGAGAGGAAAGGCAGCGGGCGGACAGCAGTCTGTAAACCGTTGCGCGGCGGGCGCACGGCGGAGCGGAGGCAGTTTGCGGCGTTTTGTTTCCCGGGGGAGCCGGCCGCCCCCGCGCCGTGGCCGCGGCGCGCTGTAATTACTCTCGAGCCCTGATCCTGGCTGCGCAAATAACGCACATAATGGCGCGCAAATTGCGGATCAAATACCGCGGCAGCGGCAGCGGCCCGCCCCGGGCACCAGTTGTTGCCACTCCGACAAAAGACCCGCGCACAATGGCCGCGGAGTGGAGCGCTTACAATAATCTACCTCGGCAGAAACAAATAGCGAAAATGTTCTTTCTCCGCCGCTTTTTTCTTCTCTCTTGACATCTCGGGGGCGGGCTTCATATTGTTTTTCCCCTTTTTTTCCTGTCCCGGTCTCCCCCTCGCCACTGTGGCACTCTCGCTAGCTAGCAGCGCAGTCAATTTGAGGAAGAGAGGAAAGGAGAGGGAGAGGGGGGAGGGGGGTGAGCATTGCGGATGGAGGAGGTAAAAAAAAGGAGGCAGGGCGAGGACGCGAGGGAAAGAGGCGGGTCGGGAGAGGTGGCGGAGAAATCTCTGTGTCTGGCCGGGGCGGAGTGGAGTGGAGGGCCATTTGGGTGGGCGTCCGTCGCGCCTTTGTCCGGAGTGGGCGGCAGTGGACACAAAACTGTGCTCCGCTGCGGTCGCCACTCCCCTCCCACGCCACGCAGGGTCCGCCTCGACTGCTAACCGGCTGTTGTTCCGCCCGGCGTCGCGACGACCTTAGCTGTTCTCCACTGTGCCTCCTCGGGAACGCAACCTCTGTGCCGCGAACTTGTTCCCCTGCGTTCCTATACTGTCATCCAAAAACAGACTAACACAAAAATAGCGAGTGATTCGAAAACCGCACATAAATAGTAGTTTCAATAATTCTACATGTTGTCTTCTTTGTTGTTAGTCTTCGTTTCAGTAACAGCTGTTATACTAGTTACATATGAGGGACGTTCAATAATCAGTGCAACACACATTTTCTCGGCAATTTCGGTTGAAAAAACGCGGAATATATTGTCGGACATTGTGGAATAATCTCGCTTCAGTCCCTATCGTTTCATGACAGGCGCTATACGTAGCCTTGAAAATGGCGTCCGTGACGGAGGTGCGTTTCAAGTAGAGAGATGGCATTGAGTTTGTTTTAACGGAAAACCGGACCATCTCAGATATTCACAGGCGCTTGGAGAATGTCTGCGGAGACCTGTCAGTGAACAGAAGTACGGTGAGTCTCTGGGCGAGGCGTCTGTCATCATCGCAGAAAGGCCACGCAAACCTGGCAGATTTTCCCCGATCCTGCCGGCCTCACACAGTTGTGATTCCTGTCACGCCGGAACGTGTGGACACTCTTGTTCGAGGTGATCGACGCATCACAAACACCCCGCTTTTCCTGCTGGTAGTGATGTCACCAGTTGGGAAACACACGAAACTGACCATGACACTTTATTGTCGAACATCGACACACGCGATGGAACATGGGCTCATCACTTCGAACCGGAAACAAAACGTCGATCCATAGAGTGGCCCCAGACCAACCTTCCTTCGAAGAAAAAGTTCAAAGCCACGCTTTCAGCCAGTAAAGTCACAGCGATGGTCTTCTGGGACTCTGAAGGGGTCTTTCTGTTTGATGTCCTCACTTATGGTGCAACGATCAACTCTGAAGCGTATTTCGCTGCCCCCGGAAAATATGCCACTAAAATGCAAAAGAACTTATCGTTCACCATGAAAAGACAAGGCCTCTCACAAGCCAGCTCACCTGAGAGGAGCCATCAAAACCAATTGCTTTTCCTCATCCACCCTACAGTCCAGATCTCTCACCTCCTGACATAAATCTGTTTGGCGCAAAGAAGCATGCACTCCGCGGGCATCATACACGGATGATTGATTGAGAGGTATCGAAAAGCAAGACGTTGGCTGCGGCGTCGAGCAGTGGAGTGGTATCTTGTGGACAAAAAGGTATCCCAGTAAGCTGGCTTCAGGCTGTCGCATTGAACGGATATGATGTTGAAAAACAGGGTTTTGTAGCCAACAGGGTGGGGAATAATCTGGTGTATTGGAATCCTGAGTAAAACCAACCTGTTGTCAGAAAAAAAAATGTGTTGCATTACTTACTGACGGCCCTCGTAAGTTAAGGATGAACCAAAAGTCATGTTCCACAGGACAAAGTCTACACTGGTTATTCAATGGTCTTGACCCATAGGACAATGTCGTATTCAGGGGTGTGACAGAAACGCTAATTCGAAGCAAAAAAGTCCTGCAAACGTGGTCTCTAAGAAGCACAGATTAAGAACTATGAGCACTTATTCATGCTTATTCCAGGTATGCTCCCACGAGATGGTAGGTCTGCAACTATTCAGTACTGCTGTGCTGTATGTGTCAGCGGTACTTATGATTATTGCCTGCCGGCCGCAGTGGCCGAGCGGTTCTAGGATCGTATGGAACCGGGCGACCGCTACGGTCGCAGGTTCGAATCCTGCCTCAGGCATGGATGTGTGTGGTGTCCTTAGGTTAGTTAGGTTTAAGTAGTTCTAAGTTCTAGGGGAGTGATGACCTCAGATGTTAAGTCCCATAATGCTCAGAGCCATTTGAACCATTTGATTATTGCCTTTCTGAGAACAAAATGTATGTTGCTGATGGCGCATAATAGTTGTAACACGCTCTTTGTTATTGTAGTCCTATGTACACTACTGGCCATTAAAATTGCTACACCAAGAAGAAATGCAGATGATACACAGGTATTCATTGGACAAATATATTATACTAGAACTG
Organism: Schistocerca piceifrons; assembly: GCF_021461385.2. Lineage (NCBI taxonomy): Eukaryota > Metazoa > Arthropoda > Insecta > Orthoptera > Acrididae > Schistocerca > Schistocerca piceifrons. Next base: position 392,577,837 of record NC_060142.1, read on the forward strand.
ACATATGATTACATTTTCACGCAATTTGGGTGCATAGATCCTGAGATATCAGTACCCAGAACAACCAACTCTGGCCGTAATAACGGCCTTGATACGCCTGGGCATTGAGTCAAACAGAGCTTGGATGGCTTGTACAGGCACAGCTGCCTATGCAGCTTCAACACAATACCACAGTTCATTAAGAGTAGTGACTAGCGTATTGTGACGAGCAAATTGCTTGGCCACCATTGACCAGACGTTTTCAATTAGTGAGAGATCTGGAGAATGTGCTGGCCAGGGCAGCAATCGAACATTTTCTTTATCCATAAAGGCCCGTACAGGACCTGCAACATGTGGTCGTGCTTTATCCTCCTGAAATGTAGGGTTTCGCAGAGATCGAATGAAGGGTAGAGCGACGGGTCGTAACACATCTGAAATGTAACGTCCGCTGTTCAAAGTGCCGTCAATGCGAAAAAGAGGTGACCGAGACGTGTAACCAATGGCACCCCATACCATCACGCCGGGTGATACGCCAGAATGGCGATGACGAATACACGCTTCCAATGTGCGTTCACCGCGATGTCGCCAAACACGGATGCCACCATCATGATGCTGTAAACAGAACCTGGATTCATCCGAAAAAATAACGTTTTGCCATTCGTGCACCCAGGTTCGTCGTTGAGTACACCATCGCCGGCGCTCCTGTCTGTGATGCAGCGTCAAGGGTAACCGCAGCCATGGTCTCTGATCTGATAGTCCATGCAGCTGCAAACGTCGTCGAACTGTCCGTGCAGATAGTTGTTGTCTTGCAAACTTCCCCATCTGTTGACTCAGGGATCGAGACGTGGCTGCACGATCCGTTACAGCCATGCGGATAAGATGCCTGTCATCTCGACTGCTAGTGATACGAGGCCGTTGGGATCCAGCACGGCGGTCCGTATTACCCTCCTGAACCCACCGATTCCATATTCTGCTAACAGTCATTGGATCTCGACCAACGCGAGAAGCAATGTCGCGAAACGATAAACCGCAATCGCGATAGACTAAGATCCGACCTTTATCAAAGTCGGAAACGTGATGGTAAACATTTCTCCTCCTTACACGAGGCATCACAACAACGTTTCACCAGGCAACGCCGGTCAACTGGTATGAGAAATCGGTTGTAAACTTTCCTCATGTCAGCACGTTGTAGGTGTCGTCACCGGCGCCAAGCTTATGTGAATGCTCTGAAAAGCTAATCATTTGCATATCACAGCATCTTCTTCCTGTCCGTTAAATTTCGCGTCTGTAGCATGCCATCTTCGTGATGTAGCAATTTTAATGGCCAGTAGTGTAATTACATAAATTACCAGCATTTCAAATAATACTATTACCTATGATCTTTATGTTTATATGATCACTACAGACGTAAGGTTTGGCTTTGAATGCGGTCTTTGCACCATGAATGATGATTAAGTCGGATGATGCTCAGTGTGGTGCTGTGAAACGTTTATTTAATGCGTTAGTGTGGGTTTGATGCTAAAGGTTGTAAAACCGTAACTGTTTTACGTCTTTCGTCTTATTTTATTTTAGACAGTACGTTCTAACATGCAATAATGAACATCGTACGAGTATTTAAGGTTTTAACATTGACTCTGTGCATGCAAGGTAATAATACTTGGTACGGTATCCTTCTACAAAAATACCGAGCTGTACACAGGAGATCGTGCTATGTCGCCGCCTTCTGGCTTTGTATGTTCCATTCGAACACCATGCTATTTTATAAAAGAAAAAACTGTTAACGTTTCCTATAATGTTAAATTGATATTTTCATTTGGATGCCACATTATTTTCCAAAACAAAGTTGTCATTAGTTTCTATTATTTATGTTTGATATTTATTTACTTTTTAAAACCTATCAACAATAGACAATGGTTGCGGCAGTACCGTAGAAAACTGTTAGGCAGCCATATGCGCATATGCGTATGTATGAGGGCGGAACCTACAGAGGTGTTTTTTGGACTACTGTAGGCAGTATTTGTCAGCTTGGTCGTGGCAGTCAGCAGCAACGGACGCATAGGCTGAGGGTACTTGTTGCCCACCGTATACTTTTCTGTGCTTTTCGGTACCATATTTCTTTAATAATTACAGTTAATAGCCGTGCGGTATTAGCCAAGCGGTCTGAGGCGCTGCAGTCATGGACTGTGCGGGTGATCCCGGTATAGGTTCGAGTCCTCCCTCGGTCATGGGTGTGTGTGTTTGTCCTTACGATAATTTACGGTTAAGTAGTGTGTAAGCTTAAGGACTGATGACCTTAGCAGTTAAGTCCCATAAGGTTTCACACACATTTGAATATTACAGTTAATAGCAAGGTATGTCTGCAACCATGTGAGTACCTATAATATATGTCTAGTAAACATGGGGTCTGAAATGCATTCCTTCAGACCTTAGAGTATGAGTAGTCCTTTGGTAGAAGAGATGAGTTTCACAACAGCGAAGATGAACAAGTGCTCACAGCTCTTAACCCTCAATTGTGTGACTTTGTTTTAGGAAACCAAAGTCAGCGAAAAAGAAATATATAAGGCGGTAGGGTCCGAGACACAAAATACTGCATAACAGGTTTAAGATAGAAAAACTGATTTTGATTTATTCAGTATTTAGGTTTGTTTCCATACGGAAACAAATCGAAGATATTGATTAATTATTAATCATTCAGTTACAGAGATATGCAGAAAATCTGTGCTATCATTAAGCATCTATTTACATCTTTTAAGTCTAAGAAGATGTGATTAAAGGGACAGAAATGATTCAGCCTTTCAGCTGCTTCTATGTCTTTACGTACATCGATTTTGAAGCGTTTCTGCAAACATAACGACGCTAAATAAAGTCTACTTTGATGAAGCCAGACTGTTTGTGTTGCAAGGCGACAATATCATACATATACGAGTGTATTCCTTAACATTATACGTAATTTTATCGTTTGTTGCCAAATGACAACACCACACAATAGAGGGTTGATGTATTCACTTTAGAGCCCATCTTTCTGGACATTTTTGTTTTGCTTTGATCCATACTGCCACATCTGAAAATGCAGAAACCAAAGAGCTTCCAGTAAAGGATACATGTTTGAAAGTAGCGAAGATACGAAACTCAGCCACGAAATCTGACAAAACATCCAAACAGATTCTCGTTGTATGTAAAGTACACCAGTGACAGGGCGCAATCAATACCTCCGCTGCACGGTAACAATGGTGATGCTGTTGATGACAACGCCACCAAAGCAGAGCTACTAAACACGGTTTTCCGAAATTCCTTCACAAAACAAGACGAATTCGAATCAAGAACAACTGCGAACATGAGTAACTCAAGAGTAGATATGCTCGGTGTAGCGAAGCAACGTAAAACACTTAAGAAGGGCAAGGCTTCCAGTCCAGATTGTATACAGGTCATAATTCCTTTCAGAGTATACTGATACAATAAGCCCATACTTAGCAGTCATATGCAACTGCTCGCTCGTAGAAAGATCCGTACCCAAAGACTGGAAAGTTGCACAAGTCATACCGATACCCAAGAAAGGCACTAAGAGCAATCCTCTCAATTACGGAACCATATCACTAACGTCGATTTGCAGTAGGATTTTCAAACATCTACTGTACTCGAACATTATTAATCACCCCGAAGAAAATAATTTACTGACAACGAATAAACGCGGATTTCGAAAATACGGTTCTTGTGAAACACAGTTAGCTCTTTATTCTCACGAAGTAGTGAGGGCGTCAAATTGATTCCATGTTTTTAGACTTAGAGAAAGTTTTTGATGCCGTCTCTCACAAGTGAAGTCTCATAAAATTGAGTGCCTATGGATTGTCGTCTCAGTTGAGCGACTGGAGTCGTGATATCCTGTGAGAAAGGTCACAATTCGTAATAACTGACTGGAAGTCACCGGGTAGAACAAAAGCAATATCTGGCGTTCGTCAAAGAAGTGTTATAGCACCTCCGTTGTTCCTGATCTACATTAACGATTTAGGAGACAATCTGAGAATCCCTGTTTGATTCTTTGCAGGTGATCCTGTCATTTACCGTCATGCAAAGTGATCAGATGAGCAAAAACAATTGCAAATTGATTTAGACAAGATGTCGGTGTGATGAAAAAAGTAGCAGTTAACTGTAAATCATGAAAAGTGAGAAATCAACCACATGACAACTAAAAGGAACACGCAAAATTTCAGTTACACGGTAAATAACAAAAATTTAAAGGCTGTAAGCTCAACTAAGCACTTAGGGATTACAATTAAGAAGAATTTAAATTGAACGATGACATAGACAACGTTATGGAAAAGCAAACCAGCGACTGTGATTTATCAGCAGAACAGTTAGAAAATGTAGAAGATATGCTACGCTTGTCCGCCGTCTTCTGGAGTATTGCCGTGCAGTGTGGGATCCTCACCAGTTACGATTGGCGGAGAACATCGATAAAGTTGAAAAAGGGTAACTCGTTTTGCATAATGGCGATTTATGGAAGAGGGTGCCACGAATATGATACACGAATGGGGGTGGGATTCATTAAAACAAAGGCGTTTTTTTTCTGCAGCAGGAGCTTCTCATGAAATACCAATCACCCACTTTCTCCTCAGAGTGCGAAAATATTTTGTTGGCACGCACCTATATAAGGAGAAATAGTTATCATACTAAAATTAGAGAAATCAGAGCTCGCACTGAAAGGTTTAAGAGTTCGTTTTTCAGAAGTGCTATTTGAGAATGAAACGATAGAGAAGTAGCTTAAAGATGGGGTAGGTAGGCTGTTTAGGTTTTCTTATTGGTAACGCCGCGTAGCGCTCTGGATGAAAATCACTGGCTGTGCTGTGTGCTGTCTGTGGCTAGTTTGCATTGTTGTCTGCCATTGTAGTGTTGGGCAGCTGGATGTTAACAGCGCGTAGCGTTGCGCAGTTGGAGGTGAGCCGCCAGCAGTGGTGGATGTGGGGAGAGAGATGGCGGAAATTTGAGAGGCGATGATCTGGACGTGTGTCCATCAGAGACAATTCATTTGTAAGACTGGATGTCATGTACTGCTATGTATATTATGATTTTTCAACACTATTAAGGTAAATACATTGTTTGTTCTGTATCAAAATCTTTCATTTGCTAACTATACCTATCAGTTGTTAGTGCCTTCAGTAGTTTGAATCTTGTATTTAGCTGGCAGTAGTGGCGCTCGTTGTATTGCAGTAGTTCGAGTACCAAAGATTTTTGTGAGGTAAGTGATTTGTGAAAGGTATAGGTTAATGTTAGTCAGGGCCATTCTTTTGTAGGGATGTTTCAAAGTCAGATTGCGTTGCGCTAAAAATATTGTGTGTCAGTTTAAGCACAGTCATGTATAATTGTTCAAAGGGGACGTTTCAGTGGTTCGATAAACCCTCTGCCAGGCACTCAGTTGTGAATTACAGAGTAATCATGTAAATGTAGATGTAGATGTAGATGATGAAAAAAGGATCGTTCCCGTCATATCCCTGAATACGACTTTGTCCTATGGGCAAAGAGTATTGAATCGCCAATGTAGCAAGTAGTGTGTAGTATAACTTTTAAATCACCCTGCATAATACGGCCCTTTGCGACCGTAATAAGTCCTTTGTGCACACAGAAATTAGGACATATCTTCTCCCCTTGCACACACACACACACACACACACACACACACACAGAGAGAGAGAGAGAGAGAGAGAGAGAGAGAGAGAGAGAGAGAGAGAGAAAGAGAGAGTTAGAGAGAGAGATATACTAGTCGAAAAGTATAAAAGCACGCTCAAGAAAAATATCAGACGCTTCCACAAGCACAAACACAAATACAACACAAAAGACTACCGCGACACAGAACATCAAAACCAAGTACATGGGGCGTAAGTGGACCCACACAACATGAGAAAACATTATATTCAGTGTCAGTGAATGTGCTGTGTACTAAACTCGAACAGGTAAGTGTAGATGAACTTTAGGAATGGAACAGGAAACTAAAAATCATAATATTTGTAATTTAATGCTGTTTAATAGCAGTAATTTAAAATATAAGAACTGTTTAATATCTTTGCAAACATAACTGACCATTGAAGACGCTTTAAAATAAAGCGAAACGCGTGTGGTCTACTGACTTTTGTTACAGTCGGAAAACTATATATAACCTATATTACTTGTATGAGTAATTCAGTATGCATCACCAGTAACACGGAGCTCATTTCATAGTATATTAACTCTTTAATAATAACATGTTTTCACAATTGCAATATTTTATAGACATGCTCGGACAGCTTAACGCGCAGTGCGCTACCATGCGCTACAGGGAGCTGAGCCAGTGTTATATATTACCGTTCCTGGCAGCTGCTGGAGTTCTTATGCCATAACAATAAACTTTTGAACATTTCAGTATGCCTATCTAACTATTTTTTCGCATTAGCAGAGAGAGGTAAGGCGAAGAAATTTCTCACCCTGGCTCCCCTCTTTCATAGTATATTTGTTTGTTTATTTCACCGGCAAAATTAGGTCTATTTTTTTTCCCGTACCTTGTGAACTAAATCGTCCCTCTCCTGCTATTCAGCAGTTTTTACAGCATTGTCTTTTGTCAAAACTGTGCCTTGCAAATTCACTTTTTGCGTCCAAGAATGTGCGGCGGAATATGTGACGTGTTTGGCTTTCCCCACATTCGCAAGAGTCGTGCTCTACGTATTCCCATTTCCTTTGGGTAATTTTGCTTTTGGACATTCCTGGTTCTAGACAAGTGAGAGTTTTTGAGGTAGGGCATGTGAGCATGTGGTCCTCTGGAAGCTTCTCTTTCAATTCAGAATAGGACTGGTTTGTGTCTGCTGTCATAGGTACAGGCGTCTGGTCTCAGTTGCAACTGTTAAACTGATAGTTCTCTTTAGGAAGCTCTTTCTCAAGCTCAGGCGTGGCGTGACAATAGCGTGGTTATATAGCTAATTTCTTTGGTTTTCTTTCAGTAACTTGCTCTCTTTTTCTGAAGCGACTGCCCTTGTGATTTGAGGTAACGCTACACGCACTAGGGATAAACAGCGGCCGGTGTATGTCTCAAACATCCAGGAGCAATTCCTTCTACGAAATTAGAATTTTATTAATACCTTCAGCTGCTAAAGGGCGTTGATATATATCAACGGAGACAGGTGAAAATACGTGCCCCGACCGGGACTCGAACCTGGGATGTCGTGGTTACATGGTAGACGCTCTAGCCAGCTGAGCCACCGAGGGCACAGAGGATAGCGCGACTGCAGGGACCATCTCGAGCACGCCCCCCGCGAGACCCCCATTCTCACCTCATATGTCCACACACTAGATTCGTAGTGTCCCACCACAACACACTCATTACTCGTGGAAGTCATTCTTACTAAGTCCCGTAAGAGTTCGGGGAATATGTGTGCATACGCACAGAAGAAGGAGGTCATGGCTGGTGTTGCCATAACTATACTCTTATATGGATATGGTGTCTGTTCTTTCGGACATGTCTTGATCCCCCCAGTTACACCCACGTACTTCACTATTTTCTGATGTGGTACTGAAGCACAGTCGGGAAGATACAAGATGTGTTTCCTTGAAGGCCAAATTCTCAATGTAATTGTGGTATATGACCAACACAGAATTAATACGAAACAAAAAGTAATTGCTATGTTCTTATTACTTAGAGTAACCAAAGTGCTATTACCTGTTCCACACCCACCCGGTACCCTCCATCGGAAAATATACCAGGCCCGGACCGAATCCGCGTGACAGTACAACTATCAATGACAGAATACCAGTATGTTCAGACACATTTGTACACTGTGCAGCACTAAAGTCTGGTGTTAGTTCCGCCACAGTTCGCGGCCTCTCCTGTTTCACCAGTCTGCCCAGCCTGCGACGTCCGACATCTGTAATGAGGGGTGGCCGCCCAAACCCATGACGTCTGGACGTGGTTTTACCTTGCTTCCGCCACATGTTGAAGACACTCACCACACCGCTCCTCGAACAACAGACAAGTCGTACAGTTTCTGAAGTGCTCTTGCCATGTCTCCGGGCCTTCACAACGTGCCCTTTGTCAAACTCACTTAGGTCGTTAGGCTCTCATTCTATACACGTACAGCACACTCACTCATACTGCATGCACCATTCGTGTGTCTGACTAGCACTCATTCCTCGACAGGTGACACTGCTGACTCGTGGACTGGTTTATACCGATAGTAGGTCTGTGGTCATAATGTTCTCGCTGATTAATGTATGTAACCGAAGAAAACCCCAACATTCGGTAACTGTTAAGTGCCAACACAACTCGCAACAGGTGAAGAAGGTGACTAGCTCGACCGCAGAAACAGCGCGGATTAAAAATGGATCAAAAACTCGGCTGACCACCCGAAAGCACACTATTGGTCGATCACGCCGAGTAAGTCTGAGATGTGGTACAAAAACCCTAATCTTGCTCGGCAGCGACGAGTGAAAATGTGTGGCGGACCGGGATTCGAAGGCGGAATCTTCTGTTTAGTAGACAGTTGCCCTAACCACAGCCCCTTTGGGACACGACCTTTAGCGCCATTGCGCGCTGCATCTCGCCCCGCCTCCCAGTCGACCCACATTCCCATGTTGCGCCACCTATCCGCAGTCCCCCGTCCATGTGCTCCGAGCTTGCTACACTACTGGCCATTAAAATTGATACACCACGAAGATGATCTGCTACACACGCGAAATTTAACCGACAGGAAGAAGATGCTGTGATATGCAAATGATTAGCATTTCAGAGCATTCACACAAGGTTAGCGCCGGTCGCGACACCTACAACGTGCTGACATCAGGAAAGTTTACAACCGATTTCTCATACACAAACAGCAGTTGACCGGCGTTGCCTGGTGAAACGTTGTTGTCATGCCTCGTGTAAGGAGGAGAAATGTTTGCCATCACGTTTCGGACTTTGATAAAGGTCGGATTGTAGCCTATCGCGATTGCGGTTTATCGTATCGCGACCGGCGCTAACCTTGTGTGAATGCTCTGAAATGCTAATCATTTGCATATCACAGCATCTTCTTCCTGTCGGTTAAATTTCGCGTGTGTAGCAGATCATCTTCGTGGTGTATCAATTTTAGTGGCCAGTAGTGTAGAAAGCTCGGAGCACATGGACGGGGGACCGCGGATAGGTGGCGCAACATGGGAATGTGGGTCGACCGGGAGGCGGGCCGAGATACAGCGCGCAATGGCGCTAAAGGTCGTGTCCCAAAGGGGCTGTGGTTAGGGCAACTGTCTACTAAACAGAAGATTTCGCCTTCGAATCCCGGTCCGCCACTCATTTTCACTCGTCGCTGCATCTTGTTCCTGTCGGTTAGAATTCGCGTCTGTAGCACGTCATCTTCGTGGTGTAGCAATTTTAATGCCCAGTAGTGAAGAGGTATTTAATCTCTGAGACCTTGTGGGGTTTTCTACATCTACATCTACATTTATACTCCGCAAGCCACCCAACGGTGTGTGGCGGAGGGCACTTTACGTGCCACTGTCATTACCTCCCTTTTCTGTTGCAGTCGCGTATGGTTCTCGGGAAGAGCGACTGACTGAAAGCCTCCGTGCGCGCTCGAATCTCTCTAATTTTACATTCGTGATCTCCTCGGTAGGTTCAAAAATGGCTCTGAGCACTATGGGACTTAACAGCTGTGGTCATCAGTCCCCTAGAACTTAGAACTACTTAAACTTAACTAACCTAAGGACATCACACACATCCATGCCCGAGGCAGGATTCGAACCTGCGACCGTAGCAGTCGCGCGGTTCCGGACTGCGCGCCTAGAACCGCGAGACCACCGCGGCCGGCGATCCTCGGTAGGTATAAGTAGGGGGAAGTAATATATTCGATACCTCATCCCGAAACGCACCCTCTCGAAACCTGGCGAGCAAGATACACCGCGATGCAGAGCGCCTCTCTTGCAGAGTCTGCCACTTGAGTTTGCCAAACATCTTCGTAACGCTATCATGGTTACGAAATAACCCTGTGACGAAACGCGCCGCTCTTCTTTGAATCTTCTCTATCTCCTCCGTCAACCCGATCTAGTACGGATCCCACACTGATGAGCAATACTCAAGTATTGGTCGAACGAGTGTTTTGTAAGCCACCTCCTTTGTTGATGGACTACATTTTCTAAGGACTCTCCCAATAAATCTCAACCTGGTACCCGCCCTAACAACAATTAATTTTATATGATCATTCCACTTCAAATCGTTCCGCACGCATACTCCCAGATATTTTACAGAAGTAACTGCTACCAGTGTTTTTTCCGCCATCATATAATCATACAATAAAGGATCCTTCTTTCTATGTATTCGCAATACATTACATTTGTCTATGTTAAGGGTCAGTTGCCACTCCCTGCACCAAGTGTCTATCCGCTGCAGATCCTCCTGCATTTCGCTACAATTTTCTAATGCTGCAACTTCTCTGTATACTACAGCATCATCCGCGAAAAGCCGCATGGAACTTCCGACACTATCTACTAGGTCATTTATATATATTGTGAAAAGCAATGGTCCCATAACACTCCCCTGTGGCACGCCAGAGGTTATTTTAACGTCTGTAGACGTCTCTCCATTGATAACAACATGCTGTGTTCTGTTTGCTAAAAACTCTTCAATCCAGCCACACAGCTGGTCTGATATTCCGTAGGCTCTTACTCTGTTTATCAGGCGACAGTGCGGAACTGTATCGAACGCCTTCCGGAAGTCAATGAAAACAGCATCTACCTGGGAGTCTGTATCTAATATTTTCTGGGTCTCATGAACAAATAAAGCGAGTTGGGTCTCACACGATGGCTGTTTCCGGAATCCATGTTGATTCTCACAGAGTAGATTCTGGGTTTCCAAAAACGACGTGATACTCGAGCAAAAAACATGTTCTAAAATTCTACAACAGATCGACGTCAGAGATATAGGTCTATAGTTTTGTGCATCTGCTCGACGAGCCTTCTTGAACACTGGGACTACCTGTGCTCTTTTCCAATCATTTGGAACCTTCCGTTCCTCTAGCGACTTGCGGTACACGGTTGTTAGAAGGGGGGCAAGTTCTTTCACGTACTCTGTGTAGAATCGAATTGGTATCCCGTCAGATCCAGTGGACTTTCCTCTGTTGAGTGATTCCAGTTGCTTTTCTATTCCTTGGACACTTATTTCGATGTCAGCCATTTTTTCGTTTGTGCGAGGATTTAGAGAAGGAACTGCAGTGCGGTCTTCCTCTGTGAAACAGCTTTGGAAAAAGGTGTTTAGTATTTCAGCTTTACGCGTGTCATCCTCTGTTTCAATGCCATCATCATCATCATCATCATCATCATCATCATCATCATCATCCCGGATATGCTGTTTCGAGCCACTTACTGATTTAACGTAAGACCAGAACTTCCTAGGATTTTCTGTCAAGTCGGTACATAGAATTTTACTTTCGAATTCACTGAACGCTTCACGCATAGCCCTCCTTACGCTAACTTTGACATCGTTTAGCTTCTGTTTGTCTGAGAGGTTTTGGCTGCGTTTAAACTTGGAGAGAAGCTCTCTTTGCTTTCGCAGTGTTTCCTAACTTTGTTGTTGAACCACGGTGGGTTTTTCCCGTCCCTCACAGTTTCACTCGGCACGTACCTGTCTAAAACGCATTTTACGATTGCCTTGAACTTTTTCCATAAACACTCAACATTGTCAGTGTCGGAACAGAAATTTTCGTTTTGATCTGTTAGGTAGTCTGAAATCTGCCTTCTATTACTCTTGCTAAACAGATAAACCTTCCTCCCTTTTTTATATTCCTATTAACTTCCATATTCAGGGATGCTGCAACGGCCTTATGATCACTGATTCCCTGTTCTGCACTTACAGAGTCGAAAAGTTCGAGTCTGTATGTTATCAGTAGGTCCAAGGTATTATCTCCACGAGTCGGTTCTCTGTTTAATTGCTCGAGGTAGTTTTCGGATAGTGCACTCAGTATAATGTCACTCGATGCTCTGTCCCTACCACCCGTCCTAAACACCTGAGTGTCCCTGTCTGTATCTGGTAAATTTAAATCTCCACCTAAGACTATAACATGCTGAGAAAAATTTATGTGAAATGTATTCCAAATTTTCTCTCAGTTGTTCTACCACAAACGCTGCTGAGTCGGGAGGTCGGTAAAAGGAGCCAACTATTAACCTAGCTCGGTTGTTGAGTGTAACCTCCATAATAATTCACACTGACTGATTGAGGCGCGAGAGTCGTTTTTACTGTGTCTGTAACCCAGTATACGTTCTCCAACGCAGCAACAGCAATTTACAATTACATCTATACACGAGTTGTGTTCCAAAAACTTGGAGAACTACTATTTTTTGGAACGTGTTTTATTTATTCGTCTACATCAAAGCTCTTCCCTTCAAAATAGACTCTATTAGATGTTGTACACTTATACCATTATAGTTTGTACACTTATGCCAGCGTCTTTTCCAATCCCCGAAACAGTTCTAGTAGCTACTCGGCCTTTTGGATGTCTGTTAGCTCTCTTAGCGATGCGTTTTTAATCCCATCTGTGCTTGTGCTCTAATGCAACTTTTTTTGGGTTGGTGGCGGGTGGGCGGGGGGGGGGGGGGGAGGGGCGGGGGTCACATGGAGACAGGGCAATCGAGCGCGGACGGTGGGGCACGGTCACAGCATTGGTTTTGGCCAAACCTTCACGAATAAGCAATGAAGTGTGATCATGCACATTTTTCCGCACTTTTTAAGCTTCTTCCGGTCATGTGCATCCATGGCGATCCATGGGACGACGAGTCTGAATTTCGACGCTACAAACTCATTTAGCAAGCACGAGAGAGTCATTGATGTGCTCAGTCAAATCCAGGGCAGACGCTGCAAGAGAAGCGTTTTGCATCACGGAGTGATCTACTGCTTAAATTCTGTGATTGTTCGTTCCTAGAAGAGTCAACCAATACATTGCTTCCACCCATGTATACCTCGCGAAAAGACCGTGAAGGTAAAATTAGAGAGATTCGAGCCCACACAGAGGCTTGCCGGCACTCTTTCTTCCCGCGAACCATAGCCTACGCGAGCGGAATAGAAAAGGGGGAAAGTGGCATTGCTACTCTCCTCCACACACGGTAAATTGGCCTTACGGAAGGTAGATTCCGTAAAGCCATGTTTCATCACCTGTTACGATACATTTCAGTAGTTCTGTATCGCTACTGATTTCATCCAGCGACTCCTGAGCAACCCGCATTCGTCCCTGTTTTGTCTGATATTCAGGAATTTTAGAACAAATTTTGCTGTTAAGCGTTTCAAACCCAAAACACCTGGAAAATTTCTTGACATGATCCAGCTGATTTGCCAACATTATCACCGACTGCACTGACCGTGATTCGGCGATCATTCATAATAATTTATTTCCCGTTTTCAGCGACTTCATGGGCTGATAGTATGCTCCGGCACCCGATGGCTTTCTTCGGAACGCTTACACCGCTCGTAAATCCTTGTTTTACTCTTATCAGACTCACCAAAGGCCACATTCAACGTTATTCTAAAACTTCGCTGGACTTTATTCTACTCTTGTAGTAAAATTTAATGATATAAAGTAAAAATAATGTATGTGGCCCAAGCCCGTGAACGGACCATCAGCCAGATTGCAGGTAGATTGCAGCATTTCTATTCGCTTGCGGACTAGGTCGCCCTTTACACCGGGGAAACTCATCTTGACAGCAGGCTGAGTGAACTGCGTGAACCTGGTGCCATCCTGGAGAAACTGGAATAAGGAAAAGACACAATCCCTCTGGGATTGAACCCAAGGCCTCTAGGACTGGAGGCCAGTGCTCTAGCCGCTTTTTTTAAATGTAAGACATGTGTGTCCGCGTTTGTGTGTGTGTGTGTGTGTGTGTGTGTGTGTGTGTGTGTGTGTGTACGTGCGCCTATCTCCTTATCAAACTAAGTTTAGTCTCCAAAAACAGAAATGAAACGAAAATCACATCTATTTCGCACCCCCACTTTTACCCTATCATAAAAAAATGAGCGATATGAAGTGGGGCAATAATGTAATGGTAGTTGTGGGGAAGGCGGATAGTCGTCTTCGGTTCATTGGTAGAATTTTGGGAAGATGTGGTTCATCTGTAAAGGCAATCGCTTATAAAACACTAATACGACCTATTCTTGAGTACTGCTCGAGCGTTTGGGATCCCTATCAGGTCGGATTGAGGGAGGACATAGAAGCAATTCAGAGGTGGGCTGCTAGATTTGTTACTGGTAGGTTTGATCATCACGCGAGTGTTACGGAAATGCTTCAGGAACTCGGGTGGGAGTCTCTGGGGGAAAGGAGGCGTTCTTTTCGTGAATCACTACTGAGGAAATTTAGAGAAGCAGTATTTGAGACTGGCTGCAGTGCAATTTTACTGCCGCCAACTTATATTTCGCGGAAAGACCACAAAGATGAGATAAGAGAGATTAGGGCTCGTACAGGGGCATGTAGGCAGTCATTTTTCCCTCGTTCTGTTTGGGAGTGGAACAGGGAGAGAAGATGCTAGTTGTGGTACGAAGTATCCTCCGCCTCGCAGCGTATGGTGGATTGCGGAGCATGTATGTAGATGTAGTAGAACTATCCCTCTTCAGGCGTTGTCCCTAATTATTCCCAAAAATTCTCCAAAGGTGGTAGGCTCCACGGTACTATAAGTTAATTATTTTTTATTGCGTGATTATAATTAGTAAATGCGTACATAGGAAAATTCTATAGAAAATAAAAATGTGATTCAAAGGATAAACTAAAATAACTTTATATATTACTTGTACCACTTCAGCTAAAAGAATATTTCTTCAGGAAATGATACAATTGGAGTGTTCTTGTCACTATCATTGGTGTTTTCCGTATCCAACAATGCCGTCTAAAATATATACAACGGACTCATGCTGCTTTGCTAACGCCTCAATCAATGCAGCTTTCCATGATTCAGCCAATCTATTTCCTTCCTTGCTGCTTACAATTCAGGTCATTCCGTTTTCGAAGTGAAGCTGCGCGGAACGTCACACCAAGCCTGGTACTTCCCAACTAGAGGAAGGGGGAATGGTGTGGGTGTACGAAAAAACTTGACCCTTAATTTGCGAAGAGTATGCGGTACCTCGGTGTGGCTTCAAGAGCATTGTGAGCATTTTGCAGATACCACCAGTAATCAAGTTCCACTTTCTGCCCTTCGCCGAAGATGTAGTAGATGCTCATTCCCTTGATCCATATAGAAGCATAGTATTTTGCGAGCGGAAAGTAGTATTCGGACATAGGAGGGTTCGAGTTCAATCACGTCAGGTGTGACACAAAGGTATACAAGCTAAGATCTAGCCGCTAGACAACCACTGCATTAATCATATAAAATAAATTGTATAAATTATATGAAATAAGAAAATCGTCGATAGTATCAAATCACATGCAACGTTTTCGAGACCTGTCAGTGCACTGAATACCCGATATGAATAACACCGTAAAGATACATTGCAGGCATGTTTACCAACACAACTGAGGGGTCACTGCAAGGCACCACACTGGCTAGGTTGTAGGCTTCAAATCGGCCGCGGTCCGTCAGTTCACATCGGACCCGCGAGTCGCCACTGCCGACGCTAGCAGACCGAGCGCCGCCACTCGGCTGGTCTTACGAGACAAGCCAGTGCAGAGATCTCAACTGCACAGATGCTAGTTAGCATCGCCTTCAGCCAACACCGACTCAAAGGAAGGCCTCGGCGCTTGTTGATGACGTCACGTCAGCTAGGCACGGCGAACGCCAGGTCTGTTGCAGGCAGAAACGCCTGGGCGTGCTTATCACTATAAATCTCTTATTTTTGGACAAACTGTTTGGTATTGTTTTGGATTCTGCAGTTTTATTTAGATGAAAGATTTTCTTACAATCGTAAAGCTACAAATGAAGATCATAGTTCTGTATTACTGAATCCTGCGAAACAAACGTAGATCAATATGAGAAGATGCTTTGCCACATTGCAAGCTTCGGAAATTTTACATTCAACTATATTTACTTGATCCATTTTATTACCGAAACTTACCCCAACCCCCTCGCAATGAACTCGTTTCTTTTATTTATTTATTTATTTTCGTTTGACATCGTCACTGGAAATGTGAACTAATTTACACGTGTAAATGTCCAACTGTTGCCAGTCATTAGATTACAGTCGTTTTCAACGAAAGGAATTCTAAACAGTAAACAAAATAGCTTCATACATTGAAAATATCGATGAGCTTCAACTTTTTAAAACATGCACATTAGAAAAGATATATATACCCCTCTTGCAACTGAAAGGAGAAATTTTATAAGATAAAAAAAAATTATTTGATAAAACAAGTATCTCTCTTTTGCCTCTTCTTCTGTCCCCCACCCCATCCCCAGATGTGTACAATCGCAAGATATTTCATTAACATTCAGTGCTCCTACACTTCATAGTCAACCAAGATACCTAAAGAAGAGCACCAATATTTTCACAGTTTCTTGTAAAAGCAACCCAGTACACACGTAACTTCCTCAAATTTACAAATAAGGTAAAGAAGCACGAATTCTGTTGCTGGTGGACCATGAAGTTAAACAATCCTGTATGTCAATCCTTAAAACAGGTGGAAATTTAAATTCAGGAGTACACTATTTGTTAAGAAGTGTAATGAATTGCACAATTAATTGATTGCAGAAATCTCTCAGAACAATGTGTGTTGGTCAACTACCGCCAATAGTTTCACATTTTCCTGTGTCAGAGAGGAAGACACCACCGTTATGAGTATGCCTGCAACAGACCTGGCGTTGGCCGTGCCTAGCTGACGTGGCGTCACGAACAAGCGCCGAGGCCTTCCTTTGAGTCGGTGTTGCTTCATATCGGCCGCGGTCTGTCAGTACACATCGGACCCGCGAGTCGCCACTGTCGACGCTAGCAGACCGAGCGCCGCCACTCGGCTGGTCTTACGAGACAAGCTAGCTCAGAGATCTCAACTGCAGAGACGTTAGTTAGCATAGCCTTCAGGTAAGTCAGTAGCTACGACCTAGCCAGGCGTCACATACAGTTCATGCATTGACAATTGATCTATATATGTGAAGCAATCAGAATTGTAAAGAAGTATTCGCAGTTCAATGTATAACTGCACTTGTAAATATTATTGTACAAAGTCAAGATGGACGTTCGCCACTGATACTGAATTAAAGCTAAGTATTTAATTGCATTCCTGTCTACTAACTTTCTAATCACCTAAGATGTTCCAGATACATCCCGTCCAGTATAGTTCATTGATCCTCACGTCAGCATACGTGATCAACGCGTGCAATCAATGGCCACACCTCGTGATCAGACTAATTGCGTGACTCAGCCGGATCACCCCTTTTTCCATGAGGCACATAGTTCCGACCTCATACATAACAACGACGAAAAAATCACCCGAATCGGAATAACGCAAAGCGTGAAACAATAAACTCACTTTAGTTTTCGAACACACCACCGTGTAGTGCACAGTTGAGTGTATTTTTTACGATTTCATTTCCGTTCAATAGCGTATGTATCGCTGGAAGAGCGCGAGCTTAAACGCATGTTATTCGCTGTGGCTAGGCTAGCCATGGCGGGCTATCCCCTGACGCACGCTCATATCGCGGTCGTCGCCGCCGTCGTGCTGGCGCAGCTATCGACATGGCGTCGCGACGCCGCACACCCCTGCGCCCGTCTGCGCGTGCGCCGGCAACGGCGGCCGCCGACGCGCTAATGGCCGGCTCAGCGACGCTTTTGCGGCGGGGATGGCGCATTCCAGAGGCGGCATTACCGCCAGTCTGGCCCGGAAGCGGGCGGTTGCGGTGCACCGCAGCCAAACATATGAAATACTTTACAGTTTCGACGTTCACGTCTCTTCTCCGCCGATAATTCCGTGGATGTCGTTGCTCACTAAGCCAATGAGCTGGCCCACTTTAGCACAGTAATGTATTCCATTGGTGGGTGAATTAGCAACCAAACCCATTCAGATAAAATTAATTAACCGTTTCGCTCGATCCAGTGAAGTGTAATGGAGAAGGTCGAGTACCATTCGCTATGCTGCCTCATTTTTAATCATCGGAGCACAAGCAGTAGGTTTGAATACCATTGCAGCAGTACAACTAACCAGCAGTCAGTCTTCGCTCCACCCTGCTTTAAAACTCACTTCTGCTTTCTGTGGATCAGTTAGATAGGTCACATTGTTCTACATATACATCTAAATACATAATCCGCAACGTACGATACGGTACATGCCAGAGGATACCTTGTATTACTGCTGCATATTCTGTCTTCACAGACGAATGCAAAAACTGGTAGAAGCCGACCACCGGGAATATCAGTTTGGATTCCGTAGAAATGTTGGAACACGTGAAGCAATACTGACCCTACGACTTATTTTAGAAGATAGATTAAGGAAAGGAAAACTTACGTTTCTAACATTTGTAGACTTAGAGAAAGCCTTTGACAATGTTGACTGGAATACTCTCTTTCAAATTCTAAAGGTGGTGGCGATAAAATACAGGAAGCGAAAGGCTGTTTACAATTTGTACAGAAACCAAATGGCAGTCATAGGAGTCGAGTTTGCATGAAAGGGAAGCAGTGGTTGGAACGGGAGTGAGACAGAGTTGTAGCCAATCCCCGATGTTGTTCAATCTGTACATTGAGCAAGCAGTAAAGGAAACAAAAGAAAAATTTGGAGTAGGTATTAAAATCCATGGAGAAGAAATAAAAACTTTGAGGTTCGCCGATGACATTGTAATTCTGACAGAGACAGCAAAGGACCTGGAAGAGCAGTTGAACGGAATGGACAGTGTCTTGAAAGGACTATATAAGAGGAACATCAACAAACGCAAAACGAGGATAATGGAATGTAGTCGAGTTAACTCGGGTGAACTTGAGAGAATTAGATTAGAAAATGAGATACTTAAAGTAGTAAACGGGTTTTTCTATTTGAGGAGCAAAATAAATAATATTGGTCTAAGTAGAGAGGATATAAAATGTAAACTAGCAATGGCAAGGAAAGCGTTTCTGAAGAAGAGAAATTTTTTAACATCGAGTGTAGATTTAAGTGTCAGGAAGTCATTTCTGAAAGTACTTGTATGGAGTGTAGCCATGTATTGAAGTGAAACATGGACGATAGCTTGGACAAGAAGAGAATAGAAGCTTTCGAAATGTGGTGCTACAGAAGAATGCTGAAGATTAGATGAGTAGATCGCATAACTAATGAGGAGGTATTGAATAAAATTGGGGAGAAGAGAAATTTGTGGGACAACTTGACCAGAAGAAGGGGTCGGTTGGTAGGACATGTTCTGGGGCATCAAGGGATCACCCATTTAGTATTGGAGGGCAGCGTGGAGGGTAAAAATTGTAGAGGGAGACCAAGAGATGAATACACTAAGCAGATTCAGAAGGATGTACGTTGCAGTAGGTGCTGGGAGATGCAGGAGCTTGCACAGGATAGAGTAGCATGGAGAGCTGCATCAAACCAGTCTCTGGACTGAAGACCATAACAACAACATAATCTCTCCTGTTCCGCTCGCAAAAGGAGCGGAGGAAAACACCAGTCTATACGCTTCGGTAAGAGCCCTGATTTCTCTTGTTTTGCGATCGTGACCATTACGGGAGAACTCCTTTCGTTGTAGTAGGATCGTTCTGCGGTTTGTCGCAAACCCTCGTTCCCTAAAGTTTCTCAATAGTGTTTTGCGAAAGGAGCCTCTACTCTCCACAGACTGCCATTTGAGACTATGCGGCATTTCCGTATACTAGCGTATTACGTATAACAGCTCTGGCAGCACGCCTGTGAATTGCTTGGATGTACATTTTTAATCTGATCTTACGGCCATCCCGAACACTCGAGCAGCAGTATTCGTACATTACATTCATCACACCAAATGTAAAATCTGTATCCTCCTACAGTCACACAGCGATGATACTTTCCCATAAACTACAACGTCATCAGCAAACAGTTGCAGATTGCCGCTGACCCTACCGGTCAGATCGTTTTCATGAGGGCGTTCTGAGAGGCAATGCCATCGGATTTTTATGTGAAAATTCTTAAAGCTTTACAGATAAAACAAACTTTATTAAAATTCTACATCTCTGTTGTTCATGTCTACATATTTATTTCTTAACATAGTCACTGTGGCGACGAACACATTTCTCCCTGCGAGAACTGCCTGTTGATACCGCCGCTGTAAGAATGCTTGACTGATGATGCAGCCAAATTTCACCTCTGCTTCCACTCTAAAATGCTTGACACTGATGTCAGAGCCACAACCTCACCTCTGCTTCCTCTGCAGAATGATTGACACTGATGACGGAGTCACAATTTCACCTCTGCTTCCACTGCAGAATGCTTGCGATCGTGACCATTACGGGAGAACTCCTTTCGTTGTAGTAGGATCGTTCTGCGGTTTGTCGCAAACCCTCGTTCCCTAAAGTTTCTCAATAGTGTTTTGCGAAAGGAGCCTCTACTCTCCACAGACTGCCACCTCTGCGTCCACTGTAGAATGTTTGACACTGATAACGGAGCTACAACTTCACCACTCCTTCCACTGCAGAATGCTTGACACTGATGACAGAGCCACAACTTTACCTCTGCTTCCACTGTAGAATGCTTGACACTGATGATGGACTCACAACTTCACCTCTGCTTCCACTGTAGAATGCTTGACACTGATGATGGAGCCACAACTTCACCTCTGCTTCCACTGTAGAATGCTTGACACTGATGATGGAGTCACAACTTCACCTCTGCTTCCACTGTAGAATGCTTGACACTGATGACGGAGCTACAACTTCACCTCTCCTTCCACTGCAGAATGCTTGACACTGATGACGGAGCCACAACTTCACCTCTCCTTCCACTGTAGAATGCTTGACACTGATGATGGAGCCACATCTATACCTCTGCTTCCACTGTAGAATGCTTCACACTGATGATGGAATCACAACTTCACCTCTGCTTCCACTGTAGAATGCTTGACACTGATGATGGAGCTACAACTTCACCTCTAATTCCACTGAAGAATGCTTGACACTGATGACGGAGCCACAATTTTACCTCTGCTTCCACTGTAGAATGCTTGACACTGATGATGGAGTCACGACTTCACCTCTGCTTCCACTGCAGAATGCTTGACACTGATGATGGACCCACAACTTTAGCTCTGCTTCCACTGTAGAATGCTTGACACTGATGATGGAGTCACAACTTCAGCTCTGCTTCCACTGTAGAATGCTTGACACTGATGACAGAGCTATAACTTCACCTCTGTTTTCACTGCAGAATGCTTGACACTGATGATGGAGCCACAACTTCACCTCTCCTTCCACTGCAGAATGCTTGACACTGATGACGGAGCCACAACTTTACCTCTGCTTCCACTGTAGAATGCTTGACACTGATGACGGAGCCACAACTTTACCTCTGCTTCCACTGTAGAATGCTTGACACTGATGATGGAGTCACAACTTCACCTCTGCTTCCTCTGTAGAATGCTTGACACTGATGATGGAGTCACAACTTCACCTCTGCTTCCACTGTAGAATGCTTGACACTGATGACAGAGCCATAACTTCACCTCTGCTTTCACTGCAGAATGCTTGACACTGATGACGGAGTCACAATTTCACCTCTGCTTCCAATGCAGAATGCTTGACACTGATGATGGAGTCACAACTTCACCTCTGCTTCCACTGTATAATGCTTGACACTGATGACGGTGCCACAACTTCACCTCTGCTTTCACTGCAGAATGCTTGACACTGATGATGGAGCCACAAGTTCACCTTTCCTTCCCCTGTAGAATGCTTGACACTGATGACCAAGCCGCAACTTTACCTCTGCTTCCACTGTAGAATGCTTGACACTGATGATGGAGTCACAACTTCACCTCAGCTTCCACTGTAGAATACTTGACACTGATGATGGAGCCACAACTTCACCTCTGCTTCCACTGTATAATGCTTGACACTGATGACGGAGTCACAATTTAATCTCTGCTTCCACTGCAGAATGCTTGACACTGATGATGGACTCACAACTTTACCTCTGCTTCCACTGTAGAATGCTTGACACTGATGACGGAGCTTCAACTTCACCTCTCCTTCCACTGCAGAATCCTTGACACTGATGACGGAGCCACAACTTTACCTCTGCTTCCACTGAAGAATGCTTGACACTGATGACGGAGCCACAACTATACCTCTGCTTCCACTGTAGAATGCTTCACACTGATGATGGAATCACAACTTCACCTCTCCTTCCACTGTAGAATGCTTGACACTGATGATGGAGCCACAACTTCACCTCTGCTTCCACTGTATAATGCTTGACACTGATGACGGAGTCACAATTTCACCTCTGCTTCCACTGCAGAATGCTTGACACTGATGATGGACTCACAACTTTACCTCTGCTTCCACTGTAGAATGCTTGACACTGATGACGAAGCTACAACTTCACCTCTCCTTCCACTGCAGAATGCTTGACACTGATGACGGAGCCACAACTTTTCCTCTGCTTCCACTGTAGAATGCTTGACACTGATGATGGAGTCACGACTTCACCTCTGCTTCCACTGCAGAATGCTTGACACTGATGATGGAGCCACAACTTTAGCTCTGCTTCCACTGTAGAATTCTTGACACTGATGATGGAGTCACAAGTTCCCCTCTGCTTCCACTGTAGAATGCTTGACACTGATGACAGAGCTATAACTTCACCTCTGTTTTCACTGCAGAATGCTTGACACTGATGCTGGTGCCACAACTTCACCTCTCCTTCCACTGCAGAATGCTTGACACTGATGACGGAGCCACAACTTTACCTCTGCTTCCACTGTAGATTGCTTGACACTGATGACAGAGCCACAACTTTACCTCTGCTTCCACTGTAGAATGCTTGACACTGATGATGGAGTCACAACTTCACCTCTGCTTCCACTGTAGAATGCTTGACACTGATGTTGGAGTCACAACTTCACCTCTGCTTCCACTGTAGAATGCTTGACACTGATGACAGAGCCATAAATTCACCTCTGCTTTCCCTGCAGAATGCTTGACACTGATGATGGAGCCACAACTTCACCTCTCCTTCCACTGCAGAATGCTTGACACTGATGACGGAGCTACAACTTCACCTCTCCTTCCACTGCAGAATGCTTGACACTGATGATGGAGCCACAACTTTACCTCTGCTTCCACTGTAGAATGCTTCACACTGATGATGGACTCACAACTTTACCTCTGCTTCCACTGTAGAATGCTTGACACTGATGACGGAGCTGCAACTTCACCTCTCCTTCCACTGCAGAATGCTTGACACTGATGACGGAGCTACAACTTTACCTGTGCTTCCACTGTAGAATGCTTGACACTGATGACGGAGCCACAAATTTACCTCTGCTTCCACTGTAGAATGCTTCACACTGATGATGGAATCACAACTTCACCTCTCCTTCCACTGTAGAATGCTTGACACTGATGATGGAGCCACAACTTCACCTCTGCTTCCACTGTATAATGCTTGACACTGATGACGGAGTCACTGTTGTGGTATCGGTTGCTGGACCGACACCGTGATGTTGATAGCTGCAAAAGAAAGCTAGTGACTAACGCTGTGGCCGATAGTGCACGCACAGCAATAAGCATACGGTCGTGAAGTCTGGAACATAAAAACTTATGAATGAATAAGACGAAAAGTATGTAGATGCTTTTTACTTAACTTTTATTTATCCTTGGAATACATCTCTCTGGAATACTCGTACGCTATAGGCACTGATACAAATGGCTCCTTGTTAGTTCGTAGCCCTTAACTTCTGATGGCTATTGTGTCTCTCGGCTAATGAGAGAGAAAGGCTTCGTACAACTGGGCGATAGCTAGGTTCGCGTACAACTGGGCGGTAGCTTGGTTCTCGTACAACTGGGGTCGAGTCCACTCTCGTATCACGAGACCTGCCTTGGTGGTGGCGCTAGGTCTGCGATCACAGTGGCGACACGCGGGTCCGACATGTACTACATGGACCGCGGCCGATTTAAACTACCACCTAGCAAGTGTGGTGTCTGGCGGTGACACCACATTCCTCCCCCGCAAATCGGCGAACGGTCGTGAGATAAGGCTTCCGCCCGCCGTGGGGAGGACCACATGTTGACGTATGCGATGAGGTGGGGAGCCTAACAACAGGCGAGGCTGTGCCACCCGCACCCGGCCATCCGGTCCGAGGGGAGCTAGGAAACGCCTGCAAAACTAGTCCAGGGTGCACGTCAACATGCGGTGTATGCGCCCGTAAAGAAACATGAGGGGCCGAATTGTCGACCTCCATTGCGTCGGGGTAGCCGACGCGCGATGACGTCATGTGGTCCGGAGCGGGCGGGAGTTCCATGGCGGCGGACAGCTGGTCACGGGAAGCGATCGGCGGCGCGTGACCCTGGGCGGCGCCTGGCGGCGGCAACGAAGCGTCGAATGCGGTCGGCGGCGGCGGCGGCGGCGGCTGCTGCTGCTGCTGCTGCTGCGGCGGCGGCGGCGCGTCGCCATGGGGCAAAATGGAAGGCATCGTCGGTAACACCTGGGGATGAGGCGAGCCAGTAGATGGGTCCCCAGGGCGCTGACCGGACGGCACCGTCGCTGAAAGCAGACGGGGAGCGGCAGAACCCGAGCGACAACTGAGGCGCAGCTGATTGAGATGCCGACGCACCTCACCAGAGGCCCCCAAAACCAAATACATCGCGCGGCCGAGGCAGCGAAGAATGCGCCCTGCGAGCCAACGCCGTGAACCGCGATAGTTGCGATAAAATACAACGTCTCCCGGAGCAAAAGCAGGAGTCTGCCGCTGCGCAGGAAACTGATGCGGCGGATGCAGCAAAGACATCAAGGTGCGATGAGGACGACCGTGAAGCAACTCAGCCGGCGAGCGACCATCTCGGGGCTGAGAGCGATACGAAGACAAAAAGAGCAACAATGCGTCCTCCCGAGAATGCGACTCTTTCAATTTCAACATCTGTGACTTGAAAGTCCGGACCAATCGTTCAGCGGCACCGTTGGACTGAGGCGAAAACGGCGCGGATGTCAGATGTTGAATACCATTGGCCTGGCAGAAAGACTGGAATTCTGCGGACATGAATTGTGGGCCATTGTCGGAAACAATAGTCTGCGGAAGACCTTCAATGCAAAAGATAGCAGACAACGCTTGGATGGTGGCGGAGGACGTCGTGGAAGACATCCGGACAACAAAAGGAAAATTACTGAAGGCGTCGACCAGAACCAACCATCGAGCATTCCAGAATGGACCAGCAAAATCAATGTGCAAGCGTTGCCAAGGGGAAGTGGCTTTTGGCCACGCAAAGACTTTCCGCGGCGGTGCGGATTGTTGTTCGACACACGCCGGGCACGAAGAACACATATTCGTAATCGCAGCATCGATTCCGAACCACGTACAGTGCTGACGAGCAAGTTGTTTCGTTCGCACTATACCCCAATGTCCTTGATGAAGAAGCCGTAAAACAGAGGACTGTAACGAACGTGGGACCACGACTCTGGACTGATCATTATCAGAACGCAACAACAAAACACCACGTCGAACAAAAAGTCTCTCTTTGTGAGCAAAAAATCGGCGAACCAACGGATCCGCGATCCGAGACTTTGACAAAGGCCATTGCGTAGCAACAAAACGTAAAACAGTAGCAAGGACAGGGTCAGCAGCTGTGGCTGTAGCGACACGACGAAAATCAATCGGAAACGATTCGACCACTTCATCGGTTTCCGAATCAATGAACATGCAAGCAAGTTCGGAAGAATCGAATGCTTTATCCTCAGCAACAGGCAAACGGGACAACGCATCGGCGTTTCCGTGCTTAGCAGTGGACCGATACAATATATCGTAGCGGTACTGCGAGAGGAAAATAGACCAGCGAATGAATTTCTGCGCTGTACGTGGAGGTACAGGCTTGGTCGGATGAAAAAGCGACGTCAAAGGTTTGTGGTCTGTGATGATGGTAAAGTGACGACCATACAAGAAATCATGGAACTTAGTAACACCAAACACGAGAGCCAAAGCTTCTTTCTCTATCTGTGAATAATTTCTTTGCGCAGACGAGAGCAATTTGGACGCAAAGGCAATAGGGCGATCATGTGAGCCAACTTTGTGCGCAAGCACAGCACCGATCCCGAAATCCGATGCATCTATCATCAACAAAAGGGGTTTCTGGGGATCGAAAGGCGTAAGGCAAGTATTAGAAAGCAACGCCGATTTCAACTGGCGAAAGGCGCGTTCACATTCCGTCGTCCAGACGAACGGAACACCTTTACGGCGTAAGCGATGAAGCGGAGCTGAAATGGAAGAGGCATTGCGCACATATTTATGATAATAATTAATTTTACCCAACACACTCTGTAGCTGTTTCAGATTTTGAGGGGACGGCAAGTCTTGTATGGCACGGAGGTGCTCTGGACTCGGATGTATGCCTTGGGCATTAATGACATGTCCCAGGTATGGTAAGTCACGAGCAAAAAACACACATTTGTCCTTCCTCAAGCGAAGACCATTTTGCCGCAAGACCTGAAATAATGTTCGTAAATTCGCAAGATGATCTTCTTCTGTCTGTCCGGAGATCACTATATCGTCGAGATAGTTTGCTGCAGTAGGGACCGACGCACAAATAGTTTGTAAATATTGCTGAAACAAGGCAGGGGCGGATGCACACCCGAAAGGCAGTCTTTTGAAGCGGTACAATCCAAGATGCGTGTTAACCACCAATACGCGCTGGGATTCGTCGTCCACCGGTATTTGCAAGTACGCATCGGCTAGGTCCAACTTTGAAAAATATTTTCCCGGGCACAGTTTAGCAAAAAGATCTTCCGGGCGGGGCAAAGGAAAAGTAGCAGTCACTAGCTGTGGATTCACTGTGGCCTTGAAGTCCACGCAAAGTCTCAATTTTCCGGAAGGTTTTGGCAAAATTACTAAGGGTGAGGCCCAGAGAGAAGCTTGCACACGTTCAATTACACCCTGTGATTCGAGATCGTGTAACGTTCTTGCGACCTCATCACGCAATGCGTGGGGAACATTGCGCGCCCTGAAAAATTTCGGTTGCGCGTTCACCTTCAGTTCTAAATGTGCTTCATAGTTTTTAGCGCAACCTAAGCCCGGTGCAAAAATGTCTGCAAATTCGTCACACAGCCGGGAAACACTGTCTGGAGGCACAGTCTGATTCACAGATAGGACCTGATTTACAATAGACATGTTAAACAACTTAAATAAATCTAGACCAAACAAGTTCACTGCAGAAGAAGAACGAAGAACGTGAAATGACACAAGTTTTGTGTGTCCCTTGAATGTTGCAAGAAGGCTGCACTGTCCTAACACAGGAATTTTCTGTCCGGAATATGTAGTTAGCTTAACATTTGCGGCACGCAACGGAGGTGCGCCCAGTTGTTTGTATGTGTCGTGATTGAGCAATGAAACTGCAGCTCCGGTATCGAGCTGGAATGGTATCACTTTGCCTTCAAAGTCTAAGTCCACAAAAAGTTTATTGTCCTGCTGACGACAAGAGCGACTGTTTTGTGCAATTGGAACAGACACTGGTACAGAATCACTGGCCAATTGACGTGATTTCCGGCGACGGCGACGCACAGTTTTTGTGGGACGAACACAGTTACTGTTAGAGACAGTGTCACTGGACGAAGCGGAATTAACGACATGAATGTCCATAGGCGAAGGTCCACGAGCCTGAGTGTCCTGGGTTCGATTCCGGCGCAAAGCAAAGGGCCTGGAATGATTGTGATTGTCTGATCTGAGCTTTTTCTGGCAAACACTTTGAACATGACCTTTCTTATTGCAGAAAAAGCAAATAGCTTGGCGTGACGGGCAATGTTCACGCGAATGTCTAGTAGCACACCGCGGGCATGATTTCACTGCATGTGTGGGCTGGCGCGGCACACCTGGGTTAGCACGCGGCGGTCGCTGTGTGTCTGTGCGCACGGCCCGGGTACCGGGCCGCGGAGCGCGTCCAGCGGGCCGGTTAATGTTACACACGGCTGGCGAAGTTTCAAAAGATTCCTGAGCACAGTCCAGTGTGTCCTGTCTATCCAATATGTCTATCACTTGTTGAAGGGAGGGATTAACTAGTTTCAAAATTTGCTCCCGTATGCGAACATCAGAAACGTTCTGTGCAATTGCATCACGCACCATTGTATCTGAATAAGAAAGACCACAGTCACATTCAAAGGCACAGTCCCTAGTAAGTCCTTGCAATGTTGCTACCCACTCCCTATTAGTTTGACCGGCCGTACGTTTTGTACGAAAAAACGTATACCGTTTTGCAACCACATTAACTGTTTCTTTGAAATAGGCATCTAAGGCAGACAAAATTTCCTCGTAGGACAGAGTTGCTACGTCTCGCCGGGGAAACAATTTCACTATCACACGGTATGTGGACACACCGACACAAGAAAGCAAAAACGGCTGCCGCTCTTTACCTTGAATTCTGTAGGCTTCTAGATGAAAGTGGAACTGGCGAGACCACTCTTGCCAGGTCTCATCGGCTGCCACGTATGGTCGAAAGGGAGGTGCAACAGCGTTCAGTGGCAGCGGTAGCGAAGAAGCGGCGGCGGCCGCATCGGTTTGAATGGTACGTTGACCCTGGACGAGCTGTCCAAGGGCATCCAGTAACGCCTGCGTCTGCTGAGTCTGCAAGCGATAAAATTCGGACAGTACATCTGGAGAATGTGGCGAAGCCATGACACAATTAAATAGAAACAATCAGAACACTTGAAACGTCATCAATGGTACAAACAAAGGAATACAAACTCTTTAACTCGTCGCCATATGTTGTGGTATCGGTTGCTGGACCGACACCGTGATGTTGATAGCTGCAAAAGAAAGCTAGTGACTAACGCTGTGGCCGATAGTGCACGCACAGCAATAAGCATACGGTCGTGAAGTCTGGAACATAAAAACTTATGAATGAATAAGACGAAAAGTATGTAGATGCTTTTTACTTAACTTTTATTTATCCTTGGAATACATCTCTCTGGAATACTCGTACGCTATAGGCACTGATACAAATGGCTCCTTGTTAGTTCGTAGCCCTTAACTTCTGATGGCTATTGTGTCTCTCGGCTAATGAGAGAGAAAGGCTTCGTACAACTGGGCGATAGCTAGGTTCGCGTACAACTGGGCGGTAGCTTGGTTCTCGTACAACTGGGGTCGAGTCCACTCTCGTATCACGAGACCTGCCTTGGTGGTGGCGCTAGGTCTGCGATCACAGTGGCGACACGCGGGTCCGACATGTACTACATGGACCGCGGCCGATTTAAACTACCACCTAGCAAGTGTGGTGTCTGGCGGTGACACCACAGTCACAATTTCACCTCTGTTTCCAATGCAGAATGCTTGACACTGATGATGGACTCACAACTTTACCATTGCTTCCACTGTAGAATGCTTGACACTGATGACGGAGCTACAACTTCACCTCTCCTTCCACTGCAGAATGCTTGACACTGATGACGGAGCTACAACTTCACCTCTCCTTCCACTGCAGAATGCTTGACACTGATGACGGAGCCACAACTTTACCTCTGCATCCACTGTCGAATGCTTGACACTGATGATGGAGTCACGACTTCACCTCTGCTTCCACTGTAGAATGCTTGACACTGATGATGGAGCCACAACTTCACCTCTGCTTTCACTGCAGAATGCTTGACACTGATGATGGAGCCACAACTTTAGCTCTGCTTCCACTGTACAATGCTTGACACTGATGATGGAGTCACAACTTCACCTCTGCTTCCACTGTAGAATGCTTGACACTGATGACAGAGCCATAACTTCACCTCTGCTTTCACTGCAGAATGCTTGACACTGATGATGGAGCCACACCTTCACCTATCCTTCCACTGCAGAATGATTGACACTGATGACGGAGCTACAACTTCACCTCTCCTTCCACTGCAGAATGCTTGACACTGATGATGGAGCCACAACTTTACCTCTGCTTCCACTGTAGAATGCTTCACACTGATGATGGACTCACAACTTTACCTCTGCTTCCACTGTAGAATGCTTGACACTGATGACGGAGCTACAACTTCACCTCTCCTTCCACTGCAGAATGCTTGACACTGATGACGGAGCCACAACTTTACCTCTGCTTCCACTGTGGAATGCTTGACACTCATGACGGAGCCACAACTTTACCTCTGCTTCCTCTGTAGAATGCTTCACACTGATGATGGAATCACAATTTCACCTCTGCTTCCACTGTAGAATGCTTGACACTGATGATGGAGCCACAACTTCACCTCTGCTTCCACTGTATAATGCTTGACACTGATGACGGAGTCACAATTTCACCTCTGCTTCCAATGCAGAATGCTTGACACTGATGATGGACTCACAACTTTACCTCTGCTTCCACTGTAAAATGCTTGACACTGATGATGGAGCTACAACTACACCTCTCCTTCCACTGTAGAATGCTTGACACCGATGACGGAGCTACAACTTCACCTCTCCTCCCACTGCAGAATGCTTGACACTGATGACGGAGCCACAACTTTACCTCTGCTTCCACTGTAGAATGCTTGACACTGATGATGGAGTCACGACTTCTCCTCTGCTTCCACTGTAGAATGCTTGACACTGATGATGGAGCCACAACTTCACCTCTGCTTTCACTGCAGAATGCTTTACACTGATGATGGAGCCACAACTTTAGCTCTGCTTCCACTGTAGAATGCTTGACACTGATGATGGAGTCACAACTTCACCTCTGCTTCCACTGTAGAATGCTTGACACTGATGACAGAGCTATAACTTCACCTCTGCTTTCACTGCAGAATGCTTGACACTGATGATGGAGCCACAACTTCTCCTCTCCTTGCACTGCAGAATGCTTGACACCGATGACGGAGCTACAACTTCACCTCTCCTTCCACTGCAGAATGCTTGACACTGATGATGGAGCCACAACTTTACCTCTGCTTCCACTGTAGAATGCTTGACACTAATGATGGAGTCACGACTTCTCCTCTGCTTCCACTGTAGAATGCTTGACACTGATGATGGAGCCACAACTTCACCTCTGCTTTCACTGCAGAATGCTTGACACTGATGATGGAGCCACAACTTCACCTCTGCTTCCACTGTATAATGCTTGACACTGATGATGGAGCCACAGCTTTACCTCTGCTTCCACTGTAGAATGCTTGACACTGATGACGGAGCCGCAACATTACCTCTGCTTCCACTGTAGAATGCTTGACACTGATGATGGAGTCACAACTTCACCTCTGCTTCCACTGTAGAATGCTTGACACTGATGATGGAGCCACAACTTCATCTCTGCTTCCACTGTAGAATGCTTGACACTGATGACAGAGCCATAACTTCACCTCTGCTTTCACTGCAGAATGCTTGACACTGATGATAGAGCCACAACTTCACCTCTCCTTCCACTGCAGAATGCTTGACACTGATGACGGAGCCACAACTTTACCTCTGCTTCCACTGTAGAATGTTTGACACTGATGATGGAATCACAACTTCACCTCTGCTTCCACTGTAGAATGCTTGACATTGATGATGGAGCCACAACTTCACCTCTGCTTTCACTGCAGAACGCTTGACACTGATGATGGAGCCACAACTTTAGCTCTGCTTCCACTGCAGAATGCTTGACACTGATGATGGAGTCACAACTTCACCTTTCCTTCCACTGCAGAATGCTTGACACTGATGACAGAGCCGCAACTTTACCTCTGCTTCCACTGTAGAATGCTTGACACTGATGATGGAGTCACAACTTCACCTCAGCTTCCACTGTAGAATACTTGACAATGATGATGGAGCCACAACTTCACCTCTGCTTCCACTGTATAATGCTTGACACTGATGACGGAGTCACAATTTCATCTCTGCTTCCACTGCAGAATGCTTGGCACTGATGATGGACTCACAACTTTACCTCTGCTTCCACTGTAGAATGCTTGACACTGATGACGGAGCTACAACTTCACCTCTCCTTCCACTGCAGATTGCTTGACACTGATGACGGAGCCACAACTTTACCTCTGCTTCCACTGTAGAATGCTTGACACTGATGACGGAGCCACAACTATACCTCTGCTTCCACTGTAGAATGCTTCACACTGATGATGGAATCACAACTTCACCTCTGCTTCCACTGCAGAATGCTTGACACTGATGATGGAGCCACAACTTCACCTCTGCTTCCACTGTATAATGCTTGACACTGATGACGGAGTCACAATTTCACCTCTGCTTCCACTGCAGAATGCTTGACACTGATGATGGACTCACAACTTTACCTCTGCTTCCACTGTAGAATGCTTGACACTGATGACGGAGCTACAACTTCACCTCTCCTTCCACTGCAGAATGCTTGACACTGATGACGGAGCTACAACTTCACCTCTCCTTCCACTGCAGAATGCTTGACACTGATGACGGAGCCACAACTTTACCTCTGCTTCCACTGCAGAATGCTTGACACTCATGATGGAGCCACAACTTTAGCTCTGCTTCCACTGTAGAATGCTTGACACTGATGATGGAGTCACAACTTCACCTCTGCTTCCACTGTAGAATGCTTGACACAGATGACAGAGCTATAACTTCACCTCTGTTTTCACTGCAGAATGCTTGAGACTGATGATGGAGCCACAACTTCACCTCTCCTTCCACTGCAGAATGCTTGACACTGATGATGGAGCCACAACTTTACCTCTGCTTCCACTGTAGAATGCTTGACACTGATGACGGAGCCACAACTTTCCCTCTGCTTCCACTGTAGAATGCTTGACACTGATGATGGAATCACAACTTCACCTCTGCTTCCACTGTAGAATGCTTGACACTGATGATGGAGTCACAACTTCACCTCTGCTTCCACTGTAGAATGCTTGACACTGATGACAGAGCCATAACTTCACCTCTGCTTTCACTGCAGAATGCTTGACACTGATGATGGAGCCACAACTTCACCTCTCCTTCCACTGCAGAATGCTTGACACTGATGACGGAGCTACAACTTCACCTCTCCTTCCACTGCAGAATGCTTGACACTGATGACAGAGCCATAACTTCACCTCTGCTTCCACTGCAGAATGCTTGACACTGATGATGGAGCCACAACTTCACCTCTGCTTCCACTATATAATGCTTGACACTGATGACGGAGTCACAATTTCACCTCTGCTTCCACTGCAGAATGCTTGACACTGATGATGGAGCCACAACTTTACCTCTGCTTCCACTGTAGAATGCTTGACACTGATGACGGAGCTACAACTTCACCTCTCCTTCCACTGCAGAATGCTTGACACTGATGACGGAGCTACAACTTCACCTCTCCTTCCACTGCAGAATGCTTGACACTGATGACGGAGCCACAACTTTACCTCTGCTTCCACTGCAGAATGCTTGACACTCATGATGGAGCCACAACTTTAGCTCTGCTTCCACTGTAGAATGCTTGACACTGATGATGGAGTCACAACTTCACCTCTGCTTCCACTGTAGAATGCTTGACACAGATGACAGAGCTATAACTTCACCTCTGTTTTCACTGCAGAATGCTTGAGACTGATGATGGAGCCACAACTTCACCTCTCCTTCCACTGCAGAATGCTTGACACTGATGATGGAGCCACAACTTTACCTCTCCTTCCACTGCAGAATGCTTGACACTGATGACGGAGCCACAACTTTACCTCTGCTTCCACTGTAGAATGCTTGACACTGATGATGGAGCCACAACATTACCTCTGCTTCCACTGTAGAATGCTTGACACTGATGATGGAGTCACAACTTCACCTCTGCTTCCACTGTAGAATGCTTGACACTGATGATGGAGTCACAACTTCACCTCTGCTTCCACTGTAGAATGCTTGACACTGATGATGGAGCCACAACTTCACCTTTCCTTCCACTGTAGAATGCTTGACACTGATGACAGGGCCATAACTTCACCGCTGCTTTCACTGCAGAATGCTTGGCACTGATGATGGAGCCACAACTTCACCTCTCCTTCCACTGCAGAATGCTTGACACTGATGACGGAGCCACAACTTTACCTCTGCTTCCACTGTAGAATGCTTGACACTGATGATGGAATCACAACTTCACCTCTGCTTCCACTGTAGAATGCTTGACACTGATGATGGAGCCACAACTTCACCTTTGCTTTCACTGCAGAATGCTTGACACTGATGATGGAGCCACAACTTTAGCTCTGCTTCCACTGCAGAATGCTTGACACTGATGATGGGGTCACAACTTCACCTCTGCTTCCAATGTATAATGCTTGACACTGATGATGGTGCCACAACTTCACCTCTGCTTTCACTGCAGAATGCTTGACACTGATGATGGAGTCACAACTTCACCTCTGCTTCCACTGTATAATGCTTGACACTGATGACGGTGCCACAACTTCACCTCTGCTTTCACTGCAGAATGCTTGACACTGATGATGGAGCCACAACTTCACCTTTCCATCCACTGCAGAATGCTTGACACTGATGACGGAGCCGCAACTTTACCTCTGCTTCCACTGTAGAATGCTTGACACTGATGATGGAGTCACAACTTCACCTCTGCTTCCACTGTAGAATGCTTGACACTGATGACAGAGCCATAACTTCACCTCTGCTTTCACTGCAGAATGCTTGACACTGATGATGGAGCCACAACTTCACCTCTCCTTCCACTGCAGAATGCTTGACACTGATGACGGAGCTACAACTTCACCTCTCCTTCCACTGCAGAATGCTTGACACTGATGATGGAGCCAAAACTTTACCTCTGCTTCCACTGTAGAATGCTTCACACTGATGATGGACTCACATCTTTACCTCTGCTTTCACTGTAGAATGCTTGACACTGATGACGGAGCTACAACTTCACCTCTCCTTCCACTGCAGAATGCTTGACACTGATGACGGAGCCACAACTTTACCTCTGCTTCCACTGTGGAATGCTTGACACTGATGACGGAGCCACAAATTTACCTCTGCCTCCAGTGTAGAATGCTTCACACTGATGATGGAATCACAACTTCACCTCTGTTTCCACTGTAGAATACTTGACACTGATGATGGAGCCACAACTTCACCTCTGCTTCCACTGTATAATGCTTGACACTGATGACGGAGTCACAATTTCACCTCTGCTTCCAATGCAGAGTGCTTGACACTGATGATGGACTCACAACTTTACCTCTGCTTCCACTGTAGAATGCTTGACACTGATGACGGAGCTACAACTTCACCTCTCCTTCCACTGCAGAATGCTTGACACTGATGATGGAGCTACAACTTCACCTCTCCCTCCACTGCAGAATGCTTGACACTGATGACGGAGCCACAACTTTACCTCTGCTCCCACTGTAGAATGCTTGACACTGATGATGGAGTCACGACTTCACCTCTGCTTCCACTGTAGAATGCTTGACACTGATGATGGAGCCACAACTTCACCTCTGCTTTCACTGCAGAATGATTGACACTGATGATGGAGCCACAACTTTAGCTCTGCTTCCACTGTAGAATGCTTGACATTGATGATGGAGTCACAACTTCACCTCTGCTTCCACTGTAGAATGCTTGACATTGATGACAGAGCTATAACTTCACCTCTGCTTTCACTGCAGAATGCTTGACACTGATGATGGAGCCACAACTTCACCTCTCCTTCCACTGCAGAATGCTTGACACTGATGATGGAGCCACAACTTCACCTCTCCTTCCACTGCAGAATGCTTGACACTGATGACGGAGCCACAACTTTACCTCTGCTTCCACTGTAGAATGCTTGACACTGATGATGGAGCCACAACATTACCTCTGCTTCCACTGTAGAATGCTTGACACTGATGATGGAGTCACAACTTCACCTCTGCTTCCACTGTAGAATGCTTGACACTGATGATGGAGTCACAACTTCACCTCTGCTTCCACTGTAGAATGCTTGACACTGATGATGGAGCCACAACTTCACCTTTCCTTCCACTGTAGAATGCTTGACACTGATGACAGGGCCATAACTTCACCGCTGCTTTCACTGCAGAATGCTTGACACTGATGATGGAGCCACAACTTCACCTCTCCTTCCACTGCAGAATGCTTGACACTGATGACGGAGCCACAACTTTACCTCTGCTTCCACTGTAGAATGCTTGACACTGATGATGGAATCACAACTTCACCTCTGCTTCCACTGTAGAATGCTTGACACTGATGATGGAGCCACAACTTCACCTTTGCTTTCACTGCAGAATGCTTGACACTGATGATGGAGCCACAACTTTAGCTCTGCTTCCACTGCAGAATGCTTGACACTGATGATGGGGTCACAACTTCACCTCTGCTTCCAATGTATAATGCTTGACACTGATGATGGTGCCACAACTTCACCTCTGCTTTCACTGCAGAATGCTTGACACTGATGATGGAGTCACAACTTCACCTCTGCTTCCACTGTATAATGCTTGACACTGATGACGGTGCCACAACTTCACCTCTGCTTTCACTGCAGAATGCTTGACACTGATGATGGAGCCACAACTTCACCTTTCCATCCACTGCAGAATGCTTGACACTGATGACGGAGCCGCAACTTTACCTCTGCTTCCACTGTAGAATGCTTGACACTGATGATGGAGTCACAACTTCACCTCAGCTTCCACTGTAGAATACTTGACACTGATGATGGAGCCACAACTTTACCTCTGCTTCCACTGTAGAATGCTTGACACTGATGATGGAGCCACAACTTCACCTTTCCTTCCACTGTAGAATGCTTGACACTGATGATGGAGCCTCAACTTCACCTCTGCTTTCACTGCAGAATGCTTGACACTGATGATGGAGCCACAACTTCACGTCTGCTTCCACTGTAGAATGTTTGACACTAACGATGGAGCCACAACTTCATGTCTGCTTGCACCGCTTCATCACTGTTAAATTGAAGTCGTTTTGGAAACAGGTCAAAGTCGTATGGGGCCAAGTCGGAACTGTATTGATAATGATCAATGACAGTGAATCCAAGGAGTAGGAATGTTGCACATATCGCAGCGCTCGTATGTGGTCTGACACTGTCATCCTGGAGGAGAGGATGCTCCATGTACGTGACGTTAGAAACTCAATTACACCTCGCTTTTTCTCACTCACCGACGTAGTTACGTCACACACCGCCATGTTACACGCTACAATTCGCAGCCCTCTGGCGGCAGTGAGTAACAACATGCGTCAGCGAAGCGGGGAAAGTTGGCCGAGTAATATGCATGATATATATCAGCCGATATTGAGAACAGAATAAAAATCTTGGAGGTACAACTTGTTATCACAGCCTCGTATACAGGGTGGTCCATTGATCGTGACTGTGCCAAGTATCTCACGAAATAAGCGTCAAATGAAAAAACTACAAAGAACGAAACTTGTCTAGCTTGAAGGGGGAAACCAGATGGCGTTACTGTTGGCCCGCTAGATGGCCCTGCCATAGGTCAAACGGATATCAACTGTTTTTTTTTTTTTTAATAGGAACCCCCATTTTTTATTACATATTCGTGTAGTACGTTAATAAATATGAATGTTTTAGTTTGACCATTTTATCGCTTTGTGATAAATGGCGCTGTAATAGTCACAAACGTATAAGTACGTGGTATCACGTAACATTCCGCCACTGCGGACGGTATTTGCTTCGTGATACATTACCCGTGTTAAAATGGACCGTTTACCAATTGCGGAAAAGGTCGATATCGTGTTGATGTATGGCTATTGTGATCAAAATGCCCAACGGGAGTGTGCTATGTATGCTGCTCGGTATCCTGGACGACATCATCCAAGTGTCCGGACCGTTTGCCGGATAGTTACGTTATTTAAGGAAACAGGAAGTGTTCAGCCACATGTGAAACGTCAACCACGACCTGCAACAAATGATGACAACAGCGGTCATATCACACTTACCTTGGGGCACTTCTGATGATACCCTTGTCTCTGATGAACTCTCGCCGTATATGAAAATGAACTGAGTTTATTACTTAAAAAGCGTTCGACCCACTCTCATTTCTGAGAACCTATTCCATATGCGCTTATCTTCGTTAACAGTATGCAGTGTGCCACTGTGTCAAGCGCTTGCCGGAAATCTTCTAATAACTATAGCAATACGGGTTAGGTAGATTAGAAATGTTCGCAGAATATACATTTTTCCTTGTACACAAATAAATCAGCTATGGCACCGATGAATTAATAACGTGTTGGGATTACCGTGGTTTCTAGAGAATCGGATGGAACAGCGAGAAAGCTAAACGTTTTGTTCATTATGGAAATAACTGTGCCATTATTTTTAAATCGAATCGAATAGAAATGAGGTACAATATTACAAACTTTGTTTTTACAGCTATACTCTCTGCGTTTTAATCCGCTTTTGTTTTCATTGAAATGACAATGTAAATGTGGAAAAGTATTTTTTAGGTCTCAGCCACGTTAGAAGTTCATTAGATAATAGACGTTACTCGTTTTTTATTCTATTTATTTTAAATAGTTTTACTAACTTTGTCCAAGATACACCTCGGGTTTATTACTTCATTCCTTGCTTTCTGGATAGTCTTTCAGTGTGCACAACAGCAGTCAATCTTGGGCACACACAAAGCCCCATTCCCATCATCTCATTTCTTAGGAATATTAAACCAGTCACCATCGGATTAAATGACTTCTTCTTCTTTATTCGTTCTCTTTTTCCTGTCCATATACCATATCATCACAGGGACGGCATGTTAATCAGGATTTGGCAGTGGTGGTAGCAGACGGTGGTTGTTTCGTTGGTTGGAGGAAGAGACCAAACAGCAAGGTCATCGGTCTCATCAGATTAGGGAAGGATGGGGAAAGAAGTCGGCCGTGCCATTTCAAAGGAACCATCCCAGCATTTGCCTGGAGAGATTTAGGGAAATCACGGAAAACCTAAATCAGGATGGCCGTACGTGGGATTGAACCGTCGTCCTCCCGAATACGAGTCCAGTGTGCAAAGGGTAGCTGGACATCTTTAGTGTTGCTGCATAGCCCCTGGGATGGAGTATGCGAGGCTTTGTTGCCACTCTTCATTGTTGCCAAATTTATTCAAGATGCCGGATCCAAGATGACGGTGATAGATATGGCAACGTCTCAATGATGTCATGGTGGGAGGTTCAAATTTTGGGGGGAAAATAGGTCAATTGGGCTACCTTCACTAACCTAAATTCCTCCCCTCCCCTCCCCCCCTCCCTTCCCCTCCCCCATAAAATGGCGTGAAGTTCAAATTCCATCAGGACAATGCAACACACTATCGCTACTTGTACTAACCTAAGAAGATGCCGGGAAAAAAGGGCACTTCAGCTACCTCCACTAACCTAAGTCATCCGACTGCCACCTCTTTGTAGGAATTGGCGGGAAAAGAACTCAGCCTGGAGAGGATGGACATAACTCTTTATTTAAACAGTCTTTATATAAATAATTTGAAGCAGTAACTCCATCCAGTGTGTTCACCATGGGGTCCAGAGTCCAACTGACCTAGTACACAGTACTACCACCAGAGGACACTGTCATCCCTCCCATGACATAATCCAAGATGGTGGTTGGGGGGGGGGGGGGGGAGGAAATAGTGGGAACCAATAGGAACCCTTAATCCAGTCGTGTGTTAGACTTCAGCCAGTAGGGTGGCGGTATCTGATAACGTCATTGGATGGGATATAGAGCAGTCTCAGCAGCTCTAGGACATTAGTCTCGCTCAGTCAGCCAGCAGCAGCAGCAGAAGAAGAAGAAGGACCATGAAGCGTCAACAGCAGTCGCAATCCAACATAGCCCTAGAGAACAGGAAGAAACTGAAAAGTAAGTATCCCATATCACATCTTTCTCTGTGGTTAGCATTATTATTATTATTATTGGTTGTTTTCACATCTTGGTCCACATGTAATGCTTCCTCGTCTTTGTAGCCCTCGATGAGTCGAAGCCCGCAGGGTTGAGCGCCAACATGCTGATCTCTGCCACATCCAGACCTGTAGCAACCTCAACTGCCATCTTGTCGAGACCTGCACCAATCTCTGGACCTGCGGCTGCTACAACCTCCAGCATGTCTGAACCTGTAGTGACCACAAGGGATCCTGTTGTGCACATAGCCAACTTGCTGGATCAGGACAAGGAGCTGTTGTTGTAAGTCACACTCATCGATTTGTGTGATGAGGACACGAGATCTGCTCCCAATACATCGGATTCTGCTGGTGGTCCCAAACAACAGCAAGATGGAGGACAGTACTGGTCACCAACATATGACCATCCCAGCAGAGCATCCCTGTGCTAGTGCAGCCACAGAGTGCAGATGCTTTGGATAAGAGGGCATCGAGTGTACCGATGCTTTTCAGTTCCACAAATTTAACTCACAGTGGAACGAAATACGTAAACGTTGGTACAGAAGCACATCATGTCAGGAGCTTGCATGCAAGAATAGAAACTGAAAATGCATCGAAGGTTGTTAAAGTTCCAATTTCATAGTTTCGACTGGGACGAAATACGTCGTGCAGAGCGCTACATCAATCAGCAGATGACTACAGAGTATTATGCAACTCGTTCTCCCCCAGACACTCGCCTTACTGGTGTGACATTATGTATTACAACAGTGTATGATGACTGTGCACTATGTGTGAAGTCAGGTGACAAATGTGTTTATCTAAGGAACGCCTCAGTTAGAAAGTTATACGGTCTGGATACTGCGTTACGCCGGCAGCGGTGACCGAGCGGTTCTAGGCGCTTCAGTCCGGAACCGCGCGACTGCCACGGTCACAGGTTCGAATCCTGCCTCAGGCATGGATGTGTGTGATGTCCTTAGGTTATTTAGGTTTAAGTAGTTCTAAGTTCTAAGGGACATGACCTCAGATGTTAAGTCCCATAGTGCTCAGAGCCATTTGAACCATTTACTGTACTACGTCTTGCTTTGGAGATATTGAACCGTTGGTTGCCGAGCATAGACTCTGCATGCAATGATGTTCTGAACTTCCTACATGTGCACAGTGTAAATAAATAAGTAAATAATAAATAAATAAATAAATAGAATAAATAAATAAATAAATAAATAATGTATGTATATATAATCTCAAATCGTGTTTGCATTTTATTTCATACCTGTCTCATTATGGTCAAAGTATTCGCTTATTAATATCCTTATTTTTTCGATGCTACACCTATAACATGCAGCAGTAGACAGTTACCCCAAACATCGCCTCACCAGTCACTGACATAATGAATGATCAAGTTACTCTTCATGGGTAAAATATACACTACTGGCCAATAAAATTGCTACACCAAGAAGAAAAGCAGATGATAAACGGATATTCTTTGGACAAATATATTATACTAGAACTGACATGTGATTACATTTTCACATAATTTTGGTGCATAGATTCTGAGAAACCAGTACCCAGAGCAACCACCTCTGGCGGTAATGACGGACTTGATACGCGTGGGCATTGAGTCAAACAGAGCTTGGATGGCGTGTACGGGTACAGCTGCTCATGCAGCTCCAACACAATACCACAGTTCATCAAGAGTAGTGACTGGGGTATTGTAACGAGCCAGTTGTTCGGCCACTATTGACCAGACGTTTTCAATTGGTGAGAGATCTGGAGAATGTGCTGGCCAGGGCAGCAAACGAACATTTTCTGTATCCAGAAAGGCCCGTACAGGACCTGCAACATGCGGTCGAGCGTTATCCTGCTGAAATGTAAGGTTTCGCAGGCATCGAATAAAGGGTATAAAAAATGGTTCAAATGTCTCTGAGCACTATGGGACTTAACATCTGAGGTCATCAGTCCCCTAGAACTTAGAACTACTTAAACCTAACTAACCTAAGGACATCATAC
Organism: Schistocerca piceifrons; assembly: GCF_021461385.2. NCBI lineage: Eukaryota > Metazoa > Arthropoda > Insecta > Orthoptera > Acrididae > Schistocerca > Schistocerca piceifrons. The sequence continues at coordinate 392,619,686 of NC_060142.1, forward strand.
GCATCCATGCCCGAGGCAGAATTCGAACCTGCGACCGTAGCGGTCGCGCAGTTCCAGACTGAAGCGCCTAGAACCGCTCGGCCACACCGGCCGGCCAATGAAGTGTAGAGCCACGGGTCGTTACACATCTGAAATGTAACGTCCACTGTTCAAAATGACGTCAATGCGAATAAGAGGTGACTGAGACGTGTAACCAATGGTACCCCATACCATCACGCCGGGTGATACGCCAGTATGGCGATGACGAATACACGCTTCCAATGTGCGTTCACCGCGATGTCGCCAAACACAGATGCGACCATCATGATGCTGTAACCAGAACCTGGATTCATCCGAAAAAATGTTTTGCCATTCGTGCAACCACGTTCGTAGTTGAGTACACCATCGCAGGCGCTCCTGTCTGTGATGCAGCGTCAAAGGTAAGTGCAACCATGGTCTCCGAGCTGATAGTCCATGCTGCTGCAAACGTCGTCGAACTGTTCGTGCAGATGGTTGTTGTCTTGTAAACGTCCCCATCTGTTGACTCAGGGATCGAGACGTGGTTGCACGATCCGTTACAGCCATGCGGATAAGATGCCTGTCATCTCGACTGCTAGTGATACGAGGCCACTGGGATCCAGCACGTCGTTCCGTATTACCTTACTTAACCCACCGATTCCATATTCTCCTAAGAGTCATTGGATCTCGACCAACGCGAGCAGCAATGTCGCGATACGATAAACATCAATCGCGATAGGCTACAATCCGACCTTTATCAAAGTCGTAAACGTGATGGTACGCATTTCTCCTCCTTACACGAGGCATCACAACAACGTTTCACCAGGCAACGCCGGTCAACTGCTGTTTGTGTATGAGAAATCGGTTGGAAACTTTCCTGATGTCATCACGTTGTAGGTATCGCCAACGGCGCCGACCTTGTGTGAATGCTCTGAAAAACTAGTCATTTACATATCACAGCATCTTCTTCCTATCGGTTAAATTTCGCGTCTGTAGCACGTCATCTTCGTGGTGTAGCAATTTTAATGGCCAGTAGTGTATTATCCAAGTCAGAGTTTGGGTTTCTTAAGGGTCCTGGTACAGAGAAAGCTATTTAAGTTACCGTGAGAATGTACTTAATTCATTAGATAACAAATCAGAGGCTACTGGAATTTCCTGTGACTAGTCAAAAGCCTTTGACTGTGTAAACCACAGAATTCCCTTAAGTAAAGCAGAATATTCTGGTGTCACCGGCAGTGCTGTAAAATAGTTTGGTCTTATCTGACTAACAGGAAACAAAGGATTTCGTTTTAAAATACCTGTCAGTAGGCAGTCATACTACATCTGATTGGGAATTAATTGCATATGGTGTTCCTCAAGGTTCCATCTTGAGTCCGTTGCTTTTCGTCGTGTACATTAATGTCCTCTCGTCTCTTACCTTGCCAGATACTAAATTTGTTTTGTTTGCATATGATACAAACGTTGCAATAAGTAGCAAGTCAAGTACAGATTTATAAATAGTTGCTAATTAAATTTTCACTGATAATTATAAATTGTTTAAAGCTAATTTACTGTCATTAAACTTTGAAACGGCCCACTATATGCAGTTCAAAATCTGTAAGAGATTTCCTTCCAGTATGTGGGTAACATATGAAGACATGTAGAACGAAGAGTTTGACAGTTTAAATTTCTGGAATTACAACTCGAAAACAAATTCAGTTGGGAAGGGCATACCACAGAAATGCTTAAGCGCGTAAACGAGGCTGTATTTGCAGTGAGAATGATGTTGGATGTAGGAGACATAAATATAAAAAAACTTGGCACAGTTTGCGTACTTTCATTATATTATGTCATACAGGGTCATATTCTGGGGTAGCTCATCAAACCGAGCAAAAATTTTTAGCGTGCAAAAGCGATTAATAAGAATCACTTGTGGTGCAAATTCAAGAACATCATGTAGAAACCTGTTCAAGTTACTTTGTATTCTAACCACTGCTTCTCAGTATATTGATTCCTTAATGAAATTTGTTGCAAATAATATATCTCTATTTCCAACCAATGGCTCAAAACAGGGTCAATTCTAGGAATAAGAACAATCTACATAAGAGCCTTGGTCCAAAAAAGGGATCCAATATTCAGGAACACTCATTTTCAATAAATTGCCGGCAACCATTAAAAACATGGTTTCAGATAAAGCATGGTTTAAATAGAGTTCGAAAGACTTTTTGATAGGCAACTCCTTCTACTCTATAGATGAATTTGTTAACAGGGACTGTTAGACCAGCTCAAGTAAAAATGTCTGTTGGATTTCAGTTTTTACAGCACTTTGTCACAACAGTCAAGATCAGGTATTTTGCATATGGTAAATTTATTAATAGTGCATAACAATGTTGCCTTCTGACAGCGTATTAATTCTGTAAATTTTATCAGTTCCAGTTTACTGTAATGTATTCAACTATTTTGACAATCTCCTGTCAAATGATCAGGTTAGTAAGCGTTATATTCAGATGTTTTATGTTTTTTATGTTATACTTTCTGACATTTTCCACATCCACGAGAATCATCTAATTTTTTTGGGTCTATGGAACAAAAACTGAATCTAATTTAGTCTAACCTAATCCAACGACTGTTTTCCATGTGTTAAGACGCCTTTCCATCAGGGAATGTAGACATCAGTAACAGGTAAAAAGAGTCGAGTTTCTCGATTCCTAGGATGGATAAAGTCTATACACATACTTAAGTTTGTACGGAATTCTTGGTGTGTGAGTTCTATTCATTCTTGTCTGTATTTTTTGCTTTCGCATTCTTTGGTTTCGACAACTCACAATCAAACTGTCAAATTCCATCCTAACTTCGATCTCTGGCTCCGCTGTAGGTGTCTGTCGTCACAACCAGGTTTCTTGCTTTCACATTCGCTTAATTCGCCCCAGACAAGCTCTCACATTCCAACATAACCTACAACTCTTCGGAAGATGGGCAAACCAGCTTGAAACTGCTAAAAGCAACATAAATTACCATAAAAAGTGGCTGGTCGTAGCTCTTTCAACCTTTCAACAAACATTGAATGAGGAGAAACTTTTCAAAACGCATTATCTCCACTGGTGGACAAAATTGGGTTTGATATGAAATCCGATATTTTATTACCTGCTCTACACACTCCTGCAATCAGATTGTGTCCAAACGCATTTTAACACCTTCAGAAAGAGCGCTGAAACGTAGTAGATGCAACAGATAGCATTTTGTCTTCTAGTATGATTGAATCAAACTGCATTAAGTCCAACAGTTGCCTTTATTTTGTTTTATTAAGCTATGTTGGCTACAATGTAAGACTGGTGGACTAAAGCGAAAGCCTTTAACTGGCCAACAATGACCAGTTAATATTCGTTTTCAGTATTGCAGTATTGTTATGTATAAACGTTTATCATTCTGTCTGTTGGACGCACACAAGTCGGACGTAAAAACGTTGTTGTGCTGAGATGGGGAGTGTTATAGCGAGTGAACGTGTGACTGTTGGAGAGGAAATGAATCGTGGAACGCGAAAACTAATGAAGAGCAACCCAAAAATGAAATTAGAGAATGAAAACAGGTAAGAGTAAAGAGTAATAAAATTACTGTTATTCCAAATCTATACAAATTAATCTATTTGTACTTGCCTTATTTCTAATGAAACTTTCTTTTGGTCCGATATCAGGGTAAAGATCCTCATCTCATGAGCTTCGAATCTCCTTGCCAGCATAAAGTAGGACGCTTTTGCCGTTGTTCGATTCCTGTTACCAGTCTACACAAAACTAAAACGGTAGTGTCTGCTTCCCTCTCAATGTGAGCAATCCTAAGCGCACAAGAGTACGGAATGTTCAAATGTGTGTGAAATCTTATGGGACTTAACTGCTACGGTCATCAGTCCCTAAGCTTACACACTACTTAACCTAAATTATTCTAAGGACAAACACACACACCCATGCCCGAGGGAGGACTCGAACCTCCGCCGAGACCAGCAGCTCAGTCCATGACTGCAGCTCCCTAGACCACTCGGCTAATTCCGCGTGGCGAAGAGTACTGAATGATCCGAAATATAAACCAACTGCTCCAACAATGCAGTATCATGTAAGTAAAATATCGTGAAATTTATGATTTATTACTCTGATTAAACGTGTTAGAGAAATAATGTTGTAACTGCTACCTTTAATGACTTTTAGATTTATTCAAAAGGTGGTAGGGTTCCCGAGTGTGCTGCTTTCTTCAGGAAGCTTTTTGGCGTTGCTCAAAGAAAAGTGCATACCATCGGTTATGGCATTAAAACAGGTGAAGGAGTGCTTGACAAGAGAGGAGGAGACCATAAAGTTGGAAACTATAGTGCAAAAAGGAAAAAGGTAACTGAACTCATTTCACATCTACAGCCAGGGAGAGTAACTACTCCAGAAGTAGCGCCTTTATCTGCCAAGTGATCTGAGTATAAACAAACATTTCCTCATGTATAACAACTCAATCACATCTGATCTGAAAGTGATGAAAACATTTTATACAAAAATATTTAATCCAAATTTAAACTAGGTGTTGGAACTCCCGGAAGTTATACCTGTAGCTTCTGCCATAGAAAGTATCACCAAATGAAAACTGCTACAGACATCAACACAAAGAATAAGCTAATGATCGAAGGTGGGTCACGCAGATTAAGAGCTAGAACTTTTCACAAATTAATGAAGCAAGTGTATAACTGTAGCCTGTCATTTGCCTTTGATTTACAGCAGGTACAACCACTCCAAAAATTATCTATTGGTGAGGCATACTATGCAAGACAGATGCCTCTGCAATCCTTTTGTGTAACAAATGAGACAGGTTCAGAATCAAATTTTAAATTTGGAATAAAACGCAGGCAGGTAGAGGGTCACAAGAAATTTCCTCGGCCATCACCGATTTCTTATAGAAATTAACCATTGACGGATCTGTCACATTTCTCAGATTGTAAGTTATTCATGCAATTCCTTTCTGGTTATTCAAAGAATCTCCAGTGCATGTGACTGATGTACTTCTCTGCTTTCCAGTTCGAGGACATTCCTTTTTACCTCCTGACAGAGTATTTGGAGGAGTAGAAAAGAAATTTCGTAAAATTTCAGAAATATTGAATCTAAACATGTACCAGGATGTTTATGCAGAAGTAGGTGAAACAAGGATTTTAGGGCCTGTAGGTGGGATCAGTGATCTGAAAAAGTTCCATCTGAAGAAATATATGGTCGGTGAAAGGGTAACTGCAGTGAAAATCAAAATTCACATCACCTACTATTCTCATGATCCTTCGAAGCGCTTTTTGCCGTTAGGTAAACGTGGATACAGCTTGGACAAAGTATCAAATATCACCAAAGTGTCGTCACTGATGAGGTTGAAACAAGAGAAGAAATACAACGTGGAAGAACTACTAAGCCTCAGATATGGAAACAACTAGAGAGAAAATGAAATACTTGAATTTCTCACTCAGACTATCAGCCTTCCATGTAACGAACTTACTGCCCAAGATCCTATTTGTGATTGTTTAGAAGAGGAGCCTGTTTTGGGAAAAATCATGTGAACTTTGTTATTGTAAATGAAGCACATTTTCATTTTTTTCCCTACTTCTGGTGTTAAAATGTTTTACTGAATGTTAAAAAATGTATTTTCAAACAATAAAAAGTGATATTACCAGTTCCGTTTTACTGAAAACTAATCAAAACGCATTATATCCGAAGTAGCTTACATGAAAAGACAGATTGTCCAACAGAAGCCAACAAAATGCAATTTGTCCATCACTAAAGGGCTCATAGCTTGAAAGTACAAAAAACAATTTCCTTGTGTTAGACACTTTTTGATCAACAGCCCTACCTGAGTATGTGGTGTAAAATACTTAAAAATTCATCGAATATTTTTTGCGGTGTACGTTTTTCGCTTCTCCTGAAAAATTTGCTTTTGGGACATAATGCGTTTTGAAAAGTAGCTCCTCAAATATAATTCCTAGTAACATGTGTCGTACATTACATCAATATATGTTACCTGCAAGATCGGAAGCAAATTTTTAGAGTGCCACTACGCTACCTGCGAAAAGCCGCTTATTCCAGCAAGCGCACTAGGCCATACAGGAATAGAAGAGATGTATACGCAGATTATGAATACGATTATACATCAGCTATACAATTTAGTAGGAGACGTGAAAATTTGTGCTGGACCGCAACGCAAACCCACAATTCCAACTTAACGGTCACCTTAGCCACTTCGGCTACCCATGCGTCCCTGATCGATCCAAATCTCCAAATGTCACCATGTGTACATCCCATACTCGCACACTTTCTGCAAATTTGCGGTGTCTTTATTTTACAGTGTCTGTATAGTACTACGCAATGTCCTTCGTCTGCAGTATCTGCTGCTTTAGAAATGCATGCATGTCTGAAGGACATTGCATAGTACTACGCAGAAATTGTAAAATACAGACAACGCATTTTTTTATCTCTCTCTACAGGGATGTCTCTCCACAGAAGTGACGCTCCGCACAAGTGTTCCGAGTCCACTGAAGCCCGCTGGACCTGAACGTAAAACCACTGCATTAATCAAATGGTTCAAATGGCTCTGAGCACTATGCGACTTAACTTCTGAGGCCGACAGTCGCCTAGAACTTAGAACTAATTAAACCTAACTAGCCTAAGGGCATCACACACATCCATGCCCGAGGCAGGATTCGAACCTGCGACCGTAGCGGTCGCTCGGCTCCAGACTGTAACGCCTAGAACCGCACGGCCACTCCGGCCAGCACACTGCGTTAATCACTCGGTACCAATATTCTAAGCAGTTAGCTCTGTATCACGCGTCGCTACACTACAGAGCTGTAACCACCTTGGATACAGAAACGGGGAATTAGGATGGACACTTCAGGAGTTTCGAGTTGACTCGATGGTGAGTAAAGAATCAAGTTTCACTGCGTGGAATTGGTTTTCCCTGGCACAGCGGGAAAGCTAACTTCTACTTGGGGCAGGCAGAGGCTTATTTGCTCCGACTCATACTCATACACGCGAGTGTGTGTGTGTGTGTGTGTGTGTGTGTGTGTGTGTGTGTGTGTGTACGCGTGGGAGGAGCAGCAGCAGCGGCAGCAGCGGTAGGTCGGCCATGTTGGCGCTCCAAGACAAACAGGGCCGCGCAAGTGCAACACGCTCCCCAAACAGCGGCGCAGCAACTTGTACACCCGTTTGATCACCTCGGCCTGTTGTTGTACCAGGAGCTCTCCGGAAACTCCAGTGTACAAATAGCAATAGCGAAGACGGCGCTCCGCCGCCATGTTTGACTTTCGGCATCTGCTGCGCGCAGCTCGGAAGAGAATAACATTTGTCGGGCGACAGCAGTTTGCTCGGTTCGCTTCCCCTGCAGCTCTACCCGAGTGTTTCCGTCTTTGAGCGGCGCGCGCGGCGTGTGAAGTGTTGAGAGTGGCGCTGTTTACCGAAGGCGGCGCTGGGCTATTTGACGTCTTCTGCGCTGCTCAAGTTGGTGGCATTTATCAGTTCTCGAGAAACGGGGCGCAGAATGACGCGAATCCACAGAACTCAAAGATACAAATTGTGCCGCGAAGAATCTGGTCCTGTTTGCTAGCCTCTGTCACAAGAAACATCAGTGCACCAGTACATGCAAGACCTGTATAACAAATGTGAAAAATATGACGTTACCGCCTTGAACTGCTCATAAAATTCTTTATGTACAGAATCAGATTCGGTCGACTGACCATCATCAGCTAACATAAACTTTTCAAATACGTTGTAAAGTTCTTTTAGGGTAAGGATACCTAATTTCGTAATTCCTCTAATACCGTGGTACTTGGTATAGCTGCCCGCCACGGTGTTACACTATGTGAGATAATCTTTCTGATGCACCATGTCTTGTGACAAATTCATTTTAGCCAGGAGATCTTTGAGATTATCTGGCTGCCTCTTCTTCTTGGCTTTAGATATTTCTACATCTACATCTTGGATACTCTGCAAATCACGTTTAAGTGCCTGCCAAAGGGTTCATCGGACCACCTTCACAATTCTCTGTTATTCCAATCTCGTACAGTGCGCGGAAAGGACGAACACCTACGTCTGTCCGTACGAGCTCTGATTTCCCTTATTTTATAATGGTGGTCGTTTCTCCCCATGTAGGTCGCTGTGAACAAAATGGTTTCGCATTCGGAGGAGAAAGTTGATGACTGGAATTTCGTGAGAAAATTCATCCGTAACGGAAAACGTTTTTGTTTTAATTATGTCCACTCCAAATCCTGAATCATTTCAGTGATATTCTCTCCCTTATTTCGCGATAATACAAAACGTGCCGCCCGTCTTTGAACATTTTCGATGTACTCCATCAATCCTATCTGGTAAGGATCCCACACCCCGCAGCAGCATTCTAAAAGAGAATGGACAAGTGTAGTGTAGGCAGTCTCCTTGCCTTGTAGTGACTGTTCCTTAGCACCACCCAGAGGACAAGTGTGACTTTTGGTATGTCACGGACGCGAACAGTCAGTGCCCCCGTTTCAGATGTACCCACGTAAAAAAGATAAACGTACAACTTAACGAGGCCATGCTTATTGTTAGTGGGTCAATACCATCTATTCCCACATACTGGCTTCTTATCTTGAGCCGCATCCACCTCCTGATATCAGACGGAAGAGCGCGCTACTGCATGAATACCAGAAGACTGCTAATAACATCGACCTTCCAACAAAGGACGACATATTCCCGGCAGATCGAAAAAGACTAAGATCATGACAGACCGCTGTCATCACAGCCAGGACTCTCATGGAAACTTAATTCAATGCCATTGACGAATGGGAACGCTGCTGGCAACAATACTGTTCCCCACTACACCTGAAGCTGTCTTGCATCCAGAAGAAAGCCCCTAAACTCGACCAACCTCGGCGGTGTGGCCTATTTTGAACCGCATCCGATCGGGTCATGTACGATGTGCCAACACTCTCTACAAGTGGGACAAATCTTCACATCCTGTGACTGTGGTGCGGAACGACAGACAGCTGGTCATGCTGTATCGACATGTCACGCACGTGTCTACAAGGGTCATTTCGCAGATTTCCTTACAGCGACGAGTGATGATATAAAATGCATAAAAGACCTACACATCCATCTACAGCTGTTGTCATTTGTGTTATTTATTGCTGGAGAGCTGTGCTTAAATGTTGACGTGTAGCAGTTTTGTAATCTTTGTGTATGTATCGCCATACGATAAATAAATAAATCTGATGTACCCTGCAGGTAGTGCAAGTTACCTGCTTTCCAGTTGTAGAGCGTGTTTCGTAATCCACGTTACACTTCTAGAGGTTCCAGAGGGCAGTTAGTAGATCAAGTTCCATATAGTAACAAATGTCCTGAAACGTCACTCAGGGATGCAACAGAGCGTCAGACGTGTAGGAGCTGGCATCTGTAAATGTATGTATATACAGGATGATTCTGTGCATCATTACAAACAGAGGATGTTCAATAGAGGAGATGTGTTTCACAGTAGCGAGGATGAACAAGTGCTCATAGCTCCTCAGGTAAACATTTTAGGGAGCGTGTTTACCGGACTTTTTTTTTTTTTTTTTTTTTTTTTTTTTTTTTTTTTTTTGCCGACCGCGGTGGCCACGCGGTTCTAGGCGCTGCAGTCCGGATCCGCGCGACTGCTACGGTCGCAGGTTCGAATCCTGCCTCGGGCATGGATGTGTGTGATGTCCTTAGGTTAGTTAGGTTTAAGTAGTTCTAAGTTTTAGGGGACTGATGACCTCAGATGCTAAGTCCCATAGTGCTCACAGCCACTTTTTATTTATTTATTTTTTTATTGGTCCATGCTATCACCTCTGAAAGTTGCCTACCCTACATCTTAACAACAACAATACCAGAACATGTATTCCTATATCAGAGGTGTCAGAACGGTTATCAGTTTTAACTTTCGACTCTTTCCTTTCCGGTACAGGGACCCTTACCTCCAATTGATACGTTTATCCTTCTCCATCATCCTAGAAAGTCTGTAACATCATCATGAAATCACCCTGTATATTTATACGCTCTGTAGCGCCGTTGGATGACATCTCCGGACATGGGTTTCTATGTAAAACTTGACCTGATAACTCCTCTCTTTATCCTATAGAACTGTGTAACGTGAATTGTGAAACATCTTGTATATACCCCAGCAATATGTTGGAAAGGAGTTGACTACAGCATATGTTGTACAGTGGACGTTGGTGAAACGCTCGAGATTTTCTATGCTTTGTGACCACTGCTAAAATAAAACTGAACTGAGAGGTAAGATTCAATGCAAAAAGCTTCAGTAATGGTTGGTAAGGTAGTTAAACTTATGGGAATCAATGCCTGTCGTTATTATAACAATCTCGCGCTCGCACAGTGTTGCAGTAGCTTTACAGTTTCATATCTTACTGTCGCATTTTCTACAACATGGCCTCTTACTTAACCATGGTTATTATAGCAAACACAGACAGAAGAGGTTAATGGATAAAACAGTTCATGCAAGTGATACTATGCGCACATATACACTTTGTGAAGTGTATAGGCAAGTAAATATATAATCCTCTTTTATTATTACGCTGCTAAAATGGCGGAAAATATTGTCAAGTAAACCTTATTATGCCAAATGAGCCTAACGCCGGGATATACCCTTTTAAATAAGATGCAATTCCACCAGAGGGTCTAGCACCCTCTTCATTCTCCGATATACCAGTTCCTGAAGTTAATCAGACCTCATAGGAAGAGCAAATGCTGTCCATTCCTGTATGTCAACCATCCCCAACGAGGAGCACTAGCAGAAAATCACAGTTTGCAAAGCTCATACCATGTTCCGAACTACACCCAGTGCAGTTCCTGAATCTTGCCCATCTTCTAAGAAACGAAAGGGAAGATATTTGGGAAGAAACGGAGGAAGAAACTCCACATCTCGGGGCAACACTACGTGCCCTGTGTGCAGTTGGGACTATGGATATGATACAAAGAATCGCACTCGTGCAATGTGGATACAGTGTTGTATCTGCATTGAGTGGTATCATAGCAAACGTGAGGGTCTAGGGGATGATTACGACGAAGACGTTATAGCATGCGCAGATTAATATAGGTGAAATAGGTTTCAATGGATTTTGGCATTTAGGCCTTTTTCATCACATCAGTATGTTAGTCTTAACACAATCTAGTGGATCACAACGTATTGTTAGCAATTGGTGGTTTTGTGTATTGCGGTTCATTGTTTTCGGTCTCACGCAATCTGGATACCATTCAAGGAATCAGGATACAACTATCACGGATTTAGAAATCTTGACACGCGTTTATGAGCTCTAGTCACAGAATTCATTTCTACAACTATCCACTTTTTTATTCAATCAAATAAAAAATAATCTAGAAGGCTCAGTCTGTCTTCTTGAGTTGTTATTTAAATTATATTTCTTTCATTTAAGAACATTACGCAACACTAGCTGGAAAATATCACGGAATTAGGCATTCTCATCCTACCTGCTGGGGCACTGATGATATTTTTACAAATCTGACGGTAATCAGTCGACCGAAGCAGGTTGTGTAAATAAAGAACTTTAGCAGCAGCTCAAGGCGATAACATTTATTTTTCAAATATGTTATAAAATTCTTGTACCTGCTGGGGCATTTATGAACCTTATGATGGTCAGTCGAAATATACTTCTTGTATACACAAACAATTTAAGCAGCAGCTCGAGGTGGTAACACGAGATTTTTCAAAATTGTTACGAGCTGTGGGACACCGCCTTCTCAAAATTTATTGTGTATCTCCTCTCAGTCACTGTTGCCTCTGGAAGAACTTGTACCATCTGCAGTAGTCTACAAGAATTCGCCTTCTGTACACTGCACATTAATTTTTTTTATTTTGTTTATGTACCTAAACACGCTTCGCAATCTTAACACGGCGACTTCAGTGGGAGTCCTGGAATATTACACATTTTAAATATGTTTGTTAGAGTTTTAAACAGAGATGACTGAAGTTTTCTGTAATGAAATGGAAAAGCACTTACAGTAAAGCTCCTGATTCATTATTTGAAAGCCATGCAGCTTTTCCTAAAATTGAAAACTGGCTGAATGCTTCCACTTTATCGTTCAGTTAGTGTGGTTTGGTAACATACATATCAAATCCCATTTTCAGTGTCTAGATTGTAAGCTGTAATTTTTTTTTTTTTTTTTGTAAATGTTGCCAACTTTCCTGGTTTTTATTTTCACCCGTTTTTTCTCTGATTGTATGTGTATTGATGTAAGTCTTGGGTGTTTGTGTATGTATTTTGTTTTACATACTTAGGAGAGCAATGGGATCTGTGGTCATATATTGAAATGTTTGTCTGTCATATAAGTAGTGTAAGCCTTGAATTGTTAGTAATATTTACTTGGTTATTTAATAGTACTTTCGTTTTGGTCTTTGTTTTGTATTACAAAAAAATTACCATATTTGCATGTAAAAGCATTTCTCAACAAAGAATTGCTTTAACGACGCATCAGGCCAAGAGGATACGGATCTCGTATAGCAACACAGACCTCCATGTATGCGTGGTCTTATTGTAAGCGACATTTTTGGAGGAAGGGGGAGGGGGTGGGAGAATTGTTGTTGAAGCAGTACTATTAGTATGCTCCATTTAAACAATTTGAATATCAGTAATTTTAGAACGTCACTAGGCCGATTGTCGTGGTACTCTGTGTTATAACAAAATTTCTCTACTTTTATACTCACGAGACATGGCCTATAGATATGAGAATGAACCCCTCTACGTTTATTTTTATGTGTCACACTTCCTAATTCCTATCTATACCCCTTCATGGGTATGTGATTGCATGAAAGTTAGATGCGATGGGACATAGAAAGGTGAGAGACAGGCCAAAGATAAAGTGTAGTGGGCCTGGTCAAAGTATGGAAAAGCTAAGCAAAGAGATTGCCAGTAGGCTTCAGGAAACAGCTACAGGTCGCAAAAGCCAATAGGAGAGGCAGGGCGCTTCGAACAAGGAGACTTTGTCCGCCACGCTGGGGCACTGTCAAATGATATGCAGTAGGGAGCGAACGCTGCCGTTCTGAGCGCTTGCTAATGCTGGATAAAGGGTATAAAAATGGGTTATATTATCGTGCATAGTGTTTATAATGCGTCGTTTGGAGTCAATTAGTGAGATAAGTGTCAGAAAACGATTTAATTATCATAATTTTGTTGGTATAAAGCAACTTGTAAATTGAGGTCGTGAATATTAAGTGTGAGCGTCGGCAATCAACTATGCACTTTGTTTATAGAATAATTGTGAGTATAATCTATTCATCTCAGAGATTGTGTGAAGTTATTGCTAAATTAGTGATATTTGTAAGATAAAGTTAAATTTTATGCCAGTTTTCTTTGTGATGTGATCATGAGCATATCTTCGCGGCAATTCTGTGAACTCAGATTAATAACTAGAGATTCAAGGTTTTGCGGATGGTTAATTATCTTAAATGCTTGCTAAAGGGAACAGAAGCCGGGCCACAGCATTTTCACTCAGTTCCTTCATAAATTTTACGCACTTTCGTTTGTGACCTGTAATGCATCTACCGTGCTCACCATGTGGGTAAGTGGAATCTGTTCTGGGCCCTCTTAGTGTCTCAGAGTGTGGTACAGTGTATTAATGTTTTCCAACAGCGATTCTATGAAGTATGAGGCCCTCTTGCATCTTCGGTTTTAAGTTGTTCTTTGAGAGTGGGATTTGGCCACGTATGTAGCCGTAGCTCACAACATACATAAATTGATTCAGATCTTATTTAATTCCCTGCAGTACGATATTATGATTCTGATGTCCAACAACCACGTTGTACTTAATAATTTACTAATTTTCGGTGAGCTGCTTTAGTGAAAGGTAACGGACTGCATGTTTTCCGCCATTGTGAATTCGATATCTTCTTGTCCGTGCAAGCCGTTTGTTTCAATCTCTTGGTACGGATAATAACCTGTAAAAACTAAATTCAGTAAATTATCTCAAATTCTAAACTTCGCAGTAGACTTTATTTGTTGAGACCATCCACATCAATTTGCTTTGCTAAACGATATCAAAATGGTTCGAATGGCTCTGAGCACTATGGGACTTAACTTCTGAAGTCATCAGTCCCCTAGAACTTAGAACTACTTAAACCTAACTAACCTAAGGACATCACACACATCCATGCCTGAGGCAGGATTCGAACCTGCGACCATAGCGGTCACGTGGTTCCAGACTGTAGCGCCTAGAACCGTTCGGCCACCCCGGCCGGCTAAACGATATCAGATACAATGACTATTCTAATAGTGTACAACATAATTTATGTACAAAGCCTTCAGGAATGTGTTTTGTTTTACTTTCTGACAGTGCAAGCTGATGCAGTTAGTCGAAATATCAACCATGTGCAAACCCTATCTCTTGGATGTATGTTTCATGCGATTTTGTGTGATTGTAATGTTGCATGCAACTACGTGAAACAACTGTAAATTTAATGCATATCCATTCCATATAGTGTATCGCGAGCTCCCATCTTTTGTGTGAAGGAGACCAAATAACGTAAAATTCATAACTATCTTCATTAGTCCAAATATGATTACCATACTTAGAATCAGTGTCATATTTATGTCACCTAATGTTGAAGGCAGAGCTTTAGATCAGAAAATGTATTTGATTATAAAGAACCACACTTTGAGGTCAATATAACCAAATCAACACTTCCTTTCCTTACTAAATCAAATAGTGTTGAAGAATGATTTGAAGTATACAAGAAAAGATTCTGGTCACGATCAAGCAAACGGTTACCGCTCTCTGTAATGTATGTGTTGATTCGAGGTGCAGCTGGCATTATCCATTGCACTGTTAAATTCATTACATTTCAGGTTCCATAAGGGATCAGGAAATATAAGAAAAATCGGTGCTATTGTTAATTAGTATGCAGTACCAAAAAACCTAGCATTCCCCCCACCCCCAGTCTCTAAATGAGAGCCAGATGAAGCATTACTCAAAGGAGCGGCAAGAATTTAAAAGTTTACAAATGTGACAGATTAGAAACAATAGCATTATTGCAGCAGTGAGGAGGGATGATTTTATTGAAAAGTGCGTAACAGGAAAATCACTCACCTTAACACGGCAGTTTACCTAATTGAACTCCGCCCTCTTTATTTTTTTCTGCAGACCTGCACGTTATTAGGCCATTGAGAACGCTGGCGGACGTCATTGTTCGATCAGGCTTACGCAGTTTTAATTGCAAAATATTGCAGATAGCCGAGAAGTGATCAGAATGAACATATCAGGGGGTTCCTTGCACTTAACTGAAAAGTAGTTAGCGAAAGGACACTAATTATGTCCTACCGTTCGTGTCCGAACAATCTACCGCCAACCTCGCCTATTTTGCCTGTGGCATGTGAAGAAAACAGCATAAATGATAAAAAGACAAGGGAATGGCTTGAATTAATAATGGAGCCGACGCAACAGATAGATTTAAATAGCCTTTATCACACAAATACTGACACACTCTTACATCCGCTCAGTTCGAGCTCCAACAACAAAAGGGTGATAGTACAAACAGAAGATAAAAGAACATGGCTCTTTCCTTTTTTTGTCCCTAGCTAAAATAACATTCACCTCTTTTGCAACTCCTGGAATTTTCGGTGTGTTAAGTAATCCTTGAACATATATCATAATCATTGTTCCTTTTACACCTTCATTTACGAGTATAGCTCCAGACTAAATATTCTTGAATACAGAGAAAAACAGGCACAGATTACGACAGTGTTTGCGGTCATGTACTCCTGAGTTACAACTAACCACACCGGCCATAAGCGTACATTGTAAAAGACTCCATCCAAGTTCCTACCCTTTCGCTAAATTGCGCCATCTGCATAGGAACAGCAGTGAATGCAGCAACTATGCATGTTCCTCGTGGATCCGTTGGAGAGCATGTTAAACATTTGTGCAAGGTATAGGAATAGTTTTGTATTAAACGCAATTATAAAAAAGTTCCCAGAAGATTTTCTGTACAGTTGCTTAATAATCATGTCCTTGTAGAATCAGACAGTACTTTTGAAAATAAATACTTTATCTTTCTAGTTGTAAGATAAAATTCACTCCCAGTTCCTGCCTCGTTTCATGCAGAAGATACGCTGTTGAGCCAAAACATTATGATCACCTGCTTAATAGCTTGTTTATCCGTCTTTGGATCGAAATACGTCACTGATTCTGCTCATCAGGACTCCGACAGTTTTTTGTTAGGTTTGTGGAGGTATGTGGCATTAGATGTCACGCAAAGGTTATGTAATTCGCGTAAATAACAGGCCGCTGACTTTGGTACGCAATGATTGCGCCCGACAGCGACCCAGATGGGTTCCATAGGACTTATATCAGGCAAATTTTGTCATCGAGAAATCAACATGAGTATACTATAATGCTCTTCAAATCACTATAGTTCGGTGTTGACTCTGAGACACGGACAGTATACAGCTGAAAGATGACATCGCCGTCGGGGAGGACATCAAGCATGAATAGATGCATGTAGTTTCGTAGCTGTCAGCTGTCTTTGCTTACTGTAGGGGTCCCAAACAAGCGCAGGACAGGAGTATAATACTGCTCCCACCAGGCTGCAGTCCGTGGCGTGTTGCACGTTTCAAGCCGCCGCTCAAGAGCTGTTTCCATTGATCTATGGTCGAATCTCGATGGTCCCATGCCCACTACAACCGTAATTGACGATCTAGTTGGGTCAACATGTGAACACGTAGGGGTGGTCTGCTCCGGAGCTCCATATTCAACAACTTACGATGAATGGTATGCTCCGAAACACTTGTGCTCAAACCAGCACTGTACTCTTTCGGCAGAGATGCCACAAATCACCATCTACACTACACTGCAAAGCAGACAAGCCTCCGAACCCCACGTTCTGTGAAGAGTCGTGGACGTCCAACCATTTAGGTAGCTAATGGTAGCTTCACTGTCCTTCTCCCTCTTTCCGTAGATGCTCACGACAGTAGCACCTGAACATTCAGCCAGCTAAACCGTTTGCGAGATAGTCATTCACAAGTTAAATAGTATAAATATTTATGAAACACGTGTATTTCACCCTTATGCCATCTGCTGCTGGTGGCATCTATGCTACAGTATAATCTAGTACCAAAATATTCAGTCAAATGTCTAAGTGCGAGACAAATGCACTTCATCTAAGCCTGTTCTGTACAATATAGCCCTCGTTTCGTTAGGTATATAAATATGGCGAGCTGCCTGACTGCCTCCTGTCCCTATGTCTCTAGGAATATCACCCTGTTTTTGTACAGCGTGGGGAGATATGAGGGATGAGCGCCGTAGATCATGAGAATAAATCTGTCGCTCTCCGGCGGCCGGAAATAGCGCGTCGTTACGGTGCCGAGCTCAAGACGTCTCTTGCGGGTACTTCACGGGATTCCTCAGCCTACCATTACACGGCTTTTTTCTCTAGTCAGGCTAGCCCTGCAAACGGTATTATTACTAATACGATATATTATCCAAGAAAGGAGATGCGGATTCATCAATGCATTCGTTCACTGTCTCGCAGAAATTTCAAATGCTGATTACTGTAACAACTGCTCTGTAGCAACGGTGATTAATTTACATATAGCGAAGAACTACAAAATAAAATAAAAAATAAAGATAACTGTAACTTGCGCACACCCACAAGACCATCCCTGTAAGTCTCTCACACTCATCCTCTCCCACTTGCTATTCTCACTCACTCACTCAGCCGAACCCATTGCCATTATTTCTTTGTGCATCTCTAACTGTCGTTGTCCCCTGTCTCACAGCAACAGTCTCTTTTGTTCAGTCCCACTAATACTGCCCCTCCCACTGTTACTATCTGCTTCATGTTCTATCTCTCTCTCTTACTGCCACTGCCTCATTCATTCTTTCCCATTGCTGTTGTTCTTCTAAGTATCACTATCTCTCTCTTCCTCGAAGTCGCTGTTATAGACCCTGCCTGTATCAGTGGCTCTCATTCTCTTCCTCTTCCTCCTCCTCTTTATTCCTCTCCCAGTAGCATTGTCTCCTTCACTCTTTTCCTACCACTGTTCTGTCACTGTCACTGCCATTGTATACCTCTCTTTCTGTCACACTGCCATTGTTTCCTTCGCTCCTTCTGTACCATAACCACTGTCTACTATCTTCCAGCACTTATTACTCTGTTTTAACGGAGAAATAACACAGCCAACGGGTTGCAAATAATTGCTTAATATATTGTCCTAGGTTCCGACACCTCTAAGGGTATCTTCATCAGAATGAAATACATAGAAAAATAAGTTTGACAGAAACATTAACCGAAATGAAAAATGTCATAACGTAAAAAGGTTACTTACGTGAAGTTACATCGCGAGAAGGCAATAGTCAAAACTTAGAGCGGACGTCGTCAAGTCAAAAATTAAAAATTAATAACATTCCGCCTTTCGTACGTATGCCTTGCGAGGAACAACATCGGACTGATCGGTCCCGTGGCTTACATTGCTGCTACGAAAACAAGACACAAATTACGCCGCCTGTTGGGTGCGGACAGTGACATGTACGTAATTGACACATTATAACAGAAATAATCTAATTAAACAACAGTTAATTATAAAAAGAACAAAATTCGAAAGATTAGAGGTTAATGTATTTTTGAAAATGCAAAGTAGTCAAGTAATTGAAGTACGACTATGAGCCTTGCATTAAGGTTTAGAGAAATGCCCATTACGTAAAGTACAGAATACTGTAGCATATTTACACAAACACCTGCACAGTCCAAGAGAACCATCTGAGTGAAGGGAGCTTTAGTAGTACACATCAGTATGAGACTTTAAGAAAAAGATGTTCCAGGAAAAGAGACAGGAAAACATAATTAAAAAAATAAAGACAACAAAACTCCGCGACTAGTGGATTAAAGCCATTGAAAAAATTTTTGTTACGTAATTGTAACTGTTCGTGGAGGATGAGGCCATTGTTCTTAGAAATATGCTTGAAAATCTCCAGCTCTTCGAGTATATCGAGCCTGTGATCTTTCTTTTCCCTATGTAAAATGGAAATTTCTTCAACACTTTTTGGTTTTTGAGCAGAAACTAACTGATGATCATCAAAAGCCTCTTCTTCCCAAAAAAGTTCCTTATACCTAACACTGGAAGATCTTCCAGTTTGTCCTATGAAATATACAAGACACCTATCACAAGTGATTTTATAAACACTTGTACTGTATACAGAAGCAACTACGGAACTAAGATCGCGAGTAAGATTTTTCTGCAAGTTGTTGATAGTAGAAAAGGTAAAGATGCCGGTTCTACTAACAATAACTTGCTGAAAAATCTTGTATACAATGTCAAGTCCGCGGTTGCTCCTATACACAGTTCAGCAGTTTATAAAATTACGTGTGATACGTGTCCTGCTTATCATATAGGATAATATGAGTTTTCAGTGTCACGTATAAGGAATATTTATTGGGAAAATGAGGCTCTAATGTACATAATTTCACTTTTGTTGATCATCCGTTAATTTCCGGTCACAAGCCGAAAAGTGTAGAAGAAATTTCCATTTTACATAGTGAAAGAAAGGTCACAGGCTCGACTTGAAGAGCTGGAGATTTTCAGGCATATTTCTAAGAACGATTGTCTCATCCTCAACGAACAGTTACAATTACGTTTTTTTTTTCAGTGGCACTGAATTTTGTTCCCTTTAATTTTTTTATTATGTTTTCCTGCCACTAGTTCCGAAATATCTTTTTCTTCAAATCTCATACAAAAGTGCACTACTAAAGTTTCCTTCATTCATGTATTTGACTGTGCAGCTGTTTGTGTAAATATTCCACAATATTCTGTACTTTACATAATGGGCATAAACCCTAATAAATTTCATTTACTTGATTACTTTGTATTTTCAAAACTACGTTAAGCTCTCATCCTTTGAATTTTGTTCTTTTTATAATTAACTGTCATTTAATTCGATTACTTCTGTTATAATGTCTCAAATGGGCAGATGTCAATGTCTGCGCCCGATAGGCGGCACAACTTGAGTTTTCTTTTCGTAGCAGCAATGTAAGTCACTGGGCCATTCAGTCTGATGTTGTTCCCCGCAAGGCATACGTACGAAAGGCTGGAATGTTTTTAATTTTTGACTTGAGCACGTCTGCTCTAAACTTTGTAACCTCCCCACAAAAAATAAAAAATAATATGAATAATATTCTCATTTAGTGTAACCTCCCAAAGAATAAATTGCGTAACCTATCAATAATAAAATGTGACTAATCTCTCAATAAAAAAATTGTCGCTCACTTATAACCTTTCAATAATGACTGTGAATTTAAACTGGTGAACTTTGGACGTCAGCAGTGCTGCGTCATGGCCCTGAAAGATCATTCTGAATAAAAAAGACAAAATTCTTACCTCAATAAGGTCGCCGGATAACGCATATATATCTGCTCTTACAATAAATTTTTGTGGCACAGCCCAGTGCAATGCTGGCCGATAGATTTGTCATGTATGAAAGGAACAACTGGTTTTTCTTTGCAATAATCGGAATGACCAAGGATTGGAGAAATTAGTAAATTCTTTAAATTGAAATGAATGATTTTCAAAAATTACTTTTTATGAAAAAGATTATTATTAAGAGTTTTTTTTAAACATTTACTTGGGACTCGATATAACAATACTACATATGCGCGAGGCTGCTTTTACCTTACATTATAACGCTCAGGCTCCGCCATTGCTCCCCACGACCGGCCCAGCCAACACAATACACCAGACTGCTCGCTACCAACTACTTACTCCTACTAACACACAGTTCCTACTGGAGTCAACACTGCTCTTTGGTCTCAGATTCTCATATATCTTACATATCGCGGGCAGCGCGTGAACAATCCATCGAAATTACATCTGCTCGAATGCGCTAACAACAAATTCTTTAGTCATGGACCTCTTACATAACCCTCCACTGGGGGGGGGCAAAAATTTGGCAGCGATGGTGAGTCAATTGGACTTGCCATGAGCAACAAATTTTTCTATAATCTATTTAGTTAACTAAGTCTACAGTCACAGAGTATATACATTACTGATTGACAAAGTGTATACGCAATGAGTACAAAAGATATTAACAAATTACATAAAGTGCACACACATTATAAAAGTCTTTAGCATATTTGGGACAACCAATCATATTAACAAATGAAATGAAGTGCACACACACTGTATAAGTCTTTAGCATTTTTTTACAAGAACTAAATAAATAAAGTGCACAAGCACTGTAAAAGTCTTTAGCATTTTTACATGAATTAGACATATGAAGGAGTGAAATAAAGTGCACACGCACTGAGTACAAAATATATTAACGAATGACATAAAGTACACACACACTGTAAAAGTCTTTAGTATTTTTACATGAATTAAATATATCAGGGAGTGAAATAAAGTGCACACGCACTGAGTACAAAATGTATTAACAAATGACATAAAGTGCACACGCACTGTAAAACTCTTCAGCATTTTTACAACAATTAAACATATCAAGGAGTGAAATAAAGTGCACACGCACTGTAGAAGTCCTTAGCATATTTAGGACAACTGATCTTATTAACAAATGAAATGCAGTGCACACGCACTGTATATGTCTTTACCATTTTACAAGAACTAGGAAAGGAATGGGAAGGATTGCATCATGGTTGTAGCACAGTAGGTTGCACGTAGCTGCACTGAAAGTCCATATCTTTCTACAGAAGCACAACACCAAGTGAGACAATCTGAAGTTCTCTTCCCTGAAGTATTTATCAGTGTAGCCAAGACACTGACGGGTTGTAGTAATATTCAATGTTATCATTTTGGTAGTACATTAGGTACACCAAACAGTAGGACCATAATGACATCTCCATCGTTCAAGGTGGTGGACAGCATGATGTGTCAACACCACATTCTTGTAGAATCCATATTCTTTCACCAACGTAGAATTAGTGCAAAAACTAAATATAGTGCTCCATGATCATGAGGATGGACAGGGCAAACGGATATTGCAGTAATTTCTGGTAATTAGGTCAGAAGGTGAAGGACATTAAGTCTTATGCTAGTCATCATTGAGAATTACATTAGTGTATCAATCGATTTGAATAATTATTGCCACTCATTGGTTAGTTACTAAATATTTCTGTACTATGTATGGAGTATTACAGAACATTATTCATAAGTCACCTTATTACAGTAATTATTACAGAACATTATTCATAAGTCATCTAATTACAGTAAATATTGGCACTCATTGACCAGTTACAAACCATTTTATGCATTATTCAGAAGTCATCATTCAAAGCAAGAGTTAATTAATGGCATAGCATTTATGCATAAGTCATCATATTACGGTAAACAGTGGCATTCATTGGCCAGTTACTAAACATGTAGCAAGTATTGAGTATTACAAAACACTATTCATAACTCGTCTGATTGCAGTAATTATTGGCACTCATTGGCCAGTTACAAAGTATTCATATAGTTTTACAGAACATTATTCAATATTATTCGCAAGTCATCATTCAAAACAGGAGTTAATTATTGGCATAGCATTTATGCATAAGTCATCATTCAGTATTACTCAGAACTCATCATTCAAGTGACATAGGACATATTCAAAATGTAACACACTGTAACTATTACTCAAGGTCTGTAGTCCAATAATACATAGATATAATGGATTCAATACAACA
This sequence comes from Schistocerca piceifrons, assembly GCF_021461385.2. Classification (NCBI taxonomy): domain Eukaryota; kingdom Metazoa; phylum Arthropoda; class Insecta; order Orthoptera; family Acrididae; genus Schistocerca; species Schistocerca piceifrons. The sequence goes on from NC_060142.1 coordinate 392,642,348, forward strand.
GAGAAATTTGTATTATATTTAGAACTAGAAATATATCTTAAACTGGTAGCATTATTTGGTTGTATACTGGTAATAGCTGGGACTGGTAATAATTTTTTTTTTGTAGCAATGCATTGCGTTGGGACTTGATATAACAATACTACATATGCGCTTGGCTGCTTTTACCTTACATTATAACGCTCAGGCTCCGCCATCGCTCCCCATGACTGGCCCAGCCAACACAATACACCAGACTGCTCGCTAGCAACTACTTACTCCTACTAACACACAGTTCCTACTGCAGTCAACACTGCTCTTTGGTCTCAGATTCTCTTATATCTTACATATCGCAGGCAGCGCGTGAGCAATCCATCGAAATTACATCTGCTCGAATTCGCTAACAACAAATTCTTTAGTCATGGACCTCTTACAACTTTGACTATTGCCTTCTCGCAATGTAACTTTACGTAAGTAACATTTCTATGTTATAACATTTTTCATCTTGGTTAATGTTTCTGCCAAACTTATTTTTCTATGTAGTATTTTATAGGGCTTTTAAAATTTCGTTCTGATGAAGACAGTCTTAGAGTTATCGAAACAATACAATTAACTGCAACTGGTAGGCTGTGCTATTTCTCCGTTAAATCTTATATAAGGTTGCTGAAAGACAACCATGTTCAAACTGAAAGATTTATTACTCTTCCGACTTTTCCCCACTGCCACTGTATCCTTCTCTGTCAGAATAAAAAAGTGCGAATATGTTCACATGCCAAAATTTTCGGGAAAAATTTTAATGGTGCTGAGAAAGGTAGAACGATTCACTAGGTACCTAAAGTTCTTTTAAATAGAATCATGTTCGCCTTTTTTGTGCTCCGATAGGAGTATTTTTCCGCTGATTCTCTCCTTTTCCCAGCTACAGTGGGGCATGTCAAACGTGTAAAACCATCTTTCTGGCTCAGTAAACTCTTGATAGTTTAATTATGCGAAATAGCGCAAAACTGTGTAATTTTACACCTCGGACTTGATTTTATGTGCACAAAAGTTTTGCTTGTGCTTCAGTACTACAACAACATGGGGCCCCCAAAACCCTTCTGATAATAAGGGACACACTTTACAGCATATTTCTTCGTGCTATGTTCAATTTATAAACTAAATTTTCGCTCCACACCGGATTTTAATTGCATATTTCACGTGTACAAGTGGGGTAACTTTTAACCTTTGTTATCTCGGAAACGGATAAAGATATAAAGTAATTGTCAAAGTTTTTCTAGATCTGAATCTTAGGAACGTATCGCAAAAATTACATTCATTTGCTGTGCATAATCGTCCTGGAATCCGCGGTCCCGTTTTGATTGGTTGCCCGGTAATGGATAAAGATTTTTAAAAACGTTAAGATGGCCCTTCTAGATAAATGCTTAGAGATTGAGCGATTGGCTGCTGTTATTTATTATTTGGATATCGCCTCACATTAGATTTTACGTTCGTATTTTACGCTTACAAGTAGGGTAACTTTGAACTTCTGTATCTCGGAAACGAATAAAGAGATCAAGAAATTTTTCAGGTTCGAGATCTGGATCTTAGGAATATCTTGTAAATATTTTATCCATTCGCTTTGCATAGCTATCTTGGAATATGCGGCCCGGCTTTGATACCCAAAAACAATGTTTCTCGCGTTTTCTCAGGAACCGCCCATGAACTAAATGGTGCCTCCACAAACCCCTTGAGAAGTAGCGGCGACCACATCCAATGCTAAAAGCCCCAACCGATTTTCTCCATTTACCTAAGCTAGAGTGTGTAATATTCCCAATCCCATGAGCTATCCGAAACACTTGGCCCTACCTTTCTATCACAACTAGAACCCTATATATGAGCCCCAGAAAAATCCCGTTTTTATGCGCGGCGTTTTGGAACATAAGAGGAAGTGCAAGCTGTCGCAAGCGTACCGATACACATGATTATACCGGCAACTGCTGTTTGCTACATTCAAAAATATGCTACATGTCACATTCGAAAGCCCACTCTATTACTTACGCTTTAGTCGGCGTAAGGCGAAAGTTAGTTTAAGTTAGATTAAGTAGTGTGTAGGCTTAGGGATCGATGACTTAAGTAGTTTGGTCCCATAAGACCTTACCACAAATTTCCGAAATTCCCACGCGTACTTTCTTACAAATTTCTTCTTCAAACTAAGGCCGATATTTGATATTAGTAGATTCTCCTGGCCAGGAATGCCTTTTTTGCCATAGATAGTCTGCTTTTGATGTCTTCCTTGCACCGTCCGTCATTGGTTATTTTACTGCCTAGGTAGCAGAATTCGTTAACTTCATCTACTTCGTGACCGTCAGTCCTGATGTTAAGTTTCTCGCTGTTCTCATTTCTACAACTTCTCATTACCTTCGTCTTTCTTCGATTTATTCTAATTCATACTCTGTACTCATTAGACTAAACATTCCATTCAACAGATCATGTAATTCTTCTTCATTTTCACTCAGGATAGCAATGTCATCAGCGTATCGTACAATTGATATCCTTTCACCTTGAATTTTAATTCCACTCCTGAACCTTTCTTTTATTTCCATCATTGCTTCCTCGATGTACAGATTGAACAGAAGGGCTAAAAGACTGCATCCTTATCTTACATACTTTTTAATACGAGCACTTCGTTATTGGTCTGTAACTAGGCTGTTTATGTTTTCTTATTGGCAACGTTATGTAGCACTCTATATGAAAATCACTGGCTGTGCTGTGTGCAGTCTGTGGCTGGGTGCCATTGTTGTAATATTCGCCATTGTAGTGTTGGGCTGTTGGTTGTTAACAGCGCATAGCGTTGGGCAGTTGGAGGTGAGCCGCCAGCAGTGGTGGATGTGGGGAGAGAGATGGCGGAGTTTTGAAATTTGTAACACTGGATATCATGAACTGCTATATACATTATGACTTTTGAACACTATTGAGGTAAATACGCCGGCCGCGGTGGCCGTGCGGTTCTGGCGCTGCAGTCCGGAGCCGCAAGGCTGCTACGGTCGCAGGTTCGAATCCTGCCTCGGGCATGGGTGTGTGTGATGTCCTTAGGTTAGTTAGGTTTAAGTAGTTCTAAGTTCTAGGGGACTTATGACCTAAGATGTTGAGTCCCATAGTGCTCAGAGCCATTTGAACCATTTTGAGGTAAATACATTGTTTGTTCTCTATCAAAATCTTTCATTTGCTAACTTTGCCTGTCAGTAGTTAGTGCCTTCTGTAGTTTGAATCTTTTATTTAGCTGGCAGTAGTGGTGCTCGCTGCATTGCAGTAGTTCGAGTAACGAAGATTTTTGTGAGGTAAGTGATTTGTGAAAGGTATAGGTTAATGTTAGTCAGGGCCATTCTTTTGTAGGGATTATTGAAAGTCAGATTGCGTTGCGACCCTGCCAGGGTACCTCACTGGAATCTTCTGATTTTTTCTTGTAGTTTGTGTGATTAGTGTAATTTTTGTTTATTGCTTGCGTGTAATTGTAGGGAGAATCTCCTTTGTAGTTGCAGTCTTTCATTGTTGTACAGTAAAACAGGTGTGGCACGCATGTAAATTTGCACCAAGTATTTCGCAGCTGCGCTTGCAATTCACTAGATATTATTTTCAATGCTATGTTAATGTGTTTTCTTAATTTTGCTCTTCAAATTGTGCTTTTCTGTGTTATCGTGTGAAATATTGTGACAATAATGGCGTGTGAAAAACGTAACACTAGGCTCCAAAGTAAACTGAGAAATAATAGTGACGACGAGCGTAGCTTACCAGTACCACTGTGTAATGAATTAACAGACATTCAAAGTAGTTATTTGGTAACTGTGCATAGGGAAATGGAGCGGGCGTCAAATAATGGTGTAGACAGTGAAACAGGTAGTGAACAGGGAAGCATTATCGATCGATCGGTCGGCAACAGCTCGCCTCAGGAATCGGGAATGACTGAACACAATATTGCAAATACTGTAGACTCAGGTTTTGGGTTCTCACCATTTTCTCAAATGAGTCAAGATACATTTTCCACTTGTCAAAATGTGAATGTTGCCTGTGCAAATTCACTGCCGAAAAGCATAGAGGAACAGATTCCAGACACAAATACATTATTATTGCAATTAATGCAACAAATGAAACAAAATCAGAGACAAAAACAGCAACAGTTAGACACAATGGAACAAAAGCTTCAAAAGTTAGACACAGTGGAACAAAATCTTAAAAAGTTAGACACAATGGAACAAAATCTTCAAAAGTTAGACACCACACTTGAACAAACACGTGAAGATTTAACTACTGAGTTACATAACATCGAATAGAAATGTCAAAAAGTCTGTAATGACGTAAAAACACAAATTTGTGAGCATTTCCAGCCTATCTTTTCTCGTCATGAAAATGCATTACAGAATCACGAAGCAGCCATAAAAGAACTGCAAACTATTGTTCATGAAAATCACGACACCTTGCAAGCTAAAACTGACTCAGTTGCGTCTACCGATTCAGTTAAGCAACTTGCAAAAACTCAAGAAAACTTAAAGGACACAGTACATACGATTTCAACACAAATGGACACTCTGAAACTTGGTTCAGAAAAACACACAGAGGAAATAATTTCACTATCGGATAAAGTAGCCGAACTTTCAGGTCAGTTCACTAACTTATCTACAAAGGTAGATGATGATCTGAATGACACAAGACCTGTAGCCTTCACTGACACTGAAGAGTATGAACAAATTAGAAAATTCAAACAAAATCAAAATCAAATCAATACACAGTACAAAAGAGAAATCCGGGAAGTACAAGATCAGTTGGCACAAGTAATACAAGAATTACATATTTCAGAGGACACTCGCGCTCCAGTACGGGAAGAGGGACATAGAAATACGGAACAACCACAAAATAATAACACAGGACATTTCGTAAATTATGAAAGAAATTGGCAAGGTACACCGAATTTTGAAATGGAACCGCCGAAACGACGTAACAATGACCGACATGCGACTCGCCGAAATGATGAATTTGACTATAAGCTGTTTATTACTACACGTAAATTCAAAACATTTAAGAATTCCGGCAACGACATTCATCCACAAGCATGGCTTCATCAATTCTCTCATTGTTTTCCTCCCACCTGGTCATTGCAGCAGAGATTAGAATTTATGTGTGGCTACTTAGAGAATGAACCAGCTGTAAGAATGCGATCGGTCATTCACGATTGTCACAGTGAAGGAGAATTTTATCATGCCTTCCACTCAGCATATTGGTCTCAAGCTACACAAGACCGAGTAAATCATAGCATCATAATGATGAAACATTTCGAACAATCTGAATTTTCCAGTCTTGTGAAATATTTTGAAGACATGTTGCACAAGAATCAGTACCTGTCAAACCCATACAGACCCTCAGAACTCATCCGCATTTGCTTAATCAAATTACCTCAACATTTACGACATATTATTTTGGCAGGACGTTACAAAGACGACATTGAAGCTTTTCAGGGACTGTTACAAGAACTGGAAATTGACACTGACAATCGCGGAACGTGAAAACAGGAACACAACAATTACAGGTCACATCCGTCGCAATTCCGCGATGACAGAAATAATACACGACAAGGCTATTCTTACAACGTAAATCGTGACCAAAACAGACACCGCCCATATGACAACCGTTGGCAGAGTAGTAATAATTATAGGGAAAGATCACCACTCCGCGGTAGTAACTATCACAGAGACAATCAGAGAAACAGACAATCTGGGAACAAAATAATTATTAAGGGAGACAGAATTACTTTAGACGCAACGGTCCAGCGTGCAGTTACGATTCAGGGAGAAATTCTCCACCACGTGACCAACAAGAAAGAAACTATGGAATCTACCAACACGACGACAGACGATATGATCGTAACGACAGACCTGAATTGCATCAGAACTGGCGGGATTCAAACAGAGCAGGGCACTCTCGACAAGGTGAATTTGTAGAAGTTAGGTCTCCTAATCCTAATAACGACACGCGCCAACAGAGACAATGACTCGCACAGCAGGCAGCCGCGTGCGCCGGCTGGCTCAGAGAAAAATAACATACACGCTAACCTCGAGAAAAATTCCAGTATTCTTTACCGACATATACCACACGATAATTCCGTGGAAGCTCGAGCTTTGCATAGTAGGAAGAGTAAAGGTTTACACCACATTTCACATGTAAATCCATTTATTGAGAGAGAATCTGCTTTTTAACTTAGTCTTTGCTATAAAATTTTTTCACTTCATGTTACTAGTACTCTTTGTCACACTTAGAAACTTCACATGCAACAATGTTTGAAGTTAAATATCCAATCAAGAACCAAAAGAACTTATTTAAACAGTAATTACGAATGCATTGTTATAGTGAACAGACGACACAGTGTTACTGTGTGTGTACATTCTTGCTTGTTAGTTGCACGATTATGTAACGACTATAAGGCTTACATACTTAGAACATATACTGGTACTGCTAATGAGATTTTAATGCAACATTTTGGTTTACTTGAAAATACATTCTGGATTTAAAGTACTTTCTGAGAGATACCAGATGACACAGTGGTTAGTTTATTTGATAGCTACACTATTTTATCACGACGCTACTAATGAGTGACAATTTACAATGTCGCATTTGCGGTGTATCTGTTTTATATCTGCACAGTTTTTCTGAATTCTTCTGGAAAGTAAAACATGTTTTAGTAGTAACTTTTGTGGTATAGCTACAAGGAGACAGCCTTTTCCGTAGCACAACAATACGTTACAGCACAGTACTTTCTTCATCACGGCAATAAGCGTAATAACTAAGATATCTATACGCATAGCATTTCACTTTTGTTTATCATGAGGTAAGTACATTGACTTCTGCAGAACTTAGCTTTCGGAGGACGATAACTACGATACTTCCATAGAGATTATCTTACAACAAGACGCACAGTTTAGCGCTACAGTACACGTATTTGAGTGATTAATTTTGTACTTAAAACATTTATTTTTAAAAATTTTTGAAGTACAATGATACAAAGGTTTTCCGTGATACATTTCATTACATTGCTGTAATCTGTAACACCTGAGGGTATAATTACATTAATCCTCAGGGGGGTACACGCTTACTTTGTGTACCATGTGTGTGGCAAGCACAAGGAGCCCTAGCTAATATGGTATTTGCTTATACAACTTTACACATCGGTACCATATTTCTCCAACCCAGAATTACACAGCTACCTGATTATTTAACAGAGAAACAAACATTTTTTTACTACATCACTGACACATGTTCACGCAATTACACAGTTGGGTAACTTCACACTTACGAAATCGTATTTTGTCTGTACTTTGTGAACTGTTCATATTTTTTTGGACCCATTGTGATATTATGAGAGCTTTGAAAGATATATTTGGTATGGGATCACAATTTTTAAAGTATGTTTGAAGCAGATGACACTTTTGACATGAGCAGAGAATTTTTTTTTTTTTGTTTTTAAATTATTGGAGGAAGCTACGACGATTTTGAGAGTTGACTGAGGTGGTATGATGTTATTATTACGATGACTATGTGTATTATGCTGTTGCGGTATGTTTATGATCAATAAGCTGATGCTACATGAGTTATTTGATTATGCTACGTATCTGTTATGATGAAATATTGAAGAAGTGTCGACGAATAACGTAAGGAACAATGAGTAGTGGTTAGGGACTCCGGTTTGTGCAAAAGGTTGTTGGAAACCAAGAATCGTACTTTAAGAGTTATGAAATGTATGTAAATGCGTGAATGTATTACAGTATCGACGGAAATTTTTTGGACACTGTTATATCAATAGGATTTTGTTTCTACAGATTTGTAACGCAATTCTTGACCTGTGAAATACTTTTATATGAGACTGTCACTCACTGTAGCGGAAACTGCTGTCGTAAATATTTCGGTAAGAAAGTTAAGTGACCACCTTGACATAATGCGTCGTGGGCACCCAGCTGCACGACAGACGCCTGGAAAAAAGCCATTAGTGTATGCCTTTCAGAGGCACAGGTAGAAAAAAAAAGGGAGGCCATTATCCTCGCTATTGACATTCCTTTGTAGATAGCATCACAAATACGACACGCTCAAACTTGAAAACATATAATTATACTGTGGAGCTCTTAATTTATGATATTTACTAAAATTCCTTATGAAACGATGAAAGGTGGCTACACTGAGCCACTGCTCCAGAGATTGCCGCCTCCACAGTGCGTGTTTAGAGCTCGTAGTAGTCAGTGCTTGTCGAGGACTCGTAGTAGTCAGTTCGTGCCGAGATGTGCTAGTGGGCACTGCTTGTCGTGAAGTCCGAGTGAGATGTAATAGTAAGGAGTGTTTGTTCCATGTTTTATGCAGTTATCTGATGGGAGAGATAGCAGATGTTATTCTAATGGAAATACTGTAACGATCAGAGTGCTTTACGTCAATATATTAAGGTAAAATATTGGGTGTTTTTTCATTAATTGCATGTTTTAAATAATGAGTCATTACAGGTTCAGTCAACAAAGCATCTGGCGCGTGTTCTTGTATTAGAGTTTAATTCTGGTTTCCTTACGCAATTGTAGTACTTGTAATTTTCTTTTATCACGTCAGTATAATTGGTATTTAAAAATTCTTGTCTTGTTGAAGAAGAACCGTGCCAGATGTACGTTGAGTCACACTCCCACATACAGAACAGTTATACTTGTGCTTTGGTTTAGTAGGTTTTATAGTTGCTGGGGACTTAATTAATTAACTGTGTTTACAAAAATTTTCTTACATTGTTTGTTGCAGTCAGATTGCGTAATAATTCTAGTCAGCGCCAACCGTTTACGAAACAGCGTAATCGGACATACAGCTACTAAAAACTGAACAAATATTTTCAAAATATGTAATTAAGCCCCCATGCACGTGGCGACCGCTGCTTCGGATCGTCCCTTGGAATTCTTCTGATTGTAAAAATAGTAGACCATAGTATTGTTGTAGTAATTTGAGTTTAGTAATTGTAGTCTGTATTGCATGTGTAGATTTGGTAATTATCATTCTTCTAAAGGTATTTTTCAAAATTTAAATTGTTGTTTTGTCTATGGGTTTGACAATTTGTGCAATTATTTCAATTGTTCGTTAATCGTGTTTGAGGGAAACATCTCGTGTAAATAGTATTGTTGGAGATAAGGAGTCATTGTGTGTGATTTTCGAACAGTGACGAATTTTTTTTTTATGTTTTGTAAATGATTACGCGATCGATGAAAAAGGCAAAAATGATGAATAGTGAGAATAACGAAATTGTTAACATGGCGAACTCGCCAACAGAGGAAAACAGTATGATGGATAATGAAGTGGAAAACAATGTAATAAGTCGGGAAAATAGTCCGGAATCATTTCAAAATTTTTCTCAATCAGAAAATTCACAGAATACGAGGTTAACGACAGAAGAAATGGAGCAGTTAATGAGTGCAATATTAAATTTGGGATCACAAATAGGAACAATTAGAACTGAGATAAAAGCAATGACAACACGGTTATGCTCAAAAATAGGAACAATTGAAACCGAGATGAAAGCAGTGGGATCACAGTTACGATCTGAATTAGAAACTGATATGGGAACAATGGAAACTCAGTTAGGCTCACGAATAGGGACATGTTTCAAATACATGAAAGACGAATCAAATAAAGAAATTAGAGAAGAAGTACAACCGATTTTGAATGCTCACAATAATAGTTTAATTTCAACAGAAATCAGACAAGAGGAACAGGGCAGGGAACAGGAAGAAAAAGATCGCGTGATAGTACAGAAATTTTCAGAGTTAAATTTACAACGTGCAAACGATAAGGAAGAAATAATTGAAAGAATCGAGGAATCTGTACCAAATGACAGAATAGATAACTTAACGCAACAGTGTGAACAGTTAACTACTAAATGTGACAACACCGAAACCCGAGTCGCGACACTTACAGAAGACGTAAATAAACAGAGAGAACAAATAGGTGATTCATCGGAAAGAGTTGAGGAAATCTCAGATAAATTGACAAGTGTTAGTTTAGCAGAGGGCTTTGAAGAAAATAATTTGTTTCATTTACGGGATGCAACAAGAGAGCGCCACGCGCGCGAACTTGACAATAATCAACATTGGGACTGGCACAGGCGCGGTAGGTCTTTGTCGCCACGAGGCGAAAATTTTGACTATAAACACTTTTTGACTGTTCGGAAATTTAAGATCTTCCGCAACTCTAAGAATGACATACATCCATGTGCATGGTTAGATCAATTTACGTACGCACTTCCGCCAAATTTGCCACTAAGTCATAAACTAGAAATTATGTGCAGGGGATTCACTACTCTAAGTGAATATGTGCCGTAGCGAGCATAGGGCCCCGAGCTGTAGTGGTGCTATTTCCCTTTTAGTTTTCTGTACCGCTGCCTACTCTTTTACTATTCTTTGCATCTGTCAAAACAACTCTTCGACTATCAAGCTATAGTGAGTAAGTAAACAATAACCGGATTTGACTAATTGTACCTAAAAGTGATTTCGTAAATTACCATTTGGACTTATTGTACCTTCAGCAGCATTCATTCGTAGCTTAAATGAAATTTTACCTGTTTATCTTCGTGACAATATTACTTCATATGTGACAACATTCTTATTGCTAAACATTCTTGGAGTGAACACAACAAAATTTTGGATTCATTATTACGTATTTTTGCAAAAGTTGGCATTACAGTGAACTTGGAAAAATCTGAATTTGGTCGTTCACAGGTGAAATTTCTCGGTCACATTATTTCTACAGAAGGTATTCTTCCTGATCCAGAGAAACTAGATGCTATTCAGTTCGCAATGACATTCTTTTTAAACGAAAATCGGTCGACAACCCTGTTTGGTTAGTTTGTATTCCTGATGACTGGGTTAATAAGTTGATTTGGTATACGCATTTCAGTTATGCACACTTTGGTCCCAGAAAATGCTTTTACAAATTACGAGAAAATTGTTATTTCAGTAATATGGAAAAACGTATTCGATCTGTTCTGGCCAAATGCAAATTATGTCAAAAGGCTAAGCCGCCAACAGTTTCTCACAGAGCACCGTTGTTTCCTATCATTCCAGCGAAATTAAAGGAGATGGCCGCAGTCGATTTGTTCGGTCCAGTGGTTCGTTCTACTAATGGTTTTGCGTACAGTTTCGTAGCAGTGGAGTTGACGTCAAAATATGTATGTTTTACACCTTTACGCAAAGCAACAGCTCGTTCAGTATCTAACGCTTTCATCAAACATTTTCTTAAAGAAGTTGGTCATGTTGATAAGGTTATATCAGATAATGGATCACAGTTTCGTTCTAAAATTTGGCTTCGTACTCTACAGCGTCGTAAAATTAAACCAATTTTCATTTCACTTTTTCACCCTCAATCTAACGCTTCAGAGAGTTGGATGAAGGAAATCAATAAATTGTGTCGTCTTTATTGTCATCAGAATCACAGAACGTGGGATCAGTATCTTCATATTTTTCAAAACATTCTGAATGAACTCCCTAATGATTCAACTTCTTTACCGCCTATACTGACATTAAAAAACAAAGCACCGACAAATCGCATTTCTGAAATCGTTCCTTTTCCGCCTACACGGAAACTGCGGCATTCTGAAGTTGTCAACCTGGCTCTACAAAATATTGCATCTGCGGCTGCTAGAAAAGAGAGATCAGCTAAGCGTCTTGGTCATTCAAAAATCTTGTCAGTTGGTCAGAAGGTGTTAATTAAGTCCCACCGTTTGTCTCACAAAGGAAAAGGCTTGTGTCGCAAATTTTTTCTGCTTTATAATGGTCCATATAGAATTCGCAAAATTATACATGATAACACTGTTGAAGTAGAAACTCTTAAATATCGACGCTCTAAAGGAATACATCATATATCTAACGTAAAAATTTTTGTGGAATGACATACTTTTGAGAAACCAACAGCTAGATGTAAACATGCGGAGAGTACAAGGATACCGCGCTGTGTTTTGGCGGCGGCACGTACTCAAAGCAACAGTCAAGTCTGCGCGCCGCACAAGGCAGTCGTTGACCGCGAACAATTGCTTCCTACGTCACGCGCCTACAGCTGATCGAGCGCTCAGTGCGAATGCACTGACAGCCGTAAACAAATACACAGTTTAATTTCTCCGATTAAATTCAGTATAAGGCTATAGTGACTTGATGAATTATGTTATTAACATTCAGTATTTTCCAGGATACGGTTGTATAAAATATTTGAGAACCTCAGGTAAATTCTGTGTGTCTCCGACGTTAAGAGGACTTGCTATCGAGAAATTTTCAGGAAGAATGTAATTTCCAAGAAGAAACTAATAAACTAAAGAGGGTGACTATTAATTGAGTTCGTTTTTCAGGTAACATATTTCCACTTAGGTACGTACTTTAGATGTAATTTGCTGCTCGCGATTACGTGATTCATACTTTGTGCTAAATTTCATGTTCTATGAAATTACTTGTGAAGCGACGTGCTTGCGTACGTTAACTGATTTTGACAATGATTATTAATGAACTGGGTTGTAACTTGTGTATATTATGCATCGCTTGGCTGCACTGCTTTTTCACTGATGTCATATTTTTTAATTATGTGCCTGCTGTGCTTATTTATTTAAATTATAATTGTCAACTGATTAATTGTGCTGATGTGGTTAGGTATGTAAGTTGTACTTTGTGATTTATCTGCTTGCGCCTTCATGTTTACTTATTAAGATTACATATGAACATTTATTTGCTTATGCTGATATGATGCTAATGACCTGTTGATTATGTTAGATAACATGTTTACTGCTATGCGTATGGATTGCATATTTATATATATCTGTTGTTGTCATAACTACTCTTTAATCTGGTGTATAGAAATGCTGATATACTGTGTACAAACATAGAGTTTAGGTCACACTATTGTATTAATTATAGATTGTTCGCTTGGCAGAGCCTCGTTGTACGAATTGTGCTGCATCCACTTGTTGACATTCTATTCTCTACTGGCATATTTACTCGCTATTGCTTGTTTTGCTTACGCTTAGTGCCTTATATTTTTAAGATAAGAAAATGAACTGCTATAATTCGACGAACGACATTAGTACAAGAAACTTCATAGAAGTCACATGAGCTGAGGTTTTATGGAAGCTGTATAAATTTATGCTAATAGGAAGGAAGCTAACGATATGACATACCAATATTAGGTTTAGACCATTAACAGTTATTACACTGCATTTTTCGTGAGCAATTGAAATAGGAAGTGACACTTGATACAAGAAATACTCCACATGTTTGCTTCTGCCATAATTGTTGAAGTGATGTACACACTGTGAAATATTATGATCATTCACACTCCGTAATCGTACTTAATTACTGAGAGTTATTCGAGCTAAGTCTATTAGAGGTCATGTATGCTTTTCTTTTGTTTATAATTCATAATGAGCAGAAGATTTGGGTCAGATGGATTACACAGAGGTTGTGTGTTGACAATGTGTCTTCGGATTGTATGGGAAGATGAGGTTGCATTAGGATTTTATCTGTACTTGTTCGAGGAGACTGACTAGAGGAAAGAGTTGTGTTGGAAGTGAGATGATATTGGCAATAAGGTTCATATTTATCGACGTATTAAGGAGGTATTATTGAGGTATAGAGATTATATGAAGTTGATGATTACTGGAGTTTTTGTAGACAAGAGGTAAGGTAAATGATATTGATGGGAAGATTTATATGTATCGACGTAAGAAGTATTAGTGAAGTATTGAGATTATGTGATGCTGATGATTATTGGAGTTTTGGTGTATAAGAGGTAAAGTAAGTGAGGAGCATATTTTTTTTGTTGGTCTTATGGAACAAGGAGGATGAAGATAGCAGACTAGAACACTAAAGTAGAAGGAAGATAGTCTATACACACACTTTGTTAAATCACTAAGCAGTATATATTTTTTTTGAAGAGAGGAAGTATTTGCATATCTTGGGTCACTGACAGTTGTTCAACAACAGCACATTTGATCTGGCTTGGCAAACATTGGTCTTGAGTAATGCATTTCAAAGGTATTGGAAAGACGAGTACAGTGACATAACTATTTTTAATGGTTGAATCTTTTCACAAAGATATCCAAAAAAATGCGCTGAATTATGTCAATGCGTTCACGGATGCTTTTAATGGACTCATTCATATAACTGATTCGCCTCGAATGGGCAATGAACCCACCACCTTCAGTGCGGATGCACTATTACGTTCGACATCCTGCGGGAATCTCAGAGTAGCGAGCATGAAGGACATGGACGGGGCGGTAGATAGGTGGCGCTAAGTGGGAATGTGGGATGGGGACAAAGTGGTTGAGGGTCGCAATTCGAGGCCTGGCTAGAATGTCTCGCTCCTTCGCCCATGGAACCAACGAAAGCATAGGGAACGCGGAATAGAGGTACAAAGCACATCAATGACACAAAGTTTGTTTATTCATTTATTTGTTTTTCTTTATTTTATTACCATCGAAGGTAGCATCAAACGACGAAGCCTGAGAAGAGCAGAATAAGCAGTACCAATAGTGGAAAACGCGTAGGTCAGCTCCTCATTGCAGGAACACCCCAGCTCCCAGCTCCTTGATGGGTTGAGAAAGACATTAAAAAGAAAATTAGAGAAAAATTGCCTGTATTTGGAATTGCGGACAACTGTACAATGTCGTTCATTAAGGAAATGCCAAAAATCAGGGACAGGTTTTTCGCCGTCAGAAAAACAAGTAATGAACTGCGTGTCCACACGCTTCACGGAGTTTGTCTTCGTTTGTGGGAAGTATCCATAGTCCGGAAAGAGGAGCAGGCGAGAAGGCATCTGATGAGGTGTCGTACGGATAGTTACCGCCAGCATCTGTCGCACCAAGAATCAGACACTTATCGCCGATCCGCACACCAGGCGATGCTCGTCTGTGTCCAGAACATCACAGGTGACACACAATGGGATGCCTGCAAGGTGAATCCCGTGAAGGTATATGCGTGCGGCATACTGCAGTAAGATACCATGCACACTGGACGTCAGTGGCAAGATAAGGAGTGCACACCGATTTCCAGATATCAAACTGTCGACGTGGGGATACTCTCTGCAACCACATTCGAGGACCTGTTCTGCTGAAGAAAGCCATAGAGTGCCTTCGCGGAAATTAAGCGCATTGGCGGATATTATTGGCACCTCCCAAAGAGGCTTGGTCAGGGCAAACTACACACCGGGTCGTCCGTTTAAGCTGTGCAAGCAGACAGCCGAGCAAAGATATTCGTGTCTGGGCCGATAATCGCAGTACGGACATTGCTCGGTTCAAGGGAAAAGTGGCGGAAGTGAAGGAAGGGCAGCGGGATGTCTGAAATCTGGTTAGGGACTGAGAGAGAGGGTGGTCCAAGGGCCTCCAGCAACTGGCCAGTAAGGCCCATGGGGCAACGGCGCCACACCACCTGAGAGCTGACGAAAAGGACTAGCGCTCTGTCAAGGACACGAGACAGGCCTAGAACGCCCCTGTACCGCGCTAGAGTGAGGGTCTCGCACCCAATCTTGAACAGCAAGCTGAGCAAACGTGTGAACCCAGTGCCACTAGCATGCGGCGGGCCATGGATGGTAGAATGGAGAGAGTCTGTGTCACGTGGTAGTAAGTGACGCCAAATATATATTTACGAATTGTATTCGTTGCAGAAGATCGAGGGTTCGTAAACGATGATCAAGGAGCCCAGCTCTTAATTGGGACAGTAGGAGTCGGCAATTGAGGGCAATCGTGCGCCTCAGATCACTAGCAAAATCGAGTACTAAGCATCGGATGGTAGTAGCTACACGCAATGGAGCAGCGCAGTCCTCAGGAAGCCCCCTACCCATAACGATTGCGCTCGATTTGAGAACGTTGAGGCAGCTACCAAAAGCTTCGACGTGGTGACTCCCTCACCTCAGCACCGTTACGAAGAACAAGGATGAGATCGCCGGCGTAAGCAGTGCAGCGAAAGACATGGTCAGCGAGAGACATCTCAGACAGGCGTTGACAGGGGCAGCACAGTAACAGTTCCACGGCGGAAGCATACAACAGTGCAAAGAGTGTGCTGCCTTGACGCACCGAACGACGGATCAAGATGGGGGGAGTGAAACGACCTTTCTAGAGTAATCGGGATGTAGCACTGCAAAGGAGACGTATTGCGACGACGACGGTGGTGTCAGTGTATTCACACTGGGGAGCACTCCTTCCAGCTAGTCGTGAACGACCCGACAGAACGCCTGGCTGAAGTCAAGAGCCGCCAAAAGTCCAGGCATATGATGATCTTGAGCAAGAGTGATTATCTCTCGAATGCGACAGAGGCAGTGTGGATGTTATTGGCACCTCTCAAAGAGGTTTGATCAGGGCAAATCACATACTGGGTCGTCCATTTAACCCGTGCAGGCAAACAACCGAGTAAAGATCTTCGTGTCGGGGGAGGTAAACGCATGTCCGTCATGTACCCGAGGCTTGTAGATGGGAAAGAGAAGACCGTCGAGGATACCGTCTGGTATCTGCACGTTAGGCGACGCGAGGTCCTGACAAATTCCCGTCCACCCCGGCGCTAGTAGGGGATGAAATGTCCGATACAACTGTAGTGGAAGGCCGTCAGGGCTACGCGACTTGTTAGTAAAACCCGCCTGGATAGAATCGTCCTGCATAATGTCGGCAAGCAGATCCATCGTTGCATCCCCGAGAACCGAGCCAAAGGAGAGTCGGGAGACTGCCAAATGTTGGTAGGGTGATGACTTTGTGCAGAGTACAGGTTAACATAATACGAATGGAGGGCAGACCCTATACCGCACCGAGCAAGGTGGCGCACTGGTTAGCACACTGGACTTGCATTCGGTACAACGACGGTATAAACCCGCGTCCGACCATCCTGATTAAGGTTTCCCTAAATCGCTTCAGGCAAGTGCCGGGATGGTTCTTTTGAAAGGGTACGTCCGACTTCCTTCCCTAATCCGATGGGACCGCTGACCTCGCTATTTGGTTCCCTCACCCAAATCAGCCAACCAACCCTACATCGCGTTGGGTGTCCAAGTGCCGCCCATCGTCAATGGTAAGAACAGTAATCAAAGTTCTCCTACGGTGACGCCGTAGCGCTATGTCGTGATACATAGACGAAAGCTCCTGCACTAACCCATAGTGTGTGCGTGCCCTGACCATAGCTTTTCGCCGTGTCGTCAAGAGAGAGTAGTGATCTGTGCCTTGGCACGATTCAGCGTCGCCTGACGCTCTGGCGAATAAGGTATCATAGCAAAATCTCCGAAAATTATGAAATAGAAATTCTGGTTTCGTGGCTGACAAGCCGCGACCTCCCTTTCGTAAACAATCGAGGCCTTGTGGAGTGCAAGCTTTGCGCAGAGGACCCACCATGGCAAGGCAGACTGATATGCATCGCGGGCGTTGACGACATGCGATCCACGTGGTCTCGATGAGCTGCTGGCAGTCTGGTGAAGTAAGATGGATCGTGTTCAGTTTCTACGGTCCCCGGCCGCGTCACACACTTTTGCGACGGAGACTGATGGCACAGACATAGGCGTCATGGTCAGAGACAGCACACTCATCGTGAAAGTGTAGACCAAAGGGCAACATTTGATCAGCAAGAATGCTAAAATGTCAGCAGTACAAGTTTCATGATACAAAAAAAAACATTACTCCCCAGAACCACATCACGTCTGGAGTACATCCTCTACGCACTGCGTGTTAAATGCGTCATTGGGTCATTGGTGCATTCGACATCTTGCATCAGTTGAGAAACAGGAAAAATCTCGACATGTCGAGCTATAGTACACGACTACATTCAGCTACTGCACAATTTCTGTCGTGTTTGCACCACTGCAGCCGCGGAGCTTTATGGCTTCAAGCGCTATGTTCACTCGCAAACTGTTTGAGACGAACCTGCATACACTGAAAGAAGCAATTCCTCTCAGGTTTGAAGCAGATAGTCATTTACAAGGCATAGTTTTTATCTCCAGGCCCTGTCAGCATCGTATTAAACCATTGTCCTCATTCTACATTAATTTGTTGGGAGTGTCACACAGTTATAGGGCAGTGGCTTTTTCAGACACATAATGCGCGTGATGAGGCCACAGTATCTGTTCACACCACCACAAAGGAAGAAAGAATAATAACATTAATCTTTAATTCTCATTACAGATTCTGAATCTCAATTAAATTCCGAGTAAACTGATTCCAAACTCAGATCCGTCAGTTGATTAATTAACAAGTCGACAATCTTAATTACTCATTTAATACTAATAAACTAAAACGAGCTGTAAATAAATAGTTTCCATTATTAAAGTTCCAACCCTCGTATATTTGACTACGTTGGCGCTGGTTTTGTGTTTAGCATTTGACGATGCCATTAAGGCTCCAGTATATTTGGACATGCTTTTATAAAACAGGTGTGCCTCTTCATAATTAAAGCCCACAAATGGACATGTATGTCAGTAACGCTTTTCGTTATGGTCTGTTTTATTGTTTTAAGCCGTAGACAATCTGCTAGTTGTATTAGTGCTTTTTTCATATTTTGCTGCAGATCTGAAGATGGTCATTATAGACCGAAACCGGTAGTGTGATGACAGAAAAATATATGATCATAGACATGAAGTAAAGGAAATTTATAGCCTACACCATTATGGAGCTTGCACAGTGCCTTGTTGACAACTTGGGTCCATAGCTTCGTGGGGTCTGCGCCATACTCGAACCCTACTATCAGCTCATACCAGCTGAAATGGGCACTCATCTGACCAGGCCACCGGTTACCCGCCCTATAGCGTCGCATCGATACGGTCACGAGCCCAGGAGAGGCGCTGCAGGCGATGTCGTGTCGATCATCTGCTGCCATAGCCCATTAACGCCAAATTTTACCTCATTCTCCTAACAGAACCGTTCACGTACGTCCCACATTAATTTCTGCAGTTTCTTCACGCAGTGTTGGTCGTCTGGTAGCACAGACAACTCTACGCAAACGACGCTGCTCTCGGTCGTTAAGTGGAAGCTTCCACCAATGCGTTGTAGTCCATGGTGAGAAGTAATGCCTGAAATACGGTATTCTCGGCACACTCTTGACAGTATGGATCTCGGAATATTGGACCCCCTGACGATTTCCGAAACAGAACGCCTCCTGCGTGTAATTCAAACTTTCATTCCTCGTTGAAAGTGTGTTAGTTGCCATCGTGAGGCCATAATCACCTCGGAAACCCTTTTACATGAATCACCTGAGTACAAATGATAGCTCCTCCAGTGCTCTGCCCTTTTGTGCCTTGGGACACGATACTACCTCCGTCTGTATAAGTGCATATCACTATCCCATGACCTTAGTAACCTCAGCGTAGTGCCCGCACTGCTAGCCGCGCGGTCTAACGCACTGCTTCTCGATCGGGAAGGCGTGCCGGTCTCCGTCACGAATCCGCCCGGCGGATTACTGTCGAGGTCCGATTTGCCGGCAAGCCTGTCGATGGTTTTTAAGGCGGTTTTCTATCTGCCTCGGCGAATGCGGTCTGGTTCCCCTTATTCCGTCTCAGTTAGACTATGTCGGCGATTGCTGCGAAAGCACTGTCTCCAGGTACGGGTACACCAAAATTACTTAATTACTCTACCATGCAAACATTGGGGCTACAGTCGTCTAGAATAAGACGTTCCCGGGGAGGGGAGGGGGGGGGGTCCACTGGGGGCCGAACCGTGCAGTAAACTTGGGTTCGGTGTGGGGCGGCGGTGGGGTGAGTGGTGGACTGCTATGGTCTGTTGTGGGGTTGTGTACCATTGAGGGCTACGGCGGGAAGAACCGTTTCTAGGTCCCCAGTTCCATACATACATAAATACATACAATCTCAGTGTATTTAATCTGATGAGCCTACGTGCTTGGCATTCGAAATCATTCGTATAAATCTTACTCATATAAACGATTACGTATATCCACGAACCGCCGATGTCAGTTTGAGCAGCTAGTGGGCATACCGGCTGAGCGATCCTTACAAGCAGCCTACGAGTGCAACCTAGTCACAGAACGAGCGTCGCGGTGAAAGTGTTGGCAGCGGTCGCAGCCGAGAAGGGGGCGTGATAAATCAGGCTGGGATTTGCTGGCCGGCTTCGGAGGGCGGGCGGTTTTCGTTGGCAGCGCGCGACGCTACAGCAGCAGCCGCAGCTGTCGCCGTCACGCAGGGGGGCCGGCGAGGCGATGGCTGCCAGCAGCCGCAGCGGCAGCAGCCGTGCTCTGGTCAGGGCCCGCCGCCGCACACTCCAGAAGACGGACGTCTCACCGTAGAGGACGTGCACGCTACCACACACTGGTCAGCCAGAACAGTGCGGCCACCGACGTATTATCCATATAAACCAGTCCAGCCGACAGCGGCATCACCTGGCGAGGAATGACTGCTAGTTAGACGCACGACCGGTGCACGTACACTACCGGCCATTAAAATTGCTACAGCACCAAGATGACGCGCTACAGACGCGAAATTTAACCGACAGGAAGAAGATGCTGTGATATGCAACTTTCAGAGCATTCACACAAGGGTGGCGCCGGTGGCGACACCTACAACGTGATGCCATGAGGAAAGTTTACAACCGATTTTCTCATACACAAACAGCAGTTGACTGGCGTTTCCCCCGTGAAGCGTTGTTGTGGTGCTTGTCTAAGGAGGAGAAATGCGTACCATCACGTTTCCGACTTTGATAAAGGTCGGATTGTAGCCTATCGCGATTGCGGTTTATCGTATCGCGACATTGCTGCTCGCGTTTGTCGAGATCCAGTGACTGTTAGCAGAATATGGAATCGGTGGGTTCAGGAGGGTAATACGGAACGCCGTGCTGGATCCCAACGACCTCGTATCACTAGCAGTCGAGATGACAGGCATCTTATCCGCATGGCTGTAACGGATCGTGCAGCCACGTCTCGATCCCTGAGTCAACAGATGGGGACGTTTGCAAGACAACAACCATCTGCACGAACAGTTCGACAACGTTTGCAGCAGCATGGACTATCAGCTCGGACACCGTGGCTGCGGTTACCCTTGCCGCTGCATCACAGACAGGAGTGCCTGCGATGGTGAACTCAACGACGAACCTGGGTGCACGAAAGGCAAAACTTCATTTTTTCGGATGAATCCAGGTTCTCTTTACAGCATCATGATGGTCGCATCCGTGTTTGGCCATATCGCGGTGAACGCACATTGGAACCGTGTATTTGTCATCGCCATACTGGCGTATCACCCGGCTTGATGGTATGGGGTGCCATTGGTTACACGTCTCGGTCACCTCTTTTTCGCATTGACGGCACTTTGAACAGTGGACGTTACATTTCAGATGTGTTACGACCCGTAGTTCTACCCTTCATTCGATCCCTGCGAAATCCTACATTTCAGCAGGATAATGCAAGACCGCATGTTGCAGGTCCTGTGCGGGCCTTTCTGGGTACAGAAAATGTTCGACTGCTGCCCTGGCCAGCACATTCTCCAGATCTATTACCAATTAAAAACGTCTGGTCAATGGTGGCCGAGCAACTTTCTCGTCACAATACGCCAGTCACTACTCTTGATGAACTGTGCTATCGTGTTGAAGCTGCATGGGCAGCTGTACCTGTACACGCCATCCAAGCTCTGTTTGACTCAATGCACAGGCGGATCAAGGCCGTTATTACAGCCAGATGTGGTTGTTCTGGGTACTGATTTCTCAGGATCTATGCACCCAAATTGGGTGAAACTGTAATCCTGTGTCAGTTCTAGTATAATATATTTGTCCAATGAATACCGGTTTGTCATCTGCATTTCTTCTTGGTGTAGCAATTTTAATGGCCAGTAGCGTATTATCTGTGTGTAGTACAGGGAAGGTGCGCGATCTATCTGCGTTAGACCGGGGATGGACTGCAACGGCCTGGAGGCTCGACACGAGCGTTTCGGAAACTGTACGACTTGTCGCCTGTTCGAGAAGTACTACGGTAAGTGTCTTCAACACGTGGTGAAACCAAGGTGTAACCACATTCAGACGTCGTCGAATTGGGCGGCCACACCTCATTGAACATGTCGAACTGCTAAAATATGACAGGTGGCGAACTGTGGAGGAACTAGCATCAGATTTTAATACTTGGCAGAGCACAAGTGTGTCTGAACACACAATGCACCGAACACTCCAAACGATGGGCACTCGCAGCCGACGACCCATGCATGTACCATTGTTAACGCCACAACATCGGCAACTACGACTGAGATGTACACGCAACCATCGGCACTGGACGTTGTCGCAGTGGCAGAGAGCTGCATCGTCTGATCAATCCCGATACCTTCTTCATCAAGCCAGTGGGAGGGCGCGAATCCGTCGTCTTCCACGGGAACATCTCCTTGACACCTGCGGGACGGAGACAAGCTAGTGGCGGCTCTATTATGCTCTGGGCAACATTCTCGTGGACATCCATGGATCCAGTGGAGCTCGTGTAAAGCACCATGGCGGCCAAGGAGTATCGTACACTGGTTGCAGACCTCTCACACTCCTTCATGATGATCATGTTTCACGACGGCAGTGGCATTTTTCAGCAAGATAATGTGCCACGTTAGAAGGCCAGGAGTGTACTGGAGTTGTTCAAGAAACGCAGTGGCGAGTTCCAACTGATGTGCTGGCCCTCCAACTCGCCAGATTTGAACACGACCGAACACATCTGGGATGTGATTGAACGTGGAGTCAGAGTTCATCGCTCCCCTCCCCGGAATTAACGGGAACTAGGTGACTTGTGTGCGCAGCTACCTACCGAGTCCTCATTGCTTTCGTGCCACGAGGCGTCGCCGCTGTTATCCATGGTGGATATGCCGGATATCAACTAGGTGGTCACAACTTTCTGGCTGATCAGTACTTGTATGTACGTATGTATGGTATGTAAGTATGTCTCCAGACAAAGTAAGACCTATCAGTGTAGGTACTCAGGTAACGGTACACTTCAGCTTAAAATCTTCATTGATTAGTAGAAACTTGCATTTAGCCCTATTTTTACCACCAACTGACGGAAATTCGATTCGGAAATGCTAAGAAAATTCCAGTGGCAATCGCTAGTGTTGGAAAAACCGGCGCGTACCTTCGAAGAAGAGCTAAAGAACGTATTACTTCCTCTCACGTATGACTCGCGAAATGACCACAACGATAAATGCTAAAGAAACTGGATCTCATACGGATATTTACTGGCAGCCATTCTTCCAAAGCAATATCAGTTAATGGATGAGAGAAGTGCGAGGGAGGAGAGTGGTAATAGTATCGGAGGCACCCTCCGCCATACACCGTAAGGTCACTTGGGGAGTGTAGACATAGATGTAGACTTCATCAGGGAATACATTAACAATTAAGCAGATGTCTACTGTATGATCGTGGATGTGCACCACACAGCACGTTCATGAGCATTTTAGACTTCCTCGGGACAAATTCCATAGGTCATTACTGAACGAAAATAAGGGAAATATGTTAACTTCCTGATTTGTTTCCTCCAAAATTTGCAGTGAGTCGAAGTGGAAATGTGGCTGAACTGAGTTCTTTTAAAAGTTAAAGAGTGAGTTTTTTTCAGTTTAAAGTCTAACGGACATGAATACCCAAAAATTTCGACGTTTCCACCCTGGTCCATTATTTTCTCGCCATATGTTACGCTTATCATTGGTGTAATACCTCTAGGTGTGCAAAACTGAGAATGTTGTGTCTTTCTAAATTTGTACACAGGGAATCATTATAGCGTAAGTAAAGTAAAATACTCGAGAAAATATTCAGGAGAGTGCTGCACATTTACTATTAAGCAAAAGAGAGGAGAACACGTGATCATCGTAAATATAACAGCAGATCGCGGCAATAATGCACACTGAATCACATGTGGAGTGGTGGATTGCGTTGAGGACTGAGTTATAACATCTATACACACCGAAACTATGCTCCGCGACTTGTAGCGGTACATTTCCGAAGGACAGAACAGGACTGACAAGAAACGCTCTCTGGTACAGCGTGCAGTCCTGGAAGAAACCTCAATGCCAGAGATCGCACAGCGGTGATCGTGGCTCAAAGTAGGACTGTTACAACGTAAAACAAGTGTAAAATAATTTAAGATCAGTGCAAACTTGTAAGAAAATATTCAAATCACTAGATTTGGACTCTAGCCTGGTCAGCGTCTTTCGCATTTCAGAAACACTACGCTGGTGCCGAAGCCCTCAAAACCGGTGGAGGCCAAGTAACGTATGCTCCCGTAGGAGGTTCGAGTCCTCCTTTGGGCATGGGTGTTTGTTGTCCTTAGCGTAAGTTAGTTTAAGTTAGATTAAGTATTGTGTAAGCCTAGGGACCGTTGACTTCAGCAGTTTGGTCCCATAGAACTTACCACAAATTTTTTTCCAAGTAAAAAAATGAAATGTCGTGTGGCTAAGGCCCCCCGTCGGGTAGACCGTTCGCCTGGTGCAGGTCTTTCGATCTCACGCCACTTCGGCGACCTGCGCGTCGATGTAGTAACGTATGTAGTCTCGTGTAACCTAGTACGAGAGCAAAATAGGGGGATCGAGATCTGAGTAAGTAGTCAAGATAGCATGTGGTTTCAGTTTTGTAAGAAAGTAGGGTTACAATGGTCATTAGGGAACTAACGGGGAAACCATATTTCTCTGCAGATCTTTACTGATTAAAATTGGAAACGTACAACAAACAATGGAAAGTTACGATATGTTGTAATTTCAAGGTAGCGGGCCTATGTGAATCCAGGCAGTAAATAAATAAATAAATAAATCAATGCTCTGTCAAACGACGTAGAAACTATTAGGATTCAAATCGAACTCTTTGAACATTTGAAAAAACTGAATTACTGTCTAAGATCAAAGGTGTCCTCCCCTATGTCCCCCCCCCTCCAAACCAAAAAAAAAAAAGAAAAAGAAAAAATTCGGGACGAAATATGGAGACATCAGCAGAGTAGAAACATTTACTTACCTAGGTGAGATGATTACGAGAAACAAACTGAACAAGGAAGCAATTAAGGAACGAATCAACTCCCTCCCTTCCTTCCAAACCTCCCCCCCAAGAACAAAAATCTTTGTAAACTCACATCCTGTCCACCAAGCAGACGGATCAGTTTGTAACGCCGGAAATGCATATCCTCCTATTTCCATCTATTGCACTGCAAATTTTTTTTCTTGTTTTGTTACCTGAAAATATAACATTTTTTCTTTGTATATTGTAATTGTTTTACTATTTGTATATATATGCATTTATGTCGATTTATAATTGGTTTGTTTTATGAATATTATTTGTATTTATACGCTGCGTCTGGCCTAGGGAAAACTATGCTATCGAACGAATACATCGATAGGTCGTGTGGAGAACCGAAGTGTTTAGGATCTTTGGTAGTGTGAACTCTGTAGCGTGGAGCGCGGGCAGAGGGAGAGTCTGGCTGGGGTGGTGCAGTGGAGCAGGTGTGTTGTGTGACGCTCCCGCGAGTTGCCGCGCTTTCGGGGTTGGGCAGCATGTAATTGCGCTCGACTTGCTATGATAGTTTCTGACACGGTGTCGCGGATGGGAAGCATTAGCTGGCACACATCAAGAGCCCGTTTCGAGAAGAAGGCGCGCCAACATCCAGCTTCTGCAACAGGGACGGCCGACAATGAGTGACTGTCGCCACCTCCTCGATCGACGGCTTCATACCTTCAATCAACCAACAAGGAAGACTGGAAGCATGTAAAGTTTTAGAACTGTATGGCAGACCTCAGCTTTTCTAACTGTTCCATTTTCATAACTAAATTACAGCAACGTAGCATGAACCTTTGTTGCTCATTGTCACAATTGCATTACCAAGCAGGGTCCCTTCCTTTTCTGGAATGAACCCGAGTGTCGTTGAAATTCAAACGCCAGCATCATTCGATTTCACTGCTTTACTTTCAAAGTTCAGTTAAGGTATTCATAGCTGGCTACAATATTTAGATTACACAAGCACAAATTAAGAGTGCGAGTTTTGTTACCGTATTTTAGCTTAGCTGTGACTGCAGCTCAGCTTGGTACGTATTAAATTTTACTATTGTTAATTGTTCAGAATCATTTAATTCAAGTTCAAAGTTAAATCTCTTATTTCTAAATTGCGTAGATTCAAGTAGCTTTTGAAATGATTGTTGAGGTAGTCCAAGACTAGCCGTATTTTACTGAATTTCGATGTGCTTCAGAAAGAAAGCTCAATATTAACTTCAGTCACTAAATTAATTTTCGATTTTCCGGTTTTATTAATCTTTTGCTAAATTAAGTCCGAGTGTAGCGAAATTTATTACTTCTGACAAACTTTCAGTTTTCACGCTACTCGTGTCAACCTTCAGTTGCCACGCTTCTAGTGCTAATTATATGTGTAATAACCTTTCTTTTTCAGTTACTATAGTAATTGTCCTTAGGACTGGCGACCGTAATTTCCCCCAAATCTCAAATACCTAATTACCGCTAGTTAATTGTTAACGTAACGGCCGCACATTTACTTTCTTTATTAACTTTACCCCTTTTCAAAATTAATTTCCACCAGTTTCATTTGCATTTTTCCTTTCATTTAGATGGAACCCTTTCCTCCCTCTTTACCGACAAATTAACTTCGGTGACGATTGCTTTTCCCAAAATTCCATTAGGTACATGCGGTTTAATTTTTCACTGTCATTAAGGTCTATAAGTGAGGGGGAGGTTACACGTGGCGACCTGGTGGCAGGACAATCTTCAGATTTGAGGTTGTTCTGGACACGAATTTTGCATTGTGCAAATCTCGTAACAAAGTACTGGTTACGAAATGGTCGATATGTCAGCGAGAATATTAGTGTGAGGAATACTAATTAGATTTGAGATTTGTCATTTATATTGAAAATTTGTAAAATGAGTGAAGGCAACAATTACCAGAATTTGGTAGACTTGGATACGGAACAATCGGTCGAACAGTGGGAAACGCGCACCGCGATACCCATTGTTCACGGGCAGGCGGCTAGCATGAAAGACGCGACCGCCGAAACGCAACAAGGAGCAGAAATGGAATTCCAAACTTTAGAAAATGTTTCGGAATCGGAAGCGAAAATCAAATCTGTACCCCTTGATGATGAATACGGGGGAACATATATAGAGGAACCAGCTACGGAAGTAAAACTGGTAGTTTCTGGGAATTTAACTGATTTATTGAATGTTTTGATTAATGAAATCAAGAGTCAATCGGCAGAAATTAAAGCTCTGTCTGCCAAGCAAGAAGCTCAGTTTGAAAAAATTGAACGGAAGCTAGACAATCAGAACAAAGCTATTAACGTTGTTAACAACAACGTTGGAGTTGTTAACACAAAAGTTGATAAAATCAAAGAAGATGTTGTTGTAATTAATACCGAAATCGGTAATCTTAAACAGGAAATGATAGGCGTTCAGGCGGAAATTGCGAGCATAAATAATCGTTTTAATTCCGAAATTAGCAGAATCGAGAAAGTGTAGGAGAAGCAGTTGCTCCGATCATCGAGAATAAGGTGACGGAACAAATTCAATTAGTGAAAAAAGAGGATCAAAAGAAGGTGGAAACTTTAAAGGCTTCAGTATCCGAAGTAGATACCAAAGTGACGAAGCAGGCTAATACCTGCAAAGAGAAAAAAAGGGAAGTAGAAACGCTTGCGACAACCACTTGCCGGCCGGTGTGGCCGTGCGGTTCTAAGCGCGTCAGTTTGGAACCGCATGGCCGCTACGGTCGCAGGTTCGAATCCTGCCTCGGGCATGGATGTGTATGATGTCCTTAGGTTTAATTAGTTCTAAGTTCTAGGCGACTGATGACCTCAGAAGTTAAGTCGCATAGCGCTCAGAACCATTTTGTGTGTGATGTCCTTAGGTTAGTTAGGTTTAAGTAGTTCTGAGTTCTAGGGGACTGATGACCTCAGTAGTTAAGTCCCATGGTGCTCAGAGCCATTTTGACAACCACTTGCCAAGTAATTACGAGTGTCGGAATTAGAAAAGAAACTTGACGAAAAACGGAGCTACGTGCCAATCAGTGCACATAGTTCGGAATTGTTGACGAAAGAGGAGCGGTTCGACCCCTTGAAAAAAGGCGGTATACACGCGATGGATTTCATTAAAAATTGTGAAAGAGTTTTACCCAGATCATGGACTAATGAGAGAAAAATTAATGCGGTTATTGACGCGTTGGCTGGTGATGCCAAGCCTTGGGGCTTAAACCTCAACATCACGAACCTGACTTTTGACGAGTTTAAAAATTTGTTACTGGCTGAATACTGGTCACAGCAAAAACAACAAAGTGTCTGGCGCGAATTTGTCGTATCGAGGCCTTTCGATGCGAATTCGCGTGGCTCGATGAAGGAGTTTTGTGGGGGCTGGATCCGCAAGTTGGAATATTTGCGTGATCGCCGTACGGAATCCGAAATAGTCTGGGAACTCTACAGGAAGCTTCCAGATGATACAAAACGCTACATAGGAAGCAATTACAAGACAATCAATGATTTCCTGGAAAGAGTTGAGGACGAGGACAATTGGCGCAATAATCGCGACAGTGGTAGAGGCCGTGGTAACAACAACTGGTACCACAACAACAATAACCATGGGAATACTGCATAACGCAACCATGGCAGCAATAATGGTTCGGACCGTAATAACAATCGGCACAATGCAAATAATAACAGGAATGACGGAAACCAGCATCATACTAACGTGATACGGGCTTCACAGAATAGTAATAACGCCAGAGGGTGTGACCAGCCGCCTCAGCAGTATCCGGGGAGCGTATCTGCTGGGACGAGACAGGGAAACCATTAGCCACGCCGGTGAGGGGCCGACCGGGCGTGGAGAAATTTTGGCGGCCCAATAACATGAGAAAACCCAGGTGCCGTCGTTATGAAAATTCCGTGTGGAATAATCAACGGCGGAAGAGTGTGCCAGTGTTAGGAGAACGGAGTGCGCCCACGAGTAGTAGATCAGCTGTAGGCACGGCAGTAGAAAATACATTCACTGTCAGTGAGAACAATCTAAGTAGTGTTCCGGAAATCGATTATAAAACGGCAGCTGTAACACCCACAGCGGAACTGGAGATTGAGTTTAAGAATGATTCGCAATTGTTGAGATAAGATCAGATGTCGGATAACACGTCCGTCATCGAGCGAGGGGATGCAGAGAGGGATGAGGTCTGGTTAAGGCAGTTCGGTCGCTTATACGACGAACCAAGAGATTATAGGGGATTGTACGGGAGAAGTGTTTATGGGGAGCGCGGGCAGGATTTGCCGCGTCTCGTCCCGCAGGAAGATAGTGTTTGTGAAGTGATAGAAAGTTCTGGCCCTAACCGGCAGACTTTACCAGAAATAATTGATGTTAATGGGGAGCACGAGCATGATTCGTCGTGTTTCGTCCCGCAAGAGTTGGATGTTGAAGTAGTAACGGAAAGTTCTGGCCCTGGCCGGCAGACTTTACCGAAAGTTATAGTGTTAGAAGTGGCCGACCCATCCGACGCAAAACTCCAGTATAAACATTGCGAAAGTATTGAGGAGAAAGATTACGTGAATTTTAGTGATAGCCGGACTCGACTGGTAGAAAAGCACGTAGATTACAGCGTGTATGAGGTTAGAACTGACGTTATACGGTCAGACGGTAGCAGTGTGGGTTGCGCAGATCCAGAGGAAGTAATTGCAGATACTACTGAGCACATTCCTCCAGGTAGAATGGCAGATGAGATCAATCTGACCAAAGAGGAATCAACGAAGGTGACAATCAGTGAATTGATAACAAAGCAACACTCACTAGTTGACGAGTTACAGGAAAAGGTTTCGGTATTGGAGGCGAAGCTACAGACTAAGCCTCAGGACAAACGTGTTGAAATTAAAACTGTATGTGAACAGAGGCTGAAAAAGCCGCCAGATAAGCAGGATTTACGATCAAAGCCGGATGGTTTTTTCTGGAATGACCTGGATATAGACGAGGATTTACTATGGGAAAATAAAGAAACAGTCGAGGACAAGTGTAGACAGATAGTAGTGTCTGTAAATATGCACGATCTACAACTAAACGTGTTGATTGACACCGGTGCAGAATTGAGTGCTGTGTCTGGGAAAATATTTGAGTTACTGAAAGACAGACCTGGCATCGTAGTTACGCCAGTAACAGGAGTGAAAATTACCGGTGCTACTGGGAAGGCCAGTAAACCGGTCACAAAACAGATTTTTGTCAACTTCGAGATATGTGGGGCACGATTTGAACAAGAGTTTGTCGTCGTGCCAGACTTAACTACGGAAGTAATTATCGGGTTAGATTGGCTATCAAAGTACCGTGCAATGATTAATTGCGAAAGCAAAACTTTGACATGTACGTCACAAGATAAAACAACAGTAGCTACTTTTGACGAGGCAGGAGATGGTGTGCATTGGCAATACCAGTCTATACACATTGTTAACTGGCCGGATGCCATTGACGTAGGTATGAATTTGAACTACTGTGACGTGAGGAATCTCGGCATTGGCAATAGTGTAGAAAGTGAATTGGAAACTATTGTAGACGGTGTGTCAAACGTTACACACGAACAAAGATGAGGCCAATTTTGCCGTACCTATTGCCATCACAACCATAGGGCATGGGGCAAATATGTAGCAGAATTTGAGAGAATTATGAACACCTGGAGACATGAGTCTACGGGATTTTCTCCAGAGGAAATCCTGTTAGATGACAGAGGTAAAAGTTTAATGGAAGAGATAACCAAATTCCCTCCACGGATTAACATTAGTATTGGTGTGAAAAAAGATCGTTTGCGAGAAATAATGAAGCTAAAACCGACGCTCGCATACGTCGTCATGACGCTAAAGCGCGTTTTGCTAAGTTTGCAATCGGAGACTTAGTACTTGTAAAAGCTCATGAGAAATCGAGCGAGATAGACAATGAAATCTCTAAATTTAAGTTTGTGTATAATGGACCATATAAAGTCATTGGTATACCTCACACAAATGCTTATTGCTTAGTGTATCCAAGCTCTGGAAAACTGTTAGGTATACAGAACACTGTAGACATGAAATTGTACCAACCTAGGATTGATTAATACCACAGAAGGGTAATTTGTACAGTATGTAAATATAGAGTGTAATATTTAACGATTTGCCAGATTGCTATGCTTTTGCCTGACCAAGAGGACATTAAAGAAGTTGTTATTAATAAGTAATTAATTTTGACTAAATGATTTAAGAAAGAGTGATTATTTATCAATTGAAAACTCCAAGCTGCTATTTTAAGTTTTCAGCTGAGTCACAGTAGATTAACGAATGTAAATATGATTTTGTAACTAGCTGTAAGATTTCATAAATATGTGATTTGCTAGTCATTGCCGATGTACTTAGACGCTGTTTTAAGTTTCAGGCTAGTACATGCGTATGATGATGGACAGTGTTGAGTTATCCACTGTGATAGTGTTAATGGATTCCTTGAGATTACTCGAGAGTGAGTTTTTCCGAAAGAATTCAGTGAAACGGACGTTCTGGAAGTGCCGTTACACAGGCGAGTGAGATCAAGCGTGCCGCACAGCCGGACGCAACAATACTGGCGAGGCGGAGCCGCTGTCGGCTCTTGTGCCGCTGTCGGCATTCTTTGTACTTGCGGGTACGGAAGGCGGAATTGTTTTTCTTCCCGGACAGCTGATGTGAAAGAATTCTGCTGTCAAAATTTATGTTTTGTCGATCTGCTGTATATTATTTTCTTGTTTAGCTTTAAGTGGACTCTCATGACGAGAATATTAATTATGAAAAGGTTATATAAAATGTGTATTCTATGTAATTAATTATTAATTTGGGTATTTTGATATACCTGTCTTTTATGACCATGTACTCTGATTAATTTTGTAAATGGTAGTACATTTCTTGATACTGTTAAGAATTTTGATTTTTTGAATAGCTAAACCATTTCTATGTTTTCTATGAATTTTAATATGTTGTCAAACTGTTTTCTTTTGTGTAAGAGTGTCTCCACGCCATTATCATAGTCTAAAAATTGGTTTATGGTTAATTAGCCTAATGCTAAATTTTGTTGATGTTTTGAGCATATGCATTTTCGCGTTTTTTTTTTTTTCATTTTTGGGACATTTTCTGAGTCTGTTTAGGTTACACGGACATCCTCAGACAATGTGTGGCACGTGTAATGCCGGAAATGCATATCCTCCTATTTCCATCTATTGCACTGCAAATTTTTTTCCTTGTTTTATTACCTGAAGATATAACATTTCTGTGTCTTTGTATATTGTAATTTTTTTACTATATATATATATATATATATATATATATATATATATATATGCATTTATGTCGATTTATAATTGGTTTGTTTTGTGAATATTATTTGTATTTTTACGCTGGGTCTGGCCTAAGGAAAACTATGCTATCAAACGAATACATCGATAGGTCGTGTGGAGAACCGAAGTGTTTAGGATCTTTGGTAGTGTGAACTCTGTCGTGTGGAGCGCTGGCAGAGGGAGAGTCTGGCTGGGGTGGTGCAGTGGAGCAGGTGTGTTGTGTGACGCTCCCACGAGTTGCCGCGCTTTCAGTGTTGGGCAGCATGTAATTGCGCTCGACTTGCTATGATAGTTTCTGACACGGTGTCACGGACGGGAAGCATTAGCTGGCGCACATCAAGAGCCCGTTTCGAGAAGAAGGCGCGCCAACATCCAGCTTCTGCAACAGCGACGGTCGACAATGAGTGACTGTCGCCACCTCCTCGATCGACGGCTTCAAACCTTCAATCAACCAACAAGGAAGACTGGAAGCATGTAAAGTTTTAGAACTGTATGGCAGACCTCAGCTTTTCTAACTGTTCCATTTTCATAACTAAATTACAGCAACATAGCATGAACCTTTGTTGCTCATTGTCACAATTGCATTACCAAGCAGGGTCCCTTCCTTTTCTGGAATGAACCCGAGTGTCGTTGAAATTCAAACGCCAGCATCATTCGATTTCACTGCTTTAATTTCAAAGTTCAGTTAAGGTATTCATAGCTGGCTACAATATTTAGATTACACAAGCACAAATTAAGAGTGCAAGTTTTGTTACCGTATTTTAGCTTAGCTGTGACTGCAGCTCAGCTTGGTACGTATTAAATTTTACTATTGTTAATTGTTCAGAATCATTTAGTTCAAGTTCAAAGTTAAATCTCTTATTTCTAAATTGCGTAGATTCAAGTAGCTTTTGAAATGATTGTTGAGGTAGTCCAAGACTAGCCGTATTTTACTGAATTTCGATGTGCTTCAGAAAGAAAGCTCACTATTAACTTCAGTCACTAAATTAACTTTCGATTTTCCGGTTTTATTAATCTTTTGCTAAATTAAGTCCGAGTGTAGCGAAATTTATTACTTCTGACAAACTTTCAGTTTTCACGCTACTCGTGTCAACCTTCAGTTGCCACGCTTCTAGTGCTAATTATATGTGTAATAACCTTTCTTTTTCAGTTACTATAGTAATTGTCCTTAGGACTGGCGACCGTAATTTCCCCCAAATCTCAAATACCTAATTACCGCTAGTTAATTGTTAACGTAACGGCCGCACATTTACTTTCTTTATTAACTTTACTCATTTTCAAAATTAATTTCCACCTGTTTCATTTGCATTTTTCCTTTCACCAAGATGTGACCCTTTCCTCCCTCTTTACCGACAAATTAACTTCAGTGACGATTGCTTTTCCCAAAATTCCATTAGGTACATGCGGTTTAATTTTTCACTGTCATTGAGGTCGATAAGTGAGGGGGGGGTTACAAGTTTGAAGAAAACCGGAACACGTAAGGGATATTGACTAGTAGCAAGTGTATCTACAGTCATTCGTCACGAAATCCCATATTTCCCCTCCCCCCCTTCCTCCGCCCGTCAATCTTGAGCACTCTTTTAATGAAGGCTGTCTTAGAATGCCGAAATGAACCTAGCCGAATACATTCGACTGAAGCTGTAACCCATCCATGGTTGGCTTGCCGGCCGCGGTGGTCTCGCGGTACAGGCGCGCAGTCCGGAACCGCGCGACTGCTACGGTCGCAGGTTCGAATCCTGCCTCGGGCATGGATGTGTGTGATGTCCTTAGGTTAGTTAGGTTTAAGTAGTTCTAAGTTCTAGGGGACTGATGACCACAGATGTTAAGTCCCATAGTGCTCAGAGCCATTTGAACCATCCATGGTTGTCGGCACACTTTTCTCTCTTTAATGTGGACATATTAAACGCTCAAAATTCGAATGATCACTTGACAACCGATTTAATATTTATATTTATTGTAATCCTTCTCAACGAACCTATAAAACAATACAACAGTAACTCAGTAAAGTATGTGTGTAGAAAACTTTTTCTAATTCCCCTCATGAAAACGCCGCAACATACATTGACGCTTCGTCAGGTGAGGGAACATAGCGATCTGTATTGTTTACGAGGGGCGTTGAGTAAGGAATGCAATACTTTTTTCTCGGGAAGTATCCATTGAAATGCGGAATTTGTTGTGAAACATCGTGGAATATTCCCGCTTCAGCCCCTATATGTTCACGAAGTTCCGATGGCTGGCGGTTCTATACCTAGCCTTCAAAATGGAGCCTGTAACGAAGGTGCGTTCCAGGCAGAGAGGTGCTATTGACTTTCTTTTGGTGGAAAACTAGAGCACCTCAGATAGTCCTAGGCGCTCGCGGAATGTTTACAGAGACCTGACAGTGAACAAAAGCACGGTGAGTAGTTTGGCGAGGCCTCTGTGATATCGTAACAAGGCCGCGTACAGCTGTCAGATCTCCCACGTGTCGGCCGGCCACTAACAGCTGTGACTTCTGGAATGTTGGAACGTGCGGACACTCTCATTCGAGATGAACAGTTGATACCAATCAAACACCTCGCTGCTCAACTGGGCGTCCTGGTTGTAGTGCTGACACACTCGTCCATAAGGTGGAATTCTCAAAGATGTGTGCCCGAAAGAGCTTCCGTTTCGCCGAATGCATGGTGTACACCACGAGAAACAGTACGTGAATGATGGGGACTGATGCAGCAAGGCGTTGGCTCCGACGACGACTAGTAGAGTGGTACCATGCGGGCATATGGGCCCTCCCCATAAGGTGGCGTAAGGAAGACGCATTGAACAGAGATTATGTTGAAAAAAGGTTTTTTAGCCAAGAATTGGGGAATAATATGGTGTATTGGAATCCCGAACAAACCCGCCCTGCTTTCAGAAAAAAACCGTTAGCATTACTTACTGAACGCCCCTCGTATTATAAATTTTCGTGGTCTGACTCAAAACATTCTGACCACTACCCACCATGGGCACGTAACGCGGTGAGGAAAATATATGAGCTGGTAGGGAATCATTCTAGAGGTAATATGGACACAAACGACTTCTGACAAATGGGAGGCTGATAGGCCCACTGCCTGGGTTGAGAATATCGCAAATGGCGAGGTCTCTCGATTGTTTGCATGCTACTGTCGTTAGCATCTATGAGAAAGAATTGAAGGACGGTGATGATGATGGTGGTGGTGTAGGGAAGGAGCCTACTCACGCCTTATAAAATTCTCATCAGTCTTTCCATTGTGTGCCAGCCTAGTCCGCTGTAACTAGCTCTGACGTCATAAATGTTGCGCAATACTTTAAAAATCAAGTAAATAACTTGAAACGTTTCTAGCATGTCAGGAGTAATACTAAATCAATATGTGTTAAATGTCAGTTCAATAACTTTAACCATTTTCGAAATTTGGACGTTTTTCTGTAAAAATCATTGGCGCAACAAAATAGAGCTAGAGACTTAAAAATTTATATTTAGATTCCTTTTTCATAATAATTTAATAGAAACAGTACTTTGGATCTCACAAATTAAAATTTTAGTGGAAATTTATGATTTCCTGGTTTTTGTCTTAAAAATTAAGGAAGCAAGATAGATTAAGTAGGCTAATAAATAAGGCTAGGATGTTTAAAATTAAGCAGAATGGAGATCCACTATAATTATAAAGATGTGAGAAGTTTCAACTCAATAACTATATAACTATAGTGATAACATATCTCCAAAGGGCAAGTTCAGAGCTCGTCTACTACGTGTAGTGTAATTAAATTAATTTTCTCGCCCAAAATATTTGACTTATCCACGTCAGACTTTTATTATGATTACTTACCTGTGTGCTGATTGCACATTTAAATTGAGAGCTTCATCGGCCATCAGCAAAGGAAGCGATGATTTATTCTATAACTTAATGTGGTGCATTACTAGCCCAGCGGCTAGTCGGGAGAGCCGATTTGATCAGGCGTTCCCTTAGCCGTCCGCACCGCGGCTTTATATATAAGAACGCTGCGCGAGGAAGCAAGGCCCCAGTTCTCTCCAGACACTGAATAGCACACCATCTGTGTCGAGAGTCGCGTCACGTCGGTATCATTGCTATAAACAGCCTCGGATGCCGTATTAAGTTACTCGGGATACGCGTAACCATGAAATCAATTTCAAGTGAAGTGTTAATTCTGGGATGACTTTAATGATATATCCCAGACAATCTCCTACGTTCTCTCCAGACGCTGAATAGCACCCCATCTGTGTCGAGAGTCGCGTCGCGTCGGTATCATTGCTATAAACAGCCTCGAATGCCGTATTAAGTTACTCGGGATACGCGTAACCATGAAATCATTTTCGAGTGAAGTGTTAATTCTGGGATGACTTTAATGATATATCTTCAGTTTGCGTATGTCTTATTTTCACGTGCCGCCGCGGGACAGACATTCTGCCATTATTTAGCGTGGTGTTTGATGAACATTATCACCAAATTATGGCGAGCATTCACTTAAACATTTCATTTGGACAGTTATAGTTGCATCAGCGCATTAAACTTTGAACTGCTCTGGTAGTTGTATTGTGTGGATTCTTTCTTTTTTTTGATCTGTGACTTTCAGAATATAGCGAACGTTTTTACACGATCGTTTTTGATTATGAATCCCAGACAATCTCCTAATTCCTCAGAGCTATAAGCTGTAGCTATAAGTGTATTTCTCAGATGAAGTGGGCACTAGGAATTCTAATTATAGGCTTCATGTTTTGCTAATCACTTTCTGGTTGCCAATATTGTAGTTAGAGAGCCAGTGTTGAGAATGTCAAAAGACAGCATAAATAATAGGAACATAAATAACAACAAATAATTTTCCACCCGCCGCCCCACAAATGGTGAATTGGCCGGGAAATGCATCTTTTCTATCTTACAAACCAAACATTATATAACAGCAACTAATTTCAACCAGCCGCCCCACATATGGTGCATTGGCCGGGAAAGAAACTGAGTAAAAGTGAAAGTGATTTTTAAATATTCGGATTCGGGAGTGAAATGCGACACGCAACTGAGTAATAGGACAGTGATAGTGTTACGTGTGTATGTGGACGACGCAATTGGATTAACAACGCATCTGGATTGACGGAGCTGGCGCTGAGTCTAGCAGAGCTGCTGGCATCGCGAGAAGCCAGTTTCGCCTCACCGCAGTCGCCCGCCGGAGCAACCGGAGCCGCGCGTGCAGTTGCGGGCCACGCAAACACACAGCAGCCGTCGAAGTGCCGTCTGCAGTTCAACACGCCGCGTCGCGTCAATAATCCTGGTACGCCACGCCGGCAACGCCACACGTCGTGCAGAAGGAACTAAGTTAAGTGAAAAGCTGTTAAAAATTTTGCTAACCTGCACTAAAAGACTGTCGGAAATGGAACCGCCAGAAGAAACTGAGGTTAAACTTAAATCAGAACCTATGTCTGTTGAGGGAACTGTAAATCCAGACAACGATTCAAGTGTAAATATGCGTGAAAATACTAATGTTAAAGTGAAGTATGAAGTATTGACTCCTGACAGTAGTGTGAAAAGGGGCAATGATTCAATAATAGAGACCCCTGTAGTAAAGCAGAAATCAGAAATTGTTAATTTATTGGATGATAGTTTATCTGATGAGTTAAAAACGAAACAGTCATCAGAGGTGGTAGAATTTAAACAGGAGAAGTTAGATATGACTAATCAATTGGAAGTTTCATTTAGTTTTGATGATTCCGGTGTTGGAGCTAGTTTTTCGTCACCTGAGTTTGATAAAAAGCCAGATAGTGAGCGACCCAGAGATAGTGGGGCTATTGATTTAAATGTAATATTACAAGCAATAACTGCCAGTAATGCAAAAATGTCAGCCAGTAATGCTAAAATGACAGCTGAATTAAAGTCTGAAATAACTGAGGTCAAAAGCAGTAATGCAAAAATGTCAGTCAGTAATGCTAGAATGACAGCTGAGTCAAAATCTGATATAATTGAGGTAAATAACAGAATTGTGGCCAGCCAAACTAATTTTAATAAACGATTGGAGGAAATGGACAATACCTTCAAGGCTGGTTGCAATAAGTTGAAAGAGGATCTGGACAGTTTGAATTATAAAATTGATTACAATCATGAGGATATTAAGAAAAAGGTTGGTCAACCATTTTCTGAAATGTATAAAACAGTAAAATCCGAAGTTGCGCGTTCGCAAAGACTTTCAAATGGAAGATGCGAAGCTGGAGCACAAGTTAACAGAAAAGATCGAGGCGGAATCTGAACTGTGCTCAGATAGGTTCAAAGATGTTAATATAAAAGTAAACATATGTCAAGCAGAAGTAAATGCGATCAAAACTGACACTACTCATATTGTGCAAAGAGTAGATAATGTTGAAATGAGAGTAGAAAATATTAGTACTAACATTGCTAACATTGAGAATAAAGTAGCTTCAGTAACTTCTGGTAATGGTAGTATACAACAAGTTGTAGCTGCAAACGCCGCGTTTATCGGGTGTTGGCAGTTCTTGCGGTTCGATCCAGATAAAAATATCCACCCGCTAGATTTCTGGAACGATTTTGAAAATGTGATTCCACCAACTTTGTCTGAACGAGAGAAAATCTCATTTATTAGAAGCCATTTAGCAGGTGACGCCATGCGTTGGTCAGCTGACGTTACGTTGAAGTGTAAAACATTAGCGGAATTTAAATCAGCTTTCATTAATGAGTATTGGTCTAGTAATAAGCAAAATGAAGTGTTGAGAGAATTTTGGAGTGGAAAACGCAAGGAAGGCAAGGAATCTATCAAAGAGTTTGCTAGGTCATGGATTTCACGTTTGTCACATTTGGCGGAAAAGCTGAAACCTGAAATGATAATACTAGGTCTTGAAGCCAAACTGCCATGGTATTGGCAAACTAGAATTATATCTGCCCCTAGAGACAATCTGGATCGTTTCATTGAATATTTGGAACGTGTAGAGCGTGTGGCTGCCAATGAGGAGCAAGCACATAATAACAGAAATGCTAATAACACTAGTAGTAATTTTAAGAACGAGCAGAATGGCAACGTAAACATCAGAACAGTAGGTGTTCGCCATCTTAAGAGAGGTAGGAATTGGAGAAATAATTATCAGAATCAACAATGGCATCTAAATGATAGTAATTTTGTTCCAAACAAAATTATGCAGGTAAACAACAGTGCAGAAAGCAATACTGTACCAGTTAACTATAATGGAAATAAAGGAAACAGTAGTAGGAAGAGGCAGGAAAACTAGTTCCCGTCTATGAGGACACTGGCGCTCACCAGGCGGTTACTTTTCCTAAGCCAGTAGTTACAGTAATTGGTAAGACAGATCAGAATACTCAGACTGAACATGTGGATGAGGAGTCGGTAGCATCAAGGATACAGCAGAAATATTAGATCACTCACAGTATATGATAAATACCGTGTTAGAGACGCTTTCTAAGTGGGAAGATAAAGAGAAGGCACAGCAGTGTAACGGTAGGGAAGAGCTACAAAATACTGAATTGTCAGGTGAAGAAGCAGAAGAAATTCATGCTTATATTTACGATGAGGATGATGTGCTCTTATCTAAAGTGCCTGTGCATGATGTTGATACTGTACTAATAGATTTAGGACAGGAGGTAAGTGAGAATGTAGAGGGTAGCCTGTTGGGGGTCGATGAACCCAGTAGCTGTGACCAGTTGTCACTTGAGAAAGAACCCGACGATAATAGTGAAAGTGGTTTAGCTGTAACTAGTGTTATGCCCAGTCTGGAGGCGCAGAATCGCTCAGACTACAGTAATTTGGGTCATGTTCAGCAAACTAAATGTAATGAAGTCGTGCGGTGTTTCGATTAAAAATTAATAGATCGACTGGAAAAGGCAGCTGAAAATGTAATTCAGGAAACCCCTAGACACTTTGACCTAAATGTAATGAAGACAGATGTCGATCACTTTAGTTGGAGACCAATCAGAAAGGAACTATTGGATGAGTTTAATGAACCACCTGTACAACCTAGAATAAGCCACCCTATAATAATAGTGAATATGTTGGGTATCAATGTACGTTGTCTCTTAGACAGTGGAAGTGAGGTGAGTGCGATATCTCAGTCCTTCTTTGATGTATTACCTGGTAAAGACAAGCTTACAGTAATGAGGGTATGAGGACTAAGAATAATTGGTGCTACTGACAAGGTGTCAAAAACGGTAAAGCAAGAAGCTTTGCTGCTCTTTAACATTTATGGTAATTTAATTGATCATCCATGCTTAATTGTAAACAATCTCAGTATTGAGGTTTTAATTGGCATAGATTTCTTGCCGAAATATCAGAGTGTTGTTGACTTTGAAAGAAGCCAGTTAAAAATGGTCTTGCCGATAACCGGAGTAATTACGGTACCTTTTATTGATAAACATGTAGTAACTAATGATGAAACTTGGGAACTGCCTATACGAGTTCTGAAAAATAGGGGATATTGGGACGAAGGTGTTAATTTTAGTAAAAGTAAGCTAAACACAGAAGAAGAAGAAGCAATTATTTTGGACAAAATAGAAGCTAAATTGCAGGAAATCGATAAAATTTCAGCTAATCAGAAGGAAGAACTGAGACAGGTTTTAAAAAGGCATCATAAGGTATTTTCAAATCGACCTGGCGTGGTCAAAGGTTGTGAATGTCAATTAAAGGTGAAACCTGGCCAAGTGTTTTTCAGGAAGCCATACCAAATACATGTAGCTAGGAATGAGGCGGTTCGAAAGGAGATACTGAGAATGCTAGAGTGGGGTGTGATTGAAAAAGCGGTCAGTGAGTACAATAATCCTCTTGTTGTACCAAAAAGAGATGGGAGTGTCAGATTGGTCTTGGACGCTCGTTGCTTGAATGAAATAGTGGTTAGGGAAAGTGATAGACCGCAGAACATGGACGAGTTATTGCAAAAGTTCCGGGGAGTAAGATTTTTAACTTCTATGGACATCACGTGTGGATATTGGAATTTGCCACTGGCGGAAAGTTCAAGGAAGTACACAGCTTTCATGTACGAAGGAGTTTGTTACCAATACCGTGTGGTACCTTTCGGGCTTAATATCTCTGTTTGTGCCTTCGTACGTGTGATGTGCCATGTTTTAGGACCAGCATTAAGTAATAAAATAACAGTCTACGTAGATGATCTGTTAATAGCAACTCCTATCTGGGAAGAACACATAGTTTTATTAGAGGAAGTGTTAGAGACTATTGAGAGAGGTGGCATGAAACTAAAGATTGAAAAGACAGAGTGCGTTAAAGAGGAAATAGGTTTCTTGGGATATATGATAAGTGGAAAAGGTATTCTGCCTGACCCAGGAAAGCGAGCAGTCATTGAAAAATTTGAGGCTCCCAGAAACAAGAAGCAGTTGAGATCGATGTTCGGTCTTTTCGGCTTCTATAGGCGTTTTGTTAGTGATCAGGCTTTTAATGCGCCCTGTCTTCACCTCCTGCTGAAAAAGAATACCTCTTGGGTTTGGACAGCAGAATGTCAACAGGCGTTCGAGGTGCTTAAACAATCTTTAATTAATAGTCCTATTTTACATCATCCTGATTTTGAAAAACCATTCTGTATGTCTGTTGATGCTAGTGGCTATGGTATAGCTGTGGAGGTATTCCAAGTAGAAATAGAGAACGAACAAGAAGTGCACAAGACTATAGCTTTCGCAAGTCGATCTTTACAGGCAGCAGAGAGAAATTATTGTATCTCAGAACTGGAAGCATTGGCAATTGTATTTGGGGTACAAAAGTTTGAGCAGTATCTATTAGGTCACAAGATAATTGTTTACAGTGACCATAAGACGTTGAACTTTTTAAAGACCTGTAAGTTGAGGAATGCTCGTTTGTTAAGATGGTCATTGTATCTCCAGCCGTTTGACCTTGAGATTAGATATATTCAAGGGAAAGACAATCTGGTAGCTGATGGGGTATCTAGAAGTGCGGAGCTCTGTGATGACGCGGGAATTGTAGCAACAAACCTAAGTGAAGTACGAATGTTTGCGTTGCACGAAGTAAAGGAAGAAAGTGCATTAAAGAGAGTGATTAAGAACTTGAGACGTGAGCAGAATGCAGATGACCAGCTGAAATTAGTGAAGAGCTATTTAGGAAATGCGAACTATCCTAAGGTTTCGCAATACTATTGTCTGCATAAAGGTATTCTGTTTTGGAGGAAAAAGGTAGGTGTTTCTGAGTGGAAGCTGTGCTTTCCTT
The DNA here is from genome assembly GCF_021461385.2 of Schistocerca piceifrons. Classification (NCBI taxonomy): domain Eukaryota; kingdom Metazoa; phylum Arthropoda; class Insecta; order Orthoptera; family Acrididae; genus Schistocerca; species Schistocerca piceifrons. The sequence continues at coordinate 392,684,761 of NC_060142.1, forward strand.
CACAACATATAGACTTACTAATCGACTATGTACAACTGAGGTATGGGCACTATGGTGCAAAGAAGTGCATTGCAAAATTAAAAGAGAAGGTTGTGTTTGACAACATGTACCGCCGTGTTGCCAAGCGTCTAGCATCTTATGTAGTGTGCCAGAGAGTCCGTGCTGCTAACACAAGAATACAAGGGGATATGCATTCAGTAGAGCCAACTGAAACCCTAGAATTACTGGCTTGTGATTTGTTTGGCCCTCTTGCTGCTTCGAGAGGTGGGTGCACCCATATTTTTGTTGTTGTGGATGAATTCAGTAAATATGTTAAACTATACTCAATTAAAAGAGCAAATGCAAAAACATTGGTAGAAAAGTTTGAAAAAGATTTCTTCGTGAACATTGGCGTTCGGAAGAATTTGCTGTCAGACAATGGGCCTCAATTTACTTCTGACAAATTTACGGAATGTCTAGATAAGGCCGTAGTGAAACATCTGAAAATATCTGCGTATTTCCCCCAAGGAAAAATGAGTGAACGTATTATGAGAGAATTGAATAGGCTTTGCAGGACTTATTGTGCTCGGAAACACTCAAGTTGGGCAGAGCACATGAAGTATTTTGAGAATGTAATTAACAACTTAAGGCATGATGCAACTGGTTTTGCGCCTTGCGAATTGATGTTTGGCCAAGAACCGCACAATGTGATTGCAGATATGGTAGAATTCCCTATTCTAACGCAAATATCCACAGACGAGAAGAGGTTAAAGGCTAGGGCAAATATAAGAAAAAGAGCACTGGAAAGGAAGAAGCGTCATGACGCAAAAGCTGTACCCATCAGTTTTGAAATAGGTCAGTTAGTCCTTGTCAAAACCAAGGAAAAATCATAGAAAATAAATGCAGAGACAAAGAAATTCATGTTCGTATACCAAGGACCACATGCCAATGCATATAGGCTAGAGTACCCTAAGAGTAAAAAGCTATTAGGTCTCAGGAACGTGATCGACCTAAAAAAGTTTATAGATAGTGAATGAATTCTGTAGGGAGGAGGTTGTTCTGTAACCTCTACACAGTGTGGCAGCTGTGCAGTCCCAGGTGTGTGAAATCTTTCCTTTTCAGGTCTCACTCACTCTTCATCTTCCCTATCCACAAAAATTTCGACCCCTTCTTTCCAACACATTAAATTTTCCGTTATGGTTATCAAACCAATAATAAACTAATGAATGCTGTAGGGAGGAGGTTGTTCAGTAACCTCCACACAGTGTGGCAGCTGTGCAGTCCCAGCTGTGTGAGATCTTTCCTTTTCATGTCTCACTCATTCTTCATCTTTAGTATCCACCAAAATTTCGGCTCTTACTCTCAAATACTAAAATTTTCCGTTATGGTTATCAAACCAATAATAAACTAATGAATTCTGAAGGGAGGAGGTTGTTCTGTAACCTCTACAGTGTGGCAGCTGTGCAGTCCCAGCTGTGTGAGATCTTCTTTCCTTTTCAGGTCTCACTCATTCTTCATCTTTCCTATCGACCAAAGTTTCGACTCCTTCTTTGTAATACAAAAATTTTCTGTCATGGCTATCAAGCCATGAATTCTGTTCCCATTCTATCCACCGATTAGTGAAGAAAATATCCAATGTGACAAACCTAACAGTGACATAAACAATAGAGAAGTATGATGTAATTAAGATACAAATGTATTTGAGTAACAAGCATGTATAGAACCCTGGTAATATTATAAGTACAAAGTTGTTGTTTTATTGGAAATGGTCCACCAACAATAATATTTAAAAAAGATATACAAGTTCGTTTATAAGCAGGAGCTGAAGTGGTAGTGAAACCTATTGTATGCTGTAGAGCTAACTAATTAATAGTAAAAGAGATTGCTTAGTGTTATGAAAAATATGCAGACAAGTTGTAAGAATAAACTCACCTTGTGTAGCAAGGAATGGCAGTGTAATAGAATTGAGTAGTTTTTGTGGCTGAGACGTGAAGGACACGTCTTTGAAATATTTATAAGGTTGGAGCTGGCCGTAATTTGGTGTAGTGTGTGACAGGACACACCTACACGTATTGAGATTATGAGTTGGAGGCGTGAATGCGACGATAGGTACCCTTATGTTAGATGAGACAGAGCAGCTCATGGTGTCCTATAGGTTTAAGGAGTTTAGCATTATGCTCGTCCATAATTACTTGATGCACTTTAGTGGTAGGTCGAGAGGGACTACCTGTGGTTTCAGCGTCCGATCGAGTGGAAATTGATTGCCACGTGAGCAAACTGATCAGCTGCAATACACTATAGATATGAAATAAATGTGCTATCCTATGCGTTAAATGTTAATAGAGTGAGTGTTAAATAAGTAGATACACTAGCAACATAATTGAGTAACATAATGGCAGACGTGAAACATTATGTATTGCTCAGCATAAATACACTTCGATGAAGTAAGTACATAATTGTAGATGTGGAACTGACACAACAGCAGAGGACCAATAAGTGGAGTTAGTAGTCAACTAAACGTAGTATGTTTTGAACACTCAGAACTGTACTATTACCACAAGTTACTCACATGTACAAAGAAGCCGAGAATACAACTACTAATCAAATCTACTCATACTATCTCTAAGAATAAGGTAATCGAAGATGAGTCAGCTAAGTAAATAAAATACAAATGTATCAAGAATGTACCGAGCATTGGTTCAGTGTTCCGGCCCAGAAATAATAAATTGAAATTAAATAGGATTTATGATTGTATGCCTTGAGCATAAATTTTCGCTAGTACGTGACTAACGGCGTTTTGAGCCATTTGTTTACCGATTTTATGATAGTTAAATAACCGCGAAAGTAAAATTGAGAAAGTTCTGTTAACTTTGTTCCAGTAACGTATTGAAGGATAAAATGTATATATCCCCATTTCATTGTGACCCACCCTTAGATATTAAGTGAAAAGAGTCTGAGGCACTCTTTTTGTTTGTTCTACAGGACAAACCAGATAATGGCAGCGTGGTAGCTGCGTGAAAGCGTGGAGTGACTTGGACACAACTCACAGTGACCCCTCCCCTTTCCCCATGCAAATTAGAATGAACGTGGAGGACGCAAAACATAGCAACTTCCCCTCCTCTACCCTTGTGAATGGAAGTGTAGAACGCCAGCCAAAGTGGCTACAACCACGTGTGTAAAAATGAAATTGTCATGATTTGTAAAATTTTCTTTCAGGTTTAGAAAAGACTGCTAAGATATAATCATCTGTTTATGTATCATGAATAACTGTGTTATTTTCTTTGAATTTGTGTATGTAAAAATTTATTTAATGGATTTAAGATTTTCATAATTTTACATATTTTATGTGTTTATTTGTCTAAGGCAATATGTATGCCAAAGTGTTTCATTGATTTTGCTTAAATTTTGAGGGATAATGTTGCTTAAGAGGCAGTGAACATGCCACCAATTTAAATAATTGAAGTAGGTAATCAGTTTCCTTTTTAATATTTCTATATGTTTACATTTAAATTTTAATTTTCATAGGGAGTTAAACTGTACTCTTGCTTTCCTTTTTGTAATTAAATTTTTTTCGTTCATTAACATTCAAAAAAAATTTAAGTAGAGGGTGATGTAGGGAAGCAGCTTACTCATGCCTTATAAAATTCTCCTCAGTCTTTCCATTGTGCGCCAGCCTAGTCCGCTGTAACTAGCTCTGACGTCATAAATGTTGCGCAATACTTTAAAAATCAAGTAAATAACCTGAAAAGTTTCTAGCGTGTCAGGAGTAATACTAAATCAATATGCGTTGAATGTCAGTTCAATAACTTTAACCATTTTCGAAATTTGGACGTTTTTCTGTAAAAATCATTGGCGCAACAAAATAGAGCTAGAGACTTAAAAATTTATATTTAGATTCCTTTTTCATAATAATTTAATAGAAACAGTACTTTGGATCTCACAAATTAAAATTTTAGTGGAAATTCATGATTTCCTGGTTTTTGTCTTAAAAATTAAGGAAGCAAGATAGATTAAGTAGGCTAATAAATAAGGCTAGGATGTTTCAAATTAAGCAGAATGGAGATCCGCTATAATCATAAAGATGTGAGAAGTTTCAACTCAATAACTATATAACTATAGTGATAGCGTATCTCCAAAGGGCAAGTTCAGAGCTCGTCTATAGCGTGTAGTGTAATTAAATTAATTTCCTCGCCCAAAATATTTGACTTATCCACGTCAGACTTTTATTATGATTACTTACCTGTGTGCTGATTGCACATTTAAATTGAGAGCTTCATCGGCCATCAGCAAAGGAAGCGATGATTTATTCTATAACTTAATGTGGTGCATTACTAGCCCAGCGGCTAGTCGGGAGAGCCGATTTGATCAGGCGTTCCCTTAGCCGTCCGCACCGCGGCTTTATATATAAGAACGCTGCGCGAGAAAGCAAGGCCCCAGTTCTCTCCAGACGCTGAATAGCACACCATCTGTGTCGAGAGTCGCGTCGCGTTGGTATCATTGCTATAAACAGCCTCGGATGCCGTATTAAGTTACTCGGGATACGCGTAACCATGAAATCATTTTCGAGTGAAGTGTTAATTCTGGGATGACTTTAATGATATATCCCAGACAATCTCCGAATTCCTCAGAGCTATAAGCTGTAGCTATAAGTGTATTTCTCAGATGAAGTGGGCACTAGGAATTCTAATTATGGGCTTCACGTTTTGCTAATCACTTTCTGGTTGCCAATATTGTAGTTAGAGAGCCAGTGTTGAGAACGTCAAAAGACAGCATAAATAATAGGAACATAAATAACAACAAATAATTTTCCACCCGCCGCCCCACAAATGGTGAATCGGCCGGGAAATGCATCTTTTCTATATTACAAACCAAACATTATATAACAGCAACTAATTTCAACCAGCCACCCCACAGTGGTGAAATAGCAACAGAATGTTGTGAACCACATGCTCAGTGTTATGCATTATATGTTTTCAACAATATCTTATTATTATTATTATTATTGCTTGAGTTTTGTCAGTGTTAGTGATAGTTAGTAGCGGGATGGCGTTCTGACGCCACCATCCCCTCGACTATGGAATTTGTGTATCCAATCTGTCTGTGTCTAGAGTAAATCTCATGTTCATGTGTGACAACGTTTTCTAAATGGTTGGGTACTGTATATCTGACAAGGAACATGGGTACCAGTCGTGAATTTACCTAAATTGATGTGGAAAACCACCTAAAAACCACATCCAGGCATGGCCGCCTCGTCGGCACTCGTCGTTAATCGTCAGGGCGGCCTCGATTCCGAGCAGTGTCGCTTCCCAGAATCGCGAAAGCTGCTCGTTAACGCGCTAGGCTATCTGAGTTGGCCCGTAATCAACAGTATGTTACAGAGGAAATCGATGTAACATAGCATTAAGGATTATACACTATTGGACAAATAATTACAACTTCCTCAAGGACAAAGTCATTTTGTTGACAAATGAGGTGACAGATACTTCATCATTGTGGGACAAAATCATAACAAACTATGACCAAATGAAACATACATGTCGCCGGCCGGAGTGGCCGAGCGGTTCTAGGCGCTACAGTGTGGAACCGCGTGACCGCTACGGTCGCAGGTTCGAATCCATCCTCGGGCATGGATGTGTGTGATGTCCTTAGGTTAGTTAGGTTTAAGTAGTTCTAAGTTCTAGGGGACTGATGACTTCAGAAGTTAAGTCCCATAGTGCTCAGAGCCATTTGAACCATTTGAATCATACATGTCACAGTAAAGGGTGCCCAGACAGTCGCATCAATAGACACTTGTGTCTTTTGTTGCAGTTCATTAATGGGTCTTGCAGCCCCTGGATTACGTATAAGTTCCATTTCCATCATGTGACATACATGTTCAATTGGCGAGAGATCTGGTGATCTTGGTAGCCAGGGTAGACGTTGTACACCACGAGGAGCACGTTGCTTCGCAGGAGTCGTGTGTTGACGTGCATTGTCCTGCTAGAAAAGCACATCTCCTTTTGTTGAAGAGCCGCGCGGGATTAGCCGAGCGGTCTCAGGCGCTGCAGTCATGGACTGTGAGCCTGGTCCCGGCGGAGGTTCGAGTCCTCCCTCGGGCATGGGTGTGTGTTTTTGTCCTTAGGATAATTTAGGTTACGTAGCGTGTAAGCTTAGGGACTGATGACCTTAGCAGTTAAGTCTCATAAGATTTCACACACATTTGAACTTTTTTTTTTTGTTGAATAAATGGCAATAGCACAGGGATAAGAGCCTGTGCAATGTAGCGGACGTAGGTGGCTTTACTCTACAGAAACACCATATATTACCGTGAGTTGTAACTGCTGGCCTCCCACACCATGAAGCCTTAGATGGGACCTGTGTGTCGTGGGCGAATGCTCTCTGGAATAGGCGGCTCATCAAATCCACCCCACACCTTTGTATGTCTATCCCTCGCATACAGACAGATCGGACTCTCAGCACTGAAGACAACAGTGCACCGTTCCATTCTCCAGTTAGCTCTTTCATGACACCAGAGCAGCCATGCTTGGCGGTGTCATGGTGTCAGTAGTAGCCTAGCCAGAGGCACACTTGAACGTAATTCACTTGCAGACAGACGGTTCTCAATGTTGCCTGACGACACAGCAGGTGTAACATTTGCCCGGATTTCGTCCCTGGATGATGTTCGGTCGGCCACCGCTACTCGCACTATGCACTGATCTTGACGTGCATCTGTACTGCGCGGACGAACAGAACATGGTCTAAAGATGTGGGAATATTCCACAGACCACTGTTGCAAGTAGCGACACGCCATAGATACACTGTGCACAACCCGTGTAGCAATCAATCGATACGCTCATCCAGCTTACCGCAGGAACGCAATTCGCCCCCCTTTAAACGGCTGAAGTTGTTCAAAAGGAATACGCACTAGACGTTGGAACATTGTTGTAACCCAGAATTAATGTGGCAAACACTGTTCACCTCTAAGCTCAGCACAGTTACTGCCTGCAGAGTGAAAACAAGGGATGCAAAGAGGAGTGCCATCTGATCGCCGATTACCGAAACAAATTAATCACCGACCCTACAATTCATCGCTTAGTATGCACCTATTATCCCTTAATACCATTGAACCCAGTCCTTGAGGCTGTTGCATTTTTTTCCAATAAGCAATAAATGGGAAAGCTGAGGTGAACTTGAAGGCAATATTATAGAAATGGAAAAGGACGTAGATGAACCTTAGATTGGGAGATATGATACTGCGAGAAGAATTTGACAGAGCACTGAAAGACCTGAGCCGAAACGAGGCCCCGGGAGTAGACGAAATTCCATCAGAACTAGTGATAGCCTTGGAGAGCAAGCCATGACAAAACTCTTCCATTTGGTAAGTAATATGTATGAGTCAGGCGAAATACCCTTATACTTCAAGAAGAATGTAATAAATCCAACTCCAAAGAAAGGAGGTACTGACACGTGTGAATACTACCGAACACCGGAAAAAACGCAAAATAATTTTATTTAAAAAAGCGGATAAAGTGTCACTAGAAGCCTTCCTAAGAGACAATCTCCATTCCTTCCGAACTGACTATGCAAATGTAGACGAGATGTGGCACAAATTCAAAGTCATGGTTGCAAAATATTAACATGAATTCCTTACAGAATAATGGAAAAACTGGTAGAAGTCGACTTCTGAGAAGATCAGTTTGGACTCTGGAGGAAGGTAAAAACACACGAGGCAGTACTGACCCTACGACTTATCTTAAAACATACGTTAAGGAAAGGCAAACCTACGTTTATGGAGTGTACAGACTTGGAGAAAGCTTTAGACAATGTTGACTGCAATACACTCTTTGAAAATCTGAAAGTAGCAGGGGTAAAATACAGGAGCAAAAGGCTATTTACAACTTGTACAGAAATTGAGTGGCAGTTACAACAACTGAGGGATTAGTGATCACAAGGTCGTTGTAGCTAGGCTCAATACCGTTTCTTCCAAATCCACCGGAAAAAACGCAAAACAATTTTATTTAAAAAAGCGGATAAAGTGTCACTAGAAGCCTCCCTAAGAGACAATCTCCATTCCTTCCGAACTGACTATGCAAATGTAGACGAGATGTGGCACAAATTCAAAGATATAGTAGCAACAGCAATTGAGAGATTCATACCTCATAAATTGGTAAGAGATGGAACTGATCCCCCTTGGTACACAAAACAGATCCGAACGCTGTTGCAGAGGCAACGGAGAAAGCATGCGAAGTTCAGAAGAACGCGAAATCCCGAAGATTGGCTAAAATTTACCGACGCGCGAAATTTGGCACGAACTTCAATGCGAGATGCCTTTAATAGGTTCCACAACGAAACATTGTCTAGAAATTTGGTAGAAAATCCGAAGACATTCTGGACGTATGTAAAGTACACAAACGCAAGACGCAGTCAATACCTCCGCTGCGCAGTGCCGATGGTACTGTTACCGACGACTGTGCCGCTAAAGCGAAGTTATTGAACGCAGTTTTCCGAAATTCCTTCACCAGGGAAGACGAATGGAATATTTCAGAATTTGAAACACGAACAGCTGCCACCATGAGTTTCTTAGAAGTAGATACCTTAGGGGTTGCGAAGCAACTCAAATCGCTTGATACGGGCAGTCTTCAGGTCCAGATTGTATACCGATTAGGTTCCTTTCAGATTACGCTGATACAATAGCTCCCTACTTAGCAATCATATACAACCGCTCCCTCACCGATAGATCTGTACCTACAGATTGGAAGATTGCGCAGGTCGCACCAGTGTTTAAGAAGGGTAGTAGGAGTAACCCATCGAACTACAGACCTATATCATTGACGTCGGTTTGCAGTAGGGTTTTGGAGCATATACTGTATTCAAACATTATGAATCACCTCGAAGGGAACGATCTATTGATACGTAATCAGCATGGTTTCAGAAAACATCGTTCTTGTGCAACGCAGCTAGCTCTTTATTCGCATAAAGTAATAGCCGCTATCGACAGGGGATCTCAAGTTGATTCTGTATTTCTAAATTTTCGGAAAGCTTTTGACACCGCTCCTCACAAGCGACTTCTAATCAAGCTGCGGGCCTATGGGGTATCGTCTCAGTTGTGCGACTGGATTAGTGATTTCCTGTCAGGAAGGTCGCAGTTCGTAGTAATAGACGGCAAATCATCGAGTAAAACTGAAGTGAGATCAGGTGTTCCCCAGGGAAGCGTCCTGGGACCTCTGCTGTTCCTGATCTATATAAATGACCTGGGTGGCAATCTGAGCAGTTCTCTTAGGTTGTTCGCAGATGATGCTGTAATTTACCGTCTAGTAAGGTCATCCAAAGACCAGTATCAGTTGCAAAGCGATTTAGAAAAGATTGCTGTATGGTGTGGCAGGTGGCAGTTGACGCTAAATAACGAAACGTGTGAGGTGATCCACATGAGTTCCAAAAGAAATCCGTTGGAATTCGATTACTCGATAAATAGTACAATTCTCAAGGCTGTCAATTCAACTAAGTACCTGCGTGTAAAAATTACGAACAACTTCAGTTGGAAAGACCACATAGATAATATTGTGGGGAAGGCGAGCCAAAGGTTGCGTTTCATTGGCAGGACACTCAGAAGATGCAACAAGTCCACTAAACAGACAGCTTACACAACACTCGTTCGTCCTGTGTTAGAATATTGCTGCGCGGTGTGGGATCCTTACCAGGTGGGATTGACGGAGGACATCGAAAGGGTGCAAAAAAGGGCAGCTCGTTTTGTATTATCACGTAATAGGGGAGAGAGTGTGGCAGATATGATACGCGAATTGGGATGGAAGTCATTAAAGCAAAGACGTTTTTCGTCGCGGCGAGATCTATTTACGAAATTACAGTCACCAACTTTCTCTTCCGAATTCGAAAATATTTTGTTGAGCCCAACCTACATAGGTAGGAATGATCATCAAAATAAAATAAGAGAAATCAGAGCTCGAACAGAACGGTTTAGGGGTTCGTTTTTACCGCGCGCTGTTGTTGTTGGGATGTTTAAGGGGGGCTAAACAGCGAAGGTCATCAGTCCCCGCGCTGTTCGGGAGTGGAATGGTAGAGGTATAGTATGATTGTGGTTCGATGAACGCTCTGCCAAGCACTTAAATGTGAATTGTAGAGTAGTCATGTAGATGTAGATGTAGATGTAGATGAAGGGAGCAATGGTTGAGCAGCGAGTGAGACAGTTATTTAGCCTATTCCTGATATTATTCAGTCTGTAAATTGAGCAAGAGGTAAGGAAACAAAAAATATTGGAATAGGATTGACGTTCGGGGGATGAAATAAAAGCTTTGAGGTTAGCCGATGGTACTGTAATTGTGTCAGAGGCAGCAAAAGACTTGGAAGAGCAGCTTAACGGAAAGGACAGTGTCTTGAAAGGAAGGTGTAAGATGAATATTAAAAAAAGCAAAACAAGGGAATGGAATGTAGTCGAATAAAATCAGGCGATGCTGAGGGAATTACATTAGGAAACAAGAAACTTGAAGTGGTAGATGAGTTTTGATATTTAGACAACAAAATAACTGATGATGGTCAAAGTAGAGAAGATACAAAATACAGACTGGCAATGGCTAGGAAAGTGTTTCTGAAGAAGAGAAATTTGTTAAGACTGAATATTGATTTAAATGTTAGGAAGTATATGTACGAGTATGTAGTGCTGCGTTGTATGGATATGAAATATGGACGATAAACAGTAGAGACAAGAAGATAACAGAAGCTTTTAAACTGTGGTGCTACAGAAGAATGCTGAGGATTATATGGCTAGACCACGAAACTTATGAAGAGGTACTGAACAGAATGGGGGAGAAAAGAAATTTGTGGTACAACCTGACGAGAAGAAGGGATTTGTTGATAGGATACATTCTGTGATATCAAGGGGTCACCAATTTAGTATTATAGAGAAGTGGGGGGGGGGGGGGTTAAACTCGTAGAGGGAGACCATGAGATGAATACAGTAAGCATATTCAGAAGGATGTAAGTTGCGGTAGTTATTTCGAAATAAAATGGCATGTACAGGATAGAGTAGCATGGAGAGCTGCGCAAAACTGTCAAATGGTCAAATCTGTGTCAATTTCTAAGGGACCAAACTGCTGAGCTCATCGGTCCCTAGACTTACACACTACTTAGACTAACCTATGCTAAGAACAACACATACACACCCATGCGCGAGGGAGGATTCGAACCTCCGACGGCAGTGGCCGCGCAGTCAGTGACAGGGCGCCTCTAACCGCGCGGCACCCAAAACAGTCTTCGGACTGTAGGCCTGATACGTGGCCCCTTTAATACGACCTTGCACAATCCATACCAAAACTATTCTCAGGACGGGAAACAGGATAGCGAGTCACAGTTGGTAGTCGTACTTTGATTTACACATACTTAATTTATTAACATAAGGTTCCTGCAGATCATTCCCCACAATCTTCACTACAAGCAAAAGTTTCTTAGTTTAATTTCTTACTAAAACAAAATAAGTATAATCATGAAATGCATGTAAAAACAGTTCAGAAACAACTAGCAAACCCAGTATTGTCGTGACTTCGCCACACTTAAAGAAAGCTCACAATTAACAATACAGTCCCTATCAGAGTGGACCAGCCACTTGAATGCATTTAAATACTACACGCTGGCCGCGGTGGCCGTGCAGTTCTAGGCGCTGCAGTCCGGAACCACGGGACTGCTACGGTCGCAGGTTCGAATCCTGCCTCGGGCATGGGTGTGTGTGATGTCTTTAGGTTAGTTAGGTTTAAGAAGTTCTAAGTTCTAGGGGACTGATGACCTAAGATGTTAAGTCCCATAGTGCTCAGAGCCATTTGAATCAAATACTACACGGCCCAAACAACACTTAAATCTTACGTCGTTAACCACAATTCACTAGAACATAGTTATGTAACAGAAGCAAGAAAGATTGCCATGAAACAACCCCAGCTTACACTTAGTTGCAAGTCTATCTTTATGTAACCCAAAAAACATTTGTTTAAAGACCAGAAAATCACTAATTACAAAACGCGTTTTAACCGCCTTGGCGGAAGGAAAGATATACTAATCTTTTGCATGGGGTGTTCGCCCAAAGCAGTCCAGCCGTGGCAGGGTTACGTAAACACAGCAGGACCTAGACTGCGGGTTACACCTTACTCCCCGCCAAGGCGTTGACGCTTACAGCAGCTTTTGACAAACACAGGACAATTGCAACTCTCTGAAACACACACAGAATACAGGGCAGAACCCTTGCACCAGACGTACGTGCATCAGTCTACAAAATGTTCCGTCCAAGGCAACCACTACACTTTAAATTGAAACCATTCAGCCGGCCGGTGTGGCCGAGCGGTTCTAGGCGCTTCAGTCTGGAACCGCGTGACTGCTACGGTCGCAGGTTCCAATCCTGCCTCGGGCATGGATGTGTGTGATGTCCGTAGGTTAGTTATGTTTAAGTAGTTATAAGTTCTAGGGGACTGATGACCTCAGATGTTAAGTCCCATAGTGCTCAGAGCCATTTGAACCATTTTTGAAACCATTCAAGGACGGTTCACCAATAATAATAATATTACTTAGGGGCAGTTTTTTATCACTTAATACAGTTATGACTAAAACTTCACTGCGAAGCCAACATTTAACCAGATCACACGGAGCTCATCCACATACTTTTCGATTAATGGCTGTGTAAGTTCCACAATCATCTAGCGAGTGAAACGCCTCTCAGCGCGTCGCTCAGCCACATACACTAACTGCCAACTTAGTTGATGTTTGCACACTACCGGCCATTGAAATTGCTACACCACGAAGATGACGTGCTACAGACGCAAAATTTAACCGACAGGAAGAAGATGCTGCGATATGCAAATGATTAGCTTTTCAGAACATTCACACAAGTTTGGCGCCGGACGCGACACCTACAACGTGCTGACATCAGGAAAGTTTACAACCGATTTCTCATACACAAACAGCAGTTGACCGGCGTTGCCTGGAGAAACGTTGTTACGATGTCTCGTGTAAGGAGGAGAAATGCGTACCATCACGTTTCCGACTTTTATAACGGTCGGATTGTAGCCTATCGCGCTTGCGGTTTATCGTATCGCGACATTGCTGCTCGCTTTGGTCGAGATCCAATGACTGTTAGCAGAATATGGACTCGGTGGGTTCAGGAGGGTAATACGGAACGCCGTGCTGGATCCCAACGGCCTCGTATCACTAGCAGTCGAGATGACAGGCATCTTATCCGCATGGCTGTAACGGATCGTGCAGCCACGTCTCGATACCTCAGTCAACAGATGGCGACGTTAGCAAGACAACAACCATCTGCACGAACAGTTCGACGACGTTTGCAGCAGCATGGACTATCAGCTCGAAGACCATGGCAGCGGTTACCCTTGACGCTGCATCAGAGTCAGGCGTGCCTGCGATGGTGTACTCAACAACGAACCTGGTGCACGAATGGCAAAACGTCATTTTTTCGGATGAATCCAGGTTCTGTTTACAGCATCATTATGGTCGCATCTGTGTGTGGCGACATCGCGGTGAACGCACATTGGAACCTGAAACGTCCCCTTTGAAAAATTATACAAGACTGTGCTTAAACTGACACACAATATTTTTAGCGCAACGCAATCTGACTTTCAAAAATCCCTACAAAAGAATGGCCCTGACTAACATTAACCTATACCTTTCACACATCACTTACCTCACCAAAAATCTTCGTTACTCGAACTACTGCAATACAGCGAGCGCCACTACTGCCAGCTAAATAAAAGATTCAAACTACTGAAGGCACTAACTACTGATAGGCATAGTTAGCAAATGAAAGATTTTAATAGAGAACAAACAATGTATTTACCTTAATAATGTTGAAAACTCATAATATACATAACAGTTCATGACACCCAGTTTTAAAAATTTCACAACTCCGCCATCTCTCTCCCCACATCCACCACTGCTGGCGGCTCACCTCCAACTGCTGAACGCTATGCGCTGTTAACATCCAGCTGCCCAACACTACAATGGCAGACAACAACGCAAACTAGCCACAGACTGCCCATAGAACAGCCAGTCATTTTTCATACAGAGCGCTACGTGGCGTTACCAAATAGAAAACCTAAACAGCCTACTTACATAGCCCCCATGCTCCCCACAACAAATTTTACAAATTGTTTTGGGCACTGGCCAATACAGATTTGAAAAAAATTTTCATAATTACAGTAAGAAAGATATCAAATGCACACACTTATTAATACAATGTTGGTCAAAAGCTAAAATTTTCTCACAGTCCATAAAGACAGTCCTGATCATTCATCACAGTAAAATTGCAGTGTTTTTCTCAAAGTCTAAGCAGTAAAAGAAAATGCACACTGAAGTAGTAGATTTCCAAGCAGTCTTGAAGAAGTAATGTTGTCCTTCCAACGGAAAAACAGTGCTGACTCTTGACATGCAGACAGGTAATGGGCCACAACAGAGCAAACCCACAGCAGAGTCAATCGAAGTTTTGAAGAATATCGTTTGGTAGGTCATCACAGAGCAGACCCACTGTAGTCCTGGTAGAGATTACGATATTGGTGGGCCACCAGAGGCGCAGACCCACTGCAGTCCTTGTAGAAATAATGGTACTGGTGAGTCAGCAAAGACGCAGACCCACTGTAGTCCTTGTAGAGACGGCCAGCAGCCATCTGTTGCAAATGTGCAGGTGCACAATCACCATCGAAGAGTCTTGCGGATAATATAGCAAGTCCATAACCACCACTTGTGCACTCACAAAGTTTTTGGAATTGTCCTTAGAACCAGCAATGCTGTTATCTAGTCCCTCGCTGAATTATTAACACACGTGCAAACACTATCAGTCCTTACTTCTCACATATTGTCCATGTACTATGACCAACAGAAATGTGTGCAGTGAAATGAATGCCTACAAGTTACTTAATTTGATGAACTGGTGTCAATTACAATTTTATAACATGAGAATACAATTACAAAGATACAGAATACATCATTAAAGAACATAACAATACAGATAACATTTGTAGTAATAGGGGCTTTACAAAAGAATAGAAATAAACATATACATCAGTGTTACAGGAATTACGACATAAGTAAATAGATAAAAAGATCAGAGTAACTTTCGAAACATCGACTTCACACATGAGCATTAAAACAAAACAAAATAAATAATGTCTAAGCATCTTTACAAAGTAAATAACATATTATCAGAAAAATTCTACATCATAAATCTTACTAGCTAAACACATACAGACAGGAAAAATACAAATTCACATAGCATAATAACACAAAAATACAGGACAGGGTTTGTTTTCAGTGTGACATTTGGTACTGCAGTCCACCCCAAAACTTCATTCCATATATCTTTCCTCTTATTTCAACATTTGTTTCCACCAAAAAAATTCTATCCAAGCATGCTTTCTGGATTTATATGTTCACACATTTCTTACCTCATTATTTATTTTCCATTATCTTACCTCATCATTTATTTCCAAGAAAATCCTACCTAAACCTGTTGTCCCTAAACCCTACTTTTTTTGTTCATATCCTCTTTCAAAATACTTTTTTGGCCAAACCATTTTCTTATAGCTTCTGAATGCATTTCTTCCAATTCATCACAACTTGTTCTCTTATATGGCCTACCCCATCTTAATCTAACTTAAATCTACTGAGCTCAGATGCTAAACTAAGGAACGAGGCAATGCAGCAGTACAAAACAATTGACACAAACAGCAATGACAAAAAAATGGAAAATTGCAAAGCAAGCTACAGTAAATCTAAATTACCAAGCAATGCAACATTACAACTAATATGAGCCAATGTGCAGCAACAAGAAAAATAAGTCAGTAGTAAAACTAGCTTAACAGAGCAATACAAAGTGAAATTTAGTAGCACTATGCCTGGCAAACAGCAGCAGCAAATGCAATAACTTATATCTGAACATGACATAGCTCAAGCAGAAAAAATATTACACTAAAGACAACAATGCAGACAAGGGTAATGTATATTCACATCTTAATGCCTATGTAATTAAAGTGGTGCACCACAACAACTTATTGTAAAAAAAATATTACCATGTACTTGAAAAGAATATTATGTATGCAGTTACTGTTACTAGTCCCTTCTTATTGTTCTTTCCTTTCCAAGAGCTCCTTTTTTGAAGAATGTGGATCACAAAATTATTATTTAATAGATCTGTTGACAGAAAGTGTTCAAATTAGCAAATGCATTTTATTTTATTTTGTAAACCCATTGCTGCAACACAGCTGGAAACTAGTTATCAAATGAAATAAGCAACTATGAAAAGCAAAGCATAAAAATATCATTCAGTAGTCATGTGACATTTCATAAGTTAGTAGAAATTCTCTCAACTCTTGTAGAATGACGCTTGTCATAATCAGGTGTGCAGATTTTAGCTTTTGACCAATATTGTACCAATAAGTGTGTGCATTTGATTTCTTTGTTATTGTAATTAAGAAAAATTTTTTCAAATCTGTATTGGCCACTGTCCAAAGCAATTTGTAAAATTTTTTGTGGGGAGCATGGGGGCTATGTAAGTAGGCTGTTTAGGTTTTTATACTGGTAACGCCACATAGCGCTCTGTATGAAAATCACTGGCTGTGCTGTGTGCAGTCTGTGGCTAGTTTGCATTGTTGTCTGCCATTGTGGTGTTGGGCAGCTGGATGTTAACAGCGCGTAGCGTTGCGCAGTTGGAGGTGAGCCGCCAGCAGTGGTGGATGTGGTGAGAGAAATGGCAGAGTTTTGATGTTTGTAAAAATGGATGTTATGAACTCCTATATATATAATGACTTTTGATGATATTAAGGTAAATACATTGTTTGTTCTCTATCAAAATCTTTCATTTGCTAACTATGCCTATCAGTAGTTAGTGCCTTCAGTAGTTTGAATCTTTTATTTAGCTGGCAGTAGTGGCGCTCGCTGTTTTGCAGTAGTTCGAGTAACGAAGATTTTTGGTGAGGTAAGTGATTTGTGAAAGGTATAGGTTAATGTTAGTCAGGGCCATTCTTTTGTAGGGATATTTGAAAGTCAGATTGCGTTGCACTAAAAATATGACACCCAGTTTTAAAAATTTCACAACTCTGCCATCTCTCTCCCCACATCCACCACTGCTGGCGGCTCACCTCCAACTGCCGAACGCTATGCGCTGTTAACATCCAGCTGCCCAACACTACAATGGCAGACAACAATGCAAACTAGCCACGAACTGCACATAGCACAGCCAGTCATGTTTCATACAGAGCGCTACGTGGCGTTACCAATAAGAAAACCTAAACAGCCAACTTACAAACCGTGTATTCGTCATCGCCATACTGGCGTATCACCCGGTGTGATGTTGCCATTGGTTACAAGTCTCAGTCACCTCTTGTTCGCATTGACGGCACTTTGAACAGTGGACGTTACATTTCAGATGTGTTACGACCCGTGGCTCTACCCTTCATTCGATCCCTGCGAAACCCTATATTTCAGCAGGATAATGCACGACCGCATGTTGCAGGTCCTGTACGGGTCTTTCTGGATACAGAAAATGTTCGACTGCTGCCCTGGCCAGCACATTCTCCAGATCTCTCACCAACTGAAAACGTCTGGTCAATGGTGGCCGAGCAACTGGCTCGTCACAATACGCCAGTCACTACTCTTGATGAACTGTGGTATCGTGTTGAAGCTGCATGGGCAGCTGTACCTGTACACGCCATCCAAGCTCTGTTTGACTCAATGCCTAGGCGTAACAAGGCCGTTATTACGGCCAGAGGTGGTTGTTCTGGGTACCGATTTCTCAGAATCTATGCACCCAAATTGCGTGAAAATGTAATCACATGTCAGTTCTAGTATAATACCGGGTGATCAAAAAGTCAGTATAAATTTGAAAACTTAATAAACCACTGAATAATGTAGATAGAGACGTAAAAATTGACACACATACTTAGAATGAGATGGGGTTGTATTAGAACCAAAAAAACCAAAGTTCACAAAATGTCCGACAGATGCGCGTCGTTTGGTGACGATCGTATTCTCAGCCGCCACTTTCGTCATGCTTGGCCTCCCAGGTACCCAGACCTCAGTCCGTGCGATTATTGGCTTTGGGGTTACCTGAAGTCGCAAGTGTATCGTGATCGACCGACATCTCTAGTGATGCTGAAAGACAACATCCGACGCCAAAGCCTCACCATAACTCCGGACACGCTTTACAGTGCTGTTCACAACATTATTCTTCGACTACAGCTATTGTTGAGAAATGATGGTGGACATATTGAGCATTTCCTGTAAAGAACATCATCTTTGCTTTGTCTTACTTTGTTATGCTAATTATTGCTATTCTGATCAGATGAGCCGCCATCTGTCGGACATTTTTGAACTTTTGTATTTTTTTCGCTCTAATAAAACCCCATGTCATTCCAAGCATGTGTGTCAATTTGTACCTCTCTATCTACATTATTCCGTGATTTATTCAGTTTTTAAATTTATACTGACTTTTTGATCACCCTGTATATTTGTCCAATGAATACCCGCTTATCATCTGCATTTCTTCTTGGTGTAGCAATTTTAATGGCCAGTAGTGTAGAACTCACGAAACTTGGATCTCCGTGCTGCCCCAAAACACAGACTTGCCGACTTATACAATTGCGCGGTACATCACGCCGATAAGGCACACCCGGTCGCAGTCGACACTCCGGAGACGTCCCACGTCTATCTATGTTTTCCTTTTGAAAACTAACCGTCGACTCTTGAATCCCGCCAAACCGGAAGAAAGCCACATGATATGCAAAGATCTCATATACCATCCACAATCGATCGCAACGATATAACGAGCGCACCCAGTGCTGGCGCCAGTCCGCCACGGTTCAGGCCACAACAACAACGATCCCGATAACCGAATACAAATAGCAGTATGAGGGAAACAGTGAGTCTGCATTGTTTAGGAAGTGTTGTGAGAAGGCCGCCTTTCCAGAAGCAGAGGCCCGCGAGGAAGGGGGCCCCGTTGCGTGGTCGCGGGTTTCGGGTTCCCCCGGCAGGGGCCGTGCCAGACAGCTCGACGCCGCACCAGATGGGGTGGCAGCAGCCGGATGTGCCATTTCACGCCCCCCAGCCGCGCGGCCCCCAGCCGCCAGCCCGCGGCACACGTGGGCACGCCTCCCCGCGTGTGAGCGCGCCCCAGGCCCTCCCGTGTTCCTCCCGAGGTCGCAGGAAGCGCCCTCTCTGCGTGCCGCGCTGTCGAGGACGCTAACGAGGAAATGAGCCGGCGTTTGTCTTACCGCTGCCAAAGGACGGCTCTGTTTTTCCACGACGTCGCCCGCCTAGCGTCCCGGCGCGGCCTGTGATGTCGTGCCGACGGATTGCGGGGTCGTGTCTTACCGGAGGACCTGTGCTCGATCCTACTTCACCCTTACCTCTCCGGTTACCAACGAGCAGACCAAAACTGTTCTAACAATACCACCACTTGCAAAGTAGGTTAGAAATCATATTAATAATGTTGCTCACGCAGCATATGTTCGCTTTATCGGGCAACAACAAAGTCATTCATTGTGGATGGCATCGTCAGAAAGGAAATAATGAAGTCACTGTAAAACAGTCATTAATTTTGGCACTTATCTTGAATAGATTCCCACGTAGATTTCGTCGAAGTTGTTATGGCTCATCTTGTTCATTCTAGGGTGATTCCACTTTGACTGCTAGAAGGTCCAGGTCTGTATTTTAGCAATATTTGAAGACCTAACAAATGCGTTTTTCAGGAAATTCTTAATGATCAAACAATCCCAGATCAGAACAATGGTATGGTAGAAATAATTTTTGACTTCGTTCTCACGATCCACATTTTCATTAAACTTCTTGTAAATTCACATATACTTCTTCTTAATTGTCACATCATCAAGAAAACAGTTTTGTATCAATCTTCATATATTTAATTTCCACTTTAACCAAACACAAGACTTGACTGTGAATCTTCAGGTTTTGGCGGCGCAAAGACTGTTCCATTAAGTACCGGGTGTGCAGCCGCAAGATATCTCCTTCTTCTTCCAATATTTCGGCCGTATAACGCTCAGCCATCTTCACAGTGAGCCGCAAGACTGCCGCTCCAGTGCTCGCTTCGTCCCTTTATACTCGTGTACCGCGCGACTGTGCATGCGGCCACAGATGCAAATGCGCCAGAGACGTTGGTCGGCGGCAGAGACGTGCATAATGCGAGAATTGTGTCTATGACTCCGCAGTCGATCTGTGTTGGTATATCGATGTATCATTGTGAGCTGCATTGTGACGACGTCTTTGTGAGTTTATTATAGCAAGTGGCGGATTCCATGATTTATCAAGATTGAAACCACTATCTCTATTTATTAAATTCGTCGTCAAGCGAATTTCAATTGCCTCCTTCACTATCGAGTCCCAAAAGGATGATGTAGTTGCCAAAATTCCGACGTTGTCATACAACATACTGTGACCATTATCAAATACAGTGCTCTGCCACTGCCGACTTGTTAGGTTGTAAAAGCCGTGTGTACCTCCGGTGTTCTGTATATCTTTCTTGGACAGTACGAGTTGTTTGTCCGATGTAAGAAAGACCACATTCACATAGAATTTTGTAAACTCCAGATTTTCGGAGCAACAAATCATCTTTGACGGAGCCCACGAGTGCAGCTGTCTTGGGTGGAGGACGAAAAATCACTTTTACTTTGTGTCTGCCGAGAATCCTTCCTATTTTTTATGAGAGGCTACTCACATATGGCAGGAAGGCCATCGATTTAAAGGTTTCTTCATCTTCTTCTGCTTTCTTTGTGGCCTCTTTCGGTTTCATTTTCATTGCCCTCTGTGTTTGTTGTGGAGAGTACCCATTGTCTTCAAACATTTTTTTTTTTTTTTTGGGAAAGTTCATCTTGCAGACTGCTTTCGTCGGAAATAATATGCGCTCTGTGGGTCAAAGCTCGGAGAACACACTGAACGTTATACGGCCGAAATATTAGAAGAAGGAGATTTCTTGCGGCTGCACACCCGATACTTAATGGAACAAGACTTGACTGTTCTTTTACAAAGCGAAATATCAACTTAACTTCTGCAAAGTGAAACAAAGACTGCCCTGTGCGCATTCGTGCCATAAAGGTCACAAATAAGTCAAAGATTATGACAGTCCCACAGAAATGAATACACACAAGAACCATATCACTGTAATATATCGATACATCGGAGTACCTATACATTAATAAAACTAAATGTGAATATTGTCACAAAAATATGTCTATTACTTCGCAGAAAAGTAGTACGATATTACTGGTATCGAGAACTGGGATTGGAGTGCCGTAATGGTCACGTAAATAAAGAACCATTACACTGTACAACTAGCGACACAAATCTTGCCACCAGTTTTGATACTTAGAACGTACACTATCTGATCACAAGTATACGTATCCCCCAATGCAATGCGGAATTGACAACTATATGTCAGGGAGTCAGTAAAAAGGAGACGATGAGTTTGTGTTGTCAGTAGAGAAAAATTAAAAGCAGAATGGATTGGTCAGGACAGCGCAGTGACTTCGAAAGTATACTGCTTACTTGATGTTACCTAAGCAACAGATCTTTCAAGGATATTTCAGCCCTTCTAAAGTTGCCGAATTTGATTGTTGGTGACATCATTGTGAAGTGGGAACGCGAAGGAACAACAGCTGCTAAACAGAGACAAGGTACACTCCATTTACTGACAGATAGGGACCGTCTTGCATTGCGAAGGGTGGTTGTAAGGAATCGTATGGAATCAGGGGATGGACTCACTCGTGAGTTCCAAGGTATTACGAGCAGTCCACCTAGCAAAACGACTGTGCGTCAGGTGTTAAATAGAATGGGGTACGACCGGACTTAAATTGGGCTAGAACGCACAAGAACGTAGTCACCGTAGATTTAAAATAGTATACATGTATTAATTTGCAACGTAACAACAATGGGTCACCAACGTGATGCGATGGGCAGGGGCGTGAGGCGAGGTACTGCGTGTGTGTTTAACATGTACGAGACTCTGCAAAAATGGGCCATAAGAAACTAAGTACATTTTCTTCCAAATTTCGCCACAAACTACATATAAAAATCGATAAATAACTAAAAATTTTGCTTTATTTTATATATTGCAGTAAATTCAACAAAGCAAAGCAGAATCTCACACATCGAAAACATTACGTAAAAAATGGCATAGTACAAAGAGAAAACATACTTGAAAATGGAAATCATTTCTCGAAATGCGCCGTGTAGAACATAAATAAAAGAAAATCGTGGCTGGTAGAAGAAAAGATATTTTTTAACAAACCCATTGTTTTCATTGTTGCAGGCTTTCAAAAAACCATTTATAAAGGACAAAATCAGATCACCTTAAGATTTAAAACAAGCTATGCAAAGGGCGTTTTATCCAAAACGGTAAAGATGAAAAGTACACTTTGCCATTATAGCCTTCCCCTTCAGCCTGAAGATGATTCTTCATCAGATCGAGATAGGTAATCCAAATAATACATACTGTAATCCAGAGGGTGTTTAGCAGTATACCTATAGGAATCACTGTTTCCTTCGATGTCATTTCGTCCTTTATAAGGAACGGCGTTTGACTTTATGCTCTGGTTTTATTTATTTCTTCACGTGGTAAAACAACTACACATAAAAAGAAAACGTATAATAATACTGCATGAGTATCAAAGCTTTACTACTAACTGCAGGCTGCCGCTCGGTGTAGCCGCTTTGTCTAAGCCGCCTTGTCACGGTCCGTGCGGCTCACCACCGTCGGAGGTTCGAGCCCTCCCTCGAGCATGGGTGATTAGATTAAGTAGGGTGTAGGTTTAGGGACTGATGACATCAGCAGTTTGGTCCCATAAGACCTTACCACAAATTCCCAACTGCAGGTTATTTAGTAATAAAGATGTGATGTCAGTAAAGTCTTCTAGGATTCGAGGACATTTCCGCTGAAGGCATTCTTTGTCCAGATGTGGCACGATGTCTTCACGAGATCTACAGTCACAAACACGAAACTTGAGAAATGGTAATTTGAACATTATGTACTGCGTCCGAAACTGCCGGAACTTCGTGACTTCAGTGCAAACACTTCTCTCCAAACTATTCCCTCTAGCTCGAAGGCTCTGTGGTACTATGATGATTAATGGTGATAGTATAGATTGCCGGCCGGGGTGACCGAGCGGTTCTAGGCGCTACAATCTGGAACCGCGGGACCGCTACGCTGGCAGGTTCGAATTCTACCTCGGGCATAGATGTGTGTGGTGTCCTTAGGTAAATTAGGTTTAAGTAGTTCTAAGTCTAGGGGACTGATGACCTCAGGTGTTAAGTCCCATAGTGCTTAGAGCCATTTGAACCATTTTTTCCAATAACGCTGGAAACTCGTTTTACTAAAGTATAGATAACGGAGCACTGTAAAACGATGCGGTAACCCAACAAGCCCAGTTGTATAATGTTCCGTCATACCAGACAACACATTTACAGAAAGGCGTTCTGGAAGATGTGTATCCATAAAGGCGGTTTGCATTTATCCAACGACAAAATTCCAATCGCCTACCTACTTTTTCTTCTCGACGGTGTCGAATACACTCGAAGCGATAAGGACAGAAACCGTGTATACGTAATGCATGCCATATTCTTTAATATGGAACAACGACAAGTGTGGTAATTCTACTGGTGCTTGTTGAAGATTGCTTTCCCCCGAATAAATATTGTCTTCTACGTCATCCACACTCAGTTGATCTGCGTGAAATATGGCTCCTAAGTATCGTGACAGTTTAGGGAAAACACCTCAATCTAGTACTATTCGGTTACGAAATCATGTCCTGTATTCTATACATGTATCAGCAACGTTTCCATTAGAAAACCCGTAAAGAAATTCCGTATCGGCACTCTTAGACGTTATAAATACTTGTGCCTTGTTGAAACGATACAGCAGAATTCGTCAAAAATCACAGTCACAGTCACAGTTGAAAATATCAGTTACGCAAATTGAAGCAGAACTCCAATATCAAAATAGAAACTACAATCAATAAATAAACCCATAACAATCGGAGTAGCATCACGTGAAATGAAAACTTATCTCCTTAACTAGCTGTAGCTCTGTAACCAATAAAATTTGGACGCAGTTTACATGTAACCTGTAAGCCCTTCATTCTTTAAAGAATCGAGCACCCATGTATGAAACAGATTCGAACGTGTGATTATTCAGCTCATAATCAAACATTATATGAGTATAATCTGGGTAATGTTTATGAAGTCATATCTTCTGAATCAGTTTATACTACGATATATTTTCGCTGGTATGTTCAATGGTATATATGAACACTGTCTGCAAAATGTTTTCTAAATAAAGTTTCTAGAAAACAAGTAATAATTAAAACATTATGCCGATGCTGTTTTACTGTATGGACGGTGAAAATGTAGTAAGTGATATAAAATTTATCCTTCACTATTTTGTAAGGAGTGTCAACAAGAAAAAGTTTTGTAAAGGTTTAAAATTATGTGTTAAGTTTATTGGAAGTCGCTAACTGCTCTCATTATCAAATACTGGACGACTATAGTGTGAGTAACTCGTGCGCCATACTTTACTCTGTCTCAAGATAAACACAGTTTTTAATTTTAATACTTTTCTTATTGTGTTAAACAGTTAACGGAAGATTATGCCTCTTAATGACTACATTGCATGAGGACCCTTTTTTCTTGTGTCGTTCACATATGGCTTTCAGTTTCTCTGACTTTCTTATCGTGGTTATTTAATAGGTCTATTTGCAGGGAAGTAATATACGAGTACAGCGTGAACGTTATTGTAAGGTATGCTTTTGGAACTTGAACAGTAAATCTCCGCGTAGAACATACCGCCTGTGTTCAGTGTCTACCTATGGAGTGGGATGAGCGCCTCAGTGGCGTTGTCGCTCATTCTAAACGAACGCGCAAGGCAGCCATCTAAGTCTCTTCGAATCTTCTCTGCTTTCTCTGTTAATGCTAACTGGCAAGGGTCTCAGACTGACGAGCAAATTTTGAGGAGTCGTTCGAACTAGGGTTTTCTGAACAACGTCTTTTGCGGATGATTTAAGAATTCTTACAATGATTCCAGCTTGACATATACTTTTTACACAATTTACTTTATGCGATCGTTCCAAGTCAGATCGCTACGGACGTATACTCGAATATGTATCACGATTTTTCCCGATTTCACTGATTGATTGCCAATAATACACACATCAAAAAAGTTTTGCATCACCTCGGTTCCCACAGCTCAAGAGAGACGTTGACTGTGGATATTGTATCATAGACACGGTCCCTTTGACTGTTCAAAGATGTGACTAAACCCGCCCAAAGATGTAAACAGCCACGCATGAGCGGAGCATATTAGACGGAGAGGGCCCGACTGCCGATCAGTTCCAGTCATTCCACCCCGAAGGAGGTACACGACTCGTGTTGTCTGTAGTTCAACCACGCCGAGACGGTCAATACCGCGGTTCAATCGCGTCCGCACTGTTACTTTGTGCCAGGAAGGGCTCTCAGCAAGGGAAGTGTCCAGGCGTCTTGGAATGAACACAAGCGATGTTGTTCGGACATGGAGGAGATACAGAGAGACAGGAACTGTCGATGACATGCCTCGTCCAGGCCGCTCAAGGGCTACTGCTGCCGTGGATGACCGCCACCTACGGATTATGGCTCGGAGGAACTCTGACAGCAACGCCACGATGTTGAATAATACTTTTCGTGCAGCCACAGGACGTCGTGTTACAACTCAGACTGTGCCCAATAGGCTGCATGATGCGCAACTTCACTCCCTACGTCCATGGCGAAGTCCATCTTTGCAACCACTACACCATGCACGGCGGCACACATGGGCCCAACAACATACCGAATGGACGCTCAGGATTGGCATCATGTCCTCTTCATCGATGAGTATCGCATATGCCTTCAACCAGACAATCGTCGGAGACGTGTTTGGAGGCAACCCGGTCAGGCTGAACGCCTTAGACACACTGCCCGGCGAGTGCAGCAAGGTGGAGGTTCCCAGGTGTTTTGAGGTGGCATCATGTGGGGCCGTTGTACGCCGCTGATGGTTATGGAAGGCGCCGTAACGGCTGCACGATACGTGAATGCCATCCTGCGACCGGTAGTACAACAATATAGGCAGCATATTGGCGAGGCATTCGTCTTCATGAACGACAATTCTTACCGGTTCTCGACGTATATCGAGGACAGATCAGAATCTAGCTGGCCTAAAGGCTGTCTCAACAACACGCAGACGGTTTATAGTCACACGTGCCATGTCCGGACGAGCATTGTCCTGTTGAAAAATGGCACCGTGATAATTCGGCATGAGAGTTAGCACATAAAGATGCAGGATGTGCATGAAGTAGCGTTGTGGAGCCAGATTTCCCTCAATCACTAGTAGCCGTGAGCTCCACACACCTTCACACCAGGAGTAACGGAGCTGTGCCTCTCCAAAACACTGGAAGAATGGGACCTTCACCCAGGTAGCCGCCATTCTATCTGACGATGGTCATCTGAACACAATGCGACTCAGTTCATCAGCAGTCCATGCTACCTGGCCACGGCACCACGCCATACGTAGCTGTTTGTAATTTTTGAGAACATAGCGGTTTTTTTATTACTTAAAAATTAACATAAACAGTCACAACTGCTAGAAACTTCTTTTGTATGAGGTTACCGGTTTCGATCTATTTTAGACCATCTTCAGACCTCACACCATGATGGCAGACTGTGGCTGTGAACAGAGCAGGTGCTAGCGTTTGTGGATTCGTAGCACCTGCTCCGTTCGCAGCCACCGTTTACCATCATGGTGTGAGGCCTGAAGATGGTCTAAGGGAGGCCGAAACCGGTAACCTTATAAAAAAATAAGTTTCTTGCCGATGTGTCTGTTCGTGTTCCTTTTTAAGCAGCAGTTTGTATTGCGATGTTGAGGGCAGCCTACGTATGGGACGGTAATTACCTAGCCCGGCTGGTGCTATTCTCTGCCCAATGCTGCAGAGCGACACAGTCCATTACTCCTTCTGCGATAGCAGGAGCCGATTTGTAGGGGTTGCGATGTGACTGGTGGACAATACGGCGATCCTCCCTTGACGGCGTGTATGGCTGCCCCCACGTTCCCATGCCGTTCAACATTGGGCCACTGACACGTCTAAATACCCCTCTAATCGGGGTTACTGTACGGTTCGACCAGCTGGCAAAAGGGACACCCTCGATGAGTCCATTTTCAAACTCTGTCAGGTGTCTTACACGAGTACGTAGCATCTCCGTCTCATTCACAGCGATCACTCAACGCCTGACACTACTCTCACCCCTTGTACACCCAACGAGGCATGGTAACAACACTAAACACGAACAGAACTAAAACAAACTTCCTGGCAGATTAAAACTGTGTTCCATATCAACGCAAACTCCGCTGCAGAGTGAAAATCTCATTCTGGAAAATCCCCTAGGCTGTGGCAAAGCCATTGTCTCCACAATATCCTTTCTTTCATGACTGCTAGTTCTGCAAGTTTCGTAGGAGAGCTTCTGTAAAGTTTGGAAAGTAGGATATGAAGTACTGGCAGAAGTAAAGCTGTGAGGTCGGGGTGTGAGTCGTGCCTGGGTAGCTCAGCTGGTAGAGCACTTGCCCGCGAAAGGCAAAGGTCCCGAGTTCGAGTCTCGGTCCGGCACACAGTTTTAATCTTCCAGGAAGTTTCATATCAGCGCACACTTCGCTGCAGAGGGAAAATCTCATTCTAGAACTAAAACACTCTGATGGTCGTTCTACCTGTCGCAGAGACTTGCAGTTCTATTCATTTACGTAACCGCCAATGGTGTGTATATGTAACAAGTTACATTCACATCCGAATACGACTCCTATATGCTTCACTTTTTTGTCAGGCAGTGTATTTATGTCGAGGATGGCCTGCTACTCCTTGCACCCAGGGTCGATCCTCTTCGGGTCGTGCCACATTTTTCTACAATTATCGGGGTTTGTGACTGCGGCATACACAAATGAACGTTTACTATAACTATAGTTCTAAAAAGTAGTAAAAAAGGTTTTGCCGACAGTACTGACCCATTCTAGCGTCGTTAATACAACCATACAGTCAAACGCTACATTTACTAAACGGCCGATATCGATATTTCATTTTTACAACGTTTTGTCATTGAATTCCTAGTTAAAGATGAAAAACGCTGCCCGATTTGGCCTCAAACTTCAATACCGATATGGAGATGTGTTCATAGGAGGCATCAGTGTCAGGAGACTGGTGAAACATGCCAAAGGTAAGGACACTAGAATCCACGATGCGGCTCGTAGTGCTCATGTGCACCTACTTCCACGGTAAGCACCAAGAAAGGAGATGACTGTGTTGGTAAAGAAACAAACGTGTGACTTTGAACGAAATCTCTCGGAACTTGCATTGGGACATCATGCAATGCAAGAAACGATGCAAAGATTGAGTTATTGAAGTGCTTAAGCCCGACGAATCCTACGCGTATTGTCTGAAGAGCACCAAGTCCAGAGAAGAAAAATCGTCCAAACTCTTCGTCAGAGATTTTTGATATGAAAGACACGCTTTTTTGGTCAGTATTGTGACAAGAATGTAAGCAGTTTCCCTCATTTAGAGCTCATTAAGAGTCGCCAAGCATGGACAGGCACCAAAAAAGAAAGCGAGGACACCTGTGATTCTTATGGGCGATAATTTCTTTGATGCAGAGATTTGGATCCTGGATGATTTTCTTGACTTGGACTGACCATAATTAGACCCTACTGCCTGTTACATCCGATTCATCCTATTACTCCAATGATGGACGCCCTGCGAAGTACATCACTGTGCAGCACGAAAACGCTCGAGCCCCATTTCTCGTGTTACTGTGAAGAAAAGCAGGACATTCGGGTGGGAAAGTATTACGCAGCTCCACAAAGGTCCCGAGTTGGCATTCTCCAACTACTATCTTTTCGGTTCTCAGACAGAACAGCTGCGAGGATAATGCTACCAGATGCTGGAGGACGTCTGTACAGTAGTGCGTCGCTGTTTTCGGGCAGCCGGAACTGACTTCTACTACAAACGAATTTTCAGACTTAAGAATGGTGGGAAGATGGTTCAAATGGCTCTGAGCACTATGGGACTTAACTCCTCAGGTCATCAGTCCCCTAGAACTTAGTACTACTTAAAACTAACTAAGCTAAGGACATCACACACATCCAAGCCCGAGGCAGGATTCCAACCTGCGACCGTAGCGGTCGCGCGGTTCCAGACTGTAGCGCCTAGAACCGCTCGGCCAGCCGGTCGGCTGCTGGGAAGACGGTGTCTATAAACGCTCAGGTAACTCTGTAGACAAAGGTGAATGTGAGGTTTCTTATTGTCGTGTGTGGGCGGAGTAAGCGCTTACTTCTTAGTGCCAGCTCCTTTATGGCTGAGTACCTTCATTTCACTCGTACACTGCTCCATAGTTCGTCAAATAACGTGGTATCGGCCATCAGATTAATGTTTATTTTTAATTCTTTTTCTGCTTACATTATGACATAGTTATTATACACTGAAGCACCAAAAAAACTGGTATAGGCTTGCGTATTCAAACACAGAGTACGTAAGCAGGCATAATACTGTCCTGCGGTCGACAACACCTGTGAAAGACAACAAGTGCCTAGTGCAGTTGTTAGATCGGTTGCTACTGCTGCAATGGCAAGTTATCAAGATTTAAGTGAGTTTGAACGTTGTGTTATAGTCGGCGCACGAGCGGCAGGACACGGCATCTTCGAGGTAGCGGTGAAGTGGGGATTTTCCTGTACAACCGTTTCACGAGTGTACCGTGAGTATCAGGAATCAGGTGAAACATCAAATCTCCAACATCGCTGCGGCTGGAAAAAGATCATGCAAGAACAGCACCAACGACGACTGAAGAGAATCGTTCAGCGTGATACAAGCTGCAGATTTCAATGCTGGGCCATCAACAAGTGTCAGCATGCGAACCATTCAACGAAATATTATCGATATGGGCTTTCAGAGCCGAAGGCCCACTCGAGTACCCTTCATGACTGCACGACACAAAGTTTTACACCTCGCCTGGGCCCATCATCATCGACAATGGACTATTGATGAGTGGAAACGTGTTGCCTTGTCGGACGAGTCTCGTTTCAAATTATATCTAGCGGATGGAAGTGTACGGTTACGGATACAACCTCATGAGTCCACGGACCCTGCATGTCAGCAGGGAACTGTTCAAGCTGGTGGAGGCTCCGTAATGGTGTGGGGCGTGTGCAGTTGGAGTGATATGGGAACCCTGATACGTCTAGATACTACTCTGACAGGTGACACATACGTAAGCATCCTCTCCGATAACCTACGTTCATTCATGTCCATAAACACTTCCGCTGGCCACCAAACGCCTCAGACGTGAACGTTATTGAGCTTATCTGGGATGCCTAGCAACGTGCTGTTCAGAAGAGATCTGCACCCTGTCATATTCTTAAGAATTTATGGACAGTCCTGCAGGATTCATGGGTTTATAGAAGACTCACATCAATCGACGTAATAATAAATGCTACATCATGCCATCCATTAAGGTACAAAATGGCATTTTTTAAAACTATAGTACATAGGATACTGAAATTACCTCTTCAACCTGATGCAATCCAGAAGGAAACTGATACAATAAAACAGATAGCAGTTGCTAACAATTATAATTCCCATCAGGTCGATATGTTATGTCAAAAATTACAAGAAACAAATGATGCTGTTATAAATTCCAAGGAGAGATATAAAAAAAGGACATACATGGGACCTATTTCAGATAAAATAAATAAATTATTTAAGAATACAAGCGTGACAATAGCATTTAAAACCAATAACCCACTACAGATGAAACTGAAACACACAATTGGGGAATCAAATATATACCAAAAGTCAGGCGTTTACAAAGTAATATGTAATGACTGTGAGAAACAATATATTGGCCAAACTGGCCGTAACTTTCTAACACGTTTTAAAGAACATACTACTGGTACTGCACGTACCAAATCAATATTTGGTCAACATCTTGATGGATACAATCATTGTGAGGGTTGCATCTCTAACAATTTGAAAATATTACATACTGTGTCAAAAGGACTACTGCTAAATACTTTAGAAGAAATTGAAATCTTTTCATTTCAAAAAAGTAATTCGCTATCTGTTTTAAACGAACAACTTCAATTCAAAGACAAACATTTCTTTGAGTTTTTCGATGATCTGCTTTAGGATGTTCACTCTTCTGTCCTTCGTTTTTAAAATTATTAAGGCTTTTAGGAAATATTTTATCCGGAGTGGAGGAGCGGTTCTAGGCGCTACAGTCTGGAACCGCTCGACCGCTAAGGTCGCAGGTTCGAATCCTGCCTCGGGCATGGATGTGTGTGATGTCCTTAGGTTAGTTAGGTTTAAGTAGTTCTAAGTTCTAGGGGACTGATGACCTCAGCAGTTAAGTCCCATGGTTCTCAGAGCCATTTGAACCATTTGAAATATTTTATCTTTACTTTGTAATTTTATTTCACCAAACATTATTTTATGACTGACTATCTGTTTTAGAATGTTTAATTATATGCTTTTAGACTGCATATTGCTAATTCACACCCTTTTATTTTTGACACTACGGCTTATAGTATTATAATTTTAAATTCCTTCCATTTTCATTATTTTATTTGTTTATAAGACTGGCATGCAACTTAAGTAATAGCAATGCCTTTTTAAAAATTGTCACATCTAATTAAAAAAATGCAGTCTACACACGAACTCCATAGACAATATTTCATAAATATGCACAACTACTTCGTATCGTATCTGTGCAGCATGTCAGCTACAGATTATTGCAGCCTACTCACTGAAAATCGTTCCGATAAAGACATGTTGCTGCTCAATAACACATCGTTTGACGTGACAGTCTTTGCCATTCCACTTTCGCAACAACTTCGTTTGAAAGAAGCCTGCTGCCACATCTTCGCACTGGCGTTTATCTTCACCATGGACACCACTAGTTCGCCTATCGACTTTACAACAACTTCAGTGGAAAGAAGCCTGCTGCCTCATCTTTGGAACGGCGTCCAACTTCACCATGGCAACCAGTGGTTCCAAATGGTTCACAAACAGGCCTTGAGAGGGCAACTCATGTTCTGTCAAAACGAAGTTCATTTATCCTACATGTTTAAATATTTTTAACGCTTCTTAATTGACAATAGCTGTTAAATAAGCTAACTTTAGTGTGTGTTTATTTTTATATCTTGACAATGTTCTTTTAACTAAGAAATTTCACGTTGTTATTCGACTTATAACTCATTGGTTAGTAATGACATCATACCGTGAGAAGTGGGCGGAGCCTCCATTATATATAGTAAGATTGCACGGTTTCTCCAGCAGTGATTCTCTAGCGGAAGGAGGTTCTTACTCATTGGTAATTCATCGTTTTATAACTTTATGTATTTTCTTTAATGTACGTAGCCCTCTAATTAAAGCTTTGTATATGACTTGTAGGTCTGAAGATGATCACAGTAGTGGTCGAAACCGGCCACCGTACTAAATAAATTGTGATAAAGACTGTTTTTAATAGTAAATATTTGTAACATATTGATCACTGTCACTCCCATAATGTATTCAAAAGTAATCAATCTCTGTACAGGAAAATCGTAACTAACCTTTCCTATTCCATGCTGTTTGATACATACTGCGGTCCTTTTGTAGCCTATAAAATGACACATTCGGTGTCTTCTTTTTGTTGTTGCTACAATCTGTTCCGCTATGTACCTCCCTTTTGTACAATCCACCCTGCAAATCTACATAAACGGTACTGTCCGCATTCATCGGATGCCATATTCAGCAGCTTAGCTTACCGTCCACTCGGCTCGCTGATGTGGCAGTGTGTAACAAAACTGAGCAGTAGTGCCGCAACTGATTGTGTTAGACTATGGTATAGATGTCATGGAAGAAAAGGGCAATTTGAGTTACACAAGACTGTTGTTTGCAGAATCCTTATTAATACCTACCTGTAGAGGAGATTTTTGGCCTCCAGAGGAGGTCATAAAATGCGAGCATAAAACCTGTTTCGTAATTCTGCAACAGATTGAATTAAGCCTATAGGTAATCTATGACCCTTGTTGAAATCAGCCATTACCAGGATCTTTTGCCAGTCGCTTGGAACGCTTCGTTGCTTCTACGACGCACGATAAACTCGTGGTAGAAGAGGAAGCAAGCTCTTTCGTATAATCTATACTGAATCGCATTAATTCTGTCAGATCCCGCACATTACATGCTAATCTATCAATATCACTTACATTTGCCATATAAATCTTATTTTCTTTTTCTGTCATACTTTGTAACAACCCTTCTAAGTCGTGCAGATCTTCCACTCAGACATGGGTAAATATGTATTCCTCACCATTACTTCGTAGGAAACATTTCCCTTGTCCCTAATCGGAATTTCACTTCATCTTGCTGACCACACAGTTATTTTTCCCACGACTTCCACATCTAAGTGACCTAGTTAACTTTAACTCAGCCCTTGGATTATTACACTGTCTTCTTGCATCGATAAACTGGAGTATTTCATAAATTTTGGCACTTTCTTCTCTCCTGCCACCGTTCCTACCACTTTTCTCATGAGATTCTTCTTTGTTGTTGTAGCGGTTTTCAGTACAAAGTCTAGTTTGATGCAACTCTCCACGCTCATCTATTCTGTGCAAGTCTCTTGACCTCCACGTAACTGCCGCTCCCTACATACGCTTTGCTCGTCGCTTTAATTCAGTATCTGTTCAGTAGTTATTTGATCTACCCATCTAATATTGTCAATATTTCAATCCCTCGTATGCTCCGTTTTGCATGCACTGTATTTCAGCCAACTGTTCATCATGACTAAGTTATGTTCAGAATTCATATACACACATAAGTTTGCTTTTCAAGCCAGCCATTGCTTTCTAAATCTTAGTGTTGCAGTACGTTGTCAATATTTTATCTTCCCGCATCTCGTGGTGTTTACCAAACAAACGTTCTTCTGTGATTTTAGAAAAGAGAGCTCGCTTCAGTCACCTGAAATTCGACCAAGACTTCCTTCTCGTTTCATTCCTCCAGCCCATACTCATCAGTTATAATGTTTTACAAAATTTTTATGATATATTTCAGCCTAAGTTCTTAGTAGCAAGTCATCATAAACTTCATAGTAACTTGTCGACGTGCCACTGAACGAGCCTGGAGAAGAGCTCAGATTACAGCTTTCCAATCCAGCAAAATTATTTGATTTTCAACATCCATTTAGTATTTTATCACTCTTTCAATGTAAGGGAGAAATTTTGTCAGATTTGCTCAGACATCCCCCCCATGAACCATGGACCTTGCCGTTGGTGGGGAGGCTTGCGTGCCTCAGCGATACAGATAGCCGTGCCGTAGGTGCAACCACAACGGAGGGGTATCTGTTGAGAGGCCAGACAAACGTGTGGTTCCTGAAGAGGGGCAGCAGCCTTTTCAGTAGCTGCAAGGGCAACAGTCTGGATGATTGACTGATCTGGCCTTGTAACAATAACCAAAACGGCCTTGCTGTGCTGGTACTGCGAACGGCTGAAAGCAAGGGGAAACTACAGCCGTAATTTTTCCCGAGGGCATGCAGCTTTACTGTATGATTACATGATGATGGCGTCCTCTTGGGTAAAATATTCCGGAGGTAAAATAGTCCCCCATTCGGATCTCCGGGCGGGGACTACTCAAGAGGATGTCGTTATCAGGAGAAAGAAAACTGGCGTTCTACGGATCGGAGCATGGAATGTCAGATCCCTTAATCGGGCAGGTAGGTTAGAAAATTTAAAAAGGGAAATGGATAGGTTGAAGTTAGATATAGTGGGAATTAGTGAAGTTCGGTGGCAGGAGGAACAAGACTTCTGGTCAGGTGACTACAGGGTTATAAACACAAAATCAAATAGGGGTAATGCAGGAGTAGGTTTAATAATGAATAGGAAAATAGGAATGCGGGTAAGCTACTACAAACAGCATAGTGAACGCATTATTGTGGCCAAGATAGATACAAAGCCCACACCTACTACAGTAGTACAAGTTTATATGCCAACTAGCTCTGCAGATGACGAAGAAATTGAAGAAATGTATGATGAAATAAAAGAAATTATTCAGATTGTGAAGGGAGACGAAAATTTAATAGTCATGGGTGACTGGAATTCGAGTGTAGGAAAAGGGAGAGAAGGAAACATAGTAGGTGAATATGGATTGGGGGACAGAAATGAAAGAGGAAGCCGCCTGGTAGAATTTTGCACAGAGCACAACATAATCATAACTAACACTTGGTTTAAGGATCATGAAAGAAGGTTGTATACATGGAAGAACCCTGGAGATACTAAAAGGTATCAGATAGATTATATAATGGTAAGACAGAGATTTAGGAACCAGGTTTTAAATTGTAAGACATTTCCAGGGGCAGATGTGGACTCTGACCACAATCTATTGGTTATGACCTGTAGATTAAAACTGAAGAAACTGCAAAAAGGTGGGAATTTAAGGAGATGGGACCTGGATAAACTAAAAGAACCAGAGGTTGTACAGAGATTCAGGGAGAGCATAAGGGAGCAATTGACAGGAATGGGGGAAATAAATACAGTAGAAGAAGAATGGGTAGCTTTGAGGGATGAAGTAGTGAAGGCAGCAGAGGATCAGGTAGGTAAAAAGACGAGGGCTAGTAGAAATCCTTGGGTAACAGAAGAAATATTGAATTTAATTGATGAAAGGAGAAAATATAAAAATGCAGTAAGTGAAACAGGCAAAAAGGAATACAAACGTCTCAAAAATGAGATCGACAGGAAGTGCAAAATGGCTAAGCAGGGATGGCTAGAGGACAGATGTAAGGATGTAGAGGCCTATCTCACTAGGGGTAAGATAGATACCGCCTACAGGAAAATTAAAGAGACCTTTGGAGATAAGAGAACGACTTGTATGAATATCAAGAGCTCAGATGGAAACCCAGTTCTAAGCAAAGAAGGGAAAGCAGAAAGGTGGAAGGAGTATATAGAGGGTCTATACAAGGGCGATGTACTTGAGGACAATATTATGGAAATGGAAGAGGATGTAGATGAAGATGAAATGGGAGATATGATACTGCGTGAAGAGTTTGACAGAGCACTGAAAGACCTGAGTCGAAACAAGGCCCCCGGAGTAGACAATATTCCATTGGAACTACTGACGGCCTTGGGAGAGCCAGTTCTGACAA
The DNA here is from genome assembly GCF_021461385.2 of Schistocerca piceifrons. Lineage (NCBI taxonomy): Eukaryota > Metazoa > Arthropoda > Insecta > Orthoptera > Acrididae > Schistocerca > Schistocerca piceifrons. Next base: position 392,720,929 of record NC_060142.1, read on the forward strand.
AACTCTACCATCTGGTGAGCAAGGTGTATGAAACAGGTGAAATACCCTCCGACTTCAAGAAGAATATAATAATTCCAATCCCAAAGAAAGCAGGTGTTGACAGATGTGAAAATTACCGAACTATCAGCTTAATAAGTCACAGCTGCAAAATACTAACACGAATTCTTTACAGACGAATGGAAAAACTAGTAGAAGCCAACCTCGGGGAAGATCAGTTTGGATTCCGTAGAAACACTGGAACACGTGAGGCAATACTGACCTTACGACTTATCTTAGAAGAAAGATTAAGGAAAGGCAAATCTACGTTTCTAGCATTTGTAGACTTAGAGAAAGCTTTTGACAATGTTGACTGGAATACTCTCTTTCAAATTCTAAAGGTGGCCGGGGTAAAATACAGGGAGCGAAAGGCTATTTACAATTTGTACAGAAACCAGATGGCAGTTATAAGAGTCGAGGGACATGAAAGGGAAGCAGTGGTTGGGAAGGGAGTAAGACAGGGTTGTAGCCTGTCCCCGATGTTGTTCAATCTGTATATTGAGCAAGAAGTAAAGGAAACAAAAGAAAAATTCGGAGTAGGTATTAAAATTCATGGAGAAGAAATAAAAGCTTTGAGGTTTGCCGATGACATTGTAATTCTGTCAGAGACAGCAAAGGACTTGGAAGAGCAGTTGAATGGAATGGACAGTGTCTTGAAAGGAGGATATAAGATGAACATCAACAAAAGCAAAACAAGGATAATGGAATGTAGTCTAATTAAGTCGGGTGATGCTGAGGGAATTAGATTAGGAAATGAGGCACTTAAAGTAGTAAAGAAGTTTTGCTATTTGGGGAGCAAAATAACTGATGATGGTCGAAGTAGAGAGGATATAAAATGTAGGCTGGCAATGGCAAGGAAAGCGTTTCTGAAGAAGAGAAATTTGTTAACATCCAGTATTGATTTAAGTGTCAGGAAGTCATTTCTGAAAGTATTCGTATGGAGTGTAGCCATGTATGGAAGTGAAACATGGACGATAAATAGTTTGGACAAGAAGAGAATAGAAGCTTTCGAAATGTGGTGCTACAGAAGAATGCTGAAGATTAGATGGGTAGATCACATAACTAATGAGGGAGTATTGAATAGGATTGGGGAGAAGAGAAGTTTGTGGCACAACTTGACCAGAAGAAGGGATCGGTTGGTAGGACATGTTCTGAGGCATCAAGGGATCACCAATTTAGTATTGGAGGGCAGCGTGGAGGGTAAAAATCGTAGGGGGAGACCAAGAGATGAATACACTAAGCAGATTCAGAAGGATGTAGGTTGCAGTAGGTACTGGGAGATGAAAAAGCTTGCACAGGATAGAGTAGCATGGAGAGCTGCATCAAACCAGTCTCAGGACTGAAGACCACAACAACAACAACAACATGCTCAGACATGCGGTTGTTATCAAAGTAATTTAGTTTTTATTTTCGCACTTGTTGCGAAATAACATCAGTGTAAAAATCATCTATTAATAATTTTGTTTATACACATTTTAAAGAAATCATATTGTGTGTTTTTCGATCAGATGGATAAGCGGAGTACTGTACCGTCATGATTTAACTGAGTTTGGCAGGCTGATCACCAAGGAAAATTCATGGACTGCAGCCATCGAGGGAGAAAGAACTTCTGGCAAAGAAAAAGTACATTGAAATATCATTCACTTCGACGGTGGCTGTTGCATCATCATCCTATCAATGCGATGTGATCGTTTAATGAGGCTAAATATCTGAGAGCAGTAACGTCAGAGAAGGGGTCAATGGGCATAAGCGATGGAGTAACATTTTTTTTAAACAAATCGCATATCCTTTCAGGAGTTGTGTGTCATGCAAAAATACCCACAAAAAGCAAAGGCAAAATTTATGAAATGGCTGTATGGTCAGCGCTATTATATGGTAGTGAAGTCTGTGCATAAAGAAAATACTCATGAAAAGAAGCTCCTTGAAAACAGAAATGCTCGTGTTACGATGGGCAGAAGGAGCGACATTGTAAAAAAAATGGGCCTACTTTACCAACTCCAATTAAAAAGTGCGATAGCCGAGGGCCCCGCGATCACGGCTAAAGTTTAATGACGATTAAATTGTCTGTGTTGCACCAAGTTTAATTGTTGCTTAGGAAAACGCGTTCAGCAAATCGGGAATTTGACTGCGGTTAACTCTGTGTGTTACAAAAGAAAGTGCCCACTTTGCAAAGATAATAATAATAAGAATCGCTGACTGTGGTACTTACCATAGAGTATTTTCTATAGTACTTACCTCTAACCTCTACACTTTTCAGTTTGTTATCGTAACGTGGGTATTGTTACTGAGCTACGGAGGGCAAGAAAAGGACGCAGAAAGTCTAAAATTTGAAACTGATGTCCTTTATAGTCTGTCGGCTATAATGCAGAAATATTAGAACGTAAAAAGACAGACGAGTGTAATGTTAGGGATAAACTGGAACCATGGTGAAATATAGCAACTAAGATCTATTTCCCTTCTCGTCCACGACCAAACGACATTTTTTTTAGAAGAAATGAATCCATGAGCGAGTATATACTGTAACTGACAGTTTCTGGAGAGACAGTTTGGTGTTAGGTTGATGTTGCGTAACTTCTCTCTTGTTGCAGCCTCCTCATGGATTGCATCCAACCACGTGGATTTGACATCTGTTGGCCGGAATTTTTTATGAACATTGCGCCATACCTTGCTCTGGTCTGTCGACGGCTAGCTGTTAGACGGCTTTTCCAGTCGAGTGAAACAGCCGAACGAAATTAGTCTCTGCGCCCGCATAAATGAATGTTTTCAATCAGTCTCCGCGTTTGGTTGGTTTCATTTAATGTCAGACAACTGACTGACATACGTCTCTGACATTTACGGCAGTTTATGAATGTTTCCGCTGAGCTTCAGTTTCAATTGATTTCAGTTACGTAATCTTTCAGCCTTTTCGGTTGTAGATCAACCATCACAAGGGTTGCCATCTCTTTAGAGGAAATAACGTATCTTATTTCAAGGAGAGATGAATAAAAGTATAATTCTAAATTTGAAATATTTTCTACAGTTATGCATTTATTTACTTAAATACAAGTTTTTCATAAGTATGTTGTTAAATATGGATTTTTAGTTTGTTTTAAAATGTTCATAACTGATGCTACATTATAAATACACTGGCATTCTGTAAAGTAATGCCTCGCAAATTTTTTTATTGAAAACTCTTGAAGTCTTTTAAATAAAACAAGCGCTGTTAATATTCTACATCTTTGTTCTTCATTTTTAGATATTTTCATCGCTCAGCCACTAGAGGGCTCCGATTGTAGCGTGCAACAAGGCTACGTGTAACGTAACAACGACGGTGCGTGAAAAATAATGTGTTGTAATCGAGTTTCGAACTCGAAAAGTTCGTCCACACAGTCTCTTTCATCATGACAATGCCACACCATACACGAGCGCTGCAGCATCTGCAACAATCCGAAGGCTTGGGTTCGCTGCCGTCGTACAGTCCCGACTTGGCCCCATCCGTCTTCATCTGTTTCCAGAACTTAAAGAACACATTTGAGGACTTCGCTTTCATAGAGATGAAGCGGTGCAAACAGAGGTGAGGTAGTGGCTCCGTCAATCAAATCAAATAATGCATGTCGACGCTGTCAACAAAATGGTCTTTTGTTGTGAGAAATCTGTTCGCCGCCAGGTGACTATTCTACACTGAGAAATAAATATGTATACACGGAGAAAAAAGAACGTTAATAACGTCCGTTTTATTTAAAAACTTTAAGACTGTTGACATAAAAAGTTTGGAGGAATTACTTTTCAGTACGACCACGCGTATGTTTAAATAAACTAAAATTTACTTTTTTATTTAAAGTTATTGAGTTCCGTCTCCCTCTTCCCGCTGGTTTGCACCCAGCGCTGATAATTCTCTTTCTGTAAACGCTGCGATGATGTGAACAGAAAGTTTGTAAGATACAGTTTTTTAAATCTTTGCTGACTTAATCACTTATTTTTTAAGCATATGCTGTATGGGAAGGATTTCTTTTTACTGAGAGAAAAATTTTACATCATTCTTTAATTTTCCCTGAATTTTTTAAATTTAATAATTGATAATTAATACTGTTTCAGAATATGAATAATCCTTGCACATAGTGTATAGCGGATTTAATTTCTCCTGAGGATCACTTTTTATCTTGTCAAATGATTTCTTCCATTCCCACGCCACTAGACGTGTCGGCATTTTGATCGAGACAAACTTTACTATTAACTACACGCCTATTAGTAAACATGGTCGAAAAACTTACATAAAATCTAGTTACTGACACTTAATAAAAATCAGATATCGGAAGGGCAATAACAGTGACGACAGCGATAACAGATGCAGTCAATAATAACGATATCACAATGGCAAAATGATCGAACGTTTCCGCTCAGAACTGAATGCCTCGGACTGGGTCGGTTTTCATTCGGTTGTTTCCACACACTGGTTTCACTCAAAAGAACGAATGAATAATTCAACCAATACGTAGAATTACAATCGAATGAGTCGATTATTTTCTAACAACTGACTGATTTAATTGTTTTCATACGCTTGAATGTCCACAGCAGCTTCTGTAAAGTTGGCGTATTGAGTACTGAAAGGGTCGTTGGTGTAAAGAAAGCTGTGTAATGTGTAAAGAAAGCTGTGTAACGGCGGAGGGATTTCTCTGTCATGTAACTCACTATAACGCAATACGACCCCAGGCCTCGTCTGACGACTTGAATGGAAGTTCTTGCTTGTACTGCGTGCTTCTCTCCTTTATCAAGGAAATCGCTGAGCAGTTCTCGTAGATAATGGGCAATGAGAAAAAGGTTTAGGAAAGTAAGGAAAAAAAACAGTGTAACGAGGTCGAAGCAATATGTCTCCCTACGCCAGCGCTCCTTGCAAGGCGGCGCTGCAAAGCCAACAGGGCGCTGTGGAACGCCTTTCGAGAAGTCGTCTCATTTGTTGCCGCTGACAAGCAAACTAGGCGGCAGCTAATGACAACACGTGTTCCGTTCTCTCCCCCACCCCGAGACGCGACGCGAGCCTTAACTCTACAGTCTCTGGCTGCCGCTCACCCCTCCGCTGCCTCAGCTCCATTGTGAGGGCCACATCGCTGTCCTACATACACTGGTGGATCGACAATGAGGTGATAAAAGTCATGGGATAGCGATATGCACATATGCAGTTGGTGGCAGTATCGCGTGTACAAGGTATAAAATAAGTGCATTGGATAGGGTGATTCACGTGAAAAGGTTTCCGGCGTGAATGTGACCGCACGACGTGAATTAACAGATTTTGAAAGCGGAATCGTAGTTGGAGCTAGACGCATGGGACGTTTCATTTCGGAAATCGTTAGGAAATTCAATATTTCGAGATTCACAGTGTCAACAGCGTGCCGAGAACACCAAATTTCAGACCTCTCATCACAGACAACGCAGTGGCCGACAGCCTTCACTTAACTACCGAGAGGAGCGGCGTTTGCGTAGAGTTGTCAGTGTTAAGAGACAAGCAAAACCGAGTGAAATAACGGCAGAAATCTATCTGCAACTTGGACTCTTGACCATATCTGTTGGACGCTAGACGACTGGAAAACCGTAGCCTGGTCGGATGAGTTCGAAAGAGCTGATGATAGAATTCGAGGGTGGCGCAGACCGCACGAAGCCATGGACCAAATTTTAAACAAGGCACTGCACAAGCTGGTGGTGGCTCGATAAAGGTGTGGGTTGTATGTACATGTAATCTGCTAGATTTGGCTACTTGGAGACCATTTGCAGCCATTCACGTACTTACCGAGCGAGGTGGCGCAGTGGTTAGCACACTGGACTCGCATTCGGGAGGACGACGGTTCAAACCCGCGTCTGGCCATCCTGATTTAGGTTTTCCGTGAGTTCCCTAAACTGCTTGAGCCAAATGTCAGGATGGTTCCCTTGAAAAGGCACAGCCAACTTCCTTCCCCAGCCTTCTCTAACCCGATGTGACCGATTACCTCACTGTTTGGTCTCCTCCCACAAATCAACCAACCAACCATTCATGTACTTAATGTTCCCAAATCACTATTAAACAATTTTTATGGATACAACGCGCCATGTCACCAGGCCACAATTGTTCGTAGTTGGTTTGAAGAACATTCTGGACAATTCGAGCTAATGATTTGGGCAGCCATTCTGAATCCCATAGAACATATATGGGACATAATCGAGAAGTCAATTCGGGCACAAAATCCTGCAGTGGTAACGCTTTCGCAATTACGGGCGCCTAAGAGGCAGCATGGCTCAATATTTCTGCAGGGGACTTGCAATGACTTGTTGAGTCCATGCCACGTCGACCTGCTACACTACGCTGGCCAAAAGGAAATCCGACAGGATGTTAGGAGGTATGTCATCACTTTTATCATCTCAGTGTCCACGAGTCACCGACCAAGTGCAACAGGTATGGAACTCCATCCCACAAACTGACATCTGGTACCTGTGCAACACAATGCATAGCGGCTACACTTACTATTAATGTACCAGCATTTAACATTTGCAATGTCTTATGATCTTGCAATGTTAATCACTTAAATATGTTAGGTAAACAAATGTATTCTCAAAATTTCATTAGTCTACATTAATTAGTTTTTGGTCTGCGACTTTTTTTCCGCTAGGGAATTTTTAAAATATTTTTGGTCATTTATAAGGAACTTACTAAAAGACGTAACAGTCTGAATGGTGTAGACCAGGGATCTCCAGATTACTAGCCCATGGTGGCCGTATACTAGACCATGAGGGCCACAGTTACTCAGAAATAGGGAAGAAAATTATAAAGAAATTTGTTTTTGGTTTACACAAATATTTTAATCAGTGAAAACCTGAGATACACTTTATTACCCCGAAGTAGATTTAGTGAGAGGTACGCAATTTGTCTTTTGAATCCAAAATTTTTACGAACTGTGTGTGTGTTGTATGAGCAAAATAGCTCATAAATGCTTGTCACTCAGGTTGAAAATGTTTCATTATTTCGAGGGATGTACCAACGTCAGCAGCAATTGTTCACTGAAATCCACTGGGATGACAAAAGTCATGGGATACCTCCAAATATCGCGTCGGACCTCCTTTTCCCCGGCTTAGTGCAGAGACTCGACGTGGCATGGACTCAACGAGTCGCTGGAAGTCCACTGCAGAATCAAGTCATGCTGTCTCCATAGCCGTCCACAGCTGTGGAAGTGTTGCCGGTACAGGATTTTGTGGACTAACTGACCTCTTGACTATGTCCCATAAAGTCGATTACGTCCCAATCGATATGGTCACGAGCGCAGAAGAGGCGCTGCAGGGTATATCGTGCTGTTAGCAAATGCCCTCGCGTCCGTCGTCTGCTACCATAGCCCAGTAACGCCAAATTTCCCAGCCCAGTCCCAACGGATACGTTTTTCGCACGTCCCGCTGACAATTTCTGATATTATTTCAAACATTGTTTCTTGTCTGTTCGCACTCACAACAGTACGCGAACGCTGCTGCTCTCGGTCGTTCAGTGAAGGTCGTCCGTGGTGAGAGGTGATGCCTGAAATTTGATATTCTCTCTTGACACTATGGATCTCGAAGTATTGAATTCCCTAACGATTTCCGAAACGGAATATCCCATGCGTGTAGCCCCAACTACCATTCCGCGTTCATAGTCTGTTAGTTACCGTGGTGCAGCCAAAATCAAGTCGGAAACCTTTTCACATGAATCACCTGAGTGCAAATGACAGCCCCACCAACGTACTGTCCTTTTATACCTTGTGTACCCGATACTAACGCCATCTGTATTGTAAGCTCTCTGTTAAATATTTTCTGTATGTGAGAAAGCTCAATATTTCTTTCGCTTGTGCCTTTATCCCGCTGTTTCGCAGGGTCGGCATTGTTAGCAACGGATTTGGCAAGGTTAATGTTAAGGGGTGGCCAGATGCCCTTCCTACCACCAACCCGTACCCCCCCCCCCCCCCAGGGATGGAGTTAGTGTACCCTAGCTGTCTGAATTTAGTGTAATCCATGGATTAGTGTAAACGTGTTCAGACGTCTGTGAGCCGTGTAACTGAGGCGAGACGTGGGGACCAGCCCGGTATTCAGCTAGGGGATGTGGAAAACCGCCTAAAAACCACATACCACATCCAGGCTGGCCAGCATACCTGCCCTCGTCGTTAAGCCGCCAGGCGGATTCTATCCGGGGCCGGCGCTCATACTCGATTCCAGAAAGCAACGCATTAGCGCTCTCGTCTAACCTGGCGGGTTGTGAGAAAACTGAATTATATTGATCCCAAAAATTTTCTCCTCAGTAGCATGTTTTTTTTTTTTTTTTTTAGATAGCGAATTCAACTGCTGACCAAAACTGGCTGATGAGTGGCCCTGTGTTGTGCATGTGAAAGTGTCATGAAATAGAACTTTAAACTTCATCAAGTGCAAAATTAAAAATAAAGAAAATGAATCTCATAAAGTGTGAAAAAGAAACTAATTGATGCTCAGTCAAAACTATATAACTAAAACTCAGTACCGAAGTACACTATGAACGATGCGTAACATGAAGAGCACTGTTATACTAAGAAGGTCCACAAAAATAAATTACTGCGCTACTCGGAAGAAATATCTTTTTGAAATTACCATCACTGTCCACTGAAAATTAATCTGTTTGCTAGCATGTCACCTGACCATTGCAACTACACGCTATTTGCTCAAGAACACAACGTGAGATCTACTCCGAAATAGAAGTGACTTACCTCTTGCTCAGCATGTTGTTTTAGTGTCTGGAGTACTGACGTTCACGAAAGCAAAAACAAATCAGCATATGCAGCAACTAAAGGAAAATAAACTACTCACTATTAATTTCTTTCTTTTTTGTTTGTCAGAAACAATCTGTGACTTCGTGTTACGTAAGGTACAATGCACACGTGACAAAATGCTCTAAATTTTACTATAAATCATGAAAGTGGGTTTTCTTCTAAAATCTTGAGAAATCAAACTCTGATTATTGTGACAAAGACAGCACAATAAGTAATAAGGCTCTAACAATTACAAAATTCACTCATTACCAAAATTATAAAAATACCTTTAAATTCCTCCAAAATATTCTCTATCAATAAAATGATCAAGAAAGTATTATATGTCAGTTTTCATCTCCATATTAAAGTATTCTAGATAGCTTCATCCAGATTCACAGAAAACGGATCTCAGTCTTTGAAAAAGGTAACTGTACGCTTCTCAGTCCCAAATAAGAATGTCCCAGCGCTGCACAACTCATTGAAAGCAAATCAACCAAAGACAAAACTAAACACAGAGTGAAGGGTCTTGTTCACTATTCCTACGGCGCGCTCATTCATCTTTTTCCGAGTAGAGTAATGGTGAATTATTTACAATAGCAGGAAAAATATGAGAACCTTATAGTACTGATGCACGGTACTATCCCATGACTTTTGCTTCTACAGCGTAACTCAATGGTAAAAGTGGAAAATCTATGTCGGACAGGGTCTCGAACTCGAATTCCCTACTTCATGAAAATAACCGCCACAAGCACCTCAGCTACTTGAGCACGCTTTCCGTCTCACCCAAAGCTACTAAGCAGCGTATGTATCCAGACCACATTTGCTCGCAGGTTCTCCTGTATTCCTGCAAGAAAAAATGCTTCAAATGGCTCCGAGCACTATGGGACTTAACTTCTGAGGTCATCAGTCCCCTAGAACTTAGAACTACTGAAATATAACTAACTTAAGGGCATCACACACATCCATGCCCGAGGCAGGATTCGAACCTGCGACTGTAGCGGTCACGCGGTTCCAGACTGTAGCGCCTAGAACCGGTCGGCCACTTCGGCCGGCATTCCTGCAAGAGGTTCGGACCATATTGTGCATCCATGCTAAGAACATCATAACCGTCAAGTTTGCTGGTGTACTATTATATGTGATGGCTGTTCTGTTGGACATGTCCGACACAACAGACACTACAAATATACGAAGGTTGGAGCTTTGATGGAGGCAACTATTTATTTACAGCTCGTACAAAATAGATACGTGTTTCAAAGTTTTACTGACCTTCAAAGCAGTCACCAGCATTGTGTCTAACCCGTTGCCAGCGATGTGGAAGCCATAGAATACTCTTAGCAGTGCCAGTTGTGTTGACAATTCTAGCGGCGCGGTCTATTGCCCGACGAATTTGTAGCAGATCTGAGGTGAACCCCCTGAAGTCTTTCCTTCAGTTTAGAAAACTAGTTGAACTCATGAGGGCTTAAATCAGGGTAGTGCAGTAGGTGGTATAGCACTTAGCAGCCCCATCAGTCAAAGAAATCAGTAGCAGCTTGCACTGTAATGCACGTTGTCCTGCATAATAATAGTCAGTTGCTGCAAAAAGTATCATCACTTCTGTCTCTAAGCTGGTCGTAGGTTGTGTTCCAAAAATGATCAGCATAGAGACATAAGTGATGACACTGTCTGCAGGACCTGACCATCATTTTACAGGGCAATGCTGTAGCTCGTACAATGCAAGCTGTTACTGATTTGTTTGACTGATGGGCTGCTATACTACCTACTGCACTCCCCTGACTTAAGCTCTCGTGAGTTCAACTCGATTTCTAAACAGAAGGAAACACTTCACGGCAATTGCTTCACAACTGCTACAAATCTGTCGGGCAATATACCGCGCCGCTTAAACTGTCAACACAACTGGCACTGCTAAGAGTATCCTAGAACTCCACATCTCTGGCAACGGGTTATACACAATGCTGGTGACTACTTTGAAGGTCAGTAGAACTCTGAAACACTTATCTCTTTTGTACGAGCTGTAAATAAATGGTTGCCACTATTAAAGTATATCTGTAAGCTTGACTGCTATGATATCCTCAGAGTGGATGCAGAGCAGGGTCTGAACCTCTTGCAGCAATACAGCCTTATGTTGGAGACTCCTACTGTGGACTATTACCTGTTTCCTACACAGTTTATACCTGTGCCATGTGATTTTCCACACAGATTGAGGTCGTTGCCTTACGCGTTTAAAATAATGTTTTTCTCTTGTATGTATGCAGTCTACTATACACATTATGATGTGAATGCACGATGCCAGTTGACGGGCCTCCTCCCACCAAACTGCACTGTGTTGGTTGTAAGATGGAAAATAATAAATGAGTTTTTTGCTACTCAATGTATAAAATATATGTATGTAGACAAGGCCGTTTAGCAGGTACGTCAGACGCTCCCACCTAAGCCATAGTGTCTACTGCTTTTCACGAACTATTATTTCATATTTCAATGAGACACATTTGAGCCTCGATTAATCTCCCTATACTGACAGATATGAACCCTATGGGCGAACACTGGCGGCCGTTTATCGGGGACCCGATAAGCTGTGATCCTTTGGCTCTCAAAGACAGTCATTCACAACCGTTCGGTGAACAACGACTGTGGGCTCTAGAGGCAGTGTTGGTGGCGGCACTACCAGCAGCGCCACTGGGAGCGGTGGTGGTGGCCCTGGAGGCAACGGTGGAGGCAGTGAAGGTAGCGGTGTACAAGAAAACTGATGCCTGATAAGGAACTACGTGTTTTTTTAATAGGTAGTTGGGCAGGACATGGGTGGAACGGTGTTTGAGACAAACAACACTGTGGGAAACACTCCCTGCTTTCAAAATGGCTCTGAGCACTATGGGACTTAACATCTATGGTCATCAGTCCCCTAGAACTTAGAACTACTTAAACCTAACTAACCTAAGGACAGCACACAACACCCAGCCATCACTCCCTGCTTTATTAATTATTCTGTTATGCAAGTCTCATTACATTGTGGTAGCACAAAACTTTGGAAATAGTCCTTACACTCGGCCTGAATGGCATTCAGGCCAGTAGGCGGCATTACCCACATTGAAATTCCGTCTGTAAACTCATCTTCTACAGAATTAGCAGGTTCTACACTTACACACTTTGGCACAGGGGGTATAGAGGAATTTATACACTGTTCCACTTGATTTAGTATAACGCTACTCTTCTACCTCATTGTAAGCCGTCCTTACTTACTGTTCCAGCGGTACAAAATTTCTGTGGTTATCTATAGTGCATAACACAGGTCTTCTAAATTCAAAATGGGTCATATGGCTCTAAGCACTATGGGACTTAACATCTGAGGTCATCAGTCCCCTAGACTTAGAACTACTTAAACATAACTAACTTAAGGACATCACACACATTCATGCCCGAGGCAGGATTCGAACCTGCGACCGTAGCAGCAGCGCGGTTCCGGACTGAAGCGCCTAGAACCGCTCGGCGACAGCGGCCGGCTTCTAAATTCACAAAAATTGAATATTTTAAATATATGCTTGAGCCCCATGAAGTTAATTCTAATATAGATTCGCCATACCTTCGGGTACTGAGATTTTATGGCCGAACACATGAACATCTCTTGGGGTGTGGTATGGATCATACACATCCGTCACGCCTTGATTGGTTTCAACAGGCAAACAGAAGTACACATCAAGGGGGATATCTCTGCAGTTCTGTGAGCTGTGCTAGCTCCAGCAGTGGCGGATGCTCCTGCGGCTGCAGTGGTGATGTTACAGTATAGCTGAACTACAGCAGCTGCTGCAGTTGCAGCTGCAGCGGTACATTATAATTGATCAACACCGTGTCCAATAAATCAGGAAGCCCTTATGCAGGCTGCCGTGGCAGTATGGCCAGTAGTAGGTGGGTGTCCTCATCCAGCAATTCGGTGACTACCGGTCCAGAGGAACATTGCTGTGCTGGAGCAGTAACAAACCATAAGTACTACGAGAGATCTATCAGATCCGTCGCACGTCTTTTAGCTTTCCTAAACTGTTCATCGGCTTTTGCCTCATGCTAAATGTTTCCAAGTATAACTAACCTCAAAGGAAAGTGGGCACCATCGAATTCTTTAGGTCTGCATTGTCAGTAAATGATAATTCGGATCCACACTCCCCCTAAACCAACTAATGTGAAAATCCAATCTGACAACAGACCACGAAGAGGTAGATTAATAAAAAGGACATAAGAAGATGTCTGTGTGTGTCTCACTACTTGCACTTTGACCGAAACATCTGCCTGATGTGATTAAAGTAGATTCAGATTAGTTTACACCAGCGATTTATGTCTGAACCGAACAGAAACAACTGCAGCCACCCTTGGAATTAGCTCCTTGTAAATAGGCAATTTCATACTCGTCTTAACGGAGCAAGGAGAAAGCAAGTCAAGTCTTATTGAGATACTTTTTCCGCATATGAGGTTATCTTCGTGTGGTGGTGCTTCACAAGTGAGTAGCATGCCTCTTCAGGCAAGGCAGCCCGTTATGCCTTGTGGACAATATAGCAGCGCCGCTGCCTACAGCGGTCACTTTAGGAGCCCACTTGGCGTTCGTCATTGACTGTTCTCAGCAGGACACTTTACTCATTACCGTTTATAGTATAATTTCATAACGTGTAATGCAAACTGCAACGTAAATCTTAATAATGAGTGCTACGACGGCTCGACAGACATTTTCCAACAATAATATTCTACTTACTTACCACTATAATACTGTAAGAGGATATATATGGTACTGCAAGACTATAGAAGATTATGAAACAGAAGCAACGAAAAAATTCTCAGTTACAAATAACCTGAATTATCGCTTTCGCCAGCGAGAGCGCAGCATTTTAAATAACATCGTTGGCTTGTTAGCGTTCCGTGATTTTTAACAAACTTGTATATTCCGTGACTTTACTAATGATTGGTTTCACTGATAGTAGACGTGACTACGGAAGGACGTATTTTCAGAAGAGGTGTACTTTTGTTGTTAATAAAAGAAACGATAGCAGCCATTGCTGCGAGATATCAGAAAATATTAATTTATGTCAATATACGCTCTTGTGAAGCTGAATATATACTGTAATAGTTGAGCACAGAGAAGAACCTTTTTATGAAACAATAATTGTTATCTTAAAAGGTAAAATTTTTCTCATTTCTGAAGTGAATAGTATGCTCATCTTTCCTCTCCTAGTAAGTACAGTACAAAGTTCAAGCAAGCAGAAGACAGGATTTAGAATGCCAGGTAGTACTGTGCGATGCCTGTTTAAGAACACGGTCTTTTGGAATGAACAGATCGTCTTTTGTGAAAAGCGAAAATATGTGGAACTTGCGCTACCGACACAGACCGTCATAGTTGTTTAGAATCGTATCCGTCTGACTTTGGTCTTCAATAACGGCCTCAAGAATTTTTTCAGAGCTACATTACTGCAAAATTAATAATTTACTCTTTTTCAGCCGAGAAGACAGTCATTAAGATCCACAGCACTACATATTTTGTCTTTGACGAAAAAGTCAGTTTCCATTTTAATATTCAAAAGTAACACCAAAGGACAGATTTATTTAAATCATTTAATACTAGGAAGGAAAGAGCACCTGGTAACAGTAGGGAACAGTAGTTACAATCAATTTTTCAGCGGGAAGTTTCGAGACTGCCTGTCTGTTTGTTCTTTTTGCTCTTATCGTGAATACTTAATAATTTTTCTAGTGCCCAAGGGAGGGTCTTTAGACGGTGGAGACACACCTCTCGCTGACACGGTAGCTCCAACGCAGAAAAAACTGCATAGAAGCCGGTGTAGGCGACCTACTGGCGCTAGTCCAATGTTGAAAGCCTACTGGTGAAGTAGGAAGTTATGCTCAGGGCAGACGTACAAATGCCAAAGGCGTTTACCAAAATCGTGAGAAGAGTTAAGATTCTTTCGAAAAATATTCAGGATGGTTGGTGGGGAAACAAGCATTTGCTTATGTCTCATAAGCTAACACCAAGACGAGGGTCCGCCCCCGGTAGCTGAGTGGTCAGCGCCACAGATTCTCAGCTGGGTCGGAGATTTTTCTCCGCTCAGGGACTGGGTGTTGTGTTGTCCTAATCATCATCATTTCATCTTCATCGACGAGCAAATCACCGACGTGGCGTCAGATCGAAAGACTTGCACCCGGCGAACGGTCTACCTGACAGGAGGCCCTAGTCACACGACATTTATTTTACCAAGACTACGGCTCTCATTGCCACTACTATGTGGCACAAATCTTTCTGAGGCTAACAAGAGGAGTCATGTGGAAAATTTTCTCTCTTACGACAGGTGAAACAAATAAGCACGAGCCCTGGTTGGATGACACGGGTTTTTGGTGGAATTATTTTTGCTGAGACACCAGAGTTCGAGAAACGAAAAAGTACAGACAACATTCGATATCGAAGAAAACCAGAGAGGAGATTAGGTTCTGGAGATCGGTGCAGAACAGCTGCTTCCTAGACAGCATTTGGTCTCCGTTCAAGATCTGTGGCAGCAGCCAGAATGGTGAGTATTCTCGCTTCATTTTTAGGATTCAGCTGGGATCAACATTGTGTGAAGTTTTAAGTCTCATGTGACCAAATTAGAGCCATTTCACAGTTTTAGTCAGGTGTCTTAATTTTCTCATTTCAATTCTTTCGTGATTTGGACTCAATTTTTGTTACAGTGAAGCTTGAGTTATCGTACCTTATTCACAAACTCGCCTGGTGCACATATTAATTCTGGTGCACGTCTGCCCCCGCTTTATGCTATAGATAATGCAAACGCATTGCCGCATCATTTAAAGTCGATTCAACCGGAATCTCTGGAAGTAACGCCTCTTTTACACAGTGTTTCCCAATACCTTGCAGACTCACTAATGTGAATCACTTGTAACTGCGACAGTTTAACAGTTTATAGTATTTCTCGTTATTTTTAAACGAAGATTTTCGCAATATTTAGCTTTACCTGGGTGTGAAGATCGTAAAGAAAATGTGTAGTAATCGAATTGTTCTTGAAATCATTTCGATAGTTTATTAATCGCATGTGAATTGAATATAAATTACTCAAGGCTATCATCCTTACACATATGTTAGGAACTTCTTTTTACATTTCCATGTTGCAAATCTTCTCCTAAATAACTGTTAGATTCTGATCTTTCTAAATGTCTTATGATATATTCCTTTACTTCGCATTAATCATTGATGCTCTGTTATCTAATGACCCTTGTTAAAATCATTAGTAGAATGCAACAGCCACAGAAAACTTAGTTCCTCCCCACATAGTAGCAGACAACTTTCATTTAGTTCACCCTGTCAGAATAGTTAGTTTCTTACCACATATTATTAGCAATAGGCCTCTTTCAATATATAATCGAATATATATATGTTAATAATAATATCAATAATTATTATAACATTATTATATACCTATGTTCAAATCTAACAGTCTTATTCCTCTTATGCCTGTGGATGCTCGATTGTCCCTGCTGCTGATGGCATTTTATCCTGTCCCTATGAATATCAAACCTTGAATTAGGGGGGGCTCAGGCAGTTGGATTCATAACGTAATAAAGAGAGGGATGGGGAGATCTCGTCTCCTATTGGTCCAACATTCCTATTGGTGAAGGGGGGAGGAGGGGGTGGAGAGACGGGTGGAAAGAAGGGGGTTCCGCTGGATGACTTTGATCAGTTCGCGGTGGTTCCTGGGGCAGGAGGGAGTGGGGGTCGCCATGAATATAAGTGGCCCAAGCGTGTAACCTGGCACTGGAAGTCCTTGTCTTATATTACCTCTCAAGGTCAGTGTCATCTAGAACCCACACAGATAACCTACTTCACATTGTGATTTACACATTCCGTTACTGGATGTACTTACAGAAGTCATCTTTTCCCTGATGTACTGGCTGCCATTTCGGTCAGACACTTTTCCGGGGAAGTTATAGCTGCAGATGAAAAACTCCAGGCTTTGTGCAAAGTCAGATGATACAGAAAATGTGTAAGATCCAGAAAGAACAGTAAGAAAGAAACACTAAGAGAAAACTACTCAAATTAAACAGGTCGTAAGGCACGAATGCTGCACTTCTCCCCTACTGTTCAAACTAGTGCAGCGAACAATTATTGATGCAATTAAAAGAAAGGTTCACGAAAGGACCTAAAATTTAGAGCGAAAGAATATCAGTAATAAGATTGTCTGATGACAGTCCTATTCTCAGTGGCAGCGAGGAAGAATTACAGGATCTGTAAAATGGAAGGAACTGTGTGATAAACTCAGGATATTAACTGAAAGCAAACCAAACGAGAAAGGATTAATGAGTTTTAGAAGTGAGATTAGCAAAAAACTTAACATCAAAATAGGGAGCCACGTAGTAGATGAAGAGATGGAATTCTGCTACCTTGAAAGCAAGGTAACGCATGACCCACGAAGCAAGGAAGATATGAGAAACGGACTAACACAGGCAAACAACGCATTCCTCGCTAAAAAATCAGTCCAGTACTATCAAACGCAGTCCTTAATTTGACGAAAACATGTACATGTGGTACTCAGCATTGTATGGTAGTGAGTCATGCACTGTGGGGAAACCGGAGTAGAAGAGAATAGAAGTATTTGAGATGTGGTGCTACCGAAGGAAGCTGAAGATTATGTGGACTGTTGAGATGTGATATGAGGAGGTTCTCCGCAGAATCAGTTAGGAATGAGTGAAAGCGTTAACTATATGAAGTATCATGATTATAGAATATGTGCTAAGACGTCGGGATACAGCTCTAATAAAGACTACTAAATTTTGGTTCCTATAGATTCGATATTGTCGAGATGTATACCTGTTACATAACATTCGATTCTATTGATTGGCGACTCCATGGAGTGCAGTGTGCACAACGACCATATATGTTAAATTAAAAGGAAGGTCAGCGTTGGCCGTAATATTGATGTTTTGTTGATATCAGAATCGATTTTCGATCACATAGCGATCATCTTCAGTGCTGGAAGCTGTGGTGTACAAATTAAACTCAGACACTGGTATCAAGTTATCAATAACCAAAACTGAGAAGCGATCGCAATAACTCGCTTGTGATGGCTTCTCAGTTTTGGTTATTGATAACTTGATACCAGTGTCTGAGTATATTTTGTACGCCACAGCTTCCAGCACTGAAGATGATCGCTATGTGATCGAAAATCGATTCTGCTATCATTAAAACATCAATATTACGGCCAACGCTGACCTTCCTAACAATTTAACATTTGATTCTGTTCACTTCCATTACTGAATGCCAAGACTGTGTGTATATGTAAGTGTTCTTCAAATTTGTTGTGGACTGTCGTCTGACTGTGTATGATTTCCAGTGCAAATCAAAACAAAATGACCCTTGCTTCTTTTCTGCTTAATCATGATTGCACTCCACAGTGACAATGTGCCACATTATCATTAACAACAACTCATAGGAGCATCATGACGAGTAGTCGTGAAATACAATTAATCTCTCCACTCAGCTCTTACCACAGTTTAATTTTACAACTGAGATGAATGCTTTGTAAGAAGCGTATGTAAGTGGTAGATCACAGTTCCAGCGAAAGTCACTCACACCATATGCCATCTACTGCTCACACACGACTTTTAAGGTCATCGGGGGGTGGGGGGGGGGGGAGGATGGGGGTAGGAGGAGGGAGTAGCAAACGCCACGAAAGGACGCTTAGGTCATGTGTGAGCTGGCATCGTCGGAGACTGTTTAATTGGGCCATACATTCTTCCGGACCGACCTGGTAGTCGCAGGTATGTCGTATTCCTGCGAGAGGTTCTGACAGACATGCTAAATGATGTTCACATGCCTATTGGTCGCCGCATTCGATTTCAGCACGACAGACCCGCGCACGTTTCAGCAGACAATTGAGGGCACATCTGCAAGCAACCTTTCCCAGCAGCTGGATTGGTCACGATGGGCCAGTCGCATGGCCACCACGATCAACCGATTTGACCCTAATCGATTTTTTGCTGTGGGGGTACCTGAAGGGTGTTCTTTATGAAACATCTGTTACATCGCCGGAGGACCGAGTGGGCAGGATTGCAAGCGGCATCAAGATTTCTTGGAGATACACCAGTTATCTTTGAGAAGAAGCGTCCTTCAATGTAACGTCGATGTCAGGCATGTCTCGACGGATCTAGACAAAAGTTTGAGCATCACCTGTAGCTGGCGTATATTTGTAGCATGATACTAAATAACTGCAATGTCATTTAGTAGCCCGGGATAACCTTTGCGACCTCCGGTTCCTATGTCATTACTGATCATTGGTGTATGCCCGATGTGCCATATGAGTCTTAAACTTTCTTTGAATCACCCTATAAAACTTGCAGTAGGGTACTGAAGTTTTATTAATACTGCCGACTCGGCCCGAGACAGACCGACCTGCAATCGGGACTGAAAACATGGTGAGTGACGAAATATGTATTCGTTCTCCAGGTCACTAGCGAATTGGCTCACCGAGAATGAGAAGTTGGAGGAACTAGAGAAATATCGCGTCGGCACGAAGCGAGTGCGAGGAAGAAGCGATGCGAGTAGTGAAACATTTGTCAGCCATGTTGCCGTGAGGGTAATGAATTGGAGCAATATGGAAACTACCAAGCCGCCCCAAGCCGGGCACGAACTTCGTGCGGGAATAAAAACATGCAAGTAACTGCGTGGTTCAGGAAGCACCCTAATCGTTTTTTTTGCTTTTGGGGTACCTGCAGGGTGTTCTTTATGAAACACCTATTACATCGCCGGTGGACCTAGAGGGCAGCATTGTTGTGGCAGCAATATTTCTTGGAGATACACCAGGTATTTTTGAGAAGTCGAGTATCGTGGGACATCCGATACAGATTATTCAATAACGATTGCGTGTGACATGTAACAGCCGGAATCAGGGAAAAATTTCTGTGGGACTAGAGGGAACAGTAGAGGGCAAAAATTTTGGAATCTATCCAACAAATCTTAGCTGTAAGTGCTATTCTGTGAAGAAGAGTTTGGCACAGGAGAGCAAGTCACGGCAAAATGCAGCAAAACAATCACAAAACTCACGACATGAGAATAATAGTAACAGATTCCTTCGGTCGACATAAAGATCTACAACACGAACATATTCTTGGGTGTCTTCTGTCTTTACAGCAGCAGTAACAACAAGCTTGGATATACTTATGGGTATCGCTACATTCACTGCTGCTTTCTCCTTGTGTACTATGTCGACACAGATGAGGAAGTATCGTACAATGTTGGCAATAACAAGCAGGCACTACGACCACTAACGCCAGATGTTTTCTGTAGCTCGTTGTATAGCGTGAGGACTGTTTCATCTTTGTGTTGTTTGACTAGGTCTGCTAGGAGGCGCAGAGCAGCGTGAAGGAATGAGAGACTGGCAACGTGTCGGGAGCGACCTAGTTAGCGGGTGATTCACGGCAGGCACAGTGCGAGCAGCGGCGGCGGCCACGAGGTGTGACGGGACGCCAGCTGCCGGCGCGGCTGCGGCTGGTCCCATCGCACGGCTCAGCGCCTCCGCCGAACGGGACGCCGGCGCTCGCGGAGCGCCGAGGCGAGGCGTCGGACTCCTGTCTGTAAATAGCGCCGGCGGAGCCGCCTCGGCTAAGCAGACCGGGGATGAATGCCTACGCCTCTGCACCTAGGAAAGTAGTTTAGGTTTCAAACTCTACCTTGTTACACTGTATGGAGAGCAGTAAACAGCCATCACACCAATTTACATCACGCTTCTAGTACGTCGTCAACCTTCAGCAAACGAAACACCTACTGACGCAAAGGTAACATCTCAGTAATGTTTACATTTTTTTTAATTAGCTGCCATTTACAAATGATCTGCCACCTAGCGACTAAGAAAGGTCACAGTATGAAATTGTACTTTTACATAATATGACGCTTATTCGATTTCTTATTACACTGAAGAGCCAAAGAAACGTACACCTTGTAACCAACCTCCCAACAGTAAAAATATGGTTATATCATTCACATTCAGTGTAACTTCCTAACAGGTTATTTTTCTATAACCTCGCAATAATAACGCAACTAACCTCTCAATAAAATTGTGGCTCACTTATAACCTTTCAATAACTGACTGTGAATTTCAACTGGTAAATTTTGGACGTCAGCAGTGCTGCGTCATGGCCCTGAAAGATCATTCTGAATAAATTGAAAATTCTTACCTCAATGAAGTCGCCGGATAATGCGTATATATCTGCTCCTATAGCAAACTTTTCTGGCACAGCCCAGTGCAATGCTGGCCAATAGATTTGTCGCGTATAAAAGGAAACGACTGATTTTTCTTTACGATAATCGGGATCACCATGGATTGCAGAAACCACTAAATTCTTTAAATTGAGATGGATGATTGTCAAAAAGTTAATTTTATAAAAAGGATTATTATTAAAAGATTTTTTGAAGCAGTTAGCAGTTACATGGGACTTGATATAACAATAGTACAA
This sequence comes from Schistocerca piceifrons, assembly GCF_021461385.2. Taxonomy (NCBI): domain Eukaryota; kingdom Metazoa; phylum Arthropoda; class Insecta; order Orthoptera; family Acrididae; genus Schistocerca; species Schistocerca piceifrons. The sequence goes on from NC_060142.1 coordinate 392,742,165, forward strand.
ATTTTGTTGTAAGAAACTACATATGCGCGCGACTGCTTTTACCTTACATTACATTGCTCAGGCACCGCCATCGCACCCCACGACCAGCCCAGCCAACTCCGTACACACGACTGCTAGCTACTACTTATTCCTACTGCCACTGATTGCTCTTATTGCAGCCAACACTGCTCTCTGGTCTGATGAGATTCTGTTATAGCTTACATATCCCAGGCAGCGCGTGAGCAGTCGATCGAAATTACATCTGCTCGAGTGCGCTAGCAATAAATTCCTTAGTTATGGACCTCTTACAGGCTGCCTAATATCGTGTAGGGCCCCTGCGAGCACGCAGAAGTGCCGCAACACGATATGGCATGAACTCGACTAAGGTCTGAAGTAGTGCTCGAGGGAACTGACACCATGAATCCTGCAGGGCTGTCCATAAATCCGTAAGACTACGACAGGCTGGAGATATCTTCTAAACAGCACAATGCTAGGATCCCAGATATGCTCAATAATGTTCCTGTCTAGGGTGTTTGGTGGCCAGTGGAAGTTTTAAAAATCAGAAGAGTCTTACTGGAGCCAATCTGTAGCTGTTCTGGACGTTTCTGAGGTCGCATTGTCCTACTGGAATTGCCCAAGTCCGTCGGAATGCACAATGGACATTTATGGATGCAGGTGATCAGACAGGATCATAACGTATGAGTCACCTGTCAGAGTCGTATCTAGACGTATCAGGGATCCCATATCACTCCAACTGCCCCACACCATTACAGAGACTCGATCAGCTTGAAGAGTCCCCTGCAGACATGCAAGGGTCCATGGAGTCATGAGGGTGTCTCCATTCCCGTAGACGTCTCTCCGCTCGATACAACTTGAAAGGAGACTCGTCCGACCAGACAACATGTTTCCAGTCATCAACAGTCCAATGATGTTGCTTACGGGCCCAGACGAGGCTTAAACCTTTGTGTCGTGCAATCATCCAGGGTAAAAGAATGGACCTTCGGCTCCGCAAGCCCATATCGATGATGTTTCGTTGAATGGTTCGCACGCTGACTCTTGTTGGTGGCCCAGCATTGAAATCTGCAACAGTTTGCGGAAGGGTTGCACTTCTGTCACGTTTAACGATTCTCTTCAATCATCGTTGGTCCCGTTCTTGCAAGATCTTTTTCCGGCCGCAGCTATGTCGCAGATTTGACATTTTACCGGATTCCTGATATTCATGGTACACTCGTGAAATGGTCGTACGGGAAAATCCCCACTTCATCGCTACCTCGGAGATGCTATGTCCCACCGCTCGTGCGGAGACTATAACCTGCCAGACTTGATAACCTGCCATTGTAGCAGCAGTAACCTATCCAACAACTGTTCCAGACACTTGTCTTACATAGACGTCACCGACCGCAGCGACGTATTCTGCCTGTTTACATATCTCTGTATTTGAATACGCATGCCTATACCAGTTTCTTTGGCCGTTCAGTGTAGTTTAGCAATCATGCATCTCTAATTGCTAAAAGCATAAATTTAACAATCTATGTATTAAACAGATAGGAAGGTAAGGAAGCGATGAATCTTGTACCGCAAGGAAGCAGGGGGGAGGATGTTGCTACGGGTAGCCGGTATCCTCTTTGTACAACACAAATGCACACGGATCTTTACTTACATGAACTGATAGCTTTATTTAACTTGAATAGACTCCATGACGTGCCGCAGCTCACCGAGGCATACGCGTTCTGCCTGCCTGCCGTCTGCATCTGAGGGTGCAAGCTCAGCGACCATGACAGAAGTCACCGCCCATTCATCAGCACCCTCCAGGGACAACAGAAAGCGGCGTGTATGCGACACTGAGCTGCGGCACGTCGTATATCGTAGCTAAATAAAGTCACTCTTTACTGTCAACTGTGTTTCCACTCGATTCTCCATCTCATCACTCACCCCAATGACGTTTCTTTCAGTCGTTTGCATTAAGTTTAATGATGACCTAGCTCATTATTGCTACTTTCCCAATCCCGTTGTACGTACCTTTTACTAATTTTGAGTCCATTCATATACTGTCTTTACAGTATGTTTCTCTACAATGTTCCAGCGCTACCTGTAAAGTTTTTGTGCGCGTTTTAATGTTTAACCCGTTCAGATATAGTGCAGTCACCAAGTACATTGGACCTTACAAAACGGTCCGAATTTTCTTAGCTTTTAGCATGCTGTGTATAGGTGATATGATCGAAAGCGCTAGTCTGGCCTGCACGTGTAGCTATTATAATTATGAAATAGCATTCAAAAATACATTGAGAAGTGGTATTAGGAAATATCAAGAACGAAAAACTGAAGCAAGAGCGTCCATTTGGGCCAGAACACGTGTCGAATTAATGATTGTTCAGTAGGCTTGCTAAGATACGCGAAAACCATCTGATTTTAATTCTGCGACTATAACATGTGTAGAATATCTATCAAGTATTAAAGAACATCACAAGTCATAGGAATGATCAAAAGCCTTTTGCGAAGCATGTGTAAGAACGCCGGAAATTTCATTATCCACAGCTTGCAGCGCAGCTCATCAGGAGAAAGTCCTTCCTGTCTCGCAGTCACTCGGAGAGTGTCTTTTCACGCAGCAGGAAATTTTCGTTACATTGTCTAGTAACGCAAGGAAGATGTACGTGTGTGGTGCCCAAAGAGTTTCTTGCTTCAGGAATATCGATAGAGACAGTACGGCAACGTATTGGCTGAAATGGGCAGACCAAACCCAAGGAGATGCACTTAAGGGAGAAAAGACAGACCTTGAGAGAGCTCAAAAGCTGAAGAGTGAATGCACGGCAAAGGTCACGGGATAAATGCGGGGAGGCACATAGGGTATATGCATTCTTCTCCAACATCAGAGAGCGACTAACGATTAAACATGTCAATCCCAACTGGGGAATAGTCCATATGCGGCTCATTTACTGCGTGCTAAGTCCGGTCGTGAGGCTGTTTGTGCCTGTGGTGAGGGAGGGGTCCCAGAACATATACTCCAATACTATGACCGTTGGCCGCAGGAAAGGCGAGTAACACACTCACACGATAACATGACAGAATCAGAGACCAGACCTTGTAGATCGATATCAATAACTGCACAGAGAGACTGTCTAAAGCCGTACGTGAAGAGTACTTGCAGCGACAACAGTGATGTTGACTGCCGCTGCAAACACAGGCGACGAATGACTCCACGAATGACTTGTGAGACAGACAACAGTATTAGTAGTAGGAGATCAGACGACAGCGGAGCGATGTGACCACACCGAGGCAATCCCTTCTTATCCCTATAGCACATAGCGTCCACTACAGTGGACAGGTGTTAATGGTCGCTTCTTAGGCATTTTCAATCAGTCCTGAGGCTGCAAATGCACACAGTTCACTGCAGTGGACACTCCCTACTGGTGTTGTGTCCTGCATGCATTTGTAGCCTCATGACTGACTGAATACCCCAGAGAATTGACCATTAAAAGTTGTCCACTGCAGTGAAATTCATTCACCACAGGGTTATGGGCGCCGTGACTAGGTGCCAAGTTCTAGAGAGACAAATGAGCGCCAGAGGCATGTACATAAGTCAGGGATCACTCTGTGTCGCCGGAGACCATGAACACCACCACGACGTCAGAACTACCCCGTACAGCGAGACGACTGCGTGGCCACCGCCAGAAGCAGCCACGGGTTCGAGATCGCGCTGCGCTTGCCGCCAGCACTAAGTTCTTCAAGGAACTTGGTGCCACATCCTGCCGACCTTGTCTGCTACCTAAGTACCTTATGGGACTTGACGCCTCAGCACCAGCCGCCGTTCAGTTCATTGCAAGAAGGCAGTGATTCGTTCCTCACGCACAACCGTGTCCAAGTGCAGCACAGGTGACGCTTGAGGACAGCGGGGCTATCGGAACTCCACGCTGCTGAGAGAAATAGCGCGCCGCTCGCTTTGAAACGTCCCCTTAGAAAAATTATTGAATTACTGTGCTGATAAATCTCTTACATTATTTGATTTTCAAACAGCTGAGCAAAACTGAACGTACTCAGGCATTTCGCTCTTTATCTATTCTGATCAACACTGGCCGGCCAGTGTGGCCGTGCGGTTCTAGGCGCTTCAGTCTGGAACCGCGTGACCGCTACGGTCGCAGGTTCGAATCCTGCCTCGGGCATGGATGTGTATGATGTCCGTAGGTTAGTTAGGTTTAAGTAGTTCTAAGTTCTAGGGGACTGATGACCATAGATGTTAAAGTCCCATAGTGCTCAGAGCCATTTGAACCATTTCATCAACACTAAACTGGCACACAATATTTTTTTAGCGCAATGCAATCTGACTTTCAATAATCCCTACAAAAGAATGGCCCTGACTAACATTAACCTATACCTTTCACAAATCACTTACCGCACAAAAATCTTCGTTACTCGAACTACTGCAATACAGCGAGCGCCACTACTGCCAGCTAAATAAAAGATTCAAACTACTGAAGGTACTAACTACTGATAGGCATAGTTAGCAAATGAAAGATTTTGATAGAAAATAAACAATGTATTTACCTAATAGTGTTCAAAAGTCATAATATATGTAGTAGTTCATGACATCCATTCTTACAAATGTACTGTTTCTGATGGACACACGTCCAGAACATCCGCTCTCAAAAATCTGCCATCTCACTTCCCCACATCCACCACTGCTGGCGGCTCACCTCCAACTGCGCAACACTACGCGCTGTTAACAGCCAACAGCCCAACACTACAATAGCGAATATTACAAGAATGCCACCCAGCCACAGACTGCACACAGCACAGCTAGTGATTTTCATACAGAGCGCTACGTGGCATTACCAATATAAAAAACCTAAACAGCCTACTTACATAGCCCCCATGCTCCCCACAAAAAATTTTACAAATTGTTTTGGGCAGTGGCCAATACAGATTTAAAAAAATTTTTCATAATTACAATAACAAAGAAATAAAAAGCACACACTTATTGATACAATGTTGGTCAAAAGCTAAAATTTTCTCACAGTCCATAAAGACAGTCCTGATCGTTCATCACAGTAAAATTGCAGACTTTTTTTTCTCAAATTCTGAGCAGTAAAAGGAAATGCACACGGAAGTAGTGGATTTCCATTCAGTCTTGAAGAAGTATTGTTGTCCTTCCAACGGAAAGACAGTGCTGACGCTTGACATGCAGTCAAGTAATGGGCCACAACAGAGCAAACCCACAGCAGAGTCAGTCGAAGTTTTGAAGAATATTGGTAGGTAGATCATCACAGAGCAGACCCACTGTAGTCCTGGTAGAGATTACGGTATTGGTGGGCCACCAGAGGAGCAGACCCACTGCAGTCTTTGTAGAGATAATGGTATTGGTGGGCCTTCAAAGATGCAGACCCACTGTAGTCCTGGTAGAAATAATGGTATTGGTGGGCCATCATAGATGCAGACCCACTGTAGTCCTTGTATGAATAATAGTATTGGTGGGCCATCAAAGATGCAGACCCACTGTAGTCCTTGTAGAGACGGCCAGCAGCCATCTGTTGCAACTGTGCAGGTGCACAATCACCATCCAAGAGTCTTGTGGACAATATAGCAAGTTCATAAACCACCACTTGTGCACTCGAAAAGTTTTTGGAATTGTCCTTAGAACCAGCAATGCTGTTAATCAGTCCCTTGCTGAATTATCAACACACGTGCGAGCACTAACAGTCCTCTTTTTTTCACATATTGTGCATATACTATGACCAACAGAAATGTGTGCAGTGAAATGAATGTTTACAAGTTACTTAATTTGATGAACTGGTGTCTGTACAATTATAAATTTACAACATAAGAATACAATTACAAAGGTACAAAATACATCATTAAAGAACACAATAGTACAGATAACATCTGTAATAATACAGGCTTTACAAAAGAATAGAAGTAGACATATACATCAGTGTTACAGGAATTATGAAATAAGTAAATAAATAAAATAAAAACAATAGTTTTTGAAACATTAATTTCACACATGAGAATTGAAACAGAAGAGAATTAATATGTGTAAACATCTTTACAAAGAAAATGACATATTATTAATGCAAATTATATTTGAGGATAACACTATTCCTCATCATAGTGAATGTAGCTGAGTATTAGAAAAATTCTACAACATAAGTCTTATCAGATAGACACATAAAGACAGGAAGAACACAAATACACAAGGATACACAAACACATAGCGGAATGATACAAAAGGACAGGACAGGGTTTATTTTCAGTGCGACATTTGGTACTGCAGTCCAACCCAAAACTTCATTCCATAGATCTTTCCTCTTATTTCAACATTTGTTTCCACCAAAATAGTCCTATCCAAGCATGCTTTCTGTATTTATATGTTCACATTTTTCTTACCTCATTATTTATTTTCCATTATCTTACCTCATCATTTATTTCCAAGAAAATCCTACCTAAACCTGTTGTCCCTAAACCCTAATTTTTTGTTCATATCCTCTTTCAAAATACTTTTTTGGCCAAACCATTTTCTTATAGCTTCTGAACGCATTTCTTCCAATTCATAGCAACTCTTTCTCTTATATAGCCTACCCCATCTTAAGCTAACTTAAATTTCGCGAGCTCAGGTGTATAAACTAAGGGACGAGGCAATGCAGCAGCACAAAACAATTAACAGAAACAGCAATGACAAAAAAATGCAAATTGGCAAAGCAAGCAGCAATATATATAAGTTAGCAAAGCAAATGCAACATTATCACTAATATGAGCCAATGTGCAGCAAGAAGAAAAATAAATCAGTAGTAAAACTGGCTTAACAGAGTACTACAAAGTGAAATTTAATAGCACTTTGCCTGACACACAGCAGCAGCAAATGCAATAACTTATACCTAAACATGACAAAGCTCAAGCAGAAAAAATATTACAGTAAAGATGGCCATGTCTAATACCTATGTCACATCTTGACACTAGAGTGATGCATCACCTTGATGTACTCTAGCAGACAAGTTACCAAACCGTTAAAAAATTATTTTTGCAATTCCTGTGAAGGGAAACGTCTATTTGTGCTCTCTTTTCTATGAAAGTACATCATAAAATTATTCTTTACTGGGTCTGTAGACAGAAAATAGTGATATTAGTACATCTATTAAATTTTGAAATAACCAATGCTGCAGTGCAGCTAGAAACTAGATATTAAACAATAAGAGCAATCTCTCAACTACAAAGACAATAGATGTAAAATGTTTCTCATCATTTCATTAGGCATTTTAGTAAATATCATAAATTACGACCTCCACAGTGTAATCATATGTTTTCAAGTTTGAGCGTGTCGTATTTGCGATGCTTTCTACAAAGAAATGTCAATAGCGAGGATAATGGCCTCCTTTTTTCTCCACCTGTGCTCTGAAAGGCACACACTAATGGCTTTTTTTCAGGTGACTGTCGCGCATCTGGGTGCTTACAGTGACCTACCTTCCTTACCGAAATATTTACATCAGTTTCCACTACAGTGACAGTTTGATACAAATAAAATTTGACAGGTCGAGATATTTGCATTACAAATCTGTAGAAACAAAATCCTATAAATATAACAGTGTCCAAAAAATTTTCGACGGCATTGTAACACATTCAAGCATCTACGCACATTTCATAACTCTTAAAGTACGATTCTTGATTTCCAACATCCTTTTTCACAAATCAGCGTCCCTAACCACTACTCATTATTCCTTACCTTATTACACATATACATATTCGTCGACATTCTTCAATATTTCATCATTATAAATGTGTAGCATAATCAAATTCCTCATATAGCATCAGCTTATTGATCATAAAGATACCTCAACAGCATAATACACATCGTCATCATAATAATAACATCATAACACCTCAGTCAAATCTGAAAAACGTCGTAGCTTTGATCCCATATCAAATAGGTCATTCAAAGCTCTCGTAGTATCACAATGGTTCCAAAAAAATATGAACAGTTCACAAAGTACATACAAAATACAATTTCATAAGTGTGAAATTATCCAACTGTGTAATTGAGTAAACATGTGTCACTGACATAGTAACAAAATGTTTGTTTCTCTGTTAAATGATCAGATAGCTGTGTAATTTGTGTGTTAGAGAAATATGGTACCGATGTGTAAAGTTGTATAAGCAAATACCATATTAGCTAGGGCTCCTTGTGCTTGCCAAACACATGGTACACAAAGTAAGCGTGTACCCCCCTGAGGATTAATTAAATTATACCCTCAGGTGTTACAGATTACAGCAATGGAATGAAATGTATCACAGAAAACTTTCTTTGTAATTCAAAAATCTTTAAAAATAAATGTTTTAAGTACAAAAGTAACCACTCAAAGGCGTGTCCTGTAGCGCTAAATGTGCGTCTGGCTGTAAAATAATTCTGTGGAAGTGTCGTAGTTATCGTCCTTTGTAAGCAAAGTTCTGCTGAAGTCAATGTACTCACCTCATCATAAACAAAAGTGAAATGCTTTGCGTATAGATATCGTAGTTATTATGCTTATTGCCGTGATGAAGAAAGTACTGTACTGTAACGTATTGTTGTGTTACGAAAAAGGCTGCCTCATTGTAGCTATACCACAAAAGTTACTACTAAAGCATGTTTTTCTTTCCAGAATAATACATAAAAAGTGTGCAGATACAAAAGAGATACACCGCAAAAGCAACAATGTAAATTGTGTCACACATTAGTAGCATCGTGATATAGTCGTGTAGCTGTCAAATAAACTAACCACTGTGTCATCTGGTATCTCTCAGAAAGTATTTTAAATCCAGAATGTATTTTCAAGTAAATCAAAATGTAGCATTACAATGTCATTAGCAATACTGGTATATGTTCTAAGTATGTAAGCCTTATAGTCGTTACATAATCGTGCAACTAACAAGCGAAAATGTACACACACAGTAACACTGTGTCCTCTGTCCACTACCACAATGCAGTGGTAATTACTCTCTAAATATTTTCCCTAGGTTCTAGATTGGATAGTTAGCTTCAAAACATTGTTGCATGATAACAGTTTCTAAGTGTGACAACGCGTACTAGTAGCGTGAAGTGAAAATTTCATAGCAAAGACTCAGTTAGAAAAACAGATTATCTCTCAACAAACGGTTTTACATGTGAAATGTGGTGTAAGCCTTTACTCTTCCTAGTACGCAGAGTTTCAGCTTCAACGGAATTATCATGTGATATATGGTACATCGGTAAAGAATGCTCAAATTTTTCTCAAGGTTAGCGTCTATGTTATTTTTCTCTGAGCCATCCGGCGCACGCGGCTGCCTGCGGGGCGAGTCATTGTCTGCTATCTCTTTGTTGGTGCGCGTCGTTATTGGGATTAGGAGACCTAACTTCTACAAATTCACCTTGATGAAAAGGCCCTGCCCTGTTTGAAGCTCGCCGGTTCTGATGGAATTCTGGTCTGTCGTTTTGTTGGTAGTTTACATAGTTTCTTTTTTGTCGGCCACGTAGTGGAGGATTTCTCCTTGTCGTGTCCATTTATTATTTCTGTCATCGCGAAATTGTGACGGATGTGTCCTGTAATTGTTGTGCTTCTGTTTTCGCGTTCCGCGATTGTCAGTGTCAATTTGCAATTCTTGTAACAGTTCCTTAAAAGCTTCAATGTGGTCTTTGCAACGTCCTGCTAAAATAATATGTCGTAAATGTTCAGGCAATTTGATTAATCAAATGCGGATGAGTTCTGAGGGGCTGTAAGGGTTTGACAGGTACTGATTCTTGTGCAACATGTCTTCAAAATATTTCACAAGACTGGAAAATTCAGATTGTTCGAAATGTTTCATCATTATGATGCTATGTTTTACTCGGACTTGTGTGGTTTGAGACCAATATGCTGAGAGGAAGGCATGGTAAAATTCTCCTTCACTGTGGCAATCGTGAATGACCGATCGCATTCTTACAGCTGGTTCATTCTCTAAGTAGCCACACATAAATTCTAATCTGTGCTCTAATGACCAGTTGGGAGGAAAACAATGAGAGAATTGATGAAGCCACGCTTGTGAAAGAAAGTCGTTGCCGGAATTCTTAAATGCTTCGAATTTACGTGTAGTAATAAACAACTTATAGTCAAAATCATCATGTTGGCGAGACGCATGTCAGTCATTGTTACGTCGTTTCGGCGGTTCCACCTCAAAATTCGGTATACCTTGCCAATTTCTTTCATAATTTCCGAAGTGTCCTGTGTTATTATTTAGTGGCTGTTCCGTATTTCTATGTCCCTCTTCCCGTATTGGAGCGCGAGTGTCCTCTGAAATACGTAATTCTTGTATTACCTGTGTCAACTGATCTTGTACTTCCCGGATTTCTCTTTGGTGTTGCGTATTAATTTGATTCTGATTTTGTTTGAATTTCCTAATTTGTTCGTACTCTTCTGTGTCAGTGAAGGCTACAGGTCCTGTGTCATTCAGATCATCATCCACCTTTGTAGATAAGTTAGTGAACTGTTCCGAAAGTTCGCCTACTTTCTCCGATAGTGGACATATTTCCTCAGTGTGTTTTTCTGAACCAAGTTTGAGAGTGTCCATTTGTGTTGAAATCGTATCTACTGTGTCCTTTACGCTTTCCTGAGTTTTTGCAAGTTGTGTAACCGAATCGCTAGATGCAACTGAGTCAATCTTAGCTTGCAAGGTCTCATGATTTTCATGAACAACAGTTTGCAGTTCTTTTATGGCTGCTTCGTGATTCTGTAATGTATTTTCATGCCGCGAAAAAATAGGTTGGAAATGATCACAAATTTGTGTTTTTAAATCATTACAGACTTTTTGACATTTCGATTTGATTTTATGTAACTCAGTAGTTAAATCTTCACGTGTTTGTTCAAGCGTTTGTTCAACCTTTGAAGTTTTTGTTAGTTTTTGTTCCATTGTGTCTAACTTTTAAAGATTTTGTTCCATTGTGTCTAACTTTTGAAGATTTTGTTCCATTGTGTCTAACTTTTGAAGATTTTGTTCCATTGTGTCTAACTTTCGAAGATTTTGTTCCATTGTGTCTAACTTTTGAAGCTTTTACTGTGTTTGTCCCATTTGTTGTATTAATTGTAATAACAACGCACTGGTGTCTGAAACATGTTCCTCAGTGCTTTTCGGCAGTGAATTTGCACTGGCAACATTCACATTTTGACAAGCAGAAAATGTGTCTTGACTTATTTGAGAAAACAGTGAGGACCCAAAAACTGAATCTACAGTATTTGCGAGATTGTGTCGTGTCAATTCGGATTCCTCAGGCGAGCTGTTGCCAACCGAGCGATCGATAATGCTTCCCCGTTCACTAATTGTTTCACTGTCTATGCCATTATTTGCTGCCCACTCCATTTCCCTATGCGCAATTACCAAATTACCACTTTGAATGTCTGTTAATTCATTACACAGTGGTGCTGATAAGCTACACTCATCATCACTATTATTTCTCAGTTTACTTTGGAGCCTAGTGTTACGTTTTTCACTCGCCATTATTGTTTCAATATTTCACACAATAACACAGAAAAGCACAATTTGAAGAGCAAAATAAGAAAACACATTAACATAGCACTGAAAATAATATCTACTTAATTGCAAGTGCAGCTGTGAAATACTTGATGCAAATCTACATTGATACCACACTATTTTACTGTACAACAATGGAAAACTACAACTACAAAGGAAATTCTCTCTATGATTACACACTAGCAATAAACAATAGCTACACTAATTACAGAAACTACAAGAAAAAATCAGAAGATTCCAGTGAGGTATCCTGACAGGGTCGCCATATGAAACGTGCCCTTAGAAAAATTATTGAATTAATGTGCTGATAAATCTCTTAGATTATTTGATTTTCATACAGCTGAGCAAAACTGAACGTACTCAGACATTTCGCTTTTTACCTATTCTGATGAATACTGAACTGACACACAATTTTTTTTAGCACAACGCAATCTGACTTTCAATAATCCCAACAAAAGAATAGTCCTGACTAACATTAACCTTTACCTTTCACATATAAAAACCTCAACAGCCTACTTACTGCTTCAGTGGCAGCGTTTGGAAGTAGCGCGCCAAAATGATAAACTTCTGTTATTAATGTTAGAAAAACTAAGCTGTGAATTTACTTGCATCTCATATTAAAGCCTCTCTCAATAGCATGCTATCGTTACATTATTAAGAGTGTTGATTACCAACATAATAAAAAATGACTGCTCAACGTATAGGCAGATGAATCACTTCGGCAATCTTTGCATCGCGCCTAACTTGGTTGACACGCGCAATGGTTGGGCTGTAAGATCAGAGCTGGTTCGGCAGTCTCAGAAGACGATGTTCAAATGTGTGTGAAATCTTATGGGACTTAACTGCTAAGGTCATCAGTCCCTAAGCTATTTTTTTTTTTTTTTTTTTTTTTGGTCATCAGTCTACTGACTGGTTTGATGCGGCCCGCCACGAATTCCTTTCCTGTGCTAACCTCTTCATCTCAGAGTAGCACTTGCAACCTACGTCCTCAATTATTTGCTTGACGTATTCCCATCTCTGTCTTCCTCTACAGTTTTTGCCCTCTACAGCTCCCTCTAATATCATGGAAGTCATTCCCTCATGTCTTAGCAGATATCCTATCATCCTGTCCCTTCTCCTTATCAGTGTTTTCCACATATTCCTTTCCTCTCCGATTCTGTGTAGAACCTCCTCATTCCTTACCTTATCAGTCCACCTAATTTTCAACATTCGTCTATAGCACCACATCTCAAATGCTTCGATTCTCTTCTGTTCCGGTTTTCCCACAGTCCATGTTTCACTGCCATACAATGCTGTACTCCAGACGTATACCCTCAGAAAATTTCTTCCTCAAATTAAGGCCGGTATTTGATATTAGTAGACTTATCTTGGCCAGAAATGCCTCTTTTGCCATAGCGAGTCTGCTTTTGATGTCCTCCTTGCTCCGTCCATCATTGGTTATTTTACTGCCTAGGTAGCAGAATTCCTTAACTTCATTGACTTTGTGACCATCAATCCTGATGTTAAGTTTCTCGCTGTTCTCATTTCTACTACTTATTACCTTCGTCTTTCTCCGATTTACTCTAAAATCATACTGTGTACTCATTATACTGTTCATTCCGTTCAGCAGATCATTTAATTCTTCTTCACTTTCACTCAGGATAGCAATGTCATCAGCGATTCGTATCATTGATATCCTTTCACCTTGTATTTTAATTCCACTCCTGAAACTTTCTTTTATTTCCATCATTGCTTCCTCGATGTACAGATTGAAGAGTAGGGGCGAAAGGCTACAGCCTTGTCTTACACCCTTCTTAATACGAGCACTTCGTTCTTGATCGTCCACTCTTATTATTCCCTCTTGGTTGTTGTACATATTGTATATGACCCATCTCTCCCTATAGCTTACCCCTACTTTTTTCAGAATCTCGAACAGCTTGCACCATTTTATATTGTCGAACGCTTTTTTCAGGTCGGCAAATCCTATGAAAGTGTCTTGGTTTTTCTTTAGCCTTGCTTCCATTATTAGCCGTATCGTCAGAATTGCCTCTCTCGTCCCTTTACTTTTCCTAAAGCCAAACTGATCGTCACCTAGCGCATTCTCAATTTTCTTTTCCATTCTTCTGTATATTATTCTTGTAAGCAGTTTCGATGCGTGAGCTGTTAAGCTGATTGTGCGATAATTCTCGCACTTGTCAGCTCTTGCCGTCTTCGGAATTGTGTGGATGATGCTTTTCCGAAAGTCAGATGGTATGTCGCCAGACTCATATATTCTACACACTAACGTGAATGGTCGTTTTGTTGCCACTTCCCCCAATGATTTTAGAAATTCTGATGGAATGTTATCTATCCCTTCTGCCTTATTTGACCGTAAGTCCTCCAAAGCTCTTTTAAATTCCGATTCTAATACTGGATCCCCTATCTCTTCTAAATCGACTCCTGTTTCTTCTTCTATCACATCAGACAAGTCTTCACCCTCATAGAGGCTTTCAATGTATTTTTTCCACCTATCTGCTCTCTCCTCTGCATTTAACAGTGGAATTTCCGTTGCACTCTTAATGTTTCCACCGTTGCTTTTAATGTCACCAAAGGTTGTTTTGACTTTCCTGTATGCTGAGTCTGTCCTTCCGACAATCATATCTTTTTCGATGTCTTCACATTTTTCCTGCAGCCATATCGTCTTAGCTTCCCTGCACTTCCTATTTATTTCATTCCTCAGCGACTTGTATTTCTGTATTCCTGATTTTCCCGGAACATGTTTGTGCTTCCTCCTTTCATCAATCAACTGAAGTATTTATTCTGTTACCCATGGTTTCTTCGCAGCTACCTTCTTTGTACCTATGTTTTCCTTCCCAACTTCTGTGATGGCCCTTTTTAGAGATGTCCATTCCTCTTCAACTGTACTACCTACTGCGCTGTATCTATAGCGTTACAGAACTTCAAACGTATCTCGTCATTCCTTAGTACTTCTGTATCCCACTTCTTTGCGTATTGATTCTTCCTGACTAATGTCTTAAGCTTCAGCCTACTCTTCATCACTACTATATTGTGATCTGAGTCTATATCTGCTCCTGTGTACGCCTTACAATCCAGTATCTGATTTCGGAATCTCTGTCTGACCATAATGTAATCTAATTGAAATCTTCCCGTATCTCCCGGCCTTTTCCAAGTATACCTCCTCCTCTTGTGATTCTTGAACAGGGTATTCGCTATTACTAGCTGATACGTGTTACAGAACTCAATTAGTCTTTCTTCTCTTTCATTCCTTGTCCCAAGTCCATATTCTCCTGTAACCTTTTCTTCTACTCCTTCCCCTACAACTGCATTCCAGTCGCCCATGACTATTAGATTTTCGTTCCCCTTTACATACTGCATTACCCTTTCAATATCCTCATACACTTTCTCTATCTGTTCGTCTTTAGCTTGCGACGTCGGCATGTATACCTGAACTACCGCTGTCGGTGTTGGTCTGCTGTCGATTCTGATTAGAACAACCCGGTCACTGAACTGTTCACAGTAACACACCCTCTGCCCTACCTTCCTATTCATAACGAATCCCACACCTGTTATACCATTTTCTGCTGCTATTGATATTACCCGATACTCATCCGACCAGAAATCCTTGTCTTCCTTCCACTTCACTTCACTGATCCCTACTATATCTAGATTGAGCCTTTGCATTTCCCTTTTCAGATTTTCTAGTTTCCCTACCACGTTCAAGCTTCTGACATTCCACGCCCCGACTCGTAGAACGTTATCCTTTCGTTGATTATTCAATCTTTTTCTCATGGTAACCTCCCCCTTGGCAGTCCCCTCACGGAGATCCGAATGGGGGACTATTCCGGAATCTTTTGCCAATGGAGAGATCATCATGACACTTCTTCAATTACAGGCCACATGTCCTGTGGATACACGTTACGTGTCTTTAATGCAGTGGTTTCCATTACCTTCTGCATCCTCATGTCGTTGATCATTGCTGATTCTTCCGCCTTTAGGGGCAATTTCCCACCCCTAGGACAAGAGAGTGCCCTGAACTTCTATCCGCTCCTCCGCCCTCTTTGACAAGGCCGTTGGCAGAATGAGGCTGACTTCTTATGCCGCAAGTCTTCGGCCGCCAATGCTGATTATTTATCAAAATTTAGGCAGTGGCGGGGATCGAACCCGGGACTGAAGACGTTTTGATTGTGAATTAAAGACGCTACCCCTAGACCACGGGTACTACCTAAGCTTACATGCTACTTAACCTAAATTATCCTAAGGACGAACACACACACCCATGCCCGAGGGAGGACTCGAACCTCCGCCAGGACCAGCCGCTCAGAAGACAGGCATGGTGTCTGGCTTCGTCGGTATCGGTTAAGAACTTAATTAGCAGTCTCTCGTTATGTGGACATATAACTGAGAACATTTTGATAGTAATTAGGCAAATACGCAGCTCATTGTTTTGTTTACATTCTATGAAAGTTTGAAGAACGGAGATTATTTGTAACTCATAAAGCGGACTATGACCGCGCAGTTTCTCGTGTTCTGCTAATAAAAAGCGGGTGGCATCCCGTACAAACAAACTAATTGAAAATTTAATTATATATACAATATCAGTTCCTCGCTAAGAGTTTATTACGGTCTCAAGACAACGGATTCACGACCTACGTGATGTTTTCTGCGCAGGGGACAACAACTATAGAAGGCTGCAGGTTGCTGAACTTTAATTAGAATTTACGCATTCCACTTAGGGCAGTGGAAGTAAATAGGCACATCGCGTGTACTGCAGTCTTAGTACGCATGAGATTAGGAACACCTCATCTGTGGTAACACAGAGGAGGTATGGTGCAGGGAAATTTTCGAGGGAAGAGGTTTACCACACACACACACACACACATATATATATATATATAACACACTTTCAGCTTGCCTTAACAGGAGTATTCAGGTTGTCAGCTAAGTCGCCTACATCGTTCGTGCTAGCGTATGTCAAGCTTTCTTAACGGAATGTAAAACAAATGCGGAGCAAGTATGTAACAATGCTCAGCAGAATTAGTTGAACAGAACATGTAGATACAACTCTTGTACCAACTTGTAATAAACACTGTGTGGTTTAATAAAATGGATTTATGCCGAATATATTCTCCAGATGATGCAAAACGTACACAATTTTATGTCCTTGGCGTAATGTTTCTAGTGCTTTAAAAATACAGGATGACTCCAAAAGAAATAACAGATATCAGTTGTTTGCTACTGACAAAGTATGAAACATAGAAACAAATTGCGCATGTCGCTGGAAAGAGGTAGTTTCGAAGTTTTATGTCATTTATTCAACATGACCTCCATGCGCTGCTGGAGAAACATTGAAACAGTAGTCCATTTAATTCTAGACGCAAATCAGCAGGTCCCTATTTACCGAATCGACATTTTCAACATTTCGATTCCTCAGGCGTTGAAGAGTAGCTGCCACGGGTGGGACAAAGACTCGGTCTTTCGTGTACCTCCAGACAAAAAAAAAAAAAAAAATATGGCAACGTGTGAGGTCTGGTGACATGGGCGGCCAAAAGCAGTGAACAAGATCTTGTTGTACATCTGTCCAATCCAGCGTTGTGAGATGCTGTTGTTAAGATAACTCCGCAACTCAAGGTGACAATGAGGCTGGGCGCAGTCATACTTAAAAATGAAATCGTTGCAATCTTCGTGAAGTTGAGGAGACAACCAATTCCGCAGCATGTCCAGATATGACATCCCTGTCACAGTTTCCTCCGCAAGAAAGAAAGGTTCGCATACAAGGTCTATAAACTTTGTGAACAGAAACGGCTCAGAAAACATTTAGTTTCGGCGTGTCTCTTTTATGTTCGACGACGATGCCAGGATTTTGTGACCATAAAATTCTTAAATTATAGTGGTTTATTTTACCCGATATATGAAATGTCAACTCGTCTGAAAAGATCGGTTGTTCGGAAAATGTATCCTGTGGCGTATCCTGGAGAACTGAAACGCTAAATTCTTACTTTCTGTTATGTTCGCCGGGACGGAATTGCTGCAGTAATTACAATTTGTAAGGCTTCGTATGCAGGCGTCGTTTCAGGACGCGCCACGCCGTTGTTCGAGGAAGTTGAAATTCCAGGCCTGCCCGTCTCGTGGACTTCCGAGGGCTCCGTGCGAACGCACCTCAGACACGCTCAACACTTTCATGAGAGCTTCACTTCCTATATGCAAAAAACTTTGAAGAATTTTGTATGCCAATTCCAAATCTGCTTGTGCAGAGGTCCTTGTTGCTGAACTGACGGCGGAATGCAGAAATTACACGTGAACAACAGACTGACTTCGAGCATATTCCAACGCACAAACTGTTTTTTTCTTGCAGGGTAATCGCCATGTTGCAATAAATAAACAACAGCGCAGCTGTGTCAAAACTTTGAACCTTCCCCTATCCATTGACATGAACAATGTGTTTCTATCTTTTATAATTTGCCTGTAATAAACAACTGCAATCTGTTCTTTCGACGCGCGTGGTAGCCGCGCAGTCTTAGCCGCCTTGTCACGGTCTGTGGGGCACCCCCCGTCAAAGTTTCGAGTCCCCCCTCGGGCATGGGTGTGTGTGTTGTCCATAGCGTAAGTTAGTTTAAGTTAGATTAAGTAGTGTGCAGGCTTAGAGACCGATGACCTCAGCAGATTGGTCCCAAAAGACCTTACCACAAATTTCCAATTTTTTTCTGTTCTTTGTTTTTGAACCACAGTCATGCGTATGTAATCCTAAGAAGTGTTAATATTTTCATTTCAGATCTGTTAAATTTATTTTTCCTCTGAAAAAAATTGAAAAAACGTGGCTGCGGAGTCCCTGACAGACCGTGGCCTTTAGTATCTATAGATCGCGCCTGGTTCTAATACGGGAAAACCTTGTTCATCTAGACAAAGTGGACTGCAGATCATCCGGATTGTCCGGAAACTCAGAGAAAATTACACTGAAGCGCCAAAGGAACTGGTATAGGAATGCGTATTCAAATACAGAGATATATAAACAGTCAGAAGACGGCACTGCGCTCGGCAACGCCTATATCGACTACTGGCCGTTAAAATTGCTACACCAAGAAGAAATGCAGATGATAAACGGGTATTCATTGCACAAATATATTATACTAGAACTGACATGTGATTACATTTTCACGCAATTTGGGTGTATAGATCCTGGCAAATCAGTACTCGGGACAACCACCTCTGGCCGTAATAATGGCCTTGATATGCTTGGGCATTGAGTCAAACAGAGCTTGGACGGCGTGTACTAGTACAGCTGCCCATGCAGCTTCAACACGATACCACAGATGATAGAGAGTAGTGACTGGCGTATTGTGACGAGTCAGTTGCTCGGCCACCATTGACCAGACGTTTACAATTGGTGAGAGATCTGGAGAACGTGCTGGCCAGGGCCGCAGTCAAACATCTTCTGATTCCAGAAAGGCCCGTACAGGACCTGCAACATGCGGTCGTGCATTATCCTACTGAAATGTAGGGTTTTGCAAGGATCGAATGAAGGGTGGAGTCCATAGCTCGTGGTTGTGCGGTAGCGTTCTCGCTTCCCGCGCCCGGGTTCCCGGGTTCGATTCCCGGCGGGGTCAGAGATTTTCTCTGCCTCGTGATGACTGGGTGTTGTGTGATGTCCTTAGGTTAGTTAGGTTTAAGTAGTTCTAAGTTCTAGGGGACTGATGGCCATAGATGTTAAGTCCCATAGTGCTCAGAGCCCTTTGAACCATTTGAACCAATGAAATAAATAGGAAGTACAGAGAAGGGTAGAGCCACGGGTCGTAAGACATCTGAAATGTAACGTCCACTGTTCAAAGTGCCGTCAATGCGAACAAGAGGTGACCGGGACGTGTAACCAATGGCACCCCATACCGTCACGCCGGGTGATACGCCAGTATGGCGATGACGAATACACGCTCCAATGTGCGTTCACCACGATGTGGCCAAACACGGATGCCACCATCATGTTGCTCTAAACAGAACCTGGATTCATCCGAAAAAATGACATTTTGCCATTGGTGCACCCAGGTTCGTCGTTGAGTACACCATCGCAGGCGCTCTTGTCTGTGAAGCACCGTCAAGGGTAACCGCAGCCATGGTCTCCGAGCTCATAGTCCATGCTGCTGCAAACGTCGTCGAACTGTTCGTGCAGATGGTTGTTGTCTTACAAGCGTCCCCATCTGTTGACTCAGGGATCGAGACGCCACTGCACGATCCGTTACAACCATGCGGATAAGATGCCTGTCATCTCGACTGCTAGTGATACGAGGTGAGGCCGTTGGGATCCAGCACAGCGTTCCGTATTACCCTCCTTATCCAACCTATTCCCTATTCTGCTAACAGTCATTGGATCTCGACCAACGCGAGAAGCATAATCGCGATACGATAAACCGCAATCGCGATAGGCTACAATCCGACCTTTATCAAAGTCGGAAACGTGATGGTAAGCATTTCTCCTCCTTACACGTGGCATCACAACAACGTTTCACCAGGCAACGCCGGACAACTGCTGTTTGTGTATGAGAAATCGGTTGGAAACTTTCCTGATGTCAGCACGTTGTAGGTGTCGCAACCGGCGCCAACCTTGTGTTAATGCTCTGAAAAGCTAATCATTTGCATATCACAGCATCTTCTTCCCGTCGGTTAAATTTCGCGTCTGTAGCACGTCATCTTCGTGGTGTAAAAATTTTAATGGCCAGTAATGTAAGACAAAAAGTGTTTCTCGCAGTTACTACATCAGTTACTGCTGCTACAGTGACAGGTTATCGAGATGTGAGTGAGTGTGAACGTGGTGTTACAGTCGGCGCACGAGCGATGGGGCACAGTGTCTCCGAGGTTGAGATGAAGTGGAGATTTTCCCGTACGATAATTTAACGAGTGTATTGTGAATATCAGGAATCCAGTAAAACATCAAATCTCCGTCATCGATGCAGCCGGAAAAAGATCCTTCAAGAACGGGACCAACGACAACTGAAGAGAAATATTCACCGTGACGGAAGTGCAATCCTTCCGACAATTGCTGCAGATTTCAATGCTGGACCATCAAGAAGTGTCAGCGTGCGAACCATTCAACAAAACATCATCAACATGGCTTTCGGAGTGTAAGTAGGCTGTTTAGGTTTTTTATATTGGTAACGCCACGTAGCGCTCTGATGAAAATCACTGACTGTGCTGTGTGCAGTTTGTGGCTGGGTGGCATTGTTGTAATATTCGCTATTGTAGTGTTGGGCTGTTGGCTGTTAACAGCGCGTAGCGTTGCGCAGTTGGAAGTGAGCCGCCAGCAGTGGTGGATGTGGGGAGTGAGATGGCAGAATTTTAAGAGGGGACGATATGGACGTGTGTCTGCCAGAAAGAGTAAATTTGTAATATTGGATATCATCAACTGATATATATATAGATATGATGACTTTGAAACATTATTAAGGTAAATACATTGTTTGTTCTTTATCAAAATCTTTCATTTGCTGACTATGCCTATCAGTAGTTAGTGCCTTCAGTAGTTTGAATCTTTTATTTGGCTGGCAGTATTGGCGCTCGCTGTATTGCGGTAGTTCGAGTAATGAAGATTTTTGTGAGGTAAGTGATTCATGAAAGGTATAGGTTAATGTTAGTCAGGGCCATTCTTTTGTAGGGATTTTTGAAAGTCAGATTGCGTTGCGCTAAAAATATTGTGTGTCAGTTTAAACACAGTCAGGTTTAATTGTTCTAAGGGGACGTTTCATTGTTTCCGCCTGCCGTTCGAAATAAAACTATTATATTGTTCAGAAATGTCGTTCCCTCTTCATGTGGCATAAAATCACCAGACTGAGCGGCAACTTTGTCGTTTAATCCATTAACACAATCGTCACTCTGTGCAGACGAATATCAGAAACCATATCGTTGTCATTTCGTAGCCACTCATTTACGTCATTAACTTCTAAGCCTGAGCATCCTGAGTCTTTGCAAATGCTACACGGAACGGGCCAAAGTTGCCAAGAGTTTCCTTATCCAGTGTTCTGACGGGGTCAGGAGACTGACAAATGGCTATCCATCGATTATTCGTGGGATCTGAATCTGTTAAACGTCCAGCACCAACGTTTGTCAATAATTCTTCTGTATCCATCTTATGTAGTGCATATTTTTGTTCATTGACACAAGGACCTTCTGCACTGGTGCCATTTTAAATTCGCTATTAGACCGTGGCAATGCCGTCCCGTACAACTAAATGTTAGCTTGTTAACTGACATCGACACAGGGTCTGTACATAGCAGTTGGCTGAATTTAAAACTCAATGAGTTCCGCCGTCGGTTGCTGTAGTTACTACTTACAGAGTAAGAATCCTGCGCAGTTATTGTAAATAAAAAAGGCGATCCCGATGAACTGGGTATCCAAATTTATGAGCATCTGATGAACGAGGGTCGACTGTACTTTGTACTTCTATTATTATCTTTTTTCGCTGTTTGATTATCTGCGAAAATACACGTATTTTTAAATGTTTATTATAGCTCCGATCCTCCACTGTCATAATTGAAATCCGGCCGCTGTGACCGAGCGCTTCTGTCCGGAACCGCGCTGCTGCTACGGTCGCAGGTTCGAATCCTGCCTCGGGCATGGATGTGTGTGATGTCCTTAGGTTAGTTAGGTTTAGGTAGTTCTAAATCTATGGGACTGATGACCTCAGATGTTAAGTCCCATAGTGCTCAGAGCCATTTGAACCATAATTAAAATCAAACATTTTAAAAAGTCACTGCAGGTGAATGGCTAAACATCAAGTAAAAAATGATACAGTCTGTACGTAAAAGAAAAACTCGATAAATCGCTGACCGGGCGCCACTAGAGACTTGACGCCTTCAGATTTTTTCTTCCGGACTTACATCGAGGACAGCGCATTGTTCCACCTCAACCACAGGACCTCGAACACTTGAATACTTGTGACACCTCTTCGCTGCAGCTGTTCTAATCGTCGCTACTGATATCATGGACGTCGGCTTTTGTAAATCAGTGTAGAAGCTCTAAATCACACTCCGCAAGTGTTGAAAACTAGCCCTCCCGAAAATCCAGTTTTGGGTATTTCTGGATGAGCAGCACTTAATAAACGTAAACAAGCTATGGCTTGGTCATAGAATGTAGGCTTTCACGGCCGGTACTGTATTCACTAAAAACTTCCTGACTGATAAGCCGTGGTCGCTGTATAAAACTCTCCCCTGGCGTTTCGTCTCCGACTGCGGGAGACGTCCACCGAGGTAAAGCGGCGAACTGCAAAGAGAACTCGAGGAAGCGCCGATTATATAGGCAGTGCAGAGGGCGCCACTGTCCATCACGTGACATCGGCTATGAGACTGTCTCTGGTAATGCCAACATTCTCGACTGAAAGTAATCGATTGTCACGTTTCCGGTGCAACGCTGCCATTCAAATTTTATCCAGCTAACTCTTTCCTCATTCCTGTTAAAATTAGTACGGTGTTTATCAATCTCGATAGTTTCATTTTAAAAATGACCAATCGACTGGTGAAAGCGTCTTCATTCTCCTCCGACGATAAGAAGTTGTTTTGTAAAGCAGAAACGTTCCCACCTAGACTTCGTATATTACCCGAAGTGCATAAACCTGACGGTCCGTTGAGGCCAACTGTCAGCGCTAATGGCGGTCCCAGCCACGAGTTGGCTAGACACCTTGCCTCATTGCTGCAACCTTATGTTGGTAGGACTGACAGTCATATTAAAAATTCAACTCATTTCATTGAAAAGTTAAAGGAAATGAGAATCGGCCCAGGTGATATCCTCGTCAATTTTGATATTGTGTCGTTATTTACCATGATTCCGGTAAACGAAGCTATCTCACGCATAGCGAATATTTTTCCTACCGATATTGTGGCGTTATTCCGACACTGCCTCACCACAACCTACTTTCAATACAATAGTGACTTTTATGAACAGATAGACGGCGTGGCTATCGGCAGTCCTCTTAGTGCTGCTGTGGGTAACTTGTTTATGGAGACTTTTGAACAACGGGCGTCGCAAACTGCCAGTAAGAGACCAGCCAGATGGTATCGCTATGTCGATGGCACTTTCGTAGTATGGACATACGGAGCAGAGGAGTTCGGTGCCTTCCTGATACATCTAAACAGCATTAATCCGAAAATCCAATTTACTATGGAGACAGAGAGTAATGGGCAATTGAATTTTTTGGGTGTGTCTGTGATTAAACGATGGGACGGAACGACTCGGCCATAAGGTGTATAGAAATGTCACACATACTGATCGTTATCTGCATAAATTATTCAAACCATCAACCTAGACAAAAAAGAGGTGCAATAAAAACCTTGGTAGACAAAATTTGTGAACCTGTTTATTTAAGAGATGAGATTGAGCATCTACAGTCGACTTTCGTGAAGACTGGCTATTCTAATAAGGAGATAGATCGAGCACTTCGCTCTAGGCAGAGAATCAGGAGTAACGACAAACAACAGCCGCCCAACGGCAAAGTTTTTCTTCCGTTCATTAGTAAGGTCACAGATCGCATCGGGGAAGAGTTGAGCAAGTATGGGTTGGAAACTATTTTCAGACCCACCAGGAAAATAAAAGAATACACGTATTTAAGATCGGCAAAAGATGCACGGCATCCTTTGGCTACACCAGGGGTATATAAAATTCCTTGTAGTTGTGGACAGGTTTATATCGTTACCACAAAGAGAAGTGTGAACAATGTCTTGTTGAACATGAAAGGAATTGCCGCCTGAGTCACACGGATAAATCGGCCGTAGCAGAACATGTTACTAGGAAGGTAATCATGAAATAAAATTCAGCGAGACGAGCGTCATATCCAGAAGCTCGCGTTATTATGCGCGCATGAATAGAGAGGCTATCGTTATTTATAAACACCGTAATAATTTTAACCTGAAATAGGAAAGTGTTAAACTAGATAAAATTTGGATGACAGTATTTCACCGAAAACGTGACCATCAATTACTTTCAGTGGATAATGTTGGCATTAACAGAGACAGTCTCATAGCCGATGTCACGTGATTGACAGTGGCGCCCTCTGCACTGCCTATGTAATCAGCGCTTCCTCGAGTTCTCTTTGCAGTTCGCCGCTTTACCTCGGTGGACGTCTCCCGCAGTCGGAGACGAAACGTCAGGGGAGAGTTTTATACATCGACCACGGCCTATCAGCCCGGAAGTTTTAAGTGAAGACAGTACTGGCCGTGAAAGCCTACATTCTGTGATAAACTACTGAAATAACTGAGTAGGTGAAACTTTTTAGTGTTTACTGAAACTGCTGAGTGCAACTGCTGCTACTAAGTGAAACTTTCTGGTTAAACTACTGAGTGAAACTTAACCTACTGTTTCATTATTTATTTTTATCATTTCAACACTGACCTACAGAATTTTCCTTGACAATGACAACTCTAACTCAAACTATTCATTTCTTACCTACAATATATAAGCCCAAGGCAATCTGACTGCTTTACAATGACAACTTGACTTCAAATAATCAGCACGAAAGAATGGCCTTAAATTGTAAGAAATCCTAACAATATCCCATACTTTTCATACGTCACTGACGTCAAAGAAAACTTTCACAACACGAACTACAGCAATTACAATAAACAGCAACTACAACCAGCTGAATAAAAAGATTCTAACTACTATGGCCTCTAGCTACTAGGTGGTATGTGGTTAGCAAAAGAAAGTTTTTGTTGAAGAGCAAACAATGTATTTAGCAGATTTTACCTCATTCATGCGACACCCAGTTCCAAAAATTATATAGTCGTCAATAATTCCACTACCCAAACATTACCAGCTACATCCATTCTCATTTTACAATGCATGTCCTACCAACACTGAGAATCCACAAAGGACACATTCCTAAACTGTCCGCTCGCTAACTGCTAACTGTAACCCACCCAACCACAGAGTCTTCTTACCGAGGGCGCAGAGCGCTGTCAGCGATATTAATACAGTCTGTATCGCTGTCAATATAGAAACAGGTTACTTACAAGACGAAACGTCAGGGGAGAGTTTTTACATCGACCACGGCCTACCAGCCCGGAAGTTTTAACTGAAGGAACTATTACTTATTAGCTTCTTTTCCCCACACAAATTAATACAAATCGTAATCCGCAGTCCACGTGGAATAGTTTTGTTTTTTAAAAAACGTTTGTGTTATTCCTAATCCTCCCTCTTAATGAATACGTTGCTACGAATAGTGGATCATTTGATGAAAATGTTCACCACAGTGTCAAGCTTCAAGTTTTTTGCTTCTTGTTTGTGGACATGCATGATAGCGTTGTTGTTCAATTTCTCTTGCGTCGTGACGCTGCACAGGCAAGTTTCTGATCTTCTAAGGGCGGAGAAAGAATGTCCTGCTGAACATGCAGAAACTGATATAGCGAAAGCGATCTTTATCAGTTTCTTCACTTCTGGAGTCAATTCGCCGACATGCATATTTGAGGTAAAGGAGCACACTGAGTCTTCCGTACTTCCAGCGAAATAATCGTTAGCTCTGGGCACGTCTAACATCATTGTTGTTGTGGTCTTCAGTCCTGAGACTGGTTTGATGCAGCTGTCCATGCTACTCTATCCTGTGCAAGCTTCTTCATCTCCCAGTACCTACTGCAGCCTACATCCTTCTGACTCTGCTTAGTGTAATCTTCTCTTGGTCTCCCTCTACGATTTTTACCATCCACGCTGCCCTCAAATACAAAATTCGTGATCCCTTGATGCCTCAGAACGTGTCCTACCAACCGATCCCTTCTTCTAGTCAAATTGAACCACGAACACCTCTTCTCCCCAATCCTATTCAATACCTCCTCGTTAGTCATGTGATCTACCCATCTAATCTTCAGCATTCTTCTGTAGCACCACATTTCGAAAGCTTCTATTCTCTTCTTGTCCAAACTAGTTATCGTCCCTGTTTCACTTCCATACATGGCTACACTCCATACAAATACTTTCAGAAACGACTTCCTGACACTTAAATCTATACTCGATGTTAACAAATTTCTCTTCTTCAGAAACGCTTTCCTTGCCATTGCCAGTCTACACTTTATATCCTCTCTACTTCGACCATCATCAGTTATTTTGCTCCCCAAATAGCAAAACTCCTTTACTACTTTAAGTGTCTCATTTCCTAATCTAATTCCCTCAGCATCACCCGACTTATTTCGACTACATTCCATTATTCTCGGTTTGCTTTTGTTGATGTTCATCTTATATCCTCCTTTCAAGACACTGTCCATTCCTTCAACTGCTCTTCCAAGTCCTTTGCTGTCTCTGACAGAATTACAATGTCATCGGCGAACCTCAAAGTTTTCATTTCTTCTCCATGCATTTTAATACCTACTGCGAACTTTTCTTTTGTTTCCTTTACTGCTTGCTCAATATACAGATTGAATAGCATCGGGGAGAGGCTACAACCCTGTCTCACTCCCTTCCCAACCACTGCTTCCCTATCATGCCCCTGACTCTTATAATTGCCATCTGGTTTCTGTACAAATTGTAAATAGCCTTTCGCTCCCTGTATTTTACCCCTGCCACCTTCAGAATTTGAAAGAGAGTATTCCAGTCAACATTGTCAAAAGCTTTCTCTAAGTCTATAAATGCTAGAAACGTAGGTTTGCCTTTTCTTAGTCTAGCTTCTAAGATAAGTCGTAGGGTCAGTATTGCCTCACGTGTTCCCATATTTCTACGGAATCCAAACTGATCTTCACCGAGGTCGGCTTCTACCAGTTTTTCCATTCGTCTGTAAAGAATTCGCGTTAGTATTTTGCAGCCGTGACTTATTAAACTGATAGTTCGCTAATTTTCACATCTGTCAACGCCTGCTTTCTTTGGGATTGGAATTATTATATTCTTCTTGAAGTCTGAGGGTATTTCACCTGTCTCATGCATTTTGCTCACCAAATGGTAGAGTTTTGTTAGGACTTGCTCTCCCAAGGCCGTCAGTAGTTCTAATGGAATGTTGTCTACTCCTGGGGCCTTGTTTCGACTCACGTCTTTCAGTGATCTGTCAAACTCTTCACGCAGTATCGTATCTCCCATTTCTCTTTCATCTACATTCTCTTCCGTTTCTATAACATTGCCCTCAAGTACATCGCCCTTGTATAGTCCCTCCATATACTCCTTCCACCTTTCTGATTTCCCTTCTTTGCTTAGAACTGGGTTTCCATATGAGCTCTTGATATTCATACAAGTGGTTCTCTTTTCTCCAAAGGTCTCTTTAATTTTCCTGTAGGCAGTATCTATCTTACTCCTAGTGAGATAAGCCTCTACATCCTTACATTTGTCCTCTAGCCATGCCTGCTTAACCATTTTGCACTTCCTGTCCATCTCATTTTTGAGGCGTTTGTATTCCTTTTTGCCTGCTTCATTTAGTGCATTTTTGTATTTTCTCCTTTCATCAATTAAATTCAATATTTCTTCTGTTACACAAGGGTTTCTACTAGCCCTCATCTTTTTACCTATTTGATCCTCTGCTGCTTTCACTATTTCATCTCTCAAAGTTACCCATTCTTCTTCTACTGTATTTCGTTCCCCCATTCCTGTCAATTGTTCCCTTATGCTCTCCCTGAAACTCTCTACAACCTCTGGTTCTTTCAGTTTGTCCAGGTCCCATCTCCTTAAATTCCACCTTTTTGCTAATTCTTCAGTTTTAATCTTAAGTTCATAACCAACAGATTGTGGTCCGAGTCCACATCTGCCCCTGGAAATGTCCTACAATTTAAAACCTGGTTCCTAAATCTCTGTCTTACCATTATATAATCTGTCTGAAACCTTTCAGTATCTCCAGGCTTCTTCCATGTATACAACCTCTTTTATGATTCTTTAACCAAGTGTTAGCTATGATTAAGTTATGCTCTATGCAAAATTCTACCAGGCGGCTTCCTCTTTCATTTCTTCCCCCCCAATCCATATTCACCTTCTACGTTTCTTTCTCTCCCTTTTCCTACTCTCGAGTTCCAGTCACCCATGACTATTAAGTTTTCGTCTCCCTTCACTACCTGAATAATTTCTTTTACCTCATCATATATTTCTTCAATTTCTTCGTCATCTGCAGAGCTAGTTGGCATATAGACTTGTACTATTGTGGTAGGCGTGGGCTTCGGGTCTGTCTTGGCCACAATAATGCGTTCACTATGTTGTTTGTAGTAGCTTACTCGAACTCCTATTTTTTTATTCATTATTTATCCTACTCCTGCAATACCCCTATTTGATTTTGTATTTATAACCCTGTATTCACCTGACCAAAAGTCTTGTTCCTCCTGCCACCGAACTTCGCTCATTCCCACCATATCTAAATTTAACCTATCCATTTCCCTTTTTAAGTTTTCTAATCTACATGCCCGATTAAGGGATCTGACATTCCACGCTCCGATCCGTAGAACGCCAGTTTCCTTTCTCCTGATAACGACGTCCTCTTGAGTAGTCCCCGCCCGGAGATCCGAATGGGGGACTATTTTACGTCCGGAATATTTTACCCAAGAGAATGCCATCATCATTTAACCATACAGTAAAGCTGCATGTCCTCGGGAAAAATTACGGACGTAGTTTCCCCTTGCTTTCAGCCGCTCGCAGTACCAGCACAGAAAGGCTGTTTTGGTTATTGTTACAAGGTCAGATCAGTCAGTCATCCAGACTGTTGCCCCTGCAACTACTGAAAAGGCTGCTGCCCCTCTTCAGTAACCATAGGTTTGTCTGGCCTCTCGACAGATACCCCTTCGTTGTGGTTACACCTACGGTACGGCTATCTGTATCGCTGAGGCACGCAAGCCTCCCCACCAACGGCAAGGTCTATGGTTCATGGGGTCTATGGTTTATGTGCAAAGTGGGTCAAAATGATCCTTATAAAATTCTTTTACAGAACCGCAATCTTTAATTCTGCAAAGAAGAAAAGTTTCTATTTCTTTGAAGTGAGTCATATCAGCTTTAGAAAATCGATCCTCGAAACGTTGGATCACAACATTTGAGAAGCAAAACGAGTTCTCTGGTAATAATCACAGGGGCTGGTAAAAGCATAGGGTAGCGCGCCGTCATCAAGTTATCGAGGGATCTTTCGAACTTTTGGAAGTTTCTAATCTTCGACATCAAATTTTTTGGTCTATTCCAAGTAAGAGATCCATACTTCATCGAAACTTTCATCGGTTCGAGATAACTTCAAAACATTTCGGACACTATTAATACTGCCCAAGGTTTTTTGGAGATGTAAGAGAGTTTTGCAGAAAGGCATTCAAAAGAAGACGGAAAATTTAAGCACCGACATAGGATTTTTCCATTTCGACTTGTTCGATGACCAAAATTATCTCTTTGTAATTTTGGAAAATAGTTTTCAATGAACTTATTCTACAACACCACCTGGCAGGGCGAAATGCCCGAAGAGCTACGGGACGAATAAAACTAGCACCTTGGGCTGCTTGCAGAGACAAAATATTGCAAGTCGCTTGGCGGACCTGTGTACAAAACTGGTCATTTCTTTCACATATTAAAGATGGTCTCTCACGATAGTCTCATTTTGCATTGCCTCTTG
Organism: Schistocerca piceifrons; assembly: GCF_021461385.2. Taxonomy (NCBI): domain Eukaryota; kingdom Metazoa; phylum Arthropoda; class Insecta; order Orthoptera; family Acrididae; genus Schistocerca; species Schistocerca piceifrons. Next base: position 392,772,130 of record NC_060142.1, read on the forward strand.
GGTTCACAGGGTTCAACTAATGAGCTACAATCTGAACATGCAGAGCTCGTGGCTTAATTTCTCTGATATTTGCTTACGACCAGCAAAAGGCCCGGTCATATTTGCCGCTCTGTCACTAGCAGTAGCTCTGTACGACATTATTGAGCCGTGCTGCGGCTCGCGTTGGTGTTGTTTGTAGGTTTCCGCCCCCTCTTCGAGGCCAGACGCTATCGTTTAGTTGGCATGGTTGCGGTTGTTTGTCTACTTGTATTGACTGGTTTCGCAAGCGTTGCCTGTCCGCTAGTGGCAGCAGCGGCGATTATCGGTATGTAGTAACTGTTGCCCTATCTCCGGGGCGACGTCGTTGTTTTATCGGGTCGTGTGAGTGTGCGAGTCCGGTTCGGACTCGGGAGGAACCAGGTCCGCGCAGCGCGAGAACACGCCGGGACCGCTGGTGGGGTGAATCGACTGCCTCGATCTGGCAGTGATCACAAGGGTGCACCACATCGTAAACCGGATCCAGCAAGCCTTAAGACGAGTGAATTTCAATCCAAGTAGAGAAACCTCCACCATTGTGATATCTCGCGATTCTCCAGTGACTCGGGTTCGTGTTGCCGCTCGTAGTGTCGCTGAGGCGAAGAGCAGCGATTGGAGTGACTGGGGAAGGCGGATCTGATTAGCTTTCCTCGACTTCTTATTACTATTTACTGCGTTCAACTTGTTACAATTTGTTAAGTTCAACCAGCGGTAATTTTTCTTGCCTGGTGGCCGCTAATACCCTAGTTACCTGCCATGGGGATAAGTGTATGTAACGGCAGTGTACGTTTCCTCGCCTTGCCGCTGCTGTCCGGTAAGGCGTGTAGTTTTTACAGCTTTCTGGATTGTAGGCCGGTTGGTGATTCTTCTACTCTGGTGGTAGTGAGTCCTTTCTCGTTCAAAATGGCTCTGAGCACTATGGGACTTAACTTCTGAGGTCATCAGTCCCCTAGAACTTAGAACTACTTAAACCTAACTAGCCTAACGACACCACACACATCCATGCCCGAGGCAGGATTCGAACCTGCGACCGTAGCGGTCGGGCGGTTCCAGACTGTAGCGCCTAGAACCGATCGGCCACCCCGGCCGGCTCCTTTCTCGTCCCGGGCACTCTAAACACTGTATTCTGGGGTCGTAGAGCAGACTGCTGGTTCTGGCTTTGGCGTATTGTTCCATCGTTGCATTTGGTTTATCGGACGTCAGGTAGCTTCAGCAAGATTATCATTAGTCACTCGTTAGACTGCCACTAGTCTGAGTCACCATCTTGTGAAGTGAATGCAACTCTTGGCTGCCTATCTCATCTCTCGCGAAAATGTTTGTTGCCGGACCTTCTCAGAGATCGATTCCTGGAGCACTGTCTGTGGCCTCTTGGTTCTTGTAAAACACGTGTGTTCTAAAAGGAGGTCTGACGGCCAGTAGTTCAGTGTAACGCTCCTTCAGTCCACGCCTTCTGCGGGTACAATCTACCTCAGTACCCTTTAAGGAACTTATGTACTGGTCCTTGTGTTTTATTATTGTATGATTTATTGCAATACCGGTACCTTGTAATGCCTACATTAAAGGCTACATATGTTTAGTTAATAGTTCTGGTCGCCTTCTGGAATAAATCTAGCAGTGTAGTGTTCAGTGGATGTTAAGGGTTGTGTTACAAAGTTTACCATCATCTTATTTCACCCGTTTCGTGATCAGTTGCTTGTTTTTTTGTTTTTGTTTTTTTAATTAACGTTTGCTATTGTATTTGCTTTACAACAGGTTTCTAAATTTTTTATATTATTGCCGTTCCTGGTGTGTAAGGCCTTCAGCCGTGATTGTGGTCTTTGCCTTAAAATTCTAATTTGGTATTTGTATTTTAGCAGTAAGCCTTAAAACCTTATTTACTGCCATTCCTAGCGTCTGATGCCCTCTGCTCTGTTTGTGGCGACTTACCTTTAATATTTCAATACTTTTAAGTTCTAAATTGCAGCGAGTTCTTAAACAATTCTTAATTTGTTGCCATTCCTGGCATGTAATGCCTTCTGCCCAGATCACAGTGGCTAGCTTTTAAAACATTATCTGCTGCACCGTATTTAATGGTGATTTGCTAAATTGTGACTCACTGAAAACACTATTATTTACACAGCTGTTTATTCCCTCATTAATAACGCGTTGTGTTTTTATTTATTTTTTAGTCTGAATTACAAGTTTAAAATAAATTATGTGTAACTGTAAAAGGCAACCAATAGTAACTGATTACGGCCCCGTCCACAATAGTAACCGAATCCTATCTTCCCTTGACTATCAGCTCTCAATTATATCTAGAGAAAACATCCATTGAAAGTGTCCACAATACTTCATGTGAAGTAGATTCAGTATTTGGAAACCAAGAAATAGTTCATTAATTTGAAAATTACCACCACTGACACATGAAAAGCAAATCGAACCTTGTTCGTGTTGACATACGTCGCTAGTTTCATATACTATTATCGAATATTATTCGGAATATTTTAGAAACTTTGTCAGATTGTGAGAGACTTCGTTAGCCATAATAGAGGCTACTTTGTTATATCGTACGAAAGTCATCTGCATTTTATAAGTCAAAGCCAAGAGGACAAATCGGAGTTATCTACAGCAACTAACTTTAACAATCCATTATAATTAGAAGTTTCATCTGTGTGTGCACGGGCCGGCCGCGGTGGTCGTGCGGTTCTAGGCGCTCCAGTCCGGACCCGCTCTGCTGCTACGGTCGCAGGTTCGAATCCTGCCTCGGACATGGATGTGTGTGATGTCCTTAGGTTAGTTAGGTTTAATTAGTTCTAAGTTCTAGGGGACTGATGACCACAGCAGTTGAGTCCCATAGTGCTCAGAGCCATTTGAACCATTTTTTTGTGTGTGCACGGACTGCTAATTCCTCCAGAATGAGATAACGCAGTGAAGATAACACACTCAAAAGAGTTGGTCTTGCAGATTTCACATCTCCCTTCTTACCTTAGACATTAAATACAACACGTTCACATCTTTAGCAATTACACCTTTCCTAGTACAGCAACACATATAATATTTCGACTTTTCGTGACAGACAAACCTTTTTAACGCTTTGTCTCGATAAGGAAACCCAACTTCAGGGAATACTTTTATCACATCTTCGTCTTGTTTATTCCACTAGAGGAATTCATTTCCTTACATACAAAACAAAATACTTTACCACACTTCCCGTTGTAAATATCCACATCTCTGTTTTTCCACAGTTTCTGAAAAGAACTGCCACCACCAACATGACCGGTTTCCTTTGTTTCGTTCGATACAACAGTTGAATCGGAGAGAACTCAAACAATATCGGTATATGTGGTAGCCGAATCACTTTTCTTCACTGACGAGCGAGCAATGAATTTGTCCACTACAAAAAGCAACTACAACAAAGAAATAAACGAAAGAAATTGTAGCTGTGCAGTAGCAGTCCGATATACCGCTTTTTGATATACAGTGGATTCGGATGTAGCACGGTATAAATTTTGTTCTCGTAATAAAATACCATTCATGAATGATTTTTCACTCTCAATGTATTTTATAAACTTGAAAAAATCTTATTATAGTCTGTAGGCAACCTTTCTGTAGTATAATTTACTGCTGCAACCACCTAGCTCTCTAAAAACAGCCAGGATCGATGGTCGTAATAGAACTCAACAACATCTATCAACATATTAGGACTGTGTAAGTAGGCTGTTTATGTTTTCTGTATGTAAGTAGGCTGTTTAGGCTATGTAAGTAGGCTGTTTATGTTTTCTGTATGTAAGTAGGCTGTTTATGTTTTCTCTATGTAAGTAGGCTGTTTATGTTTTCTCTATGTAAGTAGGCTGTTTATGTTTTCTTATTGGCAACGTTACGTAGCGCTCAATATGAAAATCACTGGCTGTGCTGTGTGCAGTCTGTGGCTGCTTTGCATTGTTGTAATACTCGCCATTGTAGTGTTAGGCAGCTGGCTGTGAACAGCGCGTAGCGTTGCGCAGTTGGAGGTGAGCCGCCAGCAGTGGTGGATGTGGGGAGAGAGATGGCGGAGGTTTGCAGTTTGTCATGAACTGATATATATATATATATTATGATTTGTGATGATATTAAGGTAAATACATTGTTTGCTCTCTATTAATATCTTTCATTTGCTAACTACCCCTATCAGTAGTTAGTGCCTTCAGTAGTTTGAATCTTTTATTTAGCTGGCAGTAGTGGCGCTCGCTGTATTGCAGTAGCTTGAGCAGCGAAGATTTTTGTGAGGTAAGTGATTTGTGAAAGGTATAGTTAAATGTTAGTCAGGGCCATTCTTTTGTAGGGAATTGTGAAAGTCAGATTGCGTTGCGCTAACAAAGTATTGTGTGTCAGGTTAAGCACAGTCACATGTATAATTGTGCTAAGGGGACGTTTCAACTGTTGTTGGACAGAGCCTATGATTAAACACTTCACGATTAAAGTTGGGATGCAGTCAATAAAGTGACTCCTGTAACAGTTATAAGTAGCCTGTTTGTATGTTGGCAGCGCTATAGACTGTGTTAATATCGCTGACAGCACTCTGCGCCCTCGGCAAGAGATTCTGTGGTTGAACGGACTAGCAGTTAGCGAGTGATAGAGAAGTGTGTGGACGTGTTTTTCTTAGAAGAGGCTCTGTATTGGTAGGACACGCAGAGTAGAGTGAGATGAAATTTCTTATAAGAAAAGATGCAAGAAAAATCTTCCTTGTGATAACCATGTGCCTCCTGTTAGTTAGAGTCTATAATAGTTAGAAGCTTTTTATTTAGCTGGCTGTTGTTGCTGCTTGCTGTAATTGTTGTAGCTCATGTTATGAAGATTTTCTGTGAGGTAAGTGACCTATGAAAAAGAATGGGGTTTCCACTATCGGGATTCGTGACTGAAATTAGTGTAGGCAGTTAACAGAGCTGGAGGTAGTTTCATATTTCTTTAATTTCATATTTTTTGGGTTTGTGTTATTGTTAGGATTTCTTGCAGTTCAGGGCTATTCTTTTGTGTTGATTACTGGAAGCCATGTTATCAGTGTATAGCAGTCAGATTACGTTGGGCTTGTATATTATAGGTAATAAATGAATAGGTTAAGTTTGAGTTGTCTTTGTCAGGGAAAGTCTGTAGGTCAGTGCTTAATTCAAAAAATAATAATTAAAGAGGTAGTTTCACAGTGTTTGGCAATAAGCGAAACGAGCACAACCATTATGTGAATCATAAAACGTACATTCATTGTCTAAATTTTTGTGTGCTTGTTACGATGTCAGAGATGGAAAACGTATTCTGTGAGTGATAAACTAAAAATTATTGGACGTGTGAAGTATAGTGATACTAAAGCAAGTTTATCAAGCGAGTGTGGTGTACCTGAAGGAACAATCAGAGAATGGGTTAAAGAAGAGAATAAACTTAGTTTTCTAAACACGGTTGAGAGTGATGTGGGAATGATCAGAAAGAGTTGGAAAAGACAGTGAACTTGACGAATGCCTTTATAGGTGGTTTTCAGTAACGATAAGTGAAAGTGTGCCATTCTCAGGGTCAATTATGAAAGGCCAAACTGAAAATTTTCAGACTGATTTAGATGGCAAAAAACATTTTATAATTTCATCGATTCTTCGTTATCGACGACTACCCAACGATGCAATTCTTCAAGATCAATATTCCACTGTAGAATATCACATGCAGACTGGATGTCACTGCTGTTGAAATCTATGACACTATAGCGTTCATCGATTGTATTTGCTTCAATCGGACACTTGTTCCAGTAATCAATAAGAGTGGTCGGATCATTGCTTTGCCACGCCAGGCCTACTGAATGCACAAAACTCTTAAGATTTACAAATTTCAGGAACATTTTCATTTCCTAGTCTGAATTTAATACTGAAGTAAGCCGTTCACGGCGATAATAAGCCTGAAATGTTCGTATGCTGTATTTGATAGCATAGTTTTATACTGTACTGAAACTCGTGTTATTGTTTGGTCGACGTTTGAATGAAGTTTGTCTATTAACAGAATCTTCCGTCGGTTCTTGGTAGAACAACATTATAATAATAAATGAAAAGCACCAGTTTGCTTTTGTTCTACAATATTGTAGAAGTTTGTCTAATTGCTGCACCCTATAACGTAAGTTTCTGAAAAGTTTTACTTCTACCGTTCTTTAAATTTTAATGGAGTATAGAACAGTGTTTGTAATATTGCATTATGTGTTCGGGAACTTTCCATGTGTACTCTGTCATTGCACATTACTCTCGATATATCGCGGAAAGCTATAACGCGGGAGTTGAGCATGTCTCCCGATAATCGCATTTATTGCGAACGGTACTGAGTGAGTGAATATCTATCGACGGAAAGCAGGTAGTTAAATTCTCTGTCAGACGTTGCCCACTGAGCGGAACGTTCGAAAATTTCCGTGAAGTTTCCGCGAGAGAGCAGCGCCGAGCACTTGTCGGTTGTTTCTGGAGGGCTGAGAGGCGCTGGAACGTACTTGCAGGGCCCAACGGCAGAGCGCGAGGTCAAAGTTGGCATAACTGACAGCTTTGAAATTTTTCCCAATTTTTAATTTAATTTTATTTTATTTATTTATTTTTTCCTTCCCCATTTTGCCTGGGTGCTGAGCACCCCAAAAACATTCGGGACGGATGCGCGAGCGCCGGAACACCCACGAATTCGGCACCCCTGCCTGATATGTTGAGTCAGGTATTGGCAGAATTGGACTACCGACTATATGTGCACCGTGTGATGAAGAATGGCCTCACAGTACATTTATAAACAAAGTAAAAATTTTTTTGATAGTTTGTCATTCACATACCTTATATCGTTTGTTAGATTGTCCCTGGTCAATTATCTGTACCGATTTTTTGAAACTCTAAAACTATCCTGTGTTTTCTTGGGAAGCTTTCCGTTTGTACGTTATTTTCTGCTAATTCTCGGTTGTAGGAAATCCGAGCTGTCGGCCATAATGCTGTGTCCATTATGCCTCGAACAATTTCATTCTGGAAGCAAAGTCTCGTGTGCTGTTCGTTCTCGCGGAGGCCGCAAAGGGCACACACAACCGGCCAATTACTTCCGCGCGAGCTGCACAATGCGCAGTGTTTACGGAGAATGCGCGGAAAGAAGTAGTCAACAATAACGAGCAGCGGCGCGGGCCGGTCAAAGGGCTGGCGCATTGTGGCAGCAGGCCGGCCTGGACTTCCGGCACTGGCTTCGGCCGCTGCTGTGTGCGCGCGGTAATCGCCGCTGAAAGGAGTGGGACGGACCCGTCGTCGTATTTACGTTGTCGGCTCCCATCATCCGCTTTCGAATGAGGCGGACCCCAGCCGGCCGCGGGACAACTGCAGCCGCTGCGCTCCCGCCTCCCGCGAAGTCACCACCGGCGACGACTGTTTGCCGCGCGGCTGTGCTACAGACACGGTATTGCTGACCGTGTCATCTACATATTTCATTTTCGGCAATTTACTATACCAGGATCAACTGCTCCCGTGTGAAGCACAAAAAAAAGTTGTACATCGTGGTTGTTCTCAAACTTCTGACAGCCCCCATTTAAGTACATGTTAATTACACAGTCAACCCCACTGGTAACAGCAGTTCCCGCCAGATCAACGAAGTTAGGCTCTGTCGGGCTTGGATAACACTTTGATGGGTGACCGTCCGGGTTTGCCGAGCGTCGATGGCAGACGGCGTGCACTCAGCCCTTGTGTGGCCAAATGAGGGCTACCACAGTTGCCAATTTAATTGTTTTCCAACTAGATCTAGTTTTTTTGAAAGGCCATCTGGTTGGAAAATTTAATATGTGGCTGCTAGTGGGAAATTTAGTCTTTTTAAAATATTATCTGGTTGAATTCTAGTCTTTTTAACATTATATTCTTCGAAAAGTTTATTTCGTTCATTCTAGTTCATTTGATAATGTTAAATGGGATAAGATCTTTGAGGTAGTCAAAAAAGTAGGAATAGATTATAAAGATAGAAAAATGATATGGAACCTGTACAAAAACGCGACAGCAGTTATCCGTGGATGGACAAAACAAGAAGAGGTGCAGATACGGAAAGGTGTCCGACAAGGTTGCGCACTATCCCCTGTTATCTTTAACCTATACTTTGAAGAGGCGCTGAAGAAAGCAAGGTAAAATTCACAGACAGGTGTAGTAATTCATAGCCAACGAATAGATGTGATAAGATATGCCGATGATACAGCCGTCTTAGCTGAAAGTGAAGAAGATCTTGTAGTCCTACTGAATAGAATGGATAAAGTTATGGGGGAAGAACATAATATGAGAATTAATAAAGCAAAAACAAAAGTAATGGCATGCGACAAAAAAAATCAAGTGAGAGTCCAAGTTCATGTAGGCAATGAACAGCTTGAACAAGTGGATAAATTTACTTATCTGGGCAGTAATATTAGCTGGGATGGAAGCAAGGCAGAAGTGAGAAGTAGAATTTCTGAAGCAAAGGCTGCTTTTAACAAGAAGAGCATCAGCCTTGAAATCAGGAAAAGATTTTTGAAATCATATGTGTGGAGTGTGGCATGCTATGGGTGTGAAACATGGACTCTTGGGACAGAGGAAGACCAGAAGCTAAATTCTTTTGAAATGTGGTGCTATAGACGCATGCTCAAAATAAAATGTATCGACAAGGTCACAAACGAAGTGGTTCTGGAAAGAGCAGGTGAGAAGAGAAGCTTCTGGAGTTTCATTGTTAAAAGAAGAGTGCAATTTACAGGCCACTATTAAGACATAAAGGACTCCTGAACACAATCATAGAGGGATATGTGGGGGGAAAAGACCAAGAGGAAGACCACGGCTGAGGTACATGGATCAAATCGTGAAAGATATGGGATGTAACACCTATAAAGAAATGAACAGAAAAGCTGAAAGACGAAAAGAATGGAGACAAGCTGCCATTGTAGCTGTTGCAAACCAATCCTTGGATTGACCAGTACAGAAGAAGAAGAAAGTTCATTTCAGTATCCTCAACGGGTTATAGAAGAAATTATTTTCATGCCACTGCTTATACTATAAAATCTGTTAAGAATTTATCAAACGTTCCTTCAGAAGGCTACTTTCCGGCTACCGCACATGCGCAGAGCGGAAGTCGCAATCGAAGCGCGTCTGGTCCCAAATCTGGCTACTTGAAGTGGGTCGCCTGCCGTTTGAAGAGAGACTAGCTAGTAGCATCAAGTAGCCAGGTGCTACCAGAGGCAAATTTTCTGGCGCTGTCAAGTTGCCAGTTTCGGGCATGCGCATAGTTAAGTGGCTTGCAGTGAGGGTACGTGGCCGCCGGTTTTCGACTGTCTTTCAATAGCCGACCGCATTAGTTCACTGTTTGTGGATCTTCGATAGTTGTAAGGTAAGCACTTTATTTGATGTTATGTTTTATTTTTATTTATTCTTATAAAATCACCTGTAGAAGTTCAGCTGTTCGCCGTTCGGTGACAGTCGATCGGTAAAATGCGTTTGAAGAGCCCAGACACCAAGCTCGGGCTCTTGACGTCAACGTCGACGCTCATGCGTAGTAGCGCCTGTTTGCTGGTTTTCCATGTAGCTTCCTGGCAGCTCTTCATATGAACCTAAGTTTATTGCTACTGGTTCAAAAAATGGTTCAAATGGCTCTGACGCCGCGCGGGATTAGCCGAGCGGTCTTAGGCGCTGCAGTCATGGACTGTGCGGCTGGTCCCGGCGGAGGTTCGAGTCCTCCCTCGGGCATGGGTGTGTGTTTTTGTCCTTAGGACAATTCAGGTTAAATAGTGTGTAAGCTTAGGGACTGATAACCTTAGCAGTTAAGTCCCATAAGATTTCACACACATTTGAACAACACAAATGGCTCTGAGCACTATGGGACTTAACTTCTGAGGTCATCAGTCCCCTAGAACTTAGAACTACTTTAACCTAACTAACCTAAGGGCATCACACACACCCATGCCCGAGGCAAGATTCGAACCTGCGACCGTAGCGGTCGCGCGGTTCCAGTCTGTAGCGCCTAGAACCGCTCGGCCACCCTGGCCGGCTGCTACTGGTACTCAACAATGTAAATAACGAGTGCAAGAAGTACTTAAGTACGGAACTCTCATACTTCATTTTATAAAATTATTTTAAATGTATGAAAAATAGAAATGGTAGTTTAACTAACTTCAATAATGCATGATACAGTAAAATATTTCTATTATAAATTCCCATTGCCGAGGACCGAGCAGCTGAACAAAATGCAAACTGCTTGGTATTATTCAGGTATTGTCGAGTTCGTGTCAGAAGTGGCTGTGCTTAGTGCTTGTTCTTCTCGTCATAGTGACTGATTATAGTTCTGTCAAAACGGGTAAAGTTAAACTTCAATACATCCAAAAGTTTAGGGAAGAATGGTTAAAAAATCCGAAATTCATCCAATGGTTATCATAACCTGTAGGAGATAACACAAAGCTATTCAGTAAAGTGTGTCACTGTACTGTAAGAGCTCGGTTAGTGCACATAGAAAATCACGCAAAAAAAAAGAAAACATAAATCTGCAGTTTCTTCCTTTTCCTCCCAAAGACAGGCAAAAATTAATTTTAAACCAGTTTAGGATTCCGTAGGACGTTACGAAAATGAAGGGTCACTCGCCCTCTTTGTGTCCGCACATTGTGCTATAATGTCGTGTGATCACTTAGGGGAAATGTGTAAAAACAGTTTTAAAAGACAGTCTTATTGCAAGCCAGTTTAAGTTACATCGTACAAAGTGAAGTTTTATTATCAAGAATGTTCTTAGGCCCTATTTTGCGAACGATCTGAGAAGTGATGTTGATGATGGTATTTACAGTATTTTAATTGAAGAATCAATTGATATTAGTGTCACTAAACCTCTAGCAATTGCTATAATTTATCATAGAAAACATCTCACAAGATTGTTTCGACATTTCTTACACTAGTAGAACTTAAAAAATGCAGTGCTGAGTCTATTGTATCAGCTTTTAAATAGGCGTTGAAAGAAGTTAATTTAGATTTCAAGAAATTGCAGGGAATAGGAAAAGTAATGTTAGTGCGGTGGTCGGTATTAATAATGGAGTGTATGAAATACGTAAAAGAGAGATTCCGCATTTGGTACTTATAAGGTGTGTCTGTCATTCCATTCAGCTGGCAACCTCTGCAGCAATTGCATAATGTCTTCCAAGAAATTTGTACTTTTTGTTTAGGAAACTTACAATTGGTTTTCTCGATCTTCCTCACAACACTTTTACCACCAGATTTTCTCAATCGTAAATGATGGGGAGGAGCCACTAAAAATTCCCATGCTTGTGACACGAGATCGTTATCTATTGAACCTGCGGCATGTAGAATAATTGATCAATGGCTCGAGTTAAAAACTCATTTTGAAATTGTTAGGCAAAGCGAAAAATGCTACATAGCTGGACTACTCTATTTGATGTTCAGTGACGAACTTAGTTTAGTATATTTGCTATTTTTGAAACCTATCCTTTTGAGTCTTCAGAGAGTCAATTAGGAATTCGAGTCAAATGGTGTGGACCTGTGCAAGTTATTGGGTGACCTGGTAATTGTTATTCAACCTCTTCTTAAGCAGGTTGTCATTCCCACCTTTCCAGTTCAGAGGAAATATCTTGACAATGATTTCGAAAATCACCTAGATCCAAAGACGTATCTCGGATACTTGTTTCAAAAAAAATTTCAGAAATTAGAAACAAAATAACCGAAGGTGAAGAAAAAATATTATAGAAAGATGTGTAAAATTTTTTCTTCACTAGTCAAATAATTACAGCAAAGATTGCCTGATAATATTGAGGTATCGAGGAACTTATCTCTTCTTGCAGTTTCAAAGGCACTTGTAGTGGTAAAAGAACCCTTAATTCCGCCGTTAGAAAGCTCTCACTTGGATAATGATACAATTACAATAACTGAATTACAGTGGCAAAAAATGACTGTTGTCTAATGGGATAACGTTAATAATTCTGTCGATTTGTGGTGTGAATTTTTCAGTTAACATGAACGCCAGCGGTGAAAATCCTTTTAAAGAACTTGAAGAATTTGCATTATCTAGGCTCGTATTTTCTTGGTCCAACGGCGAGGTAGAAAGAATATTCAGCTAGTTGAATCTCGTCAAAACGAAGATAAGGTTGGTAGGGTTGGGTTGTTTGGGGGAAGAGACCAAATAGCTAGGTCATCGGTCTCATCGGATTAGCCTCAATAACCACATTTTGCAGCGCAGCCGGCTGCGAGACGTGCAGTAAGAGAGTCAGCGAGGTACTGGAAGATACCGATAGGAATGTGGAGACATACCGACTAAACTACTGTGATCAGCTGCGCTAGGTTTCTCGGTTGAGGGCCCATGGCGCGTGCAGCCCAATCGAGTTGGTCCCAATGATTCTCGTTTGGGTTTAAATCCGGGAAGACTGGTGGCCAGGGGACTAGGGTAAGCTCATCCTGGTGCTCTTCCATTCACTCACATGCACTGTGAGCTGTGTGACACGTTGTATTACCCTGCTGGTAGAGGACAACGTCATGTAGGGATGGAGATGTTCCTCAAGGGTGCTTACGTATGTTGATCCATTGTGCCTTCCAGAATGACGAGATCATCCAAGGAATGCCGTGGCAATATTCCCTGACCATAACGCTCCGTCCTGTGGCCTGGACCCTTCCGCCGATTTCGACAGGGTGTTTCCTTTCAGGCGTTTCAAGCCGTACATGCCAACGATCATCTGTCTGATGGAGCGACATAATTAATTTGAAAAGGTCACCTGTAGCTGTTCAGTGGACGTCCAGTTGCAGTATTAGCGTGCAAGTTCCAGCCTTCATCACCGATGGACGGCAGTCAGCCGGCCGGTGTGGCCGAGCGGTTCTAGGCGCTTCAGTCTGGAACCGCGCGACTACTACGGTCGCAGGTTCCAATCCTGCTTCGGGCATGGTTGTGTGTGATGTCCTTAGGTTAGTTAGGTTTAAGTAGTTCTAAGTTCTAGGGGACTGATGACCTCAGATGTTAAGTCCCATAGAGCTCAGAGCCATTTGAACCATTTTGACAGCAGTCAGCATGGGTACATGAATCAGCCGTCTGCTGCTGAGGCCCATACGCAATAATGTTCGCTGAAGGGTCCTTGAGTATACATTGTTGGTAGTCCCTTGGTTCGTCTGGGCGGTCAGTTGCTCAACAGTTGCACCTCTACCCGCCTATTCACATCTCCACAGCCGTCGTTTACCCCTGTGAACCCGTCTTGCACCACAGCTGCCTCGACGCCGGTTTGGATAGCGTCAGTTTTGCCATGCACGGTATACTTTAAGAATGGCGGCACGTGAACTGTTTACAAATTTAGTCATTTCGGAAATGCTTCCACTCTTGGACCAAAGCCAATGATCATACCCTTCTGTACGCTAGATAAGTCGCTCCGATTCCGCTTTACGACAACGACTGCACTGTTTTCCGTGTCCCCCCCCCCCTGCCCACCCCCTGAAACCCGCTTTATATACGCTTCACTGCCAGTGCTACCACTTGCTGTCTGTGAGTGGATATTACACGTTGACGTCCAATATATCCGATGAGCATATTAATGTGACTGGACCATGTATAACGGCCATGAAACATTTAAAAAAACGATACAGATAAAATGCCCAAGAACATAAACGCTGACCATTGTATAATCGTGCAAGAAAGAATGGCAAGTCCCGAGAGCCTCTTCACCAATCGAGTAGCGCCAGGTGAGCTTCTGCAACGCGGCCTACCCAACGGCGTGGCAACGTCTCATTCAGATAATCTCGTATACAATTGAGATACACGGAGGGGCGTCGTCTTGTTGAAAGATGAAATCCCTGCTATCAGTTTCATGTTGTGACATGAGCTACAATTGTAGAATATCGAGACAGATGATACCGTTGACAGCCAGCCGCTGTGGCCGAGCGTTTCTAGGCGCTTCAGTCCGGAACCGCGCTGCTGATACGGGGGTCGCAGGTTCGAATCCTGCCTCGGACATGGATGTGTGTGATGTCCTTAGGTAAGTTAGGTTTAAGTAGTTCTAAGTCTAGGGGACTGATGACCTCAGATGTTAAGTCCCATAGTGCTTAGAGCCATTTGAATTTTTGAACCATTTACAGTCCTTTCGGCGAAGAAGGGTCTATAGCCTAGCTCGCCGGACACAGCACAGAACATGTTAATTTTCTCGTAATCCTAGACGTGTTCGACACCTGCATGTGGATTCTCCGCGTCTATACGCATGCGTTGTCACTGCTGACCTTTCCTGGAAGATAAAAAGTAGTTTTCTCACTGAAGATTAACTTGCTTGTTAAGTCGTTATTTCCTAGATGGGTTCGCACATCAGGCCAGAACTGCACACGGCCCAGTTTGTCGTCATTGTTTATGGCTGCATTTTGTACAACTTTATTCTTCATCGCTTACCTAGCGTAATGTCTGCTGAGGGACGTTCTGTTCCGCCATACGTCGATAGACACACGTTGTGGGAGATGTCGGTGGTTTTCCAAAGTAACTTGCCGGTACAACGTTCAAGTTAGTTACGTTTCCATTGACCAATCTCATGGTAACCGACCTTAAATCTCTAAGAATGCATGGTGTGATAGTGAAAAAAAAACCAAAACTGTGTTGAGCTTCCAGCCGCATTGAACAGTTTTTCAGATGAGTGCACCTCGGCCGCTGTCTCTTGGTGACTGTCGTATTATCTACATCTACATCTACACACATACTCCGCAATCCACCATACGGTGCGTGGCGTAGTGTACCTCGTACCACAAGTAGCATCTTCTCTCCCTGTTTCGCTCCCAAACAGAACGAGGGAAAAATGACTGCCTATATGCCTATGTACGAGCCCTAATCTCCCTTATCTTATCTTTGTGGTCTTTCCGCGAAATGTAAGTTGGCGGCAGCAAAATTGTACTGCAGTCATCCTCAAATGCTGGTTCTCTAAATTTCCTCAGAAGCGATTCACGAAAAGAACGCCTCCTTTCCTCTAGAGACTCCCACCCGAGTTCCTGAAGCATTTCCGTAACACTCGCGTGATGATCAAACCTACCAGTAACAAATCCAGCAGCCCGCCTCTGAATTGCTTCTATATCCTCTCTCAATCCGACCTGACAGGGATCCCAAACGCTCGAGCAGTACTCAAGAATAGGTCGTATTAGTGTCTTATAAGCGGTCTCCTTTAGAGATGAACCACATCTTCCCAAAATTCTACCAATGAACCGAAGACGACTATCCGCCTTCCCCATAACTGCCATTACATGCTTGTCCCACTTCATATCGCTCTGCAATGTTACTCCCAAATATTTAATCGACGTGACTGTGTCAAGCGCTACACTACTAATTGAGTACTCAGACATTACAGGATTCTTTTTCCTATTCATCTGCATTAATTCACATTTATCTATATTTAGAGTTAGCTGTCATTCTTTACACCAATCACAAATCCTGTCCAAGTCATCTTGTATCTCCTGCAGTCACTCAAAGACGACACCTTCCCGTACACCACAGCATCATCAGCAAACAGCCGTACATTGCTATCCACCCTATCCAAAAGATCATTTATGTAGATAGAAAACAACAGCGGACCTACCACACTTCCCTGGGGCACTCCAGATGATACCCTCATCTCCGATGAACATTCACCATCGAGGACAACGTACTGGGTTCTATTACTTAAGAAGTCTTCGAGCCACTCACATACTTGGGAACCAATCCCATATGTTCGTACCTTAGTTAGGAGTCTGCAGTGGGGCATCGAGTCAAACGCTTTCCGGAAATCAAGGAATACGGCATCCGTCTGATACCCTTTATCCATGGTTCGCAAGATATCATGTGAAAAAAGGGCGAGTTGCGTTTCGCAGGAGCGATGCTTTCTAAAGCCGTGCTGATGCATGGACAGCAACTTCTCTGTCTCAAGGAAATTCATTATATTCGAACTGGGAATATGTTCGAGAATCCTGCAACAAACCGATGTTATGGATGAAAGGATCCAGTACCGCCCGACATTGAAAATAGGTACAACATTCTTCGTTATTCTTGTCAGAACAACATATTTTTTGTAATAATAACTCAGTTTCGCTTAATACACCAAAGCCGGATACCAGTGTAGGAAAGAAGGACAATTTATTTATTTAATTGATCACATGTGCACTCCCACAAAATAAATCCCTATATCCAGTTTGGTGAGATCTGCAAAATGAATGAATGTATGGTCGTCTGCTAACTGCAGATAGTGAATGGGCAATATATGATCATCTTTGAGACGGTCCTTTCGTCACCTTTGGTGGAAACATAGAATCGCCGTCGCCGTGCAAGACAGACTATATATAAAACAATTGAAGACGTCGAAATGACCACATCTGCCGCCGACAAGAAAAAGAATACCACCAAATCTGTCGCTGCACACTCTCTATTGGACGGACCTGCAGTGTTTTGTGGTTGCAGACTGAACTTCAGCATCGACATCAATGATTCGTTTACCCACGGTAACGGATGGTTAACAGTCGCTGTTGTACGTGGTGGTACAGGCGTACCCAATGTATCCGGACTGGAGAGCTTCGTTAATCGTGACATTATAGCTTTGAGCGCCTGAAATGTGGCTGACCAATACGATAACATGGTGCGCCCCCACCTCGACGGAGGTGCGAGCTGACCTGAAGAACGGCCATGTTTCAGCACTCTGGCGCTGGATGTTGTGTTGGTAAGACCTGTCTTACGTGTGCTCCATAAAGACAAAAGAGTGGAGAGAATGGTATGCATGTGGAATACTTAAGAGTAGTTTGGAATAATAATTTCTCTATTTCAGGAACTTTTGTGGGGAGAATTAAATGTCAGGCAGGTAATATTAAGGGGATCGTAGTAATATTCGGAAGTGACCAACGGTCACAATGAAACCACGTATAGCAGTAACTTGAAATACTTCCGAGTGCTAAAGTTAAGCTGATTACTGGCGCGTGTACTATAAGTTGGAAATATATAAGAAATGGCGTGTGCAGAACTTGAAATTAGCGACGAGTACTTCCACGTGGTGAATACTGTGTGAGTCTCAGGATAAAGAGAAGTACTCGTCCATGGTATCAGTTGAGGACTCGCGTGTGTGACGAATATGTTCTTAATATTACTCTGCGTGTTATGTTTCCGTGTGACGCTGGATTCAAACTCTAATACTCAGAGAGAGAAGCAAGGTGAGTCAGCCGTCTATCCAGCAACGCCACTTGGCTTGCACTGCACAGGAAGACGTGCATATGTCCTCCAGAGTTTGTAGTAGGAAAGAAAAGTTACGAAGTGGGGCAGTGTCGTGTGAAACTGGGATGAATACTGATTGAAGTGGGAAAGCAGAAAGTGATGTGATTCTAACGTTGTGACTATTCTTGGTGTTGTATTGTATGTTGCCAGTGTGATGTATTTCATGTAATATAAGTATGTGTGGTTTGTATGGGAGAGTAGCAAGATAGGTTCAGAGGCAGTGGGCTAAGCATGTTCCTTTTTCTACCGCTCGGTCTGGAGGAACTTTTCGTGATGATAGGTGTGAGAGTCGAAGTATGAGATATAGCAAAAGATCCACCATGCTATCCAGAAAGTGCACCATAGCGTTAAATAATTACGAGACCATAAGATGGAGAATCACGAATATAAAGCCATGCCCACTGGGCGGAATTTCTCATGTGTAATTGTTGCATAAAATGTAATGGTGTGTTTAATCTTTGAATCATAATATAATTTATCGGAATAAAAAGGATAGTGAAAAGAATAAGATTGGTGGCCTTGTTCTTCGAGCAGTGTGTAGTCATGATACCCACAATTTATAATGTGTGCGCCATTCATATTCAGTGCGATGGCCACGTGTTGTTCAAAGCCGTTGTGTAAGAAAGAAAATGTGGTATTGCCAGTGCGTAGTGAACAGTCAGAGTTGTGTAAATTACTAATAGTCAGATTTGCGTTATCCGTTTCCGTTGCTTAATATTCAAACAGAAGAATAATTTGTAACTTAATTGTGAGTGCTAGAGCTCATGTTACTCGATAAATAAGAATGAATCCACTCGCTTGGCAGACCACTCATGTTGCAGGCCTAACTGCTTGATGCCACAGTATGAGCAAGGCATGTGGGTGCCTCTCAAGGATATTGGTCTGTAATTTTGAGGATCCGTCCTTCTACCCTTCTTATATAAAGGCGTCACCTGCGCTTTTTTCCAGTCGCTCGGGACTTTACGTTGGACAAGAGACTCGCGATAAATGCAAGCTAAGTAAGGAGCCAATGCAGTACAGTACTCATATACAACCGTCGCGTGTGATGTACAGTGAAGACTTTGACGACGGGGTGTCATAGGTGCTGGTAAATCTTCCGAATTGTATGGTCGTGTCTGATGAAACTTTTTCGTTCTTAAAGTTTTGTCCAGAGTTGCGCAGGACGTTCCCAGATGTGCGCTCCTGGTTCCGGTCAGTCTTGCCAACAGACTGGTCAGAGAGCGACAGAGGGCGTCGGAGAGCGACATAAATACTGTGAAAATGGGCCATGGCCGAAGTTAACACATGATCGCTAAAGATAATCCTTGTCGGAGCTGGTGAGAAAAATTCGATGATTAAGTTTCATCTCTGACAAAGATTTGCGAAGCAAGTTTTAACTTCTGCCAATCCCCCAACCCCTCCCCGCTCCTTTCACAGTATTAAAGTTTGTCTCCCACGCCGGACCCGTCTGTCGGCAAGTCTCAGCGGTACCATGGACGTCTCTGAGGATGCTCAACGCAGCTCTGGACGAATCGTTAAGAACGGAAAACTTCACGCATCACGACCATGCAGCCCAGAAAATTTACAATGGCTGCTACTGTCGTGTCGTATCATTTCTTTTCCTTTTTTCGATACCTTTAATTTCCAGTGCTTTGGGGAATGAGAGGATCGGCTGAGAATACTTGACTCTTTGAGGCCTATGTTCTAACTACTTTATACTGTTTTTGCTCTGTTTATTTGTTTATTACGGTGAGGGCTAGGTGGCTTGATTTTGTATCTCCTGGCAGAAGTAAAGCTGTGAGTACCGGGCGTGAGTCGTGCATCGGTAGCTCAGATGGTAGAGCACTTGCCCGTGAAAGGCAAAGGTCCCGAGTTCAAAATGGTTCAAATGGCTCTGAGCACTATGGGACTTAACATCTATGGTCATCAGTCCCCTAGAACTTAGAACTACTTAAACCTAACTAACCTAAGGACAACACACAACACCCAGCCATCACGAGGCAGAGAAAATTCCTGACCCCGCCGGGAATCGAACCCGGGAACCCGGGCGTGGGAAGCGAGAACGCTACCGCACGACCACGAGATGCGGGCGGTCCCGAGTTCGAGTCTCGGTCTGTGCACACAGTTTTAATCTGCCAGGAAGTTTCATATCAGCGCACACTCCGCTGCAGAGTAAAAATCTCATTCTGGAAGAATTTATTTGGTTGCTGCTTCCGTTCTTATGCAGCCTTGTTATTGCCTATGACGTCACTGGTGACTACTCCTCAAAAATATTTTCGTTACATGTACGCTTCCGTCTTCCGATGGCCGGGTCCCGAGTTGTGCTTCGCTACAAACCCGCCGTATTTCGGCGCGGATACGCTATAGTCCGATCCACGACGGCTGCCGCATGTCCAGGCACCGACGCGGATTGAACTGTTGACGATACCAAGCGACAGTTGTGGTATGCGCATGCGCGTGCTTTCCGCTTGAAGAAAGCGTGTACCCTGCAAATAATGTCTCCCGCGTGCTTATGCAGAATTTTTGCTTACCACCATAATCAGCGATGACAATTCGCAACGAATGGAATCGAAATTCACTAAGCAACTCTCTAGAATCTCGTTTAATGCTCGCATTAGCTACGGAGAGCGCTCAGAACATGCTGAACGCCCATTGGCTGTCGGAGAACACGTGACGTAGGTACGTAAAGCAAGCCTAAACTCGACCGCCATCGTTCGTGACTCGAACTATAGTTCAACAAAGGGAAATAAACGACAGCCAATGGGTTTGGCCGAGCGTTGGTCGCGAAGGCATTGGCTTTCGGGCTGTCATCCTCTCCAAATCAAGGGGGTGGGACCAAGGGATTCAGCCACGTGGATTTGCAGTCGGCTCTGCTAATTTCTCGTGGTTACTCCCATTTTGTTGTTATAATGTTTTAATAACAATTTCACCAGCCGATATTGTCGTCGCATTTGCAGCATTATTTTACTGCAAGAAGCTGATCATCCGCTACGGTCGCAGGTTCGAATCCTGCCTCGGGCATGGATGTGTTTGATGTCCTTAGGTTGGTTAGGTTTAATTAGTTCTAAGTTCTAGGGGACTGATGACCTCAGATGTTAAGTCCCATAGTGCTCAGAGCCATTTGAGCTGATCATCAGTAAAATAAATAGAAGAAGAAACGACGCTGCTGGGCGAACTCTCTTTTCAAAAGTAGG
This sequence comes from Schistocerca piceifrons, assembly GCF_021461385.2. NCBI lineage: Eukaryota > Metazoa > Arthropoda > Insecta > Orthoptera > Acrididae > Schistocerca > Schistocerca piceifrons. The sequence goes on from NC_060142.1 coordinate 392,792,478, forward strand.
GAGCCGTATGATGGGGTAAACTTAATGCTGTCACCGCATTCCACTCAATATTCCAATATTTTTTAAATGTGTGTGAATTCCTAAGGGACCAAACTGCTCTGGTCATCGGTCCCTAGACTTACAAATTTAGCTTATGCTAAGGACAATACACCCACCCAGGCCCGAGGGAGGACTCGAACCTCCGGCGGGAGGGGCCGCGCAATCCGTGCATGACGCCTCAAACCGTGCGGACACTCCGCGCGGCACTATTTTTTAGACAGAATAAATACATACCCGTTAAACAGACACAGGAAGTCGTTACTAAACCAACGAACATTCGAACCGGCGTCCACAATATTACACACTAAGCAAATTCCGGCCACTGAAGCAGTTGATTGTCGTTCGTTGGTCTGGACTCGAGAGCGTACTCGCCTTTTATTGTTGATGTTGCCAGATACTTTTATCTCCGCGCTTCTTATACTACGCTATCGCAGACGCCATAATTTAATCACTTGGCGCTGGTGGAAGCTCGATAGCGTTTCCCGACCTCAGTCTTTTTGTGGGCACGCGGTGCCAGCAAGCGTGCAGACTGGGCGGGAAGGAGCTTCCGAGCAGACCACCGCGCTGTCACTGCCTGCAGGGCCCGGCGCACTAATATTTACGGAGCTGTGGCCGTGTGGGAACTGGGCGGCAGCGGCGGCGCCTTTTGAGAAAGTAATCCCCGCCAGGCGCTCCGGAAGTATTAGCGGCGGCGGCGGCGGCGGCTGCCCGCCACAGAAAGCCCCAGACCGGCAGCGCACACTTTATTAGCCGCTGGCCACCCGCCTGTTATTGTTGACAATAGTCCCGCCGGGCCGGTAGGTAGGCGCGGACACAATCGCGCGGACGTCAGCTGCGGCCAGACTCGTGTGCCATTCGCCTGTCGCCTTTGTGCGTTATGGACTCTACATCAACACCGGCTAAAGCGCGTTTTAGTCCACAACACCGCGCCAAACAGAATGACAAGGTGATAAACGCGAGTATATGCGAAACTGGTGACAATCACGGCAGGTGTGGCCTGGACATCAAAACGCAGCTGGACACAGTGTTTCTTGTGGCAAGCAATATGCACGCTTAACAAAGAATATGGTGATAATGTCGGTGCTCCGGAGTTCGTTAGAGCATCTGCAACCCTTTCTGGATGCTCAGGCATAGGTGTCAATGACGTCATTGACGGTACGGTTTCTGATGAAATTATCACCACGTGTTCGTCTGCAGATAAGGACGATAGTGGTAAAGGTTTATCTGACGATGCTGGTGATCTAAAGACATTATATATATCCAGACAACAAAATAATGGTAGTTTGCAATCCCACGCGGGAACTACATCTGTCGAAATAATGCCGGTGAAACGCCCGCGTGATCTCGATGCACATAAATGAAATACTAATCTAAATACACTCATGCTCATAATTTAAGGATAATTGCAGAATGTGCTGCCACACAACATGGCACTACACAAAACAGGCGCTAATAGCATAGCCACATAGAGAACACACACGACACAGTTCTGTAAGTCCACGGCATTGTGATAAGTTGAGAAAACCGTCCCGAAACGCATGTGCTACAAAACGCCACTGTTTCTTGCGCTTGCATCCCGACATCAATATGGGATATGATCACCATGCACACGTACACAGCCCGCACAACGGGTTGGCGTACTCTGGATCAGGTGTTCGAGCAGCTGCTGGGGTATAGCCTCCCATTCTTGACCAGTGCCTGTCGGAGCTCCTGAAGTGTCGTAGGGGTTTGAAGACGTGCAGTGATACGTCGGCACGTGCTCGATGGGGCTTAGGTCTGGCTAACAGGCAAGCCACTCCATTCGCCTAATATCTTTTGTTTCAAGGTACTCCTCCATGATGGCAGCTCGGTGGGGCCGTACGGTATCTTCTATCAAGAGGAAGGCGGGACCCAGTGCTCCCCTGCAAAGGCGGACATACTGGTGCAAAATGCCGTCCCGATACACCAACTCTGAGATCACACTTTGTAGCACACATAGGGCTCGTGCTACGACCTGCTGCGTTTGACCAGCCTCCAGTCGCCCTAGTATTCTACCTCTCATAACGTCATCAATATGTGTTATTTGAGCCATTATCAACACACAGTCACCATTAGCACGTCCTAAAACGTCTGCACACTTATTCGCTGCACCGTACTCTGACGTGCACCAACACACCTCTGCGTATGTGGACTGCTGCCTGCGCCACTGTGCGACGACCGCAGGTCAAATGCACGGCATGGTCATACCCCGAGGCGATTGAAACCCGCGAACAGCCCACCAAAGCGTTGTTTCACTATGTATCAGCATTATCCTTAATTTATGACCATAAGTGTTGAAAGAAAGTTATTGTTAATTTGAGTTTATGTAACTCTCACTATTTTGTTTATATATCCGGTCCCAACATTGGAAACTAAAAATGGTTCAAATGGCTCTGAGCAGTATGGGACTTAGCATCTGAGGTCATCAGTCCCCTAGACTTAGAACTACTTAAACCTAACTAACCTAAGGACATCACACACATCCATGCCCGAGGCAGGATTCGAACCTGCGACCGTAGCGGTCGCGCGGTTCCAGACTGTAGCCATTGGAAACTACTGTAAAATTTGGGTGTTTACGTGAAAAAAACATAATGAGTGCGTTTATTGCATTTAACCAGTGGCACTCTGTTTTTTATGAATTTCTGGATTACCTGGGTTTTCGATAATCCAGATCATCTACGGTCCTACCTACGCCACATAAGAGTTTTCATTGTGCTAAAATGTACACATACTCACATATTGGTGGCTACAATACTGGGTGTAGTTTTTTAAAACTTTGAAGATTTCGTAAGACGGCTAGCGGAGAACGCGAGCGTTGCCCAGGCGTTTATCTGTAGCTGTGCGTCCACACCAGATCATCTACGGTCCTACCTACGCCACATAAGAGTTTTCATTGTGCTAAATAATGTACACATACTCACATACTGGTGGCTACAATACTGGGTGTAGTTTTTTAAAACTTTGAAGATTTCGTAAGACGGCTAGCGGAGAACGCGAGCGTTGCCCAGGCGTTTATCTGTAGCTGTGCGTCCACACCAATACCATACAGCGTCTGGTCTTCTTCTTAATGTTCATTACGTCATATCTCCCGAGCTGTATGTCCTATAATGATATAATTTTGTAGGTACATTCAGCGGCTTTTGTACATACTGTCTGCGAAAGTTATTGCTAATAGAGCAAGTAGCAAATAAGTAATAAATTAAATCTTTATGTTCATTGCATGAACAGCGAAAATGTAGTAAGCAATAAACATTTTTCCTTTCAACATCTACATCTACATCCATACTCCGCAAGCCACCTGACGGTGTGTGGCGGAGGGTACTTTGTGTACCTTTATCGGTTGTCCCTTCTATTCCAGTCTCGTATTGTTCGTGGAAAGAAAGATTGTCGGTATGCCTCTGTGTGGGCTCTAATCTCTCTGATATTATCCTCACGGTCTCTTCGCGAGATATACGTAGGAGGGAGCAATATACTGCTTGACTCCTCGGTAAAGGTATGTTCTCGAAACTTCAACAAAAGCCCGTACCAAGCTACTGAGCGTCTCTCCTGCAGAGTCTTCCACTGGAGTTTATCTATCATCTCCGTAACGCTATCGCGATTACTAAATGATCCTGTAACGAAGCGCGCTGCTCCCCGTTGGATCTTCTCTATCTCCTCCATCAACCCCACCTGGCACGGATCCCACACTGCTGAGCAATATTCAAGCAGTGGGCGAACAAGTGTACTGTAACCTACTTCTTTTGTTTTCGGATTGCATTTCCTTAGGACTCTTCCAATGAATCTCAGTCTGGCATCTGCTTTACCGACGATCAACTTTATATGATCATTCCATTTTAAATCACTCCTAATGCCTACTCCCAGATAATTTATGGAATTAACTGCTTCCAGTTGCTGACCTGCTATATTGTAGCTAGATGATGAAGGATCTTTCTTTCTATGTATTCGCAGCGCATTACACTTGTCTACATTGAGATTCAATTGCCATTCCCTGCACCATGCGTCAATTCGTTGCAGATCCTCCTGCATTTCAGTACAATTTTCATCATTTTGCTGGCGATGTCAGCGAGAAGAACTCTCGTTAAGGTCTGAAAGTATGTGTAAAGGTCGTTGCGAGTCGCTAAATACTCTCATTCTCAAACACTTGTCAAATGAACTCTGGGAATTTTCGCGTCGCGGGCTTTGCTTCATTTTCACCCCCAGCCCCTTGATAGGTAGGCGGTTCTTACCCCCACCACAGCTTCCGCCTGACAGTAAGGAATATGTCTGGTTCAAATCGGTCTAGCGGTTTAGGAGTAGACAGGGTAACACACATACACACTTATACATACTTTCATACTTTTTTGTAATATGTATCGATTATACTTTTTCGTTTTACTCGAAAGTCACTCAAATGGATAAGACTCTTTCAGTATCTGCTAGCTTCTGGATCCTCTTACTGGACTCGATGAAATGTCAGTCACAACGTTAACTAAATCGTAATATATACTGAAACGCCAAAGAATATGGTAAAGGCATGCGTATTCAAATACAGAGATATGTAAACAGGCAGAATACGACGCTGCGGTCCGCAACGCCTGTATAAGACTAGTCTGGCGCAATTGTTAGATCGGTTACTGCTGCTACAATGGCTGGCTATCAAAATTTAAGTGGGTTTGAACGTGGTGTTACAGTAGGCGCACGAGCGATGGGACACAGCATCTCCGAGGTAGAGATGAAGTAGGGATTTTCCCGTACGACCATTTCACGGGTGTACCGTGAATATCAGGAATCCGATAAAAAATCAAATCTCCGTCATCGCTGCGGCCGCAAAAACATTCTGTAAGAAGGAACGGGACCAACGACGACGGAAGAGAATCGTTCAACGTGACACAAGTGCTACTTTCAGCAAATTGCTGCAGATTTCAATGCTGGGCCATCAAAAAGTGTCAGCATGCGAACCGTTCAATGAAACATCATCGATATTGGCTTTCGTAGCCGAGGACCCACTCGTGTACCCTTAATGACTGTACAGTACAAAGCCTTACAACTCGCCTTGGCCTGACAACACCGACATTGGACTGTTGATGACTGGAAACATGTTGCCTGGTCGGACTAGTCTCGTTTCAAATTGTATCGAGCTGATGGACGTGTACCGGTATGGAGACAACCTCATGAACCAATGGACCAGGGGACTGTTCAAGCTGGTGTAGGCTTTGTAATGGTGTAAGGCGAGTGGAGTTGGAGTGATATGGGACCCCTGATACCTCTAGACACGACTCTGACACGTGACACGTACGTAAGCATCCTGTCTGATCACCCACATCCATTGGGGTGCTTTCCTTATTCATAATTATTTTGCAACGTGTTGTGTTGTCAGAAATGTGTTTCATCCTGCTGTTGCCACACGTACAGCTAAACGGTTAAGTATTAATCGCGTCCGTATCATTAATCGGATATTGGATAGACAGTGCCCAACTAGGTTGGCGACCGTATTTATTAGTTTCCGTATTATTTCAATTTATATTGTTGCGCACTCTTTGAGTCATGTGGTACCCCTTTTCGTTTTGTATTTTATGCGAGTGGCGGCACTGTTTTAAGTATTCGACAAAATACAGATAAGCAGAAAGCGCAGGAGAACGGGTTGTTTTGTACTTTTCGCCACTAACCGTTCGAAAATTTCTTCCCAAACGATATATTCTTGTTGTTGTTGTGGTCTTCAGTCCTGAGACTGGTTTGATGCAGCTCTCCATGCTATTCTATCCTGTGCAAGCTTCATCTCCCAGTACCTACTGCAGCCTACATCCTTCAAAATCCGCTTAGTGTATTCATCTCTTGGTCTCCCTCTACGATTTTTACCCTCCAATACTAAATTGGTGGTCCCTCGATGTCTCAGAACATGTCCTACCAACCGATCCCTTCTTCTAGTCAAGTTGTGCCACAAGCTCCTCTTCTCCCAATTCTATTCAATACCTCCTCATTAGTTATGTCATCTACCCATCTAATCTTCAGCATTCTTCTGTAGCACCACATTTCGAAAGCTTCTATTCTCTTCTTGTCTAAACTATTTATCGCCCACGTTTCATTTCCGTACTTGGCTACACTCCATACAAATACTTTCAGAAACGACTTCGTGACATTTAAATCTATACTCGATGTTAACAAATTTTTCCTCTTCAGAAACGCTTTCCTTGCCATTGCCAGTCTACATTTTATATCCTCTCTACTTCGACCGTCGTCAGTTATTTTGCTCCCCAAATAGCAAAACTCCTTTACTACTTTAAGTGTCTCATTTCCTAATCTAATTCCCTCAGCATCACCCGACTTAATTCGACTACATTCCATTATCCTCGTTTTGCTTTTGTTGATGTTCATCTTCTACCCTCCTTTCCAGACACTGACCATTCCGTTCAAACCAAACGATAACCCTGTCCAAAATCCAATTCATTAGGCTTATGCAATCACGGGCATATTACCACATTAAGCGATTATTACAAGAGAGATTATTAGAAGACAGGTTACACCCTCCTAGCCGCCTAGCGACCAAACTTGACTAGGACACTACACTAGAAATACTGACCAATGTCTTTCTGGCAGTTAAACGTTTGCTTGAGACATTTTTTTTAAATTTTGTTTCTGGACAAAAGATTGTTTTTGGTGATCAGGATAAATGGGATGCCCTGTATGCAGATGTGGATAGCGTCAGAGCGTGCGGAATGTCGACCATGTTGAGCACAAACTACGTCACGTCACACTGCGCTGTTACAAAGCTGTGTAAAGTTACGAGGGCGGTAGTCGAGCCGCAGACCACCGCGGCAGGGGCGTCCCCGCAGTGGGCTGTCGCCAGTGTGGTCCGCTTTTGTGCCCGCCTGCGGCACAAAGATGGAGCCGTCTTTGTCGGCCCGGGCCCTCGCAGGCGGGCGGTCCCCTAATTGGCGCTAATCCACTGTCACGGCGGGCGCACCTCCAAGGGGGCCGCCGACCAACTCGACGGCTCAATCGCAACACGACGCTTTCTCAAGTGCGGCGGCAGGCCACGCCAGCGGCCGGCCGGTGCAGCTGAAAGACTGCCACCTGTTCTCTCGGGGAATGGGCAGATTGTACTGCTCGCGGCAGTACAGAGGCACACATAACAAGAAGGCAGAAGGGAAAACAACATCACCATTCGTCTTAGTTTACAAGTACTTTCCACAAACCAAAGAAAGACCGTAAACAGCATAGGTTTTCGGGAAGGATGGTTCTGCTTAGATCTAATTTTCTCGTTAAAGCAAATAATAGAAAAAAGAAGAGAATAAAATTGAAAAACTCAATAGGCTTCATAGAAGAAAATTGTCGAATAATACGGAAAATGAGGAATATCACTACACGTGATCGAAGTTATCACAAGTACGTATACAGGAGTACAGATAAATACGAAACTAGAATCTGGAAATATCGTCCAAGCAAATATCAATATAGTGGTCAGACTAGGAAGTTGTATTTCGCCAACACTTACAAATATCTATTTAGGTGACATTCTTTTGGAATGGAAACAACAGATTATGAAATTTAATATAGAGAACAACTCCGAAGGAATGAATTTTATGAAAACTTTTGTTTGCTGACAACGAGATTCTAGTTGCGGATAACGGAAATACTTACGTGGATGAATTGTGTAAAACAGCAAAGCAACATAATTTAAGGATAACGAAAAATAAAACCAAATCCACCGCATTTCAAGGCTCAAACCGTTTAAGATGTACATTCATATTATAAAACAAAAATATTGAACAAGTTAACACCTTCAGATTCTTGGACTGTGACTTCATATCTCGGCTAACTGGATATTGAAAAAAAGATTGAGAGATTTAGTATGATATGTGGCACCATCGAAAGAATGCTCGAGGCAAAAGTATGAAAACACATACTCCCAGAATTTTACAAATTTTCTCATTCCGTGCGGACCCCATGGAAGTGAAAACTGGACTGTGAACTTCAGAATACATCATACAAAGATTCCAGGTAGATGAGATGAGGTGTCTGAGAACAATCCATGGAGTAACAAAAGAGACGGATTAAAGAATGAGACCACCCTGGAAAATATAGGAACTTCCAACTTAAATGAAAAGATTAAGGAGTAAAGAAAACATAGAGAAATAATGGGTGATGAACATGTTCCGAAGCAACTGCTGCAGTGCACCACTGAATAAAGAAGCAACATTGATAAATCCTAGGGAAAAATTATCAAGAAGTCACAACGGGTTTAATGTTTGAGGGAGAAGAAGAAGATGAAGAAGAAGAAGAAGAAGAAGAAGAAGAACAACAACAACAACAACAACAACAATAGTACCTCACAAACCTTGTTATAGTATGTGGCGAAGGGTTCTTTGTGCACCACTATCATATATCCTCCCCCCTTCCTTTATTCCCACCATTCCTGCTAGACTCGCAAATGGTATCTTGGAAACCTCTGAATAAAACTGAACTTCTCTGAGTTTCCAACTTTATTGACATCTAAGCATAAAGAAACAATTGATTTATTAAAGATATTAGTGAAGTACCTGACATTCCCCTTTCTCTAGCCATCTGCTCTTCTCCCATTCCTGACCACCCCCCCCCCCCCCCCCTTCTTTCTCTCTCCCTGCCCAATTCGTGTGCCCCAATTCTCTGTCCATCTCCTCTTGAAACTCTTTCTGTCCATGTGCTCCTCCCCCTCTCTATCCATCTGCTCCTCTCCCTCTCTCCATCTACTCCACCCCCTCTTTCTGTCCACTGGCTCCTCCCTCAGCTCTTTATCCAGCTCTTCTTCTTCCTCTCTCTCCCTATCTTCTCCTCCCCTCTCTCTCTGTACATCTATGCTTCCCCCATCTCTCTGTCCATCTACTCCTCCCTCCTCCCTGTCTGTCAGATCCTCCCTCATCTCTCAGCCATCTTCTCCTTCCCTCACTCTCTGTCATCATCTCCTCCTCCCCCACTCCCTGTTCATATCCTTCACTTCAGTTTCTATGTCCACTTCCTACCCTTCTTCTTTCATCCATATCCTCCCTCCTCCCTTTGCCTATATCCTCCTCAACCCTTTCTCTGTCCAACTCCTGCCCCCCCCCCTCCTCTGTCCATCTCTTCCTCTCGCCTCTCTCTGTCCACCCCATCCTCTTCCCTTTCTCTGTCCATCTCCCCCTCCCCCCTCTCTTGGCTCTTCTCCTTCTCTTCCCTTCCCCACTCGCTTCCCACCTCCTCCTCGCCCCTATCTGTGTCCAACTCCTCCTTTTCCATCTCTGTCTAAGCACCTCTTCCTCCCCTTTCTGTCTACATCACAATGTTATCATCCCCATCCCAATAGGAAGTAGTCATTCTTACGCCCACAGTATTTCTTTGCTGGTAGGAAGTAACATGTGTACCGTCTTCGGTTGAAATCTACCCAGGAGTTTAGGAGGAGCTTTTTACCCACTGATTTGTCTAGGCTCGTACACATCATATACATTTCACCCATTTTTAACGTATTTCACACGTATTTGTATACATATTTCACTTATATCTGTAGAGAACTTCGCAATGCAGTTTAGTTTTCGGCTAACTCACGGTTGTGATGTCATATCTACTGAATTTTGTATCATTCAACCGTACAATTTAGCAGGTATATTCATTGATATATATATAGGCACTGTCTGCGAAGTGTTCTCCGAATAGTGTTAGTAGGAGAGAAGTAATAAATTAAAACGCCTTGCCTGATGCCTGTAGTTTTTCTTGTATCTCAGTGCTTGTGACGTCATATCTCCTGAACTAGGTGTCATACAATGACATAATTTTTCAGGTGCATTCAGTGGTATATGCGAATACTCTGTGCAAAATTTTTTGCTAACAGAGTTAATAATAAATAAGTCATAAATTAAAACGTTATGCCTGATGCAACACTTTTACTGCGTGACAGCGAAAATGTAGTAAGTGGTAACCTGTTTTGCTTTCATCATTTTGTGGGGGTGTCAGTGAGAAAAAGTCTCTTAATGGCTTGAAATTACGTGCAAAGTTTGTTGCAAGTAGTTAAGTTTTCTCGTTATCAGATAGTGGATGAATACAGGCAAGCTATTTGCGTGTCGTGAGCTACGCTTCGTTTTCACCCCCTAACCACCCACCTCTTTGAGAAGTAGGTGGTACTTATCATCAAATTGGTTCTTTCCGGGCAGTAAGTAATATGTGTATCAAGTTTGGTTGAAATCGATCCAATGGTTTAGGAGGAAATGTGGAATGCATTCTTATATACATTTTTACAATGTGTATGGATTTAAAATTCAGAAGTTCGTTGTTATACTGCCATATGCGTTTCTTTTTATTAGCTTGAAATATCGTTTAGTAGTGTGAAACGACACATATTTACAATTATCACTTGCTTTCACCATTTAAAACAGTTGATTCCGTAAGATGCTGGCGTCGATTCCTTGCGCAATTCCCAGATGTTCCTGCGTAGGCCACTGACGTTTATGGACTAATTTCACTTTGTTTTGCAGCACAATACATTTCTTTACATCGAATAGAGCCAATAACGAAACATAGCACAGCTGGTGTTTACATTCACATGGAAAGTCGTATGTCTGTGTTTATATTGTTGCCAGCTTATTTGTTAATTTTGGTTTTCACTTTATATTCAAGTGTTCTGTTGCTCTATGGTTTGCCATATGTTTATCATGTGGTTTTATTTTTTGTACATGTGCACATCTTTAGTATGTAAGTGGGGTGAAGGAGTGGTGTGAGAGTTGTAGATATAAAGGTAGAGATGGGGCCAGTGGGGGCTACTGTAGTCAACACTGAATGTAAAGTAGGGGAGGTGAGCATGAGTTTGTAATGGGGAAGAGCATTAGAACAATAAAAGGTAGTGATGAACTGAAGTGTGAGGGGATATGCTGCACGGTGCTAGAGTTCCCTCACCGCGAATAAGGGATAATGCATATCATGTCGTTATCAGTGTCTTACGTCATCCAGGTTTTTTCTTTTTTTGGATAATATCTGGTTTACAGTTTTCATCTGTTCAATAAGCAGCTGCTTACTGTGCTTTAGTAGACACACAAATGAAGAAAGTAAGACACTGGTTAAACGTTTTAACCCACTAGTAACTTTTATCTAGCGAATTATGGAAACAACTTTTTTTTACTTAATGAATTGGATTCGAGGCCCTTGAAGTGAAGATTTCAGTGATACAACGCTTGCAAATTCTTACAACGAAACTTTTTCCCAACCATCATCGAGTACTGCTGTAAATGTGAGGTCAAGTGCACCGGTAAGAATACCGTCAAGACATACTTACCTGGAAAGCATTCACGAAAATTATATCACTATACAACGCTTTCCAAGATCTTCAGACACCATTAAAAAGTGAAAATAGTTTCATTAAAAATATTCTGTTGTTAAGAAAGTTAAGAGTATTATCCATAAGAACCAGTACATGAATTTTGCATATTGCCACTTGTCGAAAATTTTGGAGATTCAGTACTTGATATGTAACTTATCATACGACATTTTGTACGTGCGTTTAGGTAAACAACAATATAATGATTAAATTTCTTCTTTTCTTGTATGCCATAAAGTATTTCTACGAACTGTATCTTCACTATGTATTTCTGATATAAGGGATTAGTGCACATATTATTAATAATTTTGTTTGGACAGACTGAAATGTGTGTCATTGCTATTACACTTCACTACCTGATATCGATTCATTTTTACCGCTATTTCATGTTTAATTTTTTAAAAGTGTATTGGGCACTTTTCCTTGGAGGAAAACTTAGCAGTTTTTTTTTTTTTTCAAAGGGAAGGTGTTCTCCGGAGGAGTCTCTGGTTCGTCTTTGTTGGGAGGAGGCAGTCAGTGAATATTATTAGGAAGGGCAAAGTTTCTCTGGGAGCTGTGCAGGCTTCATGGAAGTAAATCTGTGGCCTGCCTTCATGCTTTGAAATAAAGGCATCTCGTGCTACATCAGGGAGCTGGGCAGATCCTGGCAGGGTCCCCATATCGAAGATGTTACTCCAGGTGGGTGTAAAATGAATGTGCGCAACGGAAAAAACTGAACGCGAAAATGAAGATTTGACCCGTGAAGCAGATCTTAGGATCTCTTAATGGTGATATCTCCTCCTTCTTGCTCTTTAACCTGTAAATTACATCATAAACATAAATGAATGATTAAGGGAACTAGTAACTATAAAATGATAAATACTGTTTCTACTTGTACATTTATTGTGTATTAAAGCCCCTTTATATTACAAACGTTTATATATCAATGTCCAATTGACATTAAGAGACACAAATGAATTTCCTAACTAATATTATTGATCAATTGCCCAAATCTGCCCCGTTTTATGGCTACGTGATGTAATATAAATAATATGAGATGACTGACATCATCTATGTACCAAACACTAGAAGACACTACTTTCAAAGATGATCTACAGTGGTGTGCAACCTCAGTGGAAATAAAATTTACTTGATCACAGTTGTTTTACTTTACAACCCTAATAAGCCGAATCAAGTGCATCGTAGTCATCGTTCTCATAAATGTCTGCGACGACGGAAGAACTCCAGCCACAAAACATAAAAAAAACTTATTCAAACGCTAGGATGGCACAAGACGGTCCTCTGACTAGTATAATCTGATAAGGTCTTCTCCTCTCTATGTTCTACAGACGAGAAGCGCGAAGTCCCAGCCATAGGAAGATCTGTTGCTTTCAAACTCAAAAATTTTTTGTACCCAATGAAACTGAGTCGTCCCACTACCAAGCTTGATACAGAGAGCCGAACAATCGCTGGGAAACGGCTTCGCCCTAGTAACAACCTTTTATTTGTTATATTATGTTTTGTATGCCAAGAGAGGGAAATTCGTATAATGACCCTCTTTTTTATGAAATAAGCGATACTCCCACCTATCATATTCGTAACAGTATTGAGTTGTCTATACCCTATACATTTTTTTTAAACGTAGACATTTATGAAAGGAGATGTATGTTTTGTGGTCCTTCGATCACCAACTTGCATGAGCGTCCCGGCCACTGTTTAGTGTTGATGGGTGGACGGTTAACTGACTTTTGGGAGATGTCACAACTGCGGTGGCACGATCCATATTCTGAGCAGCTCGCTACGTGCTTACTTTGGCGCACAACATGCGTTGCTTGGTTTGGTTTTAGTTAGTGGCGTCTAGTTGTATTGTCGACTTTGATTTTCCAAGCTCCCCAAATGAGCACATATATCTTCTTGTACATTCTCCATACAGTCTTCCACACTTTTTGGTACGCTCGCACAGTGTTAGTGTCATTTTGTAATTTGATTTGGATTTTAGAGAACTTCGCTCTCAGTCAGTTTTTATTTTTGTGAGTAATTATTGAATAAAAAATCTGTTAATCTGAGTCTTGACTTAGATTCCAACATCATTTACGATTCCTATAACTTATCGGTGGTTAGGTGACCCGTTAATAATAAATATAATCTGGTGCTGATCTAATTTTGTCTTTCTCACTGTGATGTCGTTGTGCGTAGTGACCAAACTGAATGATCAGTTACATTAAGAGTTCAGAGAAAGAACGAACATTGCACTCACTCGTCTCGAAGGGTCAAAAGTTTGCTTTACAAACAGCGGTACATTCATGCTTCCTTTTTCTGGTCCAGAACTGGGGCGCAACTTTCATGTCGGCCCTTATCGAGGATGTTACTTTTTTTTTTTGTATTCTGCAGTTAGGACGGCATAGCAAGACATATCTTGATGGCGCAACATGTTGTAGCAACTATTTTTGGCCAGTTCCGTAACTTTCACATTAATTTATAGATGCAGGCCATGTCAGTGGGACAATGGAATGGTTCCATTCAAAAGAATCACCACAGCCTTTAAGACATTTGTATCACTGGGAGACTAGGTGATCAATTCCTGCTTCGTAGAACATGGTCAACCAGTGAGTGATCACTCCTGCTCTTGCACTCCCTCATCTGACTGTAACCAATGTCCATGCCACTCTTTCTCGAGGTCACCTCAGATGTGAAGAAGATTTAGGCTGTACTGAGGATGCTGCAGTGCTTCCCAACCAAATTGCAGAAGCGTAGCCTTCATTGATTGGCAGTGTGGGAGTGGGCGTTATTGTACAAAAGGATGGTTCCGTCCGACAGAATTCCTGGTTGCTTAGACTTTATGGCATGTTGCAGCTTCTGCAAACTGTCTTCATAGTTTTCTCCGTTTATTGCAGTTCCTCATTCAAGGAACTTTATGAGCAGAGGGTATCTGCAGTAGAAGAAGGAGGCCGCCATTTCCTTACCAGAACTTATGTAAACAGATTTCGATTTCCTTGCTGGGGTGGATGTGGGATGTGGGATGCTTACGCTCTTGGCTTTTGCCGTTTATCCTCGGGCTCGAAACGGTGAAACGACATAATGTCATGGTCACTCTCTTCTTCGATTTCAGGCCCCTCTGCTGGTCAAGTTCTCTAATGTGGAAGAAAATCAATATGAAAGCGAATGAAGATACTCTACAGAATCTAAAATCTATCAAAAAATCAAAATGTGCGGGAAAGCTGTTGGGTGAAATCATCCTTTTGCACGATAATGCCCGCCGCCACGCTACCATTCAGACAAAGGCTGTGTTTCAGTAATTTAGTTGGAAAACACTGCAACACCATTTGTACAGCACAGATCTTTCACCATGTGATTTTCACTCCGTTGACGATTTGGAGAAAGACATGCATGGATATCATATTCACTTGGATGAGGAACTGCGAGAGTGGGTACGTTTATGGATCCGCCAGCGCTGAGCACGTCTTACAAAACATGTGCTGATCATCTTGTCTCCGAGTGGGATACCTGACCCAACATTTGTGGTGGTTACATTTGAATGGATTCATTCCGTGGTCCCGTTGGTTTGGGTGTTCAGTTTTCATTTGAACGCCCCTGGTGTTTATAATGTACTTTTTTGTGTATGTGCCTGTAATTTGGGAGGATTTTATTGAAAAACATTGCGTTGCAAATCAAAAATTTCTATTGTGTTACGTGCGAAGGCTTCTTCATGCTCAGGATCATTCTCTGACGTCAATTTTGTGATAGCAGTAACTCATTTTGCAACAGATTTTGAATTCGTTATTGTTGTACATGGATGGGCTAGTCGAGCACAGCCTAGAGCGGCAAGGCGAGTTCTTACCCATTAGGGCCGGCCAGGGTGGCCGAGCGGTTCTAGGCGCTACAGTCTGGAACCGCGCGACCGCTACGGTCGCAGGTTCGAATCCTGCCTCGGGCATGGATGTGTGTGATGTCTTTAGGTTAGTTAGGTTTAAGAAGTTCTAAGTTCTAGGGGACTGATGACCTCAGAAGTTAAGTCCCATAGTGCTCAGAGCCATTTGAATCATTTTACCCATTAGGATACAGTGGAATCAGAGGAAGTTGTGTGAGAATTTTCTGTAGGGGAGGCGTCAGCAGAAGTAACGTTGCCTGAAACTCAGGAAATTACACCGAAAGCTGAAACATGGGACTCTTTCGAAGCTTGCAAAACAGAATCGACTTTTGCAAGAAGCAGCTTTAATCTGAGAAACACTGGAGATATTCGCATCTGGGCAAAACAAAAGCTAAAAAAAGCCCAGTGAGATAGATAAGAAGTACATGAGACCGGCCGGAGTGGCCGAGCGGTTCTAGGCGCTACAGTCTGGAACCGCGCGACCGCTACGGTCGCAGGTTCGAATCTTGCCTCGGGCATGGATGTGTGTGATGTCCTTAGGTTAGTTAGGTTTAAGTAGTTCTAAGTTCTAGGAGACTGATGACCTTAGAAGTTAAGTCCCATAGTCCTCAGAGCCATTTGAAGTACATGAGATAGGAATACTAAATCAGACAGAAAACAAAGAAAGGAAAAAAATGAAAGAGAGACAGGAAAGCAGAGGAGGCAGATAAGAAAACTGAAACAGGTAGAAACGAAGTGCAGGAGAGAGATAGGAAGGTCGAAGCAGTCAGAGAAATGGCCAAAGCAGATAGAAGATAATTATGCGAAAAGATGACAGACTTAGACAGAAATCTTGATTCCCTACTGAGCTCAGTGGACGAAGCTGTTGGCCAAGGAAACAGAAACAATGGAAAGTAATATGACCCGGTGGTCCATGCTGAGGCAGATTTGAAGGAAGTTGAGGGAACAAACATATCATTTTCTGAGAGTGTGAAGAATGTAGAGGAAATTAACTCCTCAATAGTTCAAAGAGTGCGAGCTCTTGGGCTGCGACCTGAATCTGCAGCTATAGAACCAGTTAAACTCGCAGAATACGACTAAATTACTTTGCTCAGATGTGATGCTGAGTTGCTAAGGAGGTAATGAGTGACCACAAGATGTGGCGCCATTAATGGTCATAGCAGAGAGTACGCCGAGGCCAATAATGAGCGGAACAGCTGTAAAAATTTGCAGCCTTGTGACACATATACAGCAACGCAAGACGGAGCTAGTGAGAATTGTGCGCAGCACCAGGTTCTACATCTGTCAACGGGTAAGACTTCGATGGATACGTGGGGAGGCGCTGGCGCCAGTCGCTTTCTCCGTTCGATTCACCCGGATCGATTGTTTCCCTCTGGCGGTGCTTATCTTTGCCTCGTTGGCCGGTGGTGGTGCTGGTGGGCTGGCGGGCAGACTGGGCTTTGGCTTCGGAACGGCGTGTCGCTGCTCAGAGGGTGAAACTTGTGTTTGCGTGGAGTTAGCTGGATTTGACCGGTGTATGTGGATCGGAGTGCGGAAGCGGGCCTGTTCTTGAGGCGTGACTTGGCCATGGTCTTCTACACGGGACGCTGAGCAATGTGTTATTCATTTTGGCTAGTGGAGTTGAACTATGTACCACGCAGCTGTCTAGTTTTGCACTCGGGCCTACCCGTGTTATCACTAGCTTCTACCTTTCCTTATGAGTGTCAATATTGTATTGGAACTGCGACGTACTGATGTAATAATATTATGCTTTGTCTTATCGTTGCCCTTTTAAAACTAGTCTGTTTGTGCTGGGGCAATTTTACATATTTTGAAATTTGAGGTCTACAGTTAATTGTTTTAACCATTTTTAATTTGCCTTTGCCTTGATGTGATCTATCATTGCAGAATTTTATCTTACTATAGTCTGGGGCTGTTAACATTGTTTCTTTTGACTGTGACTGTGTGTTTGTGCTTTTCTGTTGCAGCACTGCAACGGGCACCTAGTCCGTGTCTAAATCGATGTCCGGAGTACGATGCCTTGGCCGACCAGTACCAGAGGGAACGGTAGGTTCTTTTGGCCGCGGGGAAAATGGCAACCGATACGACGGCCACTGAGTTCTTCGGGTTGCAGTGAGTGGGGATCTTGCATTAAGTTTCCTCTGCACTGGGACGCCAAGGCGTCTGTTCCGTTTGCTATACTGCTTATATATTTACCTTCAAAACCATAAAGGAAGGAGAGTAGTGCTCTGAATTATACCTTACGTGCAGCGGTAGTTGAACTTATGTACATGTTAAAGAGAAATACTTGATGGATAGCGGAAATTGGAAATTATGTGAATTGTCCTATTGCGCTTGCCCAGGCGACCTATTTAAAAGAAACTTATTTAACCTTTATTATTCAAGTGCCCTTTGTTAAATGAAACTGATTTTACCTTTTATTATTGAAGTGCTTACAGTTAGTATAGAAGTTATAAGAAGTTCTTGTTTGCAAGTAATTCAGTCAGAAAGGTTTTGCATAATGTATTTTTCTGACATGTGTATCTTGTTCAAAAGAAACTTATTTCACCAATTATTATTCAAGTACCCTTCTTAAATGAAACTGATTTTACCTTTTATTATTGAAGTGCTTACAGTTAGTATAGAAGTAATAAGAAGTTCTTGTTTGCACCTAATTCAATTAGAAAGGTATTGTGTAATGTATTTTTCTGACTTGTAAATAAGAGACACATGTGGAAAATTTTTGGTAAATACTGTGCCCTTTGGGTTAAACTGTTGATCAGTAATAAAATAGTTGTATCTTGCAAGTCCTCTGTACTTGTTATTATTTAACTTGTCACCGGTTTGCACGTAAACTCCACGTTGCATCGATGACAAGCATTTCTTCTTGCTGATGAAATTCCTCGCTTACACCTGCTTATCAGAACATGGTTTGGGCAGTTTAAAGACAGCCCGCCAAACTGGGCACATGAGTGGAGATGTAACCGGAGAAGTGTTGCCAGTCATATGGTACTGTACAAGTTTCACAGAATTTCAGTTGCAAATAATGACGCTGTACTGACTCACAGCTGAAGAAAATATCGTGCGCCTGCTTCATAGAATCTCCCCCACAGCAGCAACTCATTCTGAAACCTATTCATTTTACATCGACCAAATACTAACACTGAATCCGCGTCCTGACCTCTCACGCAGTAGTGGTGAACTGATTCAGTTAGTGATTAACACAATGCCAACAGAACATAAGAGATCCCTGCCCTCTGTTGGAAAGAGTGATCTGGAGGCACTGAAGTTAATACTAAGGGAGCTCGATGAGTATGTGAGGGATGATAAGAGAGTGGATAATGTAATACGAGGGTATCAGTGTGGGAAGCCATGGGAGATTGAGCACATGAATAGTAGCGTTGGGGAAAGCAGCAACAGCAGCTGGCCTCAAAAGCAGAGGCCTAGTTGGCAAAACATGTCAGACACTGCAACGACACACCCTGTTTGGAAAAGTGGTATGGTAGGACAGCCCAGGAAGTGGAAAAAAGAGGGGGGAGAACAGCGCAAAAACAAATGCAGGTGGGGGTGAAGCCTATACTTCATGTTAATGTAGGGTGAGGTCAGAGATGACCTGTTGGCCACAACGGACAATACTGAAATAACGGTGTGTCCCATCATACATATTAAAATAGGTAAAGTTCTTATTTGTGTTTACTAGTAAGCGTTTACGTAATTTTTCATCAGGATGCTTGAGTTTGCTTCAGTCTGTGTATGTGTTTCTTTAGGAAATTTCAGGGGTAAAGGTTTGCGTATGGCATTAGCACAAGATGCACTACGCTAATCTCCTGTTTGGTTGACATGGCTGTCTGTGCATACATGTTTTTACCTGCCTCTCAATTGCATGGTGTGATAATCCCATATTGCATGAGCATAATGACAGTTTCACTGATGTTTTACATGATGAAGTGAAGCTAGAGTCAATGAGCATTCTCGGTGGATCCTGACCATGCATATGATGTTTTATTTAATTGCCTTGATCGCAAAGTATTTTTATCAAGACAATTATATAAAATTTTTACATGTCATACGATCTCTCTCCTAATGGTCATTTAATGTCAAATTCTATACATATGATTTTTCTGTGTCAGAACTGTTGAGAATGTAAGACAACAAAATGTAATGCATCATTCCCCTAAAATTGTATTTCATGTTTTTGATGCCTTACCTTACTTTCTTTCAGATTTCTGTTCACTTTATGTGTTCTATTGTGGGATAGTATATCTTTGTTTGAGGAAAACATTTTCTGCCAGTAGTTTATTGTTCTAAAGGGTGTACCAAATAGTGATGCAGTGTGAGAGGTGACTTTTGTGTGTGGTACGGGGAGAATTTATGGATGTTATGGTGTGCGTAGTCAGTGAACGCACTCCAGGCGTTATTATGAGATTTTTTTGGCTCACTGACAACTGAAAATTACTTCCTGGCGAATTTGCCGAGTTTTTTTGAGGATTTGTCAGACTCCAGCTTTTGCCAACAGTTCGTTGAGCGATCCTGACCACACTAACGTTAGGAATTTTGTATTCCTTTGTGTCATTTTCGTACATTCATCAGCGTGCACTGCTGGAACGTGTTGTCTAATTTTGATCACACCGTCCGGAGTGAACTTTCTATGGATAGCTCACATATGACTTAGACCATCATACGGACAGACTTAAGATAGAACATCAGTAGTTTCTTAAAGTTAAGAACTTTGAGGGTAATGAGATTTGCGTAAGGTATTGAGTAACAAGTTTGACTATTTCAGAATTTGCACCTAATTTTGCTGTAGAAACCATGGTCTGTTTTTCTTCGATTTGTGAGTAAATGAATTGAACTAAGACATCAACCCATTGTACTTTTATATTAAATTTTCCGCGGTGGCGCAGTCGTATTTATTCTAAGGTTCAATCACTGCGATATATCAAGAAAGAACTATCATGTGCTGCGGGCATCAATGTGAGTTCACTGTAGTCCCTCAAACCACTGTAGCAACCTTAGACCTGGTGTAACAAGAAATGCGATTCATTCGACAGGCGACAAGTTTCTATTGATCCTCGGTGAAAACTCAGTGATGCTGTGCCCACTGTAATCATAACTGACGATGTCGTTATGACAACACAGCTACACTTAGGGATCGTGTGATATGGAGCTCCATGTTCAACAATGGCCTTTGAACGGTGTGCTCGGAAACACTTGGGCCTGCACCAGCATTGTACTCTGTCGTCAGATCTGCCACAGATCGCAGCCTGCCTTGGATTACACAGAGAGGGATCCTCCACCTCTGTGTTTTGTGATGAGATGTGTTCGTTCAATAATGACTCGTTATTTCACCATCCTTCAACCACTTTCCATAGGTGCTCATAACAGTACATCAACAGGCAAGGAGCTTCACCATTTCAGAAGGTCTCGTTTCCGGTCTCGGCACCACAAAAATGTGCCCTTTGTCAAAACCGCTTATATCAGTGGATATCCACATTTGTGGCCTGTATCTTCGCAATAATGACTGCCCATTCGTCTCTCTTCCTCTTACGTTCTTCCCTTACTGCGTCACATGCCCGCAACACCACCAGGAGGCGTTCAACCTCGCAGTGGGCAGTGGCCATAATGTTTTTACTCATCAGTGTAGCTTTCATTGTAAACAAGAGGCAGATGCCATCAGTTAATGCTGTAGCTCATGCCTACTTCTACTAAATTCTCTATGTCATATTCATTAAGTAAAAAGTACATCTGGCCCATTATCTTTCGATAGATTCTATTTTCTAACCGAATTATTAGATTACTTCATTTATTTTGTGTCTTTTACACACAGTTAAATACATTATTAACTTGTAAATAGCAAAGAGAAGTAAGTAAACATTCTCTGCTAAAGGGGACATTAGATGTTACGTTAAATACTGTTAGTTACTGGGTTGTTATAAGCTGTAATTTCCACAACTCACCCTTTTGACACAAAATGTACTAGATATTAGTCTTCCTTGTGAAACATTTATATAAACAATTTATTGTATTATTGTAATTTGGCATCCCAATGTGGGAGAATATTGTGGTATGACATCTAATTACACTTTGTTGTAGTAGTCATGTGTCGTAAGTTAAACTGGTGGGCACAGCTTATTGAAATACATCTGTTTTAGACAAATAGTTCGTTACGCAACATATGAAAACTTTGATCAATTTCAAGCATCAAACTTGCAATGTATACATTGCCCAAAACATAATTTTATGAATTTCAGATTTACATTGTATGGAACAAAAGTTCCTGGTATCATATTTTGCTAATACGTTGTATTTATGTGCAAAGTTGAAGTACTATTATTTGGAAATAATAATGCTATTATAAAACAAACAGACAATATAACACCTTACTTTTCTCTCTCAATAATTCTGATGGAAGAATATTGGGTGTCATTTTCTGATTTCGATGGTTCCTTGAGTAGATTGGTTTCTAGAATGCTTTAGCCAGGTGACAACTGAGCAATGCTGTCTGGGAACTTTTTATTCTTTTTGAAAGATGGACGAAGAAGTAATGTGATAATACTGTCACATACTGCTGCACGATATTGATATACTTTTGGCACTATTTCGAGGTTAATTTTATTTAGAGTGTACTTGGCACATTTGTTTCGGGCAAGGCTTCGTGCTTGTCTCATTGGGAAGGTGTTCTCCCAGTGCGGTCTCCAGTTCCTATTTGTCGGTAGGAGTGGTCAATGAATCTCATTAAAATGGGCGAAGTTCCCCTGGGAACTGTGCAGTCTTCGTAGAAGTAAGGCTTTGGGCTGCTTTGTGCTTTTGTCAGTAGAGCTGGTACCTCCCCTAGCCCTGAGTAGAAGACGCTATGCCATCACTCCCACCCACATACACTAATGCACCACGACATTTTTGCCTATTCTGTACGGACATCACGGAGAAAGACACCAAGAAGCCGCCCGAGTAAAATGGATAGATCCGTTGCTTTCTCTCAAAAATTTGGTGAACCCAATCAAACTGAGGCGCCCCACCACCGTGGTTGACGCAGAGAAGCCGACCAATCCCTAGGACACGGCGTCACGCTAGTACCAACCTTTTATTTGTTATACTGTGTTTTGTATGTCAAGAGAGGGAAGTTCGTCCTGTGATCCTCTTTTTTTATGAAATAAGCGATAGCCTCATATACTATGTTGGTGACAGCATTGAGTTATCCCTACCCTGTACATTTTTTTAACGCAGACATTTGTGGAAGGCGATGTACGTTTTGTGGTCATTCGGCCGCCACTTTGCATGAGCGTCACTCATCTTCCGGCCGCTGTTTAGTATTGATGGATGGACGGTTAGCTGATTTTGCGGAGGGTGTCACAACTGTGTTGGCGTGATCCATATTCTGAGGAGCTCACTACTTGCTCACTTTAACACGCAATATGTAGCTTAGTTCGGTTACAGTGTGTGGCGCCTAGTTGAATTGTCAACTTTGACTTCACAAGCTTCCCAGAGCAGGTAGATCTTATTGCACATTATCCGTACAGTCATCCACACTTTTTGGGACCCTCCTACGATGTTAGTGTCATTTTGTAATTTGATTTGGGTTTCGGAGAACTTCGTTCTGTGTCAGTTTTATTTTTTGTCAGTCATTATTGCAAATAAATATCTGTTAATCTGAGCCTTGACTTGGATTCCAACATCATTTACGTTTGCTACAACTTATCCATGGTTAGCTGATCCTCTAGTAATAAACATAACCTCTTGCGCATCTAAGTTCGTCATTCTCACTGTGATGACGTTGTCGTTGTACGTAATGACCAAACTCAGTTATCAGTGACATTAAGAATTCAGAGAAAATAGCAAAAATTGCACTCAATCCTCTTGAATGATCAAACATTTGTTTTATAATGAGCATTGCACTAATACTTCTTTTCTCTGATCCAGAACTCGATGAAAGTTTCATGTCGACCGTTACCCAGGATCTTACTTTTGATATTTTGCATTCACGACGGCACAGTGAGACACATTTTGCAGATTTCACCTTACTCTGCAGTGGCATCACATGCTAGCATGGAGCATGCGAACTATGTGTTATTTAAAATGATTTTTGTGTATGTGTCTCTGGAACTTGGAGAATTTTGTTGAAAAATATTTGTATTACATAAGGGTATTTTTTCCGTATTTCGTGTGAAGGAATATTTTTTTTTTGTTTTACTTGCTTTTTCGTGGCCGGAAACCAGGTCACAATCTTTCAGCGCAGTATAGGATCACGTTCAAGGCGTCTTTCTTATCCACTCATAAATCATTGGGGTTGCACCTATAAGGGAAGGTTGGGCAGGCTAGCATATGCTCCATATCCTGCACAGCGCCACAGTCACACTTACCATCCGTGGTTCCAATCCCCACCTAATAACATTTGTCTTCACTGGGGCCACCCCTGTCCTTATTCGGTCCAGTGTCGTCTATGCCTTCCAGTTTGTGTTTAATCCACTGGGTACTTCCTGTGCAGGTGGGTGATCAGCTGGCGGTTCTTCTGCTATCGTGGCTAGGAACCTTTTACGGGATTTCAATCGCCCGGGGTTCACACTCACTGCCGAAAAGGCGACGCCGATCGTCAATAGTTTGTCTGAGCCTCCCTGTGAATCCATGTGGTGTTCTCCGAGAGTTGGGATTCCCAAACCCGGCAGCTCTATGTAGTTTTGGTAGGGAAGTAGGTTTCATACATCCCGTTGTTAATCGACATGTTTCATTAAGACTTATGTCGACCTTCTTTGCATGGGTTGTTCTGGACCATACTGGGCAGGCATATTCGGCTTTGAGAAGCATAAGACTTGTGCGGCGGTTCTTAATATGGAAGGTTTAGCACCACATCTGCTGTTAGCTAGTTTCCGCAGAATATTGTTTCTGGCAATTACCTTTTGTCGCGTCTTTTCGTAATGGTACCTGCATGTCAGAGATCTATAGGGCACCACGGTTTGTCGGTATGCTCCAGTGTGGTATTATTCCAAGAGACGTTAAGTTTACGGTTAGCCTGACAGGATCGAAGGGAGGCGCTGACTTGTGTTTTGGACGGGTTTGGCTTAAGAAAGCTGTTTTTATAATACTCTGACGTTTCTCTAAGATGTTTCTCCAGCTTCTGTTCTACATCCTCAAAGGTCCTCCCCTAGACTGTAATTGCCAGGTATCCGCATACAGAAAATGTTTTGTATGCTTAGGCATCGGTTGATCGTTGGTGTACAGATTAAATAGAGAGGGCGCCAAAACGCTTCCTTGGGTCAGACCATTTTTCTGGTTTCTCCATCTGCTCTTTTTCCCATGGAATACAAAATAAAATTGTATCTTTCGTTATAGGGACTCAATAATCTTAGCAAATTGATAGTCTATTAGTTCATTATAGAGCTTCTGGAGCAGCAACCTGTGGTTAATTTTATCACATTCAGAGCTAAGGTTTTTTATTTTCGTATCCTTCTTCTATGTGTTCTGTTAAGCACAGAATTTGGTTAGTACATGATTTTCCAGGTATAAAAGCAGCTCGTTGAGGAATAAGTTTCATCTCAATAGAGTGTCATACGATTTAAAATAAGTCTGTCATACAGTTTGTAAAGATGACACAGGAGAGATACTGGTCGATAGTTCTTTGGTGAATCAGGTGCCTTCCCGGGTTTCACGAGTGCCACTATCCTTGTCTTCAAAAATGGTTCAGATGGCTCTGAGCACTATGGACTTAACATCTGAGGTCATCAGTCCCCTAGAACTTAGAACTACTTAAACCTAACTAACCTAAGGACATCACACACATCAGAGCCCGAGGCAGGATTCGAACCTGCGACCGTAGCGGTCGCGCTGTTCCAGCCTGAAGGGCCTAGAAACGCTCGGCCACACCAGCCGGCATCTTTGTCTTCCTCCACGTCTTGGGGAGCTTACGTGTTTAACGACTTTGATTGAAAAGTCGCAGGATCCCGTTCTTTCTGCCTAGTCCAAAGCGTTTGATCTACTCCGTGCTAGTCATCCACCCCACCTGCTTTGCCGCTTTTCATATTGCTGAGACCCTTGTTGAATTCCTTAATTAAAAATTAAATTTCTTAATTCCTTGTTAAAAACCTATTAGTTTCTGATTCTAAAGTCCCGTTAATTTTTACTTTCTGTTGTTTTGTATTAGACTTTCCATTCAGGAGCAGTTGATTAGCCACTTGATTAGGTGTTACCGAGCAGACTATTTGGGACCATTTGAGTCTCCGTCAAGTTTTTAATAAGATTTCAGACTATTTTGCAGCCATGTGTCACATCTATCCTCTCCTGGGTCTCCACCCATCTATTTTGCCGAGCTTCACTTAGCATTTCCATCAGACCCATATCACATGCTATTTTTTCTTGATTTAAGAGGTCCTTTTAGTATAATTCCCCGTACTAGGCTAGGAGATGCGTGGAGTCATGTTAGAGATATAGGATATACTGCTGTCGGCAGCCTCGTGGTATATGTTGTCTGGAGATTCTCTGTACCATTCGCACAAATGCCTGGTACTTCTCTGGGGTTGGGACGAGGTTTACTATGGCTTTATCCAGTTCCTCTGCGAAACTTTCCCAATTGGCCGTTTTAAAATTAAATCTTCCGCGAAACGGTACTATAGTGGTCTTAACTGCTGTATACACATGTATCCCTACTGGCCTATACTGTGTTCGTGGCATAGGTTGAAAACTGGAAATTTGTGGTAAGTTCCTATGGGACCAAACTGCTAAGCTCATCGGTCCCTAGGCTTACAAATTCTTAATCTAACTTAAACTAACTTACACTAAGGACAACACACACACCAATTCCCGAGGGAGGACTCGAACCTCTGACGGAGGGAGCCGCGCCAACGGTGGCAAGGCGCCTCAGACCGCGCGGAGATATAGGTTGATATACTACTTTAGTACAGCAGTCTTTTATGTTTGAGCTGTTAATGCAGTTGTCGGGGTTATATCCACGATTGCATATTTTACTTGTGAAGGAGGGGGGATGTTTTGGATCATGGAGGATACTGCGGTTTCTTGTTTCTATCCATTCCTCCAATAGGTGTCCATTTTCGTCTGTTTCACTACATCCCCAGGTGGTGCTGTGACAGTTAAAATGTCCTACAATGGATTTGGTGTTTTGGTTTGTGAAGTTTTTTGGCGGGCTGAAGACAAATTTTTTTCTGGTGGTTTATATACGGATGTTACTGTAATGTTTCCAATTTCCTCTGTTAGTATTTCGATAACATTGGCTGTAAATTTTCCGACAGAAGTTACCATCATCTCAGCTCTAACGAATATAGCACTGCCGTGTTTAGGATGCGGCGCTTCCACAGCTAGTCGCATTTCTTGTATTTCAGGTGTTTTTGTTTCTGCAGCTTTGGGTTTCTTGGATACATAACGCATCCCATTTATGAGTCTGGAAGAGTTCCGATAGGACGTCCTGCTTTTTTTTTTTTTTTTTTTTTTTTTTTTTTTTTAATTACCTCGACGTGTAGGCTTACAATCGTCAGGATTGCCTCTGAGAAGTGCCCATTTGTCAGGATCATTCTCTGATGTCAAATTTGTGATAGTGATAGTTCAATGTGCAGCAGATTCTGACTTCATTACTGTTGTACATGGATGGGCTAGCCGAGCACGATCTAGAGACGCAAGGCGAGTTCAGCGGAATCGGAGGAAGTTGTATCAGAATTTTCTGTGGGGGAGATATCAGCTGCAGTTACGTTGCCTGAAACCCTCGAAACTACACACACATCTGAGCTGTGTGAACTAGCTAAGATTGCGAAACAGAATCGACTGTTGCACATAGCAGCTCTAATCCATGAAGCATGGGAGATATTCCAATCTGGATAAAATAAATGCTAAAAAAATAAGCCGAAGCAGATAGGAAATATATACGTGAGAGAGATAGGAAAGAAAGATCAGACAGAAAAGAAGCAGAATCAGGAACGAAAAGCAAGGGAGAGTCAGGAAAGCAGAGGATAGAGATAGAAATGGTGAACCAGTTAGAAGCGCAGCGCAGGAGAGAGGTAGGAAGGTGGAGGCAGACAGCAGAAAGGCCAAAGCAGAAAGGAAACAACTGTGAGAAAAGATGACAGACCTAGATGAAAACTCGACTGAAATCAGTGAAAAAACAGCTGGGCAAGGTAAGAGGAACTGTGGAAAGTAATGCGACCAAGCTGGTCCTGGCTGAGTCCAACTTGAAGAAAGTTGAGGAAAATAACATCTGATTTTCTCGAAGGTTGCAGACTTTGGGAGAAACTAACTCCCCGATATTTCAAAGCCTGTGGGCTCTTGAGGAACGACCTGCATCTGTAGCTGCACAGCTAGTTCATCCCGCATAACCTGACGAGATTACTTTCCACAAAATTTGACTCAAGTGTTATAACTTTTTGTTATTTCGTTAACATTAGTAGTTTAAACTTCCCCATGAGGGTAGTGAGAGAAACGTCATGCAAAAACGTTTTTTGTTCATAGCTCGATCTAAATTTAACTCTTACAAGCACAGGAGTCTCGTAGTAAGATTCAGATTCTTTATTACTCATTTAGCATTATTATATGCAATAGACATTGTCAGTTCATTTAACCTATTAATTTTATAAAATACATTTTTACATATTTAAGTTGGTATTGGTCTTTTTTAAAAAATCTTCTAATGAATAGAATGGGTTAGTTAACAATAAGATGTGTAACTTTTCCTTAAATATTTTGATAGGCATGCTTGAGGTATGTTTAGACAATTTCTTATATATTTTAATTGCCATGTGCTTGGGACTATTGATAGATTTTGCTACTCTATTTTGTGGCAAGAGCTGAGAACTACAGATTTCTGTACGTCAGTTGTGTCTTTGATTTGTTACATCTAAATTTGGTAGTTCAGCAAGTATATAATTAACACTATCACGAATATATAGCTTAACAACTGTTAGTAATCTATATTTAACGAATAATGGTTTATTATGTGTACTATTATCTACCTGTGCCACTACTCTCATTGCTTTCTTCTGGATCATTAGAATTTCACTTATTATTTTGCTGTTTCCCAGAGTATTAACCCATACCATGAAACAGATTGAAAAAAGCAAAATACGCTGTTCTAACCCATTCAAATGTCACGCAGCACATCAGTCTCTTCAGCAGATATGTAACTTTTGACACCATGTATTCAGCATGAGAGTTCCATGTTAGTTTATTGTCAAGTATGATTCCTAAAAATTTTGCATTTTGTTTTTCAATTTTTACAGTCTTTCATAGACTGAACCACATATTCTGCGTCTTTTTTCATTTAATAGTAGACCATTTGCATTAAACCATGATATTGCATTTTCTTTTGGCAAATTCATGCTGCTAACAAGGTTATCAAATACATGCTTTACAGACAGAAAAGTTGTATGATCTGCATACATACAGGTCTTTACATCTATGTTTCCCAGTAAGTCTTTTTTTATATGTACAAGGAACAGAAGTGGTCCTAATTTCGATCGCTGTGGAACTCCGTGTTGAACCTCACGTGTATTTGACAGATGACTTCCTGCACTCATCACTTGGTTCCTTTTATTGAGGTATGATTTGATGAGTTTTAAACTTTTGTCACATACTTCACAGTAGTCAAGTTTACAGAGCAAAACAGAATGGTTAAAGGCCAGAAAAACTAAACGATTTAATTGTTAACACTATGCTGTTAAATTTTTCAAAATACATAGAATTAAAATATTAAATTAGCTACGCAAATAAAAGAAAATTTAGTCGGTTCATCAGTCGCTCTTTTCTCGAAAAGTGATAATTGGCTGAATACTACAAAAAATTTCCAGTATTCTCCAACTGACTCTAATTTTTTGAAACAGTGCTAAAAAAATTATGTTGTCCTCAGGGATTGTGCCACTCTTTTGGGAATTATGTATAGTCAGTGCTAAAGGATGAAAACCAATGATAAAGAACTCTTGTCTGACGTGTTAATTTGTCCGTTTCCAAGCGCTACAAGCAGATAAATGGCTCTGAGCACTATGGGACTCAACTGCTGAGGTCATTAGTCCCCTAGAACTTAGAACTAGTTAAACCTAACCAACCTAAGGACATCACAAACATCCATGCCCGAGGCAGGATTCGAACCTGCGACCGTAGCGGTCATGCGGTTCCAGACTGCAGCGCCTTTAACCGCATGGCCACTTCGGCCAGCTACAAGCAGATAAACGAATATTTTATAGACACAGGCAGCAGGTCAGCTACTTCGTATTTTATTGTGTACAATGAATGAATTGTTGTTAAGTTATTAATTTATTACTGTGTCCATGATTTCTTTCCACTTTTATTATTTCATAGGAATGGCAGTCAAATCTTTAATGTCTTAAAGCAAATGAAGCATTGTACTTCATTGACACCTCACTTCGTAAAAATATTTCCAGAGTAGGGTTGGTGCCATTCTACAATACAACGGAAGTCTAACGACGTCAGTGAGAAAGTACCATATATGCCAGGTGGGGGCATATATTGCACAATGCACTTACACGAATACCATAAGCCACAACACAAGGCAACAGGGACATTATTGCCTCAGCAATTTTGTACTAATTCTTACGCCATGTGTTTCTTGCTCGTTTTTGTTGAGATTGTTTTTATTTAGTTATTCGAACAATCCTCTGTTATCTGTTATATGCATTCTGATTCCTGCGTTTTTCATATCTTTCCTAATTTCGGTGAACCATTTGGGTTTGGATTTGTAGCTGTTTAGTAAATTGAAGATCTTCTTGGTTAATCTGGTACTATACTTCGGTATATTTGGCCATAAAATTGTAATCCTCTATTTCTCATTAAATCAGTCAGGTTTTCCATTTTGAAATAGAGCTCTCTGTCTGATCTTAATTTGTATTCTACATTACTATTACTTCTAGTTCCCAGTATTTTCCTTAGAATTCATCTTTCAACTTTTTTTTAGTTTTTCGTGTTCCCCATATCTTGTTAGTTTAAGTGTTTCTGCTGCACACAGTGTTTCAGACCTCATCACTGTTTGAAAGTGTCAGAGTTTTGTATTCCAGGACATAGTTTTTTCGTTACGTATGTTTTTTGTTATTTGGAATGCCCTTTCCATTTTATGTACTCTATTTTCTATGGCTATCTTTTCTTTTGTGTTGCATATTATTCATTATCATAGTTTGTTTTAGCTATTGCGTTGTTATGAATTTTAAGATTTGGAGCGGCATCATTTCTATTTATCATGAAATGTATTTTTTCAAATGATTTTAGTCCTGTTTTGTATGCATGTTTCTGTGGCCTGTGATTTATTCCTTGGCATTATACTGTGAATCAGTAATTAATGCCATATCATCGGCAAAAGCTAGACGATCTATGGTGATTTTATTTCGCTTTCTTCCTAGTTGAACAACCTTATTATTGATGGATTTTCTCCATTCTCTCATTAAGTTCTGTAACGCGCATTTAAAACGTATTGTGATGAACCGTCTCCCTGTCTTACACCCGATTTTATTTCAAAAACGTTTGAGTGTTCCCCCATAAATTTTACTTTTGATGTTGCGTTTGTTAAAGTTCCTTTAGTTATTTCTGTTGTTTTATTGACGATTCCGAATTCCTGTAAAATTCTGATCAGTGCATTTCTATCAATTGAGTCACGTGCTTTTTTAAAATCTACAAAAATTATCACATATTTCAAGTTTATGATTTTCCTCATCGCTATTATATTCTTTTATTTAGTACTTGCTCTGCACACCTTTCCTCCATAAATTCTACTTGATACTTTCCTAGTTGTGGGTGAATACTCCTTAAGCTCTCGTTAAAAGTGCCATGGACAAGATATTATATGTCACTGGTAAGAGGGAGATCCCCAAACAATTGTTAGGATCAGTTTTCTTCCATTTTTAATGTAGTGGATGTATTAATGGCGATGTCCATTCTGATGGTAAGCTGTTTGTTGTCCAAATTTCAGTAATGATTTCTGTTGGACATAGAAAAATGTTGTTAGCAGAGCAGTTCCCTAATTCAGCAACCATATTGTCTTCTCCTGATGCTTTGTTATTTTTAAGTTGTTTTATGATTTCTCTGATTTACTCCATTGTTAGTGGCTTTTGTTGATCGCAGTTGTGAATTTCTTTGAAGCAGTCGACAAGTTTTCTGCAGTTCTCCGTGTTACTACATGAAGTATTTGTGTTTTCGGATCTATAAACTCTATGCTTGTTGGTGTGCACTTCTTTTGAATGCGTTATAAAGTTCCTTTCTTTTTCTACTTAAAATATATCTCTGTTGAAGTTAGTCGATCTTTTATATATTGTACTATGATCTTTTCGAGACCTTCTTATCCATGTTTCTTTGCTTCCATAAATTTTTTCTTGTTCTTATATTTTTTATTTGCGTTCCAAATATTCCAAGCTCATTGTCTTATTATAATTAACTCATAACAATCATCAATCCATAAAGCATATTTCCAATTCTTTTTAAGAGAGATATTTTCTTCTGCAGTCTCAATAATGTCTTTTAATTATAGATAGGCAGCGGTGTAAACCTAACTGGCGCTCTTGGCAACTTTTACATAACTATCTCCACTGGAGAGGGTCTACTTGTAGCAAAGTGATCGAGTTGTTTTTCACCACAAATCTGGATTGATGATATATAGTTTATTATTAATATAGCACTGATCACTTTTCCCATTTTCTATAAGAACGCAATATTTCAAACAATGCAAGTAATACGAATCAAAATTACCCTTTCTTAAAAAGCGTTTATTTAAAAATCAAAAATTTTATCACTGCTGCCATGGATAATTGATACGGGTTTTTTACTCGCTTATTAGCAAAAAATTCAAAACACCTGTTATAACCGAGAGCAAAGAAATACCGAAAAATACCGATTATTCGGAACTAAAACACCACTATCGGTTTTAACCGATCGGTTTTCTCCATCCCTACCGAAAGTTGCCCTCAAACCTTCGCGACCGCCGCCCAGTAACTTGGGGTTCCGCGCCAGTTTAGACGCCTCCAGCGCCGGCAGCGACCCTTTCTCCGTAACTACCACAAAAATATTTAACGGGCGGCGCGCTTCTTCTCGCACAGGCACACACACACAAACACACACAGCCACACACACACGCACACGCACGCACGCACACACGAGTAGCAGACTGTCCCTTCTCCGGCCGCCCTCCACCTCCTCCCCGATTCTTTTTTTTTTCCTGCTCCCCCTGCGAGTAGGAGTTTTAAATCTTTTACTTGGATACCGTCCTCTGTGTAACCAATCTGCCATCTGGCACCCATTACCACCCGCATGTAAACACCTAGTATTATGAGACGCCGCTGACAAATATTTGTCTTTCCTAGGAAGTAGCCCGTCTGAGGGAAATAACTCGGCCGCGAGCGCTCTGGGTCGGATGGAGTATGAACGCTCTTTGGCGGAAATTCTTTGTTTTAGAAGACCCGTTCGTAACGAGGTACGAAATGTCGGCGTTTTCAACTACGGGAAGTGCGTAGCTACTTAATAACCCAAACGAATTTAGACTGCAGAAATACAGTGCGTTTGAGAAAGATTCATCAGATTTCACAAGCCTACATCTTCTGCATGTATGAAGGTAGAACCTGAGCGTAAATTTTAGTTTCTACATCGAAGCTAAAAGTGCACCTTGGCGCCTGTTGTTAAGTTGAGAGTCCATGTTTTTCCCCACTCGGGGTCTCCCTGCTGCAGGTAACTCTCTAGCTCGTTCGTTGTCTGGATGTATTGGAAGTTTGACTTTTTCCATAATTTCGAGAACATACGGAACCTTTAATTTTTCAATAGTTCTGAGCATCACTGCACTGGCATCTACATGTAACAATATTTCGGCAAACGTGTAAATTCCCAATCCCCAACTCTTTAAAGAACTGAACTTCCACGTATGAAACAGCTTTAAACGTCTGACTACTTTATAAATGAATTAAAGTAATCAATATTAGACATTAAGCATGTAAGCGAGAAAAAGTTTAGAAAAGATCTGAAATTGACTTTAACGTTTGCTGGAAGTCACTAGGTCCTGTCATTATTAAACTTTGGATGAGTATATTCTTTATAATTCGCCCTCCGCTTCAAGCAAACACTATTTTTTCACGTATCTCATGCTTAACGACCTCATATCTCCTGAGCTATATGTCCCATAAAGATATGGTACTGCTGGTACATTTACTGGTATATGTGGATAATCTCTGCAAAATGTTTTGCGAATAAAGCAATAAATAAGCAGTAAATTAAAACGTCGTGTCTGATACTCAAGTTTCACTGTATGAACAGTGAAAATGCTGTGTCCTTTTATTGTTTTGTGAGGAGTATAAGCGACAAAAAGTTTCGTAAAGATTTGAAACTGTGTGTGAAGGCGTTGCAAGTCGTCTTTCTCATACACGGGATGAATGTACTCTGCGTAATTTGCCCGTAGTGGGTTACGCAGCCGCAAGATATACACTGAGGTAGCAAAACTCATGGAATATCCGCTACTATCGTGTCGGGCCTCCTTCTGCCCGGCGTAATACAGCAACAAGTAGTTGGAAGTCCCCTGCAGAAATATTGAGCCATTATGTCTCTATAGCAATCCGTAATTGCGAAAGTGTTGTCGGTGCAGGATTTTGTGCACGAATTGACCTCTCGATTACTGTATGTCCCGTAAATGTTCGATGGGATTCACGTCGGGTGATCAGGGTGCCCAAATCATTCGCCAGAATTACCAACAATGTTCTTCAAACCAATCGAGCAATTGCGCCCTGGTGATACCCCGCATTGTAATCCATAAAAAACCCATCGTTGTTCGGGAACATGAAGTCCATGATTGGCTGCAAATGGTCTCCAAGCAGCCGAAAATAATCATTTCCAGGTAGTGATCCATGTAAACACAGCCCATACCATTATGGAGCCTCCACCAGATTGCACAGTGTCTTGTTGACAACTTGGGTCCATGGCTTCGTGGAAACTGCGCCACACTCGATCTCTGCCATCAGCTTGTTCCAACTGAAATCGGGGCTCATCAGACCAGGCCACGGTTTTCCAGTGGTCCAGGGTGCGACTGATACGGTCAAGAGCCCAGAGTAGGCGCTGCGAAGATGTCGTGCTCTTAGCAAAGACACTCGGGCCGGTCGTCTGCTGCCATACCCCATTAACTCCAGATTTCACCGCACTGTCCTAACAGAAACATTCGTTGTACTTCCCACATTGATTTCTGCGATTATTTCACGCACTGTTGCTTGTCTGTTAACACTGACAACTCTACACAAAAGACGCTGCTCTCGTTCATTGAGTGAAGGCCGTTGGCCAGTGCGTTGTCCGTGTTGAGAGATAATAACTGCAATTTGGTAGTCTAGGCATACTCTTGACTCTGTGGATCTCGGAATATTGAATTCGCTAACGATTTCCGACATGGATGTCCATGCATCTAGCTCCAACCACGCCACATTCAAAGTCTGAGTTAGTTCCCGTCGTGCGGCCATGTGCTCATTTAGTGTGTTTCCACAACTGAATATTTCAACCGTGGGTGTGACTGTGGTTTGCTGTTCAACTTTGCAGTATCGTTTAAGCATGTCTCGCAAGTCTTTTGCAAAAGCTGAGTACGCCGGTGTAGTGTTTGTCTACGGGTTTTGTAATGTAAACGCTGCTGCTGCTTGTGCAGAGCAAGACGGATGATTTTCTATCCTCTCTATCCTCAGAGCACCAGACTCAAGAATGTTTAGTTTTCACTAAATTGCGTGAGTCTGATGCAGCGCCTAGCAGACATATCTCATCTGGACGTTTCGATGAATTAAGTCTGGATGAAGTAGAGGACATTATTCAGTTAGCAGAACGTAGTACTTCAGCAAGCACATGCACAGAATTTCTACACTTGTCGGTGTTCCACACAAGAGAATATCGCGGTCACTGCGGATGTACGATCCCCTTTCCTTAGCATTTATTGAGGATTCAACAAATTCGAGAAGATGAAGGTTGACGATTGGAATTTTGTCGTTGGCTGATTACAAATCACAGAGTATTAATACTGTTTGCTGTTGAAGCCAAATTTCACTCGTGGCGGTAGAAGTAACACTCAAAATGCACATCAGCAGTGCCTCTGCGCTGGTACGTTTTCAAGATCGCTACTCCGTAAACGTGTGGTATGGTATGACAGACAGTCAGTTGATTGGGTATATTATGTCATTGTCATCGTACAGGGTCCTGTTATCTCGACATTCTTGAAAACGAGGTTCCAGAGTTATTGGAAGAGGTTCCTTTTCCTACAAAGGTAGACGTGTTGTTCCAATATGAGGGGTTCCCCGCATATCCTAGTCGTTAGGTGACGCTGCATCTATACCTAACATTCCCCACATATATCGGCAGCAACTGTCACGTTTCTTAGCCACCGAAGTACCTGACCTTACCCCTTTAAATTTTTACGTATTTGGGTGATTCAAAGGCGAAGACTACAGGCATAAAGTAAACACGAAACATGAACTGAGCTTACTGATTATGAATAATGCTGCCCTCATAAAAGAACGCCAAGACGACTTCAGAAGAGCTCACGCGGTGTTCTTAAGAGAATTCGAAATGGAATTTATGATAACGAACTTTGAACTCAATAGTATGCTTTTCATTAAAGTCCTCTGAGAGTATTTTTTGAGTCAGAATCTAACAGCTGTTCCTTTGTACCCAGTAAACGTCGGACAGATGTTATATGGAATGTTCTATTCGAATTAGTCTATACTACTGCCTTCTAAGATATTTACGATTCCTGCTGGAACCCACTATATAGCTCTACGGCCGTTCACAGCATACTGCATGCCATCAGTTCACATCTACATCTACATCTACATCTATGTGATTACTCTGCTATTCGCAATAAAGTGCCTGGCAGAGGGTTCAATGAACCACCTTCGTGCTGTCCCTCTACCATTCCACTCTCGAACGGCATGCGGGAAAAACGAGCACTTAAATTTTTCTGTGCGAGCCCTGGTTTCTCCTATTTTATCGTGATGATCATTTCTCCCTATTTAGTTGGGTGCCAACAGAATGTTTTCGCAGTCGGAGGACAACTGGTTATTGAAATTTCGTGAGAAGATCCCGTCGCAACGAAAAACGTCTTTGTTTTAATGATTGCCACTCCAATTCACGTATCATGTCTGTGACACTATCTCCCCTATTTCGCGATAATACGAAACGAGCTGCCCTTCTTTGTACTTTTTCGATGTCATCCGTCAGTCCTATCTGATGCGGATCCCACACCGCACAGCAATACTCCAGTTTAGAGCGTAGTGTAAACAGTCTCTTTGGTAGACCTGTTGCACCTTCTAAGTGTTCTGCAAATGAATCGCAGTCTTTGGTTTGCTCTACCCCCAATATCATCTATGCGATCGTTCCCATTTAGGTTATTTGTAATTGTAATCCCTAAGTATTCAGTTGAATTTACGGCCTCCAGATTTGTGTGACTTATCGCGTAATCGAAATTTAGCTGATTTCTTTTAGTATTCATGTGAATAACTTCACACTTTTCTTTATTCAGAGTCAATTGCCACTTTTCGCACCATACAGATATCTTATCTAAATCATTTTGCAAGTCGTTTTGATCATCTAATGAATTTACAAGACGGTAAATGACAGCATCATCTGCAAACAATCTAAGGCGGCTACTCATATTGTCTCCTATGTCGTCAATATAGAGCAGGAACTATAGAGGGCCCATAACACTTCCTTGGGGAACGCAGGATATTACTTCTGTTTTACTCGATGACTTTCCGTCTATTACTACGAACTGTGACCTTTCTGATAGAAAATCACGAATCCAGCCGCACAACTGAGGCGATACTCCGTAGGCACGCAGTTTGGTTAGGAGACGCTTGTGAGGAACGGTGTCGAAAGCCCTCTGGAAATCTAAAAATATGGAATCAATTTGACATCCCCTGTCGATAGCACTTATTATTTCATGAGTATAAAGAGCTAGTTGTGTTTCACAAGAAGGATATTTTCTGAATCCCTGCTGACTATATGTTAGGTACTTCATAACGTTCGAGTACAGTACATGTTCTGAAACCCTACTGCAAATCGACGTTAATGATATAGGCCTGTAATTCAGCGGATTACTCCTACTTCCATTTTTGGGTATTGGTGTGACTTGAGAAATTTTCCAGTCTTTAGGTGCGGATCTTTCTGTGAGCGAGTGGTTGTATATAATTGCTAAATATGGAGCTATTTTATCAGCATACCCTGAGAGGAACCTGACTGGTATACAATTTGGACCGGAGGCCTTGCCTTTATTAAGTGATTTCAGCTGCTTTGTTACAGCGAGGATATCTACTTCTATGTTTCTCATCTTGGCAGTTGTTCTTGATTGGAATTCAGTTACCACACTTAGCGCAGAACTCGTACTGTGATATTTATCAGAAACTAACTATGTCATGTAAGCTGACAGTCTGTCATTATAGTATACTCCACGACTTCGGACTCAGAGGTTCGATGTACACTGGTCCCTAATCAAAAAATAATTATGGGTGTTCTTTCTTAGTGATAGGTCATTTCTATTTAGTGGGACGTGTCTCGGCCATGAACGAAAAATCAAATATATCTGTGCTATTATGTTCTCCACAACATTCCTTACCGTTCCTATGGTGAAACAGTCGTGACTATCCCTTCAGAAAAGATTCTCACTTTAGCTTTTCTTGTTGAGTTTTTTGTAACGCGTTTTAAGTGGAAATTATTTCTGTAGGACTATGACCTGCGAGCTTTGGTGGGTGTTAGTGTATTGCAGCAAGGAGGTTAACTGGCACAAAAAAATCATAGTTTGTCTTCTAAAATCTTAAACACAGTATCTGGTTTTATTTTTCCAACGCTCCGACTATGCTTCTTACGCAATATGAGGCGGGTCGTACCGCTACACACGACGCAGAGAATGTGCTTGATTTAGCACCGGGGACGTATTGCTTTACTTGGTTTAGCAGAGTTGTATAACAGTAGCAGTGTTGAGTCGTCCTGCTTCACTTACGATCTCTGTGAATAGCATTATCATCCAAGTCAACTCATTTGTTAGCCATGGAGCTGGAAATTTATTCTTTCGAATTGCACGTAACTAGGTGCCGTCTGTCTGCTTAGTGAATGCTACAGCAGCTGACCTTAGTAGTTCACTACGGTGGGAACTCTTACTCAGCGTCATCTTTTTAAGAGTGATTCCATTAGGTAAAGCTTTACTATGGTAACAGTATCACGTAATACTTTGCCAGTGAAGATGTCTACAGTACCTCACACGTTCGCTAGGAAGTCAGTTCCTTTGATTAAGGAACAATCATCAGTAACTGTCTGCTGTATTTTGTATTTTATTCCGGAGAGTAAGAGGTCACCACAGGTTGTGTTGCTGTTGTGATCTTCAGTCCGAAGACTGGTTTGAAGCAGCACTCCATTCTAGCCTATCTTGCATAAGACTCTTCATCTCTGAATTAATACTGAAATTTACAACTATTTGAAACTGATTACTATATTCACGCCTAGGTCTCCTGCAGCAATTTTTACAGACCACACTTCACTCCAATACCAAACTGACGATTCCCTGATGCCTCAGGATGTGTTCTATCAATCGATCGCTTCTTTTAGTCAAGTTGTGCCATAAATTTCTTTTCTCCCCAGTTCGACTCAGTGCCTTCTCATTAGTTGTTCGATCTACCCGTCTAATGTTCAGCATCGTTCTACAGTACCGCATTTCAAAAGCAACTATTCTCTTCTTGTCTGAACTGCTTATTGTCCACGTTTCACTTCCGTTCCAGGCTACGCTCCAGATTAATACCTTCAGGCACTTAAATTTACGTTAGGTGTTAGCAAATTCCACTTTTCATACATGCCTTTCATGCTATTGTCAATCTGTATTTTACAACTTCTGTACTTCAGTCATCATCAGATGTTTTTCTGCTCAAATAACAAAACTCATCTACTACTTTTAATGTCTGATTTCAAAATCTAATTCCTTCAGCGTGACTTGAGTTAAATTATGCTACCCTTGTTTTACTTTTGTTGAGTCATCTTATAACCTATTTTCAGGACGCTATCCATTCACCTCAACTACACTTCTAAATCTGTGACAGACTTGCAATGTCATCAGCAAATTACAAAGCTTTTATTTCTTTTGTCTGAACTTTAATTCCAATTCCAAAATCCTCCTTGGTTTTCTTCTCAGCTTGCTCAGTGACTGAACAATATCAGGGATAGACCACATTCCTGTCTTACTCCCTTCTCAACCACGACTTCCCTTTCATGTCCTTCAACCCTTTTAACTGCCATCCGATTTCTGTAGAAGTTGTAAATAACCCGCCGCTTACTTTTTTCTATCCTTGCACGTCTTAAAATTTCAAAGAGTATAGTCCACTCAAAAGGTTTATCTAAATCTTCGAAAGTTATAAAATCTGGTTTGTCTATCTTCAGCCTGACGTCCAAGACAACACATAGGGTCAGTACTGCCTCGCGTGTTCCTGTATTTCTCTGGCGCCCAAACTGGTCTTACCTGATTTCGGCCCCTACCAGTTTTTCCATTCTTCCGTAAAGAATTCGCGACAATAGTTTGCAACCACGACTTATTAAACTGACGTTTCTGCAGTGTTCACAACTGTTAGCACCTGTCTTATTCGGAATTCGAATTATCACATTCTTCGTGAAGTCTAAAGGTAATTCTCCTGCCTCATGAAGGTTGCACACCAAGAGGAATAGCGTTGTTATGGCTTGCGCTCCCAAGGATCTCAGTAATTCTGAGGGAATACCCTCGTCGACTCCAGGGTTCTTATTTCTACTTAAATCTTTCAGTGCTCTGTCAAATTCATCTCACACTCTCATACCTTCTATCTCATCCTCACCTATTTTCTCTTCTCTTTCCGTAATTTTTTCCACAAGTTTACGTGTATAAGCGGCCATCATAAAATTTCCGTTCGAAGGCCGTACAGTCCAGATTCGATATGCGAGTCAGGCACAATCGCCGTAAGCATTGAGGCAATGACACCCCCGACGCACTAGGTCGAAGACACCCGTTTTTTACGAGACGGAACGCGTAGTAA
Source organism: Schistocerca piceifrons (assembly GCF_021461385.2). NCBI lineage: Eukaryota > Metazoa > Arthropoda > Insecta > Orthoptera > Acrididae > Schistocerca > Schistocerca piceifrons. The sequence continues at coordinate 392,832,625 of NC_060142.1, forward strand.
TCGCATGGGAGGGATCAAGACTATAGGGCTGGAGCTCGAGTGCCTCCCCCTTGCATTGGCGTAACTTCTGCGTCACGAAATTTTCGATATGGGAAAGTGCATTATCGTGAAGCAGCAGTACTTCTTTTGCACCGTTTCACCACGGCAGGTTTCGACAGACATGTTGTAAGGTGTCAGGCAAATCCAACACCTTCCATGAAAACCCTGACATGATAAGCAAATCTAGTAGTATGTCACATAGCTCCAAATAAATCGTGACATTAAATTAAACAAAGTCATACGAGTAACGAGTGAGCAAATGGAATACCACAGACTAACACAAGAATGCCTAAATGCATGTCAGACCTTTCCACCGTGAGACAGACGCAGTTCCGAGGGGAGAAACGAGAACAGAAGCCGAGAGCAGAACCGTGTTAAGCTGGAAGGCCCTACGATAAGGGACTGACACCCACGTCGCCAGCTAACCGCTAGGACCGCCCCCCCCCCAGCCCATGTTAAAAGCTAGAGCCCTCCAGAAGAACAGTATAGCTCTTACGATAACACATAAAGGGCCACACAAGCCGCAAGTTTTAGCGTGAGACTTTTTCGCGTCTCTGTTACATCAGGGCCGGCCGCGGTGGTCTAGCGGTTCTAGGCGCTCAGTCCGGAGCTGCGCGACTGCTACGGTTGCAGGTTCGAATCCTGCCTCGGGCATGGATGTGTGTGATGTCCTTAGGTTAGTTAGGTTTAAGTAGTTCTTAGTTCTAGGGGACTGATGACCATAGATGTTAAGTCCCATAGTGCTCAGAGCCATTTGAACCATTTTTTTTTTGTTACATCAGGACCACCCCCCAGCCCATGTTAAAAGATAGAGCCCTCCAGAAGAACAGTATAGATCTTACGATAACACTAAAAGGACCACACCAGCTGCAAGTTTTAGCGTGAGACTTTTTCGCGTCTCTGTTACGTTGCAAACTTTAAAAACATTGCCCCACCACGAAAAGTATAACGTTTCTCATTGGATAGACAGAATTTTTGTAGGCGGAGCTTAAGGTTAACATTGAGACCCTGATTGGTCAGATGAAAACACAGCCAGATAGTTTTTTTAAACCAACTTCGGTAAATTGTAGTAAGGAGAAGTTAGGAGGGAGCTGCTTCCGAGACGGCGAGGTGAGCGGAGCTGTGCTGCCCACCGCCCCCTGACGAACACCGACAAGGTAATGAACGCACGCGATGCCGCATAACAGCGCATAAAGCTTCACTCAGAACTGCAGAAGTCTCATCTGTTACACCCCCTTTTTGCGTAATACTAGTGTCGATCGTCAATTAAAGCTCATGATGTTCACATTTGCCACTTGAAGTAAAAATCTGAAACGCGATGATTTTTCTGTTATATAGTTATTGAGAAGCCACATCAGCCACTGTAATTTACGACAAGTTAGATAAGTAATTAAAGATAATTGAGGGTCACTGTAGACCATTTTGACAGTTTTCTCTTTTGTGAAACTTAAACCTAGATTATAGATGTGATATGGCATAGGTCATCCTTCGATCCATTGTAGAACTTTGAAACCCATTCAGGGAATATTCGTTCACATTTTTGTTGAACGCAGTTGGTTTTTACCGTCCTGTATTAAAACATTTCCTTTTATCAATAGCGCAATCTATAAACAATGTTTTGTGAGTAGAATAAAATTTCCAATGGTAAACTTAACTGCTTTTTCGACGTTATTTTACCAGCTAACTAAAAATAGGAAAGCCTTGAACCCGTTCCACTAAATTTAGTTAGTATTAAGATTCTTTTACAGGGAGTGCAGTGGATCTGACGCTGAAATCATGAAGTATTTGGTTATATCATCGCTAGTCTCACTGAACTCTTCTGGACTCTACATGCCATGCGTGGTCTGACGTCTCCTTACCAGCAACAGGTCCCAGGTTCAAACTTGTTAATTCCCTAAAAAACACGCTCAGAGCGTCGTTGCGCGAAAGTGGTAGGGAGACACGATATAGAACAACAGACACCACGCAGAATGTTAGAATTTTGCCCAATACGCATTCTTCGTTCTCCGATGTATGTCTACCGATGTTTGTACTCCGTCAGCCGAGGAAAAATCAACCTCACGTTGATTCCGCCAAGATACATTCGGCAGTAACGACGCCATAGTTTACGTGTCCGCATTTACGACACGCACATTGGAAGAACTCGAATGGCACACAGATTCCTTGACTATACGTCGGTGCTTATTTTTTCGCACCAGTTAGGCACAGGCTTACAAATACTGTTCGTATATATTCTTTCCCGCACCCCATTTTCCCCACTTTGCTTAGTAATGGCTTCAAACAGGTGCATCTTTTTTTCCAAGTTATTGCGAGGAAGATGCAAAGAGATGACAAAAGTACGACAACGGTAAGCTCATTCAATGATTTAGTAATTCAACGGATATCATGCTACTTTCAGAATTAATATTAGGAAACATTCCTTTGTATCTTATCTCTGATTATTCTTTGCCACTATTTAGTTACACAGTAGGTTTTTTTTGTACGTCTTAAAAACGGTTTCGAGAAACAGTACAGTGTCGAATGCGTAAAGAAAAGAGAAGCGGTGACTTTGTTGGCCGACAATATTACTGTAACAAGTGTCACCGGGGAGTATCAATTAGGCTACGAGTAAGACAATAATCTTTACAGCGCGTAACAACTTCTCCCACAAGCTGCATCGCTTTAGACAAACACGCGGGTGGGTCGCTAGAATTATTTGTAGACGGCACGGATGCGGGTGCGTTGCCTAAATGGTGAGGGAGTCCCGCAAACACACACACACACACACCACGTGTGCGAGCGTTCCCCAACAGGCTGTAAAACTCGATAATCCTCGCTGTACAGCCATCACTGACACAGATGGGAAAATATACGCGCAGCTGCCCCGCTCACCCACGTAATTTAGTTGCCGGGATAAAAGATTTACGGCGGCAAGTATTCGTTACTGCAGCATCTCAATGTAAATACAGACAGGAACGCCCTTCCTCCTGTCGTTTTCCCTCTTTTTACAAAAAATCGCCTCTTTTCTTTCATCGCCCGCGCGCCGTGCTCGGTGCGCCGTTCCTCAGATGTTTCCGCCGGCCCGGAGGAGGGGGACAGGGGCGGCTGCTCTTGCTCTGCTCTTCCGCCGCAGAAAAAGCGCCCACGTAAACACCGCGCCGGCTGGCTGCTCTGCGCCTGAGAGCTGGCAACCCGCGGTGCGGTGGCGGTGTGTCGCTACTCCAGCCTGCATCCTGGCCCACGAGTGCATACAAGTACAGTGACAACGTCGAGTGCAGACTTTTCGTGAACTGGCCACAAGGCTTGCCACTGGTTTGTACTGCTACTTGGTCCAGCTCAGTTGCTAAGGGATAGTGCACTAACTGAATTAAATCTATACCTTTGACATCAGATTTGGGTTATTCAGATAATTACTACTACACAGAAGAGCCAAAGAAACTGGTACACTTGGTGTAGAGCCTTCGCGAGCATGGAGAAGTGCCGCAACACAACGTGGCATGGGCTCGACTAACGTCTGAAGTAGTGCTGGGGGCAACTGACACTACGAATCCTGCAGGGCTGCCCATAAATCCGTAAGAGTACGAGCCGGTGAAGATCTTCTCTGAACAGCTCGTTGCAAGACATCCCAGATATGCTCAATAATGTTCATGTCTGGAGAGTTTGGTGGCCAGCGGAAGTGTTTAAACTAAGAAGAGTACTGATGAAGCGAAAATGTAGCAATTCTGGAATTGTGGGGTGTCGCTGTGTCCTGGTGCAATTGCTCAAGTCCGTTGGAATGCACGATGGATATGAATGGATGCAGAAGATCAGACAGGATGCTTACGTACGTGTCGCCCGTCAGAGTCGTATCTAGACGTATCAGGGGTTCCATATCACACAAACTGCACATGCCCCACACCATTACAAAGCCTACACCAGATTGAACAGTCCCCTGATGGCATGCGGGGTTCATGGATTCAGGAGGTGGTCTCTACACCCGTACACGTCCTTCCGCTCGATACAACTTGAAAGGAGACTCGTCCGACCAGGCAACATGTTTCCAGTCATCAACAGTTCACTGTCGGTGTTGACGGGGTCAGGAGAGGCGTAAGGCTTCGAATCGTGCAGTCATAATACAAGAGCGGGCCTTCGGCCTCGAAAGCCCTTATAGATGATATTTAGTTGAATGGTTTGCACGCTGACACCTGTTGATGGCCCAGCATTGAAACCTGCAGCAATTTGCGGAAGGGCTGGTCTTCTGTCACGTTGGACGATTCTCTTCAGTCGCCGTTGGTCCCGGTTTCTGCAGAATCTTTCTCTGGCCGCAGCGGTGCCACAGATTTGACGTTTTACCGGCTTCCTGATATTCACACTCTTGAAACGGCCGTACGGGAAAATCTCCACTTCATAGCTACCTCGGAGAGGCTGGTCCCATCGCTCGTGCACCGACTATAACACCACGTTCAAACTCACTGAAATCCTCATAACCTGCCATTGTAGCAGCAGTAACCGATCTAACAACTGCGTCAGACATTTGTTGTCTTATATAGGCCTTTCCGACCGCGCCGCGCGGGACTAGCCGAGCGGTCTAGGGCGCTGCAGTCATGGACTGTGCGGCTGGTCCCGGTGGAGGTTCGAGTCCTCCCTCGGGCATGGGTGTGTGTGTTTGTCCTTAGGCTAATTTAGGTTAAGCAGTGTGTATGCTTAGGGACTGATGACCTTAGCAGTTAAGTCCCATAAGATTTCATACGCATTTGAACATTTTTTTTTCTTTCCGACCGCAGCGCCGTGTTCTGCCTGTTTACATATCACTGTATTTAAATACGCATGCCTATACCAGTTTCAGTGTAGTTTTATATGCATATCGTTGGTTAAATTATTGCAAAAGTTGTCATAACTAATCTTTAATTATTCGATGTCAAAATAATTTTCCCCTACGACTGAAAATCACCGTCAGCTTGCCTAACCACCGCACTATGAGCTACTGAGGGCGCACGAATTTTCTGGGTCTTACTTTGATTAAGTCTACAATATGATGTGCGAAACCTGGCAGATGCTAGCCAGCCGTTCGTTTCAAATCCAAACCACGGCTACTTCCCGCGGAAGGACACGTGAGCGCCCGCCGTTTTCGCGGAAGTTGCCGCCTGTACAGCATAACCAGGCCCTGGGCCGCGTTTTCTTACCGCTCAGAGGGGAGCTAAACGCCAGCCGCAGCGCTCGTTTGGTTGGGTATAAGACCCTCTTCTTGTCGGCGGAAGCTTACAGTGTCGAGGGCTATTCGGCCACAAATGTGTCGAGGGACGCCACGATAGCGGCAGTTGTGTCTAGAATTGAACGGAGGTGATCTGTCATGACGGTCGTGACTTAGCGTCAGTGAGCATGCTTTTTGCCCAGTCTGCCGCCATGGACCGTCGTGCTCGCGAGGTTGCAGACTGTTGAACCCCGAGTTCACGTTCAGTAATGTTCATAGTTACGCTGTTAACTGTTCAGTATGCTACAGACTGGAAGCTGTTGAAGATGATACTGGACTAATTGTGTGATGTGTTCCGTTACCTTTCGTGATAGTGGACTCGTAGTTGAAGAGCTGGACCTTTTTGATCCAGAGCTGTTCATGCGATTGAATATTTTATGTTTTTGTTCTTCTCCTGCAGCGATAATCAATGGCACCTAGCGTTCATAAATTTACCGTCGTTGTCTTGTATCAGGCTACCTCGCCAATTTATTACATGTTATCAGAGGAGCAATACAAACTACTGTCGGCAGGTAGGTTAATAACAAACTTCGTCACTTGCAGTGAAGGAGAGAAATCGTCTGGAATAAGTAATTATTTTGCTTCATCTTTGCAAATTAACCTTCCTTATTATTCACGCCATAGTCTAAGGCAGCCAACAACCGCCACAGCACGTTGCATCGTCTCCCATTTGACAATTACAGAGTGTCCCAGGAGGAATGGTCAGTACCGAGGGATATGTCAGAAACGCTTATATGAAGCAAAAGCTTCCATATGGACAAAAGCTCTGTTGGGTATAGTTTCCTAAACAGAACACATTTACATTTGTTTTTGGTCTAGTAGCGAGAATATATGTGTCTTACCCACCGAAACTCTTTGACGTTTTATTCCAGCTCAACATAGCTCGTCGCTTGCAACCTCTTTGCTGGGGACGGAATAGAAGTGGACCCAGAATTGAACCTTGTGGGGCTCCCGTTGTGAATTCTCTCCAGTCTACCTTTCCACCATTGTTTGAGTTATTCAGACAACTTTTTGCATTCTGTTGGTTAAGTATGATTCAAACTAGCTGGGTGTAAAGCCATCAGTTCCACAGTTAACTCTGTACATTAAATGTTTTCTGTCTAGGAAGTCATTCGGAATAGTACACATGTCCATCTGAAGTTTTTTGCTTCAAGTGAGCATTCCTGTCATATTCTTGACTACTGACCACTCTTTCTGGGACACCATGCATATTTGCACTACTAGCATTTAAAGACGCATGATCAGGAAAGATAGAAAAAAGTGAAGTTTTACTTACTGTGTGTGTACAGTATAGCGGGAACATGATTAAAACTTCCTGGCAGATTAAAACTGTGTGCCGGACCGAGACTCGAACTCGGGACCTTTGCCTTTCGCGGTCAAGTGCTCTACCATCTGAGCTTCCAAAGCACGACTCACGCCCTGTCCTCACAGCTTTACTTCTGTCAGTACCGCGTCTCCTACTTTCCAAACTTCACAGAAGCAAAACTGCAAGGTTCGCAGGAGAGCTTCTGTAAAGTTTGGAAAGTAGGAGACGAGGTATAGACAGAAGTAAAGCTGTGAGGACGGGGCGTGAGTCGTGCTTGGGTAGCTCAGATGGTAGAGCACTTGACCGCGAAAGGCAAAGGTCCCGAGTTCGAGTCTCGGTCCGGCACACAGTTTTAATCTTCCAAGAAGTTTCATATCAGCGCACACTCCGCTGCAGAGTGAAAATCTCATTCTGAATACATGATTAAATTTGTAGGTGATTTAACGATTAACAGAATACGAAATTTAGAACACAAGACTGTACAGTGTGGCAGAAACGGCTGACAGTTGGCGGAACTCCAAGGTCAAAGTGAGCTTAGATATCAGATACGGGTTTGTTATTTACAGGGGTTGGAGAAAAATAAGAAAACACAGCGATAAAGGCATGCTTGAATTAAACGCAGATGTTAGCCAAGCGTGCAGGTTGCGCTGTTGTATTTGACCACACATGGCACCTGTTCGTTGCCCTCAGTAGTTGCAAGCGTCAGTCGTGGTCAGAACAGTGTCCTGTGCAGTTGGGAGTGCATAATGTCGGAACCAGGTGAATTCGAAAGTGGTCAGATTGGTGTTGTTGGCGTTTCAATATGCACTTTGTGCCGCAAACAGGTAAGGTGGAAACACTTTTTTTAAACTTTGTTGGCTTTCGAAACGTGCCCATACAGCCATCTCAACACGGGGCGTGTTTTACTACAGTTTGTTTTGATAATCAAAGTGTACCTTAGTTTAACTAGTACCCTAGTACGAAGGTGCACAAGCTTAAAAAGGAAAGATTCCTACACAAAATATATTTTATATCCACGGTATTTTGGAACGAGTAGATAAGACTAAAATGTAGCTGAGGATAAACAGAGGTATTATGGTATAAAAATCCTACTGGTAACACAAGAAATGATAAATCGCCGCCGGTACACATTTCGGATTTGCCAGTTCAATCCATACTCACGACTATGTATCTAAATTAGCAATGAAATGTTCTTTGGTATGTCCTGAGAGATTTGTTCCAAAAGCTAAGGATAGATAATTGAATATTTATGTACGTCCGTAAGTACCATCGACACATAACGAAGAGAACAGTATACAAGAACCAGATTTGTGTATTATAACCATACATTTACAACGCTGACTCGTGTTCAGTCATCATGACAACAGTCATTAAAGAGGACTGCGATGAAAAATCAGTGGACGACAGCTTCAAATGCCACTGCAGGGCTGAATGTCGCATTCGCGAGCCCTGTCAGCACCAAAACAAGCTGCAGAAGAACGGAATTACAGTAAGAGCTAGAAATCCAAAGCTACTCATTAGTGATCCAAAATCCTGTGTCTGGAGAACCTATCCCCACCCCCCAGCACGATCTTCAGCATTAGCATCTAATCAAACTTTAGAATGAAAAATAATTTTCATTGAACACTTTTATTTTTAAAAAGACTAAAAATAAATGTTTTATTTTTGTAGGTGGGTTATCAAATCAGGAACTAATGAGTCAATGGTACCATTTACACTGTTTATTTCTAACAAAGTCTCTCATATTTAGTTTGTTCTCCGTCAGGGGACCATAAGTCAGTTCGATGTTTTTGTTTTTAATGCTATTATAGTCATAGTCAAAAATGTACTTTCATATGTGTAAGTATTGAATGCCACGTTTCTTTTCTATGTGCCGTTTTTTTGGTAGTCTCTGTACTAGAATGAATCATGAAGCAATTTCTGGTGCATCCCAAATGGTACCTGCGACTGCTTCTCAGAAAAAAAGTTAACAATCCACAGTGGGGCTGGATACTTCTTACAAAACAAGCTTCTCCTGCAACACTCCTCTCCCTAGCGACTCTTGCTTCACCTACACCATGCACTCTCATTTAAAATCAACCAATCCGAGAACATAAAACCAACCAATTTAAAATGCGTGCGTTACACCTACTATTTAAATATCACTTGATTGCTGAACTGGTAGCAACTGCCTGCCGCATTGTGTCCTTGCTGAGGCATGCAACGCAATCCAATGAATATAAAACAGGATGAGGCCTAGACAGATCTGTCACCATGTTAACATGTTGTAGGTGTAGTTACTCGTATTCAGGCTACAGAAATACTAGTTGCTGGACCATCCCCGCTATGATTTGGAAAAAGTTTTTAAAATAATTTAGTTTCATGACTGAGACTTAATCAGACTCTTTTGGCACATATCCCTCGGGAAAATTTCATTTTACCCTTCAAGGGGTAATTACCCACAGGTTGTGAACTACTGCTTTAGAACAAGATGGGTTGGGACAGCACGCACATCAGTCTTACGTTATCCTGCTGAAAGATAACGTCAAGGGGACCTGGAAGACAGAGCACAGTCACCGGCCTTAACACGTCTGAAATGTAACGCATGCTCTTCAAATTACCAGTTGTGCGATCCAGAAGTGACCATGATGTACCCATTGACACTCCTTGCGAGGTGCTGGGCTCTTACCACGACTAGGAACGCAATTCTCAACTCTCGTTCTCCTTGGAAGCCTACACAAACGGTTACGTCCATCATGATGCTGTACAGAGAACGGGGACTCGTCTGGACACACAACAGGTGCCACTCCCGTATCCAGTGTTAACGTGGGCTCCACCGCTGCCGGCGCGCCTGTCGCCGGTACCGCCTCAAGGGAAACCGCAACAATAACCGCCACGCTGGTGATCCCTGATGCTCCAGGCGTCGTCATATTATTCGTGCGGGTAGTTCTTTTAATCGGAACAAGCCCATTCATTTCATGACTCAAGTTATGTGACGTGGATATGTGGTCCTGCAAGACTGGGCGAACAATACGTTGTCCTCTCCGATACTAGTGTATTGGAACCACTGAGGTCCTTCAAGGTGTTGAATAATGCCCTCCTGAACCCATCAATTCCCTATTCACATGATAGTCGTGGGAGCCCGACCTTCTCACAAACAAACAATATTCTGATTCCGTCCGGTTGCTGCTAGTCTTCGAAGAATGGTTGTGCGAAGACACAGAAAGTAGCAGGGAGTCTCTTACTTGTTCTCTAATGGCAGACGTAGATTTGAAGGGGCTACGATGTACTTCGTGCACAATACGACGATCTCACGTTTTTGTGGTTAGACGTGGTCGACCAGAACCTTGACAACAAGTACTCCTGCTCTCATGTTTCCATGCAATCCAGCATCGGACTACTGTCACATCCAAATGCTTCACTAATCATGATATTGCACGATTAAATCAGCCGGCCAAATGGAGATAAACAATGAAGCCCCTTTCAGACTCTATCAGACGCTGATAATGCTCCCCTAAGAGCTCACTACATGCCCGTGTCCTTCATATTGATAACTTTGGCATCTCCGTGTCCTTCACAGTGATCACTCAACGACTGACGCTGCTCCTGCCCCTTACACGCTCTATCAGGCGTGGTAAGAACACTAAACACGAACAACACTGATATAATATAGTTACCGTTCTACGTGCCACAGAGCTTTGCAACTCTAATCGTTTACATGCCTGCTGAAGGTGTGTACGTTTACGGTATTAGATTGATATCCGGCAATGTGTTTTGGGTGCTTCACTTTTTTGCCAAGAAATGTATATAGAATATAGCTGAAGTTACTCCACTCCTACTTTGTGTGGCTGAGCTGAAGTGCTCGTCATTTGCTTAGTCAGACATACAGTATACACTATGTGATCAAAAGTATCCGGACACCTGGCTGATAAAGACTTACAAGTTCGTGGCGCCCTCCTTCGGTAATGCTGGAATTCAGTATGGTGTTGGCCCACCCTTAGCCTTGATGACAGCTTGCAATCTCGCAGGCATACGTTCAATCGGGTGCTGGAAGGTTTCTTGGGGAATGGCAGCCCATTCTTCATGGAGTGCTGCACTGAGGAGAGGTATCATTGTCGGTAGGTGAGATCTGGCACGAAGTTGGCGTTCCAAAACATCCAAAAGGTGTTCTATAGGATTTAGGTAGGGATTCTGTGCAGGCCAGTCCATTACAGGGATGTTATTGTCGTGTAACCACTCCGCCACAGGTCGTGCATTATGAACAGGTGCTCGATCGTGTTGAAAGATACAATCGCCATCCCCGTATTGCTGTTCGACAGTGGGAAGCAAGAAGGTGCTTAAAACTTCAATTAGGCCTGTGCTGTGATAGTGCCACGCAAAACAACAAGGGATGCAAGCCCCCTGCATGTAAAACACAACCACGCCATAACACCACCGCCTCTGAATTTTCCTGTTGGCACTACACACGCTTGCAGATGACGTTCACCGGGCATTCGCAATACGCACACTCTGCCGTCGGATCGCCACAACGTTTTTCCACTGTTCAATCGTACAATGTTTACGCTCCTTACACCAAGCCAGGCATCTTTTGGCATTTACCGGTGTGACGTGTGGCGACGAAGAGGTTAGATTAATTGCAGCACTCACAGGGGCGCTTAAGTAATCATTCTTCTCGTGCTCCATACTTAAGTGGAAGGGGAAAAGATCCTACTACCGTACTGAAGTGTTTGTAGAGTATGCATACAGATGCACAATGAGTGCCAAGAAAAATAAAGCACTCCCAAGACATAGTCTGATGTCAATGTAACTTCGTACACGTACACACCATTGGCATGCATGTAAATGATTAGTGCTGTAATTCTCTGCAAGAGGTATAACGGTCACCAGAGTGCGTTAGCGTAGTTCGTGTTTATATTGTTACCAGCCCTCTTATGGTATATAAAGGGCATGAACACTGTCAGAAGCTGAATGATTACTCTGAAAGAAATTTTGAAATTTGTGATAAGTTCTATGGGACCAAACTGCTAAGGTCATCGGTCCCTAGGCTTACACACTACTTAATCTAACTTAAACTAACTTAGGCTAAGGACAACACACTCACCCATACAAGGGGGCGGGGAGCCGCACGAACCGTGGCAAGACGCCTCAGACCGCAACTGTGAAGGATACGGAGGTGTCTCATACATACTAGCACCTGACGGAGCCTGGAAGGGACCTCATTGTTGGCATCCATTTGGCCAGCTGGTCCAGTCCTGCAATATCCAGATTTGTGGGGCATTCGGATGTGACAATGATCCCATGTTGGACTGCGTCGGAACATGAGAATAGGAATATCTTTAATCGAGGGACCTGTCGAACAAGTCTAACCACCACAAGGGAGAACCGCCATATTCTGCACAAAGCACGTCGTAACTCCTTCACTTTTATTCCTACTGTGTGAGTACAAGTAATGGAATACCTGCTGATTCTGTCTCTTCCCGCACCATTGATAGGAGACGAGCAGCACACGGACTGGAGAGCCACTGTCCCCAGAGGTAAGGCCACTGTGAATACAAAACGAACGGCTGCGTTTCGCGTAGCGCCTTGACAGGGAAGCATGGACCGCTGATGAGCGGCGTCGCACGGACGCCAGATTACCGTCGTAGACGACTCCTGGCGGAGATCTGAGGCAGGTCTCATTCTTCCAATGCTTTCGATTGGCGCTCCGGTGTTACTCTAGCCTCATAGTGTGAAGAGCCGTCGGGTATGAATTCAAGTCACGGCTGGTTGTGACTGGGGAACTCCAACGGCACAATGATACGTCACCGACGTATTGCATCCTCGTGTGTTACCCCTCACGCTGCAGTATCGTGGTGCTATTTTTACATTTTTCAACACGATAGTGCTCGCCTACACAGGGGTACGTGTCTCTACAAACTGTTTACATTATGTTGAAGTACTCTTGTGAACAGCACGAGCGCCGCGTGGTGTAGCCGTGCGGTCTAGGGCGTCTTGTAACGGTTCGCGCTGCTTCCCTCGTCGGAGGTTCGAGTCCTCCCTCGGGCTTGGGATCGTGTGTGTTGTCCTCAGCGTAAGTTAGTTTAAGTTAGATAAAGTAGTGCGTAAGCCAAGGGACCGATGATCTCAGCAATTTGGTCCCATAGTCCTTACCACAAATTTCAAATTTCAATTTCAACAGCACGAGGCGCATATTTGTATGACCGTGGTACTGTATTCCGTGTAGAACAGAGTATATCCACATGGGTAGTAAGCATATGCGTAGTGGTAGTTATTTATTTAGAAGCAAACTCAGTAGTTACATCCCATACAACTACCGTACACCGAGAGCCAGTTAACCAACAAATACAAACCAGACCAAATCAATGACAGTGTTTCCTCCAGGAATAGCAGTCATCTTAGTACCTTACACTTCGATGTAGTGTTCAGGTCTTAAAAAAATGTTTTTGTTGTGAAACATGTTCGTTTTACGTTAGACCTCCTTCCAAGTTGTCACGTGGATAAAAATCAGCACATAACTGAAATATTATGTTTTTACATATTTTAGTTGTGGCAACCTTATTTATAGTCCGTATGTGTCCAAATGTTTGTTACACTAACGTGCAAAATTTGAAGTAAATTGATCGAATACTTTGATGGTTTTTGGGAACAATGTTTCCAGCTTATATATTACAAATTCATTTATGTATAACATATATTGAAAATGTATATAAAAACACACGTATTCTAATCCAATGTTGTGTCAAAATTAGGAAGCAACAGTGAAGAACTTTCGAAGATTAAAGATTTTGAACAAAAGAACATTTACCTTTTTCTGTAGATATCCTCTGTTATTATTACATATACATTTACATATTAAAGGTGGCGCTCTAGCTGGCATATAGGAACACGCGGATGTTGGAATACAACGCTGCGTGAAAATTTCGAAGCAATCTGTGTCAATGTAGTGCCACAGTCCCTAGGTGACATAGCTAGAGGATTTGCGGTCACTCGCCTCCTGCACTGTCGCTTCTTACTGGGCGGATTACCCCCCCCCCCTTAAAAATTCATGCAGATGTATTGGAGCGTAACATATTCTTCTGCTTTGCCATGTATTTCGTGTGGGGGGAAGGCATGTCCTACCAACACAGAGTCTCCACTAAGAAAAACATGGCCATACACTTCTCTCTCCACTCGCTAACTGCTAGTCCGTCTGACCACAGAATCTCTTGTCGAGGACGCAGAGCGCTGTCAGCGACATTGACACAGTCTATAGCGCAGCCAATACACAAACAGGCTACTTACGAGATCACTGAAGTTAAGTACTGGTGCGCTTGGCTAGCATTTGATATTTGATGGGTGGACGTCTGCCCAGCGCTGTTTGCAAGCAGTGTGAGCTTGTGACGCCAGTTGAGTAGCTGCTTAATTGACAAGTAGCGGCTCGGTCTTGAAAACTGACAACCGCCGGGAGAGCGGTGTGCTGACCATATACCCCTCCATATCCAGTGATGCCTCACGGCTGAGGATTACTCGGCGGTCAGTCACTACCACTGGGTCTTCAGAGGCCTGTTCGGACGGAGTTTAGTAGAAGTTGACTGGGAGACTTCGAGGAGTAACGTTGGCGGCCTGTGTCCGTGCGTCCCCCGTCGGCTTCGGACAGTGTTTGGCACTGCTGCGCACGCAGCCGGCACCGCGGGCCCGAAGGGGTGCGTAGCGTCTGCTGCGTGGGGTGCGCGAGAGGCAGGTGGCCGACAAAACGCCGGCGCATTGTGGCGCTGACGCTGCGTGGCACTGATGAGCCGCATCCCCACGCGCCCCTTTCATCCGCCCGCTGAATAATAATAATTCCTCCCCCGGCGGCTCGCTTCGCCGGTTGACGCGCAGCAAGAGTTACCTGGCCGGCGCGGCAGCTGTAAGCCGATACCCCCACCCGGCCCAGCCCGGACTGCCACTGTTGTCACGGGCTCACCTCGCTGCGCCTAACTCCCCCTGACGTCCCCCGTTGTTCCGCACAATAATTTCGCAGTCCCGTGCGCCGTCCTGTTATGCACGTCTCCATAACACGCTCCAGCTCCCACGGTGAGCATTGTCCGACGTCGGCCGCTATCGGTCCGGGGCGACCGCTGCTGTTTGTGCTTACGGATGCTGTTTATCTCGCCACTCCATCGCCCTCGCGGCGTTGGTTTTGCTTCGGATGCGTCTGTCAACACACGGGCGAGAATTGACGGAACGTGAAGGCACAGCCGGAGTACATTAATAACCGGTATAACAGGCCTTCGTGATACACCATGTCAGCTCGTCTGCTGCATGGGTGAGTGAACATACAAAGCATGTCGCGATTCTTTTGCCTCCAGGTGAGCGGGCTTCTCCATTTCACTGCCGCTCAGTCGCATTGTTAATCCGTCTACCTTGCCTCCTCTTTAGTTAACGAGCTGTCAGCAATGATATCTCTATTTGCCCATTTGTCGCAATACTTTTGCGTATATAAAGAAAAGCTGTGGCAAGTATCAGGTACCTCTCGCTCTCAAGACCGTACGCGCACGAGAGGAAACAGAACCGATTAACTGAATTTTCTCATTTTGAGAAGACCGAAGGAGCAATCTGTTTTACTTGCTAAAAACATTCAACAGCCTAGATCGCCTAAATATTTCTTCATTTAAGACAAATTTCGACGCACATAGCTGTTATCTTCAGGTCTTAAAAAACTGTTTTTGTTGCGAAACATGTTCATTTTACGTTAGACCTCTCTCCAAGTTGTCATGTGGATAAAAATCAGCGCACAACTAAAATATTATGTTTTTACATATTTTAGTTATGGCAGCCTTATATAAAGTTCGTATGTGTCCAAATGTTTACTACATTAACGTGTAAAATTTGAAGTAAATTGTCCGAACACTTTTATGATTTTTGGAAACAATGTTTTCAGCTTATACATCACAAATTTATTTATGTATAACATATATTAAAATGCATATAAGAAATTACACGTTTTTGAATCCAACGTTGTGTCAAAATTTGGAAGCAACGGTGAAGAACTTTCAGAGATTAAAGATTTTGAACAAACGAACATTTACCTTTTTGCGTAGATTTCTTCTATTATTATTACATATATATTTATACATTAAAGGTGGCGCTCCAATTGGTATATAAAAACATGCAGATCTTGGAATACAATTTCGTGTCAAAATTTCGAAGCAATCGGTGAAGAACTTTCGAAAATACACGAGTTAGAACAAACATTTACATTCTTATTTACCCTGAAGCGCCAAAAAAAACAGGTATAGTCATGCATATTCAAATACAGAGACATGTAAGCAGGCAGAATATGGAGCTGCGGTCGGCAACGTCTATATAAGACAACAACCGTCTGGCGCAGTTGTTAGATAGGTTACAGCTGCTGCAGTGTCAGGATCAAGATTTAAGTGAGTTTAAACATGGTGTTATAGTCGGCGCGCGAGCGATGGGACACAGCATCTCCGAGGTAGCGATGAAGTGGGGATTTTCCCGTACCACAATTTCACGAGTGTACCGTGAATATCAGGAATGAGGTGAAACATCAGATCTCTGACCGCTGACCCTCCAAGAACGGCACCAACGACGACCGAAGGGAATCGCTGAACGTGACAGAAGCGCAACTGTTCCACAATTTGCTGCAAATTTTAATGCTGGGTCATCAACAAGTGTCAGCGTGCTAACCATTCAACAAAACATCATGAATATGGGCTTTCGGAGCCGAAGGCCCACTCGTATACCCTTGATGACTGCACGACACAGAGCTCTACGCCTCGCCTGGGCCCGTCAGCACTGACATAGATAGTCTAAAGAGAAAGTTACAAAATTATTTAAACAGTGCCATCCTCAGCTGCAGGATGTTGTTCTTCGCATCTGATTTAAAGAGTAGCAAGTCTGAGAAAAATAAACACATGCACAACCAGTAGGTGCATAAATTGTACTACCTAAATAACCATGTCCCTGACTTTAAAGGAATGTTCTGATACAAGTTTTCGGTAATGTTTCATATTTTAGTTGTTACGTCACTATTTGTAGGCATATCAGCATAATTTTTTCCCTCCTATCCCCATCCACGCACACTTTGCACGAAGTAACTTTTGCGTTTCATTCCGTGATCGCTTTCCCGCAGTCTCCAAAACACTTCCTTTACTTCTTTTTCACAGGTGGAGTGTAGACCTAAATTTCTTTTCCTTTGCTTTGGTAAGCTTTCTTTCTTTTTGGGATGGATTGCTCCTCAGTTCGCAGGCTCCTTGGGTGGCATTTTCTAAGTTTTGTTTTGTTCTTTCATTATTCCCCTCGGATTCAGCGATATTTCTTGGATGGACACATTCAGCCCACTTTTTGCTTACTATGGCTTCTTCTGCACTGTAGTCATGGGGCAATCCATTTCCTTTTGTTATGTCGAACACAAGTTTTCTTATGTCCGACTTATGTAAACAGAACATCATATCTTCAAGTGTAAGAATACGCTCTTCCATTTCGCTTTAAACTTCGTTAGAAAACACTTTACTGCGGCCATACACTTTTATATGCTACTCAGTATTTTCGTTTTTGTTTTCAAAATGTGTCTTAATTGTTACCTTAGGCACAGACGAAAGTAAAGAGAAGTAAAAGACATAAGAACAGCGTGAAATTTACGAGGGTTATTCGGAAAGTAAGTAGCGATCGGTCGCGAAATGGAAACCACAATGAAAACCCGATCAAGTTTTGCACAGGTGTGTTGGGCAGTGTCTCTAGTATGCCCGTCGGTCGTATTACGTCGTTATTATCAGTTCTGAGCACACAGGGATCACATAAGGATACCTAGAACAATAGTGTCTCCCGCCAAGTACGAGGGCCTGGTGAGAAATTTCGCCTGAGGCTATGCAGCCAACATTACATAACTTTTATGCGTTTTCTTCTTCAAGACAATTCTCAGCCGCATTCTGCAGGGGCAATGAAGATGCTCCTGCATCGTTTTTAATTGGAAATGTTTGATTACCCACAATACAGCCCGTAATTGTCTCCCTCTGAGTTTCATCTCTGCTCACATGAACCTCTGGCTATGGAGACAACATTTTGGCACAGACAACGAGCTGTACGCCAGCGTAGAGAATTGGAGGAAAGCACTGGCGGCTGCCTTCTATATCGAGGGTATTGGAAAGTTGGTACAACGCTACGATAAGCGTCTAAGTTGGATCGGTGACTATGGAGATACGTAGCTGGAAGTTGCAGCTAACTGTTTCAAATAAAACAGTTCTGATTTTCACTGTGGTTTCCATTTCGCGACCTATCGTTCCTTACTTTCCGAATAACCCTCGTAACATCAGAATTAGGGATCACGAAGTAAACAAATTCTGCTCCCTAGGCAGCAAAATAACCCACGATGGACTGAGGAAGGAGGAAATAAAAAAGCCGACTAGCACTGGCAGAAAGGATGTTCCAGGCTAAGAGAAGTATGCCAGTATCAAACATAGGTCTTAATTTGAGGAAGAAATTTTTGAGAAACGTTTGGAGAACAGCATTGTATGGTAATGAAACATGGACTGTGGGAAAACCGGAACAGAAGAAATTGGCGCATTTAAGATACGCTGCTACATAAGGATGTTGAAAAGCAGGTGGACTGATAAGGAATTGAGGAGGTTCTCCGGAGAATCGGTGAGGAAAAGAACATACGGAAAAGATTAAGTAGAAGCAGGGCCAGGATGATAAGACACGTGTTAAGACATCAGGGAATAACCTCCATGGTAATAGAGCGAGCTGTAGGGGAGGACAGAGATTGGAACACATCCAGCAAATAACTGAGGACGTAGGTTGCAAGCGCTGCTCAGATGAAGAGGTTGGCACGGGAGAGGAATTCGTTGTGGGCCGCATCAGACCTGTCAGAAGACTGACGACTAAAAAAAAAAAAGGAACATTTTATATGCATGCCGTTTGTTTAATCCATGATCCCCGCTTGAACATACTGTTACAACTGAACGCAATTCACGATGCTACACTTTCCGTAACGTCTTTCTGCTGCTACACTGGAATACAAAATAATTATTTAATACTCGACTTAGGATAATGAACACTTTAATAAATGCACCACGTCATTTCTAAACATTATGTTGCTCCAAGAACACCAAGACCCATTTTAAGGCTCACTATAAGAGCAAGTTTGTCAGATTGTAAAACTAAACTCCACCAGAACAGGCTATGAAGTCCCAACGATACCGACCGGCCGTCGTGTCGTCCTCAGCCCTCAAGTGCCATTGGATGCAGATACGGAGGGGCACGTGGTCAGCGCACCTCTCTCCCAGCCGTGTGTCACTTTACGAGACCGGAGACGCTACTTGTCAGTCAAGTAGCCCCTCAGTTTGCCTTACAAGGGCTGAGCTCACCCTGCTTGCCAAGAACGCTCGGCAGAATGGTTTCCAGATTGAACCGGTACAGTATCGGAAACATATAGCGGTACGTTTAGGCAACGTCGTCATTTTCTCTTTGATAATTCCTACAAACGGATCACAATAACCATTGGTTTATGACTGTCTGAAAACCAAGATTATTTCATGTATATTCACTTATAAATAAAACATTAAATTGTCACTTGCTTTATAACAGCAACTCTCTTCGCCTCGTACACAAAAAGTTAGATGAAAACTGCAACGAAGTCAACGCTATCTTCACATGATCTGTTCGTCAACACACAGAGACCATAGCTGACAACATGGCTCCAAGAAGCACGTAGTTCACGCTGACCTCACTAAATGTCGGTTAGTAGAAGAGGTACGAATGTTAACGAAGTGGTATAAATTAGGAACCTGTACAATATAGGCAAGTCTCCCCTACTTGGTCAAGACTCGATTTGGTAAGGCCATCAATACATGGCGTGCGTATCAAAATCATACAAATAGTAGAGGATACAAAACTGAGTATTTTAAGATGAGGAACCAATGGACAGAAATCAACCTTTCAGGTGGGATGAGGTATATAACCAGAAAAGCATGCGAGGCATGTGATTGTGTACTGCCTATGTTTCTGAAGAAATAAGCGCTTGCCGCTTTACGTTAGTGATGCTCCCATGCAAAATACACACCCGACTCAAGTCACCAAAGTTAACTAAGAAGACATGGTATTTTTGCCACACAGTTTGGACAGTACATGATACCGGTTATTGTTACATAATCTACAGAGCACATGAGCAATTATTTTCTTGAAATTATGTGGAACGAGTCAGATTCCTAGGACACGTATACTCGTACATGGTTAGTTTCAGTACACGGCTACGTGCTGACCGTTTACCAGTCTTCAAAAGGAGCACATTTAACATTTACGATCACAATATATTTCATTCCTATTCATGCAACTACAACTGAAACTACACACAACCAAAAACGTTTTGTACCACCTCGGTTCCGAGAGCTCCGGAACCTGTACAGAAAATTGGAATAGAGATCAACATAAACATCATTTCCGCGCTTTTTATGGCTTATGAGAGCCACACATTGCATGTTGTACTACCATACAGCGAGACCTTCAAATGTGGTGGTCCAGATTCCTGTACACACCGGTACCTCTAATACCCAGTAGCAAGTCCTCTTGCATTGATGCATGCCTGTATTCGTCGTGGCATACTATCCACAAGTTCATCAAGGCACTGTTGGTCCAGATTCTCCTACTCCGCAACGGCGATTTGGCATAGAACCCACAGAGTGGTTGATGGGTCACGTCGTCCACACACAGCCCTCTTCAATCCATCCCAGGCACCTTCGATAGGGTTCATTTCTGGAAAACATGCTAGCCACTGTAGTCGAGCGATGTCGTTATCCTGAAGGAAGTCATTCACAAGCTGTGCAAGATGGGGGCGCGAACTGTTGTCCATGAAGACGAATGCCTCGCCAATATGTTGCCGACGTGGTTGCACTATAGGTCGGAGGATGCCAGTCACGTTTCGTACAGCAGTTATGGCGCCTTCCATGACCACCAGCGACGTACGTCGGTCCCACATAATTCCACCCCAAAACAGCAGGGAACCTCCATCCTGCTGCATTCGAAGGACAGTGTGTCTAAGGCGTTCAGCCTGACCGGGTTGCCTCCAAACAAGTCTCCGACAATTGTCTGGTTGAAGGCATATGCGACACTCATCGGCGAAGAGAACATGATGTCGATCCTGAGCGGTCCATTCTGCATGTTTTTGGGCCCATCTGCACCGCGCTGCATAGTGTGATTTCAAAGATGAACATCGCCATGGACGTCAGGAGTGAAGCTGCGCATCACGCAGCCTATTGCGCACGGTTTGAGTCGTAACACGACGTTCTGTGGCTCCACGAAAAGCATTGTTCGACGTGGTGGCGTTGCTGTCAGCGTTCGCCCGAGCCATAATCCGTAGGTAGCGGTCATCCACTGGAGTAGTACCCCTTGGGTGGCCTGAGTGAGGCATGTCATCGACAGCTCCTGTCTCCCTGTATCTCCTCCATGTCCGAACAACATCGCTTTGGTTCACTCCGAGACGCTTGGACAGTTCCCTTGTTGTGAGCGCTTCCCGGCACAAAGTAACAACCGCGGTATTGACCGTCTAGGCATGATTGAACTATAGACAACACGAGCCGTATACCTCCTTCCTGGTGGAATGACTGGAACTGGTCGGCTGTCGGACCCCCTCCGTCTAATAGGCGCTGCTCATGCATGGTTGTTTATACGTTTGAACAGGTTTAGTGACATCTCTGAACAGTCAGAGACTGTGTCTGTGATACAGTATCCACAGTCAACGTCTATCTTCAGGAGTTCTGGGAACCGGGGTGACGCAAAACTTCTTTTGATGTCTGCATAAGGAGCGATCAAAAAGTTTCCTTTCGACGACCGTGTACTCCAGAATCGGTATGCCAATCAGGCAGAATTCTCGTGAGCTTTGTGAC
This sequence comes from Schistocerca piceifrons, assembly GCF_021461385.2. Taxonomy (NCBI): domain Eukaryota; kingdom Metazoa; phylum Arthropoda; class Insecta; order Orthoptera; family Acrididae; genus Schistocerca; species Schistocerca piceifrons. The sequence goes on from NC_060142.1 coordinate 392,854,022, forward strand.
AATCACCCCACCAATGCACTTGGTTGAAGACAGCCGTTTGATAAAATACCGTGTCCTGCTGCGCGGCCTCGCGGGGTAGCCGCGTGGTCTCGGGCGCCTTGCCACGGTTCGCGCGGCTCCCCCCGTCAGAGGTTCAAGGCCTTCCTCGGGCATAGGTGTGTGTGTTGTCCTTAGCTTAAGTTAGTTGAAGTTAGGTTAAGCAGTGTGTAAGCCTAGGGACTGATGGCCTCAGTAGTTTTGGTCCCATAGGAACTTACCACGACTTTCCAATTTCCTGCTGCGTGAAGAATTCCGTTACCCCCTGTTGCACATCCTCATCCGTCAGGAATAATCGACACTTCAAGACCAAAGGGGTGATAACGCTTTGGGGGGCGATCTGGACTGAAGGGTGGATGCTCGAGTGCCTACCACTTGAGTTGGGATAACTTCTGCGTTTCAGTATCTGTAATATGGGGACGTGTGTTATCATGAACTTGGCGCACCAGTTCACAACAGTTGTTTTCAGCAAGCATATTTCCTCATACATACAGGGTGACAATTTGTGAACTATATGAAAAAAAGCAAATTAGTTACAAAGTACGGCGTGCACACACTTTATTCAACATGTAACTACAGATATTCGGATTTAGGTTATGACATATTCGATATGCCTGCAACCATTGGCGATGTTGTGGAGCAGACGAATATCAAAATTATGTGTAACCCCCTGAAGTGACGGAACATCGATACTGTCGATGACCTCCTGAATGGCCGTTTTCAGCTCAGCAATGGTTTTGGTGTTGTGTTGCTGACACCTTGTCTTTAACATAGCCGCACAAAAAGGAGTCGCGTGTGTTCAGATCCGGAGATTATGGCCACCAATCGAGGCCCATGCCAGTGGCCTCTGGGTACCCCAGAGCCAGAATGTGGCCCCCAAAGTGGTCCTCCAGCACATCAAGCACTCCGCTGCTTTGATGGGGTCGAGCTCCGTCTTGCATGAACCGTATCATGTTGGAATCAGGGTCACTTTGAATAATCGGGATGAAATCATCTTTTAAAACCTTCACGTACCGCTCGGTAATCACCGTGCCATCAAAGAATATCGCACCGAATATTCCGTGACTGGACATTGCACACCACACAGTCACCCTTGGGGGTGAACAGTCTACTCGACAGCGAAATGGCGTTTGTCCTTTGGCAGCCACGAAAAGAATAATGGAACGTTGCTCCTGTGTGGACGCATACAGTAATAACTTCACCATAGTTCACGTTATCGCATTTGCTTCGGGAGGACACGAATGCCATAATAATCCCCTGCATAAACGTCGGTGCTTATATACACGCATGGAAGTCGCGATTCGTTGCATATACACTGCAGCAACGCTCTAAATCGAAAATTTTTTATCCTCCCATATAGTTGATTTAGATGCTACCAGTTTTCTAATAATAATTCGGCTGTGGAATAGAAGGAGTCGTCCTGAAGAAATGATTTTAGATTAGATTTGAAATTTACTTTGTTATCTATCAGACATTTTATCTCATTGGTTTAATGATCAAAAATATTGTTGATTTATTTATAATTATAGCTTTCTGACAGCTATAATAATGTTAAGAACTTCATTTTTTTCTTCTGTGGTTCTAGATATGGGCGTCTTAAACACGTAGCTACAAGATGACTGCAACACCATATATTATTCTTACTGCTCACTTTTGTGCAATCATTGCTTACCATAGCATGAAAACAAAGTACACGAGTTAAATGTAGATCTAAAAACATGAAAATGAAAATATATAGTGTGCCAGTGAAGTGCAATCTACTAAAACCAATCCTCCAAAAAACTCACTACGAGAATGAAATTGTGTATTTGTGGTCCAAGAATGGTTCAGAAGATCGTTTTTACATTTTCTGTTGGTGTGCGTTTAACAGATACATATCTTGCTCAAAGTTTTCTCGTAGTTAATTCCCATTTGAAATGTAAAAGTAACGCCAGAGGACATCGCAATCCTGACCGGCAACCTTTCCGTCCTCTGGAAAATGGCAGCATTTCGATGTGGTGCGGAGGGGTGTTGGGTCAGCACACTCCTCTTCTAGACTTGTCACCTTTCCAGAGCCTCCAGGTGTTTGACATTTTACGGCGACGGACTCATGTACTATATAACATATGTATTATTCTGATATACTTGTCGCACGATCTATTTTATACACATTCACTCACCGACCCTGGAATACCAATGACGAATTTAATCTTTGCCAATGTTTGTTGACCATTTCATTGACACTGATGCCTTGTCCTTGCCAAGTTGAGAAAAATCAGCTTGTCCCAGCAAGTTCTCTGTAGGGAACAAAAAAGATGAGTTTTCTTCTCTTTCATTCTCGCACGACGTTAATGATATGAGTCATAACCCTTCACACAGAACTACTCATCGCGACTCTCATTATGCTGGATAGCCCTCTCTCTCTCTCTCTCTCTCTCTCTCTCTCTCTCTTGAAAGTAATGTGTGGCATTGCTGTTGGCTTGCGTAAGTTACAAAAGTGCACACCTAGATATGTTTAACGTAAAAAAAGGGGTTCCAACTCTTATTTTGTACAACGCTATTATCCAAGCGGGGAATAAAATTGTACGTCAAGTGGATGCTAACGGGCGTTTTCCGAAATATGTCCTAAGACTACGATAAATATTTACGATGTAATTACATGGTGCTTACGTAAAATGGCTTCAAAAATATTGACAATAATTCCATGACTTACCTTCAGACTTTGATCTATGCGACGACTAGTGAGGGAGAGGATATCACAGAAACACACTTAACATGGTCAGATACACCTCACACAACCAGTAACTTTCATGCTATAGTCAGCGTGGCCAGATGAGACCTCTGCCGTTAAAGTGGGCTTGCTGCAGCTGCTAAGCACTTCCGTACGAAACGAACACGTAACGTGACTTTGTTTACGTTTCTACGGTAATGACTCATTGTTGTCGCAGTCTGGGCATTTATTGTTTGCTTTGCTTACTGACATCTGCTTTAGCTCTTTACAGATGAAAACTGACAACAGAGCAGCAAGCTCCCAACGATGTTCTTTCGTCATACGAAGTTTAACATGGAACTACTCTGCAAGAGGCACCCGTGTACGCTTGAAACGGACTGCGACATCCATCTTCTGATAGAACATTAGACGACATCTGTTACTATACATCTTTGTATGGTAGGGATGTCACCTTCTGCTGTACTTATAAGCCTTTTTATTTGCAGTTGATTTCGGTGTTACATTACACAATTTTCTAGCCCCTCTATGATACCAGAGAATCGTGTTTATAACGATTAATCGTCATTGAACATCTTATCGAGGGTATAAAAAATAGGGCTCGACAATGGCGAACCTTCTTTCCTGCCGTCATATTCACTATAAGCAGGAAAGAGCTAACGCCATACTATCATTTTCAGTCCATCAACACTACCACTAAACACTAAAAAAACTAAGACGGGACTGAGCAGCTTTTGTTCGCTTCTACAGTCTCGTTCCGTATTAGTGCATACAAGGCAGAGAAGAGATCATCTGAAAGAAGTGCAATTACTTGGTGAAAGGCAGCTGCAGTGACAGACTGATTTAATTACAGATTAAAATCGCTTTATTTGTATAACTGGTATTATCTGTCGTTTCTGTTTTCATAATTTTTATGTCAGCCTTCACGTCAAATTAAGACTAAACAGAAAGAGCTTCCATTCCACGTATTAGAGCTTGCATTCCTTACGCGCATACTGACACTCGTTTTAGTCAATGATAGCGTCACCCTGTTAGAATATCAGTGGAATCCTTAAACAAAGAAATGTCTGTTTAGGATAGTCTACTGCCATGTATCGAGCGAATTCTCTTACGACAGCTTAGGTAAGCAGCGAGTGAAAGTTGGACAAAGGCTTGGAGCACATTTGCCTTGGGTTTGGGGCAGCGCGCAGACGACATCTCCTTTCAAAGTGGAGTCTTTGGTGATAATGATACTTTGCTTATACAGCACTTGCTCAATATAGGAAAACTAACTTATTATTTCACGTTTTTCAGTTAACAATCATCAATTAGTTAAAAGTTTAAGTAATGCTTGTTCACAGATTCACTGAAGTCTACGAGCAGAGTCAGCTCTCTTGATGGCGCTTCTGGGCCCTACAGTCTGGTTATTTGTTCCGCATTCTCTTGTTCATCCTTTATATTAACGCTTTGCCGTGTGGAATTTTAATAAAACTAATTACAGATAAAATTTCTTGTGGCTATTTTTATCAGGTGAGTGACTGGAGTTTCTTTGTTGTTTGTGTAAGCACATGTGGCAGTACTGAAACTGTTTTAACTACTACGAGTTGCGTAAATAATTAAGTAGTCATTGAGCTGAAATATTCTGCAAATTTCTCAGCTTTCCAAAAGTTGATTGATTTTGTGCTTCGAGGTCTTCAGCGCCGCATGGCCACTCATGAATCCTTTGTCGCAACGGTTTATGTGTACTGGGTGCTAGGGAAGAGCAATCTAGATGGAAAATGTTGTTTCGGAATCATTGAGAATTCCCCCTTGGTTTTAAGTCAGACTCTGTATAATTTTATTGACTAATCGTGAGAAAAACTAGATCTGTTCGTCACCCAAGTGTAGAAGCACCTGAATTTTGGGGAGAATGGTTGTTTTCTATATCCCTAGTGCACCCATTAAATACTTCTACGATAATTATTCATATGTTGCTAACATGCGGTGGTTGTGTATTCCTTGTAATAGAAAATTTAGAGGTCAGTATCCATAACTCGACTGTAATTTTGACTTAGCCGTTCCTCGTATATTCTATCTACATTTTTTGTGATTAGATATTTCGGAGTATAGATGTAATCAAAAAGTTCCCTGTTTCTGAACGTCTTTGTTCAGACGTTGTCACCCGCGATTACGAGGTTAGGACGGCGTTGTCCATGGCACGAATATTTCTTAAAAAGTATTCAGCACTACTGGTTTTCTTTGAGTCTACTATCCCCAGCGAAGGTGCTCTACTAACATGGTTAAAGGTACGCGGAAAATTATCCTCTTGTTCTGTATGGATTTGACCACGTTTCACAAGTAGTTGGATGCGGAACAAATAGAGAAGAAGCAGGGTGAGAGTTTCATGCAGTCAGAAATGTTATCCAGTGTTCGTTATTTGTTAAGGAATGATGATATAATTTACTTGCAATTCACGTTGTTCTCCCTCGTTGTTTCCGATTAACTATTTCTTCAGTGGTTAAAACCGACTATTCTGTTGCGCACAGCTATATGTTAAACGGTATGAGTTAAAGCTTGCTAATTAACTTGTATACTGTTAAGCATAGCTACTCAGTGCACAGTACCTGTACGAAGAGTAACAGGCAGTCAGTTCAGCTATAGTTAGCATGGAATGTAAAATATAAAACTTTAATCGGAAATGAGCCATTCGATTCGATGGGTACTTTGTATAATACCATACAGAACAGCCTCTGAAAGTTTTTTTAGTTAATTTCATTTAAATTTTAAACAAGAGGCATAGGTTGTGAGGAAAATAGCCTATTGGAAAATGAAAAACCTCAAAAACTGAGACAAACAGTCACTACTTTTGCATATGGTTCTGACAGGCATCACTATAAGTAATGAATCAAAATACCATTCTATTAATCGTGTGGAATTATGAACATCCAGAAGCAACTCCATGAGAACTGTATCGATATTACTGTTTATGTTTCCAAGTGCTGTACTTGTTTATCAAACATAGCAGCTACATCAAGACAGCTGAATTTTGCTGAATCGTGTTGCGGGTATGAGTTGGCTAGGTGATTTTTCCGACAAAATGCGTAGTTTGTTAGGCACAAGAAACCAGCACCGTGTGAATACTGATGTTGACCATCCTATGAAATACACGTGCTCACAGTCACCATGCCATTGCTGATCAAACGCCCACCGCAGCTTGAATAAATAAGGTCCAGATATATTACAAAATCAGAGTCACTCTCTGTTGTGCAGTATCGGCAGTGGGTGAGGATCAACGACAAATAACAATCGTGGTGACACCTTATCGATGTACTTAAGTAATATAGACTTTCCTCGAAGCAGGAAGAGCATACTTAGTTTTTACTCCCAGCAAGGTAGCTCTATGTCACATTATACATAAATGTCACTTCAAATAGTGCACGAACGCACTATCTCTAGTATCGGTGACATTTAGCCGCCTCTCAGATCAAGATATATGTCAGTCTCTATATTCATCGTGTACTTCAAGTTATCTTTTTGTCTATGATCTACCATTAAAAAAGGGAAAAAATAGTTTCATTTTAGGCATAACGTTTTGGTAAATATAAGAAACATAATATGTAAAAATTCTGATTAATTGTAGATGACAAACTAGTGGAAAATATCAGCTGTACAGCAAATGTCAGACAGCCATATCAACATCAGTACATAAGACTAATGCAGGCATTTTTTTCTGTTAATATGTTTTGTTAATAATTACATATATGTAAATGCTATAATCTCAAAACTATTATGTACTACCATGCAGAATTTCCTTACATGTTATCTGACAGGAAATAAATGAACCCACTAACGGTGGCGAAACTTACCGAAACATGTTTGGGTGTTAAATAAGAAGATTCGTATTTTCTCGAGAGCGAATCACGCTTCCCTAATTGTATGTCAGTTTCTAATTTTCATTGGGACATCTTTAAAACATCATGACACCAAAACCAGAAGCATACCTATCTTGTTGTTGTGGTATATCGCTCAAATCTAACAGATTATCCAAGCGTCAGAACTGATATGATTCTGTGTGGAAATAATTTTCAAAATATTATATTAACTGCACATACTTTGCAAATGACAATATGCAGGATTGAAGTGACTGTACTTGTTTTTCTTATTACCAAATAACATATTTCTTTCCTTGCAGCTTACAAAGTCCATAAGTGGGCAACACTGTGTGATTTTTGAAAACAGAAATGAAAATGTCATATGTTACTGAAAGAATATTCTACGTAGAATATATGCCAGGGAATGAATGGCTTTTATAAGTGATACCGTGCTGCGAAGCAAGCACTCTATGTTTTCTCTAGAAGAGAAATTTTCATTTAGTTATTTCACGGTCGCCATCCATAGCGGCGACGTGTTGGAAGTCTCACTGTTTACTTTGCGCCAAGCAAGTGAAAAATCTTGTCTTGGAGTTTAGAAATAAAACTGGCATTCTTCCACTTCGGAAAGTGCCTCATATCTTTAAATGTCATAACGTGTTTGTTGAGACCGGAAAGCATCTTACTTTCTAAGCGATGTCCACGTCGCATGTTTGCATTGCTCAGAATACCTTCTGATTAAGGAGACCTGACAACACCTGCGACGTTCTTCACTCGTTAGTACAGCAGTGGAGACTTTTTTTTTCTTTACAAGTGTTAGCTCCTACGCACTGACCCTGAAAACTGCAATAAATTAGGTTTTTCCAACACAGAAACACTCTAATAAAAGCCTAGTTAAAGAACAAAAGGACGGAAAAAGAAGATACATAATAGAAGATGAATAAAGACAAATATACAACAATAGCATAGTTCTGTCTCAAACTAGCAGGTGGAAGATGTAGCAGATGACTTACTTACTCTGAAAGAAGTAGCGCTGGTGTAAGAAAATCATTATGGAAATGTTTCCTCCATAAACGCGCACTGAAGAAGGAATTTCTTATTCCCAGGAGACATCACGTAAATACCGTATAACTCGGCCTTTTTTTTTTTTTTTCTTTTTTGAGTCATCAGTCCTCTGAGTGGTTTGGTGCGGCTATCTCGTGTTCCTCAGGTGTGAAAACCTCTTCATCTCAAAGCAGCACACGCAACCTACGTCCCCAATTATTTGCTGGGTGTACTCTTATTTCCCTCTATAGTTTTTACTCTCTACAGCTCCCTCTAGCACCATGGAAGGTATTCCCTGATGTCTTAATACACTCCTGGAAATTGAAATAAGAACACCGTGAATTCATTGTCCCAGGAAGGGGAAACTTTATTGACACATTCCTGGGGTCAGATACATCACATGATCACACTGACAGAACCACAGGCACATAGACACAGGCAACAGAGCATGCACAATGTCGGCACTAGTACAGTGTATATCCACCTTTCGCAGCAATGCAGGCTGCTATTCTCCCATGGAGACGATCGTAGAGATGCTGGATGTAGTCCTGTGGAACGGCTTGCCATGCCATTTCCACCTGGCGCCTCAGTTGGACCAGCGTTCGTGCTGGACGTGCAGACCGCGTGAGACGACGCTTCATCCAGTCCCAAACATGCTCAATGGGGGACAGATCCGGAGATCTTGCTGGCCAGGGTAGTTGACTTACACCTTCTAGAGCACGTTGGGTGGCACGGGATACGTGCGGACGTGCATTGTCCTGTTGGAACAGCAAGTTCCCTTGCCGGTCTAGGAATGGTAGAACGATGGGTTCGATGACGGTTTGGATGTACCGTACACTATTCAGTGTCCCCTCGACGATCACCAGTGGTGTACGGCCAGTGTAGGAGATCGCTCCCCACACCATGATGCCGGGTGTTGGCCCTGTGTGCCTCGGTCGTATGCAGTCCTGATTGTGGCGCTCACCTGCACGGCGCCAAACACGCATACGACCATCATTGGCACCAAGGCAGAAGCGACTCTCATCGCTGAAGACGACACGTCTCCATTCGTCCCTCCATTCACGCCTGTCGCGACACCACTGGAGGCGGGCTGCACGATGTTGGGGCGTGAGCGGAAGACGGCCTAACGGTGTGCGGGACCGTAGCCCAGCTTCATGGAGACGGTTGCGAATGGTCCTCGCCGATACCCCAGGAGCAACAGTGTCCCTAATTTGCTGGGAAGTGGCGGTGCGGTCCCCTACGGCACTGCGTAGGATCCTACGGTCTTGGCGTGCATCCGTGCGTCGCTGCGGTCCGGTCCCAGGTCGACGGGCACGTGCACCTTCCGCCGACCACTGGCGACAACATCGATGTACTGTGGAGACCTCACGCCCCACGTGTTGAGCAATTCGGCGGTACGTCCACCCGGCCTCCCGCATGCCCACTATACGCCCTCGCTCAAAGTCCGTCAACTGCACATACGGTTCACGTCCACGCTGTCGCGGCATGCTACCAGTGTTAAAGACTGCGATGGAGCTCCGTATGCCACGGCAAACTGGCTGACACTGACGGCGGCGGTGCACAAATGCTGCGCAGCTAGCGCCATTCGACGGCCAACACCGCGGTTCCTGGTGTGTCCGCTGTGCCGTGCGTGTGATCATTGCTTGTACAGCCCTCTCGCAGTGTCCGGAGCAAGTATGGTGGGTCTGACACAGCGGTGTCAATGTGTTCTTTTTTCCATTTCCAGGAGTGTAGATGTCCTACTATCCTGACCCTTCTACTTGTCAGTGTTTTCGATATACTGCTTTCCTCACTGATTCTCCTCATTCCTTGCCTTATCGGTCCAACTAATTTTCAACATCCTTCCGTTGCACCACACTGAAATGTTTCGGTTCTCTTCTTTACCGGTTTTCACACAGTCCATGTTTCATTATTATGCAATGCTGTGCTCCAAACGTACATTCTCAGAAATGTTTTCTTCAAATGAGAGCCTCTGATTGATACTAGTAGACATCCCTTGGCCAAGAATGCCCGTTTTGCGACGCCCAGCCGGCCTTTGATGTCCTCCTTGCTCCGTCCGTCACTGGTTATTTTTCTCCCTAATTACTAGAATTCCTTACCTTCATCTGCTTCGTGACCATCAATACTGATGTTAAGTTTCTTCGTGTTGTCATTTCTGTTACTTCTCATTATTTTCATCTTTCATCGATTTTCTCTCAGTCCATATTCTGTACTCATTGGACCATTTATTCCATTCAGAGGATCATGCAATTCATCTTCACTTTCACTCAGGACAGCAACCTCGTCAGCGAATGGTATCATTGATATCCTTTCACCCTGAATTTTAATTCCTCTCCCGAATCTTTCTTTTGCTTCCATCATTGCTTCTTCGATGTACAGATTGAAGAGTAGGGGCGAAAGACTACATCCCTGTGTTACATCCTTTGTAGTCCGAGCACTTCGTCCTTGGTCGTCCATTCTTATTATTCCCTCGTGGCTCTTGTACATACTGTGTTTTACCCGTCTCTCCCTATATCTTACCCCTATTTTTCTTAGAATTTCGAACGTCTTGCACCATTTTACATTGTCGAACACTCTTACATTCTAAACACCAACGTGAAGAGTCGTTTTGTTACCCCCTCCTCCAATCATTTTAGAAATTCTAATGGAATGTTATCCATCCCTTCTGCCTTGTTTGTCCTCCAAAGCTCTCTTAAATTCTTATTCTAATACCGGATCGCCTATCTCTTCTATATAGACCGCTTTTTGTTCTCCTATCATGTTAGCAGACATGTCTTCCCCGTCATAGACGCCTTCAGTGTGCTGGCTGTTGTGGCCGAACGGTTCTAGGCGCTTCAATCCGGACCCGCGCTGCTGCTACGGTCGCAGGTTCGAATACTGCATCAGGCATGGAGGTGTGTGATGTCCCTAGGGTAGTTAGGTTTAAGTAGTTCTAAGTCTAGAGGACTGATGACCTCAGATGTTAAGTTCCATAGTGCTCACAGCCAATTGAATTTGAGCCTTCAATGTACCTTTTCCACCTACCGGTTCTCCCCTCTGCATTTAACAGTGCAATTCCCATTGCTCTCGTAATGTGACCACCGTTGTTTTAATTTCACCGAAGACTGTTTTCAGTTTTCTATACGCTGAGTCAGTCCTTCCGACAGTCATTTATTTTTCGATTTCTTCATATTCTTCATGCAGCCATTTTTGCCTTAGCTTCTCTTTACTTCCTATTTATTTCATTCTTAAATGACTTGTGTTTCTGTATTTATGTTTAAAAAATTTTTATACTTCCTACTTTCACTGATCAACTGGAGTATTTCTTCTGTTACCCGTGCTTTTTTCAGAGTTACCTTCTTGTACCAATGTTTTTCTTTCCAACTTCTCTGGTTGCCCTTTTTAAAGATGACCATTCCTTTTCAACTGAACCGCCTACTGAACTAATTATTATCGCACTATCTATAGCCTCATAGAACTTCATACGTATCACTTCAATACTTAGTACTTCGGCATCCCACTTCTTTGCGCATTGATTTTTCCTGATTTGTCTGTTGAACTTCAGCCTACTCTTTATCACTACTAAATTATGATCTTAGTCTGTATCTGCTCTTGAGTACGAGGTACAATCCAGTATCTGATTTAGAAATTTCTACCTATCCCATGATATCTTCCCATACCTCCCAGTATTTTCCAAGTATACCTTCACCTCTTTTGATTCAGCTGTTACTAGCTATAATTTATTGCAGAATTCAATAGTCTTTATCCTCTCTCTTCCCAAGTATCAAGCCCATTTCTCCTGCAACCTTTTCTTTCTCCTACAACCACATTCCAATCCTCTTGATAATGACTTCAGTTCGGTGAAAAATGGAGTCCAGAAGTTTCTCGGGCATTAAATATCCAGCTGAATCCACTCATTGGTGATTAGATCCAGTAGAACTACCAAGTTGCGGGGGTGATGAGTGATATGTTTCACACATTGTTTCTGACATTATCTGTAATGTTAAGACTGAGTTACACAGGATGATCCATTGATCGTGACCGAGCAAACTATCTCACGAAATAAGCGTCAAACGAAAAAACTACAAAGAACGAAACTTGTCTAGCTTGGAGGGGGAAACCAGATGGCGCTATGGTTGGCCCGCTAGATGGTGCTGCCATAGGTCAAACGGATATCAACTGTGTTTGTTTAAATAGGAACCCCCATTTTTAATTACATATTCGTGTAGTACGTAAAGAAATATGAATGTTTTAGTTGGACCACTTTTTTCGCTTTGTGAAACATGGTGCTGTAATTGTCACAAACACATGGCTCACAATTTTAGACGAACAGTTGATAACAGGTAGGTTTTTTAAATTAAAATACTGAACATAGGTACGATTGAACATTCTATTTCGGTTGTTCCAAGGTGATACACGTACCTTTGCGAACTTATCATTTCTGAGAACGCATGCTGTTACAGCGTGATTGCCTGTAAATACCACATTAATGCAATAAATGCTCAAAATGATGTCCGTCAACCTCAATGCATTTCGCAATACGTGTAACGACATTCTTCTCAACAGCGAGTAGTTCGCCTTCTGTAATGTTCGCACATACATTGACAATGCGCTGACGCATGTTGTCAGGCGTTGTCGGTGGATCATGATAGCAAATATCCTTCAACTTTCCCCACAGAAAGAAATCCGAGGACGTCAGATCCGGTGAACGTGCGGGACATGGTATGGTGCTTCGACGACCAATCAAATGGTTCAAATGGCTCTGACCACTATGGGACTTAACATCTCAGGTCATCAGTCCCCTAGAACTTAAAACTACTTAAACCCAACCAACCCAAGGACATCACACACATCCACGCCCGAGGCAGGACTCGAACCTGCGACCGCAGCGGTCGCGCAGTTCCAGACTGAAACGCCTAGAACCGCTCGGCCACCAGCGGCCGGCGACGACCAATCCACCTGTCATGAAATATGCTTTTCAATACCGCTTCAACCGCACGCGAGCTATGTGCCGGGCATCCATCATGTTGGAAGTACATCGCCATTCTTTCATTCAGTGAAACATCTTGTAGTAACATCGGTAGAACATTACGTAGGAAATCAACATACACTGCACCATTTAGATTGCCATCCATAAAATGGGGGCCAATTATCCTTCCTTCCATAACGCCGCACTATAAGTTAACCCGCCAAGGCCACTGATGTTCCACTTGTCGCAGCCATCGTGGATTTTCCGTTGGCCAATAGTGCATATTATGCCGGTTTACGTTACCGCTGTTGGTGAATGACGCTTCGTCGCTAAATAGAACGCGTCCAAAAATTCTGTCATCGTCCCGCAATTTCTCTTGTGCCCAGTGTCAGAACTGTACACGACGTTCAAAGTCGTCGACATGCAATTCCTGGTGCATAGAAATATGGTACGGATGCAAGCGATGTTGATGGAGCATTCTCAACACCGACGTTTTTGAGATTCCCGATTCTCGCACAACTTGTCTGCTACTGATGTGCGGATTAGCCTCGACAGCAACTAAAACACCTACTTGGGCATCATCATTTATTGCAGGTCGTAGTTGACGTTTCACATGTGGCTGAACTCTTCCTGTTTCCTTAAATAACGTAACTATCCGGCGAACGGTCCGGACACTTGGATGATGCCCACGATACCGAGCAGCATACATAGCACACGCCCGTTGGGCATTTTGATCACAATAGCCATACATCAACACGATATCGACCATGAAGCAAATACCGCCCGCACTGGCGAAATGTTACGTGATACCACATACTTATACGTTTGTGACTATTAGAGCGCCATCTATCACAAAGCGAAAAAAGTGGTCCAACTAAAACATTCATATTTCTTTACGTCCTACACGAATATGTAATAAAAAATGGTGGTTCCTATTTTAAAAAACGCAGTTGATATGCGTTTGACCTATGCCAGCGCCAACTAGCGGGCCAACCATAGCGCCATCTGGTTTCCCCCTTCAAGCTAGACGAATTTCGTTCTTTGTAGTTTTTTCGTTTGATGCGTGCTGCTCCTTGAACATGACTGTTGCCGTGATAACATTCTCTCGGGCTTCCAGCCACGTCAAGTGGTTTAAAATCCACGAGCTTTCGGCAGAGTACTCCTCGGCCACTGTCAGGTGGTGGCTGTAGAATCATTGCTGTTGCCGTCCTTACATAGCCGCACGGCTTTCAGTGACGTCTCCGGTGCTCACTCCAGCACTATCTATGGTAATGTTTTCTTTGCGCGCTTGCGGCGCTCGCGTCAACCGTCTTATGGCCGTGTTGCAAGTTGTGCGTAGCTGCAGGCCGCTGGGTACTGTCACAAAATTTCATTTCAATCCCTTCTTTTATGGCACTGTCCCAGAAACTATTAGCCCATGTGGTAACAGATGTCTCGGCAAATGCAATACGGTGTCCGTTTTCTAAAGCTTGTTGCGCTACTGTCGATTTGTCAGAATACCGTAGGCGAAAATATCTCTCGTGTTCTACATGGCGCTGTTCAATAATATGCACAGCCTGTCCAACGTAAAACTGTCCACACCCGCACAGTATTTTATATACTCCTGTCGTTCCGAGGCCTACATTGTCAAAATGGCTCTATGCACTATGGGACTTAACATATGAGGTCATCAGTCCCCTAGACTTAGAACTACTTAAACCTAACTAACCTAAGGACATCACACACATCCATGACCGAGGCAGGATTGGAACCTGCGACCGTAGCAGCAGCCCGGTTCCGGACTGAAGCGCCTAGAACCGCTCGGCCACAGCGGCCGGCCCTACATTGTCTTTCACGGGCCTCATTAGCTGGCGGATTGTCTCAGAACGCCGGTAGTATATGAAATACCGCGGGGGTGAGGAAAACTTAATGTCGAACAGACTGCGCGTACTATTGAACAGCGCCGTGTATAGCACAAGAGATGTTTCCGTGTACGGTGCCCTGAGAAATCAGCGATAGCCGAAGATGCTGTAGAAAGCGGACACCGTATTGCATGCATTTGCCGAGATATACATAGGACCACACTTTCATTGTGCTGTGTGCAGCTCACACAGCTTTTATTTGGTAAACGTGGTCCTATTTTGTGCTGCTTTAGCGGGGTATGCTTGTGTGCTTAAGGTAACATGCGATAGTTCTTGAAATTTTTCCGCTATCTTCTTGTGCCTTCTTCATGGTGTACTGGCGGTTTTATTTTCTTTTTACTAGGTCCACTTATTTATTCTAATCACGGATGGGTTACATATCCATCCACTTTTACCTAAAATTCTATTACTTTTAGTTTATTTTTCCTGTGTAGTCCTACAAGATAGGACCATGCCCTTTTCTCTATTTCTTTCTAGTATATTGTTTTCTTGTTTTAGACACAATCGGATGAGGCCAAAAAGGGCGAAACGCGTTACTGATATTAAATAACTTTGCAACCAAGATTGTTTTAACTCTGAAATCATTCAAAACCAATTTCTATACCACTCTGCCACAATGGAATGGAAAAAACATCTTAACCACATGAAACAAAAATAAAAAAATAAAGTGTTAAAAACGAAATGACAACAGATAGAAATGGTAAATATCTAAAAGGAGCAGAGGATATTAAGGAATGATGGGCAGAATATGTAGAAGCTTTCCGTAAGAAAGAACTTCGTACCGGCGATGATGATCTTAGAACGAGAACCGGATATTTCAGAAAGTGAAGTCAAATGGGTCCTAGATAAAACTTCAAACACCAAAGGTGGTGGATATGATGCAATTCCAGCGGAACTGTTCAAAGTCATTGGAGAGAATGCAGTGAAAGGGTTGCATTCAATGTGTCTGAAAATATGGAGAATCAAGAGTGTTCGAATCGATAAACAATTTCACTTACCTCACATGCTAGCAAAGCCTTACAAAATATTCTTCGAAATTATATAGATTGCCGGCTACCTGAAGAATAAACCTGTATTTCGGATAGATAGTAATATCAGATATCAAATTATCAACATCCGGTGGATTATGCAGAAGGCAAGAGAACTACAGAAAGATGTGTATCTCTACTTTATTTATTATGCTGGCTAAGAAGCCACGGTAAGAACCCTATATGGAACAAATGAATGGGCCAATATTCAGGAAGGAATACAACAAGGCTACATACTGTCACATTACTTATTCAGTCTGTATGCAGAGCACATTGTGAGGAATGTTGGATCAGATGAAGAAGAAACCATCATTAAAACAGCTGATATAAATATAAATAGCCATGTTGGCAGAAAGTGAAGAAGAGGTAAAGATCCTCTTACTGAAGGTGAAAGAACAAAGTGCAAAGACTGGTCTAGTGCTGAATGTTAAGTAAATGAAAACTGCGGCAACTATACCTAACACTTCGTGGTATATAGCAGGAGAAACAAAGGAGGTAGTTGCTATGTTCAGTTATTTCGCCTGCCAGGTTTCTGTTGATAGTGACTGCAGCCACGGAATCAAGAGGTGCTTGTTATTTGGCAGAAAGGCAATGTTCAACCGTGTGAAGGTTTTAACGACTAGAGACATGACTTTAACAACAAAGTTCCTTATAGTAAGGGTTTGCAGTTAGGTGTACCGCTGTGAGAACTGAACAATAAGAAAGGCTGAATGGCGTAGAATAGACTTCTTCGAAATGTAGTGTTAGAGGAAACTCGTTAGAGTTTCATGGAGCTCAAAGAAAGCGAATAGGTCAGTATAACAGCAAATAAAGCCAGATTCCTCCATGGAAGATCTGACACTGAAACAAAAACTGAGAAGATGTGATTCGCTTTAAAAGACACTAATGCTGGGGAAGCCGAAGGCGGAAAGGACAAGAGGGCGTCAAAGGATGAGATGGACTGATTGCATCATAGAAGTAACGGATTTCAACCTGGAAACTCTGCGGTAGATAGTGCAGAGCAGAAGAAACTGGCCTGCTTTAGTTCATGGGGCCGTGAAGAGGCGGAAACCACTAAGCACCTGAAGAGAGAAAGACAGAGAGAGAAACATGCATAAAGCCGTCGCAGCGAGGTATTCCGTTTTCGTGCAGTCTGTACCCTACGAGAAAGTCACTGTGTTCTGAATGTCATTCACTTTGTTTTGCTTATGGTGAGAGGGGGGAGCCAATAGACATCGTCCCCTATCCGTGCTTCTGCTGCGGTTGAGGCGAAAAGAATACCGGAGAGCTGTGGTCAGAAGCCCCACACGGACACTGCGTAAGGCAGCTTTTCGCTACGTGTGATACGGGGCACCGGCTGTTTCGCTCGGAACGAGAAACACGTTACCATGTGACTGAATAGCCTGTAAATTCTACGAACCTGTATCCCTTAGATCGTGTGAGCTACGCTGTTGGTAAACGTTCCTACAAAGAATAACACCATGGAAGGTATCTTCGGACCAGTAAACGTCATTCAGGGACGAATGAAACAACACATTACCTGACGTATTGTTCGACTTACCAGATGCAGGCCGTGCGCTACTGTGTGCGGAGAACGTACATCTTACGACCTGTTAACATCCAAGGACTAGTGACAGTTTCTGCCGTCGCATTACACTGTTTTCTTTTATATCACAGTGGGATGTATAGAAAATAGTTTTCGATGTATCATGTAAATAAAAACATAATATTGTTAAGTTCTTCATACGGTTTATTAGCATTTCAGTACCCATTTTACGATATATGTAGCTCGACACAAAATCATCTTGTACCATTTGTCGTGGAGTTTATATATCTTTGTATCTACATCAACCTCTACACTTTTTAAACTACTACGAAGTGCATGGCAGAGAGCACTTCCCACTGTGCCAATTATTCGGGTTCCTGGCGTGTGAGAAGAATGATTGTTTAAAATTATCCATGCATATAGCACAATTAGTCTAATATTGCCATCCAGGTCACCACGGAATAGCTACGTTGGGGTTTGTAGTTTCTTCACTTATTACTTGTTCCTGAATCTTTTTAAACAGGCTTTCACAGAATGGAAGGGCATCTATCTTCAAGCGTCGTCAGTTCAAGTTTTTCGCTATTTCCGTGACGCCTCCCCGTGACTCACCTGTGTCTTGAGCCTGTGGTACAACTCAACTGCGGCTCCACGCTCACAAAGCAAGCAGAGGTTCCACTCAGCGAGCCGAGCTTTGGCGAGACTTATAAATATCAGTGACATTTGTTAGTCGACCGCACTTGAAAGTTTTAGCGCTTCGGGCGGCTCGTGTGTTTATCTGTGCACTTGAGGCCCATCAGAATGTGCTCTGTTGTTCTAATGCAACTTGCTCATAAATCTGATCGGACTTCCACAGTGTATATGACACTCGAAAAGTTTGGGTATGGCTTTTGTTTAATTTAACGTCATCGTATGTTTCCGATAACGCCGACGGGAGGGCAAGTGCAATAATATAGTGGTTGGGTAGTACGCGGCGCGCGACACATACCACTACACAAAAAAACATTGAAAGTACGTACAAACACACTTAAATTAAATGCAACTGTGAAAATAAGATCTTTTACTTGCTGTATTACATATTCGTTCTCTGCAGGTGACAACAGCTGAACTCAAAATCGCACTCGAACTGCATAAGGCCACTTTTTAGTGTTTTAATCACGAGTACAGCACAAGATAAAAGTTCCGAGAAAGAAAGGAAAACACAGAACTGCATTAATTCAAGTTCTTCAAATTTGGTAAGATACAATACTCACCTTTATGTCAATGATTGGAGATTAGTAGCAAGAGCATAATTACCATGTGTACTGCAATACACTAAGAAACGTTACAAACAAAAAGATTATTTGCACTGAGTAAAATTCAAACCTTATAGAAAATTATTTTTTATGAAGCATATGTTTCACTTACAATTACAAACGTGACGTCACTTTTCAACCTAACTACCTTCCTTTTCGCTAGACTACTCATACCGCTCTTTTCTATTAGATTCGAATAAAAGGTTTTCGGTTGTGCCGTCAACCAAGAGCGCACTGCTTCTTTAACCTCGTCATTACTTTCAAATCTTCGTCCTCTGAGAGCGTCATTCAGGGGTCCAACCACAGGGTTATCCGAAGGAGCGAGATCAGGGCTGTATGGGGAGTGCAGTACGATCTGAAATCTCGATCTCCTAATGACAGCAAGAGTTGCAGCGACGGTGTGGGGGCGCGCGTTGTCGTCAAGTAGAACAGCGCATCTGGACAGAAGTCCTCTGCAGCAGCAACGTATTTCTGGCTTTGGTTCATTCTCCAACACGGCGCTGTACTGGGCGATGTTCACTGTTTCTCCTCTTTGCTGACAGTCCTCCAAAATCGTCCCATTCATATCCCAGAAGAAGGTGAAAAAGAACTTTCCTACAGTGAGCTGAGACTTGAATTTCTTCTTGGATGCAGATGTGTGCCGCCGTTCTGAAGACTGTCTTTTGTTTTCTGGTTCACAGTGATGCACCCAGGTTTCGACTCCTGTGACGATTCGTGTCAGAAAGTCGTGTCAGCATTATGCCACATGATGTGGCAGCCTGAACAAGTATCATCTTATGCTCACCAGCATCCTAGGCACCCATCGTGCACACAAAAAACGGACTTGAGAATCTCACTAATAATGGTATGAGCGGGTCCGACACTGATACTCAATTCCCTGGTTAAATCTGTGTTTTGACCATTCGATGGAAACGGGAACTAAAGGACGAGGATTTTTGCTACTGTCCTATGGTGCACCCCCAAACTACATACAAGTACTACAGATCCACGTCCATTTACATCTATCTCCTCAGCATGCTATCTTCGTTATTCTGTAACATCCATCAGATAAAAATTACGAACTATAAAAGCTCAACTAACTTCGTCCGATAGAGAACTAGATAAGATTTTGACCATATCTCTCTCCTCCCATATATCAGAAAACAAATAACGCATGTGTGCAAGCATCGAGCACATGTGACGATCCTACTAAATATACAGGCATTAATCAACTGCACAGACTAGTTTAAAGTTTCATCACCTGTACTGTAGGAGGATGATCGCATCCCGCAGACTATACTGTAAGTCGCAGGAGACGCCCCTTGTGGCACTGTCTCGTTGTTCGAAACATCGTTTTTTTTCTCCTCGTATGTCCCATTAGGATCACTAGGGAGAAAGCAGCCTCTGCTATTCTGGAACAGATTTCTATAGCGCGATCTGTGACGTCAGTATCCACAGGTATAGTGTCAACATCGGTAAACACACGTGCTGCCCAGAGGCGTTTCGCATATGGATCGATATGAGCGCACCTTGGAGTTCTGTGGCGAGGTGGACAGGGGTGTGTGCTGTACCCCACATGATTGGAGAGGACGTGACGCTGTGGAATCGGGCCGCTGCGAGCAGTACAAGTTTAAGGGGGTGCGTGACAAAGAAGAATGCGCCAGAAATGGCGTTCAAAACCATGTGAAATTCGAAAAGTGTACCAGAAAATGGTGGGAGGACATAACTGATTACATAATCTGGTATCAAAGGCGGTACAATAGCTTAAGGAAATGGGGGTGACATGAAAAACAACTTATCAGAACAATAGGTTAAGTGCTCACAAAGGGCCAGACATTAGATGAAGACACCCAGAGAACAGTGCCAAACAAGCAACATGTTTGCTCCATGTAATTACTTCTTAGAAGACCTACATGTTTCCAAACAGCAGAAAATGATGAGCAAGAGAAATCCAACCCCACAAACTGATTTTTTTTGTAAATAAACAAAATACCCTTGAATTTCCTGTTATGAGACCCTTCCTCTCCACCACCAGACCTCCATCTTGGCTTATGTCAGAAAAGGACGACAGCGCCCTCATGTGGTGGTACTGTGTACTAGGCCCGGACCTCGTGACGAACACACTGTTTCCCGCCATTTTCCCCCACCCCTGAACGCCTTCTTGGATTACATCACAGAATGGACGACAGTGCCCTCTGGTGGCAGTACTGTTTACTAGGTTAGTTGGGCGAACACATTGGATGGCAGTAGTGCCTCAAATTGTTTAAATAAGTACTGAATGCAAAATAAAGACTTATGTCCAGCACAGGCCAAGTCCTCTTCACGCCATTTCCTAGAAAAGGTGGCGGCCAGATGACTTAGGTTAGTGCAGGTAGCCCAATGACCTATTTTCCCGCCAATTTATTAGGTTAGTAGAGGTAGCTGTGGTGTGTTACATTGTCCTAATGAAATTTGAACTTCCCATCATTTTCTGGGGGAGGGGAGGGGAGGGGAGGGGGATTAGGTTGGTGGAGGTAGTCCAATTGACCTATCTTCTCGCCAAAATCCGCCATCTTGGATGATGTCACAGCTGCCATCTTGGATATGTCATCCACTATGTCATCCAATATGTCATGCACTATTGCCAAGTCTACAGGACGCCATCTTGGATGACGTCATCGCCGCCATCTTGGATACATCTGGCAAATATGGAGAGCGGGGCTTCCGCTGACATCGAATCAATTCATTTCTTCCCTCTGCCAGGTTGCACACCAAAAGAACCTGTCTTTTCGAATTCCCGAAACATTTTCTCCAAACCCATGGCAGTTATCGGGCCAACGCCTTTTTTCAAACCCTTCAGTATCCGGAACTTCTTCAGAGTGACGTGTGTACAATCATCATTCTTGTAATACAGCTTTACAAGCAAAGCGCGATCCTGCATTGAGACAGTCATGGCGAACTTCGCAGACACGAAAGAGGGAAAAGCTATGTACCCGGCGTGTTTATACCATTGGAAGGAAAATCAGCATTGGCCGTATATTGTTGTTTTATTGTCATAAAAATAGATTTTCGGTCACATAGTGACCATCCTCAGTGCTGTAATATACAATTAAAATTGGTAGGCACTGGTATCAAGCTACAACCACAAGCTTAGAGTGATCACATAAAAGAGTTTATGTGATCACTCTAAGCTTGTGGTTACAGCTATTTGGCCGTGGTGCACACAACACGACATGGAGTTGCCAGTCAGTAGTGTTTATACCAGTCTGAATGGGTCGTGCGCATGACAGGTGGTTTCATTTCCGCATTCCTACACATACAGCGCTGTCTACTGATCAATTTTCAAACTACTTTTTTTTCTTCTGTCATACGTTTTCCTCGTTCTCCGATAATATTCTGTTGCAATTTGTTGTCATTCTGATCAGTGGTGTTATTTCTACAGGGTTTTGAAAGTTTGACCTTAAATATAATCACCCAGTACTTTCGTGGATGTCATCATTAGCATCACTAAACATACTGGCGTTCGCTGAAGAGGATGGCTGTAACACTTGTATTTTGCGTAAGCAAATAGAGTCAGTATGTTTGCACATTTTTCATCTGATTCTGGAATCTAGGCATGAGCATTTATATTGAAGTGTGCAGACTTGACATTCAATACAAATCAGTTTGCTGCTGCAGTGGTGCAAACTTTTCTGAACAAGGATAGTTAGAACCATCTCAGAAGTAGATGTTACAACACAGCCTTTTCCTTCTTCAACCATGCATTCACGAACCACATCTGCACTTACGTCGTGCTTTGTGCGGATGTCCTGGAGCTTGCTTTTAAGCTTTCTGTCTGTCAGAATAATGAGGCTGTCATATAATTTGTCCCTGTTGAAGGTTATTTTTACCACATAGTTATAAGTATTTTATTGTTTTGTGCATTCTTTCAATATGAATGTTTGTGTTTGAAACGTCCCCTTAGAAAAATTCATGAATTACTGTGCTGGTAAATCCCTTACGTTATTCGATCTTCAAACAGCTGAGCAGAACTGAACGTACTCAGACATTTCGCTCTTTACCTATTCTGATCAACACTAAACTGACATACAATATTTTTAGCGCAACGCAATCGGACTTTCAAAAATCCCTACAAAAGAATGGCCCTGACTGACATTAACCTATACCTTTGACAAATCACTTACCTCACAAAATCTCCGTTACTCGAACTACTGCATTACAGCGAGCGCCACTACTGCCAGCTAAATAAAAGATTCAAACTACTGAAGGCACTAACTACTGATGGGTATAGTTAGCAAATGAAAGATTTTGATAGAGAACAAACAATGTATTTACCTTAATAGTGCTCAAAAGTCATAATATATATAGCAGTTCATGACATCCATTCTTACAAATGTACTGTTTCTGATGGACACACGTCCAGATCATCCGCTCTCAAAAATCCGCCATCTCTCTTCCCCACATCCACCACTGCTGGCGGCTCACCTCCAACTGCGCAACGCTACGCGCTGTTAACAGCCAACAGCCCAACACTACAATAGCCAACAACAATGCCACCCAGCCACAGACTGCACACAGCACAGCCAGTGATTTTCATACAGAGCGCTACGTGGCGTTACCAATAAGAAAACCTAAACAGCCTACTTACATGTTGAGAAAGCTGTTGGCTCTGTAACAGTAACCTGGTGCTTTAGGAGTAATGTTCTTCGAGATACAACCCAAACTAAGCTGTAACAGGATACGAAATCAGTCGCTCCAGTGTTAAAGAAATTACGTGCTCAAATGTTATAATGTCTCCTTCTTCCATCAACCGTTTCACTAACTGTTAAGTTTCACATTGTCTTTTCTTCGATTTGATCTGAGCACATACACTTTTCCGCCTTGCCCTGTCAGTGCGCCATGAGTGATGCAGTCTTCTCACAGGTTCTTCCATCTATGAAAGCCAAGCATTATAAAACGACTCAGGTAAATCTGTTGTAAACCTCAGAGGATGTATTTTTCTTAATTTAGTATTCATTTCGTTGAAAAATAATGAAGGCACCTCTTGATCAGTCCCGTTTGACATACGAAAAGCGCGAGGAAAACTTTGTCTCATGTCGCTGAGCGCAAGAAATGTAATTAACTCAAAACCATAACCATTAGTTCCATTGAGTTCCATTGATGTAAATGCAGTGACTGCCGTACTTCTTCAGAATTTCACATTGAGCATTTTCATAATGATCAGGACAAAGTCTTCCCTGGTTAGCAAGCTGTTTGTACCTTATAGTTTGTGGAACGACACACGGAGGTTATAGCTAACATTGATTTAGTTTACCTATGCTTCTACGATGGTGTCGCCGTTTCATGTCTTGCCTTATTACACTGATCAGTGTTGTACAAATCTTTTTTTTTATCAGCAGATGGACACGCTCTAGCTTGGAATCAAGTAAAATGTCTCTTATTTTGTCGAGTATCGCTTGGAATGGAATTCTGTTTTGCGGTATCAATAGCTAACGTGCTTCTTTCGTCCTCTGTCAAACCCTAACGTCTAATGACATGTGATGAATCCCAGTCTCTTTTTATTTCAGCAAGCTTTTTAATTTCCAGCTTATTCTCGTATTGGTGGCATACGAAAAAGAAAAACACGAGGCTGCTCTGCACTCTGCTTAGCAGAACACAGCAGGCAGCGACAGCCTCGCATGTACCATGTAGCTGCCAACATCAGTGCGGCCAACCTCCAATATATCTAAAGTATTTTCTCAAGAACAGAAAAAGGTATCACTCTCCTTCCATTATTAGAAACAATTTCAGTATGTTCGCTATAGTTCGTGCACAGCAATGTATGACCTAAAATGCACCAGATGTGAAGAACGGGGCAGCAGCTACATTCTTCACTGAAAACTTTTCAAAATATGCCCATTAGTTCACTTATTTGCAATGGATCCCAATAATTATGAGCAATAGCAAAAAAAGACTTGTTCATTATCAGCCTGTGATATGGGACTAAAAGACATAAAAAATCATTTTCTTACCCAATAGATTCCTTAGAATCGAATGAGAAAAATTTCATAGTGAAGAAAACATTCAGTTCTAAAAACCGAGGTTTTTAATTTTTTATGCTCTACTGAGAAACCAGGTAGAGAGAATGATGTAGCTTTGCTTCACTGGCATGAAACATTTATGTCTGGGCGTATCTGACGACTCGAAATTCGTATTGTACGACACAATTGCGTGGAGAAGCAAGCATTCCCTGTTCTGTTGGGCAATCTGATAGAGATACGTGTCAGTGCCGTACCGCTGTCGTCCTATTGTGAACTAGTTTTCTATGCGGTCCAACATTTCGGGTTGCTTCTGTATCGTATCACGAATCGCATCGCGTATCGTATCGCATCACCGGTAACTACACGAGGTAAAAAATATGGTGTATCCAACTTGATCGAAAGATTCGGCGACCAGCTATTAACGTGGAAAAGTGTGAAGCTTAGCAACTAAAAACATGAAGTAGCCTTTGACCACGTGATTGATAAATCACAAGTGGAGTTAGGCAAATCACATATCAACGAGGAGAAAATATCTGTAAATACATGAGATGCAATCACAACGTGGACTCAGTCAATAGTAGATGAAGAAAATGCAACGTTCTCCTTTACTGATGGAATATTGAGAAACAGCAGTTTGCTTATGAGAAGGACTGCTAGAAAAGCTTTTAAGACCTGTATCATCATCCTCCTCATCCATTAGAGATGTGTTTGAGTCTGTGCTAACAGAGGAAATCAAGTGAATACAATGAAAATTAGCTAAAGCGTCGTAATCTTATTCTCCATGCGGGTGAACGTAACAAAATTACTGAAAAATCTCAAATGGCAGACAGAGAAAGAAAGTCGTCTACTAATACCACGTAAACTACTTGGAACATTCCAAAAACTGAGTTCAGGGCACACATGTAATTTACTACTGTAGGGAATCGCACTAGTAACACTTCGCACAGAGGAAATTAAGCAAGCCGGCCGCTGTGGCCGAGCGGTTCTAGGCGCTTCAGTCAGGAACAGCGCTGCTGCTACGGTCACAGGTTCGAATCCTGTAAGTCCCATAGTGCTTTGAACCATTTGAACCATTTGAAATTTGGCAACATTCAAAGCATGTACCGAGCGAGGTGGAGCGATAAAGAAAAGTTACAGTTGGGAGGATGTTGATTCCAGCAATTCAGTGTAAGATTTTTCATGGCTTACCTGAAGCTTTTGAGGCAATGTCAGGTTGAATCCTTCGAAAAAAACAAGGCCAGTCGCATTCCATGAAGGTACTCCGTCTTTAACGACCTCTTGCTCTACGTGACATTAATCCCTAATCCCTCTTCCACTTAGCTAACAGATTCGAACAGGAGGAAACCATAACGTATAAATAATCGTAGCACATCACTGTCTCATTCAAAACATATATTTCCGTAAATATCCACGAATAGACTGGTTTCGGCTCATATGTAGCTTATCTGTAGTCGTCACCAATTCTCTCTCACCTGCGAAGTAGTTTGAAACTTCCTTTTTTATTTTCTTCAGGTCAAAAGACTACGTGGCTCAGACTCTGGCTTTTGAGCTGAGATTAGGCTATCTCTTATTTTGCAATATTTACAGGCTGTCCCAGAAATGTTGCGAAAAATTTCGTGTGGTTGTAGAGGCTGTCTTGAGGAACAAATCAACGATAGGAATCTGTGTGCGGAAACGTCATCAAAAGGCACCACAGAGCATCGAAGTTAAACTGGCGGAACGTTGCGGAACGTCTTGCAATGTTTTTCGGAATACAGCAGAAAAATAAACCACTGGTGGAAACCTATGTTCAAAATCATCATCCGCCAAAACAAGAGAGCGTCGCATTCATAGAAGACAAGGCCTGTCTATGCAGCAGCTAGCCGCACCTTCTCCACCGGCAATTGTGACAATCATTCGCGATCACCGAATAACAAACGACATTGTGAGACGTTCCGTCAGCGTGCAAAGTCATGTTTGCTGCCGAAGGAGTGGCCTAGTGGCACGCGCCGACGTCTGTGACTTCGAAGCTCTGTAGCGCCGTTGGATGACGTTTCTGGACATGGATTCCTGTCCTTGATTTGTTCCTCAATACACCCTATACAACCCCTCAAAGTTTGTCACAACATTTCTGGAACACCCTGTATAATTCGTACTAGGTGCACCCCTAAAACTCCGATGCAGATCGGTCCTACATGACTTTTCGTGACTATTTTCTTTCTTGTGACCACGTGGGACTTATTTTGAACTTGCATACAATAACTGTACCTGCAGAGTATTAGTCTGATATGTAACCATCTAATATGCTTCAGCCGACCGGTGTGGCCGAGCGGTTCTAGGCGCTTCAGTCCGGAACCGCGATGCTGCTACAGTCGCAGGTTCGAATCCTGCGTCGGGCATAGGTGTGTGTGATGTCCATAGGTTAGTTAGGTTAAAGTAGTTCTAAGTCTAGGGGACTGATGACCTCAGATGTTGAGTCCCATAGTGCTCAGAGCAATTTGAACATTTTAATATGGTTCACATACTTTCCGACTATCCACCATTTCCTTATTTGTACCCACAGGCATCCCTGCAGCTCGTCCACTTGGGTTAATATAACAATAAAGAGGTAAATATACAGTAAATATACAGCGTAGTGGACTAAAGTTCACGGCCTCATATCTGCAATACATTTTTAAGCCTAAGAACATTGCAAGTATAAGTAACGACCTACTGTGAAATGCAACATTATGTATCGGGCTGCTTTCAATACGTCGACAGCTGTTCACATTTTAGCTTTGGAAAAGTATTTCACAGGATAGAGCAAGATGCTGACACCTGTACAGATGTAACAAATGTGATGAAACCGTCGTAGCCATGTGTCTCAACAGAAAAATATTTTTATAAAATGAAATAAATTCTGACATCGACTGCAATTAGGCACTGAAATGAATTCAATGGCGACAAATGAAAATTTGTGTCGGACCAGGACTCGCGATTGAATTTCCCGCTTTACGCGAGCAATCGCCTTAACCCCTAGCCCAGCACGCATTCCGTCCGACCCAAATTCATATTTTGTCGCAGACTTCTTACGTAGCGCCCTCTGTCTATCATATTCATTGCTCTTGCGCTAGATTCTAGCAAGAGTTCAGGAAAGAGAGTGCATCCCCACTGAAATGATCTTTTGGCCACCAGTGAAGGGGCGCTACGTCCGTAGTGTGCGACAAGACGGGAATTTGGCTTGGACGGGAAGTGTGGTCGGATAGCCGAAGCTATTAAGGCGAAAATTCGCGTCCCGGTCGACCACAACTTATTATTCGCCACTGAACTCATTACAGTGCCCAATTGTGGCCGATGTCGGAATTTATTTCATTTCCTCGCTTATAAGTACGGTTGCGGTATCAAGATTGGTATTTCTTCTTTCGGACATGTCTGAAACAACAGATACCAGACATATAGTGTAAAGCAAATGCATTTATAAACCAAAACATAGTGATTATTGACCACCGTGAGACTGAATGGCGCCCGGTGGCATTGCCGTTGCGTAGTGTGGTAGGGGAAATTTGTAAGCGGAACAGAGACAAATGGGAAATCATTCTAGCGCCGATACTGGACGCACCTGGGAAATCCAATGACGCAACCGACTTCGACAAAAGGCAGACAATTATGGCCCGACGCCTGGCACCAGTCGTCTCGGAAAAGGCGAAACCGCCCGTCTGTCCCTGTGCTAGCGACGTGAGCACCTACGGAAAATAGTGGAAGGACGGTCAACCGACGAGTAGACGTAGCGGTGTTGGACGTCCATGTATCATCACAGGACGTGGAAGCCGGAGACTTGCTTGCCTTCTCTGTATAGCACAACGGGGGTGGATCTGTGGCAGAGTGGCGAGAGAGTCCTTGCACAGCCACAAGTACTCTGCTGTACGCACTTCAGCGCTCATTGTTAAAAATAGAAATTTCGCAGCAGACCCGACCCCTACGTGTTTTCATACTGATCAAATGACATAGATAATTACGATAGTAGCCGACTTGGGGTCATCGACACTGAACCGTGTACCAGTTTTTTTTGTATCATCAGTCTTCGGATTGGTTTGATGCGGCCCGTCACGCCTCTCCTGCACCAATCTCTTCATCTCACAGTAGCACTTGCATCCTAGGTCCTCAATTATTTGCTGGATGTTTTCCAATCCCTGTCTTACTCCTTCCTCGTCAGTGTTTTCCATATGTACCTCACCGGAACTGCGGAGAACCTCCTCATTCCTTATCTTATCAGTCCTATATTTGATGCAAGTAAACTTCTCTTAGCCAGGAACACCCTCTGTTACCATGAAAGTTGTCTTAACACATGAGCTATCATCCTGTCCCTTGTCGTCAGTGTTTCCCATATGTTCCTCTCCTCGCCCATATTGCAGAGGACCTCCTCATTCCTTATCTTATCAGTCCATTTGCGACATTCTGCTGTAGCACCACATCTCAAACGCTTCGATTCTCCTCTGTTCCGGTTTTCGCACAGTCCATATTTCACTACCATACACTGTTGAGCTCCAAATGTACATTCTCAGAAATTTCTTACTCCCTCCTCATCAGTGTTTCCCATATGTACATCACCGATAGTGCGGAGAACTTCCTCAGTCCTTATTTTATCAGTCCTATATTTGATACAAGTAAACTTATCTTAGCCAGGAACACCCTCTTTGCCGAAGCTAGTCTGCGTTTTATGTCTCCTTTACTCCGTCCGTCATGGGTATTTTGCTGCCTAGGTAGCAGAATTTCTTAATTTTGTCTTTTTCGTGATCCCCAATATTGATGTTAAGTTTCTGCCTGTCCTAATTTCTGCTACTTCTCGTTACTTTCACATTTCTTCGATTTACTCAATCTGTATTGTGTATTCATTAGAATGCTTCAACAGATCACATAATTCTTCTTCAGTTTCACTGAGGATAGGAATACCATCAGCGAATCTTACCATTGATATCCTTTCACCCCGAATTTTAATCCCTATCTTGAACCTTTCTTTTATGTCCGTCAGTGATTCTTCGATTTATAAATTGAACAGTAGTGGCGCAAGGCCGCATGCCTGTCTTACACTCTATAATTCGAGCACGTCGTTCCTTGTCATCCGATCCTTTTTTAGTTCTTGTACATACTGCATATCACCCGTCGTTCCCTATAGGTTGCTCGTATTTTTCTCAGAATTTCGAACATCTTGTCCAATTTTACATTGTCGAACGCTTTTCCCAGGCCAACAAATCCTATGAGCGTATAGATTTTTCTTCAGTTTTGCTGCCATTATCAAACACACCGTGAGAACAGCCCTTTACCTTTCCTAAAGTCGAACTGATGGTCATCTGTCTTAACCTCAATTTTCTTTTTCGTTCTTCTATGTATTATTCTTGTCAGCAACTTGGATTCATGAGCTATTAAACTGATTGTTCGGCAGTTCTCACACTTATCGGCCTTTCTATCTTCGGATTGTGTGAATGCTATTTTTCAGAAAGTCTTGTGTTACCTCATACAGCATATTTCACACACCAACATGAATACTCGTTTGGTTCCCACTTTCCCCCACGATTTTAGGAACTCCGATAGAATCTCATACATCCCTTCTGCCTTATTTGACTCAGGACTTCCAGAACTTTTTCAAGTTCGGACTCTAATACTGAACTGAACTGTTCACAGTATCTCACTTTCCGACCTATTTTCCTATTCCCAACGAATCCTACACCTGTTATACCATTTTAAGCAGCTGTTGATGAGATCAACCCTACAACTGAATCGTTTTCAATAGTTAACTTTCTGCCCTACTTTCCTATTCATAATGAATTGTACTTCAGTTTTATCTTCTTCTGCTGTTGTTGATATTACCCTACATTCGTCTGACCAGAAATGAGTTATGTTTCTCCTTACCCCAGATCTGTTGTCGTGTACAGACAGGCCGTAATCCGACGGCTGTTCGAAATACGAACTGCGCTGTCATGGATACAAGTCGACGGGGAAGTATAATTTTACGGAAGACATTCACCTGGGCTTCCACAGGGCCTGTGTTATTAATCGAAGGAGTCATGACAGCTTTAGGATACAGCGAACAGTATCTTCGGTCACCTGCATCCCTTCACTCTTGCTGTCTTTCCCGATGGCGATGGCATCTTCCAGCAGGACAGCTATCAGTGTCACGAGGTCAGAATCATCCTGTAGTATATGAAGATGGTATCTGTTCTTTCGGACATGTCCGAAAGAACCGACACCATCTTCATATAGTTAAGGCTAACCGGCGATTGACCTTATTCTTCTGTTCTGGATGCATACGCATTGCCCCAACTCTTACGGGACCCGGTAAAATAGTCTGCCGTAAGTAATGAGTGTAATGGCCATGGGCACTACGAATGTAGTGTGTGAACATTAAGTTGGGAATCTGGATCTCACGCACTATCCTCTGTGCCCTCGGTGGCTCAGATGGATAGAGCATCTGCCATGTAAGCAAAAGATCCCGGGTGAGGGTCCCAGTCGGGTCACATATTTTCAACTGTCCCCGCGGATGTATATCAACGCCTGTCGACAGCTTAGGATCTTGATTTAATTATCATTTCATCCTGTAGTGATTTGAAGAGCATAACAGCGAAATCACGTTGATGTCCATGCCACGGGCTTGGGACGATATCAATTGCCGCATGCCTCTGGAAACTTACGAAGAACATGTCGAATACATGTCACGCTGAATCGTTACTGTACTACGTTCCAAAAGTGTTCCGACACGCTACTAAGCAAGTGGTGATGTTGCTCTGGCTCATTATTGTATACAGGATGGTCATGAACAGTCTGAAAAACTTGTAAGGATGTTGTAGGGTAGGTTGTGATGAAAATCATTGTTAAGAAAAAAAGTCGAAGCTTTGCGCCGTTTGGTTAACACTGAAGTTAGCCAATCAGACCCTTCCACATGCCTTTTCAACTGGCTCGCCAGAGACGGTGTCGCCAAGTACGTTGTTCGTTTGGTTTGAAACCGAACATGGGAGCAATACAAATCTGGACATGAGACAGTAGTAAGGATCGAACCCGAGCCAAAGGCTGAGTGGTCTCGGGCGCTACCACCTTCGCTTTGAGAACAACTGACACCAGTTGTTTCTGGCGGGCGAGTTGTATCTGCACATACAAGGGCCTGATGGGCTAACTTCACTGCTAATTAAGTAGGAAGCAGCCTAACATTTTGAATGTTTTTCTTAACAATTATTTTCAGCACAACCTACTCCGCAACACCTTACTAGCTTTTCAAACTGTTTCTGACAGCCCTGTATTGCAACTGAGACTGCGAACACCAAAGCACGAGAGAAACTGGTATAGGCATGTATATTCAAATACAGAGTTTTGTAAAGAGGCACAATATGGAGTTGCGGTCGGCAACGCCTATATGCGACAAAAAGTATCTGGCGCAGGAGTTATATCGGATACCGCTGCTACAATGGTAGGTTATCGAGATTTAAGTGAATTTGAACGTGGTGTTATAGTAGGTGCACGAGCGATGGGACACAGCATCTCCGACGTAGCGATGAAGCGAGGATTTCCCCGTACGACCATTTCACGAGTGTACCGTGAATACCAAGAATCCGGTAAAACATCAAATCTCCGACATCGGTGCTGCCGGAATAAGATCCTACAAGAACGGGACCAACGACGACTGAATAGAAGCACTCAACATGACAGAAGTGCAACCCTTTCGCAAATTGCGTCAGATTTTAATGCTGGGCCATCAACAAGTGTCAGCGTGCGAACCGTTCAACGAAACGTAATCGATATGGGCTTTCGAAGCAGAAGACACGCTCGTGCACCCTTGATGACTGCATGACACAAAGTTTTATGCCTCGCCTGGGCCCGTTAGTATCGACATTGGATAGTTGATGACTGGAAACATGTTGTGTCGTCGGGAGAGTCTCGTTTCAAATTGTATCGAGCAGTTGGACGTGTACGGGTATGGAGACAACCTGCATGTCAGCAGGGGCTGTTCAAGCTGGTGGAGGCTCTGTAATAGTGTGGGGCGTGTGCAATTGGAGTGATATGGGACCCCTGATACGTCTAGATACGACTGTGACAGGTGATACGTACAGAAGTATCCTGTCTGATCACCTGCATCCACTCATGTCCATTGTGCTCTCCGACGGACTGGGCAATTCCAGCAGGACAATGCGACACAGCACACGCCCAGAATTGCTTCAGAGTGGCTCCAGACACACTCTTCTGAGTTTAAACACTTCCGCTTGCCACCAAAGTCCCCAGACATGAACATTATTGGGCATGTCTAGGATGCCTTGCAACGTGCTATTCAGAAGAGATCTCCACCCAGCGTACTTTTTCGAATTTATGGACAGTCCTGCAGGATTAATGGTGTCAGTTCCCTCCAGCACTACTTCAGACATTAGTCGAGTTCGTGCCACGTCATGTTGCGGCGCTTCTGCGTGCACACGGAGGCCCTACACGATATTAGGCAGGTGTACCCGTTTCTTTGGCTCTTCAGTGTATAATAAACTTCAGACGTTAGCAATCGCCGTGGTTCTGTCTTTGGCTGTTCTGGACCTCAGTTTATGTGACATGCTGCACAGTGCATGTAACACATACGTGCAGAATATAGGCGCAGAAGAAAATGTTGGCCATCTGGCTTGAACAACACTTGTTCTCGAGAAAATAAAGCTCAAAATCTAGTAGCTAATTTGCCACGAGGGAATGGACGGGAGTAAGTTCCGCCTGGCTGTGAGGCATATCCCCTCTCGGCTCAATTTGGCTGTTAACAGCGCCGGCGGTGGGCTATTTGACTGTGAAGAGCGTTTCTCTCTTACTCACCCTGCCCGCGCAGCGCTCGCCTTT
The DNA here is from genome assembly GCF_021461385.2 of Schistocerca piceifrons. Lineage (NCBI taxonomy): Eukaryota > Metazoa > Arthropoda > Insecta > Orthoptera > Acrididae > Schistocerca > Schistocerca piceifrons. The sequence goes on from NC_060142.1 coordinate 392,887,116, forward strand.
CAATTATCCCATCTGGCGGAACTCGTCGCTCGCGAGCGTCTCTAAACAATGCACATATGCAATCAACCTGTTTTCGCCGACAATGGGAAAATAATTATTTAGCGCTGCGATGGAGAGGCAATTGTTTCAGCCCATTAACGTCGCAGCGAGCGGCGGACAATGGCCGCAGTGCCCCTGGATCCCCCGGTGGCTGCACCCGCCGCCGCCCCCTCACCCAGCACTGCTTTGTTCCATTTGCGACCGGCGATGCGGCGCGACGGGACGCGAGTGATACTGGAGCACAGCCCAGCCCACAGCAGTGGCCGATCGGCTGTGAGCTGCGTGCGGATCGCAACAAGGGGATGTCCCTCTCTAGGCAGAACCCGCCCTTTTCCCAGCGTACATTCATCGGTTCGTCAGTCACACGCTGAACCCTGCATACGAGAGTTAGATCGATAAGCACGAGGGGGTCGTCATTATCTTTCAATTATCACTTACAAAAAAATATAGTTACGTAAATTACGTAACTACATGTTTGTTTGTGTGGTGTGCGTACTGTAAGACCTTCAGTACACACACCATCAGATTATTTGACTTGTCGCTCTAACGAAGTAGGCGAGTGTCAGCAATATTTCTCCTGGTCTTATTGTGGCGTGTTAATCTTCTGCCGTTAGGTCAGACGATAGACATGCCACTTGCACACTTAGAGTAGCAGATTGACAGTGACCAACTTCAAACAGAACTTGATTAATTTTCACACACATTTATTAAAATAATAACAAGCATAAAAATTACTTAACTTGGTTCTGGATGCTATTTACAGTTGACAATCTGAAGTTCCTTTGGTATTGGTACGTTAATCTTATTCTCACATATATCACTGATACTTGACAAAAGTGTATATACCTTTATCTTCACAGCTATGAACAGAAATATGGTAATCTTATTAGGCGCAGACTGAAACTTGACTATAGACTGGTACAGACAAATGTAGAACTCGTACAGACTGGTACAGACTAATACAGACTGGTACAGACTGACGCAGACTGACTAATCGGAGATCTGTACACTCGTTATAATACCTCGCGCATTCATGTATCACTGCGCGAGTGTGATCCGCGAGGAGAAAAGGTTCTACGTTAGCAGCAATCTTATTGGCTGCGTGACATGTTAATACGCGGATCGGCGGAAGCAGAATTTGGTCCGTCTCTATGGCAGCGCCATCTCGTAGCGCGGAGATGGACGAGTGCTGCGCCTGCGCTGTTGTGCTTAGCGGGGCGCGCTCTGGTGGGAAAGTTGTGTGCGCGCTGACTACGCGGAACTATGTACACAACAGTTTGTTTACCGGCGCGTGTCTGCACTGAAATCGTCCGGCCACAGTGCAACTGTAAATAAACAAACTACGAATATTTTTTCCGAGCTGCTAATTAAGGCTTTGTAACGACCCCTCCCCCACATATTGTGTTAAAGGAATTCAGAGTCGCTTCCTTATTTTTCGGTTCAGACTCCTTTGAGAACTGTACAAATGATACAACAAGACATAACTTTTTTTCATTCTGCAAGTAGCAGGTTTGTCGGACTGTCTATCTCGCCCTTTTTTCACGAAAATTTCTTCCAAAGAAACAAAATTGTCGAAATAGGAAAATAGAGGAAATCGTGTGAAGGTAAATAAGGAGAATATTGTGGATGATGAATCAGTTCATAATCCAACAAGCGGTTCGAATTTCACTGGCAATGTTTTTATTAAAGTGCGAGGGTCGTTTCGAAGGTAATGCCTCCTATTTTTTTTTTTTTTTTTTTTTTTTTTTTTTTTTTTTTTGTGGTGACTGGATGACAGCGCCAGATGTCGTTGGTGCAGAGCTACTGCTTGAACCTTCCTCTTTCATTTGCAGGTGGTTCCGTTGTTCTGCGGTAGTTGGCGCGCTCGGAGGAGTGTTCCATAATGTAGTCTGATTTGGACGCGCGTATAAAACAGCAATGTGTGATTTGAGTTCCTCACTGCTGAAGAAACTGTCTCGATTGAAATCCTTCGACGCTTGCTAAAGATGTATGGAGACTATACAATAGACGTGAGCAATGTGAGGCGATGGCCGCGGCATTTTCAAGGTGGTGAAAAGGGTGTGCATGTCAAGCCACGGCCCGGTCGACACTGAAAAGTATCCTGATCAACTCATCCATGCTGATCGGCGGATCACGGCCAGAAAATTGTGTGCAAAGGTGAATGTCGGCTGTAATGCCTTGGAAACAATGTTGGAACATCTTGGTTATTGCAAAGTCTGTGCGAGATGGGTCCCGCGGATGTTTACAGAAGAACAAAAATCTCATTGAATGGAAATTTATCGCGACCTGCTGGAGTAATATGAAGCTGAAGGTGACAATTTTTCTGAATGGCATCGTCACCGGAGATGATACAAGGTGTCACCACCGCGTGCCGGAATCCAAAAGACAGTTCATGGAATGGCTAGTGCTTTGACAAATGATATGATGATAAGTGCGTTTATATTCACATTACTAGCCGCTGTGTAAATATCGACATAATTTTTATAGTCTTGTACCCTTGGGCTTGCGGAAGCGTTCTCGCTTCCCGTGCACGGGGTCCCAGGTTCGATTCCCGGCGGGGTCAGGGATTTTCCCTGCCTCGAAATGACTGGGTGTTGTTCTGTCGTCTTCATCATCATCATTCACCCCCATTACGGTCGGGGGTTCAAATGGTTCAAATGGCTCTAAGCACTATGGGACTTAACATCTGAGGTCATCAGTCTCCTAGACTTAGAACTAATTAAAACTAACTAACCTAAGGACATCACACACATGCATGACCGAGGCAGGGCTCGAACCTGCGACCGCAGCAGCAGAGCGGTTCCGGACTGAAGCGCCCAGAACCGCTCGGCCACAGCGGCTGGCCATAGGGTCGTAGGAAGGCAATGGCAAACCACCTTTATTAGGACCTAGCCTAGTCGGCGGTGCGGGTCTCCCGCATCGTCCCCCTACGCTTCTCGGAGTATGGGACATCGTTATCATCACCCTACATTTAAGTACATGGTGTGTCTGAAAAGTTCGCTGAATGGTTTCGTACGATAAAGGGACGAGAGTTACAAAGAAAATAGCTTTACTGTGTTTCAAAATGGTCACCATGAGCTGCAACACACTTCTGACATTGGTTGTAGAGCTGTTGGAAACTGTCAACAAACATTTCTTATTAACTCACCCGAAGCACAGTGGTCACGTTTTCTGGAATATCTGCAACGTCTTCGAATGTTCATGATCAATGGTGCTTACACTCTCTTATCATATCTTCAACTCTTCTGCTCTCATTCTCAAAGATAGGAGCCGATCACCTGCAAACATCCGTCGCACACGTTCGACGTTGTCGGGGATTACGCGTGTTGACCCGAACGCGGATCGTTTTCGACACCGCCATTTCCGTCTCTAAAGCGTCTAAACCACTCAAGCACAATCTTTTTATTCACTGCCTCAACACCGTACACTTTCACTAACATTCCACGAGTCTTCGTCGACGTTTCCCCTAATTTGATGCAAAACTTCATGTTAATGCATTGCTCCATTTTGCAGTGACTCGAATGCGACGGATATTTGCGGATGATCAGCGGCTGCCCTTCCTTGTGAGAGCAGTAGAGTTGAAGACAAGAAAAGACAGTGTAGGCACTATTGCTTACGAACACTCGAGCGATTCCACAAGAAGCGTTTGCTGATAGTTTCCAACAGATTTACAACCGATGTCAGAAGCATGTTGTAGATAACGGTGATTACTTCTAAGGCTTTCTGATGCACCTTGTATTTCGAACCATTTCATTTGTGTGTTTGTTTTTTATTACTTAACGAAGTGAATAGTACACCCACCTGCAGCTGGGACCAACTTAGTGAAACGGCTAAGTCCAGCCACATTCCATTTCAAAGCAGTGCACGCTGTCACAGCACATTGCAACTGTGGAAATTGAATGGGAAAAATGCCGTCTTCGGCTGCAGCTATGATTTGCCGTTAACGTCATCAAATTTATGGATGCTGTAAGACACAGGAATGATAATGCCGATGGAAGTGATAGAATTTGCGAGAAAATATTAAGCTTGAGGAAATCGGTGCTGTGGAATTTACAATCGAAGAAAGTGATGAAAAGTGTCCTGAGATTCAAGTACCCAGAGCAAAGTGCACACAGTAAATATTCTAATGACGATATCGATAAAAGTGTTACTAGGCAACAATTTCTAAAATATTATGAACAATACAAAGGAATACCAACATTGAGAGCATTTCACAGCTTCATGTTGCACAGAATGGAACTTCACGGCTACAAGGAAACCCTGAAAACTTTTATTCTGTCTCTTGAATATGGTTTTAAAAAGTGCCAGAACAAGCGCGTCATTATACATGTAAAACAGGCATTCTATATTAATTTTCTTTTTACGAAAAGTAAAGCATAAGAATTAAAGTGACTAACGCTTTATTCAGACAAAATGTGGAGTCATATACATTACACCAGGAACAAATGTCAAAGTGTGCAACCTGTATTCTTATACAAATTGGTAGTCAGTGTTGGGCTGTGGTGTATGTAGAACATTGGTGCTTTATTCAGACAAAATGTGGAGTCATATACATTACACCAGGAACAAATGTCAAAGTGTGCAACCTGTATTCTTATACAAATTGGTAGTCAGTGTTGGGCTGTGGTGTATGTAGAACATTGGTGCATGGACGTGTAGTGGGTGGTGGTGCTTCACTTGTAAGAATACTGGAGTGTACACTATTAGCACCACCATACCATATCTCCTCTGCCTAATCAAGGTGGTGCTGCCATCTTGGTCACTTCTTCAGTTTATTCAGCTGGCTAATACTCGTGTGTGTGTGTGTGTGTGTGTGTCGAAAGTCGCAATGTCATTTCCACGTCTAAAATGTCTGCAAAAATGTGTCAGCAAGTGTGTCGAAAGTCGCAATGTCATTTCCACGTCTAAAATGTCTGCAAAAATGTGTCAGCAACACAAAAATGCAGTTTTTATGACAAATGTCACAATCCTATTTCCGACCCCCGCTCTCTCTCCACAAACACACATCTCCATTAAAATTTATGCCGAAAACATGACTATTAACAATTAAGTTAATTGCAACAATGTTAATTCGACATCTAAACTTTTCTACAGAACACATGATGCTTGTCAAGTTTCACAATGCTAATTCAACATATCAGATGCTTGTAAAAGTATGTAAACTTCATCATCAACACAATGTTTATGTCAATGTTATTTCCATTCCTGTTAGAAACAATAAGCAACACACATTATTTATTTATTTATTTATTTATTGTTCCGTAGGACCAAATTAAGGAGACGTCTCCATGGTTATGGAACGAGTCAATACATGAAATTATAACACGATATTAGAAACAGATAAAATGAAATATAAAAAAAACATATTCAGGTGACAAGTCGTAAGTTTAAATAAAGAAAATCAACAATGTAACACTGGAATTTGCTTAATTTTTTATCTCTTCCAGGAGCTCCTCGACAGAATAGAAGGAGTGAGCCATGAGGAAACTCTTCAGTTTAGACTTAAAAGAGTTTGGGCTACTGCTAAGATTTTTGAGTTCTTGTGGTAGCTTATTGAAAATGGATGCAGCAGAATACTGCACTCCTTTCTGCACAAGAGTCAAGGAAGTGCATTCCACATGCAGATTTGATTTCTGCCTAGCATTAACTGAGTGAAAGCTGCTAACTCTTGGGAATAGGCTAATATTGCAAACAACAAACAACATTAAAGAAAATGTATACCGTGAAGGCAAGTTCAACTGTACCACAGTGTACGTTATGTGCAAAGAAGCGTTTAAATGTAACATATCAAGTCAAAGAAACTCGTGCTATGTTCATTTAGCACATATAGAAAACCAAATGTATGCATGAATAGGACACAAGAATGAATATCACTGAAAATGCCTACTTTGAACATGCAAAACATGTTTGGCACACACACAAGATCAGCTTCAAAAGACAGAATTTTTCTTATGTGTATTATGAACCATAACTGAACTTATCAACTGAGAAGAAATGGCTACAAATATTATCAATATTTATGTAAGATACTTGTTGAAATACATAAAGGCATTTCAGTAGTAGACTATCTCATTTGTGGTTCACATATCGAACTATGAGCAGCTGACGTTTCCAGACGTTTTTCAGTAACGCATCACCACGCCAACATCATTTCAGGGGGAAAGAAGATAATGTATCACGTTCTGTACCAGAAAATATAATCAATGTCATTGACAGATAATGTTCTTTTTATTGCATTTGAATTGTCCTACTTGATATTATGTACAAAAAACTAACTGTTAAGGAAGGCAGCAATATTTACTGATCGTAACTACGGCGCCAATACCCTCTAAAACTATATTTCTGTAATCAACTGTTTAATTATGCCAAAAATTTAGTCATAATGCAAAAATACGAGATATAAAAACACATAACAAGATCAAAGACAAACAAACTGATCAAGCACCAGTTTAGAGTGGAAGAAAGCATTATGACGAGATCTTTACTACATTGTAAAACTTGGCATTTTGACGAGATCTGTATTACATTGTAAGACTTAAACTACTTATTTTCGTGACATATATGGAGACTTTTACAATGCATGGAATACAAATGGAACATGGTCACAGACAGTGCTGGAACAAGACAGAGGTGAAACTTAAATTAAGACAAAAGAGAGATGAAAGGCCAATATCTATAAACACAATGTTTGCACCAAAAAACTTATTTGTCAAAACACGTAAGATTTCGGGTACGAAACACATAATAGTTGTATAAGATCTTTAAACAAATACACAAAACTTGCATACTGGCACAACTGATAGAACTTGCAGGTTATCTGCACTTCATATGTAAAATGAAAAGAGAATCACTGCTGTCAGTGTAGCGGGACATTAAGCGAAATCAGCGACGACGAGCGAAAATGTATACCATACCGGGACTCGACCCTGGGATCTCCTGCTTACTAGGCAGGTGCGCTAACCACTGCGCCATCCGGGATACAGGGTTATCGCAACTTCACAGCCGATCCCCACTCCCACTGAGTGCCACCTATCTGCTGTCCCTGTCCATTCGCTGCTCATATAATTAAGCTGCACTTGTTGATGACCAAAGTTCGACAGCTATTCCACACTTTTCAGGCACAATACATGTGACTCGTTTACCTGTACTACTGAAATCAGCTGCACATTAGTTGACGAGCGTAGTTTAACCTTTGTATCAAGCATTGAATTTATGAAAAAGACATAAAAATTTCTTGTCTAACGTCGCAAAATACACATAGGCCCTACAGTCACTCTAACTTACTGCCTAAAGTGGATGAGAATGGTTCTCTCTTTGTACCAAAGTATACAGTGTTACTCCCACATCTAAAGCTGTCAAAAATTCGTCTTCGTTCAGCTAGAACCAATATTAAAGTCGTCCAAATGCTATAGTGTTCCCCATGATAGGGTATTAACTTCGCCTTACAATTCAAAACGTTTGTCCTGTGTTGAAAGTGCTAAATCATGCTGTCACACAGTGGTAGTTAGTTGACACTTCGATGAACATTAGTAATAAATATTCATACAGATTTATTTACCCAGTTTTAAAGTAAATCAAACACTATAGCAGTCCCACTCAAGAGAATTAACTTTATCTTGCTGTATACATGTGTGTTTTCTACTGCTATCGCAGAGTGGAGACTACAGGACACTTAACCTGTACATCACCACCCCACAACAAAATGTAATAAATTACCCCATGTTAAAGTCAAATGGTAACAAAATGCCACATCTTATAGGAAAAATGTAAGAAATTACCCCATATATCGAGATCTTATAGCAAAACTGTAACAAATTATCTCAACTTACAGAAAAATTTAAACAAATTCTCCCATATCATGCTATGTTATAGCAAAATTGTATCAAATTGCCCCTTACATCACCATGTTACAACACAAATGTAGTAAATTACCTTATATATCCACTTATAACAACAAAATTGCAACAAAATGCTCCATGTATCGCCATATTGCACCTACATTGTAACAAATTGCACCATACATCGACTTGGCACAGCAATAATTTTAACAAACTGACCCATGATACAGCACAATTGTAACACATTAGCCTATATTTCATCATATTATAGCAAAATTTTAGCAAGTTACCCAGAACACTGATATATTTACAAAAAATTGTGGGTTCTACACCCTGTGTTTAAAGTAATTTGTAATCCTGGCTCCTTCATCTTCTAATGGGAAAGTAGCAAATCAGTTAAAAAGGCTTTGTTGTAAAACTATTGTATTGGTGTATGTGTATACACAAATAAAAGAAGAATGTTATTCATTTTTAGCATATTTGTACAATCTGCATTTCTTTTCCAAAAATTATAATAGTAGTAGTATGTCCTTTCATGATACATTTTGTAAGTTCTTCATGTCATAAATTACAGTCAATACACCCTTTTTGGTGTTTTATCAGTAACACTGGATCTTGATAGAATCATTGTCTCTTGAATTCTTTGTGTAATGCCTGGATGTCTTTTCAAAAACAGTTCTACCGACTTCTTAGAATGGAGTATCTGCCTCTAACTTGCAACTAGTTTGTGGACAGTTTCTATTATTGATATCAACTATCAGGGAATCCATTCTTTTGAATCTCCAAGATCCACTTAATTAACTGAACTTCACATTCTTCACTCAGTGTACAGGAGGAGCGAATCCGTCTTTTAACTGGATATTTTCCACAGTCTTTATGCATCAGATTTATTCTGAGAACTTGTACAATTTACAAGCCCTTGCTAAGAGGATCCCGTTTTTACAGAGTCCAAAGTTTGAAGGATTTTATGTTCTTTATACTTGAGAATCTCCTTTTCATTTTCTTTCCCCTATCTCAAAGCTTCAGTTAGAAAACTGAAACAAAATGATAAACTAAGCAGGCATGGCAGTGACAGCTGTTAGCAACAAAGGCTCATTGAGAACTGAAATAATATTGTGACAGTGAAGACTGGCAATGGGTGTCAGCTACAGGATCTTGAATAGCATTCTAATACCAGTTGGTTACCGTGATCATGTGCAGAGAGTGGTATTTGCTGCTGCAAGGAGGGGGGTCTCGGCTACTGGGGGTGTCAACTACTGGTTCTTAAAACTGTGTTATAATACCAGTGCTGGTTCTTAAAACTATGTTATAATATCAGTAGCCGAAAGTGAATATACATAGTATGTGACTGCCATTACATTGAACACACGTTTGGCACTATTTTTGGGCTTAATGTAAGGTAGCTGTGGTGGCAGACTAAACTTGCATCCATACATGTACAGTCTTTACGAAACTTCGTGGACCAAGTTGATGGAATTTACATATCAAATTGTACAACGTCCAGAATAGGCTGTAACTAATAATATTGAACAATGCTGTGTGTCAATACATGGGAATATACGTGAATTCACCACACCAGGGTGTGTGTGTGTGTGTGTGTGTGTGTGCGTGTGTGTGCGTGTGTGCGCGCACGCTCTCGCTCTCATGTGCGCGCGTGTGTGCATGCATGCAGATTTGTATATACACCCTTAATCTACAAAAATTCCTGCATGCTAACCTAATAATACATTTGATAAAATGATTGAGTGTGTGGAATGGCTTCTCCACAAGGACTTCATAGTAACTGGCAGGTCATGCAGTAATATAGAAAATAAGAACTGATCAAAATGGATGTAAGCTGAGTCAGTGATAGCTGACACAAACAAATAGGCATTCAGAACTGGAATAATATTCTGACACCAAAACTGACAGTGGATATCATCTACACGATCTTATAACAGTGTTGTATCACCAGAAGAAGACAGTGTGCATGTCCAGCAGGTGTCAGCTACTGGAACTTAAGTAGTATTCTGACACCAGTAGCTGACTGTGTGTGTGTGTGTGTGTGTGTGTGTGTGTGTGTGTGTGTGTGTGTGTGTGTGTGTGCACGAGGGTGGTATCAGCTACTCAGGATATCAGCTGCTGGGATTGTCATGTGGGTCGAGATTTGCTCTAAATTTAGGCGGTGTAGAAGGAAGTTTGTCATAATTAGACTTGCTGCCATCTGCATACGCACATTGATGAAATCTCGAAACATACTTCGATGAATTGCCTCTCTAGGCAACACTGGTTTACTGTAGCACTGACCATGTGGGCAGAGCAGTGTGCACTTTCTCAAGAAACTGAGGACTATGCCGGCAGTAGTTTAGATGCGGGTAGGGTTTCCCAAGATGGACAGGTTTCACCTGATGAACCTCACTAAGTGTGTCCCACAATCCCAAGTCTCTTCCCACATGCATTTCCATAGTTCTTCCCCAATTCTCTAGGTACTCAACACAAGGTGATGTGATCCATGCCAAGGGATGGATGGCACATGGAAAGATGTGTTGTGAACAGAGCCTCAGGGGGACAAGACAAGTAATTTACCGCACACTAGCGTGGGGCGCCGCTGGTGTTGAACTTATACATCCCTAGTTCTCGAAGTATCAAAACGGAGAAGATGGAAAACAACTTAAAAACTGATCGACTTAATACCACAAATACCCGAACATCAGATGATGAACCAATGAAAGCAATTTTGTTACTGTACCAGGTTGTAGACCAGTCCAAGAAGCGAGCAAAGTTACAGAAAAGTTTGATCAGATCAAGATGAAATCCCCCTCTGGGGCTCAGATGAGGAATTTCTCAGAGAACAGAAAGAAAAGGAATTCAAATAGTGGCTTCCGAAACTTAAATGGGGAATTTAAAGGTCCATCCAAAAAAGACTATCTCGGAATGAAGAGGATAAGTAAACCTCTTCCACATCCAGGACAGGGAACAAGAGAATGAGGAAGGAGTCTAATACTCGCACTTCTCAAGATAATCGGATCTGGAAAAAGTCGAAGCAAGAAATGGGGAGGGAGACCTACAGTGCTCAGTCTCAGTTTTCAGGATAGCAGTTATCCAAGAGAGTATCCAGTGGCCGACATTGCCTCGCAACCAGAGGAGCTAGTTCAGAGGAGAAGATTGTAGCTGGGGTGGGGGGGGGGGGGGGTGGGGGCTGAGGTACACTCACAAGTCTAGGCTCCAAATTCAGGAGGGTCAATATGGTCAAATGTACTCCAATCTTTGTCTGTGAGTAATGAGTTCTGTGGATCAGCTTAAGGAGATGGTGCTCAAAATATTTCAGTGAGAGAAATTGTAGGCCAAGGCAGGAGCGGAAATATTCAAGACTGTGAAGTTCTCAGTTTGGGTACCGAAATTTCTTAAGGATGTTCCTCCACAGACACTGTTCAAGAAAGTACAGGTGCAAAATCAGGAGAGGAGTGGAGGGTAATCAACTACAAGGTTGTATCTGATGGAAGTCGATGAGGAACCCTGGAGGGCAACATGGGAACAGCACCTGAAACTGGTTACTGCGAGGGTAATTAAGGATATCAGAAGCGACCATGGCTGCAAGTTTGCCATTGGAAGTGTTGCCGATAAACGTGCAACATAGTAAAGGGGTAACTGCCGCCTTGAGTCGCCTTCTGGGATGACAGGAGGGGGATGTGCTCCCTGCCGCCGTTGGATAAGCAGCTGCAGCAGCAAGTCGTATACTCTTAGCTCACTTATTTGTTACATAGTTTAATTCTTAATTTCTTTGCGTGTTTTTGGTATTTGCATTGTTTAATTCATAAATTTCGGGCGTATTATAGTATTTGAGAGTTGCAGCATCTCGTTTTAGTACCTGAATGGTGTAAAATCGCGTAGTCTCCTTCCACCCCCTAGCAGTGTGTCAGCAGTGCGCAAGTAGCAGCATTACTGCATTTACTAGGCAATCTTGTATTTTAATAACCGTTTAAATTTTGTGTCGAATTGTTTGTGCTCTCTGTAAATTAGTTCAGACGTTCTTTGCACAACAGTTTTTAGCATAGATAGGGACTGCAACTGCTGTGTTCGGATGCAGGCTGAGTTGGCATCCCTTCGCTCCCAGCTTCAGGCAGTGTTGGCTTCGGTCGCACAGCTTGAGGCTGTTGCCAATGGGCATCACTGTTGGGGTCCGGATGGGGGTTTGTTGGGGACGGCCAGCTCGTCCCACGCATGCCCCGATCGGACTACGACTGTGGCTGCTCGGGATACTGCCCACATTGAGGCTGATCCCTCACCTGTGGTAGAGTGGGTGGCCGTCTCGAGGTGTGGCAGGGGGCGAAAGACATTCTGGAGGGCTGAACAGAAGGCCTCTCCAGTTTGTCTGACGAACCGGTTTCAGGCTCTGTCTCAGGCTGATACTGACCTCCGGCCGGACATGGCTGCTTGTCCTGTTCCTGAGGTTGCCCCTCAGTCTGCAAGATCCGGGCGGTCGCAGAGGGTGGGCTTACTGGTATTTGGGAGCTCCAACGTCAGGCGCGTAATTGGGCCCCTTAGGGATGTGGCAGCAAGAGAGGGGAAGAAAACCAATGTGCACTCCCTGTGCATACCGGGGGGAGTCATTCGAGATGTGGAAAGGGTCCTTCCGGATGCCATGAAGGGTACAGGGTGCACCCATCTGCAGGTGGTCGCTCATGTCGGCACCAATGATATGTGTCGCTATGGATCGGAGGAAATTCTCTCTGGCTTCCGGCGGCTATCTGATTTGGTGAAGACTGCCAGTCTCGCTAGCGGGATAAAAGCAGAGCTCACCATCTGCAGCATCGTCGACAGGACTGACTGCGGACCTTTGGTACAAAGCCGAGTGGAGGGTCTGAACCAGAGGCTGAGACGGTTCTGCGACCGTGTGGGCTGCAGATTCCTCGACTTGCGCCATAGGGTGGTGGGGTTTCTGGTTCCGCTGGAAAGGTCAGGAGTCCACTACACGCAGCAAGCGGCTACACGGGTAGCAGGGGTTGTGTGGCGTGGACTGGGCGGTTTTTTAGGTTAGATGGCCTCGGGCAAGTACAGAAAGGGCAGCAGCCTCAAAGGGTGTGGGGCAAAGTCAGGACATGCGGGGGCCAAGCAGCAATCGGTATTGTAATTGCAAACTGTCGAAGCTGCATTGGTAAAGTACCGGAACTTCAAGCGCTGATAGAAAGCACCGAAGCTGAAATCGTTATAGGTACAGAAAGCTGGCTGAAGCCAGAGATAAATTCTGCCGAAATTTTTATAAAGGCAAAGACGGTGTTTAGAAAGGATGGATTGCATGCAACCGGTGGTGGCGTGTTTGTCGCTGTTAGTAGTAGTTTATCCTGCAGTGAAGTACACTCCTGGAAATGGAAAAAAGAACACATTGACACCGGTGTGTCAGACCCACCATACTTGCTCCGGACACTGCGAGAGGGCTGTACAAGCAATGATCACACGCACGGCACAGCGGACACACCAGGAACCGCGGTGTTGGCCGTCGAATGGCGCTAGCTGCGCAGCATTTGTGCACCGCCGCCGTCAGTGTCAGCCAGTTTGCCGTGGCATACGGAGCTCCATCGCAGTCTTTAACACTGGTAGCATGCCGCGACAGCGTGGACGTGAACCGTATGTGCAGTTGACGGACTTTGAGCGAGGGCGTATAGTGGGCATGCGGGAGGCCGGGTGGACGTACCGCCGAATTGCTCAACACGTGGGGCGTGAGGTCTCCACAGTACATCGATGTTGTCGCCAGTGGTCGGCGGAAGGTGCACGTGCCCGTCGACCTGGGACCGGACCGCAGCGACGCACGGATGCACGCCAAGACCGTAGGATCATACGCAGTGCCGTAGGGGACCGCACCGCCACTTCCCAGCAAATTAGGGACACTGTTGCTCCTGGGGTATCGGCGAGGACCATTCGCAACCGTCTCCATGAAGCTGGGCTACGGTCCCGCACACCGTTAGGCCGTCTTCCGCTCACGCCCCAACATCGTGCAGCCTGCCTCCAGTGGTGTCGCGACAGGCGTGAATGGAGGGACGAATGGAGACGTGTCGTCTTCAGCGATGAGAGTCGCTTCTGCCTTGGTGCCAATGATGGTCGTATGCGTGTTTGGCGCCGTGCATGTGAGCGCCACAATCAGGACTGCATACGACCGAGGCACACAGGGCCAACACCCGGCATCATGGTATGGGGAGCGATCTCCTACACTAGCCGTACACCACTGGTGATCGTCGAGGGGACACTGAATAGTGCACGGTACATCCAAACCGTCATCGAACCCATCGTTCTACCATTCCTAGACCGGCAAGGGAACTTGCTGTTCCAACAGGACAATGCACGTCCGCATGTATCCCGTGCCACCCAACGTGCTCTAGAAGGTGTAAGTCAACTACCCTGGCCAGCAAGATCTCCGGATCTGTCCCCCATTGAGCATGTTTGGGACTGGATGAAGCGTCGTCTCACGCGGTCTGCACGTCCAGCACGAACGCTGGTCCAACTGAGGCGCCAGGTGGAAATGGCATGGCAAGCCGTTCCACAGGACTACATCCAGCATCTCTACGATCGTCTCCATGGGAGAATAGCAGCCTGCATTGCTGCGAAAGGTGGATATACACTGTACTAGTGCCGACATTGTGCATGCTCTGTTGCCTGTGTCTATGTGCCTGTGGTTCTGTCAGTGTGATCATGTGATGTATCTGACCCCAGGAATGTGCCAATAAAGGTTCCCCTTCCTGGGACAATGAATTCACGGTGTTCTTAATTCAATTTCCAGGAGTGTAGAAGTGGATAGTTCCTGTGAATTATTATGGGTGGAGGTTACACTCAACAACCGAGCTAGGTTAATAGTTGGCTCCTTTTACCGACCTCCCGACTCAGCAGCATTAGTGGCAGAACAACTGAGAGAAAATATGGAATACATTTCACATAAATTTTCTCAGCATGTAACAGTCTTAGGTGGAGATTTCAATTTACCAGATATAGACTGGGACACTCAGATGTTTAGGACGGGTGGTAGGGACAGAGCATCGAGTGACATTATACTGAGTGCGCTATCTGAAAATTACCTCGAGCAATTAAACAGAGAACCGACTCGTGGAGATAACATCTTGGACCTACTGATAACAAACAGACCCGAACTTTTCGACTCTGTAAGTGCAGAACAGGAAATCAGTGATCATAAGGCCGTTGCAGCATCCCTGAATATGGAAGTTAATAGGAATATAAAAAAAGGGAGGAAGGTTTATCTGTTTAGCAAGAGTAATAGAAGGCAGATTTCAGACTACCTAACAGATCAAAACGAAAATTTCTGTTCCGACACTGACACTGTTGAGTGTTTATGGAAAAAGTTCAAGGCAATCGTAAAATGCGTTTTAGACAGGTACGTGTCGAGTAAAACTGTGAGGGACGGGAAAGACCCACCGTGGTTCAACAACAAAGTTAGGAAACTACTGCGAAAGCAAAGAGAGCTTCACCCCAAGTGTAAACGCAGCCAAAACCTCTCAGACAAACAGAAGCTAAACGATGTCAAAGTTAGCGTAAAGAGGGCCATGCGTGAAGCGTTCAGTGAATTCGAAAGTAAAATTCTATGTACCGACTTGACAGAAAATCCTAGGAAGTTCTGGTCTTACGTTAAATCAGTAAGTGGCTCGAAACAGCAAATCCAGACACTCCGGGATGACGATGGCATTGAAACAGAGGATGACACGCGTAAAGCTGAAATACTAAACACCTTTTTCCAAAGCTGTTTCACAGAGGAAGACCGCACTGCAGTTCCTTCTCTAAATCCTCGCACAAACGAAAAAATGGCTGACATCGAAATAAGTGTCCAAGGAATAGAAAAGCAACTGGAATCACTCAACAGAGGAAAGTCCACTGGACCCGACGGGATACCAATTCGATTCTATACAGAGTACGCGAAAGAACTTGCCCCCTTCTAACAGCCGTGTACCGCAAGTCTCTAGAGGAACGGAAGGTTCCAAATGATTGGAAAAGAGCATAGGTAGTCCCAGTCTTCAAGAAGGGTCGTCGAGCAGATGCGCAAAACTATTGACCTATATCTCTGACGTCGATCTGTTGTAGAATTTTAGAACATGTTTTTAGCTCGCGTATCACGTCGTTTTTGGAAACCCAGAATCTACTCTGTAGGAATCAACATGGATTCCGGAAACACCGATGGTGCGAGACCCAACTCGCTTTATTTGTTCATGAGACCCAGAAAATATTAGATACAGGCTCCCAGGTAGATGCTATTTTCCTTGACTTCCGGAAGGCTCTCGATACAGTTCCGCGCTGTCGCCTGATAAACAAAGTAAGAGCCTACGGAATATCAGACCAGCTGTGTGGCTGGATTGAAGAGTTTTTAGCAAACAGGACACACCATGTTGTTATCAATGGAGAGACGTCTACAGACGTTAAAGTAACCTCTGGCGTGCCACAGGGGAGTGTTATGGGACCATTGCTTTTCACAATATATATAAATGACCTAGTAGATAGTGTCGGAAGTTCCATGTGGCTTTTCGCGGATGATGCTGTAGTATACAGAGAAGTTGCAGCATTAGAAAAATGTAGCGAAATGCAGGAAGATCTGCAGCGGATAGGCACTTGGTGCAGGGAGTGACAACTGACCCTTAACATAGATAAATGTAATGTATTGCGAATACATGGAAAGAAGGATCCTTTATTGTATGATTATATGATAGCGGAACAAACACTGGTAGCAGTTACTTCTGTAAAATATCTGGGAGTATGCGTGCGGAACTATTTGAAGTGGAATGATCATATAAAATTAATTGTTGGTAAGCCGGGTACCAGGTTGAGATTCATTGGGAGAGTCCTTAGAAAATGTAGTCCATCAACAAAGGAGGTGGCTTATAAAACACTCGTTCGACCTATACTCTAGTATTGCTCATCAGTGTGGGATCCGTACCAGATCGGGTTTACGGAGGAGATAGAGAAGATCCAAAGAAGGGCGGCGCGTTTCGTCACAGGGTTATTTGGTAACCGTGATAGCGTTACGGAGATGTTTAGCAAAATCAAGTGGCAGACTCTGCAAGAGAGGCGCTCTGCATCGCGGTTTAGCTTGCTCGCCAGGTTTCGAGAGGATGCGTTTCTGGATGAGGTATCGAATATATTGCTTCCCCCTACTAATACCTTCCGAGGAGATCACGAATGTAAAATTAGAGAGATTCGAGCGCGCACGGAGGCTCTTCCCGCGAACCGTAATCGACTGGAACAGAAAAGGGAGGTAATGACAGTGGCACGTAAAGTGCCCTCCACCACACACTGTTGGGTGGCTTGCGGAGTATAGATGTAGATGTAGATGTAGATGTGGCCCTGATCAAGGGATCCTATCTACTGAGGGGAGTATCAACCATTGCAATGAAATCAAAGATGATTGCAGAATGCCACAAAGCCCTTGTAAAATTAGGGGAAGCAACAGTGTAAATCAGGATCATGACTAGCTGTGGGAACTTTAGGAAACACTGACAGACGATGGGTATTTAGAAAGAAGATGCTAAGAGTAGACTATGTGACGAAGGGAATAAAACCATACTATATTTAATTGTCTAATTTAAAGCATTTAATTTCAAAAGACACAGAAAAATGGGAACAATCAGTCCTCGAGAAATGGCATCAAATAACTCTGACTCTCCTAAAACGTTTTAAGGTACTTGCTGGTTTTACTAAAATGACTCAATAAACTCAGTTTCGTTATGGGTAACAGCAGGCTAAGACCACTGTTGTTTTGTCTCCCTGTGTAAATCAAATCAAGTCAAATCAGTCGCTGAGTTGAGATAATGATAAGTAACGATTGGGGTAATGACAGTCACTATGGCAACTGACCATCATCTATCCTCCTAATATTATCTGGGGTAATCGAAGTCACCTTGTCAACTGACCTTTATTGCCCCGACCTAGTAAACTGACCACCATTGCCCTACCTGTAAATTCATCATCATTGCTCCACAGTACCTCCACCATCCACATGGCGTAATGGCAGTCATCTACTGCATATACGCACTGGCTAAGAGTAGTGATGGCTCACACTGATTACAGTCTGTGGATCATACCCAGGGGCGGGCAGGAATCCTGCAGATGTGCGGTGCACTTGCACGCGTGCAGTTAACAGGTGTTCCGCGTGCACACAGGGGCAAGCTGGCCACCCGCTTATCTCCCATTCCCACCATACCTTCTGTCCACTCCTTCCTCTGTAATGCGTTTTGTTTCCTAGCTTGCTTTATTGAGTGAATGAATAAGGTTAGTAGGAGCGCTTGAAGGAAATCATGGTTTGAAAGAGTATCTATTACCTACGATACGTTTTATTTAATTATCACAGGTGGAGTTTACAATACATTTAATATCTGGAACAAAATTTCTACATACAGACAAACACAAACAGTTACGTAAATTTTCATCTCTGATGTTTGCTCTTAACCGAGACTTATTAATTCAGCAAATGGTCTTCCAGCTCTCGCTATATTAAGCGCGGTCTTATAACTTGCACTTACCGCTGGGCTATTATTGTTGTCGTCCTGAAAACTTGAAAACAGTGCTCCATAAAATTTTAAGTCAGTTAGATCAGAGACATGACGAGAGAAAGTCGCAGATCTCTCGTGACAACAGCAACTACGACAAATTCAAATGGCTCTGAGCACTATGGGACTTAACTGCTGTGGTCATCAGTCCACTAGAACTTAGAACTACTTAAACCTAACTAACCTAAGGACATCACACACATCCATGCCCGAGGCAGGATTCGAACCTGCGACCATAGCGGTCGCGCGGTTCCAGACTGTAGTGTCTAGAACCGCATGGCCACTCCGGCCGGCCAACTACGACAGATTCATCTGGTATCGTCAGATCGCTCTTCTTAAGCTCAGTCAATTCCCCATCCGCACAGAATCCGACAACAAATTGTACTCGTCCTTGTGAAATTTATTATAATGGCCTTCAATACTAAACTTCCGTTGACCAGCGAGAATGCTGCCACATATTAAACATTTCGAATTTTCACGTTTTTGCACAAAGAAAAAATGATTCTCCCATTACTTTTTAAAAGATAGCAAATCTCCACTTCTCCGTTTCTTGAAATACAACGTTCACTACATAGTGCTCGCTTCGCATCAACGTCCGCAGCTTAGCCTGGTACTGCACTGCCGCAACCTGCCGGCTGTCGCCACAGCCCCGGTCGACGCCTACACGCGAGCAGCACACGTGCAGCGCTGTGCGCTCATGAGCCGCGTGCAACGTTTGCCCGCCCCTGATCATACCCCTAGCTCGTTTTACCTCTGGTCGCCGGGCTGCGCTCTTACGCCGCATCTTCTGGTTTGAAATGTTTGCGAGGTCGAGAATTGGTGGATCAGTCAGTCACAGTGGGATGTGGAGGACGGAATTCAGTTGGAGGAAACATGTTTGTCGCGCACAAGTGGTTCGTGCTTGACCGATTCGCGATTCGCTCTGAGGGAACTGTTGCAGCGGGAACGACTCTGATTATCATTCCCTAATTCTGGTGCTCTGAGAGGACACCTCTGTCCTGTTGTCGGGCGTGTTGTGTGATCTAGTTTGACAGCATTAGCGGGCTCTGTTGTTATTGCCATGCTCTACGTGATTCTTCCCTGAGTTGTGCATTTGTGCTTTACAGGAAGTTTTAATCCACCCTAGTGTCGTCTGTATCGCTTACACAAGCTGTATTCGCCTACCCACCTCTGCGTTCGATCAGCGCACTGCGTTGCTTTCCTGAGAAGTAACTTAGATATAATCCCCAGGTATGATGATTGTGTTGATAGTTTTTCATTGTTTGGTTCAAAATGGTTCAAATGGCTCTGAGCACTATGCGACTTAACTTCTGAGGTCATCAGTCGCCTAGAACTTAGAACTAATTAAACCTAACTAACCTAAGGACATCACACACATCCATGCCCGAGGCAGGGTTCGAACCTGCGACCGTAGCGGTCGCTCGGCTCCAGACTGTAGCGCCTAGAACTGCACGGCCACTCCGGCCGGCTTCATTGTTTGGTTTTAATAGTGTTTCTATTTGCCAAATGATGCCTTGCATTATTACTGTCACCGCCTGTGCAAGCAGTGGGAATTTGACGGCGGTGCCAAGAACTACTGATGTCGTCATGAACGTTTAAGATTAATGTTCTCTTTTAATTACATCTTAGGTTCTGATCTGGCCAGATCTATTAGTACATCGGGTGCACTGCCGGAGAGCTGTAAAATTTTCTATGTTGGCTCCCTTGGATGTTGTAAGGCGACGCCTTGAGCTGATTCTTGGAGTCTGATTGTGTCTGTGGGTTGTCTTGCACTAGTATTATTGATAGAACTAGCATTTCAACCCGCAAGAGAAGTTCAGATGATTGTTTAAAATCTGCTTAAACTATGTTTGTAGTTTGGTTATTTTAATATGCTTATTCTCGACTCTCGCCTGTGTTTAAACTGTTCTATTCTTGAAATTCTTATTTCATTCTGTTAATCGGCCTTTGCTGGGTTTGATGTAACTTGTTTGGACTGCCTGTTTAGCAAGCTGTTTGTTAAAAGTGTATTGTTCTTCTAATTGCCCTGTTGGCGTTTCTAGGCCTTTTCTGGCCGCGTGACGCTTATTTTACGAACGCCCTGCTGTTGCTCGATGAATCAGCTACTGTTCATGCAGTCTATGCGTGAAATTGGCCCAGAGTGACAAGGGTGAGCGCACCGGCGGCACGATTTGCTGGACAGCATTTGGGATTCGCCACTCACATTACGCAGTGTGAAGCAGCTCTACGCTACGATGACTGCTGTTTGAGTTATGTTTTACTTGTCTGGTTCGCGTGGGCCTACATCTTTTCACAATTAACGTACTTTAATCTTTTAGTTTGGATTCCCTTGTGTCGTGTCCTTTCTGTGTCAATTTTCCCTTGTTGGCCATGCCATTTCCTGTACCTTTTGTCGCTTGATTTCTCAGCTCTCTCAAACGGATGTGTTTGAACTTGTAATTTGGAACCATTTTGCTAGCTTGGACATTCAATTTAGTTTATACATTTTCACCTGTTTCTAAATTGGCGCTAGTCATTGTAGATTTGGCCATCAAAAATTTTATTTGTAATTTAAAACGATTCTGTTAGCTTGGAACATTTCAATTGTTTATACATTTTACTGTTAGTCGTTGCTACATTTGACCTTCAAAAATTTTGCTTTAAATTTCTCACGACCTCTTTAAATCTTTGTAATTTAAAACCACTGTGCTAGACTGGTATCATTTTGCTATTTCTTGAAGATTATTTCACTATGTTTTACTACTATTGCCTTTTTTAAAAAGAAAATTCTTTTAAAAATGTGAATCTCTTGGCAAGTGATGTCATAACCTGGGCGCAGCCTCTCCATGAATTCCTGTTAACTGGCACTCTGGAGCACAGTCTATTATTGGTGTTACAATTCAGTTTTAACAACCAATAGCCGAAACCCTCAGTACTTGTCACAGTTGCTGGCACCTCCAGTAGCTGACCCTGTACTCCTCCCCTCCCTGCACATACAGCTTTCTAGCTTCTGGCAGTGTTAGCTACCGAGAGTGTCAGCTGCTGGGGAGAGTATCAGCTACCAGGGAGAAAGATGTTAGCTACTGGGAAGGACATTGTCAGCTGGTGGGGAGGATGGTGTCAGTTACTGGGGAGGATAGTGTCAGCTATTCAGAAGGAGAGAGACAGCAACTGGGGGTGTCAGCTACTGAGGGTGTCAGTTACTAGGGATATCAGGTACTAGGGGTGTCAGATACTGTGCCAGATACTTAGGAGGATGTTACCTATGGAGGGTGACAGCTAGTAGGGGGGGAGGGGGGGCAGGCTACTGGGTAGGGTGTCAGATACCGCGGAAGGTGCCAGCTACTGGGGGATGCCAGCTATTGGGGGTGTCAGCTATGGGGGTGTCACTTCCAAGGGGCTGTTACTAGGGTGCCAAATACTGGAGGTCTCAGGCTAAGATGTGGCACACCACTAACTCACTCTAACAGCATTATCAACCAGATTATCATTCACATTTTAGGGCATAATCTCAATGTTCCATGGTACTACATTTGCTATGTCTGGTTAATGACCTTTTCTGTATGAGGAAATTGTAGGCAGAATATTCTTGTAATTGCATATATAACCTGTGAAGAGCTTTTGCCTGAGGTGCTGTAGCGCAGGATACAGAAAGCATGGAACGAGAAGTACTGAGGCCACAAATGCTGAGCGCAGTGACCTGGTCATGCAAGTGGTTCTGGGAAACAGTAATTGGTGACTCTTACCTGCAGAGGAACTTCTGGCCAAAGCTCTCTCCTCCTCCTGCTGAAGGTTGGACAAAAGGGCACTGTTACGGCATACTGACAGTTTTTACTTTATGGACCGTCTGACCACAACTGAATGAAACACAATTTTCGTGCTATACGCGTTTCGCCTTTATTTACCGCAAAGCATCTTCAGTGGCCTGGAATACGTACATCTGTTGCTACTTAGTTTACATTTTGGTCAGTGTATCTATAGGGTATGAACAGTTCTGGTGGTTGGTTGTTGCTATTATATAGTAATATTTAGAACTGTGCTTACATGTTGCGTGGTCGATTTTCTACATATTACGCTCCTTTTGCAGTTTTGGTGTTGTTCCTCTTCTTATAAATGCCAATTTACGATTTATTCCCCACGTTTCACAGCACCTGGAACTGAGCACTTGTTTTGATACTATGTTTTGGTTTGTGCTGCCGACTGTTAGGTGTTATTGCCAAAGACCGAATGTTATTGCCAACTTTCGAGCGTAATTATTGAATTATGTGTGATCTGTTTGTGTATCTTTCCTTTTTATATAGAGCACATACAGAACATACAGGTATCACACACAACATCACTGATTTCATTCGACATAGAAAATATGTGCACCTCCATCCCTATCACAGAAATAATAGAAATCATAGACCAAAATCTCTCATCCCACAGCAACCTCACCACAGAATCAATAAAAGAAATAACACATTTGCTCAGACTGACAACTGAACAAAACTACCTTCAGTTTGAAAACGAATATTATCTACAAAGTGATCGACTGGCTATGGGATCCCCAACATCAGGAACATTAGGTAACAATTTCATCAGTCATCTACAAAATCGGATATTTGGAAAGATAATCACTAATGAAAGTTTCAAAATCATATATTGGTACAGACGTGTGGGTGGCATTATTTGTCTGGTAGACGAGCCAAGTGAAGAACTAGACATACTCCACTCGTAAATCAACAAAGCTCATCAGAACATAAAATTAACACTTGAAAAAGGAAAAGAAAATCAAATAAATTTTCTTGACATTACAATAAAAAAAGAAAACGGCAAACATACATTTAACATCTTTAGGAAACCAACAGCTACAGACACAATAATACATTCCACGTCTAACCATCCCCACAACTAGAAACTTGCAGCACTAAAACATATGTTACATAGGTTAAACAGAATGCCACTCAACAAGAGAAACTATGAAAATAAATTAGTACAATCATACAAATAGATAGGAGCAATGGGTATGACACACATGTAGTACCCAGGCTCAATCAAAAAATAAAGACTCATATACAAAACAAACACACCAATTCCAGAATACAAGAGAACTCACAATCTGCAAACCTACAAACACACTCAGCAAACACACACAATGACAACACTACGCAGAAAAGAACCAGATGGTACACCATGACTTACACACATAAATTAACACACAGAGTTGCAAATATCCTAAAGAGACAGGGATTACAAATAGCATACAAGACTGGGC
Source organism: Schistocerca piceifrons (assembly GCF_021461385.2). Lineage (NCBI taxonomy): Eukaryota > Metazoa > Arthropoda > Insecta > Orthoptera > Acrididae > Schistocerca > Schistocerca piceifrons. The sequence goes on from NC_060142.1 coordinate 392,910,743, forward strand.
AAACCCTCCAATCACACCTAAGCCAACCGGCTACCAAGAGGGACAAATTCCAACAGTCGGGAATATATAAACTTGAATGTCAAAGTTGTGATGCAGTATACATAGGCATGACATGCAAGAATTTTAAGACCGATACAAAGAACATATCAGGAGTTGGAAGTACGAAACAAACATTCCACATTTGCGTAACATTTAAAACACCATAACCACCATCCTACAAACATGGAACAATAAATGAAAATAATGAGAATAAGCAACCATGTCAAACATCTTACACAAGTGCAAGAAAACTTCCACAGCACAGGCTCCCTACTACACTTAATACAACAAATGATAAGATAAAAATCGTCCCACTCACAACCAGAAAAAAATCTCCCCCCCCCCTTCGCCTTCTGGACTCAAACACACACACACACACACACACACACACACACACACACACACAGCCCACAAAAAAGGATGAACAAACAGATCACAGATACTTCAATAATTACACTCGAAAGTTGGCAATAACATTCCATCTTTAGCAATAACATCTGACATTCGGTTGTTGTTGTTGTTGTGGTCTTCAGTCCTGAGATTGGTTTGATGCAGCTCTCCACGCTACTCTATCATGTGCAAGCCTCTTCATCTACCAGTACCTACTGCAACCTACATCCTTCTGAATCTGCTTAGTGTATTCATCTCTTGGTCTCCCTCTACGATTTTTACCCTCCACGCTGCCCTCCAATACTAAATTTGTGATCCCTTGATGCCTCAGAACATGTCCTACCAACCGATCCCTTCTTCTAGTCAAGTTGTGCCACAAGTTCCTCTTCTCCCCAATTCTATTCAATACCTCCTCATTAGTTATGCGATCTACCCATCTAATCTTCAGCATTCTTCTGTAGCACCACATTTCGAAAGCTTCTATTCTATTCTTGACCAAACTAGTTATCATCCATGTTTCACTTCCATTCGTATACTTTCAGAAACGACTTCCTGACACTTAAATCTATACCCGATGTTAACAAATTTCTCTTCTTCAGAAACGCTTTCCTTGACACTGCCGGTCTACATTTTATATCGTCTCTACTTCGACCATCATCAGTTATTTTTCTCCCCAAATAGCCGTTCAACTGCTCTTCCAAGTCCTTTGCTGTCTCTGACAGAATTACAATGTCATCGGCGAACCTTAAAGTTTTTATTTCTTCTCCATGGATTTTAATACCTACTCCGAAATTTTCTATTGTTTCCTTTACTGCTTGCTCAATATACAGATTGAATAACATCGGGGAGAGGCTACAACCCTGTCTCATTCCCTTCCCAACCACTGCTTCCCTCTCATACCCCTCGATTCTTGTAACTGCCATCTGGTTTCTGTATAAATTGTAAACAGCCTTTCACTCCCTGTATTTTACTCCTGCCACCTTCAGAATTTGAAAGAGAGTATTCCAGTCAACATTGTCAAAAGCTTTCTCTAAGTCTACAAATGCTAGAAACGTAGGTTTGCCTTTTCTTAATCTAGCTTCTAAAATAAGTCGTAGGGGCAGTATTGCCTCACGTGTTCCAATATTTCTACGGAATCCAAACTGATCTTCCCCAAAGTCGGCTTCTACCAGTTTTTCCATTCGTCTGTAAAGAATTCGGGTTAGTATTTTGCAGCCATGAATTATTAAACTGATATTTCGGTAATTTTCACACCTGTCAACACCTGCTTTCTTTGGGATTGGAATTATTATATTCTTCTCGTAGTCTGAGGGTATTTCGCCTGTCTCATACATTTTGCTCACCAGATGGTAGAGTTTTGTCAGGACTTGCTCTCCCAAGGCTGTCAGTAGTTCTAATGGAATGTTGTCTACTCCCAGGGCCTTGTTTCGACTCAGGTCTTTCAATGCCCTGTCAAACTCTTCACGCAGTATCATATCTCCCATTTCATCTTCATCTACATCCTCTTCCATTTCCATAATATTGTCCTCAAGAACATCGCCCTTATATAGACCCTCTATATACTCTTTCCACCCTTATGCTTTCCCTTCTTTGCTTAGAACTGGGTTTCCATCTGAGCTCTTGATATTCATACAAGCCGTTCTCTTTTCTCCAAAGGTCTCTTTAATTTTCCTATAGGCAGTATCTATGTTACCTCTAGTGAGATAAGCCTCCATATCCATACATTTGTCCTCTATCCATGCCTTCTTAGCCATTTTGCACTTCCTGTCGATCTCATTTTTGAGACGTTTGTATTCCGTTTTGCTCCGCTTCATTTACTGCATTTTTATATTTTCTCCTTTCGTCAATTAAATTCAATATTTCTTCTGTCACCCAAGGATTTCTATTAGCCCTCGTCTTTTTACCTACTTGATCCTCTGCTGCCTTCACTACTTCATCCCCCAAAGCTACCCATTCTTCTTCTACTGTATTTCTTTCCCCCATTCTTGTCAATTGTTCCCTTATGCTCTCCCTGAAACTCTGTACAACCTCTGGCTCTTTCAGTTTATCCTGATCCCATCTCCTTAAATTCCCACCTTCTTGCAGTTTCTTCACATTCGGTAACACAAACCAAAACACTGCATCAAAACAAGTGTTCAGTTCCTAGTGCTGTGAAATGTGGGGAAAAAAACGAAAATTGTCATTTATAAGAAGAGGAACAACATCAAAAATGCAACAGGAGCGTAATATGTAGAAAATTGTCCAAGCAACATGTAAGCACAGTTTAAAATATTACTACATAATTGCAAAAACCAACCACCAGAACTGTTTATAACCTATAAGTACATTGACCAAAATGTAAACTAAATAGCAAGAGATGTACATATTCCAGGCCATATATTCTGCCTTGCAGAAAATAAAAGCGAAACGCGTATGGCACGAAAATTGTGTTTTATTCAGTTGTAGTCAGAGGTCCATAAGGTAAGAATAATCAGTATACCGTAATATTACATGCAACTAAGGAAGACAGGACACAAAACTTGAAGATGTTAAAAGGGCACTGATTCACAAAATATTGTACCTGGGCCAGGCGCCAGTCCCTGACCGAAGTCCAGCAATCGGCTGACAGTGGGTGGAGGAAGTCACTTAAGAGAGACTGCAGTTAACTGAGCTTTTGAGCAAACATTGTGAACGTCATAAAACTCTGTGCACTCTCACGTTAGGAGCTGCGACGTTATGGACAGAGCAGCTGGTGTACGTGTCTAGTGGAGGTAGGACTGTAAACCCCACCTGACGCCAGGAAGTCGCCAGGTTCCTTTAGTGAGTGGCAAAACATATATTTCATGGACACAACTGTCTGGGAAGTTTAACAGCCTTTGCATCTGTTGCAACAGGTCCGTAATGTTTTTGAGAGTAGCCGCATTTCGATCCTCGTTGTTTTGTGGTTGAAAATGCGACTCTTCTCCTCTGTTCTGAGGAACCCTTCGATATCTAGACAAGTACCGTCTCCGCGCCCCCGTCGGATCACTTGTGAATGAATCGTTTGATAATTGTCGGACACCGTTTTGTTCCAACACACTCTGGCTTCTTAGGCGGGATCTTCCATACTTATGGATTAATCCTGTACTCCCTGCGTCCCTCGAGCCCTCAGAGTCCCTGCCTGAATCAACGTCCTTGCTATTCAGCGGACTAAACCGGTCGTGAGACGCAGTTTCAGGAAGTTGCAACTCGCGTTCGTCACGCTCATCGGTAGAGCTTTCCCTACTATCACCCATGTTCTCCCGAGTAACAGTCTGATTATATTCTGCCTTTGTCTTGGCTTTTCCCCTCGTTATCATTTGCACATTTATGTTACACGAAAACTAAAAACCCAGGTACCCCTTACTCTCAATAATTAGATAACGCAAAACATATATCAGGACACAAATTGATACACTGGGTGTGAGCAGTGACGCAACAAACAGTTCCTGAAGAATTCCCCCAAAAGGGCTAGTACCAATGATTGTGTTCTGTGTGCTCAGCATCGGCTGATTACGGCACTGCACATCATAAGTACTCCAACAAATCGCAAATACACACAAATACAATGCTTAGGCACCTATAAATGTCAATTTGAAAGGACAGCACATGAAGAAGACAATGTAACTTATTGTAACTAATGCTACCCGTTTTTTCAATTAAAAATGGCTAAGCAATGGATCACGTGGAAAAATTTCCTTTTTCAAGACTACTTCCTAGTCAAACGTCCCCTTTGAACAATTGTACAGGACTGTGCTTAAACTGACATACAATATTTTTAGCGCAACGCAATCTGACTTTCAAAAAATCCCTACGAAAGAATGGCCCTGACTAACATTAACCTATACCTTTCACAAACCACTTACCTCACAAAAATCTTCGTTACTGGAACTACTGCAATAGAGCGAGCGCTGTCCGATTACTGTAACTACAATGTTCCCTGTATCAGATCTCAAAATTTCGCCCACTCTGCCCAATACAATACTTAGCACAGTCCGCGCATTTAATCCTGTATACCCGGTGTTACTGTATTTGTTTTGCTTTGTCGTGCCTGGTCTATTTCTTAACGTATGCACCAACTGGCCTTCATTTTGGAATACCACAGTTACGTTTTTTGGAAAGAATTTAACAGTTTTCTCCGACACACGACATTTTCGTCTCACCCCACAAACATCTTCTTAACTTTAAATCTTTTTCCTCCCGTTATTTGTACCGATAAATTTATTTCTGATTTTACGCATGACGTCGTGCTCCCTGTATCAAAAAAATGGCTCTGAGCACTATGGGACTTAACATCTGAGGTCATCAGTCCCCTAGAACTTAGAACTACTTAAACCTAACTAACCTAAGGAACTCACACACACCCATGCCCGAGGCAGGATTCGAACCTGCGACCGTAGTGATCGCGCGGTTCCAGACTGAAGCGCCTAGAACCGCTCGGCCACACCGGCCGGCCTCCCTATATCCATTAACTGTAGAAGCTTTTTTAATAACGTCTACCTACTTCTCTCTGTAATTCGTCTTCCTCGAGCGTCCGTCTGAGGGCTCTGTTTCAGTATTACTCAAGTGCTGCATCAGTTTCATTGTTACGATTAGTATTACAATATTTTGTTCAAAAGTTTGGATAAATAATTATTTCGTAATTGTAACATTATTTTCCATGAAATAACCAACCTTGAATGGCCTTTCCGTGTCAGTGTTCAAGCGGCATGGAAAGGTATTAAAACAAATAAATTTCTTCCCTGCCTAGCTCTTCCTAAGAAAGCTGCAAATTATGCAGCAGGCGAATCGCCTAACCAGTAGACAATACCGTATATCTCCGACTCCAAACCGAGTGGTTTTCCTGAAATTTCGTGCCAAGAGGTAGGGGTCGTCTTGCATTCGCGGTATATAACGTGAAGGTTTTCTTTTTTTTATTTATTTTTTTTATTTTTACCGAATAGAACCTCGAGCTTCCGTTAAATTGCATCTCTTCTCTCTGCCAAGCCAGGGCCTACCACTTTAACAATGAACCTAACGCATGCGCTTTGAGCATTGTTGTTCGGTGGCAAGAAGTGTTTGTTGTAGCAATTTCTTTTATCAGTTCTTGTTTGACTTTGCAAATCCCACTTCTAAGCTGGGTTGTAAAGTGTGTAATGGTTGGTGCTGCGGGACAAAAGCGTACTGTTTCGCGCTATGGGCAATGAGAAATCGCGAATAACCGTGAAGTTGTGCCTGCTTGCCAATGAAACAAAGATGCGACCCTGCGTCATTCTCAGTTGTAGAACAGAAAGGAAAAGCTGCTACTTGGCTTCATATTTCGTTGCAACGGAGAAGGATGAATGATCAATGAGTCGGTCATATATTGGCTCTGTACAGTCTCGAGCAGGAAGTGAGATCCTCTTGTAAAGAATCGTGGGATCTGGATCCTCAGTGCTGACACCAGGAAATCCTGAAATTAAACACACTTCTCGTTTTCATTCCAGGACACATGACCTCATGACTGCAAGTATTAGATGTAGTGATGAATACGCCATTTAAAGACCATGTGAAGCAGTTGTTCAGCAGTTGATTACTTCAAGATGGTCAAGACTGATTCCCACTGGAAAGCTGATAAAGCCTTTAGTACCTCTAATTGCGTTATGGATCCAGACTTCTTGGACAAGTATACCCAGTGCAATTGTGAACGGCATTAAGAAGTGCTGTGCAACAAACGCATTAGAGGAAAGTGAAGACGATCTACTATGCGAAGAAATGCAAGATAACCGTTACGGTGGCAGTGACACTGCATATTCTGTGGGCATTTCCAGCGAGGAGGCCTAAGTGGCATCTCTACCTAATTAATGGAGGTCTTTATCTGATTTTCTTTTCCTTGTACCGTTCCTTTTCTTGTCTGATTCAGTTACCTGTAATAAGGTAAGCATTTTTAAATTGACAAAATAAACCTAGTAATTGTTTATATATCTTTCTATAATGACTTGCTGAACAGTGGGGGTTCGTATTGCATTCGGAGTCGTCTTGGATTCGGAGATATACGGTATATCCAAAGACCTGTGACAGATTTTGAACTTGGCGGTACTTGAAATAGAACTGGGAAGCAGAGCTACGGCGGTATTTAGGGTCGCAGAGAAACCGCGATAAAACAATGGAGCCACGTCAGAGAGTGCTTTGTGCTCATGTCGCCTCTGTAAACACGGAGCGGTGCCAAGGATTGTGCGGCGAGCAATTGCACCGGCATTTGATATTTATAACCTCCCCGCCCTCCCGTCATGCGGTCGCCAAACACTTACCGCTCGTCCCTCTTCAGTGGAGTTTTAATGGGCTGAAATTAAATGCTCCAGTCGCCAATTACTCATCGGTAACGTGAGGAAGCCTCCATAAATGTCATCACAATGGTTTCACACACTCTTAGTTCAAAGCAGGAAGGGCATCATTAGTGGATGCCTAAGGTCTCACAGTAACAGTTGTTCCGTTTTATTCTTCTTCTTGTTGCTCTTCTTTTTTTTCTTAGTGTTTAATCCTGTGACTGTTTTGCAGCAGTACGTCATTCTACTCTTCTGTCTGCCGTATTATTCGTTCCTGCATACGTAGCACATCTTATATACCGCAATTCACAGTGTGTTACATGTACGACATCATTGGTCGTCCCCGGCAATTCCTTCTCTCAATAGCTCCTTCCAATGACGTTACAGCACCGCGTTTAAAAGTGTGTCCAACGGGTTTGTCTCTTCTTGTTTGGATGTGCATCCAGAGATACCTGATTTCCTGCGAACTTCTCAGCACCACTTCATTGATAGCTGTATCTCTCCGTCTGATCTTCGACACCAGATCTCGAGAGCTTCTAGGCGTCTTTTCTCTTGTTTCCCTATTGTCAAAGTTTCACACCCATATAGGGTACATTGCAAGTAGATGCTATCATTATCCGTTTCCTTTTTTCCAGACTAATGTTCTTGTTGGGAGTTTATCTCACGTTAAACGCAATTTTGGACTGCTGCATTCTGTAACTATTTCTTTCCGACTTCTTCTGTCAGCTGTGGTCCTGCTTCCTCTACCATTTCTATCTCCTCTCTTCTAATTCTCATTCTTAGAAGCTCATATTATTCTCTAGTACTGATAACCATAACTTTAGTCTTTCTCTTGTTTGTTCTCAAACAATACTTCTTACTGAATATTCTTTCCTTTGTGCTGAGGTCCTTCTCTAGACCTAGTTTCGTCTCTGTGAGAGCAGTAATATCGTTTGCATATCGCAGTATGTCTACCTTCTACATTACATTAATACACGTATAAGTACATTATGTTCTTTAATACAGGGTGACAATTACTGAGCTATATGAAAGAAAACGTAAAATAAACTACGGCCTGCACACACTTTATTCAACATGTAAACGTCACTACAGATATTTGGATTTAGGATATAACTTGTCGATATGTCTGCTGTCATTAGCTTCGTTGAGGTCGAGTTCCGTCTTGCATTAACCACATCTTGTCGAAATCAGGATCTCTTTAGATAATGGGAATGAAATCATCTTCCAAAACCTTCACGTACCGTTCACCGTTCACCGTGCCACCAAGGAATATCGCACTGATTATTCCGTGACTGGACACTGCACACCACAGAGTCACCCGTTGAGGGTGAAGACACTTCTCGATCGCCAAATGTGGATTCTCAGTCTCCCAAGTGCGCCAATTTTGCTTAGTGACAAACCCATCCAAATGAATGTAGGCTTTGTCGCTAAACCAAACATACTAATTCCCATCATGCCTCGCGACCAACCGTGCAGTTTGACGTGCTAACGCAAACCGTTCGGACGATTTTGTTTCATATACTTCAATAATTGTCAACCGGTACGTGGAGCATAGAATACTAAAATTAAATCAAGAGTCAAATAATAACACACAGAATCATGAGTGTCATGAAATAGTTATGTACATTGCTACCGTGCTTCTCGTTGCTGTCTGATACCACATGACTACCCCCTGTGTCAGTGGTATCTGGGCCGGCAGCTGTCGCCGAGCGGTTCTAGGCGCTGCTGCTACGGTCGCAGGTTCGAATCCTACCTCGGGCATGGATGTGTATGTTGTCCTTAGTTTAGTTGCGTTTAAGTAGTTCTAAGTCTAGGGGACTGATGACCTGAGATGTTAGGTCCCATAGTGCTTAGTGCCGTTTGAACCATATGAGCGGTATCTGAGGTTGAATCGGACATGATGTCCTGTTCGCATTGTCACTGTTTTTGGGAAACTGTTGAATTCGATGGTACCAGTGGGTTATGGGGAACTGTACCCTGCATCACTTTCTTCATTAAGGTGCCGGTTGGCTGTTGTATCTTGTAGGCATTATTTAGAACGTGTATCTCCAGATACTGCATCTTTATCTTTAGGGGTCGCAGGGCCGGCTGTCTTTGTTGCATCTTGCGTGTCGTAGAAGGCAGGCTTGAGTCTGTCGATTCTATCAAGTACTACATATGGCCCTTCATACACCGGCTGCAATGCCTTGCACACAATGTCGTTCCATATGAATATATGAGTGCAGTTAGAGGGGTTAACGAATACCGATGGGTGTCATCCATTTTGTTCTCTAGATGTCGCTGCCCGGAGTTGTCGGATGTGCGATCGTATTTTGGCGATAAGCTCTGACACATTGATCGTATCATCCATCTCATTATGCATGAACTCACCTGGTAGGCGCATTGTATGTCTCTACACTAACTCATCTGCTGTAGTCTTCCGATCACTCTGAAATGAAGTACGGAGACTAAAGAGCACGATGGGTAATGTATCCATCCAACTTTGTGTAGCGTGATAGCGAAGGGTTGCCTTGAGTTGGCAATGCAGGCTTTGTACTATTCCGTTCGCTGCCAGATGATAACTAACAGTACGAATGCGCTTAGTACCCAACGAGCTGGCCAATGCTTCGAACAGATACGTGTCCAATTGACGTCTTTGCTCTATTGCAATGCGGATCACTACACGAAACCAGGTGACCACTTCGCGGAAAGAAGTTTGCGCTAGCACCTCGGCTGTAATGTCTTTTATTGAGAAAGCTTTAGGCCATCTTGAAAGTCGATCCACGACCGTGAGACGATAGTCGTTGCCTTCTAACACTGGATGGGGGCCCACAATGTTTGTTGTGTGCACGACTTCAGAGTGCTGACTTGGTGGTAGGAATGTGCCTGACGGTGCCTTGACATGCCGAGTGATCTTATTTTTCTGGCATGCCATGCGGTGTCTGACAAATGTCTTACAGTGTGCATCCATTCCTGGCCAGACGAAACTCTATTCGACTAATTTCACCACGCCTTGTGTCCGAGGATAAGGCAGGTTGTGAACTGATACAAGTCCTTGTGACCGAAATTATTGAGATATGAACAATCGTTCTTTTGCTCCACACACGTCACAGTACAACACAACATTTTTTTGCTGATACAAAAGTACGTTGTAACTTCAATACTTTAATCCCGCTGGGTGATCCTATAATGTGGGTAACTCATCATCGTGCTGCTGGGACATAGCGAGGACCTCGTATTCAGTTTCAGTGGTTATAACTTCAAGCGTCTGCTGGTGCATTCAACTTTCCTTGTACATAGACTAGGTGAGCCGTAAACTGACTGATACAGTCCAAATGTCGAAGTTGTCTTGGTGATGCTTTCTGTGGCTCTGAGCACTATGGGACTCAACTGCTGAGGTCATTAGTCCCCTAGAACTTAGAACTAGTTAAACCTAACTAACCTAAGGACATCACAAACATCCATGCCCGAGGCAGGATTCGAACCTGCGACCGTAGCGGTCTTGCGGTTCCAGACTGCAGCGCCTTTAACCGCACGGCCACTTCGGCCGGCGCTTTCTGTGGTTTCACTCTGAAAACGTATGTCAGCATTTTACGGTCCACGTATATGGTTCTTCTTACGAGTGTCGGAACTTCGTAACAGCAGCATATGCATCGTACAGTTCTCGATCGTAAGTTGCCCACCGTTGCTGTGACGGTGACAGCTTGCGACTAAAAAATGCCAGTGGCTGACAGCTATGTTGGACTTGTTACTGAAGTACAGTGCCAATATCGGTAACTGATGCATTTACCATGATCTCAACTGCACCCTAGTGAGCTAATTGTGTAGCCTCTGCTGTTGCTGTTTTTACAGCTTGGAAAGCAATATCCATTTCGTCTGTCCACTGCACCCTATTATTTGGCTTCGGTGCACCCCTCAAAAGCTCATACTGTTGGTCTGTAACTAGAGCGTGATTGCGTATGAATCGCTGATAAAAATTAATGATGCCTAGAAAACGAGGTAGCCCCCCTAACTGTAATGGAATAAGAATACTTACTTGGCTATGGCTTCCGCCTTATCTTTAGGAGGTTAGGTGCTATGGATCTCTGTTGCCCAAAGGTAAACTTTGCAGGGTTAATAATTAGTAATAATGTCAGAACATCAGAGGGCCATAAGGTTGGATTGTAATGTCTGGGCAATGGAGAACGAAATTCGGCGGTTAGAAGACACTTTTCGCAAACTGCAACTCATGATGAATAATCAGACAAGGTTTAACGATACACAAGGAAAATATAAGTGGTTGCAATCAGCTTTTACACAATTACGAGACACTTACGCCAAACTACAGAGTTAGTTCTGTGAGTCCGATGAAAAAGGGATTGGCTTGAAGCCAGAGGCCGAAACCGTTTCCCATGTCGTGCACTTAGAGGGTAGAAAGTTTAAATATTTTTAAATAAATCGATGTTCACATTACTGTCAATTTTCATTGAAAATTCGGAGACTGGATTTTCCTTGCAGGGGACGAATAGTGACAGGACGAACTGTAGCAGCAGAAATTCTACGGAACTGTTTTACCCAATGTACATCTATGTACATTAATATGATTTGTTCACAGATGCGCGATCGTTTGTACCACATCAAGACCCTATCACCGCTCAACCTGGTCTTCCCTTTTTCAGGTATTAAATTTGTGTATTGATGACAGGTATTTCATACATGTGGAGAGGAATTGAGGACACGAGTGACTAAAAAGTAACCAAAGCGTGTGAAAATCACGCCGCCTGTCTGATGGAATGCAATCGAATCGAGTATGGGAAGGAGTAATATCAAAGAACCAAATGTTGCACGGGTATCTCACGTAAACATTCATTGCTAGCTCAACTCGTCCGGAGTTTTCACTATTTGAGCCGTTTTTATCTATATCAAAGTAGTAAATATTTGGCAGGACTTAAGACTGGACTAATTTTTGTTTAATGGTTTTTTTTTTTTACTTTATTGTTATTTTAAAACCTGTACAACAGGCAGGCTGTCAGCAGCACACTACGCTGCTCTTCAGCCATAGAATATACAAGGAGCAAGAACAGTGAGAAGACACGTAAGTCACAGAACGGTGGGCAATAAAACAGGAGACACATAGAGACAAACACGGAGCCGTTCACACTCGTCGATAATCCACACTGCTAGCTGATGAGACGACGCACAAACACGGAAGATGACGATGGCACTGGTGAACGATGGAGTGGACGGTGAACACTGAACACGACGGCACACACACAAAACACTGATGGCGGTGACCTCCGGCGCGCGAATGTCCACGTAACGTGTGCGAGTCCGGGGACCTGCCAAGAGGGGAACAGGGGTGAGGTGGGGGAGAGGTGTTTAATGGTTTGACTTGGAAATATTTTTATAATTTTTTTCGTTTCTATTAGGCGGGAGAGAGATTTCCAGCAAGCTGCAACAGTTTGTTCTTCACAGTTTAAATATTCAGCCAATATTATGTCAAGGACTTTTACAGTTTTTGAGGTAGTAACTGGATACCGTTGAGAAGTAGTGGAGGGACTGTTTGACGAAAACGTTCGCTGATCAGCTTTCGATGAGGTATGAGGATGACCTCTGACTTCTTACAGTATAGTTTAAGGCGCAGGTTTTCTACCCGTCATGACAGAGAACAAAGATCATCCTTCATGCCTGTTACAGCAGCAGCAATATATCGGCATATAAGTAGTAGTTACAAGAGTGAAGCGCAGATGAAACATCATCGACATACAACCAGAGAAACAGTGGACTGACGTCAGAACTCTGAGGTACTGCAGAGAGCACTTCTTTCCATGATGATTTCTCCCACCTACAGATGGCGCGATGGTATCTGTTTTGAGATAGCTATCGATCCACGCATTGCACTGTTTGAGAAATTCAGCTCTTTCATTTCGATAAATAATACATCGAAATCAACCATATCGAAAGCCCTACCGAAATCAAGCAGTGTTAAAATGGTAGCTTCACGTCTGTCCACGGCGTGTTTCATGTCGTCAGTCCCTTTAATCCATACAGCTGATGTGCTAATCTGTTTTCGGAAGCTTGTTGGTGTTTATCGTGGATTTTACTAGTTTTGAGGAAATCTGTCATATAGTCACGCACAACGTTTTCCAAGACTTAACATACTGCAGGAAATACGCTAATCGGTCTATAGTCACCTGTCGAATTTGGCTTAACATTCTTGTATATTGGTTGGATTAAGCACGCTTCCATTTAGTAGTATACGTACCACTAACAAGAGAGAGATTTACAACGTCTGGGAGAAGTGGAATAATAGTAGTGACAACGTTTTTAGTCATGCCTATACTCATTCCATCATTACCTGTTGTTTCAGAAGAAATTTGCATGACTGCTTTCGGTACTGTGTACGTAGAAACATGTTTCAAGAAAAATAAAAAATGAATCCATCGAGAATGTGTTATCTTGTGCCTGACAATTTATCGCAACTTGAGGTCTGACTGGTGTTGAGAAAAATCGTTTAATTTGTCCGTTGAGGCTTGCAAAGCGGATCAGACTGTGCCTTTCCTATGTCGAAGCTGCGAACGGAATAGCTGAATAGTCCTTTTGTAGAGTATCATGTTTAACTTGTTTTAAAATTATTTAGTTTATTAGGTAAGATTTTTCCTTGTGGTCTGCACAGAGTACGTTAAGAATATCACACCATGAGCAGAAATTCCTGGAACAGATTTCATTGACGCGAATTACTTTATCTGTCCTCTGTAACTATTAGATCTACGAGGGTGTAACTGTTGAATCCAAAGTTATAATACTTATATCGTTAGAGCGGAAATGTTTCCTTAATTTCTCTGCAGTGAGAGCTTTTAATCGCAGATCTAGCTTTGTGTCCCTGGTAACAATTATATGCTCTTACTGTGACATTAGAGAGAACCAGGCTGATTGAAATGATGATAAAGCTCCGATTTTGAATGGGTTATAGATTATTTCAATTAATTTCTGATCAGATCATTAACTTCGAAAAACAAGAATTATGGTGTCTTTCATCATATGCGTCCACTGTATTTAGTATCTTATTTTACATCAGAGCGATCATTCGCACCCACACTGCCGCCCCCTGTGAGTTACGCTATCTTTAGAAGCGTATAACGTATGGAACGTACAGAGTCGGAAGAGTCGATTGATTTGAGTAAACTCTCCGAGAGAAGAATAACAGGTCTCTGCACAGCATCTGTATCGTAACATCTTTATTACTTTAGCATCTTTCAAATCAATGTTGTTGTTACTTACGTGAAGCTGGGCCACGTTTTATAAATACTGAGCATGTGTGCTGCCATAAAACGTGCTGTGCTGTGTATTCCACCAGTTTTCGAAGACTCCAACAGCACTCGCACAGTGAACGTGCCAAGGTATGGAAATTTTAAAATGTATAACAGAAATACACTTCGAATGCGTCGTACAGAATATAGCCACATTTCAAGTTGTATTAAGACCATTTTATGCATACAGGATGTATCATAAATAACGGTGTGAACGTATACGGTTGAAAGTACACGACGCTAGAAGCAAAAATGTCTCAGCAAAAATGGACTCCAAAATCCATACCTTAAGAGCTATAAACAGTTCTTCTCCTTCGCCACTGTGAAACAAATCTTCCCTACTGCAAACTCTCTCTTCTTTCCATATTCTGAGAGGTGGCAGTATGGAAAAAAAAGTCCGTTTAACATGGGCTCTATAGTGCATATCTTAATAGCTATGAGCACTTGTTCAGTACAAAAGATGTGTTTCACAACAGGGATGTTCAGTAAGTTCTCATGAAGACATAAAACGATGGTTTACTACGTTAACATTAATTACAAAGAAAACTAGTAATTTCACTTACTTGACAGCCACGTCTTGTGCATGGACTATTCCAGGGTTGCATACGCCGCCGGAAGTAATCCTTGTTTCCCGTAACCCGAATACACTCCATATATGTCTCCGAGGAATACTGGGAGAGTCTCACAAGAATGAAGTTTCCTACGCAACCGCAAATTGTGGAATTACGTGCAGTGGAAGAGGTACGGTTCGCCCTTGTCTTCCGGTCGGCCCTCTCTTTTAATCGACAATTTGACATACTTCCGCAAACGCTCTGCTTTCTGGGTGTGTACAGATAGATCGTCCGAAGAGACAAATTCCACAGAACGAATTACAAATTCACGCTGGAATCCTTCTTTCCCCAAGGTGTTGTAGGATTTAAAGCCGTCTATTATCACTGAGAAGATGATTTACTTTACGAGAGATCCTAAAGTTTTCTTGCCCCTCGAATATACTCGATACATGAAGCACTTTCGGGATTCTCTTTTAGTGCCTCTAAAGATTCATATGTGTTCAATTTCGTTTTTTAATGGTCGTCCTTCCTGGTATTTCCGAGTGGCTATATGCGATTCGTCTATTTCAACTACCTTGTTTTGTACGCAGGTAGGAACACTGTCACTCGTGGCTATCACATAGCAGGCTTCTCGACAGGACCCGTACTGTAGGGAAAGACTGGTATTGCAATGATAAAAACTTCAAGCATTTCTTATGTGTAAACTAGCCAGGAAGGAACATAAAGCTTTTTTCCTTTCAGTTGACTTGTGAAGAAACAGAATTATATAACAGTGACAAGATGAGGTGAAAGAAACAAAATATTTACAGTTTCCTTCGTGTAGATGAACTACACACAGGAGCTAAACAGAATAAAACAAATACCAGTCGTCAGTGGTTACGATACCTATACGATAGAGAAACTGAACCAACAAACATGTAAACGGGAAAGGAATGAACAGGCACATACACACGAGACCTTACACATCAAACAAACAATGACCACATGCTAGACACAAAAGAACAACAACACACAGGCAAAAGTAAACGGCACATACGATCAATCAAAAAATTATTCACAACCCTTATATCCAATAATATGTTAAGAAAGTTACTGCCTAAATGCGATGGATGGTTTATGGAGATGGTACTATGTCGAATGCAATAAAAAGAGTGAGTTCGAAAGAGAACTGAGTTCAGACA
The DNA here is from genome assembly GCF_021461385.2 of Schistocerca piceifrons. Taxonomy (NCBI): domain Eukaryota; kingdom Metazoa; phylum Arthropoda; class Insecta; order Orthoptera; family Acrididae; genus Schistocerca; species Schistocerca piceifrons. The sequence continues at coordinate 392,926,453 of NC_060142.1, forward strand.
AGTCAGCAAGCGGTGTTAAGGTACAGGAGACCGTTAGTCTGAAGTAAATGAATGAATTAGGATCATATCTACAGAAAAGTATTATCACAACATTGTCTATGAAAGAATGAGCGGGTAAACGTACTGAATTATCGACTTAATATCACACACTTACGTGTGAATGCATAGAAATATGATCAAATTGATACAATGAAGAATTCTAGAGGTACAAAGGGAAGTTTGGTTTCGGAACAAGTAACTGTACCACTAAAGTAATTATGAATACTCGCATAAACAGAAGAAGAAAGAGAATGTCTTCCTGACGCACAACAAACATTCAGAAACAGAAGACCGAGTGAGTTATTCAAAACCCTGAAATGAGTGAATACAAAATTTAGAGACAAAAGTGTAATCTGGCATATGTATCCGAAAGAGGGAGGAATAATAATACTAGAAGATCACGAAAGAAACAATGGTATTATGAAGGACGTCAAAGAGGGTTTCATTTTGTCTCCACTGTATGAGGAAAAAGGCATGAGGGGACTGAAGAAAATTTCAGAGCAGTATTAATTGTACGCCTAAAGGATACTAATGTTAAGATTCACTGATGATGTAGTCATCCTGCCCTTCATTAAAGATTACATTCAGAGATTAGTGAAGCCGGCCGCGGTGGTCTAGCGGTTCTAGGCGCTCAGTCCGGAACCGCGCGACTGCTACGGTCGCAGGTTCGAATCCTGCCTCGAGCATGGACGTGTGTGATGTCCTTAGGTTAGTTAGGTTTAAATAGTTCTAAGTTCTAGAGGACTGATGACCACAGCAGTTGAGTCCCATAGTTCTCAGAGCCTTAGTGGTTCAGATGTTATGATAATGTAGAAGTGGCTTTTGTAGGTTCAGCTGAAAACATTCTTTTCTTCAGAAGTGCAGAAGTCCATCGATCGATAAATAAGTAAGCCGCTTAACAATAGCATTATATGGTACAGAACAATTCTTTTCATGCTGCTGATTTCTCTTTCAAATCCAAAAAGAAAATCTCATTTTAGATGTGAAAAGCTTTCGGAAGTGACTCTACATGTATCATTTAATATGTTCAGTGTGTCTAGCACACAAGTTCTTTCACTTGGAATTTTGCACTAGTACAACTGCTATGGTTTGTGATTTGAAAAAAGAAAAATTTGTTTTGTTGTTTAAAAAGGTACAGCTGTCATCAGTCCGATGGTTGGTTCGACCACCACAGCGGTTTACTAGGCATGGTCCTGATGGAGGTGGTATGCCATTGCTTTTGAACTGACTTAACGCTACTAGTTATACAGTTTAACATGGTTTCCGAACTACGACGCCACTCTGGATTTGTCACAACAAACACTGCCAGAGGTGAACGAAGTTATAAGTGACAGATTGAAAGACTAGGATAGATCGGGGATCGAACGCTAATTTTACAGAACTGAAAATTATTATTGAGACTGTATCTGTCTGTAGTTGTAATTTTTACGCATAAGAACTCTAATAGCGAGAATACAAACTACACATTTACCTGTTCATTTTATTAGAGGTGTGTGCGTAGCATATGCGGTTTCTTTTTTGCTACAATTTTTGTCTGTCATGTAACAGAGGAAACTGTAATTATTATTAGAGTTTATTTCGTATAGTTAAACCTTGTCCTGTGGCATCGAAGTTCCTCGTGGCAGCTTCCCTGGGTAAAATTTTGTTTTTCAGACCGCGTGAAATCGAACTCGAGCTTTCGAAGATGAGCTCCATCTTCTCCGCCATGAGGTGACTGCCGGGAGCGACGTCTGCTTCCTTTATAGTGGCCTACAAGCTGGAGGTTGGTCGGATGACATCGCTTCGAATTCTAACTTCTGGTGGCTGTGACGTCGCCTGGAGGTCGGGTTTCGCATGCGCAAATGCAAGACTTGGGTAATGCTGTGGTAAGCCCCCTCTACGCCCCCGGTCTGCGACTGAGGGGCGGACTGATCGGAGACAGCCTGGAGCAACACCTATCCGTTTAAGAGTTCCAGTTTTTGGTTGTATTTCTTTGAAGGTACTCCGTCTCAAGTGCTCGTCTCCAGGCTCCACTCAGATCATAATCTCCGTTTCCGTTAAAACTTTTACCGCACACGTGGAATTCTACCGCTTCTTTTATTACGGAATCACAGAACGTCGTTGCATGGAAGAAGACCTCCGTTTGCCCAATGTGATCTTGTGCCATTCCGTAAGTCTTGTGTTCCGCTAGCGCTGATTGCTCCAGGTTTCTGTACTTGCTGTGCCGTCTTTTTTCAGTGTAGCAGCTGGTTACTGTACGGACTGTCTGCACAACGTAATTGTCACCACAATTCAAATGGCGCACGTTAGACATCAGGTATTCTCAAATCTAAACTGTCTTTCACTGGACGCAGCATTTCCTTAATTTTCGCCGGCCGCTATGGCCGAGCGATTCTAGGCGCTTCAGTCCGGAACCGCGCTGCTGCTACGGTCGCAGGTTCGAATCCTGCCTCAGCCATGGATGTGTGTGATGTCCTAAGGTTAGTTAGGTTTAAGTAGCTCTATGTCCAGGGGACTGACGACCTCAGGTATTAAGTCCCATAGTGCTCAGAGCTATTTGAACCATTTTGAACGTTAATTTTCCGCGGAGATCGGAGGACTGGTCTAACATCATATCTACGTAATATATGCTCAATTTTCCTTTTGAGGTCGTTCCGTAGATCTGAAGTACTGCTATGGGTCTGTCTCCTTATGTTGGCTGGATGGTTTGCACCTACGTTTACCAGCAAATGCAGCTCTAATTTGATGCTGTTCGTATTCGTTTTTCCAGAACACATTCTTAAGACGTCTAGTTCCTAACCCATACAACTATTATCTGAAACTGTGTGCGTTCTGTATAATGAAGTGCTCACGACATAATGCTTTTCAGCTGGATGATAGAAAGTGGCACATTTAAATAAGGATCCATTTGAGTCGGTTTTCTGTCCACAGAGCGACCCAATCGTCCATTCAATTTGTGCTCCAGCAAGAAGTCCAAAACCAGTAACCTGCGTTCCTTTTCCACCTCCATAACAACACTGGTTTTCGGATATATCGAATTCATGTGGTCCAAGAAATGATGCACTGCAGCCATTCATTGACGCCAGTATGGAAACGTCTCATCCACATATTTAGATGGTGTAGCAAAAAGGTATGGTCAAATTTTCAGAAAACGTTCCTCAAACGTAGAGAAAAAAATATTTTATATGGGCATGGCTCCAGAAACACTTTCTTTCTATGCTAGATCTCAGTTTCTACAGCTCTTCAACATATTATTCATTTATTTTGCAGTCAAGCTTCACCCGTGAACAGCACATTTACATTTGCACTAAAGTGGGTTATGACGCGTTGTTGAATGAATCGAAGAGTGCCCGTGCAGGAAAATCAGCGTCTGATAGTGTGTGCACACGCTGTATCTGGTACAGATACAACAAGCTGCCATGCAGCACTCTCCAGATAGTCAAGTGGCCAAAGTTACTTGTTGCAGCTACTTTGCTTGTCTACTCTGACACTAGGTTTGTTGTGAGCTGCATGAAGAAGTTCCTCTGCCAGGTGAGGCACCCTCGTCCTTGTAGGCCTCCCCCAGTCGCCAGCAGTACGCTTATACGTCACATGTCCGTAAGACGACGATTAGTAGCTTAAACAGTCCTCCTGCCGGACGCTGTCCGTCTGAAAATCTCCCCCGACACGAACACTGACCGCCACGGCCACTACCTTCTTCTAATCCGTACAGCAAATAGGCATCTGCAACTCCGTTTTTGAATACACTTCCATGGATCTGTACCGAAAACCAAGTTCGTGATGAGCAATTGAAACGTCCCCTTAGAAAAATTAAGAATGACTGTGCTGGAAAAACTCTTACGTTATTTGATTTTCAAACAGCTGAGCAAAACTGAACGCACTCAGACATTTCTCCCTTTACTTGTTCTCATCATCACTAAACTGACACACAATATTTTTAGCGCAACGCAATCTGACTTTCAATAATCCCCACAAAAGAATGGCCCTGACTAACAATAATCTATACCTTTCATGAATCACTTATCTCACAAAAATCTTCGTTACTCGAACTACTGCAATACAGCGAGCGCCACTACTGCCAGCTAAATAAAAGATTCTAACTACTGAGGGCACTAACTACTGATAGGCATAGTTAGCAAATGAAAGATTTTGATAGAGAACAAGCAATGCATTTACCTTAATAGTGTTCAAAAGTCATAATATATACGACAGTTCATGACATCCAGCCTTACAAATTTCCTTTTTCTGACGGACACACGTCCAGATCGTCCGCTCTCAAAACTCTGGCATCTCTTTCCCCACATCCATCACTGCTGGCGGCTCACTTCCAACTGCCCAACGCTATGCGCTGTTCACATCCAACTGCCCAACACTACAACAGCGAATATTCCAACAATGCCAACCAGCCACAGACTGCACACAGCACAGTCAGTGATTTTCATATAGAGCGCTACGTGGCGTTACCAACATGAAAACCTAAAGAGCCTACTTACACAATAAACAGTTGATGCTACGTGCTTGGACAGTACGTGATGAACATTAAACTATTGATGTTAAATGCTTGATGCTCGTAAAGCAATCAGGTTAGTCGCATGTTAACCACAAGCAATCAAGTGAGTAACGTGTAAAAATTACTTTCGTTCAAATGGAACTACAAACGCTTGCAGTGAACCTACAGATTACAACTTACTGTACATTCTAACCAAACGCAGCCGACATGGTATGTTAAGCACTTCATGTAACAAAACGTCTCATGTAATGCTCGTTCGTTCTGTTTCCGTGCGTGTCCCATGAGTAATGTGATTATGAAGAGAAATAGAAAATGAGCTCTAACACGGAAATAAAGCGTTTCCAGGTCCTTGTCCATATAACATATTTTGTTCCTCTGTGTGTGAGGAACATTTCCTGAAATTTTAGTCATACTCTTTTCTTACACCCTGCATAAAAAGAAGTTAAGCAGAGAGGAGCAGAATGTAACGCCTGTTCTTCAAAAGCTTCCGTGAAGAAGATTTCAATAGCTGGTAAATGGGAATGCCGTGTGGCTACGGCCTTCTATCGGGTAGACCGTTCGCCTGATACATGTCTTTCGAGCTGACGCCATTCGACGACTTGTGTGTCGATGGGGATGAAATGATAATGATAAGGACAACACAGCAAAAAAATGGTTAAAATGGCTCTGAGCACTATGGGACTTAACTTCTGAGGTCATCAGTTCCCTAGAACTTAGAACTACTTAAACCTAACTAACCTAAGGACATTACACACATCCACGCCCGAGGCAGAATTCGAACCTGCGACCGTAGCGGTCGCGCGGTTCCAGACTGTAGCGCCTCGGTCACACTGGCCGGCTAAGGAAAACACAAGACCCCGTCCCTGAGCGATGAAAATCCCCGACCCAGCCAGGAATCTAACCAGGTCAGTTAGATATGGCATTTCAATTACTGGTGATAACAGACAACTCGTAGCCCTACCATCGCTCATTTCGTAATATTTTCCACTGTACAGAAATCTCAAGTCGACTAACGTGGCCTGAACACCGAGAAGGTTTTATACGAACGTTGTCCTAAATTTGTTTCCTTTCACGGCTGTGCTGCCTGTAAGTCTCGTGCATCTGTTAAGCCATCTGCTTCGGCCGTGTTAGGTTCGCGGCGCGGAGCGAAGGAGCGTCCCCCAACGCGTAGGACGTAGGCAGCCCTTTCTGCCCTTTGGCATCCTGCGGTTCCTCCTCACGTCCGGCGTCTCGCGAAGCCTCACAAAAGAAGGGCGCCTCCCTCCTCAACCCGATACCCAGTGTTTGTCCCTTCTGCAACCAATGTGGACAAACAGCTACACACGTCCACCGTCTCCAATACGGCATCAAGAACGATGTACTCCTTTTCTATTTGTTAGTAAAAAGATAAAACTAAATCATAGAAACGCCACGTAACTGAGTACATAGTTGTGCAAGGTGGGCAAATTTCGACCTAGCACAATGATGACTCTGATATCACTCAAAATGTGTTTTTATCATGTTTGTACATGTGCGATAATGGTCTGGGAAATAGTTTTGTTTGTTCGGCTTTTTACAATCGTTGTATTACACTACCACTCATTAATTTCAGTACACTCTGGTATTTCAGATTTACAACACAAATTAAACTTTATTTCTCACAAAATGAAATTATATTAACTTCCACATACAGGGTGGTCCATTGATCGTGACCGGGCCAAATATCTCATGAAATAAGCGTCAAACGAAAAAACTACAAAGAACGAAACTTGTCTAGCTTGAAGGGGGAAACCAGATGGCGCTGTGGTTGGCCTGCTAGATGGCGCTGCCATAGGTCAAACGGATATCAACTGCGTTTTTTTTTTAAATAGGAACCCCCATTTTTATTACATATTCGTGTAATACGCAAAGAAATATGAATGTTTTAGTTGGACCACTTTTTTCGCTTTGTGATAAATGGCGCTGTAATAGTCACAAACATATGGATCGCAATTTTAGGCGAACAGTTGGTAACAGCTAGGTTTTTTAAATTAAAATACAGAACGTAGGTACGTTTGAACATTTTATTTCGGTTGTTCCAATGTGATACATGTACCTTTGTGAACTTATCATTTCTGAGAACGCATGTTGTTACAGCGTGATTACTTGTAAATACCACATTAATGCAATAAATGCTCAAAATGACGTCCGTCATCATACGTGTAACGACATTCCTCTCAACAGCGAGTAGTTCGCCTTCTGTAATATTCGCACATGCATTGACAATGCGCTGACGCATGTTGTCAGGCGTTGTCGGTGGATCACTATAGCAAATATCCTTCAACTTTCCCCGCAGAAAGAAATCCGGGGACGTTGGATCCGGTGAACGTGCTTCGACGACCAATTCAATACCGCTTCAACCGCACAGCGAGCTATGTGCCGGACATCCATCATGTTAGAAGTACATCGCTATTCTGTGATGCAGTGAAACATCTTGTAGTAACATCGGTAGAACATTACGTAGGAAATCAGCATACATTGCACCATTTAGATTGCCATCGATAAAATGGGAGCCAATTATCCTTCCTCGCATAATGCCGCACCATACATTAACCCGCCAAGGTCGCTGATGTTCCACTTGTCGCAGCCATCGTGGATTTTCCGTTGCCCAATAGTGCATATTATGCCGGTATACGTTACCGCTGTTGGTGAACGACGCTTCGTCGCTAAATAGAACACGTGCAAAAAATCTGTCATCGCTCCGTAATTTCTCTTGCGCCCAATGGTAGAACTGTACACGACGTTTAAACTCGTCGCCATGCAATTCCTGATGCATAGAATTACGGTACGGGTGCAATCGATGTTGATGTAGCATTCTCAACAACGACGTTTTTGAGATTCCAGATTCTCGCGCAATTTGTCTGCTACTGATGTGCGGATTAGCCGCAAGAGCAACTAAAACACCTACTTGGGAATCATAATTTGTTGCAGGTCGTGGTTGACATTTCACATGTAGCTGAACACTTCCTGTTCCCGTAAATAACGTAACTATCCGGCGAACGGTCCGGACACTTGGATGATGTCGTCCAGGATAACGAGCAGCATACATAGCACACTCTCATTGGGCATTTTGATCACAATAGCCATACATCAACACGATATCGACCTTTTCCGCAATTGGTAAACAATCCATTTTAACACGGGTAATGTATCACGAAGCAAATACCGTCCGCACTGGCGGAATGTTACGTGATACCACGTATTTACACGTTTGTGACTATTACAGCGCCATCTATCACAAAGCGAAAAAAGTGGCCCAACTGAAACATTCATATTTCTTTACATACTACACGAATATGTAATAAAAATGGGAGTTCCTACTTAAAAAAAACGCAGTTAATATCCGTTTGACCTATGGCAGCGCCATCCATCTGGCCAACCATAGCGCCATCTGGTTTCCCCCTTCAAGCTAGACGAGTTTCGTTCTTTGTAGTTTTTCGTTTGATGCTGATTTCGTGAGATATTTGGCCCAGTCACTATCAATGGACCACCCTGTATATAATACATCACAATCATTAATTTTACTTTCATCAAAGTATCCTCCTTTGGATTTAATGAATGCCTCACAAACTCGAGGCATGCGGTCAATCAGTTTTTGTTAAGTATCGTGAATCTATATGATTCCACACATCCTTAACAATATTCCAGAGATGTTCCTTGCTGGGTATATTAACTTCTCTGATACGTCTGTCCACTTCATCCCAGACAATTTCAGTGAGATTACAATCGGGGCTTTGGGCCGGCCACACCATATCATTCAGTACTTTCTGTTTTTCCTTTGATGCATTGTAGTTCGTACAGTATGCCGACTGATGTTTTGGGTCATTATCCTGTTGTAAGGTGAACCTTTTCCCTATTAAGCGCAATCCACTTCGTATTGCATGATACTGAAGTATGCGGTGGTACTGCTTCTGATCCATCCATCCTTCTATTTTCACAATGTTGCCAACTCTGTCTCCGGTAAAATATCCCCAAACCGTAATAGAATCTCCACCGTGTTTAACTGTAGGCAGAACACACTGCTGGGCTACCCTTTCCCCTACAAATCGGCGAACAAATATTCTCCTTCGGGTTCCAAAAATCTCGAACCTCGATTCATCGGTGAATAACACCTTCGTCCACCCTTCGGATGTCCAATTACGATATTTTCTAGCCCATTCAAGTCTCTTCTGTTTATTTATGGGCCTTAGAAGGGTTTTTCTTTCTGTGACATATCGTTTCAAGCCGGCTTCAGTCAGTCTTCTTTTTACTGTTGCAACAGATATTATTGTCATGTTCACTTCTACCAATTCTGCACGAATTTGCGGCGCTGTTTTGAAACTGTTTCTATTACTGGTAATTCCGATATATTTATCGTCACTTTTAGTTGTTTTACGAGGTCTTCCTGGTCGTGGTATGTCCTTATTGCTACCTGATGCCTTCCGGCGGTGAAGGGTGTATTGCACTCCCCCTGTAGACACACTACACTGTTTCGCAATTTGGCTAAGTGCTACAATTGTAGCACGTTATTCTATGGATATCTCCACTCGTGGAGTCATACTATCGATGTGCACACTTCAATGTCACGAAGGAACTGACGTGCAGGAACCACATGTTATGTATCGTAGCAATGCTTGCCGTTCCCTGCGGACGTCACTACAGGGAACAACACAGGTGCACCAAATGCGGAGTCGGTCGGCAAGAAGGTAAACAAACATATCAGATTAGTACGTAACGGTTATGTACACAACATTGTTTGTAGGATACTATTGTATCTCGATGACCACAAACAAAAATCATGACATGTGTACAACTGTTGTACTATTCCTTTTCTTCCTCAACCGTACCCACGGTATTACACCTTTTGTACGGAGAACTAGATGTCATTTATTGGGTGTATTGAAATTAACGAGCGGTAGTGTATGTGTGTTCATAAAGTGAAATATCATGTCATACTCATTTTTTCGTAGAATTTACGTAAAGCAAATTCATCCAAAGTTGGTGAAGATTTACAAGAAGGGCTTTACTTCATTATAAATGAGTAAGATGTGGACAGATGAATTCAAATGTGCCGTTACCTCTCTTGAAGTAGAGCCACATGAAGGGCATCTCAGAGTTGTTCAAATGGTTCAAATGGCTCTGAGTACTATGGGACTCAACTTCTTAGGTCATCAGTCCCCTAGAACTTAGAACTACTTAAACCTAACTAACCTAAGAACATCACACACATCCATGCCCGAGGCAGGATTCGAACCTGCGACCGTAGTGGTCTCGCGGTTTCATATCAGAATTGTAATCGCAGATAAAAACATCGAGAAGTGCAAAATATGGTATCGGATAAAATAAATGATGACATACGTATCTAAAGCGTAATAATAACAATTACTATTATTATTATTATTATTATTATTATTATTATTATTATTACATTGTAGAGCCAAAGAAACTGGTACACCTGCATAATATCGTGCAGGGCCCCCGCGAGCATGCAGACGTGACGCAACACGACTTGGCATGGACTCGACTAATGTCTGAAATGGTGATGGAGGGAATTGACACCATGAATCCTGCGGGACTGTCCATAAATCTGTAAGAGCACGAGGGGATGAAGATCTTTTCTGAATAGCACGTTGGAAGGAATCCCAGATATGCTCAATAATGTTCATGTCTGGGGAGTCTGGTGGCCAGTGGAAGTGTTTAAACTCAGAAGAGTGTTGCTAGAGCCACTCTACAGCAATTCTGGACGTGTGGGGTGTCACATTGTCCTTCTGGAATAGCCCAAGTCCGTCGGAATGCACAATGGACATGAATGGATGCAAGTGGTCAGAAAGGATGCTTAGTAGATGTCACCTGTCAGAGTCGTATCTAGACGTATCAGGGGTCCCATATCACTCCAACTGCACACATCCCCCACCACTAAAGAGCCTCCACCAGCTTGAAAAGTCTCCTACTGTCATGCAGGGTCCATGGATTCGTGAGGTTGTCTCCACACCTTTGCACGTCCATCCGCTCGATCCAATTTGGAGACGAGGCGTAAAGCTCTGTGTCGTGCAGTCATCAAGGGTACAAGAGTGGGCCTTCGGCTCCGAAAACTCATATCGATGATGTTTCATTGAATGGTTCGCACGCTGACACTTGTTGATGGCCTAGCACTGAAATCTGCAGCAATTTTTGGAAGAGTTGCACTTCCCTCACGTTGAACGATTCTCGTAGTTGATTCCATTCTTGCAGGACGTTTTCCCGGCCGCAGCGATGTCGGAGATTTGATATTTTACCGGATTCATGATATTTACGGTACATTCGTGAAATGGTCGACGGGGAAATCCCCATTTGATCGCTACCTCGGAGATGCTGTGTCCCATAGCTCGTGCACCGACTATAACACCACGTTAAAATCCACTTAAATCTTGATAAGCTGCCATTGTAACAGCAGTAACCGCCAGCGGACAAGCCTTACATCTACATGTCGTGCGGCCACAAACAGCGATAACGCTATAAGCTATGAACACAGAGTGATCGAATGACATTACAGTCATCATGGCTGCAAATGTACGCGGTACACATATCGACAATAACAATGAGCACTGTATCTCCTGGGTAGACAGAGAGGATTGGAGAAAAGGGATAAAGAGAAAGGGTCTTTGCTAGGGACACTGATATACCAAGGAAAGTCAATGGCAGGCTTAGGACGGAATGTGTGGTCATAAAGGTGAGATGCTTCCCTCCCTCCACCCACCCTCTGGAAAACTACTGAAGAGTAGTGCACAATTAGAGCCCATAAGATGACGAGAGGCCTTTAGCGTCACATCGCCTCATGTCAGGGGCAGGCCGACTTGAAGGGGAAAGCTGTACAAAACTCGGAGGCGGAACACTACAAACAGAGAGTAAGAAAGAGTGTAAAGGGAAGTCAGTGAAATCAGAGGAGTCAGAGAGACAGAGAGAAGCAGAAGAGCAGCCAGGCAGAGCTAGTCGGAAGTAGTTGCAGTAGTGTCAGCAAATTTGATGAAATCATAAGCAAACAGCTGGGAAATTCCGTGTGTCGTCTAGTAGGTGCGGACTCAGTTAATATTGACAGACTCATTTCAAAGCAAACGGATCGTTGCTAGCCAGTCGGCGTCTTTGTACTAAGACTTGGCCTCTTCGTGGATACAACTCCTTCAAGGCAAGCATAGCAAGAGCTGAACCTGTATAGTGAATAAATTTAGAAGTTGCAAAACATTTCGAGTTGAGGTTATTCCAAATCACTTTCCAATCCTTACCTTTGTAATAAGGAATTTGACATTATAGCTAGGTCAAGACTCCCTCTCATATAGACCAACCGGCTAATTTCCTTCTCACGAACCCTCAGGTAATACTCACGCTTAAGACGCGATATTTGACCACTCTACGATTTGTGGCATTTTCCGTAAGACGTACCAAACTCTCTGCGAGGTACCATTATTTTCATCCTGAACAAACAATCACTGACAGTTTACATATTACCCATGAATTTCGAATACAAGGGCAGTTCTCAAACTGTGAAAGAGCTATCGATTGTAAAAAACACACTAAAGCAGTACTGTAAATGCTGCCAGACGCGTTTGGAGCAGAGGAGGCTTTTGGCTAACTTCCAATGTGAAGTGGCCCTACACACGCCGGTCAAAGGATGCACAAATTTTGTACGAACATATTTTTAATTCCCATGTGTAAAGCTAATTATTATGACAACTGTGCCCAAGCATAACTACTCGAAAAGCTGGGCTCATTGGAAACACTCATGTAATATTATGTTTTCTCCTCCAGCGCTAGTGGATAATGAAGATCATATACAGGATATTATATTTGGCAATTGGTGCCAAGATGTTTTGCAGCAGGATGTGAACAGGGACGTAAGATCTTTCAGTAAAAGAAACTGAACTAGAAATATTTTGTGTAGGCTGTGCTGGGCAGCTTCCAAGAAAGTTAAGAATTACGTTGCACCATACACAGCTGTATTACCTTACTTTTATTAAAGATAATTCATTTCGGTCCAGAATCAGGCCATCTTCGGGTCTCAAAAAAGAAATTCACATATTAAATGTCCAGTTGCCATCCCAAATACAATTTACAGAAGTTTTCTTTATTATTGTTAACTGTCTATGCTTAACGGTTTTGGCTTGACCGTATCAGAGACGGTTTTGTCTATGCTGTACTCCTACTTTGAACTGATGATAAATTAGTAACAATGGAACTTACGTAAATTGCACTTGGCATTGCAACCAGACAATGCATAGCTGAACTGTTGTCTGAGACCGGATGATGGACTCATTCTGGACCGGAAACGATAGTCTTAAATAAAAATGAGGTAGTGCAGCTGTGTATTGTACAGTACAATTCTTAAACTGGAGTGCATTGTGCTTGGACGTAATTGGCTGCACTACGCGCCACACTTACGCATTACATACAAGCCAATATATCAAGAATGGATATAGATGTTGCTTATTTCCCAGTTTGAAATACAATTTCGATATGTTAGCTACATTTCATATGCGTCAACGTATGACCTAAGGAGAACCAAACACAATTTCCACGTAATGTTTTTATCACTGCAACGTCTTAAAATTTCGTGCTATGAGTTTCCTGCAGTAACTGTGACGAATAACGAAAAGAAATGCCGTCCATTATTGAGCATCTGCAGGCTGATTTTTTCACATAATAGTTTTGCTAAAACCGAATGAAAAGTATTTTATAGCAGACAGAATGTCCGCTCGAGTGCTTCACAGATAATTCGTATTGCGTCAGTGGCCACACGTGATGTCATGCTCAGTGTATTCTAGTTCAAATGGTTCAAATGGCTCTGAGCACTATGGGACGTAACATCTATGGTCATCAGTCCCCTAGAACTTAGAACTACTTAAACCTAACTAACCTAAAGACATCACACAACACCCGGTCATCACGAGGCAGAGAAAATCCCTGACCCCGCCGGGAATCGAACCCGGAAACCCGGGCGCGGAAAGCGAGAACGCTACCGCACGACCACGAGCTGCGGACAGTGTATGCTGTGATTGGCGGCGTGAACTTCTGACGTGGCATCCAGCGGGCAGAAAAGTTCGACATCGGCAGACTACGATGCAATGCTTGACACGTTCTGCCGCAGGGGGTGTCTTGATGTCAACCCTGCCGCTGCAACTAACATTTATTCGTGGAAGCCTCTAGTGGAAACCGAGCTTTCGAGACCTCTTGGCAGCCGCTCCGTCAGACAACGTATCACTGGCTTCAAGAGTATGCTCTGCAATCTCGGCGACCTGTCAGATGAATTCCACCCAAAAATCTCCCTGTGTGTCGGCAATTTGATGTTTCCAATTTATGTACATGTATCTTCTAATGGATAATGGGACAGCTGCTGTTCCGTTAAAGTGTAGTAACAATAACAGCGCAGTTGTGTGTATTACCTTTATTTAATTGCTACCAGTTTCGGTGTTACGAGGGGCATTCAATAAGTAATGCAACACAATTTTTTCTGAAAGCTGGTTGGTTTTGTTAAGGATTCCAATTCAGCACATTATTCCCCACTCTTCTGGTTATTTTCCAACATAATCTCCGTTCAATGGGACGGCCTTACGCCACGTTACTGGGAGGGTCTGTCTGCCCGCACGGTACGACTCTACTGGTCGACGACAGAGCCAGTGCCTTGCTGCATCAGTAAGCTCCCCATCATCCACGTACTGAGCCTACGGAATATCAGACCAGCTGTGTGGCTGGATTGAAGAGTTTTTAGCAAACAGAACACAGCATGTTGTTATCAATGGAGAGACGTCTACAGACGTTAAAGTAACCTCTGGCGTGCCACAGGGGAGTGTTATGGGACCATTGCTTTTCACAATATACATAAATGACCTAGTAGATAGTGTCGGAAGTTCCATGCGGCTTTTCGCGCATGATGCTGTAGTATACAGAGAAGTTGCAGCATTAGAAAATTGTAGCGAAATGCAGGAAGATCTGCAGCGGATAGGCACTTGGTGTAGGGAGTGGCAACTGACCCTTAACACAGACAAATGTAATGTATTGCGAATACATAGAAAGAAGGATCCTTTATTGTATGATTATATGATAGCGGAACAAACACTGATAGCAGTTACTTCTGTAAAATATCTGGGAGTATGCGTGCGGAACGACTTGAAGTGGAATGATCCTATAAAATTAATTGTTGGTAAGGCGAGTACCAGGTTGAGATCCATTGGGAGAGTCCTTAGAAAATGTAGTCCATCAACAAGGGAGGTGGCTTACAAAACACTCGTTCGACCTATACTTGAGTATTGCTTATCAGTGTGGGATCCGTACCAGATCGGGTTGACGGAGGAGATAGAGAAGATCCAAAGAAGGGCGGCGCGTTTCGTCACAGGGTTACTTGGTAACCGTGATAGCATTACGGAGATGTTTAGGAAACTCAAGTGGCAGACTCTGCAAGAGAGGCGCTCTGCATCGTGGTGTAGCTTGCTGTCCAGGTTTCGAGAGGGTGCGTTTCTGGATGAGGTATCGAATATATTGCTTCCCCCTACTTATACCTCCCGAGGAGATCACGAATATAAAATTAGAGAGATTAGAGCGCGCACGGAGGCTTTCAGACAGTCATTCTTCCCGCGAACCATACGCGACTGGAACAGAAAAGGGAGGTAATGACAGTGGCACGTAAAGTGCCCTCCGCCACACACCGTTGGGTGGCTTGCGGAGTATAAATGTAGATGTAGATGTACTGCTTCCCATGGAGTGCATCCTTCATCGGGACAAACGAAAGATCTGGGCCGTAGGGCTGATGAGGAAGTACAGTCCAATGGAGTTTTGTGAGCTCCTCTCTCTCGTGTCAAGCCTTGCGTTGTCATGGAAAAGGACAAGTTCTTTTGCATTTTTGTGGCGACGGACACGCTGAAGTCAATTCTTGAATTTCCTAAGGGTAGAGCAGTACACTTCAGAGTTTATTCTCACCAACTGCGACATGGTCGCGTATACAAACAGTGATCCAATATTCTCAAATGTTTTTTATTCCAGTCTTTGATCACAATATGAATTCTTTAGACGATGACCGGTGTATATATTTGTATATTATAGATCTGAGGCTGGTCATTACGGACTGAAACCGGTCATCGTCTAAAGAATTCATATTGTGATCAAAGACTGGAATAAAAAACATCAGAGTTTATTTTTGCACATCGGGGGGGGGGGGGAGGGGCATTAAACGGAATAACCCCTTCAGAGTCCCAGAAGACTGTCACCATTACTTTACCGGTTGAAAATTGGGTTTTTAATTCACTCCATGGATTGTTGTTTCGTTTCAGATTCGAAGGGATGAACCCTGGATTCATCGCCCGTTGTTGTTGTTGTTGTGGTCTTCAGTCCTGAGACTGGTTTGATGCAGCTCTCCATACCACTCAATCTTGTGCAAGCTTCTTCATCTCCCAGTACCTACTGCAGCCTACATACTTCTGAATCTGCTTAGTGTATTCATCTCTTGGTCCCCCTCTACGATTTTTACCCTCCACGCTGCCCTCCAGTACTAAATTGGTGATGCCTTGATACCTCAGAACATGTCCTACCAACCGATCCCTTCTTCTAATCAACTTGTGCCACAAACTCCTCTTCTCCCCTATTCTATTCAATACCTCGTCATTAGTTATGTGATCTACCCATCTAATCTTCAGCATTCTTCTGTAGCACCACATTTCGAAAGCTTCTATTCTCTTCTAGTCCAAACTATTTATCGTCCATGTTTCACTTCCATACGTGGCTCCACTCCATACAAATACTTCCAGAAACGACTTCCTGACACTTAAATCAATACTCGATGTTAACAAATTTCTCTTCTTCAGAAACGCTTTCCTTGTCATTGCCAGTCTACATTTTATATCCTCTCTACTTCGACCATCATCAGTTAGTTTGCTCCCCAAGTAGCAAAACTCCTTTACTACTTTAAGTGTCTCATTTCCCAATACAATTGCCTCAGCATCACCCAACTTAATTCGACTACGTTCCATTATCCAAGTTTTGCTTTTGTTGATGTTCATCTTATACCCTCCTTTCAAGACACTATCCATTACATTCAACTGCTCTTCCAAGTCCTTTGCTGTCTCTGACAGAATTACAATGTCGTCGGCGAACCTCAATGTTTTTATTTCAACCCTGTCTCACTCCCTTCCCAACCACTGCTTCCCTTTCATGCCCCTCGACCCTTATAACTGCCATCTGCTTTCTGTACAAATTGTAAATAGTCTTTCGCTCCCTGTATTTTACCCCTGCCACCTTCAGAGTTTGAAAGAGAGTATTCCAGTCAACATTGTCAAAAGCTTTCTCTAAGTCTACAAATACTAGGAATGTAGATTTGTCTTTCCTTAGTCTATTTTCTAAGATACATCGCCCTTGAGGATGTTAAAAAAAATTGTCGCCATCAGCCTCGTAATATGCAAGCAATTCCGCACAGATAGTCCATCGTTGCTCTTTATGGTCTTCCTTTTGGCGACGAGTGACCTAGTGGGCACACACCTTTGAGTACCCCAACTGTTGGACGAGTATGTCAGCACATCCAATAGAGTGAGGTGTTTCACTGTGACCCGCTGATCACCTCGAATGAGAGTGCCCGCACGTTCCAGCATTGCAGGAGTCCAGACGTGTGCGACAGGCCGGCATGTGGGAGTTTGGACAGTTTTGCGTGACCTTGTTGCAGTGATGACAGACACCTCGCCCAGCGACTCACCGGGCTTTTGTTGACATTATGCAAGCGCCTATTAATGTCTGCGATGCTCTTGTTTTCCACTGAAAGAAACTCAATGACAACTCTGCTCTTGGTGCGCCTTTCCGTCACAGACCCGTTTTGAAGACACGTACAGCTCCGCCACCTTTCGGAACTGATGGTACTGTAGATGCTGAAGCAGAAATATTCCACGATGTTCCACAAATTCCGAATTTTTCGACCGAAACTGACCGAGGAAAAAAATCAATCATCTTCAGGTACCTGTATCCAAGATGAACCCGAAGATGGTGGATTCTATCATCGAAACCAGTTGCATTTAAATAAAACTAACACACGCAGCTGATGGTGTTAGTGTTGCTACACATTAATGCGAAATCTTCTCCACTAAGTGTATCCAGGAACAGGATGCTGCCCTGTTCACAGACGATTCTTGATGAAGACTGCAGAGTAAAGCTCGATTTACCTTGACAGAACGAAATGGGACGTAAGGGAACAGGATGGAACAGAATGCCTAAACACTGCACAGTGCTTTTCAGATCGTCAGTGGGACAGAAGAAAATGTCAACAGCAAGATTCGTCAGGATAAAATTTTTGACTTCGATGTTGATGATTGGGAGGTGTCGTTGTCTGCTATCATCAGAACTTAATCTATTCTCACGGAGCTTATAGCAGTGGTTTTCATGTTTTTGTCTCTCTTTATACTGTATTTTATTACGTGTTTTTGCAAAATCTTGAATATGTTGTATGACAACTTGGGTATTTCTTCCATCAGTGTTCTTCGACGAAAGAAGCCAGATATCTGGAACAAAGAAAAAGCCAACGATGTGTATATATAAGAACATAAAATGATGGAACAGTTTCCTCAACTAACCTTGTTTTGACAGAGAAAAGTCAGCTCTATTGAACGAGAAACATAGTATAGTTTTTGAAAAAACACAATAGTTAAAGTAAAATGTCTCAGCTTGTTTAATGTGTTCGTATATATTTTCTCTAGCAATAAACGTCGAACCTTTGAAAGTTTTTGGACCATACTTATCATTTTATTGCACTTCTTACCACTTTCTCATGAAAACTTTGTCAAGAACATCTGTTATGAAATTTGCTTTGTCTATTAATAAACTAGATCATAACTAGTTATTTAATTCTGATACTATATTCCGACTTAGACGTCAGAAACTCACTTTCGGCATTTGATAATGAGCTAAGCAAAGTGACTGTGTTCACTTTCCAACTTTCCATCTAGTGTAAATTCTGTGGCTCGACCTTAATTATTTTAGCTTGTTTTATCTGGCACGTCCTGTGGAAACACTATAAGCGAAACGTTATTGTAGACACTAGCCGATTTGATGATTTCGTAAGTATATTTGGAGTAGCATCATGCTACGAGCGCGGACGCTACTGCGTGTGTTTGATGTGGGTACCATGACATTTATCATCTATTAGGTGGATAACAGCCTAGAGGACGAATACCTCCAACATGGGCACAATGCGTCTAGAATGGCCATCTCAGACCCCGACTGAAGATGCGCTGTACCGACCGGAGACTGCAACACTAACAGTGGCACTACGGACTACAGTAGACCTCTGATGCAACACATCCACTTGTATGAGATTTTCACTCTGCAGCGGAGTGTGCGCTGATATGAAACTTCCTGGCAGATCAAAACTGTGTGCCCGACCGAGACTCAAACTCGGACTGTATCAGCCAGACATTTCACGCAGGAGTTGCAGATGAACATGTAAACTTCAGGTGCAGGCCGCAAACACAATTTCCACTCACCTTGCGTCTTCTATAGCTGTGTCTCTCGCGCATAAGATACAACACGGTCATGGGTGAGTTGATAGCACTCACCTATACTGTACTGAGGATCGCTTACAGGTTTTATGGGTTTCTTGGCTATTGGTACTATATTTGCAAGTATTTTTAAGGGTGCCATGATACTTTTATTTATCACAGTAACTATCCTGGTGGAATCTGTATCACTCGTAATCACAAATACTTTGAAAATAATGACACACACAGTTGAAACTGAATATAGCACACTCTCGCATCATGTACGTCTTTCTCCATGCAAATTCACCCACAGACTGACGCCACGACATAGTATCAAGCCGTTCTGTGGTCTCTGTCCTCGAATAGGAGCCAATCAGAGGCCAGGACGTGCTTTAGATAGCCAATGAGAGACGAGGAAACGTATTTCTCATACTTTCACGTCATCGACACGCATCCAGTGCATTATCACGGCACAATGACTATCGCCGAAGTGAGTTCATCCCATACTGCAGATTATTACAGTTCCCGTGTACCGCATTATTCGCCTATAATAGTTGTCTCCCAATAAACGAACATTATGTTTCTGGTTTAGTAGAGGTCAGCATAGGACCAATTACAACTTATCTCGCAGTGCGAGATCTTAGTGAATACGTAAAGTGTCACCTTTGACCCATTGTCTAAATTTTGCATCCCCACCAGTGTTTCAGAAGTCATGTTTTTGCCAAGGCATCTATAAGTGCACACCTGGTCGATGTGCCTCGTATTTTGTAGGTCTCAAAGGTACCTTATCATATGGATTTTAGGGTAGAATGTTATTTGATATGGTGTCCAAAATCTCCCATCTGATTTTTGAAAGCATTACTATCACGTAATTTCAAAATGGTTCAAATGGCTCTAAGCACTATGGAACTTAACATCTGAGGTCATCAGTCTTAGACTTAGAACTACTTAAACCTAACTAACGTAAGGACAGCACACACATCCATGCCCGAGGCAGCATTCGAACCTGCGACCGTAGCAGCAGCGCGGTTCCGGACTGAAGCGCCTATAACCGCTCGGCCACAGCGGCCGGCTTCACATAATTTAAGAATGAACTATCGATCTGTTAGTTTAATGTCTCATAGTTCTAAGATTACACAGGACAGGAAGATGAGTTGAAGAAATACTGTACGAACAATAAGGCTAAGAATTCTGACGTTGTACTTATTCATCACAAGATTAATTCAAAAGAGCCAGGGTGTATTTATGGTATCTGCGGAGTAACAGAACGACTTCGACACAACACCGCAAAATAAAAAGAAGAAAATGCTAAGCCAAGCTATGTTAAAGTACAGACGTTTTTAAGTCTGACGGACACTATGAACGATAGTTAGATCAACGTGTTTGATTGTACGTTCGTGAGACTGATAATTCATTTGAATACCACAACGTAGTCGAATTAGTCAATTCTAAAGCATAAAATTAATTCTGTTAAATAAAAAAGACGCAGTCGTCGTCTGCGTAATACTTACCAAGGTGGCCAAGAGCAACAGCAAGTGATCAGAATATAGTACATAGTAAACAGTCCCGCCGGCGCATCACAATTAACTGACGCCTGGTTTCTGATGCCGAGCATCAATTTTCAAGTTTCAAACAGTGACGAAAAAGTAACAGCTTCATCGCTGTTTTAGACTTAATGATGGGTGCTCGCCATCCGAAACTGATCGTTAATAGACTGTAAAGTGCAAATCAGGCAGTATACTTAGTACTAAAAAAATGGACTATAGGAAAAATTGTTTCATTTAATATAGTCATAAATACTAGGAGGTTTTGTTTGATTTCAGTGACAGAGAGCAGGCCACGTACTCAAACGACATGGGATAATTTTGTTTTTACGTTTAGAGCCGTTTTTCAGTATTTTCGTTAAGTGTTGTCCGTTAGCAAGTCTAGTTTTCTAACAAGGCGAAGTCTCTGCATTATAACTGAGTCGTCTGCGAGAACCTTCATAGAGCCAACATTTTTGGTCCTTAATGTTTATGGAAGGAATTGTTCCAGATCTGGTATCACTCTGGTATCGTAATTTGTACTCTCTGTATCATGATGCAGTGTTGTTTTTAATACAGATTACAGAAAGGCTGCTTTATTTCCATTTCCACTCACTCGAGGCATTAAATCTTCATACTGACCTGCAGGAAGTAACAGCATATAACTCAGAAAATGCATTCATGTTAACGAGAAACGCGCTGTGCTCGGTTCCAAGTGTTCAGTATATAAAAGCAACATCTGCTGTCATGCAGGAAAAGTCCCTAATGTAATTCCATGGAAGAGAAAAAATCCACATACTGATGAAACATGCTAAAGTGACCGTGCCTCAGGTTAAAAGTTCAGAGCGATGAGAACTGAAGACCCAACAACTCATATAAATGTACCTTATCCAAGAACTGTATTACAAAATATTCGGCCGCCTTCAGAATCCAAGAGAGAATGCTCATAATTCAGGGCTCCATCGCCATTCTTCTGAAAATATTTTATTCTCTTAATGATGAGACGGTGCACACACATTCCGGAATACGTGTGAGAATGAGAGAGAATTTTGAAATTCTGTGACGAATGGCCTGTCCGTCAAAAATTTAATTTCAAAGTTATGTTGCGTTCCTGCGTAACGGCACCTCTCTCTCAAAGACCCCCCGACTCTGACTAAATTGCTTTCACGGATTAATTCAGCACGTAGGAGGGAATTTTTCAAAAACATTTATTTCATTATCATACTCAGAGCTATATTGTGTCTTATGAAGAAAGATGAAACTCATTTCCCTTATGGTGATCGCAGATGACACCCGGTTAATGAAGTAAAAAATTACTGCCACTTTCATATATCTGGTAAGAACATACGAAGTCTAGGAGGAACATACAACGTGGGAGAAACAGGATGTGGGATGTGGAAATTTGCTGGCTTAACTGAGATTTTAGGTATTTCGTTTTCAACTTTTTTCACTTTATCCTTCTTCCATTTCGTATTCTTGTTTTTGCAGGCGTATACGCTCAACGATAGGAAAACAGTTCTCCCTGGTCTTGAGGTTGTCTTGATCTTAACCGAAGGGCATGTCCCTCGCCCTGGTAGTGAACAGCCCTGAAACTGTCACACTAACTCTACATCAAACTAACAGCGACACTCAGTTATTTGCTGGAGAAATTGGGTGAGTATAGAATGTTTTATAATGAAATTGGACTCTCGTATACCAAATGCATTTTGTGTCGCCTCTATCATGTACCTTTTCAGTCAATATTAATATTTGAACTTTGTGTTCTGCCTTACGGCAGGTCTTGTCATGGGGGGAAGCCTCGTCAGAGAGGTCCACCGCATGAGCGTCTAGGGAAGTGATTCCAGTGGTGGTTTCCCGTTGCCTTCCATTGATGATGATGAAATGATAATGAGGACAACACAACACCCAATCCCTGAGTGGAGAAAATCTCCGACCCAACTGTGAATCGAACCCGGGCCCCTTGCCGTGACAAACTGCCGCGCTGACCACTCCGCTATTGGGGCGGACATATTAACATTAATAATCCAAAATTCAGGACTAAGTAAAAACTACCATCCAAGACTTTCAATGATGAAACTTGAAAGTGATGCGGATCAAAAGACTCTATTTGCAGTTTAATTAGATGAAAATGCTATTTATTTAATAAAATGCACAAAATGCACAAATAGTTTGAGATGTTCTCGGTCATTCATAAATAGATTCATTCATTATTTTCACACTCTTTGAATATGGACTACAGTGTTATAGGCAACAGGCCGGTCTCTTCTATTGGGGACAGCTACGTTCAACAGTGACCATTCTTACCGTGGACTGCAATATTTTCTTCATCGCTGTCTGAAATTCGACAGACTGGCCAGTTTCGCCAAAGCCATAACTGTTACAGGAGCGACAGCTTCAGAAACACTTTCATCACGAAAGTCACTTACCTCATTATATTAAATTTCAGCCTCCAACTGCATAAGCAAAGAAACTTTCCCTAGCTTTCGGCTGTAACAATCTAGCCTCCTTCAGAAATGTCACAATATAAATTTAAATTAAAACATGCCAGATATTGGCATTGTCAAACTTAAGATGTTGGTGCTACAGTACATAGTCATAAGACTGCCTCACTTCTACTAATGTTTTGCCGATAGGCCACACTAACGGGCCAGACAGGTGGGCCGCGGGCGCTGAGCCGTAAATGGGCGCCACGGGCAGTGACGCAGCGGTCTCAGCGAAGAGACCGGCCTGTTGCCTATAGCACTGTAGTCCATATTCAAAAAGTGTGAAAATAATGAATGAATCTATTTATGAATGACCGAGAACATCTCAAACTACACTCCTGGAAATGGAAAAAAAGAACACATTGACACCGGTGTGTCAGGCCCACCATACTTGCTCCGGATACTGCGAGAGGGCTGTACAAGCAATGATCACACGCACGGCACAGCGGACACACCAGGAAACGCGGTGTTGGCCGTCGAATGGCGCTAGCTGCGCAGCATTTGTGCACCGCCGCCGTCAGTGTCAGCCAGTTTGCCGTGGCATACGGAGCTCCATCGCAGTCTTTAACACTGGAAGCATGCCGCGACAGCGTGGACGTGAACCGTATGTGCAGTTGACGGACTTTGAGCGAGGGCGTATAGTAGGCATGCGGGAGGCCGGGTGGACGTACCGCCGAATTGCTCAACACGTGGGGCGTGAGGTCTCCACAGTACATCGATGTTGTCGCCAGTGGTCGGCGGAAGGTGCACGTGCCCGTCGACCTGGGACCGGACCGCAGCGACGCACGGATGCACGCCAAGACCGTAGGATCCTACGCAGTGCCGTAGGGGACCGCACCGCCACTTCCCAGCAAATTAGGGACACTGTTGCTCCTGGGGTATCGGCGAGGACCATTCGCAACCGTCTCCATGAAGCTGGGCTACGGTCCCGCACACCGTTAGGCCGTCTTCCGCTCACGCCCCAACATCGTGCAGCCCGCCTCCAGTGATGTCGCGACAGGCGTGAATGGAGGGACGAATGGAGACGTGTCGTCTTCAGCGATGAGAGTCGCTTCTGCCTTGGTGCCAATGATGGTCGTATGCATGTTTGGCGCCGTGCAGGTGAGCGCCACAATCAGGACTGCATACGACCGGTATCATGGTGTGGGGAGCGATCTCCTACACTGGCCGTACACCACTGGTGATCGTCGAGGGGACACTGAATAGTGCACGGTACATCCAAACCGTCATCGAACCCATCGTTCTACCATTCCTAGACCGGCAAGGGAACTTGCTGTTCCAACAGGACAATGCACGTCCGCATGTATCCCGTGCCACCCAACGTGCTCTAGAAGGTTTAAGTCAACTACCCTGGTCAGCAAGATCTCCGGATCTGTCCCCCATTGAGCATGTTTGGGACTGGATGAAGCGTCGTCTCACGTGGTCTGCACGTCCAGCACGAACGCTGGTCCAACTGAGGCGCCAGGTGGAAATGGCATGGCAAGCCGTTCCACAGGACTACATCCAGCATCTCTACGATCGTCTCCATGGGAGAATAGCAGCCTGCATTGCAGCGAAAGGTGGATATACACTGTACTAGTGCCGACATTGTGCATGCTCTGTTGCCTGTGTCTATGCGCCTGTGGTTCTGTCAGTGTGATCATGTGATGTATCTGACCCCAGGAATGTGTCAATAAAGTTTCCCCTTCCTGGGACAATGAATTCACGGTGTTCTTATTTCAATTTCCAGGAGTGTATTTGTGCATTTTGTGCATTTTATTAAATAAATAGCATTTTCATCTAATTAAACTGCAAATAGAGTCTTTTGATCCGCATCACTTTCAAGTTTCATCATTGAAAATCTTCGATTGTAGTTTTTACTTAGTCCTGAATTTTGGATTATTAATGTTAATATGTGGTGGTCATGGGTGGTCATGCGCATGCGCGTGCGGAGTAATACTGACTTAAAACCAGTAAATGTGTTATGGAAAATATTTTATTACAATAGTTCGGAATTAATGGCATTAAAACCATGAGTCACTGAAATTACCATTCCATAAAAGGCAAAAGACATATAATAAGTGTACTGTACATAAGTAAGAATAAACATTAATTGATAACATTATTTGTTACAACAGCTAAAATGTTACAGGCAAATAAACCATAATAACTGCAATTACAGTTATATGAGAAGCAAATGACATTATATAGCGTAAAGGGACCTTTAATAAGAAAAGGCCATAAGTTAAGATAAACAGTGCCTGAAATATGTGGAACATAGCTAAGAATTAGCTCCTGTAAATGATACTAACGACAATTGCCTCATACAGGTTAGCGGTTGGATGTACAGTATGTGATTATAAATTAATACATAAGAAAACCAGTAGGCTGTATGTCATAGCCAGCTACTGACGTAGGTAGAACATATAAAGTAATGGATTTATCGGATAATAGGTGCGTGCATCGCCACGAAACATTATGAAGACAGTGTAGTCGGTTGAGTTGTATGCAAACTTTATGAAGCTCTCAAGTATAAATACACCACTTGATGTGTAACAGCCGCGCAGTCTATGGCGCTGCAGTCATGGACTGTGCGGCTGATCCCAGCGGAGGTTCAAGTCCTCCCTCGGGCATGGTTGTGTGTGTTTGTCCTTAGGATAATTTAGGTTAAGTAGTGTGTAAGCTTAGGGACTAATGACCTTAGCAGTGAAGTCCCATAAGATTTTACACACATTTGGACATTTGATGTGCAACAAATTGTGAAACAGCATTGAACATAGGTTAGTGTATTAAATATGCAGTGTATAATCGGAGAATATCCGAAGCTACTAATAAGAACAAAAAGGCTGTATGACGTAGCCAGGTATTGGCGTGTATAATAAGCAGTATACTGTATTAGATTTAAAGGGTTAATAAGTAGTACTAGAGACGTAGCACGCCACAAGTTATTATAAAGGCAGTTAAAAGAAGTCATGTGTATGCAATCTTTAAGAAGCTCATAATTAGAGATATACCATTTGACGTGTATCAATTATGAGAAAGCCTTAAACTTACAGAAAATAACAACGATTACTTGAAATACGTATGTAAACATAAAGATAAGAGGGCAACATAGAAAGTCCCGCATCATCATGGTAGACGAAGCAAGGGCTGAAATCCTTCGAAGAAGTTCTTATTTTTCAACTGCAATTGGTCATTAAGCAAGTTGTCTTTATCATAAAGGAGGTGTTGGAAAATCTGCATTCTTTCCAATGTATCTACCCTGCATGCTTTAGCTTCTTGGTTTAAGAGCTCTGTGTTTATAAGTGGGTTAGGGGCATGGGTCATTTGGATTAGATTTTCTGTAAATATCGAGCCACGGGTGCCATCTACACTTTTTGTGGGTAAATGCTCTTTGTACCTAGCCGATAAAGCTCTTCCTGTCTGATCTATGTAATAATTAATCGTTAGTGTTACTTAGAGAGTGGATTAGGTTCTTTTTAGGACTGTTATTAGTGGAATAGGCGACTTTAAACCCCAACTCTTTAAGATGCGCCCTACTTTGTAAGAGACTTTGCCTATAAACGGGATTGAAATGAAATTAATGGAGTTATCTTTATAAGCGGTACCTAGTGTAGATAAGGTCGTAAGGTTTCTATGTGTTTTCTTGTCATAGATCTGTTTCACGATATTTGGGTTGTAACCATTATTTTGGGTAATATATTCAAGTGTCTTTAATTCATTCTGTCAATTGTCTCAAGAAAGCGGAATAGATTGTGCTCGGTGTATATTTGAGTGATAAAAGGCCATTTTGTGGGCTTGGGGATTTGTGGAATCAGCAGGAATAATATTATCGGAGAAAGTGTCCTTATGGAAAATGTTAAAACTTATTTTGTTGTCAGCTACTGTCAAAGTAAGAAGGCTACATTATTATAACCGAAACCTAGGTGAAGTTTCTTTGCTTATGCAATTGGAGGCTGAAATTTAATATAATTACATTTTACAGTTGCTGACTCTGCTGCACTATGCTAAAAACATTCACTTACGTCACTTTCAAGACTGTGTTCTTCTAACAGTGATTCCAGTATAACATCTTCCGTTCCTCCGTAACAGTTTCTCATAAACGTACTTCACACTCGGCAACAGAATACTTGCGTGATGCGTACTCCAGGGTCACAGTGACACTTCAACATATATTTCAGTCAAATTAATTAAATAAAAATGACTCACTACTTCGAACATCTGTCCTTTACTAGTTCTCACTGAATGCTGAATTTACATTGGTTGCAGTGGGCTTGTATGTTGCAGTGGGACATGCTTGGTAACAAACAAGAAACTCCACGGTCAGAGTAACCCTGATGTACACTTCTAGGGCTAGTATTCTGTATTTTCTTTTGCTCTTGAATACACGGTGTTCAGAAAGATAATCCGATTTCACAAGGTAATATCTTGTTCATTAGTGGTTACTAACCTTTCTCAGAGCACTGTCCCTGAGTGCCTAGTATTCCCTCCCCCCCCCCCCCCCGCCCCCCTCCCTCCCCCACCATCATCAGCATTAGCATCTAACTAAATTTTAGATTGAATGTTATTTCAACACTTTCATTTTTAAAATGATGGAAGATAACTGATATTAGTTTTTGTACGTGTTTATTAAACCAGTAACCATTGACTCAGTTGGTATTGCTTGTTTCTAATAACTTTTCTTTTATAGAATGGTGAAGGAATTCTCATTGCCAGCGCATAGTGAATACTAGTTACAACTCCTTCTCAGAAAGTAAGCTAACTTTCCACATTGAGGGTAGACACTTGTTACAAAACATACTTCCTCTGCACCACACCTCTCTCTAGCGTAGCTACACTTGCTTCACACACACACACACACACACACACACACACACACACACATTGTTTCCCCACTTAAAATCAACCAAACTGAAATGTGTGCATTGTACATAGGGTTACTGTTTGTAAATAATTTAATTGCTGGACCCCTCACTTCTAAACCAGCAGAAATTGGAAGACTTCAGGCTATGAATTCTTTATGTCTAACCACTGCCATTAATAATCATAGTAATAATAATTATGAAGTATGGGCCCTACAGCAGCGTAGTAGCCATTATATAGTTACTGTTGTGCTGTGAATTAGTTCGTTTATTGTTGCAAAGTGAGTAATGAAGCAATTTCTGTTCTGTTCTGGGAATTACATACAACTCGCGAAGTTCTTGATATTCATACATTTACTTCTCTTTTCTCCAAATGTCTTTTTAATTTTCCTATAGATAGCAGTTATCTTTCCCTTGCTATGCACGCTATGTTACGTATATGCCTCAATTTTACTGCAATAGAAGCACGGTACAAAGCACAGAATTTTTGTGTAATGGGTGGATTATCTGAGAAGATGTTGTTCATACATTCGTTTCACAACCTGTAACCTCCACTACATCGTGTCGCGTGATAATGCTGATATTTGAGAAAATGTAATTTTTGGTAACTAAGGTAAACATTATAACAGTCTTAAATACAGTGATGATAGTAACGGTCTTTTAAATTAATTTACTTTCGTGAGCGAAACACAATTGAAGCCTTTTGGTTTTACCTCTCAGAAAATTATATTTTACTCCTCAGGGGGTAATTACACCCAGACTGTTTCACATGAATTGAAGATAAAAGTTGGGAGTAAATATTAAGTTACATATAGGTCTACAAAGTTTTTTTTGTTTTATTTTGGAAAGAACAATCCGATTACAAAGACATCTTTTACTAGCACACACATAAAATCTTGATATAACTTTGACAATTACGTTGGGAATCAGTGTTTCCGTTTACCTTCCACAAATGTTCGTTACATACTCCATTGGACAAACGACAAACACTCAGACCACAGTCAGACTAGTACCATATTTTTACGAGCGTGGCTGGACTCGCTGCATTCTCTGCTATTGTTACGCGGCGCTGGTCACCCAGAGTGCTTCAGATGGGGAGGCACATTCGAATATTGTGAGCTCAGGCGTCCTTGCACGTCAACGGTACAACGCAACACCCGTAGGACACTTATGGCTGGTTCATCGCTGAGGCAGCTCATTGAGAAGAAATGCTCGTAAGGTGCTTTCACACGTGTCATATTTTGCGACAATGTGTGGCTGCAGTAGCGTTGCCATCAACATTGCTGAAATATAACTGCAAAACGCAGAAATACTATGGTATAGCCCTATTAGATTGATGACAGAGCACTCTGCTACAAGTAGTCGCCATTGTATTTCCGAGGTGTTGCCAGTGTTGTCCAGTGGCCGGACCATATCTGTCTCTGTCTTTGTCTACAAATGCTTCTCTCTCACACGGTCTTGCTTCTTTTTTCTCTTGCCGATAGCGCTGCAGAGCCAAATCACTTAATCTGACCGGTAAAAAAATATTATTTCGCTTCAATTCGAAAAGTTGAGGTATTTACGTAAAGGCACTTGACTTTTTTTGTTGCCTACCAGAATGTGTAAGTCGGCAAACAAATTTTACATAAATCTATGGAAAGAGCTACAGAACATAGAAATTACTATACAACGTGATTCAGCTGACCCTATCTAAGGATGTTATGCAACCCGCAATGCCTACTAATCCCACGCACAAGATTTTCATATTCTCTCACTCACTGCTCGCAGACTATAAGTCCTACAGAAAAAAATGAATAGGAGCTTTATGTAAGAAATTTAATGTATTTAAATTTTGTACTGGAATATGTTTTCGCTAGAGGCCGTAGTTTTCGAATTATTCTAGAAAAACGTACAACAGTGATCTTCAAACGCATTTTTCTTGAATAACTCGAAACCTGTGGCCTCCAGCGAAATCTATCCCAGTACAAAATTTAACTACATTACATTCCCTACAAAGATGTCCTATTCACTTTTTCTGTAGTTCTAATAGCTTGTACTCACTGAGAGAGAGAATAGGAAACTCTGACGCAAAGTGTTTGAAGGCGTTGCAGGGTGCATAAAACCTGCAGGTATGGGCAGCTGAATCACCCTTTATACAAAGGCATCGGTCAGAAAAAGGACGTTCTAGTTGGATCGTTGCAGTAGAAGATCTGGAACAGTGAGACATAATTCTGTTTTACATAGGATAAGTCTACTAGCCATTTTAGGCTTCATCCTGTATGTTCCATTTCCATGGGCAGCAGCTTGGCAATTTTCCTTTTTTCTTAATTACTGTTTTCGTGTATATTACTCTTCGTGATCTGTAACACTGTTCATAGTTATACTCTCTCACCGTACACCTACCCAGGTATCCGAGCTCGTGTAAGTGCCCATTTGCGGATTATATGGTGGTGCATCGAATCTCCCTGGACGATTAACTACCAGAGTGCCAGACAGCCTGGATGTGGTTTTTAGGCGGTTCGCCTCATTCCACTAGGTGAATACCGGGCTGGTGCCCCTCTTCTGCCTCAGATACACGCTACGCAAACAATTGGAAAAATCACTCACACCTGAACATGTGATTTACTCTAGATGCAGACGGATGAGGTACACACGTTCTGTCACAGGGGAGTGGTGGCGTTAGGAAAGACATCCAGCCACCAACTGTCACCAACATTTACTGCAGTTTCATATAACAATTCCGATCCCTTAACGGGAAAGGCAAGAATGAATACTAATAATAATTACAATAATAGTAATAATAATAATTCACTCATTTAAATGTGACAGAGTAAAATCTTAACATAAACATTTGATTCCTCGAGTTCTCCTATCAAACAGTTGCAAAATCTGGTACAAAGAGTCATATCACTAAGAAGTGTACTTTAAATAGGTACATCGAACTTCAACATGAATCAGCAGTAGCCAAAGATCGAAGGATGATAGGCAGTCAGGTTGTCAACTGGTATACAATATTTCATATTGGCTTTGGTCTTACCATTTCTTGCATCAACTTCTGTTACAATAAATTTAAATAGTGTTTCGATATTCTAAAAAGGTGGGGTCCAACATCGATTGTAAAGTTTAGGAAGCATTTCTCTTACTTAAAAAAAAGAAAAAAAAGAAAAAGAAACACACACACACACACACACACACACACACAAAGCCCAACTTCTGTTTATCTTGTTAAATTTTTTTCCTTCTGGATTGCAGTAGCTCACTTCCATCTGTTTCATGGCAATATTGTGCTCTGTGTAAACACTCCTGCCGCAGAAATATACAGGGTGTATGTTTATAGGTGCAGATATTTCTGTTGTTGACTGAAGGCTGTGTACTGAACAACATTACGTAAGAAACTTCCTGCCAGATTAAAACTGTGTGCCCGACCGAGACTCGAACTCGGGACCTTTGCCTTTCGCGGGCAAGTGCTCTACCAACTGAGCTACCGAAGCACGATTCACGCCCGGTACTCACAGCTTTACTTCTGCCAGTATCTCGTCTCCTACCTTCCAAACTTTACAGAAACTCTTCTGCGAACCTTGCAGAACTAGCACTCCTGAAAGAAAGGATACTGCGGAGACATGGCTTAGCCACAGCCTGGGGGTTCGCAGAAGAGCTTCTGTAAAGTTTGGAAGGTAGGAGACGAGATACTGGCAGAAGTAAAGCTGTGAGTACAGGGCGTGAGTCGTGCTTCGGTAGCTCAGTTGGTAGAGCACTTGCCCGCGAAAGGCAAAGGTCCCGAGTTCGAGTCTCGGTCGGGCACACAGTTTAATCTGCCAGGAAGTTTCATATCAGCGCACACTCCGCTGCAGAGTGAAAATCTCATTCTGGAACATTACGTAAGTATCTACGTCATTTGCACACTAATAATTACAGCTATTACAAGTCGAATGTTTTTGGGTTGGTTAGTACCTCCAAGCACATGTAACAAGAGCAAGTCATTAATGCTTACTTTCCCCTGGACAGCAGGTCGGTTAGTTTATACTGATTAAGGTAATGAACTCAGTGGTCTGTTACGATCCTGCAGAAAAAATCGTATAGTAAATTATATGATGTGTTTGTGGGGAGACTGTTTCATAAAGAGAAGAAAAAGCCACCACATTGATATGTGTACATATTAAGATATCACATATCAAAATATCTGCACTTATACCCGTTTCACCCTACGTGCCGCAAACGCTGCAGAGCAACACTAGCCGGCAATGTTGTCGATATGTAGCTCCAATTAGCATCAATGCTGATCTATATCGTAGGCAATAGAAAATTGTCATTGGTCGCGTTAAGCTTAAATGCATGTGCCACATCGGTGGTACCACACCCTGTGTAACAGTCAAATTTCTTGCGTGTTAACATAGCTGTGAAAGTTTCAGATCTCCAATATATCCAGATAATTGATTCCTGTAACAATCCTACGCTGCACTGTGGAGGCTCTTAGCACCAACCACACGAACTGACAACGTGCGACTGCCGCAAAGACAAACTTTCAGTGTCGGTGTATAAGTGCCCCACGATGATTTTCTGAAACTGGATGCACCTCTTCGAAACACTCGGTATTTTGAAGCTGTTCTATCTCACTGTGTTACCATCTACAAATCATGTTGGATAAAATACTACACACCATATTCTTTTTGAGATCAACCTACGTCACTGAGTGGTCAGCGTGTCTGACTGCCATGAGCAGGATCAGGGACCAGTTTCCGGTTGTGTCAGGGATTTTCCCTTGGTGGGAGGAACGGAACGGGTTCCACTGAGCTTCGTGATGTTAACTGAGGAGTTACTTGAACGAGAAATAGTGACTCTAAGCCAACAACGGCCAAGGGAGCACTATTCTGACCCCACGCCCCTCCATAACACATTCAAATGAGGCCATACAGCAGAGAATGACACGGCGGGTGATCGGTCTGCGAGTATTCCCCCCTTAACGTGAACATCTTCAGTACTTCATGCAGAGTTCACGGCATCGAAACAACGGGCTCAGCAACCAGCAAGTGATGTAATTAAAGTGATCAACAATTCCTTTGGGATGCCAAGCTGTTAACGTAATTATGCTTGTTTTGCACGAAATGTGTACTTTTTATAGCGACAATCGATAGGCCAGGGAAAGAACTGTTGCAATGATCCTTTTCCGTTCCGTGCAGCTTAGTAAAATTGCCAAAATACAATCGAGTCGTGATCCACGCACTCCAGGTTATTTACGACGCGCTCAGTCTCGCTAAGTTACATAATAGTACCACTTTCGATTCGGGAACTCTTAACCGGCAACCACGGATCAACTCTCACCACTGTCTTATTGTCGGGCAATAAACCGTTAAGCCGGCCGGGGAGGCCGAGCGGTTCTAGGCGCTACAGTCTGGAACCGCGAGACCGCTACGGTCGCAGGTTCGAATCCTGCCTCAGGCATGGATGTGTGTGATGTCCTTAGGTTAGTTACGTTGAAGTAGTTCTGAGTTCTAGGGAACTGATGACCTCAGCAGTTAAGTCCCATAGTGCTCAGAGCCATTTGAACCCAATAAACTGTTAAATGACGGACTCAGACTAACTCAATCAACTGCTATGTAAAAGTGATGAGGGGCCCCAACGTCGCTTCAACCTGGGAGGCAACGTTGGAAAGTCAATCCGATCACAGATCTGGAGTAATTTAGTGTACACAGATAAATTCGGATCTGGCACCCGGACTGGAAATAAATAACACTAACGACCTGCGTTTAACCTACAACTGATTGCAACTCCGTCTGTAGTTACAACATAGGAAAATAACTCGGGATAATACTTCAGAAATGAGCACACCACATAAAAAAGTATCCACACCCCATAAGACTAATAACTTGTAACACCGCCTCTAGCCATGAAGACAGAGGCAGTCCACAATTTCCTTTAGGTATATCATATTCTACGAAAGCCACTCATTGATGATTAGTTACCACAGAGCTCCCAAATTGCGGGAATTTTGACTATTCCTTTTCATCTACTTTTCAAAATGGTCGTTTTCTGTGGTCTTAGGGTCTGGTAATTTGTTGGGCCAGTCGAAGTGCGGTAGGATGCCTGACGTGTTCATCAAATAAGGAATGCGTGCGTCCAGCCCTCTGAACAAGGACGTCGTCATCTTCGAAGATGGGAGTGACCACAGCATACCCATCATGAAGATGCAGAGGAAAAGGCAACTCTCGGCTACTGAGAATACTGAAATAAACATCCTCGTTCACGTCTACGGTGACCTTACTGATTCGAAAAATTCCCCAAAAACATCACAGAAAAACCTTCAGCCTGAACCACACTCTCCACACAGTGCGAGGCAAACGCATCATTGCGACGTCGCAGCAGTCGATGCATTGCATCATTTGAAAAGAGGCAAAACCGCGACTTTTCGTAATCTAATACAAGTCTCCAGTCAGTTACTGTCCAGTTTGTGTCGTTTTCCCCGTTCAAGAGCTGCGGCTTTATGTACCACAACAAACTTTCGCCCTTTTGCAAGACCCCGACTCCAAATGTCTATTGCATGCAATTCCCATCCCAATGTTCGCTTGTAAACTGGTTGAGATGAACCTACATTCACCGACTGCACCAATTGCTGTGTGTTGAAACACATTGTCAGTTACAAGTCGTGACACTTGTCTTCGAGTCCCTTCGGTTCTTCCACTACATCACATGGTAGAGCGTAGCAAAACATTCCTTGCAGACACCCTGGACACTTCATACACCAACATCGGGGAAATTAATTCACGGCGTGTTCGTGGACACATCAGAACACAATAGCTCATTTTTACCCTTACGTCATGACTCTACGTCGACTCATCTTTCTAAGATTTTTTCCATACAACTTCACTATCATGGTTTACGTCAGCGGTGCAGGGTCACATGACCGTTTGTTACCAGCTTTACACTAAATGCAATGCTCCAAAGAGAATAGTGTGCTCTCCGGAAGTGTTCAACAGTGTTTTGTAAGTTAAGCTTCTCGATGTCAGAAGTCATAACAAAATCAGTCATTCAAGTTTCCATGGGACTAATACAGTTTATTCCCTCTTTCCTACACCTCACCATATCTGTTATTCATCTATTATCTCCGTGTACTCTCGGTTAGCTCCTTTATCTAACACAAAATCATTCGTGTGGAAATGCAAGTAAAACGGAGCTATGACAGTACTGACTTTCATATTGAGTTTACCACAAAGTAAATTTTGTGGAAAGTTATATTGGTGTAATTGTTATTGTTGCTGCTGTCTGCAGTCCGAAAACTCGTTTGATGCAGCTCTCCAGGCTAGTATATTCTATGCAGGCATCTTCATCTTTGTAAACTACTACATATTACATCTATTTGGATCTGCTTACTATATTCGTGCTTAGGTCACCCTCTAAAATTTTTACCCCTACACTTCCATCCACTACAAACTGACGATTCCTTGTTGCCTCAAGATGTGTCCTGTCAACCGATCTCTTCTTTTAGTCAACTTCATCTCACAATTTTTTTTTTCCTAATTCAGTGCGGTATCTCCTCATTTGTTATTCGATCCCCCGACCCAGTCTTCAGAATTCCTAACTCTTACATTTATATTCGGTGTCAATAAATTCTTCTTCTACAGAAATTTTCTTCTTGCTCTTGTCAGTCTTCATTTTATATCCCCTCTACTTCTCACTAATTTTAGTGATTGATATCTTAATCTAATTCCCAAGGCATTCCCTGATTTAATTTTGCTGATGTTCATCTTACAATGTACAGAGTGAATAACATCGGAGAAACGCTGCAACCCTTTTTCATTCCCTTCCCACCGAGCGAAGTAGCGCAGTGGTTAGCACAATGGACTTGCATTCGGAACGACGATAGTTCAAACCCGCGTCCGGCCTTTCTGATTTAGGTTTACCGTGATTTCCCTAAATCCTGTCAGGCAAATGCCGGAATGGTTAATTTGAACGGCTGACTTCCCCATTTTTCCCTAAATCGGTGGGACCGATGAACTCGCTGTTTGGTCCCCTTCCCCAAATCAACCAACTAAACATCATTCCCTTTCACATCCTTAGATTCTTCTAATTCCACTCCGGTTTCCCTACAAATCGTAAATAACCTTATCTGCAGAGTTTTATCCGTATTATCTTCAAAATTTTAATGACTGTAGCACAGTCAATAATGTCATAAACTTTCTCTACATCGACAAATGCTGTAAACATAGATTCGCCTTTCTTTAATCTGTCTCCTAGGATAAGTCGTAGGGTCAGTATTGTTTCGCGTGTTCCTGCATTTGTCCGAAACCCAAATTCGACCTTCCTTGAGGTCGGCATCTGCCATTGTGGGTATTTTGCAAGAGTGGTTTATTAAACCGATAGTTCGTTAATATTCACATCTGTAAGCATGTATCTTCCTACTTAGAGTCATTACGTTCTTCCTAGTCTGATCGTATTTCGTCTGTCCCATGTATCTGGCTGAATAATTTTGTCATGATTGTCTGTCCCGAGGATCTCAGTATTTCTGAGAAAATGTCGTCTACTCCAGGGGACTTCTTTCCACTTAAGCCTTTCAATGCCCCATTAAATTTTTCTGATAGTATCCTACACTCCTGGAAATTGAAATAAGAATACCGTGAATTCATTGTCCCAGGAAGGGGAAACTTTATTGACACATTCCTGGGGTCAGATACATCACATGATCACACTGACAGAACCACAGGCACATAGACACAGGCAACAGAGCATGCACAATGTCGGCACTAGTACAGTGTATATCCACCTTTCGCAGCAATGCAGGTTGCTATTCTCCCATGGAGACGATCGTCGGTTAGACCGTCAGTGAGAGAGCACTTCGATTTCCTGCTGCTAATAAGGCGAGTACACCGTTCGCTTGTTACACATTTTTACGAGCTTCAAACAGGTACAACTTATTTTCAGTTATCTGGGTAGTTACTATTTTATTTTTGTAATTTCTTGCGTGTTTGAGTGCCTACTAGACACAACCTTTTATTTTAATAACAGTGTAGTGTACAGTATCGCCGTTGCTATCGACCCTCGTATCGTACAGGCTTTTGTTTGTTTGGTTAGAACAGCTCAGTGTCGGTTAGACCGTCAGTGAGAGAGCACTTCGATTTCCTGCTGCTAATAAGGCGAGTACACCGTTCGCTTGTTACACATTTTTACGAGCTTCAAAGTTACAACTTATTTTCAGTTATCTGGGTAGTTACTATTTTATTTTTGTAATTTCTTGCGTGTTTGAGTGCCTACTAGACACAACCTTTTATTTTAATAACAGTGTAGTGTACAGTATCGTCGTTGCTATCGACCCTCGTATCGTACAGGCTTTTGTTTGTTTGGTTAGAACAGCTCAGTGTCGGTTAGACCGTCAGTGAGAGAGCACTTCGATTTCCTGCTGCTAATAAGGCGAGTACACCGTTCGCTTGTAGGGTAAACATAGTCATGTGTAGGGACTGTGGTTGTTGTGAGCGGACGCAAGGAGAATTGGCCACTCTTCGGGGGCAGGTGGAGGCTTTAGGCTCATCGAGCTCGAGGCGCAGGCGTCGGCTCGTAGTGGCGTTGGGGCAACTGTGGTGAGACCTATGCCTACTTCGGTGGCCTTGGAATCGCATGGAACCCCTGATGTCGCTGCGTCTTCCGGCAGTGAGCATCTTACCGGTCAGCCATCACTCCAGGGTGAATGGCGGACAGTGGTGGGCTCGCGCGTGCCTGGCCGAAAGGCGAAGGTGGGATCTGGCCGCGTGGCAGCTGCCTTACCCCTTTCCAACAGGTACGGGGTGCTTCCTAGTGGTGATGACATCGTTTCCGAGCCACCACAGGATGCCTCGCCTGTTGGGCCAGTGGCCGATTCTCCGGCAAGGTCCCGACAGTCACAGAGGGCGGGCCTATTAGTTATAGGGAGCTCCAACGTTAGGCGGGTTATGGAGCCCCTTAGGAAAATAGCGGGTAGGTCGGGGAAGAATGCCAGTGTGCACTCGGTGTGCTTGCCGGGGGGTCTCGTCCGTAATGTGGAGGAGGCCCTTCCGGCAGCTATTGAACGCACTGGGTGTGACCGGCTGCAGATAGTAGCACATGTCGGAACGAATGACGCCTGCCGCTTGGGTTCTGAGGCCATCCTTGGTTCCTTCCGGCGGCTGGCTGGTTTGGTGAAGACAACCAGCATCGCACGCGGAGTACAAGCTGAGCTTAATATCTGCAGCATAGTGCCCAGAGTCGATCGCGGTCCTCTGGTTTGGAGCCGTGTGGAGGGTCTAAACCAGAGGCTCAGACGACTCTGCGACTATAATGGTTGCAAATTCATCGACCTCCGTTATTGGGTGGAGAACTGTAGGGCCCCCCTAGACAGGTCAGGCGTGCACTACACACCGGAAGCAGCTACTAGGGTAGCAGAGTACGTGTGGCGTGCACACGGGGGTTTTTTAGGTTAGAGGGACCCCCCCTTGGGCGAAACGATAAAATACCTGACGGCTTACCAGA
Organism: Schistocerca piceifrons; assembly: GCF_021461385.2. Classification (NCBI taxonomy): domain Eukaryota; kingdom Metazoa; phylum Arthropoda; class Insecta; order Orthoptera; family Acrididae; genus Schistocerca; species Schistocerca piceifrons. The sequence continues at coordinate 392,964,751 of NC_060142.1, forward strand.
GAGGACATTATCATCGTTGATAAAGAACGTCCGTCCTCAGAGACCAAAAACAGGAAAAGTCAACGTAATATTGGTAAACTGCAGGAGTATCCAGGGCAAGGTTCCTGAATTAGTATCTCTTATTGAAGGAAATAGTGCGCATATAGTATTAGGAACGGAAAGTTGGTTAAAACCGGAAGTGAACAGTAACGAAATCCTAGACACAGAATGGAATATATACCGCAAGGATAGGATAAACGCCAATGGTGGAGGAGTATTTATAGCAGTAAAGAATTCAATAATATCCAGTGAAGTTATTAGCGAATGCGAATGTGAAATAATCTGGGTTAAGTTAAGTATCAAAGGTGGGTCAGATATGATAGTCGGATGCTTCTATAGACCACCTGTATCAGCAACCGTAGTAGTTGAGCGCCTCAGAGAGAACCTGCAGAACGTCGTGAAGAAGTTTCGTGATCATACTATTGTAATAGGGGGAGACTTCAATCTACCAGGTATAGAATGGGATAGTCACACAATCAGAACTGGAGCCAGGGACAGAGACTCTTGTGACATTATCCTGACTGCCTTGTCCGATAATTACTTCGAGCAGATAGTTAGAGAACCAACTCGTGAAGCTAACGTTTTAGACCTCATAGCAACAAATAGACCGGAACTTTTCGACTCCGTGAATGTAGAAGAGGGTATCAGTGATCATAAGTCAGTGGTTGCATCAATGACTACAAGTGTAATAAGAAATGCCAAGAAAGGAAGGAAAATATATTTGCTTAACAAGAGTGATAGGGCACAAATCGCAGAATATCTGAGTGACCACCATCAAACGTTCATTTCTGAGGAAGAGGATGTGGAACAAAAATGGAAAAAATTCAGAAACATCGTCCAGTACGCCTTAGATAAGTTCGTACCGACTAAGGTCCAAAGCGAGGGGAAAGATCCACCGTGGTATAACAATCATGTACGAAAGGTACTATGGAAACAAAGAAAGCTTCATCATAGGTTTAAGAGTAGTCGAATCATAGCTGATAAGGAAAAGCTGCACGAAGCGAAAAAGAGCGTAAAGAGAGCAATAAGAGAAGCATTCAACGAATTCGAACATAAAACATTGGCAAACAATCTAAACAAGAACCCTAAAAAGTTTTGGTCATATGTAAAATCGGTAAGCGGATCTAAATCCCCTATTCAGTCACTCGTTGACCACGATGGCACCGAAACAGAGGACGACCGAAGAAAGGCAGAAATACTGAATTCAGTGTTCCGAAACTGTTTCACTGCGGAAAATCGTAACACGGTCCCTGACTTCAGCCGTCGCACGGACGCCAAAATGGAAAATATTGAAATAAACGATATCGGAATAGAAAAACAACTGCTATCACTTAGTAGCGGAAAAGCATCCGGACCAGACGAGATACCCTTAAGATTCTACAGTGATTATGCTAAAGAACTTGCCCCCTTTCTATCAGCAATTTATCGTAGATCGCTGGAAGAACGTAAAGTACCTAGCGACTGGAAGAAAGCGCAGGTCGTTCCCATTTTCAAGAAGGGTCATAAATCAGATGCGAATAATTATAGGCCTATTTCGCTTACGTCAATCTGTTGTAGAATAATGGAACATGTTTTGTGTTCTCGTATTATGACGTTCTTAGATAATACAAAACTCCTTCATCATAACCAACATGGATTCCGCAAACAGAGATCATGTGAAACTCAGCTGCCCTGGCGAGCAGATTGATGCCGTATTCCTGGACTTCAGGAAGGCATTTGATACGGTTCCGCACTTACGTTTAGTGAAAAAAATACGAGCTTACGGAATATCGGACCAGGTTTGTGATTGGATTCAGGATTTCCTAGAAGAAAGAACACAACATGTCATTCTTAACGGTTCAAAATCTGCAGATGTAGAGGTAATTTCGGGAGTACCGCAGGGAAGCGTGATAGGACCTTTATTGTTTACAATATACATAAATGACTTAGTTGACAACATCGGTAGCTCCGTGAGGCTATTTGCAGATGACACGGTTGTCTACAAGAAAGTAGCAACATCAGAAGACTCGTACGTACTCCAGGAGGACCTGGTGCGACAGCTGGCAGCTTTCCCTAAACGTAGATAAATGTAATATAATGCGCATACATAGGGGCAGAAATCCATTCCAGTACGATTATGCCATAGGTGGTAAATCATTGGAAGCGGTAACGACCGTAAAATACTTAGGAGTTACTATCCGGAGCGATCTGAAGTGGAATGATCACATAAAACAAATAGTGGGAAAAGCAGGCGCCAGGTTGAGATTCATAGGAAGAATTCTAAGAAAATGTGACTCATCGACGAAAGAAGTAGCTTACAAAACGCTTGTTCGTCCGATTCTTGAGTATTGCTCATCAGTATGGGACCCTTACCAGGTTGGATTAATAGAAGAGATAGACATGATCCAGCGAAAAGCAGCGCGATTCGTCATGGGGACATTTAGTCAGCGCGAGAGCGTTACGGAGATGCTGAACAAGCTCCAATGGCGGACACTTCAAGAAAGGCGTTACGCAATACGGAGAGGTTTAGTATCGAAATTACGAGAGAGCACATTCCGGGAAGAGATGGGCAACATATTACTACCGCCCACATATATCTCGCGTAATGATCACAACGAAAAGATCCGAGAAATTAGAGCAAATACGGAGACTTACAAGCAGTCGTTCTTCCCACGCACAATTCGTGAATGGAACAGGGAAGGGGGGATCAGGTAGTGGTACAATAAGTACCTTCCGCCACACACCGTAAGGTGGCTCGCGGAGTATAGATGTAGATGTAGATGTAGATCGTAGAGATGCTGGATGTAGTCCTGTGGAACGGCTTGCCATGCCATTTCCACCTGGCGCCTCAGTTGGACCAGCGTTCGTGCTGGACGTGCAGACCGCGTGAGACGACGCTTCATCCAGTCCCAAACATGCTCAATGGGGGACAGATCCGGAGATCTTGCTGGCCAGGGTAGTTGACTTACACCTTCTAGAGCACGTTGGGTGACACGGGATACATGCGGACGTGCATTGTCCTGTTGGAACAGCAAGTTCCCTTGCCGGTCTAGGAATGGTAGAATGATGGGTTCGATGACGGTTTGGATGTACCGTGCACTATTCAGTGTCCCCTCGACGATCACCAGCGGTGTACGGCCAGTGTAGGAGATCGCTCCCCACACCATGATGCCGGGTGTTGGCCCTGTGTGCCTCGGTCGTATGCAGTCCTTATTGTGGCGCTCACCTGCACGGCGCCAAACACGCATACGACCATCATTGGCACCAAGGCAGAAGCGACTCTCATCGCTGAAGACGACACGTCTCCATTCGTCCCTCCATTCACGCCTGTCGCGACACCACTGGAGGCGGGCTGCACGATGTTGGGGCGTGAGCGGAAGACGGCCTAACGGTGTGCGGGACCGTAGCCCAGCTTCATGGAGACGGTTGCGAATGGTCCTCGCCGATACCCCAGGAGCAACAGTATCCCTAATTTGCTGGGAAGTGGCGGTGCGGTCCCCTACGGCACTGCGTAGGATCCTACGGTCTTGGCGTGCATCCGTGCGTCGCTGCGGTCCGGTCCCAGGTCGACGGGCACGTGCACCTTCCGCCGACCACTGGCGACAACATCGATGTACTGTGGAGACCTCACGCCCCACGTGTTGAGCAATTCGGCGGTACGTCCACCCGGCCTCCCGCATGCCCACTATACGTCCTCGCTCAAAGTCCGTCAACTGCACGTACGGTTCACGTCCACGCTGTCGCGGCATGCTACCAGTGTTAAAGACTGCGATGGAGCTCCGTATGCCACGGCAAACTGGCTGACACTGACGGCGGCGGTGCACAAATGCTGCGCAGCTAGCGCCATTCGACGGCCAACACCGCGGTTCCTGGTGTGTCCGCTGTGCCGTGCGTGTGATCATTGCTTGTACAGCCCTCTCGCAGTGTCCGGAGCAAGTATGGTGGGTCTGATACACCGGTGTCAATGTGTTCTTTTTTCCATTTCCAGGAGTGTATCTCCGATCTCAACTTCACTTATTTACTTTTCCTTTTCTACAAAATTTTCTGTAGTTTATTTCCTTCTTTCCGTTTTCATCGACTTTACTTAGTACTGACTTGCCTTCTGAGGTCTGAGGTCTTGATATAGATACAGTTGCATCACTTTTCTCCAAAGTTCTGTTTGATTTTCTTATAGGCGGCATCTATCTTTCGCTCTTCACGCATGCTTCTACAGCCTTGCATTTGACCTCCAACGATCCCTGCATTACATTTTACTTGTTCTGTCTATCTTATTTTTAGACCTCTGTATTGCCTTTCGCCTACATCATTTGCTGTATTTTTATATTTTATCATTACGCCAGTTAAATTCAACATCTGCTGTGTTCTCAGAGATTCATATTAGGCCTTGTCGTTTTACCTATGTGTTGCTCTTCTGCCCTCCCCGTTTCATCTCTCTAAGGTACCAATTCGTCTTCTATTGTATTCCTTTGCCGGCCGCGGTGGTCTAGCGGTTCTAGGCGCTCAGTCCGGAACCGCGCGACTGCTACGGTCGCAGGTTCGAATCCTGCCTCGGGCATGTATGTGTGTGATGTCCTTAGGTTAGTTAGGTTTAAGTAGTTCTAAGTTCTAGGGGACTGATGACCACAGATGTTAAGTCCCATAGTGCTCAGAGCCATTTTTTTTTTTTGTATTCCTTTCCCCTGTGTCATTCCAACTTTCCCTAATGCTTTCTCTGAAATTCTTGGCACTCTCTACTTCTTTGAATTTATCCAGGTCCCATCTCCTTAATTTCCAATCTTTTTGCGATTTCTTCAGTTTTAATCTACGGTTCACAACCTATAAATTATGATCAGAGTCCAAACACGCCTCTGTAGATGTCTTACATTTTAAAATATGGTTTCGAAAACTTGGTCTTACAGCTACATAATCAATCTTATATGTATACAAACTTATTTCATGATTCTTAAACCTAGTGTTAGCGTAGATTAAATTATGACTAAATTATGTTCTGTGCAGACTTGTACGAGGAATCTTCCCCTTTCGTTCCTTTCCTCCAGCCATTGTTCTACTACACAGATCAAAAACAGTTTTGCTTCCCCTCAATTCCGAAAGTTCCGGAACCTGTACGGAAAACTGGAATAATAATCAAAATAAACATCATTTCCGCCCTTTTTATTGCTCATGAAAACCACACATTGCATGTTATAGCACCATACAGTGAGACCTTCAGAGGTGGTGGTCCAGATTGCTGTACACATCGGTACCTCTAACCCCCAGTAGCACGACCTTTTGCATTGATGCATGCCTGTATTCGCTATGACATACTATCTACAAATTCATCAAGGCACTGTTGGTACAGATAGTCCCACACCTCAACCGCGATTCGGCGTAGATCCCTCAGAGCGGTTGGTGGGTAACGTCGTCCATACACAGCGCTTTTCAATCCATCCCAGGCAGGTACGATAGAGTTCATGTGTGGAGAACATGCTGGCCACTCTAGTCGAGCGATGTCGTTATATTGAAGGAAGTCAATCAGAAGATGTGCACGATGGGGGCGTCCATGAAGACGAATGCCTCGCAAATATGCTGCCGATATGGTTGCACTATCGGTCGGAGGATGGCGTTCACGTATCGTACAGCCATTACGGCGCCTTCCATGACCACCAGTGGCGTACGTCGGTCCCACATAAAGCCACCCCAAAACAGCAGGAAACCTCCACCTTGCTGCACTCGCTGGACAGTGTGTCTATGGCGTTCAGCCTGACCGGGTTGTCTCCAAACACGTCTCCGACGATTGTCTGGTTGAAGGCATACACGACATTCATCCGTAAAGTGATGCCAATCCTGAGCGGTCCATTGGGCATGTTGTTGGGTCCATCTGTATCGCGCTGCATGGTGTCGTGGTTGCAAAGATGGATCTCGCCATGGACGTCATGAGTGAAGTTGCGTATCATGCAACCTATTGCGCAATGTCGTGACACGACGTCCTGTGGCTGCACGAAAAGCATTATTCAACATGGTGGCGTTGCTGTCAGGGTTCCTCCGAGCTATAACCCGTAGGTAGCGGTCATCCGCTGCAGTAGTAGTCCTTGGGCGGCCTGAGCGAGACAAGTCATCGACAGCTCCTGTCTCTGTGTTTCTCCTCCATGTCCGAACAACATCGCTTTGGTTCACTCCGAGACGCCTGGACACTTCCCTTGTTGAGAGCCCTTACTGGCACAAAGTAACAATGCTGACGTGATCGAACAGCGGTATTGACCGTCTAGGCATGGTTGAACTACAGACAACACAAGCCGTGTACCTTCTTCCTGGTGGGATGACTGAAACTGATCGGCTGTGGGACCTCCTCCGTCTAACCGTCTAATAGGCTCATACATGGTTGCTTACATCATTGGGCGGGTTTAGTGACATCTCTGAACAGTCAAAGGGACTGTCTGTGATACAATATCCACAGTCGACGTTTATCTTCAGGCAAAACTTTTTTTGACGTGCGTATTTCTCCTTCGCTTTTTGCCCCTACTATCGAATTCCAGTCTCCCATAACAAATAAATTTTCGTCTGCTTTAACTACTTGATTAATTTCCTTCATCTCATTATACATTGTTTCGATCTCTTCATCATCTGCGAAGCTAGTTTGCATGTAAACTTGTATTACTGTGGTGGGTGTTGCTTTCTTGTCATCTTGGCTACGATCATGCGTTCATTACGCTGTTCACAATAGCTTACCAGCATTCTCATTTTCTCATTCGTTATTATGCCTTTTCCTGCATTATCTGTAATTGATTTTGTGTTGATAACTCTCCACTGAGCTGACCAGAAGTCCTCTTCTTCCTGCCACCGCACTTCACTAGGTCCCACTGTACCTAACTTCAACCTATCTATTTCCCTTTTTAAAGACTCTAACCTTCCTATGCCATTAAAGGATCCAAAATTTCGCTCCGACCTGTAGAATGCCAGTTCTCTTTTTCCTGATCACAACATCATCTTGAGCAGTCCCCGCCCGGAGATCCGAACGGGAGACTATTTTACCTCTGGAATATTTTACCGAAGAGCGTATCATCGTCATCAAGCAGAAAGAGAGCTACATACACTCGAGAGGGAAAAAAAATGCCTATAGTTTTTCCTTGTTTTCAGACGATCGCTGTACCAGCACAGCAATGCCGTGTTGTATATCGTTACGAAGATAATTTAGTCATTCATTCAGACTCTTGCCCCTGCGACTACTGAAAAGGCTGTGACTACTCTTCAGAATAATTTGTACTTATAAAAATGGTTCAAATGGCTCTGAGCACTACGGGACTTACCATCTGAGGTCATCAGTCCCCTAGAACTTAGAACTACTTAAACCTAACCAACCTAAGGACATCACACACATCCATGCCCGAGGCAGGATTCGAACCTGCGACCGTGACGGTCGAGCGGTTCCGTACTGAGGCGCCTAGAGCCGCTCGGCCACACGGGCCCGCATTTACAAAAAAGGACATTAATTACAGTAGATGTGTCCAATCTTAATCATTTTAACTATGTCAATGTTACACGAGGACATTAACTGCGTGAAAATTATAGAATGCAGAAAATGGTTCAAATGGTTCAAATGGCTCTGAGCACTATGGGACTCAACTGCTGTGGTCATCAGTCCCCTAGAACTTAGAACTACTTAAACCTAACTAACCTAAGGACATCACACACATCCATGCCCGAGGCAGGATTCGAACCTGCGACCGTAGCTGTCGCACGGTTCCGGACTGCGCGCCTAGAACCGCGAGACCACCGCGGCCGGCAATGCAGAAAATTTTCCGATTTATGCATTAGGAGCATGTCGATAGGAGGAAACACAAGACCAAACTGAAATGGCGCATTCATTTGTGTCTAACATTTCAAAGATTTCTGGTGATAAATCAACTGTCATACATGGTGTTTTTTTCTGGAGTTAACGAAAAGTTCTGTATTCAATTCTTTGAAATTTTCGTTTAAATTTCCTTCTGTCAGGTGGTGGTAACATCTTGATCTTATGTTTAATGCTGATGAAATACAGCTGTATGAAATCGCGTAACAATACTTAATCACACTGCATAATGACCAACATACGTTCAACACGTTTATCATCGGCTAGTGACACGTTTAAACAAGCAGCATAATGAGAACATGAAAATTGTCGTACAGACATGTGTTGATCGTGCATAGTGCATTGATCGCGCGGTACTCACTTGAGCAGACATATCACATTCTTGATTAAGCCTTCTGTTCTGAAACTGTAGACCAGCAGTGATCAGACAACAACGTCGCCCGCTGTGTGAACTGAGTGTTTCGTATCGGCTGCTGTGGGCTCTGGGCAGCCCTGGAGTGAAGCCCTTTCGCCCCAAAGACGGCAGCAGTGGGGCTTCTGCTTGCTTGCTTGCTCAGACTTGATTCTCGCCTGTTTGTTCAAGAAGGAAAATGTTTAGGAACTCTTCTACTTTGGAGGATATTCTGCTGGCTCCCTGCGCCTTTATACCCTCATTGCTTCTCTTTGCTGGCTTCGGTAAGCGGCTTTCGGCAGCTAACCTGGATATGAAGTTTCGCGTCTCGCCGTGGCCGCCTTGTCATCGACCGCCTCTTGCCAGCCAGCCAGCGTTGTCCGAACATTCCTCCCTGCAGACTACGGCGAGCTGATTCTCTGCTCCGGCGCCAGCATCTGCAATCGGCGCAATACGTTCATTTACAATATCGTCCTGTAATACTCTTACTTCCAGAGCGTCACTGATCTTTTGTTTATACTACACTATATTTGTATCCTTTCTTCAAACCCAGGCCTTCTCTACCTTACAATCTCAGTTTCACTCACACGCACACTTGCGCATATTCCAAAACAATGTACCCCTTGTGGTGTCACCGCCAGACACCACACTTGCTAGGTGGTAGCCTAAAATCGGCCGCGGTCCGTTAGTATACGTCGGACCCGCGTGTCGCCACTATCAGTGATTGCAGACCGAGCGCCGCCACACGGCAGGTCTAGTCTAGAGAGACTCCCTAGCACTCGCCCCAGTTGTACAGCCGACTTCGCTAGCGATGGTTCACTGTCTACATACGCTCTCATTTGCAGAGACGACAGTTTAGTATAGCCTTCAGCTACGTCATTTGCTACGACCTAGCAAGGTGCCATATTCAGTTACTATAAGTACTTCAAGAATGTATTCAGAACAGATAATATTGTGAATCATGCACCGTCAAGAGCGACGTTCATCATTGATGGATTAACGTTAAGTACCAAATTAATTATGTCCGCTTTCTGAATTCTCATTCCTTGTCATGTTCCAGACCTCACGTCAGTATAGTTCTTCCCTCCTCACGCCAGCCTGCGTGAGCTAAAACCTGTGCATTTCGGCCTCCACATATATATATATATATATATATATATATATATATATATGTGTGTGTGTGTGTGTGTGTGTGTGTGTGTGTGTGTGTGTGTGTGTGTGTGTCACCCCTAACGCTACGTGCGTGTCTGTGTGCGTGCATGTGTGTGTGAACACCGTGTTTCACATTTCCTCTTACTTGTGCTGCAGAGGCGACTTAGTAAAAAAAGTCTTGATAACGAACCCATGTCTGCAAATGTACAATTTGGAGATAGAATAAGTTTGAAGATCGGATCTTTTGAAATCTCCCACTTCATGGTAAGTACACATAATGAAAAGAGGACGCCGTCGTCAGTCCGTTGTGAACAAACAGTGCTTCAGCGTTCTGCTCGCAGGTCAGTCCGACATTGAGCAGTAAGGAGGAGCGAGAAAATACAGGTTGGCGCTTTACACGTTTGAAGAGTGGACGCTGAAACTTCTTAATATATTTTTACTTACTTAAATTGGAATAACTGGGAAGGTGAAACTTCTACGTTATTTAATTCTGAAACTGCTGAGTGAAACTAAACGCACTGTCACTTTGCTTGTCTTCATCATTTCATATCTGACCTACAGAATTATTCTTGACAAATACAACTCAAATCTGTCCTATATATTTATTGCCCACAATAACCCATACATTTCATGAGCCACTTACCTCAGAGAAAGTCTTCACTAAACGAACTACAGCGATGCAGTAAGCACCAATACAGCCAGCTAAATAAAAGATTCTGACTACCGTAGGCTCTAACTACTAATAGGCATGTGGTTAGCAAAGGAAAGATTTTGTTGCAGAGCATACAATGTATTTAGCAAATTTTACCTTAGTAATGTGACATCCAGTTCAAAAAATATAAAATCGTCCGTGACATCCAGTTCCAAATCATTATATAATCGGCAATAATATAAAATCTCTATGACGGACACGTCCAGACCGTCCGCTCGCGCTAACACTTCAGACCTATAACCTCCATCACTGCTAACTACTAACTTCCAACTTCCATTAGTGGTGCCTATTTACTTCCAACTGCGAGTCCGACCAGCCACGCAGTCTCTTACAGAGGGCGCACAACGCTAACAGAGTTATTCATGCAGTCTATCGCGCTGCCAACATACACTCATAAACAGGCTACTTACAACACTATACACTTAACAAATAATTAAGTTCAGCTACTTTTGCTCTACGTATATTTATTAATTTCGGTAACAAACGTATCAACCTCCTGACATACTTCGCGTATTTCCACTCAATAATGTCATACAGGACAACTTTCTGGTGTGACAAATCACTTGGGAAGGAAGTACTGGCTGCACAAAAGCGAACTGTATGGATAGTATGTGGTGTTTATCCACGGACGACTTGTAGATGCGTCTGATTGGAGCCAGGCACTTTAACTGCGCCGTTACGATGCATATATTGGCTAATGAAATTTGTCATAATTAATCCACCACAGTTTGAGAAGAACAGTGATGTGCGTACCTACATCAGAGAGAAAAATGGCCTTTATTACCCACAGTTAAAGTAGTCAGTGACTCAGAAAGGAGTTCAATATGCAACAACAAAATAAAATATCTGACAGGTAGTTATCTGGACAACCCTTTCTATTCCACTCATGAATTTCTACTTAAAGATGGTAGCCTGTAAAAAATAAATAAATCAATGAAAATTTAGTTGCATGAATAGAATTAAAAATAATAATGTGTTCATTAAAGTTACCACTAATCATGTATACATATTCTGTAAACTGACTCGTTCCACATAATTTAGATAAAAGAATCGTTCAAATGATCTGTGGAACTTGCAATTAACTAACTAAATAAGATGCTGATAATTTACACTGCAGCTGTATGTAGCGGTTGAGCAGCACACGATTCTAACTAGTGCGTTTCCAGGATAGCCTCAGTGCTCTATGCGAACGCCTGAGGTATTCTGCATGGCCAGCAACTCCACGGTTACCACCGACAGAACGTACATGCAATGACTCCGCAGCGTGCCACTTTCTGTACGTAGTTTCTACATCACTATGTCGACTGCCCGAATTTCCACTCCGCGGTCTTTTTACGGATGAAGCTCGTTTTTCCAGGGAGGATGTTTTGAACTGTCAAAACAGCCACACGTGGGATGACAAAAATCTTTACGGCACACATTCACGTGATTTCAACAATTGTTCTGTATGTGTTAATGTGTGGACTAGTATTGATGATGGTCGTACTTTCTTCCGTAACGCCTAACGGGTCGGAGATATTTGACATTCTTAGTGCAAGAGGGAGCGGTGGAATTACTGGAAGACTTGCCACTGTTATTTTGCTTCAGAAAATGTGGTACCAACCCGAACGTGTGTTTTGTATATGGCGACCGCGAACATCTACACCAAAAAGACGGTGACAGGTGGATCGGTCGAGATGGTAAGACTCATATACTGTCGGAAAAAGATCTCCTAACACGAGTTATGGCGGTAACAGAAATTATTCAGCACACAGCAGGTTTCTTTCACGACGTGTATGAAGCAGTTACACTTTGTACAACGAGCAGCAGGTTCGCCACGCGGAACAGCTCCTAAATAGCACGCAGGTAAGACCTCATCGCGTCCGTTACTTGAGTAACATATGTACACGTTTTTATTTTTAATAGTCACAAAAAATTCAAATACAGGTTCTAGATTCACAGCAATGCCCGTCTCTTTTTCGTTAGTTTCTTTTCGCTCACTTCCTTTCGAGTTGTATTCTTTTTCATTCTACGTAAGTTCCTAAAGGACTGTGGCGGGAATGGGTAGAAGGACAGAAGGGTGGAGTCGATTGATTGAGTTGAGTTACAAATGCGTGTACTGGCGTTTCAGAAGTGATGGTCAATATTCAGGGATACGGGGAATGATGATTCGAAACAAAAAAATGTCGAGTAAACATGGGCTCTAAAACGCATACCTTAAGAGCTATGAGCATTTCTTGATCTTCCGCACCCTGAAACAAATCTGTTCTACTGCAAGTTCTTTGCTTTCCATATTTTTGGAAATGGTAGTATGGATCAAAACAAGAGAAAAATATCCAGTAAATATGTGCTGTAAAATGCACACCTTAAGAGCTGTGAGCACTTGTTTATCTTCGCTACTTTGAGGCACAACTTTTTTAATGAACAAGCGCTCATAATTCTTAAGGTAAGCATTTTAGAGTCCACGTTTACTGGACATTTTTTTCTTGTTTGGTGCATACTACCACTTCTCAAAATACGGGGAGCAAAGAGCTTGCAGTAGAAGAGATTTGTTTCACAGTATGGAAGATCAAGAATTGCTAATAGCTCTTAAAGTATGCGTTTTAGAACAACAAACTTTAAAGTACAGAACGTTATGATAACTTGTCTGATCTTCCTTAGAGCTCCTCAGCGAAACACATTTAAATTTAGCTCAAGTAACTAATAGTTGGGCCACCAAATGTATTAATAACTGCAAACGCAAAGCTCTAAGCAATATACTTAACAGGTTAATATTTTAAAAGCAGAGAACACCATGCATACAAATCATATCATTTTCAAAATACAGCTTAGTGGTAGTAAAATCAGTATTTAATCAGTATTTAATTCAAAATTATTCAGCACGGTCCTAAAAATGGAACATTTAGGGAAAATATCTTCCGTTGGATAAGGAGCTTCTACCGCTCCGGGTTGGAACTTGCTCAAACTTCGCAGCTATTAACATCCACCTGATTCCATTACACGTGTATACTGGTACATCTTCATTTTGAGTAAACCAATACTCCTCATACGGTCAAATAATTTAGACTAAAATTAACCACTGAGAAATTGTTTACTTGAAACAATTCAGAATCAGACACAAGACACAACATGTTAACAACCTCAGTTTATGTGAATTTACACAACCACTCACTGCGGCATGCAAACTGATTACTGCTGGCCAGTGCATCCAGCAAACTAAAACAGTTCATTCATCGTGGTCAAGCGAGGACAGAATTAGCAAAAAATGAGTTTACAGTACCTGATCGAAGCACTGTTTTTCTATGCACACACTAACGACATTTCTTGCGTCTCAGGCCATAACGTACCGTGTCCAACGCGTAGTGTGCACGTCGCGTCGAGCATTCCGCTGTCATCACCTCCAGAACCGGGGCCCACGAGAAATGTGCCCCCCCCCCCCCCCCGCGAAACTTCTGACGTCACATTAGTCGCTTTATTCACCATACGTCTCGAACGCTCGACTACGTGCAGGAGCCACAGGAAATCAATATGGTACTCACTAAAGATGGAACTTCGCCGTGTGCTGTCGAGAGCTCTCACTCGTTTAAACACCCAGTTAAAAATTATTAAACTTGTCTGAAATAAACACTCACTTGCCGGAGACTGCTGCGGGCACTCGTAAGACCTGCAGTGTCACCTGCTGCGCCACACACGCCGAGGCCTGTTTTTCCCGTTGGCATCGCCGAGAACTCAACTCGCAATGAACTCCCTGCCCCGTCATGGAGCCGGGAGATTGTACTGTTTCTGCATAGCGACCCAGCGAACGAGTGTGGCGCCAACCTTGTTACCAAAACAAAAATCGTGGCCCTCTTGGCATAGTACTTATCCATTTCATTGAAATATCACAAGTCCATATGATTCGTACGAAGTCGTATTGTCAGTCCATATGAGCCAGTGAAAAAGTTACTCCTGATATACGCGCATCCGTAAAACATTACTGATGAGGTCATTATGTTTGTTAGTTTGGATATCACTTTTATTCTCCGTTTTTTAAGCTCTCCAGGTTACAGGTTTTGCAGGTTGAAATCGAACTTACGTTTTTACTCATGTTTCGAAAACGATATTCCCTTTTAGGAAACAACGATTCGGTCTAGATAATGTTTTTTTATTCGAAGAATACTACAACCCGTGGAGAAATGACTTCGGTTTGATAGTCACGTAGGCATTACTGGTGATACGAAACAAACGGCGCTTAAGAAGTAACCTACTCCATTTTATTAAGATGCCAAAAAAAAATGATTCAAATGGCTTTAAGCACTGTGGGACTTAACATCTGAGGTCACCTGTCCCGTAGACTTAGATCTACTTAAACCTAACTAACCTAAGGACGTCACACACATCCATGCCCGAGGCAAGATTCGAACCTGCGACCGTAGCAGGAGCGCGGTTCCGGACTGAAGCGCCTAGAACCGCTCGGCCACAGCGGCCGGCTATTAAGATACCAAAGGATACAGAAATATACAAGGAAAACGATGATGGAACGTTATTAAGCAAAGCAAAAGTAGTCTTCGATGAGGGTGTGAGTCATTAACCCACTATTAAATATTTTTTGTCAATGCCGTTAGAAAGTGAAAGACTAGGCTCAAAATTTTACATTTCAAAACAAAAATTGTTGGATATTGTTTCTTATACTTGCAGATAAATGTAAATGTCGTGTGACTAGGGTCTCCCGTCGGGTACACCGTTCGCCGGGTGCAAGTCTTTCGATTTGACGCCACTTCGGCCACTTGCGCGTCGATGGGGATGAAATGATGATGATTAGGACAACACAACACCCAGTCCCTGAGCGGAGAAAATCTCCGACCCAGCCGGGAATCGAACCCGGGTGCTTAGGATTGACATACTGTCGCGCTGACCACTATTTTTATTATATTTCTTAATGGCACAAAGGAGGTTTGAACACGGCTCGACCGCTATGTAGACCAACATCGGGACCAGATTTTTTTTTTTTTTTTTTTTTAAATCTCATTTTGTTCATTATTGTTCGTTGCATTTGCTCAGGGCGGACGTCTCATGACACCCTTTCTAGTAAATCGTTGATTCATTTACTCAGTTTTTTTATTACACAGGGGAGCTAACCCTGTGACAGAACACGCTGAGCTACCGCGCCGGCTGCTCGGTTCAGGTGACAGACAAACACGGAGGGTCACTTCACAAATGCTGTTAATGTGTAACGCGGAGCAATGTTTCACGCTGGAAGTGTCAGCTGCTCTGTTGGCAGCTGATTTTAAGTGACCAACGACTGAACTGCGGCAGACGACGCGTTTTGTAGCCCTGGACTTAACCTCGCCACAACCTGGTAATGTACAACGTATCCGAGAAAAAAGAGGTCAACAATCTGCACCGGAACTAAAATCACGATCGCTTCGTTCACGGCAATTAAAGCTAACCTCCACGACCATACGCAAGACAGAAAAATTTCAGTTTCAGTGAGTTTCAAAGTGCAATCTGTCACTATCATGGTTTACCTGAAACAATTCTCATAATGGCTACACGAGCTGCCGTGTTGCCAACCGATGAGCAGTGCTATTTGGCACTTGGTTGCAAATTACAGGCGACACAGGCAGATTACAGACGAAAAAAGAATGATAGGAAGAAAAATAGGAGCAAATTAAAAAGTCAATGATAAATATGACGCAGCGAAACATTACAGATAAAAAACATACGTTTAAACGTTTAAATCAGTTAACTGAAAAAAGATAATAATCAATGTCTTTTGATTAGATTTAGAAATTTTTAAAAAATTCGGCATTGGACAAAATTCGAACCTACGACCTTGTACACGGTGGATTTGTTTGCTACCTACCGCACTACGCAAGTATACTGTCCTGGGTGTTTACATTTATGACTTTCGTAGCCTATCTGCAACCATGAATTGCAGCTTTCACTGCTTTCATAAATTCGGTTCACGGAGTGTCGTGCGAAGCCAGTCTCTGTGATCACAAAAACTGTATGTCTGACGCTGAATCGCGTCGTATGCGGAAGGATCCAGTAGTGTTTGGTTAGCGCAGTATATGTAACGTGTATATGACGTCGTCAGCATCTTTGTGTGTGTGTGTGTGTGTGTGTGTGTGTGTGTGTGTGTGTGCGTGTGTGTGTGTGCTATTTATGGGGTGGTTATCAAGTGTGATGAAAAACGAAATAAGAGGGTGATACCCAGGATTCGGGATCCAAACACATCAAGAAAGAAAGTCGAATAAGGAACTAGAATCGACTGACCAATTTTTGTGGCAGTTTGCCAACAGCGAAAGGTTCTGACGAGATGTTGAGTACTCTGATAGGAAGAAACCAGCTCAAACGCGTGAAGTATCAACTGAAACATCGCCTTAGAAAATTTTTATAAATGACAGTGCTCGAAAACACAGCTGAGCAAAACTGAACGTACTCAGACATTTCTCTCTTTACTTATTCTGATCATCACTAAACTGACACACAATATTTTTCTTAGCGCAACGTAATCTGACTTTCAATAATCCCTACAAAAGAATGACCCTGACTAACAGTAACCTATACCTTTCATGAATCACTTACCTCACAAAAATCTTCGTTACAGAAACTACTGCAATACAGCGTGCGCCAATACTGCCAGCTGAATAAAAGATTCTAACTGCTGATAGGTATAGTTGGCAAATTATTCCAACAATGCAAACCAGCCACAGACTGCACACAGCACAGTCAGTGATTTTCATACAGAGCGCTACGTGGCGTTACCAACTTAAAAACCTAAACAGCCTACTTACACAACTATCAAGTAACTTTAATCGGACTATAGGAACAAATTTTACTACGTGGAGTTTGCGAAGTACATAATAATGTACAAATACATATCTTGAAATACCTACGCCTGAAGCCGAAGTAATTTCTTTCATAAAGTCGTCAGCAGTGTGATGCAAGCTAGTCCTCGGATCGAGTTACCTCATATAGTGAGTTGATACTGACCATAAACTGGAATGTTTACGTATATCGAACATTGAGGACACTGAACAAAAGAATTAGGACAGAGATAATAATTAAATGTTACAAAATAATAATTATAAAGAAATGCATTTACAGTAGTGAGCAATGGATGTTGAAAGATGTCAAAAAAGGATGAAAAAGGAGTTTTTTTAGTTCTCGCAGATAAAGAAGAGAAAAGAGCAGATAGGATAAGAGATGTAGAGACATGGCAGCAGCTGAACATCTACAACTTAGAAGAAAGAAATGAAAACCCCAACCGTGTGTATATGAAGAGTGGAAACAGAAAACAATCTAGCTGCCTAATGTGAAATTTGTGAGGAGCATGGAAAACACTGTGTTTCTGTTTGTACGTAACTTTCTCTGTATTAAAAAAAGTTGAATATACCGAGGTGATTCGAGAAGAAAGAACAGATTTCAACTGTTTATTACAGGTAAACTATAAAAGAAACACATTGCGCGTGTCACTGGGGAGAGGAAGGTTCAAAGTTTTGACACAGCAGCACTGTTGTTTGTTTTTAGCAACATGGCGACTACACCACAAGAGTAATCATTTTGTACGCTGGAATTTGCACGAATTCAATCGATTATTCAAGTGCAATGTGCATTCTGTCGTCGATTCAGCAAGAAGCCGCCTCTGTATAAGCAGATTTATGATTGCTATACAGAAATCCTTGGAAGTTGGTTGCATATGCAGAGGGAAGAGCACTGGTAGGCCATGCACGCCTGATGAAACTGTGGAGCGTATCCGAGATGCGTTCACACGGAACCCTCGGAAGTCCACAAGACGGACAGACGAGGAGCTTCAGTTTCCTGAAATAACAGTGTGGGGTGCTCTGAAACGACGCCTGAATATGAAGCATTAGAACAGCAGTTGCGTCCCGGCGACCGTAACAGAAGGTACGAATTTTACATTTCTCTCCAAGATATGGCAGAAGACACTTTTACGAAAGATTCATCTTTTCGGACGAATCGACGTTTCATCTATCGGGTAAAGTAAACCGCCATCACGTAAGAATCTGGGGGTTTCAAAATCCTGGGGTCGTCGTCGAACATGATAGAGACTCTCCGACACGGAATATGTTTTGTGCCGGATTCCCAGTGATTTTATTTGTATACATGACGACGCCCCGCCTCAGTCTTACCTTGAGGTGCGGCATTATCTTAACAGCACCATCCCACAACGTTGGACTGGAAGACGTGGACAATAAGATCTTGTTCATTGCCTTGAACCTCTTAGGTGGGGTACCACTAATGGCAGCTACTCTTCAAGAGCTGCGAAAGCGAATTGTTGAAGCTGTCACGTCAATAAACAGTGACCTGTTGGTTCGTGTGTGGAATGGATTGGGCTACCGCTGCGATGTTCCTCGAGAAACGTACGGCGCTCGTATTGAGTGTATGGTACAGTATTTGTGCGAACATAAGACTGAACCTTCCTCTGTCCAGTGGCATACGCAATGTCTTTCCATCTTTCGTAGTTTCTCTGTAGTAAACAACTAAAATCTGTTATTTCTTTTTGAATCAGTGTGTATACTAGTACGACAGAATTAAGTTACCCATCTCATCACTGGAAAAAATGGTTCATATGGCTCTAAGCACTATGGGACTTAACATCTGAGGTCAGCAGTCCCCTAGACGTATAACTACTTAAACCTAACTAACCCAAGGACATCACACACATCCATGCCCGAGGCAGGACAGGATTCGAACCTGCGACCGTAGGGGTTCCGGACTGAAGGGCCTAAAACCGCTCGGCCAACTGAAAAAAGAACTAATGAGACAAATTGGAAAATAAATGATTTATTAAGAACATCCTAAATGCCATGACGGAAAACTGGCGGGTTCCAAGTGCCAATAAGAGAGTTTTTGTTTCCAGTGTCATTAAAATAGCGGCAATACGTTTTATTTGTGATAAAACAAGTACAGAAATACAGCAGTGATATTGCCATTAGATGATATTTGCAATTAATAGAACTATAGTCAAATGATTTCTCAATTCCTTTAAATTTTTTATGAGGCGATAACAAAATTAAATTCAAAGAAAAAATCTCTCAGTGTTGACTCCATTATTGCTATCAAATGCCGTAAACTCCGTGTTCCTTTGAGGAAGAAATGGCAACATCGTCAACAGATTTTTCCGTTTTACAACTCACAAACATAGCTGGTCTTCCAGAAGTACGGCATGACATACAAATGCCACAGTGTTTCCTCTCTTGAATATATCGACATTTTTCCATTCTTCTGTTTCAGAGGTAAAATTTTTTGTATTGTTACTTGAGACGGATGAATTTGAAGATACATTTATCATACTGCATTTGGAGATCTTACACACTTGTATTGACTGCTATATTTTAGGAGCATCTTTAAAATCAAATAAGTCAGTTACTTATGCTGAAATTACATGAAATGGGTTCATAGCATTAGCTGACTCAACAGTCTTGTGTAAATCTTCAGGGACAATAGCCTTGCGCACCCTTCTTCGTTTCCGTATGATTGCAAAATCTCTGTCGCAGCTCAAAAGGCTGTGCCCACGTAATAAAAAAATATTTGTATTTTTTTTTCAAACAATCCCTGGCTAAAAAGAGACGCATGGCTCTTAGAACTCCATTGGGAAGCAGCGCTTAGCACAAGGACCATGCACCATCTAATAATAAATGAAATATTTTCCCCATTATTTGACACTTCGAACAGTCTGGAACATGCGACAGTGCACCGAGAGTACAATAGCACCGAAGCTCGTTTTTTGGAAAAAGTAACATTTATAACGATTTCCATTTCCACTCGTCATATGACATCCAGTGAAAGATTACCTACAATAACGCTAGATTTCAGCCCAGGAGAAAGAACAAATATTAATAAACGAAATGAAAAATAAATTCAACAGATGAAACTGTCTCAACGGACGACGACGTTCATTGCTTGACGAACAATCAGAGACATGTGAAAAACTGAGTTATCCGATACAACTTGAGTCTTCGCCACTATAAACGGCGTTACTTCCATTTATACCATAAATTGATTTGTAGGTGTTCTAATGTAGCCGACAGCACATTAAGTTATTGGTTAGCCCACTAAAAACTGCTTTAAGAGTTGAATTGGGAAGATGTGACGTAATGAGTGATGCAGCAAAATGTTTTTCGTGCCCCGAGCCTTAAGGGCACGTTTCGAGGAGGCACACATTGCATTTTATTGAACTGCTACAAAATAACAAAATGACGTAAGTTCTGAAACGGTTCTCCTCGAATTTAGCGGGCAGCTTTTCCCCGCGTTTGAGTTTAATTCGATCACTCTCTCCACTACACCTTAACGTCGTCTGGAGCGGTTTCGGTCAGTTCTGAGGAGGCCCGTTCGGTGCCATTTGTACGGAGACGTCACCTGCTCGGGGACCGCGTTCAGAGACTCACTTGATGGCAGCCCGCACACACGCGGCGCCATTCCCGCGATCAACTGGGTTTGCTCAGCGGATCACCAGAGCCAAATCCGATCCGCCAACAATTTATTACTGTGCCGCGTAACGTCATTCGCGAAGCCTGAAGCGTACAAGGATCTGATCTCCTGCCGTATTTGCCCCGCGGATAAGCCGCTCTGTGAACTCCCCGCCTGGACTCTCGCAGCTGCTGTGTGGGCGTATCCCTGCGTGTGTGTGTGCGTGTGTGTTGCGTGAGCGCACGTGTTTGCGTCCTCTCGTGAAGCCCCTCCGGTGCATCTGCCCAGCGCACTCGTTGCGGACAGTTGTAGAAGGACATTCTGTGACGAAATGTATACTCTGGACCGCCAGCTGCTAAGTGTTGTACGAAAATATATGCGCAACCAGCAGAAAAATGTGGCCATTGTCGGATTTTAAATTCTCACTTTAATCCGTCTTCTTCTTCTTCTCTTCTTCACGATTTAGGCGTTTGTGGTTGTTTAGTTTCCACTTTTCACTGCCACCTCGTTCTTAAACAAGGCAGCAGCTTGTACCCAACCTTATTTAATATGTATATGAACAGTTTGATTAAGAACTGTAGAGAAGGCGTAAATCGTGGTACACACTTTAATAGAACTAAGTATGTCAAAATCCTTATGTATGCAGATGATGTAACAATTTTGGAAGAAACTCAAGACAGGCTATAAAAAGCAGTGTATAAACTACATCAGCTATTTTATCATGAAAAATACTCTACCGACCCAAAAATATTCTTGGGTCTCCAGTTTTAGTTTTTAGGATGTGATTTAAGGTATGATGTCAGACTTCAAGAAGAATATAATAATTCCAATCCCAAAGAAAGCAGGTGTTGACAAATGTGAAAATTACCGAACTATCAGTTTAATAAGTCACAGCTGCAAAATACTAACGCGGATTCTTTACAGACGAATGGAAAAACTAGTAGAAGCCGACCTCGGAGTAGATCAGTTTGGATTCCGTAGAAATGTTGGGACACGTGAGGCAATACTGACCCTACGACTTATCTTAGAAGCTAGATTAAGGAAAGGCAAACCTACGTTTCTAGCATTTGTAGACTTAGAGAAAGCTATTGACAATGTTGACTGGAATACGCTCTTTCAAATTCTGAAGGTGGCAGGGGTAAAATACAGGGAGCGAAAGGCTATTTACAATTTGTACAGAAACCAGATGGCAGTTATAAGAGTCGAGGGACATGAAAGGGAAGCAGTGGTTGGGAAGGGAGTGAGACAGCGTTGTAGCCTCTCCCCGATGTTATTCAATCTGTATATTGAGCAAGCAGTGAAGGAAACAAAAGAAAAATTCGGAGTAGGTATTAAAATCCATGGAAAAGAAATAAAAACATTGAGGTTCGCCGACGACATTGTAATTCTGTCAGAGACAGCAAAGGACTTGGAAGAGCAGTTGAATGTATGGATAGTGTCTTGAAAGGAGGGAATAAGATGAACATCAACAAAAGCAAAACGAGGATAATGGAATGTAGTCGAATTAAATCGGGTGATGCTGAGGGAATTAGATTAGGAAATGAGACACTTAAAGTAGTAAAGGAATTTTGCTATTTGGGGAGCAAAATAACTGATGATGGTCGAAGTAGAGAGGATATAAAATGTAGGCTGGCAATGGCAAGGAAAGCGTTTCTGAAGAAGAGAAATTTGTTAACATCGAGTATAGATTTAAGTGTCAGGAAGTCATTTCTGAAAGTATTTGTATGGAGTCTAGCCAAGTATGGAAGTGAAACATGGACGATAACTAGTTTGGACAAGAAGAGAATAGAAGCTTTTGAAATGTGGTGCTACAGAAGAATGCTGAAGATTAGATGGGTAGATCACTAATGAAGAAGTATTGAATAGGATTGGGGAGAAGAGAAGTTTGTGGCACAACTTGACTAGAAGAAGGGATTGGTTGGTAGGACACGTGTTGAGGCATCAA